>NW_024881314.1:5094558-6344558 GCF_018691265.1 Tyto alba
GGGTAAAATTTTTTTTTCTTTTCCAAAAGGAAGAAAACTGCTAGTAGTTGGTATGAAATACAGAACAAAAAGGATTTTAATTTAGAACACATGCAAAGATTTGTAAGTATCCTGCTCTTACCCACAGATTAACTAACTAGGTTACAGTGGTGCTCTACCAAAAAGCATTTGTTGCCAAGTAAAAAAAGAGTAACTATTATAACATTGACATCATTATGCTGTTCACAGCTACAGGCTTTAAGCTGGGTTGGTCTTTTGTTTGGTTGGTTGTTTTTAAAAGCAGTGAGATACAGTAACATAACCTTAAAAGCTGTGAGCTTCAGTGCAACATAATGCAGAATCAGAAGGAATTGGCATAACTGAAACCAGAGCCTATAACTATCAGTTCTCAGAACCTGGGGAGAATGGGGGCTTTCTTCCCAAGCAGCAAAAAGCAAAAGTTGTACTTTCAAAATAGGTCAGAGGGACCAGGAACCTTTAGAGTGCTTTCTAATATCTTCCAGGTGTGGTGGTGGTGACTGAAAAAGCCAAACAGGTGGGTTAGTGGGCTAAGAATAAGCTGTGGGAAGCCATTTCAATTTTCTTTTTCTGACAAGGTAGCATGCATGAAGGACAAAGTGGATAGAAGAGAAGCTCACTATCCTGATTTCAGCAGAGCTGTTGATACTGTCCCAAATGACATCTTTTGCTGAAAGTGAGCCACAATAAAATGAATAATTAAATGACTAGGGGAAAGAAGTACTTACTGAGTAGTTGTAAATACTAGCAAGACAGAACAGACAGGGGAACAGATTATCAATCCGAATCAGCTGAAGTTATACAGAAGAAACTTACTCTTGCTATAAGGATTGCCTCAACAAGATGATTTTCTCCCAGTGTGTTCAAACAGGGTAGCATTTTCTCTTGCAACCATGAGGAACTCAAATCTGTTTTTCAAGAGCAAATATTTAAAGCTTCTAACTAAAGTAGATGGTGTTTCAAGTTACTTAGTGCCTAAGAAAAGCAAGACCTGGAAAAGAACAACCCCTATGAAGGGGCAACATTGAAAGTGAACATGTAAAAATGAGTATCAAATGCATAAATTATGCTATAGTCTTTACATTATGAAGATGAAACGCAATTCATAACAGTGCTAGTTGAGAAAAGTGTTCAAATTTGAACATAATTCCAAAATAATTTGAAAAAGGAGTGTCACCATTGCAGTAGAAAGAAAACACAAGACTATCTTCTTTAATAACTGCAATTAATTCCAAAGTGCTGTTAAAAGTATGCTCTAAATACTATCCTAACCTGCTTTAAACACCAGGAACAACAGACATACTTAGAAAAAAAATACATAAGTAAATGCCATTCACCTCAGCTGTGTCTGAGGATGAAGAATCCAAGTTTGTACTTCAGACACCTTTTTCAAAAGTCCAGACAGAGAAAGAGCCAAAATGCAGGTGGCATTTGAAACAGTTTAACTCTGCTATGAATTGATGAAGTGAAAACGCAAAGTAAAGCAAAGCCTATGATAAGAAGTTCTATGCACATGAAAACATGCACACAGCTCCTCTCAACGTGTGTGTAAACAAGCGAGGTTTGAGCAAGGCAGGAAGGTCACTGAAAGGCTCTCCATACAAGTTTAAGTTTTTTGTATTGCACATCAAAGGACTGAGAACCTACAGTAAAGATGGTTACTGGAATCTGACCAAACTTGAGTTAAGCTAGTGTATGCAGCAATAAAACTTAAAAATAAATTTTGTGAATTCACTTTTGAGTGCTTGACAATTTATGTTATTATTCAACCTGTACATGTTACACAAAGGTATACTGTATGAAGACTGCCAGAATAAACTATTCATTATTTGTATATTTGAAACATCACTTTCACTATTTTTCCAATGTTAATCATTAACAGGATAGGGGAAAATTCTTCAGTGCAGGACATGAGATGCAGCTGCAGTGTACCCTCTTCTGGATAGAGAGCATACTGCAGTATTTTCAGGTTTCCAACCTGTTTTCGCAGAGCTACAAAATAGCTTCTGTACCAGTGCTTTATGCACCTACAACATTAAAAAGGCATGTAACAGTTCTGTAGTCACAATACACAGGGGACAACATTAAGCAGCTACAGCTAGCATTAGAACCTGGGAGCCCATTGCTGACATTTACTGTTGGACTAAAAAGAGTTCCATAAAAGTAACTCAAAATAGGCTTTAACCCAATTTGAAAAGGAGGATACATTGAAATCAAAAGACAGCATGTGGGCAACAGCATGACTTCCCAACAGATTCCAGTGGTAACACTGTAAGTTTAAAAAGAACTTTTTTTTTGTCAAGCACATAACAGCTATAGTTACAATAGAAGGATGACCCCATGCCCTATAGGGAATTGGACACTTCAACCTTACAGAATATTCTCCATGCCATAAACACAATTTTACAAGACGTTTCCCCATGCTTACAATGGCTACGTTTGCTATCTACAATTTGCTGCAATCACTAACAGTTTATGAAATACAAAACTTCTTCACTTCCACATGCAAGAAGGGGATGATCTGTCCAATACAAACAGGACTGTTTACCAGGGGTTTTCTCAAACAAGCACCCAATTAGATGCTACTTGCAATTCTAATTCTTTGTTTCTCCAAAAGGAATGATGGACTTACATTTCCCAAAAGACAATTTCACACATTTAGGGCTGGACTCCTAGCAAGCCATAGTAAGCAGGAGGATCTTGCCTGCACAAACATAGTACAACATCACTGGTACCCACTCAGGCAAAGCACAAGTGGAGAAGCCAGCTCACCTACTGTACAAAAGGGAGACTTCTGGCATCGAATATTTTTTTTCTAGATGTCAGGAGTTCAAAGAGCAAATTTTCTGAACAGTTACCAGTCCTTAGGCTATAACACATTTTGAATAATCATCTGATCAAGAAGTAACTCTTTAAACTGTATTATGAATAGTTTAGATTAAATAGCCAGTGGTGTGATTTCTCTTAAGAAAATACTGCCTTTCATAGCACATACCCTGTTTTTCCAGAGACATGACATTTGTTTGTAAACAATAGTTACGTAAGAACCATAGCATAGAACTCAGTTATTTTTAGGATGCTAGTGGTTCCAAGTTATTAAAAAAAATAATAATTTAACTAGTAAGAGTTTTGAAGCTAATACAAATTGAACCTCATAACTAAAAAAAAAAAAGGGTAGTAGATTCATCTAACATAGTATACTTTTGGGTATTTTAAGCACTTTACATAGATTTTACTATTAATATGTTCTCTATATTTACATACAATAAAATAATTAAGATGAGGTGTATAAGGCTAAGGAATACGGAATTTACAAATTGCTTCTGCTTTACAGTTCATTACATTCTAATCACATTTTCAGACAGCTATAAATTCACTGATAATCAGCAGTATTTAAGATCTAGTACATACACTTTCTACAATGAATACCATCAAGTTAAAAATGCTCTCCAAAGAGGATTACAATTGAAGGTTTTAAAAATACTGACTTTGCCAAGGTTTCAATAAATTATTTTAAAATATAAATAGTTCATTCACCATTAATGCAAACATCATTTTATAGATTGTTGAAAAACAGTTTGATTTTACAAAACCTAGAAACATAGCCTACTTTACCCAATGGTATCACTTTCAGTTAGTATAAATAAAAAAAAAAAAAGATCAGGGAGTTCTGACAAAAGCAGCAACATTCAAAGCTTTGACCAAAACTCTCAACTTCTCTTATGATCTTGTCTTATGCAGTATACATTCAGCATAAATTCTCTTCCTACTTGGAAGATAATCTTCACAACTGGATTTAACGGAATTACTTGGTGACAAATTCATAGCTCTCACCTGCTGCAGGCTTAAAATACCAACAGAAAAAAACAAAGGAAGCAAATTTTTACTTCTGTTTACAATTAAGATGTTTTTACCTGAGAAGCTTTTAACCTGAGAAGCTTCAGATAAGCCAAACTGACAGTTTCCACGTACTGTTGTATGTGTTCTTAACTTTTACTATCAGTGTAGACCACCAATATTTTTCTTGCCTTATATTCATACAGGAAATTAAGTTTCAGGCCCAACAAGGTATCTTTGACCCCCCCAAGGGCCAGTCAGAAAACAAATGCTTCCATGCTTTTTTTTCACAATCAAATTATACACATGAATGCCAGAACTTGCTAACCTCTGCAAACTTAACATCCACACTTAAAACTGAAACAGTGAACAGACTGGCCTACTATTGATCATTTTCAGGCAATTACGAAGCAAGATCTTTAACAAGCCTTTAAAAAACCCCACATTTACCAATTACCATTTTTTCTTTAAAACCATCCTCCAAACAGCTAAAAAAGACAGCTCCTTCGACCAAGGTTTCCTCCAAAAAGCCTCCTCAAGAACTATGATGTTGCTATTTACAAAAATTAACATTAGTCTCTCACTGAACTGAAGCAGAGTCAGTCACAGGATCACTCAGTGCAAGTCATGGTACAATTACTTTGACGTTGTATCTTGGGTACTCGGGACCTCAGGAGTACTCTGTCTATGGCTTACAAAGCCACTGAAAAAGGTCATTCGCTAACAGAACATTTCCAGAAACCTTTGGTCCAAAAGCATCTTGCTTGCTAACCACCTTCCCAAGAGCTCCCAGATCCTATGCTCTCCCAGTCAAGTCCGTTAGATATACACTGCACAAGCAAGTGCACAGTAAAGTATTTGTCTTGCTCTCGAGATGGAAGCCAGGAGCAGGCTGTTGTCAGAAAATCAGCCCACATTCTACTTGGTCTGGTTTTCTGTGCTGGAGCTGTTCTAGGGAAGAGGGCAGGCAGAAGCAGGCCAAACTCCCAGCTGTTCCCCCTTCCAAGGGTATCAGACATTTTGCATACTATACTATGTGTGTGCAGAGTATGTGATTCCACAGCAAGGAAGGGTTGCAGTATCTCTCTTTCCTAACATTAACTGAGTCCAGCTAGAATGGCTGGGCATCACCACTAATCTAAAAGGCAAAACAGTTGTGGTAATTCAGCTGTGAAAGTTTTCATGAATGTAAAAGCATGGCTTTTTCCTCTGCTCTAGTTCATTCACAAGTATGAACCTTTCGGCATAAACCTTAATCTAGATTAGGCATTCTCAGTGGTTTTAATGAGTTGAAGTTCATCACTATATTATGTTAAATTCCACAAAATCTATACATCTTCATCCGTCTGCTCTCTCAGGTGGTCTTGCTCGGACACGCTGGAAGCGTCATCATCTGTTTGTTCACCCGAGTGATACAACATCAGCGCATGTGTCTTATGAGTTATGGTAACAGTGCAGGGCCCCTGAGCCCACGGCTCTCCATCCACTTGCATTGGCATCTTTGAACTCTTCAAGATCAGCTAGTATTAAATAGAAGAACACACAATCATAGCAGTTCAAAGTAGCTCTGAAGATACCTTTTACAACTACAGTATACTGATGCTGCACAATTTCAGCCTGGCCAGGGAGAAATTTCGTGTTTAGTTGCACTCATAGGCCACCAACCAAAGCACTGGAGGACAAAAATCAAACACTGAATTATGACAATTAATTTTCACTAAGCAAGAGAACCATCTAGCTCAACTGCAAACTGCAACTTCAGATCAGACAGTTGGGTGCCTGTGATGCTATACTGTGTATTAAAAAAAATTTAGGGAACAGGTTCATAAACACCACTTACCCTCACTGTATGTGCCTGCCCTAGGCGAACAGGATTTGCTAGTTTCACCTGAATCTGGGCACAGTGGAAGGAACCATGAACGCCAACAACTTCCAGAAGTCCATCATCATGTCTATGAATTAAGAGACTCTTTTTAGGGATGCTCATAAGCTCTAGAATACCTGTCCAAATAACACACAGTCCTTCTATCTCTATAGAGGAGACAAATGCTACTCTACAAATACGTTTAAAGTATCTATTTGTGCTGGACAACAAACCACACAGAATGGCAAAGGAAGCCATACAAAAACAATACACCAGCTGGTACACCCTAGCCAGCTTCTAGAAACTACGATTATATGACTTTCCAAGGCTCATCATGCATATGTAAGATAAATCCACTGTGGGCCTTAAATAAATTTGTAAAATTTTCTCTTTTCACTCAGTTAATCTACAATAAAATCTTTTAATGGCTTAATTTTTTAGATTTTGGTAAAAGAACAAGTATTTTTTAGAAATCCAGGACCAGAAGCCTTGTAACAGAACTATGAAGTATATGGCTTCTGAAGAAGAAAGTCACAAGTGGGACTAACTAACGTACCCAGCTATTCCCCTCTTTCGTATTGCTCCAGACAACTTACTCAAGCACGGGAATAAAATTTTTAGCTTGGTTTTTACTTCATATTTTAACCTCTATTAAGATGTGCTCTTTTATATTCTGAAATAGATATATCTTCTACTTTCCAAGGCTACCTTTATTTTTAATAGCCTTTGCAACACTATTGCTTAATCATGCCAGACATTTTGAGAAGGTCTTAAAACAAACTTGATGTGTGGATGAACTCACTTTAAGTCTCCAACATCAGGAAAATAAAAAAATCTGAGATAGCCTACTGTTACAAGGAATTCTTCCGACTTTCAGACAAGTCTGGCTACATAAGCACAGCTTGCTGAAGGGAATTGCTTAAACTACAAAAGCTGTTACAGGAAACAAAAGAAAAAAGGTGCACTGTGTACCTGGCCAAGGGGTAAGGTTCATCACCCATTCCTTCCCAGAGTCTACAGCCACCTCCCCAATATCCAATATTCAGGACAATGATGCCTTCCAAATTGGGTAACTCAATTCTCTCACCATCCAACTCTAGCTTTAAAAGACAAACAGAAGTTAATTACCGTGGACAAAATTTGGTACTTTAATATAAGATACTCTCTTTATGCATTTAATAGGCTTCCACTTGAAGAAAAACTGGCCCTGTACAAATAGAACCTGTTTTCTTTTCATACTTAAAAAAAATTACTTCTGATTTCACAAGATATCTTAAGCCAGAACAGATGTTACTAGAGAAAAGAAAAAGGATCTCTCACATAAATCTCTGGTGCTAGGGCAAATTTTATCTGATTATCAGTACTTGAACTCATAGAACAAAGTCAAGAGCAGAAAAAAATTTAGGAATTTTCAGCAAGCTCAGACAAAAATTCCAGGAAGTAAGCTGCAGATAGCAAAAGGAACATCAAAACTACTTGAAGTCCAGAGCCACCCTTATACAAATATCACAAACTGCAAAGCTTTTCCCCTTTCCTTTCACAATGTAAGCTTTTACACTCCTCTGATTGCCCAAAGAGTAAGCAAGTTAAAAGACTTACCTCAACCTTTTTGTTAAGATCTTTACATTCTTGTACTAAGCAGTCTTTGGTTCCATAAAAAAAATAAACAGCCTATAAAAAAAAACAAAACAGAGAAAACACTGTTAGAAAGACAGTACATATGAAGACTATTTTAAATATTCATTTACAGTTATTGCTCTGCAATCCTTATCTAAAATTCATACATATTTGCACATCCTTCAACTAAGCTTTCTTGTGAGATAGGCTACAACTTGCGTAAGAAACTTGCTTTCCACTTTAAAAGGAAATAGGCAATGTCCTTAGCCCATTAAGTTTCAAAGCAAATGAGACATTCTAAACAAAAATTGAACAAACAACATATTCTGTAAGCAAGCAAGCAGAGGCAAGACAAAACATTTGTGAGTGGGTTGGAAACACATTTTACCCATGGAATCCTCTCCCCAAGAAAAAGGAGTTCAAAATCTTAAAGTGGCAGGAAAGGAAGCAGGGGAATAAAGCAATAGACTTAAGTCAACAACTACAAGGGAAAAACGTCACTTTACCAAACACACCTTGTTAATAATTCTGCTGGAAAACAGAGAGGGAGTCTTCTCACGATGAGCATGAAAATTTAAAGCCATGAGAGCATCAGGTCCTATAGAAAAGTAGTTGTTCATTGTGAATACCTGTAAGACAAAACTTCTAGTTATGGTCTTATTAAATATCACTATTATGATTTAAAAGTCACAATGTTTAATGGAAAGTAGGTAACCAGAAAAGTAAATATAAACATGCAAGTATTCCACAGAATCCATAATTATACCTGCAAACCATACCTTTGGTTTTCTTAAGTTATAGTATCCTTTGTTTGTTACTTGAACCTTCCACCTGAAAAACAACAGCCGTTACTTAGACTCATGACCGATTGTTCTCACTATCAAAACTGTAGTTTGGAATCTCCTATCTATCCTGGGATCAAGTCAAAGATTCAAATTTAGTTAAATTATGAAAGAGTTAAGCCTTGTAGAACAACTAAATAAAGACTAATTTTGGCCCTCGGTTATTTTGCAGTTCCCTTCAACAATACTTGTGCTTCTTTACATATACTGCTGCAACTGGCTATCAGTAGAGATACAGTAGTATTTGGTTCTATAGAGTTTATCTTTCCACTGTTACTCACCTGTCTAGTTTGATTCCATCTGCCTCCATGACATTTCGTAAGATTTGTTCTACAGGGACTTCTCCAGCATAACCTGCACCCCAGCCCAGTGTATTAGACAAGTCATTGCCTGTTCCCAGAGGTAAAATTGCAACTTGAGGAATATAACGTTCTTGCCCCTAGGATATAAAACCACTGCATATTAGCTCCTTCTTCAGCACTCACTTTCTCCCTTTTATCCCCAAATGTTAAATATCATTAATCTTCATAACAGTTTGTTACATAGTGCAGAGCAATAGAGCTGGCAGCATTAGTATAGCAGATGGCACACTAAAGTACTTATCATAGGGATAATGCAAAGGAAGAAAACGTTAAACCATTATGAGAAGAGAATACAAACACATTATGGAAACAATGCATTATTAATACTGAACAAAGTATTCCTTCAAAAGAAGGATGGTTTGGATCTAGAAGTGAAAGCCTGAACTTCTCATCTGTTTTCCCAATTACATGCTGCTGACTTACTGCAGCCATGGTATGTTACTAACACTGTTACTGCACATACCTCTGGGAAGTGATACATACACCAAGAGAAACAACACACAAGGCTGTGAACCATAAGACACCAAAATGCTCTTACAAGACTGAAGTGAGGGTAGCTCTAAAAGAACAGATTCACATAATACTAGAACGTTAAACCACAGGCAGAAATTCACATACTTAAAGAAGGAAAGTCAGTATCTAAGTTTCAGAGATGCCACATACACACAGATCCAACTGTCATCAACAGATGGAGCAGATGATAATCACCTCTGCAGGTCACAGAGGAAATGACGGAAGCAGATATTCACCTCAAAGGTCTTTGCTCTCTTTACCACAGAAGGGTGAACAGTTATTTCAGATGTACTATGGCCTTTGAAATTCAGCTGTGAAAGGTATTTGCAGTAAGAGGCATTACAGTTACTATAATTTCAATAAGAGTTATCAGACAGGTTACCTGGCTTTATTTGAGAGTCAAGATAAATGAAGGGAGCAAATAACCTACTGCTGATAATAAAAGGATTTTGCTGATAACCTCAGCAGTATTGATGTAACTCCAATGACTCAATTTGAATACTTGGAAACAAAGAACCACCCAGATTTCATCAACTATATGGGCTCTGAGGGACAATATATCAAGTGTCCAAGACCAAGTAACCATATACTCATATTCATTAACCTTTATAGTTACACTCCGGGACATTTCTACTTTATCAGTACATAAAAATTCTCAAAGCAGCTCAGTTTGACTATGCACGAAGTTGTAATAATGGCCTTCAACTACGACATTTCATGGATTAACAAGAAAGCTGGAGGAAAAAAGACATTTATAAGAAGAGTAACTTTCTTCCTTTTATCACTAGAGAAAAAGTTTATTAAGTAAAGCACTAAAGCCCTAGTAATTATTCTTCATTCTTAATTTTCTTAGGAGTTCTTAATAATACCCTGTAAATAAGAATATCTTCCATTTCAAATCAACAGTAAACATACAGCTTATTTTTTCCTTCTCCCCTTGCTGTTAACAGGTGAGGCTGCAGACTGATTCTGTAGAATATATGGTAAGGAGCAGAAGCAAATTACTGCACACATTCATGCACTGGCAATATAACCAGTGTAGCCAGCAAAATTATGAGGTCATTACAGAAGATTGAGCACACTGGGAGAAATAACCAGTCAGAGCACATTAGCCATTATTAGCTATGCCATTCACAACAAAATAAATCTGTTTAGACAAAGGAAAGAACAATGCATAAAATATTCTGCAGCTTGTTCTTTTCTAGTTTTACAGAAAAGAATGCCTTTAAATAAAATCTGAAGCTTTAATATTTTCCCTGAACTACAGGGACTCATAAAAAGATGCATTTCCCCCCCTTCTCAACATGAATAAGCAATTCCACAAATATTTCTCTGTAGGTTTATTTTGGAAGATTAAAATAATAGATGCAGGTAAGCGATTAGGTATAGCACTTCAGCAGCTCCAAAACTCATTTCACTACATCTTTTAATACAAAACACAATACCTTTATCTTCATCTCATCAATTGCATCCAGGACCCAGCCTACTGTGCCATCCCCACCACAGACAAGAACCCTGACAGCATTGCAAGGCAGCAAGGTACAGAGTTGGAGTGCTTTAGCAGGTGCAATTTTGCTTAGATCAAAAACCTAGAAGAAAGGAAAATAAGGAGTTCTGTAAGTTCACAGAACATGAAGTTGTTTACCTGTGTGGCAAATCCTGAGCCAAGACATTAATTCTAATGCAAAACAAAGATTCTCCATTTACAACGTTACATTAGGAAATCAGCTGTCTTGACTTTTATGAGCAGAATTTGGCTTCCTAAATTCACAATAGAGCTCCAGCTGCTTCATTAGGTATAAATGCCCTTGATAAACTGAGCTGACAGAGTCCTAAGGAAAGTCATTATGACGAATTCTGTAAAGATGAAAGACTTCAGATAAAAGTTATTTTGAATTACTCACCATTCTAAGAGATTCATTCTTTAAAGCCTGATTGGGATGCATTTAAACCAAACACAGTGATGTCTATCAGGCTCTATTCTAAGGCTGGGTTTTGAACTTTCAGAGAGAGTATTAAGGTGCAGCCAGGAAATCCAAGGAAGGACTAACTGCCTTACATCAACATCCTGTGCCATCCCAGTGGATTTTAAAGGGAAAGCAACAACACAAAGCAGCAACTGTAAACACTGACCTTTTCACAAGTAACATGAGGATTTAAACAAATACAGGTTTAAAATTAAAAAGATTTAAATATTTAATTTTCTAAAAACTGTACACCGTTTCAAGAGCCAGATACTTATTAACAGAATTACTGCATGTATTACTATAAACAAAAAATGACCAGTATTAGAACTGTAACAAACTTGGGGGTGGGTGAAGCCTCTACCCTTTTGGTCTCTCTATATAAAAGCTATTCTTTCTAAAAGAAGAAATTGCATGCATTTGTTTCCTTCACTGATCTTCCACAAGATCCTACTGCCATTGTGTAAGCAAAGTGATGTTTATTCTAATTTAAACTTTTATTTTATTATAGTGGCTTTTCACTGTAAATACCTGAACCGGGTTCAGCAGAATTTTAAATTCTCCTAGCAAAGTTTCACCCATGTTGTTTCCACTACGAGTATTAGCCAGTATGATTACTGGCATCCAGTGTTTTCTGCAGTAAGGTACTACCTGCAAAAAGGTAAAAGTCAGTCAGTTGCACAACTACTACACATTTGAAAATGTTTAAAGCCTTGGTCCAAAATCTGTCCCCTGTAAGTGTTGAAACACGGAAGTGACCAATTAGTCTGAAGTAGTCAAAACAGAAACAAATACTTCTGACACACCAAGTTTGAAGATTTCTGTTCTACAGTACCTAAGACAACAAACACGACAATGCTATGAACACAGTAATAAAAAAAAAAAAAAAAAACAAAACAAAACCACAAGGTACCCAAATCTCAGTGTTGTTTTGGTATAACAAAATCCAAATGTCTGCTGATGCTTCAACTACCATGTTGACAAAATTAAAAGCACCTCGGAATTAACGCTGCAAGTACTCCATATACATTGAAACATCTACCTGACAGTTATTAACCTGATAATGTACTGAGTTCAAGTTTTCATGTGTGGGGTGTTTTTTTTTTTTTCCTAATGTATTATAAAACCAAGAAGCAGTAGACAATTACCTTTTCATAATTTGTTCTTTTGTCTTTACGCATCTCGTTGATTGTAGACAAATAATATGGTGGAATAATTAAGTCTCTGAATTCTCCAAATGTACACTCCTCAGTCTTTAAACAATCCATCATGCATTCATCATGTACCGTGTACTGACACCACACACATCTGGAAAAAAGGCCAAAAACCATGAAAAAAATCCTCAAACAACAGGCACATAGATCTTGCTAATTTATTTTAGATATACTGGCTTTCTGAAAAGTACTTCTGTTTACATGCACCATTATAAGTAGTATTTTAAGCATGTTACAGGGAAAGCTATACCTTCCTTGGAAGTTTACACGACTATATATTTGCTACAGAGAATTACATAATTTGTTCATGTACTTGGAAGTCTAGAAAAGCATCTGAATTCTGCGGAAAAAAATCCAACAGTTTTAAATTAATTAATACCAAAACCAGGTGCTATAAATATTCTATTGCATTGTCTGCAATATTAAGTTACACTGAAAGCTTGTATGAAAAAACTGAACTAGAGCACAACAAAAAGTCTAGAGTTCAATTTAACGAAGTGTTACTAGTAACATTAATTAATAAATTTCTTAAGATTAATAATACCCCTTTAAGTCTGACACCTAAAAGGTTACACAGTACTGTACAAGGCTGATGGGTTTTGTTATGCAAAACTGCTCAGCTTTTTGACCTATTCTAAAAGCTGTCTTGGAAAACAGACTAGAACAAGAGGAAATCCTGCAACATCCATGGCCAGCCTCTGCAGAATGTTGATCTTTGTTTGCTACATCCAAAGCGTTGGTTTAAGCAGCTGTGAAAGCTATATTTGGAGTCCTGCTGACTAATCCAGCACATAACTAGAAAAGCGATGATACTTGCCCTGTACTGTGACTGACTTCTTTTCCTCTTCTTCCTTCCTTCCTTCCTTCCTTCCCCTTCTGCCTCCAAAATCCTCTCCTTCCCTCCCCAATTACGCACACTTTCTTCCAAGGTTTTGTTTCTGATAGTATGGTCATCTATACTGTAATTCTGTTTACTTACCAAGCGATTTGACAGTACCACACAGAAACTTACCACAAACTTTAACAACAGATTACACTACAGTAACTTTTAAAGCTTCCCATTAGCTTTTTTTTGAGCATCCTTAAAAATGAACTTAAACAAATACAGGATAGTTGCTCTAGTTACACTGAGCAGACGCCAATTTTGCAGAGATGCATCCACATTCTGGTGCTCTGAATTGTGAGCTGTGACACTCAAATTATTCAAGCTATCTGCTGTACAAATGACAAGTGCATTAGAACCTCTCTTACACATAGAGAGCCTTTTATATGTAAATATACAGTAGCTAACACATCATGCTGAAGTAATGCAATTAAGAAAACAAGCAGACACGAGATGCAATACCATATTCCTAATCTATGACTCAAATTACCCAAAAGCATCCATTTTAATTTTAGATTCTTTTAAGTTGTTTTTTTAACAGTTTCCTATTTGACTACTGCAGGATCTCCTTCAGGACAATGTGTTCCAACAACCCTGCAGAAAATACAGTATTGATATAGCATTGTACTTTCTCATACAAACTCAAATTCCCTTTGCTGTACCTGTAGTCGCAGAGCTTGGGCTGTGTGCCGCACTGTTGTTTGCATATCACACAGCAGCTGCAAAGTGGGACATTGCCTCTGATCCAGTGGTGCAGCATAGACCTGTGGGCTCCACCATCGCTCCTCATAATTTCCTTGCAGAGGAAAAGCTGGTCAGCCTTCTTGAGGCACCCTTCGCTGACACGCAGCCCGCAGCAGTTGCAGAAGGCACCCTGAAGGATGTGCTGAGCGCACACGCAGCAGTAGGAGGGCTGGCCAAAGAGGTCTGTGTAGTGCCAGTCATGCTTGCTCTTGCGAAAGATCTCTCGTATCAACAACTGCCGCCGGGACCGCTGGAAGTTGCACCACAAGGTGATCAGCACCGGCAGGATCACAGAGCAGAGAGTCCAAAACACCAAACTCCAGTCTGCGACGACGGAGGAGGAAGCGTCGCTCCTGCTCCCCGTCCCTTCCATTCCTCAGCCTCTCTGCCTCGCCAGCCTAACCCCTCACACCAGCCGGGCAGATAGCAGGGCGAGCCCGGGAGCGGCCCCCTCGTTCAACGAGCCAACGCGCAGCTTCATGAAGCATCTTTTAATCCCTTATTAGGGCTAAACACCTATTCGCCCCCACATCCGACCTACCGCCCAACAGGCGGCTTATCGCTAGGAGGGTCTCCTCCGCTGCCTGCCCGGGCCTAGCGCAGGGCCGGCCTCCTCCCGGCCCGGCGCCCGCAGGCAGCCGCCACAGCGCCCTGGCCGCCCCAAACCGCCCCGCTGCCCCTTAGGGCCCTCGGTGGGGCGGGGGGACACGGGCACCGCGCCGAGGCCCCTCAGACCACCGCCGCCCCGCGCTGGAGCTGCCGCCGGCCGCTCTCGCCCCGCGCCCGCTTCTCCCCCCCCGCAGCGCGGCGGGGGCTCCCCGCGGCCGCCTGCGCGGAGCCCAGGGGCGGCCGCAGCGCGGGAGGCGGCGGACGGCGGCCGAGGGGGATGCGCGGGGCGGCGGAAGCGGAAGCTGCGGAAGGCGGTTGCCGGGCGACAGGGCGCCGCCCGGAAACGGGGGAGGCGGGGGGGTTCGGCACCGCTTTATCGCGATGGAGCGCCAGTCGCGACAGTGCGGCCCGGCTTCGGCTCCTGCTGGACACCAGGGCGCAGGGCCGCGGCCGCCAAAGCCCAGGCGAAGGGCCTCGGTGGAGGAGGCGGCTGCCGACCTGGCGCCGGGCGCAGCCACTGCCCGTCGTTCCCTTACTACCCCAACCATAAACGCTTCTCCCCCCATAATTTCGTTCTGTCCTTACACGTTAAACTGGTTTCCTTGTAGCAGTTATAAAAAGAAATAGTTGCTGCTATTAGAAACTACAGGTTTTTGCACTTTCAAAGCAGTATCAACAACTACAAAAATCCATACTATACACACAAAATCTCTTGGAATTTAGGCTGTTGGTATCTTAAAATGCATGCTGAAAAATGCAAATGCTCCACAGTCTGACAACACTCAGGTGTCCAAGAAAAGTCCCACAACGAGGTGCCAGAACCCCAGAACTACCCAACCCCTGAAAGCTTCATTCTCATCACTGGCTTTCACTCAGGTCAAGCCGTCACACCTACAGCACTCTCCATTTTAGCCAGTGATTCTGTCAGAATTTTATCAACTCATAAATAACTGTGTGAGCGGTTGTGCTAATCCAGCCCGGCTAAGGAGACATGCCTCACTGCTGTCTACTGAAGTTAAAGACACCGCAAAGGTGTCCATCTGAGGGGGCATTCACAGACCCGCTCTCTGACCTACTGTTTGATTTTTTGAACCTTTCTGTATATCTTAACGTTTTTGAGACCCACAGCTCTCCATCAGATTTCACTGAAACTGGCTGGCTTGTGCAGACATAGTGGCACAGGCAGAATAAACACCACTTCTTTAGGAAATAAAGACACAAATGAAGAGACCTGCTCAGAGCTGGGCTGGCAAACCCTGGGTGAATCCCTGTGGTGTGGGGGTATGGGGATGTGCTGCACCTTTCCCTTGGAGGGGAAATGCTAATTACTCACGTCCCTTGTGGAAGAGCTGCTGATGAATTCTGACTTCTTATTTCATACACTATGTTCAAAGGGACACTTATTTATTTTCGGACAAATTGGTGATGCTGGTGCCGTATGTTCAGCACAGCGCTGCCCAGGAGAGGTCTGGACAGTCACATTTCTCAAGGCAGAAACCAGCTGTTGGCAATGACATTTGTTAACCTACATTCTTACTTCACACTATGTTTAGTAGTAAGCACATTTATAACCCTGTTTCCTACTAACTTGTCCTGAAAATAGAAGCATTATGTGAGTTTTCATTTGTATGGTTCTATTAATTTGATAAAAATCTCTCTGCCTTGTTTTTCAGCAGTGATAATTTGGCTTTGGTAGAGTTAAACCACATTAATATGTACTTCTGTGCTGGAGTAAAGTTAGAGACAATTTTTGAGAAAGGGGCCCCTCTGCAGCTGCTTTTGAGATTAACATTCAGTAACAGGCAATTGTTTCTTTTAAAAAACAATTGTTTACCTTAGGCATCCAAAACCATTGCTTGCTATGCCAAATGTAAGGTGAAATGTTTCATTTTCACAGATCTAAAATATCCAGTATAACTCTGAAACCTGAAGTGGAAAAAAAGGTCTTCTATTTTCTTTCCCTCAGGAACAGAGTTATGCTGAGAATGTGCGAGTAGATAATAGCTTAATTCAAAACTTCAGGCCAGATGTCTTCAAAATCAAACTATCAACTCAAATTAGTTAAAGCATAAACAAACATTTGTGACTGACGTAGCTACTTCAAATAGGCTAATACCTCAGCCAGCGTTACTCATTCTGGAACAGGCTGAGAGAAAGCAGAATCAAAATGAAGAAGTTACTTGTGTTTGTCTCCTATTTGGTCCTGATGACCACTTTTACAGGTAGGAGTTTATATAAAACAAACCTGTGTATGTATGTAAAGCTGCAGAACATACTGTAACAGTATTAGTTCATCCACCTTGTATTTTAGTATCTTCATACTTAATTTTTAATACTTAACTATTTTTATATTTGATTTGATTTTTAACAATCATGCTCTTGTATCTGATGTTTTACTCTCTGCATTACCACACTCGAGTCATTTATTATAAAACCAAAAAGTTTCATTTTACTATCTTACTATTTTAATATTATTTTGCCAAGGTTCTGCAAGTTAAATGTTCAATGCAATCTCTCCTTTGCAACAAAAGTCTAACTCATTACTTTGAAAAATAGTCCTAAAAAGTAAAGCAACACAGAAAAGAACAAATAACTGGAAGAGTTACTAATGTCAGTGGTTAGATGGTGCTGTTATATTTTCTCATTTTAGAGAGTAAAATGAATATGTAGGGTTTTCTTCATACTGGTAAAACTATAGAAAGCACAAGTATAAAAATGGTTTAAAATTCCACTCATATCTCCTGGAATGCAATATCCCCTGGGAAGGGGCTGTAATGAAAGAACACTTTGTATATAGACAAAAATCAGGTTTGGAGACATTTCATTTTACAACTGACAGATAAAATATTAACTTTTTAATAATTTCAGAACTAATTTCTGCTTTTCTGTCTTTAGACACTTCACCAATTTTGACTGAAAAAGATGCCAAACAGATTCTGAGAACTCGTCGTGAAGATAGACCAAGAAAAGCTGGTTTCCCTGATGAGCCAATGAGGGTGATTTATGTTATTTATTTTTAAATTACATTAACTAAAAAAAAACCAACACCAAAACCCTCAAAACAGTTGTGCTTAGTAATAAATTTCTATAGATTCCCAGCAGTACATTATAAATATCACCATTTTAAGCACCTGAGTTCTTCCGTGAAATATTAAAAATCCCCTTTACATTCTTTCAATTACTTTTAAGCAGCATTCTATAAGTACTGACTATTGCTCAGGAAATTTATGCTTGCAGAATGTGGAAATTATTTATCATGCTTCAAAAATGCCGATTAAATTACTGAGAATAAAGTGGCTTTTCATTTATAGAAATGTGGATTTCATCAGGTTGTTCCTGAAAAACTAAATAACAGGAAATGTCTTCTGCTTACAGTACATTCTGCACTCAAGGCAGAAAGGAGATGTAGGTGTCAGTGGTCAGTGTGGAGATTGAGGTATTCTGAACTAGCTTTTGAAATCACTTAGTTTCATTCACTTATTTATGAATGCTACAGATAGGATGGTTTGTTACGATGTGGTAGTTCTTAGTTGCTAGCTGAATGCAGGAGCATTTTTTTTTTGCATACAATATTTACATTTATTTATTTCTAAACCATATCACAACACAAGAAAAAGAATTAAAGAGCATTCTGTTTTACTTGCTTTGACAAGATGTAACATATAATTCTGCACTTCTCAAGAGGTACTTAAGGTATTTTAAAATTACTGCCTATTTCTTTCCAAAGTAAATAAACTGTGCTAAAATGACATGGTTCTGAAGAGGCAAAACCCGCAGAAGCTAGAAAGCACACAATAGATCATACACATATGACAAACACAAGGGGCTCAGTTTAGCAAGGTGCTGAGCACTTCTGAACTCCGTGGGACATGAAGAGTGCTATGCACCTTGCAGGATTGAGCTCAGCATGTGCCAGGCTTGCGGAGACAGCTTGTGGTTTTCCCTTTCCAATGGTTATTGTATACCAGCCAAAAAGAATCCACCTGGCTGTACACCACTCCTGATGTACACGCTTCTTTGTCAAGAGTGACGGCCACCACAAATCAAAGCTGTCGCAGGGATATTGCACCATGCGTGTTAGCAATCTTGTACAATGTAGACTGTACCACAGAGCCCAAACCCAGTTGGCATGGGCTTCACTGCTGCCCACAACATTCAGGACTGGGTTGATTTCTAAGCTGTTGTTACATGAGCCTTGTAGTTTTTGAAAATTAGCGGGAATACAGCTCCCATCTGTGCTTATGCTTAATATACCACCATGATTATATAATATATAGTAAATATAACGTATATTAAATACAAAATAAATCAAACAGTAGAGAAGTTGGTTTGGGTTAAATCCTGTATTGTAGGGAGCTACATGCATACATACGATGCTCTTAGTCATATGGTTTAGTTTTAGGTAGTCCTGTGAGGAGCAGGGAATTGTACTCGATGATCCTGATGGGTCCCTTCCAACTTGAGATATTCTATGATTCTATGATTCTAGGTGGGGAGTAGAGGGAGCTAGGGCTAACTAAGTGTATTTATGATTACTGACCTCAGCTGCTCTGTCCTTGCCACTTTCCATCCTACCACAATTAGTAGCAAACTTCTGTTAAGAAATTCCAACCTTCTTTTTATATTTATTTTTTTTCCTATACAACAATGATGACTTTCTGCAAGAAAACCCAAACATAAGAGTATTTGGTTTTCTCACTAAATGTCAAGGTTTTCAGTAGAAAAAGAAATATCTTCTGATAAAAAAACTATCCCTCCCTGCCATGTGGAACATGGAGATTTTCCCCTGTGAATGAAGGTGCATGACTGCTGTAGCTGTATCTCTGCACAGTTCTACCACCGGTTCAAGGAGAAAAACTGATTTTGTATGGATTCTTTGTAGTAGAATGAAATGAATGCTGGGATGAACCCACCTCTGTTCATCTATTTTAAGCAAAAGCTGTTTGTACTAGGCCAGATCATGCTGAGCTGGGGAATGTAATTTGCAATTCTTTGTGACACTATTTGACTTCCGCAGTGCTGTTTCAGTCAAAAAGCCTGCTCAGTTACAGACAGCAAAATCTGCCATCTTTGATTATTTTAAAAATGTCATTTATGTTATCAGCATGTTTTAATCTTACTTTGACTAAGACCCTGTTTTTTATCATGTGGCATCTTCTCAGTCACATAGTGCTGTTCCCCACAAGTGCATAACGCAGGCTCACAGATGGATTTGAGCCAAGCCTCCCTGTGCTGAGAGGACAGAAAGCACTGTAAAAGGCAGGATACTAATGCTTCCTGCTGGAACCCAGCGTACCAACCCTCTGGTCAGCACAAAGAGTGCAGAACTGGATGACAGCAGGAACGCTTGGCCAGTGCAAAGGGTTTATGCTACAGCTTCCATTCCTACAATGCCTACTGTGCAAAGCAATGGGGGTATATTTTGAAAAAATGTATCTAGTTTATGAGCCCACATGCACTGGGACTGTAACTTTTTAAAAGTAAATTTTGTTCCTGACGGCAGTCAAGTTTTTGGTACATAGCCCACTTTAGTTTGATAACTTGCTGCTTATACCAAACCCCCTATAAATTAATATGGGAAATTATTTTATGTATCACAGAAAGACCAATCAGCACTGATGCATGCTACTTACTAGAACCCTTCATAGTACTGCCACATGATCCTAAGGGGTTAATAATTTTTAATCATCAGGAATCAGTTTTCAAGAGAGGCTACAACAGACCTATCTGTGAGAATCCTTCTGTACCCTTAGAACCAACAGAGGCTTTTGTGTCAGTATGCAAATAAGAAATGTATATGCAGAATTCCTAATTTATGAATATGGTTGTAAAATTCTTGCTCAACACCTTTACTGATCTGGATGATGATGTCATTCATTAAATATTGCTAGGTTGGGGAAAGCTGACTAGCAACGTCATTTCATTACATTTGATAATTTTAGGGGGTAAATTAATTTCTCTTGTATAAGCTACAGGATTTTCCTAGTTCATTGGCCTGACATTAGACTTGAGTGATTACATAATTAAATTACTTTCCTTTTCTTTAAATAGGAGTATATGCTTTACCTCCAGCGCTTGGAGCAGAGATCAGAAGAACAATTCCTTGAACACTGGTTGAATCCACATTGCCTCCCACACTGCAACCGGGACTTAGTGCATCCAATCTAATGGTTTTGCTTACCCTGCAGTCGGTATATATATTTCTTTTACAGTGTGTATTTCTTCATAATAAAAGGCCGAGCCACAAACTGGAAGGGGAGGGAATAACCCATGGCTGGAGGAAGTACCTTGTGCTGAAAGGTGTCTGGCAACAGAGCAGTGGCAGGGAACATAAGTGTCCTAGGCATCAACTGTGTCACTGCAGTTCTGTTCATATTAATAAAACATCTGGTTATGCATTTCTCTGCTATATGGATATAAGTTGGTGACTGCACAACATTCTTACTAATGTTGCTTCGGATTGCTCCTATTTCTTTCCTGTTTGCTTGTGTGCTCCTTTTCCAACCCATCTCTTTAAGTCTTGTACTTGTTCACTCACCTCTCAGTAGGACTGTGGTAGGATTAAACTCATAGTTGTAATCTTTAAGATATTTAAGATGCAGTCTGACCTGCTAGCAGTTGAACCTCTTCTGCACTATCTCAGCTGCCATAATTTTCTAGCTGCTGATTTTTTAAGTGGAATTCACTATTTAGTACACATGTTGGTAAACTTTATCATAGAACATTTTTACAAAGCTTGCATCGATTATTAGTTCTGTTTATGATTTTCAACATCAGACAGCATCATTTGCTTTACTGCCTCTGTTTATCATACACATCATAGGGTTCAGGGGGAAAATATACTCCAAAGTATACTTCAAAGCTCAGAAACCAGGCACTATGCACAAACCAATCAGTGACAAAATAACACATCCCTATGTACTCCATGCACATTAGGTGTGTGATATGGTCATCCTTTTTTTCCTTGTGTGTTTTGCATGCACTATCAAGTTACCACTACATTAGAAAAATGTGATGTATTGAGGTAAGGAATGTATAGGATTGTAAAACACAAGTATTAATCATAAATTCTTCCAATTACCCAATAGCTGTTTGTGATGCCAAAAAGAAAAGATACACCTACAGCTGTATATTTTTGTAACAGGATAAGCCTTCCTGCTTACATTCTTTAAACAGACATGAAATTTGTCATCTGGGATAAATTTGAATCATCACTATAACAGTGATGCTATATCACTCACAGTTAACTTTATAGAACAAAAAATTGCAGATTTAAAAAGTTGCAGATTTAGCTCCATACTTTCAAAAGCATTTAAGCAGTAGAATACAGAGATGGTGTCTGTCAGGGCTGATCTCTTTCAAAAGACAGAAAGTTTGTCTACTTATAATTCTGCTATCTATTTGTACCTGTACATATCGAAATACCTTTGAAAATCTGGATGTTGAAGTAGACTTCAATGAAGCTATGTTAATCCACAATAAGCCAAAGGTCTGAAACGTATTTTAAAGCAAAACTATAAAATTCCCAAACCTTAGTCCTTGGAGGTAAGTTGCAGTTTTCAAAAAATCTTTCAGCTGAAACACAGTTGAAAACTGTCTCACTTAGCTATTGTAATTCTTCACAATAGCTGCTCGTAGGCAATTGTGAAGAATTCATGTTAGAAAAGTGCTTAAATTATTTGAAGCCCTTAATATGTTACTAGTATGGCCAATGTCAGCATGTTTTTTAATTATATTTTCTTTTTTTTTTTTTCCTGTAGATCTCTTCAGGAGCACTGAAGAGGATATATACTATGACTGTGTTAAGGAGGACCAGATTATTCCTGCATTGGCTACATCCCCATTGCAGAGCTGAAACTCTTTGCAATACAGTACAATCCCAGTGATATAGAAAAACTTCCAGCTCTAAATGGCTAGATGTGTTATAGACCACCATATATTTTCTACCAGTAATGATTGCATGCATGAATAAATAAATCAAGGTTTTCCCTCAGTTTCTGAGGTATGGGCAAGAATAAATCACTGATTAGTCGTACAGTATGCTTTTTAAGGGTACAGCTTTATACTGTCTGAAGCAAAAGGAGCTTAGAGGGAGAGGTTCATAGAAAATTGGAGAATATAAACATGAAGAGAAGGCCAGCTTTCTGGACTTTGGAGGAATCCTTAATTACAGTTTTCTAGGTTAAAGAAAATAATGTACAAAGACATAACATTTATGCAACACTAATCTATGTTTAATTGCCTGATGAGTATTTCATGTATTATTTCATAATAAAAGCTTGATTCAAAACCATTTTCAGATTATTTCATTGCCTTAGTCTTCCATACTACATGCTGACAAAAATCACTGGAAGTGAGGCTCAGTATTATGGAGTACTAAGGAAACGTCAGAGGACTTTCTAGGATCAGCAGCTGGGAAGCACTGAGGTGCAGTCTAAATTTTGTAGTTTCTCTGCACAACTTTTCCCTTTCCTTTATAATTCTGCCAGGTCAGGCACATGTATCCAGCCATCCCTTTTCTCACTGTGTTTATAGCTTATGCCTTGGTAGAGAATATCGTACACAGTCAGATGGTAAACATATGATATCTGCAAAACAACATGAAAAATGTCTTCATGGCTATATGACTGTTACAGTCTGTAATGGCAATAGAATTAGTTATGAATGGACCAAAGTAACTTTCAGAGTTCCTCACTGCAGTCACACTAAGAGCCTGAGGACTGGTAGCAAAATAAAACACAATTTTATTAAGATACATAAGGTAATTACTGCTGCACTGGAGCATTTGATAGGCTGAAATAGATCGACTGTCCTAGTATACTTTTCTTCCAGTAAGAGAGCTCTCTTAGATGACTCGAAGGAAATAATTTAAATCTCAAAGCATCAAAGGCTTGCTTTCCCCTAGTGTCAAGATGAAATCATAGATTAAATCTGGGAGTGTAAAAAAGTATAATCGGGCTTCTATTGTGTGCTTCATTCATAATACTCTCAATAGGTAGATCTCAATTTACATATCTCTCCTGAAGTTAAAGTCATTAGGTGGAATCCTGGCTCTGTTTTTTTCTTGTGCAGTGATAAATTCATGCCAATCCCAATTATGCCAATTTTCACCCACACAAAGTTGATTAAAGTACTTCTCTGAAATAAAAGAACTCCCACCTAGTTATATGCAGTCATGAGTTACATAACTAGCAAGTAGTGTTAAATAGTAGAATCTAGGTCTACTTCAGTAACACTGAGCTTATCCTAAAGCAAACACATGGAAGAGAGATTGCTTATTAAGTTTGCTTTTCCACATTAGGGCTGAAGGATCTCATATAGGTATCTCCAAAGAAAAGTTAAGTATAATTAAGTCTAATTTACAAGGAGAAAACTAGAAACAGATAGGTGAAGTACTTCCAGGTCCCTGTTCCATGTTCTCTCCCACTTCATAAGGGAAGACATTTTGGTATAGCGTTGATAGTCTTTAGCCCACATTTGTGTCAGGCTGATTCAATGGGCAAAAGAGCCAACCCGTATTTGCACTCAGATTCAAATCAAAACCATTACCAGTGTTTCTAGAATTCCAGCACTTAAGCTTATTTACAAAAGTAAATTCTCTCTTAAAAGTAACTACACTTCTGTTTTGTGGTAGTACTGACCATTGAAGTACCTCCTGGTCCACAAAGACAAGAAAAACAGCAGACACTATACAGGACAGTTTGAAATATAGAGAATAAAGGTAGAAAAAAGTGTAAAGAAAAAGAGAGAAAACAGAAAATTATGAGGGTAAAGAAGAAAAAGCTAGACTGAAGACTATCAGTGCCTCTGTAATCCTGTGATCATGAAGAACATAGCCAAGGTATTTATTTTTAAGACAGCCAGCTCTTCTGCCAGATTTAAGAAGCCAAGTCCTCCATTCATACAAATTAATTTGGGCCCTGCAAGTAAACAGAAAAACACCCTTCAACCTACCTGAGAGACATCCAAAGAAAAAGAGGCCATCACAACACAGCAGACTTTCAGAAGTTTGCTCAGCACTGGCAAACACTGAAGTCTGAAGAGAGAGGGAAGGTGTGAGCATGACTGCTTTAGACTATTGCCATGGATGTAGCAGCCCCTCATCCTGCTTATTATAAATTTTTGTATGTCTGTAAAATATATACAGTGTTTTATGTGTAATCCAGTGGACTAATAAAAGAACAGGATCTTAGTGTCAGGAATAAATAAATAAACTCAAGTATTTACTATGACTCAGCAGTGAAAAAACTTGTACATAATTAGCATAAAAAGCTAACACTGCATAAACATTATACTTAGTTATAGCTACAGAAATTATGTAATTAAGCTTTTTTCAGAGTCTTTCAATGTGGCTGCTCTACTGCATTTTTATTCTCTTCCTTTACACAGACCCTTCCTTCAAAGCTTGTGCTTTGCTTGAAATCATCTAAAATTGAACGAGATCAAGTGTGTTCAAGGACCAGTTGGAGGTTTATTTTTGTCCATGTCTAAAATTTTTTGGGAAAATGCTAGACTTTTATACATGCATGCAAACTATTAGGTTTCCTACTGGGTGAAGATTTATGATCATCTATATGACATTAAGTAATTGGAATGTGCATGTGAAAGCCACGAGAGGGTTTAATATACTGAAAATAGGAAGAAAAAGTGTTCTGAAAGTTGTATGCTGAAGATGGAAAAGTTGGAAAAAGAGTTGATTTCCAAATGCTTTTACAGAAAAGGATTACAACAGACTTGGGAAAATCTTTCATCTATGAAAGAGATAAACATATCATTAGCTTTAATCACTGAGTTGTTTTATAGTGCCTGCTGTCTTTTCTCATCTGAAAAACTGCCCACTAGATGCCACTGTTTCTGCATATAAACGGCATCACAGTCCTCAATGGCTGACTCAAAATCCTGCATCCCTCCTTCTCCCCCCTTGTTTTTTTACTCCTTTTTCTTAGAATGTTCAACTCAGATGATTGAAATAAAAAGTCACCTCTAGACCATTAAAAAAAAAAAAAGACCATTAGCAAATGGCTGATTTTTTTCCCCTTTGGATCCAAGATTGCTGTGAATGTGGATGCTAGTGTGGTGTCTGCCTGGTTATGTGGCTGCGCTTAATTATGCTGTTGAAAGAAATGGTTGAAAGTTTCTACACAGCACATTGTAGTGGCTTGTGACTTTTTAGTGTCTGTCATTCAAACACAGAGCCTAAAAAAGGATTTTGTGTGTTTGTAGAAGCTCTTCCCTCTCAGAGTAGGTCTCATTTGATCTATCTTCAGTAACCCCAAAATGTAAACTGCAGGCTAATTGATAAAAGGATTCACGACATGACATTATCTTATTACGCTTATTATCTTTAGCAGCTTGGGGAACCATGCGTTAGGTGCTGTGCTGAAAAGCCAGACTGTGCCCAGGGCCTCAAATGTAGTACCCCTTGTAAAGTAGATAACTAATATCAACTCTAATTTAAATACACAACAACTCAGGGAAAAGAGCCAAAGGCTGGAATTTTTGAAAGCATCAACTTCTTCAGCAAGGCCAAGACTAAAAGATATTACAACATCCAGATAAATAGTATATGCAGTAGCTAGACTATTTCCACTAAGCAATTTGTCAGTTCAAGTAACTGGCTGTTTCTACAGACTGCCTTACCTTTCAGGAGAACATGCGCTAGAACTACTTACTTACTAAGACTGGAATTTCCAGAAATTCAGGTTAATCATTTGCTTTATTTGAAATTCAGTTTCATAGTGGTGAAGTTAGTGGAAAATGCAAAATTAAACTTACCACTTTGTAGCTTCGATGATACAGTATTTGCTTGCTTCTCATGGAGGCTGAGCAGGTGAGTGTACTCTTCTACTCATGATGATAGTACTGCTTCTCTGGACCATTTCTGAAAAGTGAACATGACAGACAGAGACAAAGTAAATGCTTATAACAATCTAAAATAAATAGCGTGTGTAAAAATGTTTCTCTGCAGTACTTTGGGGCTTTTTTTGCAATAGCTAAAGCCTTGTTTTGAATGTTAGAATCTTGTTTTGAATGAAGACTTCTGTTACTCTGTCATAATGAATGAATGAATGCATAAACAACTTCTGAAGTGGTGGAGTGAAATTGAATTGATTGAATGTGATCACTACAGTAGGAATCTAGCTTAGATTCTCAGTAAAAGTTTAATGACTAAAGAGATCAGAGTGGACTTTAGAAGGTTATCTGAGCCTTTTATGGTCTACAAAGAGTAGAAAATCTTGTGAGAACTACGTTTCTTGATATTTCTGGTACATGATTAGAAATGCTGAATGATCTGTTTCCATTCTGGCATTTTAATCCTTTTTCAAGTCTGGGGGTAAAGATATGTACTAAAATGAAAAACAGTAAAAATCAGAAAAAGCTCAATGAACTTTGACCCAATACAACTATCCTTGTTCTATCAAAGAGGCATGTCCAGCCCAGTGTAGGCTCAACATGAAACCAAAAGTTTGAAGTGTTAGTATTATTCCAAATCTCAAACTCATCTTGGTAATTCCTGTCTTTTTTTCATGATATTTCAGTAAGTAATGATCAGTTGAAGCACAATTTTTTTCAAAATTTGGGGGGGGATTTGGATCTAAGGATCCATTTGGGCATCTCTCTTTTTTGCACTGAGTCTATAACATGAGCATCATACACATACCTTTATTAAACTGAGTCTAAATATAGATCTTAGACCAAAGACAAAGTGGGGTAGAATATTGCTTCACTTTGAATTTTTCAGAATAAAGAGCTACTATAAAGCGGCTTCAAAAAATGAGTTCACTGAAATGCTCCAAATGTTCAGAATATAATTGGCTTAGAGATTTGCTCTTGAACTCTTTTGGTGTGACTCTGAATATGTGCCTACAGTGCCTATAAAACTGAGACCAGAATCCAGTCCACAAAATGTCTCAATTATCAGATCCACAGCACTTTGACTGTCCAGACACCAACTGAGCCCAATATTCTACTTAATGCAATCAGGATGTACTTCTATACATTTCCCACACACTGGGATTAGTTTCAGCATCAGTAATAAACTTCAAGCAGATGAGAAAAATTATTCATGCACACAGTTATTTGCAGAATAAGAGCTTGTTCTGGTTATTTAAAAGATATATTTCTAGTACATATATTTATCCAGTTCAACCAGCAGATTGCTCACATTTTGGTGGGCCAGTTTTGCTTTTGGCTAAAACCAGGCCTAACAGACAAAGATCAACCACTCTGAGTGTTGTCACAGCCTCTATCGATCAGTTAGAGACACAGCTTTAAACTAAGTCCGGGGCAATGACAGGTTTGCCCATCTCTGGTTGGGAGACAATGGGCCAAGCAATGTCCATAAGATGACTACAGTAGAGCTCATGTACCTCACGGACATCGGAGGTGTGATCAGTCATGGGTGATTTATATAAACAGGGTTTGCTGCATAACTGCATAGAAGAAAAAGACAAACATAAAAGTAAGCCTTAGCAGTAATAGGAATGGATCAAATGTAAATGCAGCATTCTTAAATTAATAATTAACAAAGATGGGATTTATCAGTTCTTTCTAGGTCATGACTCCTTTAATCCTAAAATAGATTATCAAAATAGACATTCTATTAGTGTACATATCTTTTCATTGATTATGGAGGGAACTCAAAAGTCCATAAAAATTGTAATTGAGCTTTCTCAAAATCTGATCCTCAGTAATTATGCAGAAACAATTGCGTAGCACAGGCATGGCTATTTTTATGCTCAGACACTTGGTTTCATGATACTTTGAACATTTTACTCCTGGGGTTGAAAATCATCCAACACCTAGGAAGTTCTGAATTTCACCTGGCAGCACTTTTGTCCAGAGAGCTAGGCAGGTGCCCATGGAACATACGGGAGGGAGAATCTTTACCTCCCAATCACAGAGCAATAGCAACATTTTCCTGTACAAGCAACTCTTGCCTAGGATGTGGCAGTTCCTTCACAGCACATGGTTTGGCCTCATCCTGTCTGGTGTAAGATCAGAGCTCTCCCTCCTTGCCCCAGCTCACTCCCACCTGGCTCTTTACACCACTCAAGGATTGTTTCATAAGTGCAGCACAATGTTGAAGTCTCCATTCCTTGCAGAGCACAGCATTGCTCCACTCCGCCAGGAGAGACGCTCTGCAATCATGGGCAAGATCTGACATTCAGGGTGTCTTGAGGAGGGGTAAATATGTAAACCCACAGGATTTTAAGCAAAGGAGGTAGTAGTTTTACCTCAGACACACGCAGATCTGGAGTCTGAAATTAATCCAGGCTAATAGTATGGCCTCCAACTCTATTACATTGGATCAGCTTGTGCTGGGAAGGAACCGGGGACACTGGGCAATACTGGTGACCTACCATGTGATTCATAATGGGAGAAAGATTTCCATCCTACTGCTATGCTTCTGATATCAAAACATGGCTTATAAGCCTATAAGTAATTAGCAGAGCACTTTTTTTTTTTTTTTTTTTTTTTTCTGGCAAAGACTGTGATCAAGGTTCTGGGAAAAAAAAAAAAAAAAACAGTAAAAAAGAAAGACTAACACTGAGTGGCAGCCACAGGAAAAGCCGCAAAAAGGGTTTTGTGCTTAATTTATTGGTGCCATGGTACACACGGGAACAGCACTGGGCTCTTGTTATCTGTAGGGAATAGAACACTCCATCAAAACAGGGTCAGGCTGTTTCTGTCGTCATGGAAGAATACTAGTATGATAAATTTATAGGTCCAATGGAAGACTCTTTAATTTACTGGGAAATGACAAGGCGTCTGTGGCCAACTTGTATAAAATTTACTCCTTTATACCTTAGTTACATGCCATTGAATATTTACTCTGAGTCTGTGGATATATTTATCATTCATGCAGCATCCCAACCCATCAAAGAGCCCTACTCAGAGTAGGATGTGTTGGATTCCTGGCCTTTCTAAATATGAAACTGCAATGACTTAAAAAAAAAAAAAAATCTTTTGAAATGTTATGTTCACAAAGCAAATTCTTCGTGGAAGCAATTGACAGGTATTTAGGGTTAAATAAGGACAGATTTCTGCACAGCAAACAAAGAGTATCAGGAGATATACTCTTTTGTTCACATACCAGCTAGATCTGTGGCCAAAACCATACATATAGGGAATTGTTCACAGCAATACTGTGCAGCTGTAGATTTGATTTGTTTCTAGTCTATATGAGGTTATTCTACATTGTCCCCCCTGTGCTATCTTGTATTATCTGCTGCTACTATTTTACTCTACAGCTATACTGTATTATCGTATGAATCACATTTCAAATAGGTCATTGTAGAGAAAACTCTCAGACTCCACAACAGCTGAATGCCATGATTCACAATAATCAGAAGCCTTGAGCCTGAAAAACAAATAAATTAAAAATTTAATTAAAAAATAAATATTCAGGACCTCATTCTGTAAAATATGAGTAAATCTTGCCCATGAAAGTCACCCAGTGAATTCCAAACTTCCACAGGAATAAAGTCACTGTGATACATGGTATTCAAGCTTTTTTCTTTTCTCTTGTTACCAAATACAATTTTGGTAAATCCTAAATATTACTAATTTCCTTGCTAACACGGAAGGGGCCAACAGTCTGGTATTAGGAATACTGTCTGGGATGGATCAAGATTGAGCTGCTACCGGTCATCTCCCAGAGACACATGCAGAAACCAGAATCTTATCTTGCATTTAGAAAACATTATTCTAGCCCCCATGGATACAAAGAAAAGCTTGAAATATGAATTGCATACTGCCTGTGTCTTTAGGGAAGGAGCAGTTCCAAGACGTGACATACCTTGTTCTTTCCAATTCTAACATTTATTGGCAATTCTGAGGAGGGCCATGTTAAAATCTGAGGGCAAGAGCCAGCGTGGGACACCATGGTAGGCCGTAGCTTGTTTTCCTTCAGCTCTGTCAACCATGCATGTACATTTATTCATTTTCTAATTGTGAAAACCACAATTTTAGGCTCACAGGCAACAAGCTTCATTTCAAAGCAAAAGCAAATCAAATAAATGCAGTAGACTTGTGTCTGTGTTTATTTTTATGTATGTATATATTTACAGATATTTTAATGTACTCTGAATTATAGAAATTAAGCTTATGTTTCAACAGTGGATGGATATGAATTGCACTTCAGCATTCCAGCTGCAGAAATTAAAGTTTTCAAGAATGTTTTCTGCCCAGAGTAATTTATTTTTAAGTCCTCAATATTTGAGGGAATTTCAGTGGTACACAAAGTTTTGTTAACATCAAATCTACAGCATTCGAGGAGGCTTGGGGAGGTGGGGTGTTAGTATTTGGTATTTTATATAAAAGTCATAGCAGAAACAAAACTTTTTTTTTTTTTTCCCTTCTCTGTTTTCCATTTGATGCTTTAGAGCTGCTCAGGGAAAGAGAAAAATGTCTTCTATTTCACACTGCACAGCTGTTGCACTGCATGAGAAAAACATTTTAAATATTAATATGGCTTTGGGGCTAAAAGCATTTCTTAAGAGGCACTTCTATGCAATGAGTTTCAGCAAAGTGAACAATCACAAAAATAGAGTCAAAGACCAAAATCCCTCCAGCTGATACTAAGTAAAATTATTTATTTTTTGGTGCATGCCTATAGAACTGATTAGCTGTGATTGTATCAGTTACAGCTTTCCAGTCCAACCTCAGTAAAGAATCTCTCCTAGATACAATAGATTATGACCTCTGAGTCAGAAACATCTTCCATTTCTCACCCCAAGCCTTAGGTGTGAATTGGACTATCTCAGTTCTCTCCTCCACACCAGCTTTAGTGAACTGGGGATACTTCTGTGCAGTTTAGGGTGCATTTATCAGCTGCACAGCCTCCTCTACTTGGTAAATTCTGTAGCTGTAGTTAAACTGCCCAAGGAGGTTAAAGCTTTCTTACCCAATACTACTAATCTGTCCAAGGGTGTACATTGTGGATGCCTCGTTTCATTCTGCCACCAGTCATCCTTTGTACTAATCATCCCAGCAGCACCTAGAGGTGACTCATCCCAAAGGTACTCACAGTGTTTTATCCCACCCAAGAAAGAGAGGGGTTTCCCTCAAACAAAATAATCTGACAGTAGACTTCAGACAGTGCACTGAAGAGAGGGCACTGCTTTAACTTTGGCTAGGATCCATCCCGAGGAGGCGTGGTTCTAGCACGGATGATATACTGACTGGGCTTACTAAGAGCTGCAGCATTATTTACACACTCAGACTGCTGACGCATCTTCAGTTCTGCTTTGAAAAGGAATCATCCTGCATGGTCTGAAATTCATGGCTGCCAAGGGGTAGGAGGAGGCTACTCCCATAATTTCAGTTGCTCATCTATTTCCTATATACCAGGGATGACAAATGTTCAAGCCACCTAGTTAATTTATTCCCAAGCTTTTAATTCTGCTCCATATGCATCAACAGCTTTGCTGTTGAAACCATACTCTCTCAAGAGCAGGTCTGAAGTGAACAGCACCTGTGGCTCCAGTCTCTCAGCAGCAGGACACACATGTGCCCAGAATGACTTGCCTGCACAGAGGGAGAAATGGATTACAGCTCTGGGCTACACACAGTAAATCACCAGCACAGAGAGAAGCACAGGGACAACAGAAACACCAAAACGTGCTTTTTTAGAACACAACTCCTTAAATTAAACAAGACAAGAAAATATATGAAATGACAGCAAGGTTACTTTTTCTTTAACTGTTGCTCCAATTCAAAAACCACACGTGTCTCATTTATTTTCAACTTTGCTCTTCTGCTATCTCTATCCTATAAAAGATGGTTACAGAGCATTATCAGCAGAGAAAGACTACAAAAGATACTAGGTATTTATTAGCTTATGCACGTTTTGGTAATTTCCTTTTGTTTTTGGAATTCAATTATTGAAGTGCCTAATGTTTCCTGTTAAAACTCAAGTCCTGTTACGGCAAGCGGCATACAAACATCTCCCCATATAATGTCACTATATATTATGTAGATAAACTTACTCACTTCAGACCGCAATGGCTGTGTTCACCCATGCAGTGACAGGGTTGATTAGATGTTGCAAGCATTTGTAGTGGTTACTGAAAATCAGGGAGATCAGCATTTACCATAACATTAGCATTCAGACATTGTTCACCTCATTTGCCTCATGATCAGATTTTACTGCCTACAAACCTCACCTTCTGATCTCCTTTGCTATCACACGAACAATGCATGTCATTGCTCAAATTGATTGTTATTAGTCTGCGGTACTTAGGAATTATAAATACATCACCTCAACTGTCCTAAAATTTTTAGGGTGGAATAATGAACTGTATGCTCTGAGCAAACCCGTAAATAAAGTATCTCAATTCTGCTTAAATTAGCACTAAGAGTTTGCATTTAACTAAAAAGCCCTATAACTGTATATTATTATTTATTGAGAACCACACTTTCAATAGAACCTTAGGCTAAAATTGAAGATGTAACGCTTCCAAAAATGCAAACTCACATTAAGAAACCGTGTGCACTGCTCAATTAATGGAGACCCAGCCTCCCCAAAACCAGGAATAAGGCAGTCTGCATGTATGCGGGCATGGAAAATTGCTCCGCCAAAGTTTATATAAGGAAAATAGAATCCACTGTTCTAAAAGGAATGTCATAAAGTTTGATGTGCCTATTTCAAAAACATTTGGAAAAGATACTCCCCCTCTCTGACCAGACAGAAATATCTTTGCTTCCAGCTTGAATGCCAACTCCAGGGGAAAAAAAAGAGAAGTACACTTTCTGGCATTTTGGAGAACATGGGGCAAAGTTGGAAGGAGACCACGTAGGAAGAAAGCTGAGGGGGATGTGATGGGAGGCAGCTAGGGCTGGAGACAGAAGACCTTTGGCTGTATTTTGATTGAATCAGGTAAGGCCAGCGGGGACAAACACTGGGCTGGTGTCTGAGAGCTGAGTCCCTGCCAATGCTCTGTGTGGAAACAGTGTCCCAGCTTTGCTCTTTGATCCTTCAGCTTAATTCAATCCAGCAACAAATCAGAGTAAAACTGGGTGAGTGTAGGTGCAGGTGTGCATGTACGTTTTGGGGTGATGGATACAATGAGCAATCAGTGCTGCCCCTCTCCCCAGCATGTTTCATCCCTGTGCTGCCCATGCCAGCCCCCATTGCTGTCACACCTTTCCAGGGCCCATGTCTGACACACAGAGGGCCTTTTTTTCAAACCCAGCTGCTTATAGAACCTGAGATTTCAATTACAAGAGCTGATCTTTGGGATGCCCGATTCCCTCATAACATTTCAGTTTCACACGGTGGTTGCAGTGCCAAGCGGCTACACACTCCAGCCACTCATGAACCTGCTTGCTCTGGGGCTGCCCAGCACAACTGTCTGCTTGGCTGTCAGTCAGGCAGCCCATCTGTCCATCTGCCAGCCTGTCAGGCAGTCCACCAGCATTGCCTGCTTGCCTCAGAACCGTGCCAGGTCATCGCATCAAGTGATGGCTGTAACCCTGCCTGGCTTCTGTCACTACACTAGTCTGAAACACTGAGCAGATCGGAATAAAGATTAGCTCAAATTTACACATGAACCCAAAGAAAATTTCTGTTGCTGATAACAGGCCCGACCAAACCTGCTTATGGAACAAAACACTTTTGAAGTCAGACTGCCAGACTCAGAGAAGCACAAGGCAGCATCAAGTACTTTCTCCCATGCCCAGAGGATCTCTTGGCCCACAGTGACAGTGCTGCAGGGATTATTGTTGGCACAGTGCTTTCCTTTCACACTGCCTCCAGAGCTATTGCCCTGTGCTGGCCAAGAAAGATTTGTCCTGTCTCATAAGAGGAAAGTAGATGAACTGGCAGAGAAGGGGCAGTGGATGCCAGTCTGAAGGCAAGGAGGATCTGCTTTCTCATTGTGTTTGCCCTTTGGTTGCCTACAGGACATATGTTATCCCCTCTGTTGAAGCCCCTGAGCAATGTATGGTCAATGGACCCCTGAGAAATGACCTACAAACCTGGCAAGTATAGAAATCTCTGGTTTAGTCCATATCATGAAAACTGAGAGACTGTCACAAATTCTGTCTAAATAGAAATTTCTTTTTTATGTCCCTAAAATTAATCTTTCAGGATTATATACAAATGCCAAAAGGCTGTTATAATGAAAACCCAGAATACCAAGTTTGTTGGTCTTTTTTGGCTAGTGGAGAAGTTTACATTGTGTTGCCTGGTTCTTCAGTTTGATATTGCTTCTACTTCAAGAATTGGGACCTGTGCTTAAAAGAGAAGTGGTTATTTTAAATTAATTAAATTTTTAATTGTGTCTCATGTAGCTATGTCCACTTAGCTTCACTGTCTGTGCGTCTTTGTGTTTTGATATATGGCAACAATACAGAAATACTGCATTCTGGGATATGAAGTGGCTCAGTGGAGGAGGATATAAACCAGATGTGTAACATATCCAGTGTGCATTCAGTGTACCTCCTGTGACCTGTCTGGAGATGATACAATCATTTTTTTGAGACAAAGAAATGGAAATGAGCTCCAAGAGCACAGAGGGAATATAACAGACCAGCGCAGTTCAGAGAATAAGAAATCATTTCAAGCTACCAAGAAATTTAAGAAAAAAAAAATTAAAAAAACCCAAGGAAGAACACATTTTTTTCTAAAATTTTGTAAAATAATAAAGAAGCTAAGTGTCTTTCTCCATGTTTTAATTAAAACCATGAAGATAAATCATACACAAAAGATTCTGTGAAAAACTGGAGTTTCCTGCAGAGAATTATCTCAGAGCATAGTTACAGTAAAGCTGTAAGCCTTACTGTCACCTTAAGTTTTATCCTAATAGTGCAAGTATTTTCCATCAGGCCAGATTTTAGTAGAACGGTAGTACCTCTCATGGTAAGCGCTAGCAAACTGATTTTTGAAGGTTACATCTGAAAATAAAACATCATTTCAGGATAATTTTTTTCTCCAAAAAAGGGATTTTAAGTTGACTAGCTGGACTCCCATTTGTTATAAACCTAGACAGATCACTGATTTAATGGATATCAATGCATATCAGCCTCCACTGTGACTGAGGAAAATATATAACAAATCTGTTTACACACAAATACTGCTACCCTTACTGAATGGGCTGGTTTGGAATGCTGGCAAGTGTCACAGGCTCTTGGCTGTTACAGTCAAAACAATGGCAGAGGATGAAATCTGTGGAGCTTGTTAAGCTGTTTTGCACCAGACAACTAGATTCAGAAGGTGCATCTAACCAGCAATAATTATCATCAGCTCTCTGATAAAACTGAAACAAGCATGAACAAATGCAAAAGAAGATTTGTGTCTTTCCAGGATGATCCTGCATTTTTTCTTGTTCTGTTACTGTGTTCGATGTGCGAATGTGCCACACGCAAGGGCCTTTTACACCATGTTAAAGGAAAGGTCACAGATGCTACAAAAGTTATGTTGCCACGGATCTGAATCTGCCCAGTCCAAGTAGTGGGTATGAGAATTTTTCTCTTATCGTACAGTTCGGGAGCGGGATTTTTCCCTTTCTTCTCTTACCTTGGCTGCTGGTGTGGCAGGTCTCAGCAGTGGCCCTCCCCATTCCCACACAGACGGGTGGGGAATGGGTGGGTTGGGAAGGGGAGCTGAGGAATTTTGGTTTGGCACCCCTCGCACACCGAGGCAGCCAGGCGGCAAGGAGGGGAACGCAGTCAGAGCCAAGCACAAATGCTAACAGGGATTGCTTCTTTTGGAAAGGAGGAAACCCAGGAGCCACAACTGAAGGACTGCTTTGCTGTTGGGATAACTCAACTGTATAGTGCGTGTTGTCCCTAAGCCCAACAGAACTAGGACAATATTTCACTGCCCTGGGAAACGATCTTTGGGCTGTGTCTCAGAACTGAAATGCTCATTGTTTAGATAATTTGGAAAAATACCTTGTTTTTCTTTGGTTGACTGGTCGCTGGAAAAGTTTAGGATGGCATGCACATTGTGGTAAAAAGGCAAAAAATGAGAACAAACAAGAAATTTGAATTAATTCAACGTGCTGGGAGTAGGGCTGGTAGGGGACTGTAGAAATTACAAACTGAAAAAGAAGGCAACACAGATAACTGTTTATTGCTGAAGAGATGGGCAGAGGATTCCCAGGACAAAGAGTGCCTGAAAACCGTAAGTGTTCAGTGGCTACTGAGAAATGGGAAGGCGCTTATGAGAGAGGATCAGAGGAGTTACCAAGGAATGCGAGAAGTTCAAAGCCTAGCCTAGATAGTTTCATTTGTGTGGGTTGGATGCTTCTACTCTAATCAGGCCATCATTCAATGGCCCTTTGGGCTGCTACTGAAAAAGTGGTTCTTCCATTCCCTCTTCCCCCAGACACTCATTTCTGCGCTCTCTTACGCCAGCACAAGCAATCATGTGGCTGTACTACCCTAAGAAAGTAATTAAAAAAAAAGCATACAACTAATTGAGTTGATATTCGGCTGGATCAGGTCTGTGGTCCAATTCGTTGCACAGCCATATAAACACTGGTGCCAGACAAGAGTGGGTGAAAAAAGTGACTAGGTGCAGAGGAAGAGGGGGGAGAGGAGTGGAACAACCCCTTTCAGCAGCAGCCAGATTTATGCCAGATTTAAGTGACCGTGTAACCACAACCTCTTTGAGTAGCCCCCTTAATTTCGTTTTGGGCATGTGAAGAATCAGCTATTACTCCTACTGAGTTAAGAGCAGCACAAACAGGCTTTTATCATCTGATCGTCTCACATTTGCTGAACTTGTGATGTTCTCCGTGCTCTGCCAGAATTTCTGGGAGGATCTGTGGCAATTATAAGGAAACCCACCTAGGGACAATATCATTCCAGTGTAAGAAGGCTGGTATGTGTACAGCCACTTTAGCAGCTCCGTCTGCTATGAAAGCAAATGAACTCAAGAGCAGACAAGAACTGATATGTGAAGTTAGAGTATAAATCTGACTGCATAAATTAAAAGGACGGGAATGCAATGGATTTTGAATAGGTTCTTTCACATGATAGTGTTCTCCTGGAATCAAAAAGCAGACACTGCAGCAGAAAAACTTTACAGTGTTCTGAAATAAATATTAGTGTTTTTCTTAGCACAGAGGAGTTAAATGAAGTGGCAAATCAAAACATGTATGTGTATGCATATACATTAGTTAGAGATAGAAAGTGTGGACTGTAGTGAAAAGGGCTTGATATAGAATATTGGCTGATACAGAATATGAACAAAATATTGTCTGCCTGTTGCAAGTTTTCTATTTTCCCTAAGACATCTTCTTTCTGGGCAAGAACTGGCAGATACATGAAGGTCTGAACTTCCTACTTGGAATTTCAGCTTCCCTAAGCAATTCCCTGCACATCACTTTACAGAGAGTCATGAAACAGGGGTCAGTGCTTCCCTGAATCAGCTGAGCTCCTGAAATTAAAGGTTCAAGGGAAGAACCGAGCTCTTTATCCACTCGATTACCATGTAGGCAATATCTGTGCAGAAATCATAGAAGCGGAATAGATTAGGATGTGTTGAGATCCAAGGAATCCTACAGGGTGTCCAAGAAGCAGCAGAATGTTATTTTAGGTCACCGCAATGACGACACCAAGACCAATGCTGGCAATAGTAATTCCATGCCTGGTCCACAAGTGATTTAGGACCATTTATAAAATTATCATCCCTATGCCACTATGAAATTATATATGTCCCAGAGTGTTTATAGTGAACATTTTTTTTTGTTCCCATTTTCTTCAATTTTTGATTAGGATTTGTATAGTTTATTTGCAATTTTAATGAAATGATTTCGTTTTTCTAATAACATTATGATTCCTGGTTTTAGTTTTGTAGGTGTTAATTTGATATTGAGCAACTGAATATTTTAAGCTTCCATTGTCTTATACTAGTATAATTTCAATGATAGCTCTTCTCAGGTTTGTTTTTTCACATTTATTGCTTTCAATGTATTTATGAAAGTTCTGAACTGTTTTTCTTTCAAAAATAACATAGAACAAAAGCACTGAAAAATCTAGCAAAATTTGGCTTTCTTTTTAAAACTGAATTAAGGAAGCATGTTTTCACTGAACTGGTACCTCTAATTGCCTATAAGATCAATGCTTATGACATTGGAAAAAGGATATTTCTGGTGCCAGTAAGGTTTGATTACAGCTTTTTTTTTTTTTTTTTTTTCTTCCAAGCAATTACTTCTGAAGCATTAACAAGTTACCTCTGGGGAACCGACCTCTCTTAGCTGGCCAGTTCTTCTCTTGCTTTCCTGATCCAAAGCCTGTTGAGGTTGATTTCCATTCCTTTGACTCAGACCTACTATCCATGTCTCCCAGATCTTCTGAGGGGAAATTATTCACCCTCTCTGTCTTATTAAATTTCAGCTGGCCTTGGCTACTGGCCTGCTCCAAGGGTTGCCTTGTCAGGATGCTTATTTACCTTCACCAAAACACCAGAAGTAGTTTAAACTGAAAACATACCAGTTCAGAGTTTCACGCAGAACACTCAAACATTCTAAATGAAAAGAATGATTTAAAAGAAAAATACAGAACTCTGCTGCAATTTGGTGTGTCTCTGCCATCAATAAAGGATACAGCTAGTCATTTCATTCAAAACAAAACATGCAGTCTTTCTAAATACCCTCCCTGATCAGACCACCAAAGCACTTAGCATCTCTTGCTCACCAAATATTTTTATGATTTTCCACAAGAAACAGCCAGGCCAAATGCTAATAACCACTCTGAGAGGATGGGAATACATCATGTCTCCAGACACCGTGAAAATAAAATAAATCACTAGAGGAACAAAATTTTATATGGCTTGTTTCTTAAATTATGTTTTGCTATAAGGAAATGATGAACAGAAGTGTGAACCAAACTAAGGAGCAAATAGCTATTCTTGCCTAGATCTTGGAGCACTGTTATTATCAGAAAAAAGCAATCTTCAGAAGCAGCCAAGAGGTTTAAGAGCACCAGCCATGGTCTTTAGAAACCCTTTCTCTTTAAGATCAGAATGTCGACATTAGGGACTTTTTCTATACTAATAAATAACATACACAATTTTAACAATGAGGGCAGTTAATCACTGTGGTATCTTATCTAGGGATGAACAAGACTCCTGTTACTTACAGTCTTTAAATCAAGACTTGGCATACGTCTGTGTGTCACACTGCGATGTAAAGCAGAGACATGAGAGCCATTTTAAAACTAGCTAGCTCACACAGTAACATGAGTCTAGCAGTAGAAAGGCAGAGTTAGTACAAATTAATTAGGCCAATTTATCCAGCTTTGTGGTAGGGTAAATGATCCCATTCTGAGCTTAGCTAGACTGCTCTCTGTCCCCACTAGCTAATTTAAAGTTACCCTATGTATCTTTACTCTTCCCTGTGGTCTCCAGTGTAGATGTAACATTGCTGACTTTTCCATAAGAAGTATTAAAGCTCAGACAGATATTATGGGCTCCATGGCAAGATCACTGGATGATGCTCGTGGCCTGGAAGACAGTCCCTCTCTAAAGAGTATGCAGATAAAAACACTTTCAGAGATCAGAGATCAGCCCTGTAACAGAGATCACTCAGAAATATGGATAAAAAATTTCTTCTTTTTAGACTGGCTGGCTTTGGCCCCCTCAACACCCTATTCTTGTTTATGAACCTCAGACTACACAGGGAGTAAAGTATTGGGACCTTCCTGGTTTGTACTGTTAAGGTTCACATAGAAGCAGCTTTCTTTGAAACCAGTGAGATGTAATAATGTGTTTGATGCCTTATCACACTTCCATCCTAACCAGAGCATCAACCACTACCTGAGAAGATTCTTTCTACCTGTGTTCCCCCTCTACATGTCAGAATAAACTCCTATATCAGAATCTGTTTCTATTATTTAACTCTGGATATTCCTCCCTCCCTCCCCCCAGCATCCTCTGTCTCCTAATGCTTGTCCTTGGCTACCCTTACAAAGCTGCATGCAAAGTTTCTGCCCCTACTGCAAGGGGCTGAGCCCAAGAATTGTGCCTTGCTGGCACAGTGGGCACTTCTTGAGTGGCAACATTTCAATCCCACTTTATGCTTTGCCACCAGAAAGCCAGGCACACACACTGAAATGCTGCCCGTGCATTACCACAGTGTCTTCTATAAGAAAACATGGATTTCTGCCACTAGACAGACACAGAAACTAGTAAGCTATTCCCTGCATTCTTCTATCCCCCTGGGCACCCTGTGTAAGGGAAGCCATTGATGCTTGCCATCAGATAGACACACAGACTAGTAATAAAATACCCACGATTCACTGCATTTTTATTCCTTAGGGTGCTTCTGAAGAGGGAGCTACTGATTTCTTACTTATGTTTAAATGATTTGTGAAGGGAAAAAAAAATTCTATTTTATAGCCTGTGCTGTTATCCACAGGGAAAACTGTTTTCTGTGAGTTCTGTATTTTGTTTGATAGTTTTTCTCTAATTACTTATCTTTACTTCGATTGTTTTTTAGGAAGCTGATGTCTTCCGTAATCTTGTAATTTTAATCAGTTAAAAGTTGCTATCTATTGGGTGAAACATCAAAGCCCTCCCAAGTTTCTGCTTTTACTCATTTTAGACCAAGATTTTCCAGCTTGAAGAACATGATCTTTAACACCTCATCATTTATAACACAGTAGCCCCCTCCAGTACATGCAATTACATGATAGTGCCCTACCCTAAGGATCATTTAAGAAGGTAAAGAAGGTGAAGACACACTGACATGCCAAGTAGTTTTCCCAAAGCCACATAGAAAATCAGGCAGAGCCAGGCAGAAACCAAGCTCTCTGGATTTCTGGTCCGGTGCCCTGGTCACTAGATATGCTGCCTCTCAGACCTTGCCTAGCACTGGGATATAGCAAGCCCCAGCACGTGTGCATGTGAAGCGTCAGGGGGAGGCACAGCCAGGATCTCCTTGACCTACCAGCTCTGTGCTAGGGGAGGCCAGAATTTTCCTCCTTGTTCTTTGGAAGCAGGAGGACTTGCAGGTTCTGCCCTTAGTCAGAGATGGCTTTGGACACCATGGAGATAGGCATAGCACAGCAACCTAAATAAAGACAGAGGTGTCCACATTCAACCCGCAAGGGGAATCCTATCCCTAAGACAGACTGGAGCCGCATCATTGCCTAATGCTCTAGAAAGCACAACATCCCCTGGAACTCCCACAGCAGGGCCCTTGCCACAGGGCGTATTTTGGTGAGTGGTGTGAATATGGCCCTTCTTCCCCATTTCCTTTCCATATTAGTCACATTTAGTCTTGCTCCACTTTCTGCCTCTGGAAGCCTAGCATAAGTGCTGCGTCTGGTCAGGGGAGAGAAAGCAAGCATAGCATTTTCTGTAGGCAAGTATCCACAGCTCAAAACCACCTAATAATACGTCTCAGTTCTTCCTGACTTGGTAGTGTCTGCGTTGGAGAGGCCAAGGTCTGGAAGAGAAGGAATTGGCCAGGACAAAAGTGCATTGGCAGGGCTCTGTGGAGGCACTCACGCAAATCCTGCCCACACTACATGTGGATGCATCCAGGGCTTTCATGATCACTGGATTTGCCAATCTTTTTTTAAAAGCAAACAATCAATAAAGGGAGAGAAAAAATTAACTGCTTGGCCTGAAGTTTGTTGCTACTCAAGAACTTCCCATGCTGTGCTAAGTGAAAGTAAAGCAGGAAGTATACTCTTTTGGGGTCCAATTCACACCCAGGTTCTTGGCCTCAGCAACATCTGTTCTTCCAGGGAGGCTCAAATGCTTAGATGTGGCTGATGAGCTCCTAAAATTGGTTGGGCCAAGCAATCAGAGTTTAGGGCTGAGCTGGGTGAGACGTAGGCTGATTTTGCGCATTTCTCAGGGAAAGGTTGCTGAGAGAGTCCTTCAGGAACCTAAGGTGGAAAATAAAGCTGTTGCTCCTGTAGGGAAGTCCTTCTGAACATCAGCAGAAGTGTGGCAGCTTGCAGGCCAGCAAGAGGAATGCCTCCATCCAGACCTGCACATGTGGAACTCACTTTCCGCTTGCTAATACCCACTGCTCCTGCTGCCTCTGCAGGGGTAAACAGCAGCCCTGAAACCAGCACCCGCAGAGTAACATGTAAGGAGGAAGCTTATGGGAGCGCTATGGCTGTTCTGCATTTCTCCCTTGCCTGCACAGGCAACAAACATCCAGACTCCAGCCTGTTTTACCAACATTTAAATCCTCCTAACTGAATTAATCCACAGACTAACTTATGAACCACCAGTGTCATTCTAGTCTTTTCTTGTTTCTAGAAGGCACGATTTTGTGTTTCTTCCTCTGTCTTGAGAGGACAGCTTGAATCTTCATCTGAGTTATTTGCACAGAGACTGATCTTATTCAGAGGACCTGCTATTAGGACTGAGGCATACAAGCAGACACAATAACTTGCATATTAGGTTTCCTGGTAGATGTGAAGATACAACCTTGTGGAACAAGAAATTAATTATCACCAAATATGTCAAATATCAGAAATATTTTTTCCATAACAAAATATTGCTTGCCCTTGAGCATTAGTGCCAACTGTTTACTATCATTTAACTTCAGTGGGAACAGCCTTATTTGCACAAGGCATAATCAGTATGTCTTTATGGGAACTGGACATTACAATAAGCAATCTTTTGAAGACGACCTCTTACGTGCAAATTATTAAAGGTAAGATCTAGAATCATCCAAGAGACACAGAGACTGCCTAAAGCAGAGGTACAGATTCTGGAAGGACCAGCTAAACACCTCATTAACTGAGCTTCGTGCCGTTTAGTCTGAGTGACTGAATATTTCCAACACAATTGAAACTGTGGCTCTCTGAATTAATGTTATTTTTAATAAAAGGAGGCGTGAAGTTGCCTTCTTTGGTGAGCATTGTGGAATGTTTCTAACTTCCCTACCAGACATAGCTGTGTTTGAGTGATATGTGTGAGGCACTTGGAGAAGAAATGTGCTATATAAAGTTAGAGATTATGCCAAACCTCAGTGTTGGATTAATATGTCTGTGTGAATTTAGAGGATGAAAAGCCACCTTCCATTTGATGGCAAGGTGTCAAATTCCATGTTAGTGTAAACTGATGCAGACAGTTAATTATAAAAAAGTTATTCCAGTTGTATTGACAAAGAATCTGACCCCGGCCCATTTGTCTGAAATGAAGCAACCAAAATCCTGGGGCTGAACATGCCAGAAGTTTGTATTAAAACTTATGTCTAGATCCTAGCTTTGCTTTTTGGGTCTTTGTTTAATGCATCTTTTTATAGTGATGATATTGCTATATGAACACATTGCAGCAAATGTTAGTAAAGAGGTTACAAATCAGCAGAAAGATGCTTTATAAATTATAGAATTTGAAGAGTATTCTATTTTTTCAGACATTTTTTATGTTCACCTAAAATTGCAGAGCAAGCACATACACTAGTTCAAAGTAATAATAAGTTTCTGTTCAAAACTAAGGAATGAATATTGTGTCCTTTCAAACTTTATATATCCCTTCTGTGATTTGATAAATGGTACTTTGTGAAAACTCACTCTCTGCTAGTGCATGAAATTAGGGCATTGCTGTCCAGTTCAACAGCATCGATTCTCCTTTGATTAAGAAAGAACTGAGCTTTGCAGTAGCAGTAGTATCTCAAGCCAGATCCCTACTGCTAGAGAGGACACAGCAATACAGACTACAGCAAACAGATCTGCAAAACCATTTTCAAAGCGGTTTCACAGTGTCTCACTGGGAGATTTTTGCTGGCTAAATTAACAAAATTCAGAGCATACATTAGACCTGTGACTCAAGTTAATGAGTCCTTTGTTTTATTAGATGAATTGGTAAGGAGGGTCATTTTCTAATACATCTTTCCCAGCAGAGTAAAATATCCAGCACTGAAAACAGCCATAGGCAATCCATTATTTTTATATTACCCATGTAAGTTGCTCCTTACAAATAATGAACACTCATAACTAAGCTCTGCTCAGAAGAATAAATGACTAACCAGATTTTATCAGTACACAAGCTAAACTCAATGATTTATGAAGAAATCTTGGTCCCGTCTAATGGAATTTTCCCAAAATAAATTCATGTAAACAACTTGCCACAAAGAGGCAGTCAGTGCTGGTTGGTATGTGTAAACAGCTTTAACAGTTGAGAATATAATCTCCTTGACTGCTGGGCAGTCTGGGGAGATTCATGCAGAGTCTCCGTTCAGAAAACCACCTTTGGCTCTGATCCTCCTGACATCATAATGCCACCCATTTCATTAGTTTTTAGTAAATGTCACTATCATCATAGATGGGTAGAGTAATTTTGTTTCTCAAAGCCAACACATGAATTTTTACTGTCCTCATCAGAATCCCAGGATGAGAGTCACGGGCAGGACTGGTAGGACCTCCCGGTAAGAGAGACAGAAGTGAAAGAAATCCAATCCCTGAAAAAATGTATCAGTGTATTCAGTTTCCAGTGGTGGATTACCAATACCTTTTTACATGTTCCTGGAATCAAGCTGAAAGTACAATGTGGTTGTATTAATGTGTTGCAGTCATTCTTAATATGTTTCAGGGGAACTCCTATTTACATGGTCTCTAACTGCAAAGTGAAGTAAAATATTTAATAAATTATCTCATTGATGTTAATTAGTCCTGTTAGGAGATAACACAGAGAAATGTGTGTAAACTGCTCTGTGTACGTGGCTCAAACTGATTTGGGCTTGTTCCCAAACAACCTAGAGCACAGTTCTAAACCAAACCAAGCCATTTTCAGTTTGCATCATTATCAGAAATATTTCCTTCTCTGCCTTAATTCATTCTCAGAAGCAACACATCAGTCAGCAACGGTTCTATTAGAATAAGGGCAAGTGGACAGACCGGCTGAGTTCCAAAACTGCAAAGACAGAGCTTTTTCTAATGACTATTCATAAATACAGCATCATTAGCAGTTTTATGGGGATGATAGCTACAGTACAGCATGTTCTACTGCTCAGTGGAAGAAGAAATCCTGCACTATACACACAGATTTTGCAGGCACTAATAAGTACCTTTTTTAGATTTGTAGAACTTTCAAGGCTTTTCACAGCTAATACTTCTATATTAGCCTGATTTCCCAATATGTCTGTTAGACAGATGAAGACTGATGTTTTTTAAAAGGGACTAGTGATTTTGCCTGCCTGTTCTGGGTTGCCTAACCTGAGCCAGCCCTCAGAAAAGCCTGATAGTTTGAGGATTTCCAAAACCCAGTTTCTTTGAGGTGTCTCAGCATAACACCTCATCAGTCTCTCCTCAACTCTAGTCAATGACAAAAAAAAAAAATAATCCCCAAACACTCCTTGCTCCTGAAGTCACTGCTGAAGTTGGACAGGGTGCTTTCTTATAGAGATGTAAGATTTAATTTGCAACTGTAGCCAAACACTGCTGTTAGATAGCTGGTGATTACAACCTCAGTCTGAAGCTGATCGAAGTGGTTCCTACTACTTTTATCGTGTAAATAAGTTTAGATCACCATGAATGAGACCGGTATTTATGTCCACGGTCTCAGGTGGCTGTCTGATCAGCCCTTTGTCACGTAACTTGTGAGCTGCTTTGCACTGCAGTTCCTTGACCATCACAATTTTGTTTAAATTTTTAAGTTGATTTGGTTAAAACAAAGGGAAGTGTCTTCAGCCAGTTGAACTTATTGGACTATTATCTGTCCATGGATTTTACATTAGAATGGTTTCATTTTGAAATAAGAACAGAATAGTTTAATTCAATCATTGGCACAAAAATAATACCAGTATCAGATAATGGAGACTTCCTAGGAAAGATATACCTGATGTCAGACAGCCTTGTAAGCAGGCTGGCAGCCAGTTCTAATGGAAAAACAGTCTGTGAAGAATTCCCAGCATATTATATTCCCAGGCTTTTTAGAAGCTATTTTCTGGCTAATCAAAAAACAGAAGCTATGTCTTCAGCAGATATAGAATAACATCCTTGCTGAAATACATCAGCTCAAGATCTGGCCCACGTCATGAATTTAAGATGTTTAGCTACACTTGAACCCAATTCTTTTTCTACCCACCTAGCTATAATCAGGTGTGACAGCACTTGAAGTCAGTATGTTCAGAGCAGTGTGAATGAAATGGGAAATCAAGCCAGATCAGAATGATGGTGATTTACAGTGACTTTGCAGAAATGGATCTATCATGACTAAGGCAAAGAAGTCACACCTCTGTGCCTTGTCCATAGCCAGGCGCACGTACCCGCTGGCCAGCTCATACCCTGTGGCTCACAGAACTGCTAGTGGAGTGAGATCAGCCAGCCCTCAGCTGCGAGGCATGCGGCAAATACATGGGATCAGTGTGGATGGGTTTAAAGCATTCTGTGCAAACATGGATTAATATACAAAAGAAGTTAATTAAGTATGAAATGAGTGGTATTTATGCAGCATTTGGGCTATACAGAGCTATAATTGTGATACCTTTGAACCCTCTTAGAAAACTCTTTTCCTAGTCTCCCTCTTTATAAAACATTATTTGTAGTCATATATATGGAGGCACTGTATGCTGTTGAGAACTGCTGGTGATGTCCAGCAGAACTATTTCAGCCCTCTTACGGACTATTTGCCAATCTCAATATAATCCTGGAAGATGAAATTTGTAACTAGCTTTATGCATAGGGTATATACAGAAATAGCACCAGTCTCCCAATCATATGGGATACTGCTTCCACAAATAATGGATTTTCACATTGTTGGGCAGCACTTTGGTCAGTGCATTGCGAAGGAAAGCAGGACACATCCATGCTTTTTCTCCTGCTTTCACTCTGTCAATCTAGACAAACTGTTTAATCTCTTTACACCTTATTCTGGTAATCTGAAAAATAGTTATTTGGAAGCTTAATTACTACTTGTGAAGCATCCAAGAACTTCAAATGAAGAGCAACATGGAAACAAAGTACTGTTGCTTGCTCCTTTGAAACTTTGGGGCTTTTCATTAACCATTCAAGAGAGTCCAATTCTCCTCTTAATTACCTCAGCCTTATTTCACTACAAGTCTCCAAAGTAATTATTTATTAAGAGCAGATTCAGGCTGAGGTTTCCTGCTTTCAGAATTTACTAAAGATCTTTCAGTTGTGAGGGTACTTCAATTTTAAGCTGAAATGGCCAGCATGTTTCCCCAGCTGGCTATTCCACACACCTACCCCATTCCCCTTCCTTCCCAGATGTTCACTCTGCTCTCTTTTTCATCCAGCAGCAGATTATTGTGGCACTTCACCTTCCCACAGTGTATGTCAGGCTTTTACCTAGTCTGAGTTTATGTCACTTTCAAAACCAGGTAACATTTCTCACATCTGGAAATGGTTGGTATCAGGGGATATAATTCTCAGCTAAAGTATAAACTTAAAATTTTGTATAGTATAGTTTATAGCATAAAAGTTTGAGGTACAGTTCCAATAATCATCTCTGAATTAGATCCTTGCAATCTACATTTCATGGTGGTAGAGGACTTAATGCTATAGCACCTCTGAAGGGCAAGTTGGGATTTTTGTATTTTCTACTTAACTACCATTCAGATGTGCCTGGCATTTAGGTCCCCGAATCCCTAAGATCTTTTGTCATCTCCAGTGTAGCCACTAGTGCCATCTTCACATCCTATGCTGTAGTCAGCTTGAAAACTTGACAGTGTTTGGCCACTGGTGTCCCTTGCCCCAGTTCATGAATAACTTTCACAGTGAAACCTCTTTTCTCTAGACACAAATGTCTTTATTTTTGTTCTTTCCATCATAATTTAGCCTACAGCTATTAGTAAGCTAATGACCAGTAATATTTTCGTATGAAACTTTTTGGAGAAATCCTCCTGTTTATACCTCATAGGGGCCACTCCTGCAGCCCTCCCCTGTATTGGGAGTCCCACTGACTGGTGAGCAGGCTGCAGAATTGCACTCTTTGGGTGTTAGTTTTGGAATAAGCTGACAGCTCTACACAGCTCACTATTTGGTGTGCTAACCTGATTATGTTTGACATCTGAGGTCAACAAGATCATTGGAAATGTCCCACTGCTGATCTGAGGAGTCTCAGAGTTTTCTCCCTGACAGCTGGTTGTTAAACTGCCTATTGTAGATGCCGTAACCAGATAGGAAAGAAATATCTTCCTGCAAATGTGGTATCTCTGCCTGCTACTTTGTGTAATTGCTCCTTACATGCACACACGGAGTGTCTTGTTTGTCTAACTATTGGGATGGCACCAAAAACTATTCAAAGCTATAAATGCACAAATGTTGACTATCTGAGCTAGCCAGAAGATCAAAGCTGCTGTGTTTTAATAGGTAATCAGATATACTAATGTCACTGAAAAGGGGGAAAACAGACTAAAAAGGGAAGATTAGTAGGAAAAGGCATATGCAGCTATTAACGTATATCCTTCTCTTCCAAGAAAGAAAAATTTATTTCACTACCCATGCTATTTTATTAGGGATATTTAGATCAAATCCTAAAACACTGCAAAATGTTTAATTTCATTTCAAGTATCAGAGTAGCCACCAGGATCTCCAGAATAATGAAGCTATTTTGAAAGTGTAGTAGAGATTATTAGGTTTTTTCCTCTTTTTTTCTTTTTTTCCATTCACTTCCAGATATTTAAGTCCTTATAGATTACTTGGGTCACATTATCAAGCTTCTACCCACAAGCACAAGGACTTTTCAAAATGAAAGCTGAGATTCTTGTGCATCCACATGAGACAGGACTTGGGGCTCTAAGCAACACACCAAATATTGCTAGACTTCCAATAACGTGACAAGATTTAACAACACTGTATTGATTTCAGCTGAGCGACGGTGATTTACACCAGGCAAGACGGTGTTCCTGGTTTGTCTGTGAAGCAATAAATTTGATTCTGATCTGCACCTAGGTACAGTTCTGTAGGCCAGATACTGTTCACAGCTGTACTTACATAAGCGTGCTCACAGTGGCACAGTGCATGAGACTCACTCTCCTGGACTCCTCAGACCCTTGCTGCCTACCTGAGCCTGGGGCATCTCAGCTGTGCAGTTCTGTGATCCCTCCCTGAGCCCTCACATCACACACAGCCAGGCTAGCTGGCCTGCTGTCCACCTCCCCTGTGCTCCGAGGTGCAAGACTGTAGCATAACAGAGATATTCTGGCACCCTGCAATAACTTGGGAAACCTCCATCCCCGGCTTCAGGCACAGCAGGAGCTCTCTTGCCTTAGGGATGCCATGAAGCAGGATGTGTTGTGAGCAACACACAGGACCATGCTGGGGCTCCTCAAAGCACAGGCTGGCCCTACACATCTGTACATGCCAAACAGGTATAAGCCAGAGAACTGTCACCTACTACAAAAGCTGCCAGGGCCCGGGAAAGCCCGGGGTGGGTGGTTCCAGCTGGCCACGGAGTGTCGCTGTTACCCCAAATTTTGGAGCTGGTCACTCATCTTCCGTGCTACAGCATGAAGCAGATAAGAACATGAAACAACTATGCCTTTAAAAAGCAAAAAAAATAAATTATCTGGTATCATCTGTCCCTCTCTCCTTTAAAATGCCCAACTTTTTCTCCCCTGTCCTCCCCTCCCTCCTGGGAACCAGGATTCCTAAGCTCTGCTTGGAACCAAAGTTCAGATTTTTTGGCAACGCAAAGGGACTCAAATGAGAGCTAAATTAAACCTTTTCAAAACTTCCCCAGCCAGCCGGGTAGCAGACAAGAGGCACATTCCAGGACCGTGTGGGAGATCTGAGCACTGAGGCAGACAGCAAAGGCAAAGGTGATGCTTTGGGCTTTTGCAGAGGTGCCCATCCGTCTGCACTGGCCCCCTCGCAGCCCGCGCAAGGGTCAGTGCTACTGTCCCCCACAAAAATATAAATCCCTCCCAGATATTCTCCTGGGCAGGCTAAACATTTGCTGTCGATTCCAAAAAGGACAGCACTACCATGGAGCAGCACACTGGGATTATGGTGTGGATTTGCAGAAGTTTAGTACAGACGACAGTGAGTGGAGACAGAAGTGCTTTCTGGTAAGGCTGCAGTTTGTATCTGGGGATAACAGAGGGCCACACAGAAGAACCCAGGAGAACTAGGCACCCCTCATCCTCCTCTGATTTTATGTTTGGGTCTGCTCCACAGTGTGGAGAAGGCAATGGAGAGGCTCCGTCTTGGCTTTACAGACAATGACATTCACTTGCTATTTCTTTGCTTGTCTTTCTAAAGCAGTTTTGAAACATGGGTGAGAAGCACATCCAACAAAACAGGAGTGGGGAGGGAAACAGTACAAAATTCTGTTTCTAGCACTGTGCTGAAGACCTGCTGGGAATGCTTGGAAAACTTCAGCTTTGGGGAATTTTACATTTTGTCACAATTTCATAACAGTAGGACATTTCTTTGGAAAAACTAGAAAGTACTGATTTTTCTAAGCTTTAAACCAAGATTTTTTCCCAAGATAAGGGAAATGGACTCATTTCAACCATTTTTTTCCCCCCATCATTTTGTACAAACTATTTCATTGAAATGTTTTTGAACAGTGAAATGGAAACATTAAATACAAGTAAGATCTGGTTTCATCATGCAAGGGCCACAGCCACATAACACTGTCATTGAGGTACATCTGGGTGCACCAACAAAGGAGCTGGCCTATGTTATTTTCATTTTCTAAGTGTTTTTCTATGAGCATCTAAGGAGAATCACCATTACTGGTCTCTAACAGGCCGGACAAGCATCTCACTGAAAGGATTTAAGTAGTGTTCATTCTGTTTCAGAGCAGGCAGAGGGACTGGACTAGACTCTTTAGGTCTATGATTCTATGGCAACACCACAATCTCTCCAAAACTGTATGGTTTGTTCCCAGAACCATAAATCTAGCCTGGCATCACTGGAAACTCGGTGTTGGAAAGCTCGGTTTAATTTCAGATTTATTGCAGTAATCAAACCTGAACAAAATCAGCCCAAGACCAAGCCTCCTACCTGAACCTGTGACTTGTGGAGTAAAAGCTGCTTGAATTTTCTGGTACTTACAAATTCCTACTGGATCGGAAATGTCACAATCATTTTATGTTTTGGTGATCAGTAGAACTGGAGTCTGAGCTGTTGCCCAGACAAACAAAATAAACTCCTGAGTCGTAGTCTGTTGGCTGATGATGAAGGCATAGCGGGGTATATTAATTTTTGTTGAATTATCTAATGGTTTCATGTAAATGAAAAATTGCAATGTCAAGCAGTGACTGAGCCATCCCTTCTGTCAACATTAATTTCTACTCTATGAATCGGTGTTTTGCTTGATGGTCCCTACCAAAGTCAGGGAGGGCAAAAATATATGCATTTTAATGACTGACCTCCAACCCCACTGAATTGTTGTCTGACATGTGTAAGGACTAAGATTCTGTTGACTAGTGGGGCCTTAAATGAATAAAAATGGATTTACTTATTTTACTCAAATTCATTGATCTATCTATAACTGACATTGCAGTCAAGTCCACATGCCATCACTGAAATTTTTACTACTGTGGTACCCAAACACTAAATAGATACTTGGATCCCAAATCAATAGGTCCAAGCTAATGAGCGCCAAAACACTGGCTAGTCAAAACTGACATATCACTGTTTTGTCTTAAGACCACCGAAAATTTTAAGTTACATTTAAAAATCTAGATCTTTGAATTTTACTGCATTTAAAGTAGACAACTGAACCATTTGCTGTAACATATATCTAAAGAGTTTATACCTTCCACTGGAAAAGCACTGGCCAACCTCTTAGCAAGATAAGAATCTAATTATATATGTTTAAAGTGACATTTACAGGCCTCAGTACTTTTCATATTTGATCTTGGAGCTGGCATCTGTTTCTCCTTTTAGTTAAGAAACTGAAAGACTATTTACATATTCTTAGGAGTATATCTCCAATTAAATCTTTTTCAGAACTGTGCTCTCAACATTTCATATTAAGTTTCTTGGCAGACAACTATCTTTTTCTTTAAGATTTATTTATTCAGTTGGATACTTTTTTTCATCCTTTGCCTGGGCATTTGGAGTCTTCAGCCTCACTATCCTATAATTAGAAAAATGACCCTACTTAGAAGTTTTAGAGCTCTGCTCCAAAATGTTGTCTTCCCAGTTCATTTATCCACCTTTCTATTGACGTGGCTTCACTTAGTAATTGTCTAACACAATCTGCAGCAGCAGAGTGGATTAAATTTAATCAGGCATTTAGAAATTTATGTTACCAAAGACCAACATCTAAAACAAGAAATCAGCTCACTGAATGATAACAAAGTATTTCTACACTTATTCAATGAGAAGGAGAGGTGAGTAGGGAAGACAAGAGAAACTCAGGGAAAATACAGAGCTGCTGAGGACTGTCAGAAACTGTGACTGTCCTTTTATAAACAATGCCTTCTTTCCAAAGTGCAAGGAATTGTTGCTACCCCCAAACTGTAGGTCGAATTCCCTATTGCCCCAATCAAGTCTATATATGTTTTCTATTTAGTTTTCAGATAATGAAGTTGTCTGCCCAGGTGTCTCAGCATAGATAAAATAACCCGACATCAGCTCCTCAGCATTTCATCGACCCTCTTCATAGGGCAGATGAACAGAGGCATATTCTCATTTTCTCCAGATATCTGACAAATGGATGTCTTTTGCAACATGCCTGGAAAGTCACCAAATCTGGACTTCTTTGGACTAGGGTAGGAAACAGATTCCAGACTATTTCAAACTCCTCATAAAAGATACTCTGTCAGCACCCTCTGAGTAATGGAGCAGGGCAGATTCCTCTCCTCCAGAACTGCTGTTGACATCAACACAAGCAAGACTCACTGGATCTGTCCTTAGTGGCACCACTGTGAATCTCATTGACCTCTGAGTTATTCTTCTGCTTGACACTGGAATCTAATTTACCAGAAATAGATATTCAGGATTTAGTATCTAAATATAAGAATAGTAAGAGAATCAGGCTTTGGCCTGTTAGATCGAAATTGCATTTCCTTACTTGTTATAGTAAAACGTTAAATCCAAGACTAGTATGAGTAAAATGTTACTGGTATCTACCCCAACTATCAACATAACACACAAATGATACTATCTGCAGTTTCTGACAGAAATAGGTGGGCTGCAAGATTTTTCAAAAGTATTTTGTGGGACCAGATTTAGGTGTGCATCCTATACAGCTGTACCTGCAGACGAGGCCACCAGAGCTACAACAAAACTTTTCCAAGCCTGTATCAGGGCACTGAAGAGTGGTTGTATCACTCATTCCCACTATGCATCTGTATATCTCAAGCATCTCATCTGCATTTTACTCGACTTTTGCTCTGAATTGTTCTCTATAAGAACCCATCTCTTCTCACAGTACAGTAAAACTACTATTTTAGTCCTAAAGTTAGGCAAAATGGCTACTTCCAGCCATTCCCCAGCTCCTACTTCATGGCAGAAGGGCAACCATTGTGGTGATCAGGGACAATCCAGACCCACAAAATCAGTTTAAAGCAAATCCTTTGTCTGTAAAAATCAGATTTAGACCCTATAACCAAAATGTTAATTTGCTACAGTTTGTAATTTGTTTTAAATAATCTATGGTCCAAATAAAGGAACTGAAAACTCTTGCTGTGATAAAGCACATTGATGGGTCACCTAGAAGCAGAAGGTCTGGAAATTCAAAATCATGAGCTATCAGTGCTTTAACTCCTCTTCCTACACCAGTGTCAGTCCAGACTAACTCTGCTGATTTCAGGGCAATTCCCTCCATATTAGGAACCAGATGAGACTCCAGTCTCCAGTGTAAAATGGAGGTTGTAATTCCATCTGGGGGATGGGGTGTGGTTTGCAGACATCGATAAACCATGGCACATCCCCTCATGGGGTTCATGATGTCATTGGAATGACTCAATAGAATTACAGCCTTATGTTGATCTGGGTGTATGTTATTCTACCGAAATGAAAACTTTTGAAATAGGATCTTATTGTTTTTAATAACCTCAGTTATATAATTCCTTTCTCATGTTAGTGCTTCAATAAACATTTCTCATGTTAAATTTTACTCCAGATCCATCCTTGCCAGTTTTAGGCTCAGAACTGATATGTTGGAATAATCCTCTTCGTTTTAAGTCCCACAGACACTGTGCTGTTCACATGATGTCATTCTGTGTATATTCCTTCATTTACTACTGGTGAGTCATTATTATCGTAGCTAATAGAAAGAGGATTATCTCTTTATTAAATCAAAGGCATGGCATTTTGTTGGTGGTGGTTTGCCTCCTTGATTTTTAACCCTTCAAATTACGTGAGTCAGGATTTTTCAGCATGGGCTGTTGTCTGAGAGGCACATAACTGCTGCTAGAAGCTTGCCACAAAGCGGTCAGGGAAATTAAGAATGTTGATTCCTCACCCAAAATCATACAGGAAGACTATGACAGAGCAAATGTAACTTGGAGCCAAAGCAGCGTAAGTCTTTGAGAGTCTGGATCTTAGTTTCTCTGCCACCTCTTATTTTTTAACCCATAAAATGAAATTAATCTCTACATCAACAGCAGCATTATGATTACAAGAAATTGCAAACACAGTAGAAGCACTCATAATAAAGTATTAATGTAAGTGAAATGATCAGTATTGTGCAAAAGTTCAACAGGAAACAGGGCTACCTTTCTGTGAAAGATGAACAAATACTACTCTATAGTGTAGGAAGGCAAATATGTATCACAATAATCTTTTCTAGGCAACAGCTCTCATGCAATAGTTTTTTTTCAGAAGGCTGCAGTGCTATAAAGAACTAAAAGATCAACTAGAGAAATTAGTAATGTCTGCATTTAATACAGAAAGTAGTCAGAAACCAGAATTTCTAACAGGAAATGTCAATATTTAAAATTTGGTTTAATTCTAAATTGAAATGTCATATTTTCCCCAGAAATCATGATTTCTAAGACTTTCTAAGATTTAGAATTAGTTAAACATTTTTATTATGCTCATGTAGGAACAATGAAATATACTAATACAATTGGTATGTTATTAAATATCTATCTTTGCAACCTCAGTATAAAAGTGAAAACCTAAAAATTAAAATTAAGTCAAAACAAAATACTTCAACTTCACAAAATTCCTCTCAATAAAGCCAAGATGCTTCTTTTTAACTTTCCCATGGAAAATTTTGCCAAAATTGATACCCTCCCTGGAGAAACATTTCAATTTTAGAGAAACGGCATTTATCAACAGAAAACTACTCCGTCAAAAAAATTTCAAAGAGCTCTATTTAATTTAAACAGTGATCATTGCTGTGATAGAAACAAAAGCTGTCCATTTGCACTACTGCAAGAAGAATGATTCCAGAAAGCAGCTCCTATACCTGTGATATCTCTTTACAGTAATCAAAGTCTCCATGAGTTGCTGGTAAGAAACGCATTAAGCAGCCTGCCATCAATCGTGGCTTTCTCTGTTTTAAAGCAAAAGATGCCAAGTCAGCCATCACCTTAGAGGAAACAGCAGCTGCGGGTAGAATGTACAAGATTGAATGAAATCTTACTGGCACATTTCCTTCTCTTATCTACCCTGTCACCCATTATCAGACCGTGGATTATAATAAAGAACACAAGGTTGAAACACAATTATCCATGGACGTGTTTGAGGACTCACAAATCTGCTAATGTTACTAACAAGCCGAGTTACCCATTGCAGAACACATCAGCACTCCAGACGAAGGCTTAACTGTTAATGAAACCTAAATCTCAGCTCCAGAGATAAATTTCAAGCTTCTTGTGGCTTAAACCTGGAAGCCAGTACATCACGGAAACTTCTAAGAATTATCTAAAGAACAAGTAATGTTGGTAAGTTGCCATAATTAAATCTTAGCTGATTTCACATCTGAGAGATCTAAGCAGCAAGACATTGTCATTGAAATTATGTCTTATGTTTTTGTTACAGCATGTCAAAATTCACCACTAAAATACTGTGACAATAGTACCAGAGCCAGGGTATTAATGCCTTTAACAGGCAGAAATAAGCTTCTGGATTCACAATCCTAACAGTAACTAGTGTCAGTCTGCTACTCAGGAAGTCAACAGCTTTAAAGATACAGGTTCTCAATATGATGCCTGGAAATCCAGGTTTACTCCTCACTTTTGTAACAGATTTCCTTCATGACTGTAGCAAGGCTTTTCTCTTAAATAAAACTTACCTTTTATAATTATATTGCTAAGTTATGCTATTATAATATTCTTTACTGTTATGACAGTATTTGGAAAGAAATGCTTATTTTGGAACAAGAATGCCCTTTTCCTTTAAATAGATATATACCAGTTTCAGAGGAGCATAAGCTAAATTAGGAAAGAGTGGGAGAAATAAGGCATTCTTATTCCAAAATAATTATCCAGGCATAGATCTGAAATGGGATAACTACAGTGGTATAGACAAGCTTTAAGACAACCACAGACAAGCTTTATGAGACACTTTGGGCCCAGGCCACAAAATACCTTGAGGATTAGGGTCCAGACCTTCAACTTGACTTGATACTCTTGGAAAGGACAATTTGGTATTCTCATTGTAGCAGTTACTGAGGAAGTGCATTACAGCCAGGGTGATCAACAACAAAATCTCTGTCCTTCAGCACTCCATCTGTACAACAGGGATATGTTATGAGGATAATATACATCACACACATAACCATGTTACAGAAGCTTTTTGTCAATCATTTCTATCTAGTTTGGAAATATCTGAAGATTAATAAGAAGCTCTGTGTATTACAGAAACACAGCAACATCTTGATAGAAGTATAATGATAATAAACTAACAGATGCTTTGTTTTCATTAACAAATCAACTATACTGCACTGAAAAAACATCACACAACCACCATGCTAGCATACACCAATCATTCGGAGTTATTTTTGCATCTATATTTTTTATATAAATGAAGAGATTTGTGTAAATGCCTACCAAATGTCTAGGTAGATGCTACACTACACTTCCACAGACCCAAGCTACTCCCCACTAGAGGGGGGAGAAGAGCAATTGCTTTGGCTAAATGCATGAAACATAACAAAATCAAAACCACAGTCAGGAGAGTAACATACAATTCTAAATGGAACTTGAAAACTTGAGAAGTCATTTAAGGGAACCACATTAAATGCTAAAATGTTTAATGGGACCCATGTGTCTCAGGCAGAGAAGGAGAGTGAGAGAAATGTAACAGAGGAAATCAAGGAGACAATATGTCTGTGCGACTTGTTCTAATTAGGGGCACAGTGCTGGTGAGGATCATTCATTATAATTTAGTTAAATCTTTAGCATGGCAAAGGCACCTCTGTATAGTGGTATAAAACAAAAGACCCCCAGTCGTAAACCAAGTTAAGGCCCGTAGAACAGAGGTTAATTTCAGTCATTTGTGAATGCTGAGGGCAGTACATCACATGAATACCAGCACTTCTTTACTACCGCAGAGTTGTGCTCCAGCTAGCAGATGTCTGCAAATTTGGCATGTGGGGGGTGGTACTGGGGAGGGCAGTGGCGCATTGTCTCCAACTTGTCTGTCGCTTAACTGAGTGGATCTGTCTGTTCCTTTTAGCAGGGGTGGGAAAGGAGTTCAAAGAAAGAATCAAAACAATCCATCCATCCAAGCTTTGGAATATCTGAACTGAGCCCAAATATCACCAAGCACTTCCCAATCTCTGCTTTGAAACAAGAGAACGAATGATGATTTGCAGCAGTTCGGGATGATTTACACACACACAGCATGTGTAACACTGCAGTGTTATTTTAAAACTTACAAAGCATCAGAAAACCGAATAGGGGTCAGGTTCAGGTTTGTGACACTGTTGTTGCACAGCATAGCTGCAGAACTAGCTTCAGCTGTGTTTCCCCAGCACAAATTAGGGGCACAGAGGACCTAATTCACATTGCATTTGCCATTGTGTATTTTAGGAGTAATTCTATTTAAATATGGGTCAGATTCTTAGCTGGTGTAAAGCAGCTGAGCTGCCTACATTCCAGTGCAGATAAACTAATTCACACCAGCTGAATGCTGGGCCAGTGGAATTACACTGCTGTAAATCCAGTGCGAGATCAGAACGGTGTTAACCTGGGTTAGCACTGGTGGAACTGAGAACAGAATTTAACCCACAACATTTTGACACTGTTCCAAATATTCGTAAAACCCATATTAATTTTGAGTGTAAATGTGCCAAATTCACCCTGGTGTCATTCCGAGTCCAAAAAAATTACACCCTAGGGATAAATTTGGCTCTGCATATTTAATCTAAGTACACGGCATCATCCCAGCAAGGAAAGCAAATGAGCAATAAACATAAGTTTGCTGTTGGATGTTGTCTCCTTACTCCTCAGCTTTCTAGTACATTTTGTTTTTGGAGCTTATTTAAACGAGCAGTTTATGGTTTGATCAAGTCCTAAACAGGAAACCTAAAGGGTTTATAAAACATTGAGTGTTCTCATTACAACTGACCTAAAAAAACTCCAAAGTGGCAATCTTCATTTCTATTATACCTGCTGTTACTGTGATGGGAATGTTTTCTAGTGGTTAACACAGACATCAGGGAGTCAGGACTCTTGAGGTCTAACTCTCAGCTTTGCCACTGACTTGTTGTGTGGGCTTGGGGGAATCATTTAAGTTCTCTGTGCTTGAGTTTACTTATATGGTGTGGGACAATTAATGATCGCCAAAGGGCTTTGGGTTCCTCAGATGAAAACAGAAGGGGTAGTGTTCAGAAGTATGACAGGAATGCCCTCCCCTTTTCTATGTGACATTAGGGTAACACACTAATCAAATTACACCATAAAATAGCCATAATAAACATTACAGTACCATAAAAATAACAATACTACTACTAAGACATAAAGATAATAATACAGAGTTATTTATAAAGCTGCTCATTACCATGTTGCCAGGCACCTTAAACACAAATCAGAGTGCATCTTGGACCAAAACTGCTTTTGATGCAAGTGGAGCTCCACTGAATTCCAGAGACCATGCCCAGGCGATGCCAATCAATGTGACACTACTCAAGTTACAGTGAATTTTAGCGGTTTTCACCAGAAAAAGTTCTGGCCACTTACACAACTCCTTTTTAGACCTCAGCAATAATAAATTATGATAAAGCATGCTGAAAAAAAAAAAAAGAAATTGAAAACCTAGATGAATTGCTTTTTCCTGACTCTAAAGCTCCAACCTCCACAAAATGTTTGAAACAAGGTTTTGGGGCAGTGCTCCTCATTGTTCCCTCCTTCAAATACATTGAATATTGTTTTCCTTCCATTTGTGAGAGATAGCAAGGCCCGTTTCTTCAGAGTGAAGAAATGCTGTGTCAAAGACTTGAAATAATGTAGGTCACCAGTTCACAATTTAGATCTTGCCAGTATAAGGCCTTTCTTCCAGCTGCTCCCAGTATGAAGGCTACCAGCTCAATCAGGCAGCACCTGGCCAGGACAAGCACCATCCCAGAGTGGGGGAACTGGGTGCACAGTAACAGGACTGACACAGCCTGGGTTCATAGTGCATCTGCCAGTGACTCAATACAGGCTCTTGGACAAAGACACAGCATAGTCTATTTTAAACCAACTCTGCCTCTGTGTATCTTTGAAAGAGGGATTATGAGGGCTGATGTTTGCAGAGTACTTCAGTGATGGACACCACTACGCAACATACTACTTTCCCCTAGCAGCTACTAACTCATCACTTCATGCTGCTGTAACTCCAAGTACCTGTATTTCCTTAGTATGAGACAGAAAAACTGCGTTTCTTGGCTGATTATGTTAATTTTTAAGATTTAACAAAGCAATGGCTTCTCCAGGAATTGTTACACAATGTATATGATACATATTACACTGCCTAAACTTCACCAAGTGAATGGTTAGATACCAGTCCCAGGTTCATCTACAGGTGTATCCAGACCAAGATGTTCAGCTGCTTGCTCTCAGAGTTGGAAAGTAGATCAATACTAACTGGAAATTGCCAAATTTTGATTGACCAGATAATAAAAGTAATTTCAGTGCAATAAAGCACACAAGCTTCTCGCATGAGAGGCAAAGTAAATGGAACCAACATGAAGTCTGTGATTTAAACCAGCAGAAATACTGGGAACTAGAAGGAGCCAATTTATCTAGCTACTTATTAACAGAGTAGAGGAATTTCACAAAAATTGTTTGAATTACTAGAAGTTCCCTTTTCCAAACGAGGGGAATATGCATTTAATAAGTTCTAAACTTGGTTCAGTGGGTAGGGGATCACTGCTTCAAGAAATTAGTTTAATTTCCAGCTCTCCTATCAGGCTACAGCATAAGTAATTTCTCAGTGTGTCTCTTTCAATCTCCTATTTATACAGATTCAATATCAAACATTCAAAATGTCTGTTTCAGACAGTGGGGAAAAGAACAAGACTAGCATTAGAAGCCTACTCTTTCTAACTCCTCATTATCAAGGAAAAGTAAGCATACAGTAAAACAGCCAGATGAACACTTGTCTAGCTTCCAAGTGTTTGAAATAACTGGGCTGGCTGCTCCCTGAGGGATGCAGGGCCGGAAGCGATAACAAGGCTGGTTGGGCTGTGACCTTGCCAGCCACTGCCCTGTCCCACAGTACCTGAACAAGGTGAGAAGGCAGGCCTGGGGGTGGCAGCCAAATATCCACATCAGGGGAGAACCTGGCGGTGAGGCCAAGCTGAGAAGTCAAGTCAAGATCAGCTCTGGTGAGGATGACTGGGGTCAGATGTTGTCCTGGGACTGCCAGGCGAGTCCAAGGCAATAAGTCAAGACCAAAATCAAGCAGGAAAAACAGTCTTCAAGACAAGTGCCAGATCATGGGGGCCCACAGCCAAACAGAGCCCTAATGTAACTGCAGACAAACACTTCAACAGCATAGAGCAAACAAGGGCCCAGAGCTGAGCTTAAATAGTGCTCCATGGGCAGGGCCGTGTGGGGAGGCCCCAGGTGAGGCTGGTTGGGGCAATTAAGGCCTGTTAGTGCCTGTAGAGCCATGACACAATGAACATTTGTAATTTTTTTTTCTGGGGAAAGAACAGAAATTAGAGCTCAAAGAAAAATAGGATTAGACATTTTGTGTGGGAAAAAAATGTTTTCTTTTTTTCTCCTAAAATTTAGAGTATTTGGCAATATTTATCAACGCCACAATAGGCTAAGGAACAGCAAACAAAAATAATCTCACGTTGCTCATAAAAAAGTACTGGTATTTAGGATGTAAGGACTCCTTAAACCACTTATTCTGAATTAAAAATTAATCACTAACATTTTTTGAACTGTATTTTTAAAGCAGTCATTTGTTAAGTGGCAAAGGAGAAGAAAAATGGCTTCTTTATACTAGCTCCTGTGATAAAAGGTGTGCTCTGGTCAGTGGCCTCTGAACTGGATGCAGTGTTTCCTGCACACCTCTTGCCAAACTGAATTTTCCTGAACATGATAATCATGCAAGTTGAATTTGTTAGTGAGATCGCTACACCAGCTATTTGTAGAAAAATCACTGTACTCTAGACAGTTTACAAATTACTTGATTGGCAGAGTGAGAAGATATAGTAGTATTACAACCTGGTAATACAACTGCAATACAGTGTAGTTCCTCAACCTGGTTCATCAAGATACTGGTCCAGAATAAAAGAAAAATGTCAAGGGAAGGAATAGCGAGTCCTAAAAGAATGAGATTGTGAATGAAGATAATAAAGCCTCAATGTAAAAATATTAACCACAGAGCTGCTTAAGTGAAAAGATCTGTACCACCCAGGAACAAACGATGTGTTTTCCCAGTGTACAAAAGAATTTAAGTAACATTTTCTTGGCTGCTCACAGTGAGATACTCTGTCAATATACAAAGTGATTCAGTTTTCAAAACATTTGGGAAGCGACATATGTTAATGGCAATCACTAAAAACCAGGTCACTTCAAATTATGATGCCTAACTACAGCAGGAACCTGTCTTTAGATGTCGGCCTCTGGAGTTACATGTGTAAATTTAGAGCACAGGTGGGAGGTAATCTGGTAATCTTGCCTCTTGAAATTTTGGAGAATACGCAAAAAACTCCAGTGTGGTTGACCTAAGTTTCTGCCCAGCTAAATACCATTCCTTTTAGTAAGACCTTGCTCTCTTACAAGGTTTGGAAACACTTTATAAGCATATATGAAAAGTGAGGTATAAGGAAATGCTATGATTTAACCATTTTTAGACATTATGAAAGTACCAAAACTAGAAATACAGCTTGGGAACTTCAGCTCATGCGCTCTAACAAAGAAATGACCGACACCTTCAGTCACCCTGTCAGCCTACTTAGTCTTCTGATTTCTTCTTAGTGGCTGACCATCACCATTTTGGGGCTGATAGTGTACTATTAATATTGTACTACTATCCACTCAGTAAGACTTAACAGTTCCAATTTTCAATGATGGGTATCAACTAGATTTCAAATCCAGGACAAATACCATTGTCCATGGAACAGCCACTGCTGTTCCATCTTAAGACATAAGATTTGCCCAGATGGTCCAGAAGAAAGGGGAAGCTTTCTGTACCGTGAGCCATGTTGTGTGACGTGTAATGTGAAGAACTAGGAGTCAAAAGTCCTAGCTCTAATTCTGCTGAGGACTCACTCTGTGATTTGGGGCAAGACTACTCCATCATTCTTTTTGTTCTCGGTAGACTGACTGATTCTCCCGTTGAAATCCAAGGGAGTCTGAAAGCATTTAACTGCCTCACAAAGATATGTCATGCGATCTAACATTCTGAGCACAGAACTGGGAGCCAGGAGCTTTTAATGGTGCCTGTAGGGATTGGAGCCAAATCACTTAACCTCTTTGCTTCTCAGCTTCTCATCCATAAAAAGAAAACTATGCTTGTGTTGCTGGCTGGGGTTTTATGAGAGTTAATTCATAGACCTGTATGGAAAATGACTCCTCCTCTGCTGCAGAAATGCAAACTTTTTATTTTAAAAACCAAAATATGAATAACTTCGACAGAAACTAAGAGCCTGCAAACAGAAGTTTAAAATTTTGGCTGAATTGTTTATGACGGAAGTATATTTCTTCTGCAAAAGCAGATCTCCATTGTGAAAAAGATTTTTTTTTTTTTTTGAAATTGAATTTTCCACTGGAAAACAGTTTTGACAAAATATTTTTGATCAGCCCTAACATAAGTGAGCCATTTTGCACTTAGAAAGTGCTGCGCTTGCAAAATACTTAGCAATCCTCCCATTGACAGCACACCCAGTGCCAAATAGTTGTATTCCCCTTAGCACAGTGAAATCATCAAGTACTTGTGGCTGATTTGCATCGTTTTTAATTTGTTTGAACAAGCTGGGCCAGATCCTCCGCTGGAGTCAATTAGCAATAAAGCCAACGGCGTAACGCCGCTTTGCACCACGGAAAGCTTTGGCTCCTTTTTGTGTGCCTGGGGGCGAGGCCGAGCCCCGGCCCGCGCCGCGACAGGGCGGCCCCGCCGCCGCTAGAGGGCACCGGGGGCCCGGCCACGGCCCCGGCCCCGGCCCCGGGGCGGCACCGGCACCGGCACCGGGGGCCCGGCCACGGCATCAGCACCGGCACCGGGGCGGCACCGGCACCGGGGGCCCGGCCACGGCATCGGCACCGGGGCGGCACTGGCATCGGCACCGGGGGCTCGGTCACGGCACCGGCATCAGGGCGCACCGGCACCGGGGCCCCGGCCACGGCATCGGCATCGGGGCGGCACTGGCACCGGCACCGGGTGCTCGGTCACGGCACCGGCATCGGGGCGCACCGGCACCGGGGGCTCGGTCACGGCCACGGCACCGGCGGCCCGGCCACGTCACCGGCACCGGCACCGGGGGCTCGGTCACAGCACCGGGGGCCCAGCCTGGCCCGGCCCGGCAGGCAAGCCTTGCAGCTCCGCTCCGCCCGGCGCCGGGCAGCGGCGCGGCGGGAGGGCCGAGCTGCCGGAGCCCCGGCCCGACCCGCTGCCGCCCGCTCACCCGCCTCCTGCTTGGGCTGTGCGAAAATTGCGCCGCTGAGCTGCTAAGCTGTCAAAAAGTTTCAAACTGCTCCGAGGAGAGGAGCCAATAGAGCTGCTGAAAACCCTCATTCTGCGAGGGATGGTTTTTTTCCCCCCCCCCCCCCCTCTCTCTCTCCGAGCTGTGGATGTGGTTGGGAGCCAAGGCCGGAGCGCCGGGCCGGCTGCGCGCCTCTCCCCGAGCGCGCCCGGCTCCGCTCCCGCGGCCCGCAGGGCTGACAGCAGCCGGGACGGGCAGCGCGCTCTTCACGCAGCCCTTTCCAACCCAGTAAACTCAGCTGATGAAACCACAGTCGCTTCGGTCACCATTTATCTCACAGAACAAATTGCTACATATTTAGGGCTGGTTTGCCAGGCTTTAGCTCGGGACTGTGAGTTACTCACACACGCTTATTCCCATTGAAGTTAATAGGGAGAGTATTAGCCTAGCACAAACGTAAGTGGGATGACTGATGTAATGAGCCGCTGATGTGAGTAAGGCATTCATGATCCAGCATCTAATTATAAGATGCTTGGCTACTTGGGAAGAAAAGGAACAAGGTTTGTCAGGTCAGAAGAGAGTCTGTTTAGTTTCAGTGTGTTTTCTGTGATTCTTCTCACAGTAGCACAGAGAGAAAGATTTTGCCAAAGTTTTCCATCAGTATGGACGCTGACTCTTACCTGGTAGTAACAAGAAAAAAAAAAAACCAAAACTATCTGATACTAACTGCAGCCCCTACCTGTGTAAGATTAAAGACTCACAGCTAAAAGGCTAGAAAATGGCAAATAAATATGTTTTACTTGACAAACATTTTTCTACTGCTTTTATTCAAGTTCAGTGAAGCCAGCTAGAGCATGGTGGTGGGGTGTTACAAACCTGGCTGCATGGGTGGAAGGCAAACTGCAGCCTGTGATGTGCACTTCAGACAAGCAGAGTCAGAGGAGAAGCCACCAGCCCAAGCACGAGGGCCACAGACTTTATTTGATGGCAGCTCACCTTCAGTGCCATGGCCTCCCCGGCGCTGACTGGGGAGCAGGATTGAGCTGCACTTGTGTCTGGGTAGTGGGCTGTTCCTGGTTCTGATCCACCAAATTCAATTTTCAAACAGCACCAATTTGCTTCACTGCAGGTACCACAGTGAGAGCTCCAGCAAGGGCTTCAACTCCAGCAGGAACTGGGTGCTTTCCCCCAGGCTCTATGGGGGCTCTGTAGTTATAAGAATGGATGTGACTGTCCTCCCTCTGCCTTGCAAACAGCATATTGCCCAGGTGGCTCAACATCATCCTTCAGAACTAAAACTAGCAATGATATCTATCCTCTCTCTCCCAAAGATGGGGTACTGTCAAGCACTGAGATCCTGGAATAGACATGACCATAGACATGCAAAATACACTTGATATGAAATAGGTGGAGTTACGTTCCACCAGGCCTGTGGGCCACCACTGGCAAACCCAGCAACAAGAAGACAACTGGAATGTGGATGTGGTGCGCAGGAGTGTAGCATGTACACAGCCATGGCGGGCTGTCACTCCTCCTTGCCACTTCAGGAGCCTGGCACAAGGCAACTACTACCACTAAGGCTCATTTGAATAATTCCCACATACATTCCAGATGTTGACCACATGGCCTGCCTTTGTAAGGTTTAAAAATAAGGCAGGGGGAGGAAAAAGGGTGAAGTGTTTTTTTTTCTTCAGTGTCCATATTTATTTTCTACACAGATGTTTGTAGTTGTACAGAATAAATAAGGATAAATCAGATCCTTTTTTTTTTTTTTTAAGTGCACTATATGATTCATATTTATGGAACGTGCACAGAACTCAGTGGAGCTAACAGAGCTAAGCTGCAGACTGTTGACATATAATAAAGGGCTATGTACTGCTTTTAGGGACATGAAAATCTTAAAATAACCACATTGATCAAAACCACAAACATCAATATTGCTGCTCTACTCACTCCCTTTTCACACAGTGGGCCTGACCCTGGCAGCCTCTCTTACAGCAGTCCACGCAAGGTGTCTGTCCTTCCTTGGGCGAGACCATGTGTTACTGTGTCGGGTGACAGGCCAGCAAAAGCAGCCCTGTAGGGAGAGAGGAGGTGGATGTGGGAGGGCTGGACCCGCTGTCTGTGCACAGCTCCTGCTCCAGGAGCCAGGTCCAGGCTGGACGTGGTGTGGCCAGTCTACAAGTACATGAGATGAGGTGGGCTTGGGTGGATCAGTTCCTGTTCTCCTCAGGATGTGGGACAGTTCTTTAGTGCTGCTGCCAAAGACAGGCTGTTAACAGAGTAATTAATTTCAGCTCAAATAAATACAAGAGAGATACCATTTTCCCCTACGGGCTCCCTTTGTTCAGAGTTCTCTCTTCTCCTGCCTAATTCAAGGTTTTTGTAAATCAAACGTGTAAGCCCAGATGAAAAGTTTGACTGTAGAGGGGAAATAATTTCCTTCAAGGCTGCAATACTGCACCTTAACCTGGAGAGGGTGGAATGGAATATTACAATATCACTGAATGTCACCTCCCAAGAAATTCTATCTCTTCAACATTTATACTACAGGAAATTTCAAATGGTCTCTTCAGTAATGTACAAATACTATTTGCTGTGTGTCACTCTCCCGCATACCAGCAGTGTCACAAAAATGTTTTGGCCTCAGGGGAACTCACTTCCAGGGGAAATCCTTCTTCTCCCTGGCAGTGACTGAGCCAGTGGGAGCTGATAGAAGTAGAGGCAGGGAACTACATAAGCACAACACTGGAGCCATTATCTGGCTTACTACTCCTGAAGTTGCTAATGTAACTTTTATGTTGAGCTGTAGCCTCTGAGGACAGAAAATGGATTAAGTAACTGAGCCATGAAGGTGGAGAAGGATGGAGGCAAGCACTGCCAGCTGCACCATTTCATCCCCTACACCATGGGCAAGTCAGCTGTGTTACCACAGGGGTAACATTAATGGACAGATTGCCAGTTTCATTCTTTTAGGGATCCATGAGGCTCCAACACTAAGAGCTAGTTCTCAACACCATCAGCAAGAACACAATATTTTTACTAAAAAAATCTCGCTCTTTTGCTAAAAGTACATGTTCCTGATTGGTTAGAGAAGACTAAGCTCTCACCCCATTTCTTTCTGATAATTAATTCATTTGCTTTGGAAGCAGAAAAGGTTAAGGAGATGCTACTGAGATTTGGATTGCTCCTCCTAAGTAGCCTTACAAAAGCTAATGCCTGGGCTGCTAATGCAGCCCTTCTCAGTCCTGCTGAGTCCAGTAAATAAGCTACACTCTTAGTCATCTTAACTGTGAGAGTCCTTTTTTACATAACAACCTCAACCACAACTTCTCTCAAGACATTTTAATAGGAGGAAACTACAAAACACAACCAAGACCACAACTTCTGTCAGAACATTAGGAAATAAAGGTCATAACACTGGTGATTTTCAAAATATGTGAATCATAGACCGAAGGTCTTTCCATGAATCATAACAGAAATGTGAAGAGTGGTATGGTGTATTAAAAAAAAAAAAAAAAAAAGAAAAGAAAAAAAAAGAAGAGGTGTATGCATGCTGGTAGTTACTGTTGGTTTATATGATGAGCAAGCTTTAGAACGTCCCAGATGTCTCAAGTCTGAACTAACACCTAAAGGCAAAGGGGTCAGAAATTGCTCTCTGAGGTGCTCAGTGTGGTGTATTCAGTTAGGAGTGGTAAGACCAAAGGAGGGGATGGAAAACAAGCCTTTCTGTAGAATACCAGCTGTTCTCTCCCATTTGCCATTGATACAGCCTGGAGAGATGCAATCAGGCCTGGAAAACACTACAATGTTAACATAAGGCTAGATACACTGGGACAAAACAGTGCTGATAAATGGATGGCACTAAACATAGTTCTTCATTCACTCACTGGGGGATTCTGCTATAACGAGCACTCAGCTGTATCTAAATTAACCTATTCCAAGCTCCTTAGCCTGGGTTTGAAGTGTCTGATGAGAGGTTTTTTTAACCAAAAATTAAAAAAAAAAAAAAAAGTTAAGCATCTTCCACAGAAAATTTCAGGTATTCTTATTTCTCAGAAGATTCTTCTGCTGAAGGCTGACTGAGTTGTACTACTTATATTCAACTTTTGGACTTCAGGATTAGCATTCACCTTACTCAGTGCAACAGTAATTATGACTCAGAATGGGAAGACCAATCTTCATCACTTAGGGTATACTGTCCCTTTAGGCACAGCCTCAAACAAGGGGTTGAGTGTTAATTGCATTGTCTTGAAGATAATCCCCAGGGCATTCGTGACTCAGAGACACACCTCTGAGTCACTATTCTTTCATTATTTCCTCTTGGCCCTTTGGGTTAGAAACTTACTGCTGGTTTATACCAGCAGCAAATTACAACATCTTCCTGCTATGCTGACCTTGCCATTTTGGCTAATGACTCTAAAATTAGAACCAACATTCATTCTTCACACTACCTACTGGAATGAGAAGTCATTTGATGAGTGAATCCCATTCACTCCATCACACCCAGATCTGAAGCTGTAGGGTGAATTTTCTGAGTAGCCCAGTTTATTGCGACAGAGTTATCTGTTGAGTGATTCAATACTCAGTCTTAGGCAGGACAGCAAACCATAGCTTGTGATGGCAGAATGAGACGACATGAAAAGCACTTTAGTGTTGTGAGATAGAATGAAGACCTATCATACAAAATGTCCTAGGAAAAGCTGGGGAAAAAACATTTAACTCCTTGATTTGCAACTCATATTGGCTATGGAAAGAACTACCAATCATTACATCAATTGAAACTAAGCTTCTTGCTGTCATTCTCACCCACAACAGCTGAAATCCAGAGTAGCTCAAAATTATGTGAATCCGTACTATATTTGAGATCAGATCTCCATCATATACTAGTCTCTTGGTACCTAGTGTTGAGTCTTATTTAGCCAGAGTTGAGAGCAAAAAGATATCTTTCTGTGTCACAGAATATCACCACTCTATCAGATGTCACTGAATCTATTTCCTTCAAAGTAATGAAGTGAGATTGTTTATGTGAATGTTTTCAAAGAGCTGAACCTGCAAGGTCCTGCTCACAGTTCAGGAAATAGCAGAATATAAATCTGTCCAAATCAGCCAAGCTCATACAAAATTCAATATTGGAACGCAGCGACACCAGCAACATCTTGTTCTTTTGGTGTAATGACTGTTGATGCTAGGATTTAGGAGGATTATGTCTATTTAGGAAAAAGAGGGGAATATTAATATACAAAATTGTTAAATGTCAAATCAAATCCTTTAATAACGTGTGTGTCTGGTTGAGGATGGGAAAGCTTTCAAAACTAGCTACAAATATTCAAGAAATCCTTTTGGCAAGTTCAAACAAATAGCCCAAATCAATTACACACGCAGTATTCTTAAGGGGGCACATTTTCAGCATAGTATGTGGAGAATTAAGCCCTCTGCTCCCATTATTGTTAATGGGATTGGCACACCCAATTCCTCATACATATGGTTGTAAGTTTAAAGGCAACAGATAAAAATATGACTTTGAAATAATAAGAATGTTTTTATATTTTCTAGTAGTTCCTGTGTAGTGTAACTGAGTTACTTCTGTGTTTGCTAAGAAATCTCAGTGCATACACTTAGGGCTCCCTGGCCCTATGCATACCCAAAGCTGAAACTGGAATGGAAAACTGCAGAAACTATTCTTGACAGCTATGTGAGGAGCTTCAGAGGGAAAGCTTCAGCTTGACATAGCTTCAGAGGGAAAATAAGAACTGAACTTTGTAAGAACTGTTAAATTTTAGCACCTACTCTTAAGCATTTCTTGCAGAACAAAAATAAGTCCCTCTGAATTTTCATGTGCAAAAATTAGAGAAGAAAAAAAAAAAGCTAACAGTTCCAGAGTAACAATTAGTGTAAAGATGTTGGATAAGCTTTAAATCTCTGAATCAGAGGGATTAGAAGCCAGTTATCTCATGTTCCAAGTAACTGTCCCAGCTACCACCTTACTGACTGTTTTGAAATGGGTGGAAGGAACAATTTCTTTCACTCTTTGTCTGTCTCTGATTTTGATCCAAAATTCCTTCCTAAATATCAGAATGTTGAACTAAAATTCAAAGTCTGTTTTGATAATCTGGCATTTTTCTATGGAAAAATAATACAACGGTTGGAGTTAGTGCTAGTCATTGCTTTTATCAAAGCACCCATGTCACACAATGAGTCAGGAACCCCTGAAATCTTTCCAGTGACTGTAGATCTCTCTGTGGTGTGCCCTCTCCTATGGGCTAAAACTGCATAAACTGATGTGCTTAGGGTGCATCCAGATACCCTTATCATAGCAATACATGGGCAAAATTAAGAGTGGGGCTCTCGAAATCTGGTTCCATTTTTTAGATAAGTAGATTTAGAGTGCTCTTATCTGCCCTACTGTGATTACTGGTAAGAAAGTGGATCAAATTCTCCTGACCAGAATCTGATTTTCTGCAATAAGTTTACCAGTGCAGTACTCTCTAGTCCTTCCAGCTGATATGTGTTGGACAGCTGCAGTTCTTTGCACTAATACCCATTTATTTCTCCAGTTTTTCACTGTAAGTGTACCATTGCTCAAGGGATAAAAATGAATTGTCTGTTAGCATCTAGAGGTTGGAGTCAGCTTTACGGTTAAGTGCTCTACACGCCATGGACTCCAGAAACGGTCTCTGAACTTGGCAAAAGAGCCCTTCAAATTCCAACAACGAAGTTTTGTCCCTGATATTCTGGCGAGCTCTTCTATGCAGAGTTCCCATGGATTTAGTTTACAGCTTATTTCAGCCTCCTAATTACACCTGTGTAGTCCAGTGGACAGGGTGCTAAGAGAATGCTGGAAAATATGAGTGCTATTTCTGGCTTTATAGTTTACTTGCTCTGTGCTGCTACATTCCTTACTTCTTCCTTTTCCTTCCTTAGGTGAGGTCTCTAGCAAAGTTTCTCAATTTTTTGTAGATGAGTGTCATTCCTCCTGATTTTCACCAGTATTAACCAGAAGAGGACTAGGCCTCAACAAGCAATGTTTTGTGTAGATAGAAATTACTGAAACAGCAATGACTGCCTTTCTGAAGGCATAAACTATGTTGAAGACACCTTCTGAAGCTCATAATGATGGAAAGGAAGGTGAGGGAAGGGGCCAAGCTATCATGGCTATGGATCCAGAAGCACATCCAGAAATTACTTAAATTCCATGAATCCTTGTACTTTGGTTTTGACTCAGAATGTTTAAGAACAGGGTGTAAAACTAAGGACTGGTTCCACAGTTGGTGTAAATTGGCATATATCCATTTACTTCAATTTGAAATGTGCTCTTGAAAGGTCACAATACCTGGAGAGTGTAAATAATTAGGTCTGCGGGTCAACAAATCCTGCCAACTTGAATTAGCTGTTGGGCCACTTGAGTTTAAGCCAAACATTGACTATTCATTGGAGAATGCTCTCCACAGTTACTGAGACATCAATGCTATTGCAGGTAAATATTTTCTCTGCAAAGTCCCATCTAATGGTCACTCTTTACACTTTCCAAGGAGCAAATGTTAAATTCTTTCAAGAAGATTCTTTTTTGTTTACCAGGTTTTAGATTAGATTTACATCAGTGAAAGTCAGGAGGAGGAGTGATGGAAGGTTCTTTATGGAGTTCTGCAATCAGTGATTGTAAAAACAGCTAGAAATTCAGCACGGACAGCATAATTTTCACCAGGAAACAAAACCTATTACATGATCAGTCAGTTTTTTACTTAATCAGAGTTTTCCTTAAGATTTTCAACTGGCATTTCATTTGCCTAGTGGAATATTCTTCATAAGCAATTTCCATAACAGTTGTCTTGCAGAATACGGTATGAGTAAATTAAAGTTAATGTGTAATAAAATGGATTATAGATTAATCACTGTGAGATAGATATATTCCAAGCAGTATATGAACGTAATTTATGTAAGGGCCTAGAAATAAAGATCCTTTCTGGTAACCTGGGATTTTAAGGCTAAATTTTTAAAAGGTGGGAGAAAATATGGGTACAATATATATATATATATATATATATAATATGCACTTACAGTAACCACATTGCTATTTACTGTAGATGCCTATTTTGCTTAACATTAACTATTCACTGGAAATCCTGTTTGTGGTTAGGAAGACATTGCTGCATTTTCCACATGTAAGTAGCCACTTCCCTATGAAGTGGCCTAAAATCTGTGCTGAAAATAATGCAGTAAGTTCATCTCAAAGTGTACTACTGGTTCATATGAAGTCTTGCAATACAAGAGTCTTGATTCAGTACTACAACTCAGTTTTAAGAGTGTAGGTGTAGTCCATACTTCAAATGCCATTATAGACTCTCACCCTGCAAAAGCCTATTCCACGTGCAACCTACTGCCATATCAGCACCAATTCTGGGGTCCGGGGAACACCTATCAATTATACCAATGTTATTGGATCAACTTCTGTTTTCTAAAAATATCTCACCAACCATCCTTGGTCTAACTCTACAGTATTAACCAGCATTACTTTAAATCTCCATTGACTCTCATTAGTCTTTATACCTTTCATTAGACTTTTCTGGACTACTAGAACTCTCTCTGGGAGAAAAAATAGAACAAATAGCATTATCAGATGAGTTGTGTGAGGCTTGGCTAATTCTGGGCAAGCAGCACAGGCATTATTTATATATTGCAGTTAATTTCTCTTCATATAACTGTAGCATCATTTCATTCTGTCCAGAGCCCTTTTTGCCTCCTCATTGTAATTTATATCTATTACAGCATTATGAAGTGTTCAAATAAATGATGTCGCAGACTCAGAATTATAATGTCTTTTGAGAAAAAAAAGAAACTCACATGACACTTTGTAAATATTTACTGACCTGTTTGCCTTCTTGTCCTAAGAAACGTGTCCAAACTTTATAACCACAGTAGTGAGATATATATTTTTAAATATAAAACTTGAAAGTTACTATTCTAATGTCTTCATGCAAATCCCAAGGCCAAGCCTATATGTATAAATGCTAAGTACTAAGAGGGCTGGCAACACTGCTAACAGAAATTATGTGGTGAAGAAAGGGCCTATTTTACAAAAATGTAACAAGAATATAAATGAAATATGCTAAAGGCTGTCACAGTTAAAAGTGTGTTTGAAAGAAATATCTAAAGGGTTGGGGCTAAACTCTGGCTACTGAAAATTTAAGTTTAACTAATAGTGCTACTTGAGATTATATCCACTGAGGGATGTGTCCACTGTCTAAAAATAGGAAGAGAAAGACTAAAACAGCTGTCACAGGGAATTTTGCTTTCTAGAAATGCTCTATTTTGACAGTCATCACAAAGACAAGATTCCTTTCCAGATGAATAAAAGAGATGGGGATTTCTGTGAGACAGAAAATGTCAAAGAACAAGTGATACTCGAAATTATGGTTGCAAAAATCATACTGTGTAAAGCTCAAATCTGTACCTTTCAGAGCTGGTATAACTTCATGTTTCTGGTATTGGCAGGATTTCTGAAGATGACACAGTATCAACTCAGAATTGTATTACAGCCATGAAAGTTGACACGCATTTCAGAACTGTGAAGAAGTCACTGGGAAATACACTGGGCATTACAGGCTTCTGGAAATGGAGCTATTCCTCTAATTACTTCAGGTCACATCATAAATGGCCTAATATTTGCCATTAAGTTGCTCTGAACACATGAAAAATGTAAGTTTCTCAAGGAATAGCAGCTAAAGACTAACAACAGAATCTTATTTATTAATTGCCTTTCTAAGGCATGCTTTAATATAGATAGATTAGTGAAATAGCAATTTCTAGTTTCTGATGACTTGATTTCAAGTATTTGGCATGTTTACTTCCCCTGTCTTACTGCTTCTGCTGTTTTTTGACTTTCATAGGCAACAAATGACTTCAGCACATGCTTGCCTTTAAGAAGATGACTCTCTTCTTAAAGGCAGTAAGATTATTTACATCCTTGAAGTTATTCAGGCACTGAAGTTTCAGACCCTCTCCAAGTGACAGGAAGGTTAGGCTACTCTGTTTTCATGGGAGCCAAGTGCAAAGCTCCCAGTCAGGTTCTCCTGTTGTTATTAATGCCAGTACAGCACCATGTATGTCAGCAGCAGAAATAACAGAACCATGCCAGCCACTGACACTCCAGAGGAAAATTCTGCCTTGGCGGCTTGCTTGGTGGCACGTGATGAAAAAGTCATGCCATGTGTCACGACTACCACACGACTGGCTAGCCTGCTCTCCAGGGTAAAATAGGTCAAGACTGAGATGCCCTGGCAGAGCCATGCAGGGAAGTTTGAATAATGCCTACCCCACTTCATCTGACTCAAGCTAGTATTATTAATCACTCACTTTCATGAGCAGTAAATTCACCCATAAAATTTAATTAGAAAGAAATCTGTAAATGCATTTTTAAAATAGGGCATAAAATACAAATTCCCATTAAAGGAGTGACATAAACACCCACTCGGAGCTTTACTGGGGAGCCAAGGAGGAAGGTTTCTTTGTTGTTGTTGTTCTGTAGTAAGTTTTAAAATACTATAAAAAATAAGCATCAAGAAGCATTGTTTTGAAGGGGTAAATCATACGTCCTCTGAAAGAGATCTCTGTCAGATCAGTACCAAAAATTGAACATGCTATTAGCCAGACTACATAGCGACAACATAACTTTGTATCACTAAAGACCTCCCATACATTTGCCTAGAAGTGAATACTCTGAGTTGACTAAGGCTTTTTCCTTTTGTGTTAAATAATAATTACATTTCTAGAAGAATTCAGCCCCAAATATTAAGCATCCCAGCCAGTCTTTTCAAAAGCAGAGGGAGCAGTTGCTAATCTATAATACTGCTGCACCCAGCAGAGGTGAATATTGCAAGAGTTACTCCGCATTGACATCGGACCTCTTCACATTGCTGCTGTGCAGAAAGGAGCTAATTTGGGCTTGCTGTTAGAGTGGTGTAACAGTGCTGGTGCAACAAGGAGGAAGCCACACATGTCAAGAGACCTTTTAGGATAACTTGCCCCCTCCACCCCGCTCCCCAAATCACTGAACTTTGTATTGCTTGTTTGTACTGCTCAAGATGTTTGCAAAATAAACTTTTTCATAGATGATTTATATGCAGAGAAGTTAAAAACAAACTGACCTTTCTCACCCATCAAATAGTCCAAGCTTGTTCTTGTATCCGATTGCCTACTTAAAACATCTGAGATTGCTCTTTGTTACGCATGGATATGCTTTTGTATGTGTCGCCTTACAGAAGTTCTGGGAGGAAAAGCAGTGAGGGGGTTTTGCAAGATGTTAGTCCATTTAGCAGATGGAACTGCTAAGAAAAAACACCACCTATTTTTCTGGAAAAACAATGTTACATAAGCGCTTCTGTAACTTTTTCTGTTTCATAAGTAACCTGGCAAGTTGAGTAATTCACATTCTGGGTATCATTCTAAAGAAATATTTCTAATAATCCTCTCTATGTACAAAGCGGTATTGCCTCATCCTGGTTTGGCATTTAATCTACTAGTTACTATTTTCAGAAAGGCTATTTCCAAATCCAAATAAAAACAACCTCACACTTATATAGGGCCTTTCATCCTAGAAGATTCCAAAGAGCTCTGCAGAATTAAAACAAAACAGATATGTTGGACACAGGGTGGCTTCATTCATCACTGAAATGCAGCCAGCTCTGGGGTGAAGCCTGGTTAGTAGCAACAGCTCAGAGCAATACTATAGAGCAGTTTACGGCAGGGAGTATGGAGTGCCTGATTCTCTTCTTCCGTATTTTACTGCGGTTACACTGACTTCTGTAATGTTATTGGTGATTTACACATGATGTTAAACATGCTAGGCTGTAGCTCAGTAGGAAATGGAAAGAAAACTCAGCCACCTCCATTACAATGCCCTGCTCCCTTTGTCACCCAGCAAGGCAGAGATGCAACCATGTTCAAAAACTGCGAAGGGTGGAGAAGGGGAAGAGCAGCAGAGACTTGACAGGTATAAGAAAAATTAATGATATGTAGATAACATCCCCATAAAAGTCACATACAAAATAAAAATTCACCCAGCTTGCATTCTCTTTTTTACAGAGCTTTGTCTGCCCAAACACCTGGAGGCCATCGTGGCCAGCACAGAACTGAAAAAGGCCTACTACAGTCCAGAGCCAATATAACAACTGCATGGCCGCATCTTCAGCTGAATCAGAAGTCTTTGGGAAGTCCTTGAAAACATTCCAGCGGGGACAAACTCCACTATTACTGGAGCAGCGTGGGAGTGCTTGGGAGGCAGCCATCCTCAATTCCTCACTCACAGGTTTAATGCAGTCTGCTATTACTTACCTTCAGCACCTGCACTGCCAGCTGACAGCATCAGAAATCCCAGCCCTGGAGCAACTGTTTATAACCAGGAGGTTAATATCCATTTTCTCTCCTGCCCTTTACACACACACTCCTACCAACTTGATATAGAAATATTTTGTGAACTTTTTTTCCAGGCTATTTTTCTGCTGCCTCCAAGTGTCACAGCATAACTCAGTCAGGCTGTACCAGGATCCAGAGCTGGCCATATTATAATCTCATTTAAAGATACGAGGTCATAATTAGTGAACTCTGAATAACCATTCTGTATTATGATGTCTAATACTTGTCTTGGCTAATGCAAATACAGGGGAAAGGGTATAATCTTATTTATATGTATCAATGAACTGAATATATGTCTTTACAAAACCCTGCAGTACTTTTGCCTGTGCAATTTAATCTGTGGCACCAAAACTGCACATTAACTGCTTATACTAAGTTGTGCCTTGATTAAAAAAAAAAATAATAAAGGAAGGGAAAAAAAAGCACCAACCTTGTTAACCCTCTTACCAGGCTAATACTTCATTGAAAATCCCCTTGGTTGTAATGGATTTTTCTTTTTATACATACTTTATACAGCACCGTATTAAAGTGGCTTTTTATAAACACAACAGATGAGGTTAATAGCTGTAGCCTCAGTTAGGGGTTTTTTGTACCCTAAATCTCTACCAAGACTGTTATATAAATGCTACTATTCTAAAAATAAAAACCAAAACAATCAGGGAAATGTTACATTATCACTCACCATATTAGGTTATTAAAGATGGCAAATGAGGGCATGCTATTTGTGGGTGAAATAAAACTCCTTACGAAAAGAATCCATCTTCACCTGGTCAGAACTACTTTGCCACAGTTTCCAGCCTGAGTTCAGGAAATCTTTGAAGAACAACTTTAAACACATGCTTGTTGCATCAACAGGTCTTAAAGGTTATGTATTTACAAAATTTTATGGACTAAGTGAGATTGTAATATATGAATATGAGTTTTCTTGATCTGGACATCCATGCTACACAGATACCAGACATAATGACATACACAGTTTTGAGTATAAAGAAATTCAGCAATCCCAGCTACTCATGGATTCCCAGCTCTCCTGATACCTGTTATTTTGATGATGCTTACAATACTATCAGAACTATACTGTTTCCAAAAAAGGAAGCAAAGAGAGATCAGTATTTTTTCACACATTTTTAGGTCAAAAGAGTTTTTAAAATCTCATCTACTTTAAAACACAGTACAAATAACTGAATTAGCAGCAGCTTATAGAAGCTTCAAGGATGTTTTACTGTTTCTGATGTAAAAATTCTGTTGTATCCTTCAAAAGAAGCTGCTCCCACCCCCCTCATTTTATGGAAATTTGCTTGGGTACTGTTTTGTCAGGCACTTAGAGTAATTGGGAAGGGGAAGAAAGTATAATTAATCTAGACCTATAAAATCAAGCATCAAATTGGTCCACCTTGACCAGCTACTGCACTCCATTACTCAAAATGATTACATTTGCCCCAGGCCTTGGCCTTCAGGAACTGCAAAGGAGCAGCCGGCGGCTCCTTTTCTCTCTTTTCAGATGATCTTTCATTGATCTAGAGGATCCCTCACAGGTGGAGTGAGCTGGTCCGGGCAAGGATGTTTTGCTGTCCTCTGAATTGGTACTGCTTTGCAGTATGGAGACTGACACCAGCGATTGTGCAACTGCAGAGATGCTTCTGCAGTCACAAGCGTATACTGCCCTGGGTGGTGATAATGGCAGGAGGATTCCTGACAGTTCCCACCTCCACGCTGGTAGACACTGCTCTGTCACTAGGATGAGAGTGCATGCTTTGTTGCTCAAGGCTATTTTCATTTTCACTGTGAAAATGTTTGTTAGCATACCACACCATATCCTACAGGCAAAAGCCAAGGGTTTCTAAGCTCTTAGTAGAGCTTTCAGAGGTGTGCACCCATACCAGTATTTTACTGCCTACGGCTGAAAATTTATTGCTCACTGTGTTGGTTTTGTTTGGGTCACACATTAGATTTTACCGACTTGAAACAAAATTTTGTGTGGATACATAGAAATACGTATTGCAATGTATGCCCCAAATTTTAGGATATAAAATGTGTTCCCGTTGCTTTTGAATAAACCAAAGGTACGAATTCAATCCTTACATATGATGTAATCTTTAGCACTTTTGGACTGGCACCTTACTCAGAGCACTTGTAAATAAAGACTACTGTAGTACACAAGTTCGTCTGAGTTTTGGAGACTGTGAAGGGTTCTGGTTTGTGTTGTTGATATCTGTCACAAACTACTTCATAATCTCACTTCAGCGTAGTGAAGTGGATGTTTTCACACCAGAATGAGATGTGGCTCAACAGGCAGAGCTTCTATTCTAGCTTATATTCCTTGCTTTGCAACAGATGAACTTTGACTAAGAATGGCTTTTGAAATATTAGTGAATTCTCTGCAAACACCTAGAAATATGTCTGCTTTATGATGGTAGACTGATAAGTAATTTGAAAAACACTTCAAAACCCCCATACAACTTCAGTGGCCAAATAAAGAAACCACAAAACCAAAGATTTTTGGAGCTGTATCATTTTCCTACTACTTGGTTTTGCAACTCTACCACTCAACAGGCAAAAAGCATTGAGAACACTGCATTTCATAGACATCATTGAATTGTATCAGTTAGAGATAATTAGGATTTGTGTTCAAGCAGTCCCATCAAAGACTGAAAGTCCCATTGACTGGGCATTCTACGAAAACACAGTACCAAGCCTGAACATTTCATACTGTCAGGTGAAAGTTGAGTAGCCCAAGGAAACTTGTGGCAAAGATGAAAACTTAACTGAGCTTACTCCAAAGCCCAGTCTACTATTTCTGATAGAAAAGCATGTGCCTTCCCATTCAGTGCTGACTCTGATGGCACAGGCCCAGCTGCAGTGAGATCTGAGTGTCATCTCCTAACTGTTCTGGGAAGTGAAAGACCACAGCTGGTCCTTTTCTCACTTCATAGGAAGTAAGAAATATTTTCAGTATTGTCGATCTTTCCACAGGCTGAGATATTCTATCTAGACAGCTTTTATTCTAGAAGAAAATACTCAAGGCATTTTCTTAATAATTTTAGCATTGCTCACTCATTTTTCTTTTTTTTCCCCTTCAATTCCTCTCTGTCATGAGAATAAAAAAAATTCCATTTGAAACGGAACATTTTCTTTAATCCTATAAAGAACAAGTATAATTGATTCAACTATAAAATTTATAGGCATGGAATCAATGCTTATTATAGTCAAAACATGCCAGGTCATTTCTTTGTGGCTGGTTTAAAGCTGTTCCGTTAAGTATAATGTTAAATGAAAATGCTTTAGTCTAAACATGAAAAGGTTAGATTGTATTACATCTGCACAACTCTGCGTGACTGTTAGTATCTGATTTCAGGGTTTCACACAGAAGACCCTCCATTGTTTTCTTTGTACCTTCTCTCTGGGGTAAAACTAACTTTTGACAGTCACAGTAAGTAGCTGCTATAATGCAGATATTAATTTAATCTGCAGCTGTATTAGTCCTTAAATAGTTCAGACTTTGCCTTTATGTTTTGATGGTCAGGAAAACACTGAAAAATTGAGTATGAATGGAGCTTAATCATGGCAATGATGGCAAATCTTTTCAGTCTCTCTTAATTTTTCTGTTCTCAGACGTCTACCTTCAGGGCTAATTGAAAAGATGCAAGTGTTATGCAGACACAGTCACTCCTTTAACTACAGCTCTACTCTTCTGACTGTTAAACATTTCTACACACTTCAAGTTTGCAATTAAGCTACTAAACTTTTCAGCAAATGTTTTTTTCTAAGCAGCAAAGTGTTTATAACTTTTCTGTTGGCATAGAACAATGCAATCACATAAATTTAACAGTGGAACATTTAGTAGGTATATTTATTAGAGCTGGATCCAGTCAAACAGACAGGAGAACCTCAGATTGAGCACATTCCCATTTTCTTACTACTTTGTTATTTCATCTTCGTGGTGTGCTTGGTGTAGGCTGAAACAAAACTGTGAAGCGAGGCTGTGATTGCATGGTGTGTCTGTGCTCTGATGCAGCAGTATCTTTAGATTTCAATTCCTGGGCCAAAGTTTGCCCTTGGTTGAACAGGTGTAATTCCTGTTGAACCAAGCGGGAATTCCACAGTTTTAAATAAAAACAGCTCTTGGCCCATTATCCACTTACATGCACTGTGCCCAGGGGCCAAGATACACAGAATTGACAAGTGATTGGGGGTTCCTCAAGAGCTTGGAGCTTTACTACATCAGGCTTAAATAAAGCAGTGTTTCAGACAGCAGGGAGTACATGCCAGTTCCATTTGTCTCAATTTCGTCACTCAGAATAAAGGCCCTTAAAATCACTAGTCACTTTCCAAGAAAACCAAAACCCCTAAAATTATAAATCCTAGCAGTGTCAAAGACTAAATAAATACATACATCAGCTGCCAGGATCCTGGATGTCAGTTTTCAAGGCATATATTGCCCCAGACTAGTCTGTAAATAATTTTTTTTTTTATTCAGGACTTTAAAACCACATCACTAGTGGGCTGGACTTGTGGTTCTTCATTTGCATATTCTGTGTTTTGACCTAAATTGAGTTAAATGTAGAGGGAGAAGAAACAAGGGTCAAATTTCATTAACAAAATAAAGCAGCTCGTGTGAAATCAACGTCTAGTGATGGAAAAATATGCAACTGAACTGAGCCCTTCACTGGTTATTTAACTAAAACAAGGTCTCCTTAATGACAAACACTCCCATCTTCAACTGCATCACAGACACTAATGGAAAAACTTGGCATCTCTCATTGTATGGGAATATGAGGCAGAACTGGTGAGGACTTTTTCCTGCCATCCCCTTGCCAACTGTACATTCCATCTGACTGAGGATTACTGATAATTTTTGGCAACTTCGTGGCTACAGAGGACTCTTCTGTACAACTATTTATTTATCCAGGACTTCAGGAATTTATTTTTAACAGAACTTTAAAAAATGTTGAAAACACAAAATATGCTAATTGTATTAACAAAAGGATTCCTACACCATGCTTACTTTTTTTTCAGGCGTATCTTGGGGCCAAGCTCTTCAGTTGGTGCAAGTTTGTAGAGCTGCTCTCACTTTGGTGGACGCCTGCCAAATTTACAACAGTTGAAGATCTTTCCCAGTGAAGCAAAATGCTTATAAAAATCTGAACAACAGGGAGTATTTAGATGTATATATATTCTTTACATAGCAGTAGTACCAGGGAACCTTTAGCAGCAATGTCTCTGCAGCTTCGAAAGGGACCTAATTTGTGAAGGCAGTGTATATCGGCACAGACCCTGTCAAAGCGCCCTAAAGAACTAAAGAGAAAAAACAGGTCAAGGGTATTATTCCCATTTTACAGAAGGAAAACTGAGTCAGAAAAGCAGTCAATATGTGACTATGAGAGTAGCTCTCAGGATCTGGCTGTCTTCTGACCACATGGAGCCTTGCAGACAGCCTGGAGACCATCTGTGGGCAACTGGTGCAGCCATGCCCTCTGAAGCATGATAATCCACCAGGCATTTTGGACACCTGGGGTCTTGCGTGATCAGGAGGACAGGCTTCAGCCATCCTGAGGCTGCCCCTGAAGGCAAGCCTCCCACCCTGAGGGCAAGGCTGGGCGGAGGCAGCCTCAGCAGGGGTGTGCTGCCCGGCCACCCACCATCAGCCTTGGGAGCATGGGGGTAGGAGCAGAAATGGGGGCTCAGGTGTGAATGGAAAGGGGAAAGGGAAGGGAGCGAGGAAAGCAGGAGAAATGCCCTGCTGAGCTGAGCACAGGCAGATGGCAGGGTTTCTCTCAGGACAGGACAGCAATGACAGGGAGCTGAGCTTGCTTGAAGTGGCATTAAACTGCCACTTCATTAATTGGCTTTTATTTTCTACCAAACCAGACAGAGCTGACTCCAGCAGAGCCCTGGGCCACCTCTATCAGGGCATATAGAGATACCCAATTAGATTATGTAGCTTGTCAAAAACATCTGACAAAGCTGAGAACTGAGCTCTGGCCTCCTGTGTCCCCACTCAGAGCACAGCCTACTATTCCCTAAATGTCCTGGAAAATCTCAGGACTAGATTAGAAACTATTACTTTCACCACAAAAAATTCAATGACAACTTTTTGGTTTTCAGCGACAGAAAGCTGAAATGTTTTAGTTTTGAACAAAGTTCTTCCTCTCTGCTTTTGGGTAGTGAAAACCAAAGAATTTTTACAAGCAAACCTGATTTTTTTCCTGGTTTTAACAGAAAGTTTGCTACTCAGTCAGAGCCTCACAATTTTTTCAGAATCTGAACCTGAACATTTTAAGATGCATTACTAAGAGAAAAAAAAAAGCATTTTTTTTGACAAGACCAACTTTCCATTAAAAATCACAGCAGAAGGAGCAATTTTCTATGTTTTCTTCCCCTTCATCAAAATTGTGCGTGGTGGGTGGGAGGAAGCATGGGGCTGTGTCCCAGCAGCACTGCTCTAGGACTAGCTCTGGGAGGCAGTCACGTAGGCTCAGCACTAGTCACAGCCCCTTCCCAGTCCCCTCCTTGTACTGAGCAGGGAGCAGAAATTGCTTTTGATCTACATCTGCACTACACTGTCTAGCATGCAAGGGGTTCACCAGCCATGGCTTTCTCATCCTCAGCGCCGCCCCAGCACCTTGTCTCCTGCACTCATGTCCAGGCAGAGAGTCTGTTCCAGATGGGATCACTGGCCCTCACTCCCTGCACCTCAGAAGGGTTAGGCTGTGTGTTTACTGGGCAATTTGCACTCATTTAACTTTCACGGACTCCTGAACTGCTTTTGCGATGTTCTGATAAAGCCTGTGTGAAAATTTTGACCATGATTTAGAGCAAGTAAGTTAGGTGGTAAATAGGCTGTTAGCCATGCTCTGCCTCTCTGAACACTCCACTGGAACTAGGAACACTAAACTCCTAATTTAGAAATCTAACTTGTGTACCTGACATAACTAAAGCTGGGCAGTATAGCTGGTTTTGGATTAAATCTCCTGTGTTGGGTTTTCAAGTTAGTCAACATTACCTTTGCCTTGCATTAAGAGTACATGCACAGACTATGACCAAAGCTCCACACAATAACTTACTGAGCTACGGCTTCACAAGCACATGCCTTACTGCTGAGTAGCATGGAGGCTGGCTCACAAGTGGCTGTGTAGCTCTGACGCAGGAAAAGCATTATTTGACAAAAAAATGAAAATTTCTGCTTTAAAAGATTTAATTATTTCGAAATGTAAAATAAAATATCCATAAAGTAACCCAAAGAAGTTAAACATTCCCTTCGAGGGAAATTCTCTCTTTTAAAAATTATCCCTTTTTCTAATAAACTAGTAATTTATGTAATCCATATAAAACCACTAACACTCTTTCTTCTATTTTTAAACAACATTGGAGAGCTTTCCCAAGGCTTATTTTATTTTTATGAGAAGGATTAAAAATCATGATGGGCCAGATTCTTCCAAACTTCTATCTGCTGACAAGTAACATACTCCTGCCATAATACGAGCAACTAGCAGCTAGGGATGTATCGTGTGGAATTTGTACCACTCCACTGACTGCAGTGGAGTAATACCAGGCTGACAGATTCACTGCTCTGAATGCGTTGCCATCTGATTTGGAGCTGGCTGAACAAGTCATAAATCAAGCGATCTTTATGTTTCTAGAGAAACATTTCAAGAAAAACAAGGATAAAGGATCTCTATATGGAGCTATTTTTTCTATCCAGTCTCTTACCCAGCTTAATATTTTTATTGCTTCATAATGAGCCTGCATATTGTGATTTGTCTAGACTGCATAGGAGGAAGCTTTACCATTTCAAAGCAAGTCAAGGCTGCATCCCTGTTTTTTACCCAGAAGAGGATCATGATTAAAAACTACAGCTGAGTCACCGTGCTTCCTGGGGTTTGCTCTTCCAGGGATGCTGTTGTGCTCCAACCCATACCTACAACATTCAGAAAGCATAATCCACCCTTAAGTAACTGTACATCCATTACTCAACGGTGCTTTAGTTTTGGATCTAGTTTAGTGCTAAAGTGTGTTGAGACCAAGTAGATGAACTGTACTGGAAATTACACACTATCTTAGATGGCTTTGCAGGCACAAACCAAGAGGGACACACTGTCCTCACCACTCAAACGAGCCAGAGGTGAAGTCTACTCAGATAAGAAAATCTCTCCTGCTCTCTCATACTTCCACTCTGCCCCTTAATTCGCTCTCAAATAATTCAGATGTTTTATCCCTTCCAGACAAAAACTGGAGCTTTAAATTAAAATGTCATCTGTTAGTAAAGAAACTAAGCTATGTTTTTCATTCCTGAGAAAGGACTCACTTATGCTTATAACTATAAGTTGCTAGTGATTAAGCAACTGGTATATTTTCACACTCATTAAAAGAAACACGGTGTGTTCGCCTTTCTAAGAAAAGGCATCTTGTTTGTAATACTGTAATACATTGGGAACACCTTCTAATTGGCTTCTAGTGCCCCTTGCCAAAATTCAGACACAAGTTTGTTTATTTACACAAGGAAAAAAATAAAACATTGTATAATTAGTCAAGTAATGGACTCCTAAATTCAGCAACTCAGAGGTATGCAAAACTGACAAACTTTTTAAGATTCCATTTTGGTTTATGAAATATCTCAATAGGTAGCCCAGACTGCATCATGGCTATTGTAGCAATGTGCTGCTCAATGTGGTGTTTGTGTCGAGATGGAAAACTTTGACATGTTTGATTTTTATGCAAGTCAATTAACTTGTTTTTTAAAACTGTAAGGGCATGCTTTGCAAATAAGATTACTTACTATAAATTATGAGAACATAGGGCTCCATTCAGACAAAAATGTTACACACCCCTTACACATGCATAAGTCTTCAGAATATAGTTCTGCACCCTGACAACCTATTCAGCTAGGGGTAGGAGCTTATTTTGGTCTATTCCATAGGGGGCTTCCTAAAAAGATATGAACAAAAGGGGATAGAGACTTAATTAGAATGTCTCTCTACATCCCACCTTCCTTTGCACCACCCAGGCAATTCCAACAGGCCAAAACCTCTCCTTATGTGGTGAAGGAAGAATTTCTTTTTTCGGTTAAGTCAGCCCACAGCAGAATTAGCAATGGTATGTCCCCCTAACCACAGTACAGACAGACATTTGGCCATTCCCACCTGTGAGTTCTGCTCTCAACACTCACACTTAAGCATGGTCTATTGACTGCAGTCATGTCCATCTGTTAACATAACATTCATTGTGCTTGGCTCCAGCTCAGATGGGACCCTTACACCAAGACATCACGGTGAAGCTGTCCCTGGAAGAAATAACTTTGAAACCCAGAAACGACACACTGCTAGCACAAATGAAGATGGCAGGAGTATTGCAGTCAGCACAAATCATTTTCATTTAATGCAATAGGCATTTGGTCAAGACTTCTTGCTTCCAAAATACAGATTCTTCAATGGGTGCATTAGAAACTCCGGATGTCTATTTGGCATCCAAAATACAATATAAAGAACTGCAGATATGTACTTGGGGCTTGGAGGCAACCACAGTGCCAATACATACACACACAAAGAAAATCCAGAGACAAGTATGAGTCAGAGAAAGAAAAACTGCAGAATTTTGTCCAGGTCCTTTCCGCTTTTACACATACGGAGAATCTTTACCTAAGCAAATCATCCCATTGATTACATATGTGAGGAAGAATTACTTGCACGAAGAAAGGTTACTGGATCTGGTCCCTGCTCTATGCACATTGTGATATAAAGCCAACTCTTACTAACTCCCAGACTTGTTCCTATTAGGTCTGAATAGTAGGTTAAGGCACAGGAGACCACAGAGCAGAGCATTTTGTCTTCCTTGCCAGCTTCAGTCTAGGTAATGAAGTCATTCTTATTTGGGTTTGATGTTAGATTGTTGGTTCTAATTTAAAGTCCGCAGCACAGATAGTCCATACTGCAGAGTACTCATTACCTTGAAATGTCTTTTACCTAGACAAAAAGGTTAAAAATAGGGAGAGCAGATTGAGAAGATTAAGGGACAAATGGCTTTCCTTGTCCCCTGGCTACCTTCTGGACAATCTCTTCCACAGACTCTTTGCTATTAGAGCTAACTTTCAGCTTTGAGTGGCAAACTCATACTTGTAGAAATAGCTACACCCATTCACAGGAACACAGGTATGCACACACATGTTTGTAAACGGAGTTTCAGTCAAAAGACCTTCCAAAGTTAGATTCCCATAATTGTGTTCAGAGTAACATAAGATGCTAGTCTGATTAGAAATCAGCCATGTCATTCATTTATGAGAACTGACCTGCCACGTAAGGAAAGTTACCTCCCATTCATCAGGAGAACCAGCGTGGCTACGTGCCTCTGAGCAGCCTTACAATGTCGGGTCAACTGTTGTTACTGGCAAGACACTGCTGTGGAAAGCCTGCAACAGAATCAGGGACTCATCACTACCAGTATGTGTTGCTATGGACACCATTGAAGAAAAGCAAAATCATTTGAGAAGGAAATAAAAGACTCTTTTCCACCAATAGTGACAGACACTCTAATAGGTTAGTGATCCTGGTGGAATGCTAATCAACAGCACATAGAAAGACTTGGAAGTCATGCAACTTTTAATATTCCTAGTGAAGGAGTACAAAAGTAAATTCATGCAATACTTGACCATGCACACAGGATTTGTACTAGTAATCAGTACTGAAAACAACAGGCATCACATGCTAATGCCACGGATAAGTTAGATAATACTTTTGTCTTACAAGCATCTTCTCAAGGATCTCAGCTACAAGCCATATTCACCTGAAGAGTCCATCTACACAGTCCCACTGAACCAAATACTTAAATGGAGCTGGATTCCTTGCTTGCATAAAACTGAATAGCTTGCCTGACACCAGCAAAGCTTTGCTGATTTACTGCAGCTATGGATCTGGCATCTGATTTGAGCTGTGAGACAATTTGATTTTTCCACTTCTCGCAGCTCTGGTGAATAATTTAAATATATGCTCAGAGCTCACCAAAAATAATACATTTTCAAAATTTTTGGTGAGCTGAAAAGTAAGAAACACTGGCTCAGAAACACACAAAATGCTCTGCTCAGCCTTAAAGAGTTTAATTTTGATTGAGATGGGATTTTGGCTTACATAGTTTAAGAAGGAATGGATTTTTGTAACAGAATTGAATGAGGACTTTCAAAATGAAAAAAAAAAATTCAATTAAAAAATCAAGAAGTATTACTCTGAAAACATCAGAACAAAATATTTTAAACATAAAAAAAAATGTTTAATGTTTTCAGAGCTGGAAAGTGGCCACATTTGTCAGCCGATGTGAATCTGTAAAATGTTACACTGCCACTGAGTCACCATTTTCGCCCCAGAAAAACTGCTAAAATATTTTTCTCAGCTGTACAAGTAGATAAATCTATTGACCTCAGTAAGACAATTTGCGCAAGTAGAGCCAGGAGCATTTACTGTTTTAACAGAACCTAAACTATTCTGAGCAATTTGCAGCAGAAATACAGAAACAGGGACATTTTCTCAAAGGGACCTTCAATCTAGTTTCATTTGCAGTACAATGAAATGAATCCAAAATGCTAAGAAGAGGGACAAGGGTTACCGAATAAACTGTAGAATTGCTCAGTAAGGCCAGAAGGCAGAAAAATAATTTGAAATAAACAACATATTTGACTCACACGTTACAAGTGCCATCACAGAAATGACACTCAAGAGCATCTGAGATAGGAGAAGATTTGAGGGATGACTTGCAACAGGCCTACTTAATGCTTGCAGTAGAGCTACTCACAGATTTGGGGGATGCAGATCTATTACTCAGTGCTACAACAATTTTTAATTTTTGTTGTTTTCAAGGAAATTAGGTTTATTGGACTGTGCTGTGTATGCATCTATATGCTCTCTCATTTATGAATATTAAACTCCTGACAATAACAACACCCAAAAGCTATGTAGGGAAGAGAGATCTAGTATCTCCCACTATGAAGGTAAGCTGAAGCAAAATCTCAGCTCTTATTAAAAATCAAGGAACCAACACAAGGCCTCACCCAGTAGGACAGATGGACAGACCAGGATTAGGGTTGTGTCTCTCAGAGTGTTGCTCGACTTATTCAAAGTTGATGTCACCTGGCTTGCAGTGCACAGGCAGGATAACACTCCCCAAAAATGGGAGGGTCAGGTTAGTGTTGTCCAGGTTTGGCTCCAGATACATTTGGCAAATGAGCTCCAGAAATTAACTTTCAAGACATAAATCCACAGGAAACCACGTTTCACATGTTCCATGGCTTAATATATTATAAATATTGCAATTTCCCCTCAGTGTTCAAATTATTGTTGCCAATGAACAGCACAGCAGGTCACTAGAGGTTGCAGCAGTAGCTGTCCCAAACGTGAACATAGGCAGATGTAGCACATTTGTAAAATACATACATTGCATTATTTGCTGAAGGTATGTCTGCACAGAAAACAGAAACCTTCTACTGCTGCCAACTAATAGCTTTCTTCAGGTGAAGTGGTAGCAGTCTCTGCACAGACACTAGAGATCCTGCAAGATACTGACAGGGATTATTATGCCAGATATTCTACCTAACAGTGAAATAACGTTTATACTCTGCCCCTCAACACTACTGCTTTACACTATGAAGTGACCAAAGGAGCCCTTCTAATTGCAGGCTTTCATCTTAACTCTAGTAAAATTGCAAAGGCTATACTGAAAGTTTCTCATGAGCTCTGCAAGAGTGGGCAGTATAGTTTTAGAATCCATTTATTCTACAGGAAAAAAAAAAAAAAAAAAAAAAAAAGGTGATAAAAAAGCCCATGTTTTGCTTTGTTTTTAAAGACAGCTAAAGAAATTCCACAAAGTTAAACTTGCAAAAGAAAATGTGCAATTTCATAAAACATCTACTATTTGATCCAGAAATATTTTAATCACAGTATTATGACCACCTTCAGGGAAAATATGATAGCAAACAAAAAGAAACTTCAGTGACAGCCAATTACTCTGCCAAAGGCAGAACGATTTTAGGCAACAAGAAATAGAAAAAGAGACTTCTGAAAAGACTTCATTTATTTTATAAGCAGATTAAGATCTTCGATTGGCGTAAAGTAACTGAATTGAAGTCAATATGTTTATCCCTACATCTGCAGGGGTTGATGGAGAGCAGAGATGAAGGAGGGAGGGGACTCAACCACTCCTTCAGCATGTGACAGCATCAACCACGCTGGTGAGAGGCAAGAGGGAAAAAAGTGGAGAGAGGGTAATGCTGCCTAAGCTCTACCTCCCCTGTCCTCCCTTCTCCCCTACAAATCCACCCTGGCAGAAGATATGGCTTTGAATATAATTATTTTGCTTTAGGATTCCTCTTGCCTGTGCGAAACTGTAAGTCCTCTTCTTTTTCTCATTACTTCAGGCTGAGCAGATTTGGAAATGGGATTTTCTGCAGCTGCTAGGAAAGCTATGTACCTAAATCACACTTTTTTTTTTTTTTTTTCCCCCTATGTACATCTATTAGGTCTTTGGGGAAAAAAAAAAATCTTTCTATAACCAATTACAAAGTTCACAGTATCAGATACAAACTTAAGTGGTAATGCTACATCTGCTGTTTTCCACTGTGGGGTGCATCTTTTGTCTGCTATTGAGAGCTGTGAATCTGCATCCAAAACTCAGTTTTTCTCCCCCATAGGTGTCTGCTTGTTGAACAAGATGCCTAATCTTAGACACCCAGGCCTGGAAATGTTAACCTTAAAGTCTGTTGGCATCTCTCAGAAGCTTAGGAGTAAGAGGAACCTAGTCTGGCTGTCTGAAACGTTTCATTCAGATTGCTTTAAATATTTTGTGGATGATTACAGTCTGAACATTTGACTACATGCCACTTCATTAGACTTACTCATTTTTTTGTTCATACCTTAGATGGGAAATTAAAAATGATCTCTTTAAAAACTCTGATATTTAATTTCCCATAAGATATGAGGGATATTCAGGGCAGTGTCTGGAAAAAAATTAGGATAATAAGGTGTATAAATCTCTGCTTCATTTGAAACAACGCATAAAAGCCAACCCCACATTAATTTTTTTGCTGAAAGAACTTCAATAAGTTTTAAAGTAAGTGTTTCATTTACTGCCACATGCCACACATACATGGCAAACAGTTTATACAAACCACAACACTCAGCTGTTCCTGGTTAGGTAAAACAGCCCTCCCCTGAACACCCAAGCTGCTCTCGGTTCCCTTGGGACTCTGATACAGGGTGCTGAGCATTTTGGCTTGATCCAAGGGAGAACCTATGTACATGTTTTACTTTAATCAGGTGAGCAGTCCTTCTCTTGAGGTGCTCATGAAGCCTAAGCTGAGTATGTGCTTAAGATTTTGTTGGCTCAAACCAGCATGCTCTGCACTTCTGAAGACAGTTTAAGTACAGTATAACTATCCCTGACCTGGTGGTCCAGTCTTAATGCCTTCTTCATGTAGTTCTTAGTGAACTTTATTAGACTTTCCAGTTAACTAGAATACTCCACTGTGTATATACACAACTGTACTGGGTTTGCGTGGCAACGTTTTGGTAGCAGGGGGGCTAAAGGGGTGGCTTCTGTGAGAAGCTGCTAGAAGCTGCCCCGATGTCTAATAAAGCCAATGCCAACCAGCTCCACGTTGGACCTGCCGCTGGCCAAGGCTGAACCCATCAGTGACGGTGGTAGCAGCTCTGGGATAACAGATTTAAGAAGGGGGAAGAAGACCTGCGCAACAGCCGAAGAGGGGAGTGTGAATATGTGAGAAACAACTCTGCAGACACCAAGGTCAGTGAAGAAGGAGGGGGAGGAGATGCTCCAGGCGCCGGAGCAGAGATTCCCCTGCAGCCCGCAGTGAAGACCAACAGTGAGGCAGGCTGTCCCCTGCACCCATGGAGCTCCATGGTGGAGCAGATACCCACCTGCAGCCTGGGGAGAACCCCACACTGGAGCAGGGGGATCCCTGAAGGAGGCTGTGACCCTGTGGGAAGCCCACGCTGGAGCAGGCTCCTGGCAGGACCTGTGGACCCATGGGGAACCCATGGTGGAGCGGTCTGCTCCTGAAGGATACACCCCTTGGGAGGGACCCACACTGGAGCAGTTCATGAAGAGCTGCAGCCCATGGGAAGGACCCACATTGGAGAAGTTTGTGGAGAGCCGTCTCCTGTGGGAGGAACCTCATGCTGGAGCAGGGCAAGAGTGTGAGGAGTCCTCCCTCTGCAGAGTAAGGAGCAGCAGAAACAATGACTCATGAACTGACTGCAACCCCCATCCCCTGCCCCCTGCGCCACTTGGGGGAGAAGGTAGAGAAAATCAGGAGTGAAGTTAAGCCAGGGAAGAAGAGAGGGGGGGAAGAAGGTGTTTTAAGATTTGGCTTTATTTCTCATCATCCCACTCTGATTTGATTTGTAATAAATTAAGCTAATTTTCCCAAGTTGAGTCTGTTTCGCCCCAGACAGTAGTTGCTGAGTGATCTCCCTGTTCTTATCTTGTCTCATGAGCCTTTTGTTCTATTTTCTCTCCGCTGTCTGGTTGAGGAGGGGGGAGTGATAGAGCGGCTTTGGTGGGCACCTGGCCTCCAGCCAGGGTCAGCCCACCACAACAGAAGATCTGGATCCAGTAAACTACTCAGTGAAAAGGGACTCTTCACACCCTTCTGAATCCAATAGACTACAAGCAGATACAACGAGACAGAGGACAGATACCAAAGTGCTTCTAAGGCCACAAGAAAGATTTCTAGTGTAGCGCTAAGACTTAATTTAGGGCTTGATTATAACTAAGACAGTAAGGCTTATTTTCAAGATCTTCGAGGTTCAAGTCAATGACCTGATTCACTGTGCAAGTATTACCTACAAAACAAAATTTTATCCACTTATTCCAAAAGGACATGATGAACTTGGAAGTCCACTCAATTTTAAAAGATAGTATTTCAGCTTGTCTCACCGGGCTATAAAGTCCCTCTACTAATTTATGCATGTTTACAATAATATTAATGCATTTTTTTCAGTATTCTGTTGCTGTATGAAAGAGTGCCCTTGGAGGAACAAATCTATGCAAAGAGCAAAATAAAAACTGACTAGATATGCAGTATCTCTAAATGTGCAAAGCAAACTAGGAGACGGAGTGAAGGAAAGTTATTTTCTGAACATTTTTCATTCACAGACAATATTATGAAGTGCTTGAAATACCAGAAGGTTCATTTTGAAACAGAGGAGTGATGTTTACACTGGCCCTTATATAAATATGTATTGGGTTTATGAACTTCTTTTTCCTAATACCTGAAGTTAAAATCAGCTTATTTATTGCTGAGAAAAGGTGCTGGATTTTTTTATTGCACAGGTACAACACAGCAGCTTGACAAGCATATTCTGAATCACAGTCTGTTCCATCCTTTGTTCAGAGAAATGCATGTTCAGAGCTGCATGATTAGGGTTCTTAAGGAAGGGTAAACTCTAACCTGAGCCCTGGAAAGTTGCACTGCCTTAACTAAAGCAGACCAACCCAGGGAGCAGAATGTATTTCTACTGGTAGGCATAAGATGCATTTACTGTAAAGTAATTTGTACCGCACCACACAGTGCAGCAGGCACTTAATACAGCAGAGTATGGCCCTTGCATTTGCTGCATCTTCCTCTGGACTGCAGTTTTGCGTCCAAGCCAGGTAATACATTGCCAGGTGTGGGTCAAATATAAAGATATTACTGTACCAGAAGGAAAATACTATTAGCGCTGTATCTATACAAGGGACTATACCGGTTATATTCTCCTATATTAACTCCTCCCCTGAAAAATAAAAAAAAAACTCAACAACAATATAACTTTATTCCTACTAAATCACAAACACAGATCAAACATCCTCATTCCTGTTTCATTTTGCTCTTTGAATTGAGAATCTTTGCAAGCATGTCAGTTCTGGTGGTGGCTTTGTGATCTGGATCCTGCTTGGTAGGATCTATGCAGAGACCAACAACTCATTCTACACAGCCCACTATGCAGGCATCAGATGACTGTGGCTTTCAGTTACTACCTCTGGATTGAAGCCAGAAGCCTAGCGGTGAAAAGCTCTTTATACCATTACCAATCCCCCGAGCCACCCAGTCCTTCTCCATTGCATACAGGTTTTTAGTGTTGTGCCTTAAGATCTGTTCTGGTTCTGAGTAACGTTCTTTGTGATGGGAGTCTTGCCACTCCCCCTCTCATGAGGGAAAAAAAAAATGAGGAGGGAGCATGAAACCTATTTTCAAACTCTGTTATGATTATCTGATGCAGCTAGTACTCTTGGATTCTCTAAGGGAGAGACTTGAGTGCTGGGGAATGTCTGTCTTAGGTGAAGAGTAGGCTCCAGTCTAGTCAGTGCTAAGGTCTGTGTGCCTTCAGTCCATATGGCTGCCTTTAGCTTGGTGGCAGCTCTTGCACAGGAGCACCCGCACACAGCCAGAGGCCCTCCTGGGGACGGCTGCTAAGCTTTCCGGGATTTCTGCAGGCTGGCCGGGCCCACGTGCGCACACAGGCTGGTCTGGTCTTGAGTGTTGTCTCAGAACCACACTTCATGGCAGCATAAAGATACCCCTGGAGAGGGCAGAATGTACAACCAGTGAGACCCCAGAGCATCTGTTCTCAGCTGGTTTCCATCTAAACTATCCACCTAAAGAGTTAGAGGCTAAGTTGTGCCATCTCCGCAGCTCCTGTCCTCCAGTTCAGCAAAGTGACTGACTCTGACATACCCGTGCAGATTTATCTTCTAAGTATCTCTTATCTTAGACTCTTCAGAAAGCACATCACAGCTGCTTTTCCTCACAGAGAACTAGCTGCAGGAGACTTAACAGTAATACATTGGTACCCAGCCTTCACGAAAGAGGGCTGTAAGCTGCTGATCCTGCAACAACACCTCTAAGGATTTAGAGTCTTTAATGTTGATTGCTGAATATTTCTGTTCCCCTCTGAACCATTCCAACAGTTGTTTCAAGTGAATGTATTCATTCCCTTCCTTTTAACCATTGGAGCTTCTTGCTTGGTCTGGGAGCAAGAAAGAGGGAATGAAAGGGTCTCTTCAAATTTGCTGTAGCTGCTCTCTTAAAAGAGAGCATTGACATAGATTCTGCAGCTCTCGTGTGTAGCAGGACTCCCAGAGGACTTGCACGCACAGAACGACTGCAAGATCCTTACAGGCACTCCAGGAAGAGTGTGGCTGTTCTCCTCCCGCTGGATGAGAGTATCGTATCTATTCCTAGCATGGATCTACCAGGTGGCAGCATTCCCCTGCCAACATACCTCTGGTTTGGCTTACCTTGAAAGCGATGATGTTATAGTATATGATGACGTCATTATATTTATTTCAACTTTCAGTGAAGATTCCTGGCAAATCTCCGAGCTGGAATATCTGCTTTTAAATGGATCCAAGATCCAGCCAACATGGTGCAGATTACATTTATATGACACAACTCAAGAAAGGTGAACTGTTAGGAATTTTTTTAGCAGCTGTTGATGTTACTAAATTAAAATTATTTCTCTATTAAAACTATGGAAGAGGAAAAACTTGTCCAGTATTTATACAAACACTGCTGCTCTAATTTCTAGCTGTGGTTATTTCTGTGATGACTCCATCGTGCACTCATGCAATCTCAAGAATTTATCTTTGTGGTGGTATTTTGAAAAGGATAAAATGAATCAAATATATTTTTTCAGTTAAGTATGTGTATGAGGACACTGTCACAGATGTGACAGACATTGCACTTCTATGGTATGTGTAACAAAGTTTTCCTAGTTGGTTATTTTTCTTCACACCATATGGTCTAATTTTGAATGAGCTTATTACAAATGTTGGGACAACTTACTCTGGTCTACTTTTTTTTTATCCTTTTATCAACTGTGTTACTCTTATCACTTTCAAATTGGCCTACAACATCACAACTTTCATTAAAAGTCACGTGCTTTCCATAAAGCATTTGAGAATGCTACATAAGATATTGCTCTGCACTGGCAAAATAATGGCTTGGATGCTAAATCAAATTTCATCACGGAACCCCCCCAATGAACACTGGGCCTTAACTTTACTAGATTTTGAATAAACACATGGTGTGAGAGAATAAATTATTCTGGATAGAGACTACACGAACAAAGAAGATTAAGTCCTTTACTCCTCAGAAGAAACTGCAAGGACTCAACCAAGCTTATGCAGATATGGCAGAGCTAGAAATGAATTTAAATTTCCAATATCACACCTGAAGACACTAAAATTACAAAAGAAGAAACTGAAGAGTAACTAAAAGCAAACTTTCAACCCTTCCCTTCTTATTTCTTCCCCACAGTGGTCTCTGTGAGGTCTTATGATGCCACTACAAAGATCAGCAAACAAAAATTGGCTGTGTTATGAATTGATTTCAATTTAAAAGAGCCATAATTCAATTTTGCTTTAAAAACATATTACAAAATCTAATATTAAAAAGATTTGCATAGAAACATTCATCAGAAAGATATTTTATTTGTTTGGCTTGAAACACTTCCACTACAAGCCAAACATTTCAACACTAGAGCAGGAGGACCAGAAAGTGAACCTGACCAGAAACAACAGTGAAAACTATTAGTTTATTTTTGCTTTACCAGCTGACAAAATTTAATTATTTATTAAAAAAAAAAAAAAAATCACAGGCCTTGTGGATGGTGAAACTTGATTTTTTTAACCCCAAATTTTCTTGTAAATTTATTAGTAACAGGGTGTTAGTAGTTGAGACAGCAGGTATGTACATAAGTCTTCCTGATTAAAATGGCTATCAGATTAAAAATAAAATGGATGTGGTGATATTTAGACTATATTAACAACATACTTATTTTACACTCACAAATATACACACCTCTCCGCACACATAAAAAATTAAAATTTTTAAGCAAACAGTCAGAGGTGGTTTCCAGTAGAAGTCTCTGTTTGCCCCATTGCTTGGATCATAGACAGATAAATCACAGGGTGAGTCCCTTTGCTAAGTAGTGGGAATATTACTTTAGTAAAGTTTGCTAATGGGGCAAAGGACCTTGTATTGTAATCCAGTGACATTTTCAACCTTCGGAGAACTTTTGTTGACATTCCCCGAGTCCCTGGCTGCCATCCCAGCATGAAATAGTTTCTGTTCACATAATTCTCGTGTTTACCAGTCATGAAAAACTCTTGCTTTTGGCTTTTTTTTTTTTTAAATAAACTTTTTTTTTTTTTTTGCAAGTGAAACTCTGTCTAAAAAAATATTGGCCCCAGGCATAGAAGGTTTTGCATAAATTCATATGTGATGAATGGCTGATTTTAATGTTATTTGGGTATTTGTCAGAACCTAACAAATATACATGGTAATGGTGGTTCATAAACTTAAACATCTCAATATACCCTTTCTTCTAGAAATAAATTACGTTTGTTTGCCCTGCCTGGAGTCCTAAGGTAGCCGACATTAGGAATATTTTAAATGTGATCATCCATCCAGCATGTCTTTCAGGCGCCACGAAGATTAAATGAAAGAATCATAAGATGAAGGTCTTTAACTTTTAATCCTTTTACAATGAACCCTTAGATAGACATGGGGGCAGGGTGCCTTCTATGTGAGTAATAATGCCTCTGTTCCTCTTCACTAGGTTAATGAATACCCTAAATGTCCCAAGATCTGATTTTTTTTTTCCAAACTATTGAAATTAGAAGCAAAGAGACGGGTGGTAAAACGCACCGAAAGAGTGAAGGGGGGAATGAATATGCATTCGGAGATATGCGAACTAAACGTTAGAGAAAGCAGGGCTGGCTTCTGTCAATGAAAGACACACGGATTTAAAATAATTAGCATAGATTCCCTCAGAGTTTGGAAAAAAAAAAAAAAAAGTTTTTTGATTCCAAGATAAATAAGGAAAAGGCTTTCTGCACTGTCAGGCAGCCTTTTGAAGAACACGTGGAGCGTTTGTTTTTGCAGTTGGTATCTATGAGATACTAACCGTCGGGTCTCCCAGCACGTAAAAGTCAGATACTTCGTTAGTTGCGGCGGGTCCTTGAAAAGCCGCGGGAGGACAGTTGCGCGCCCCGCGGGCCGCGGCCGTGCCCCCCGGCGCTGCCTCGCTCCGCGGAGCGCGGAGCGGAGTCCGCGGGCTGCCCCGCGCGGGGGCGGGCGGAGCGGCGCCGCGGGCCCCGCGGAGGGCGGGCCGCAGAGAGCGCGACCGCGGAACCACCGCGCACCTCGGCGGCAGCGGCGGCCCCGGGCGCGGGGGAGCCCGGAGCTCCCTGGCCTGCGGGGGGGAAGCGGCGCTGGAGGGGGCCCGGCCCTGGGCAGCGCAGCGCCGGGCGGCCGCGGCAGGGATCACCCGGGGCTGGCGGGAGCCCAAAGAGTTAAACCGGACTGCGAGGGGCGACGCGGCCGGGCAGGGTGTGCGAGGCTGTCATAGGATCAGGCTAATAACGTGTCTGCGCTGAAAACCCCCAAAGCCCAAGGGTCAAGTTTCAGCAGTGTCCCACCACAATGGTAGGTGTGAAAGACACGTGTCCCGTTGTAAATGAAATGTCAAGCGGTTTAAAAAAAAAAAAAAGAAAAAAAAAAAAATCCCAACCCGGCTGCCAGCGAGCGCGCCCCGCCTGCGCGGCAGCGGGCGAGCGGCTCCGCGGGGGCCAGCGCAGCCGCCCCTCGCCCGCCCCACCCGCGGCACTGCTGTGGGGTAGGTGCCAAAGATGCCCTTCTAGGAGAGTCGGGAGCAGGTCCCCACCTCCCCCTGCCACCACGAAACGTCCTGCTGAGCGTGGAGAACAAGGAGGAGTGAGAAGAAAGCCCCCCCCGAAGGTGGCCAAACCAAAAAGCAAACAGAATCCAAACGGCTCGTGTTTTAGTGGTTGACTTTAATTCTGCACTGCACTTTTACTACAAGGATATAAAGAATAAATAGCAGATACTCTTCATTTACATAGGATTAAGTCATTCAAACTGTTCTCTCTATTTACAATAACATTGTGCTCTAGGCGTTTATTCATTTTTATTTTAAATCTAAAGTCCATAAGAAAAAAAGAAAAAAACCTCACACACACGCTTTCCGAATAATGGAAAATAGCTTTAAAACGTTTTCTTATCAAAAAGTTTGGTTTGTATTTTTTAATCCTTTTATTAAAAAAAAAAAAAACAAACAAAAAAATCCAACAAAAAACCTACTTCGTCAAAGCGAAGCAACTTCTCTCTGGAATATAAATACAAAAAAAAAAAAAGATACATTAGCAACGATCAGGGTAATAGTTTTAAAAATACAGTAGACGCTGATTATTTCACGTATAATACTGACCTTTTAATAGTATATTAAAACGGTGCCATATATACACACAATATACATTCTCCTACACGTTACAGTGCATTACAACGTTAACCAGAAAGCAAATGTCTTTTATTTTTGTTGCAGCCAAGGTCCACGTGAGTCCGCTGGAGAAGGGGCGAGAAAAGGTAAGTGCCAGCCCTAGCAGGAGCACTTGCACTCCGAAATGATGGGGTACTGGATGGGTATCCATGTGCACCGCTGCCCTCCCCGGCGCTGGCACCTCCACCTCAGGATCGTTAAATGCACGGACTTGGCAGGTTTGCAAACCATGCCTTCTGGGACTGAACAAGACCTTTTACTGTAGCAGCTGCCCACTTTGACATACCGGGGCCAAAAGCGGCTGCCGAGATCGTTCCACGTGTATAGGACCGGGCAGAAGGTCTGGGACCAGAGCCACATCTGCAGCTTCCTGCGCAGCTTCTTGCTCAGCCTGTGCTTCTTGCCCGGCTGTAGCCCGTCGTAAAACTCCAGCCCTTTGATTTCGCTGGGCATCGCTCCCGAGGGTCTCTGCCTGAGCAGCAAGTCCAGCTCAGCTAGATCGTCCACTCCCAGCCGGTCCTCGGGCAAGGAAATAGCCATAAAGTTAGGGTCGAAGTGTCCGCCCATGAGGTTCCTTAGCAAGGTCTCGTTAAGATCCTTCTCCTTGGGGTCAAAGATAGGGTCCGGGTGCTCGATTAGATCCACCAAGGGCAAGTTGTCGCTGGGAGCCGGTCGGATGTGCAGATAGTGCTGGCAGGCGCCTTGCTCTAGCCGGAGACCCAGCAGAACCACCAAGGCGTATATAGTCACAAGGCACTGGGAATGATCCATCCTTGGGAGAGCGGTGGGGGGGGGAGAGGGGGGCTGGGTTCACCAAACAGCAGGGGAAGAAGGTGCAAGCAAAGACATCAGAAAACTTGTACGGGGATATCCAAAATAGCTTGTCTTTAAGGGGGATCACCTCCACTCCCCGCACCACCAGCAAAGACAGCCCCCTAACAAGCCCGGAGAACAAGCCCCCTGCAAACACTCTCTTTTGCAGGCTTCTCTATAAAATTTCTCCTGGTGGAGCCGCTCCAAAACTCTGCTGCTGCTTCTTTTCACCCTCCCCGGGAAAGGGAGATGCCTCTTTTTGTTGCAAATTCTGCTCGCTGCTGCTGCTCCTCGTTGTCTGCCCGTGCGTATGGAAGTTGCTGCCGATTCTTCCTCCCCGCTCCTCTCCGCCGTTTGCAAAGCAGCCTCCTCAGCAGCAACAGCAGCCACGCACGTTGGCACCAGTTTGTCTGCTTTGCAAGGACCCAAAGCCTTTAAATTTCCTGCACTTTCAGCTTCATCTCCATGGAAACCACAGACTCTCTTCGAACCCACCCCACCCCCCTTAAAAAAAAAAAAAAAAAAAAAAAAAAAACCACACACACAACACAACCCCCACTCCCACAAAAGTCCAGGAGCGCGCGGCTTCCCCCTTCCCACCCAGCAGGCACCCTCTGGTGGGGAAGGCTGAGGCGGGAGCCGCCGCTGCCTCCCCCCGCCTTCCGCACGCCGCCGCTCACGCGAGCCCGCCGCGCCCCGGGAGATGCTGCTCCCGCCGGGGCAGCCACCGGCCGGCTCCGCTCCGCCGGCACGACACGCCGCTGCGGCCGCCGCCGCCGGCTCCTCGCTCGGCCTCGCCGGTCACCCCATGGGCGCAGCCCGGGCGGCGGCGGAGCGCGGCCTCTCCCGCTCGCCCCGCGCAGGAGCGCGGCCCGGCTGCTGGCGGAGGGCGGCAGCGCGCCCCTCGGTGCGCCCGCTTCCGCGCCCTCCCGTCCCGGCCGGCGCCGCCTCGGCCGCTGGGGGCTGCTGGCCCGGCTCCGCACATGGGCCCGCGATGCGCTGCCCACCGCGCCCGGCCGCGGGGCCGCCGCAGACGCCTCCTCTGCCCCGGCGCCGCGCGGCAGCCGCCCGCCGCCTTCCCGGGCGGAGCGAGCCCTCTGCTGGCGGCGCCGCGGGCCGGGCCGGGGCCGGGGCCGGGGCCGGGGCCGGGGCCGGGGCCGGCGGCTGCCCGCGGGCGGGTGGTGGGCACGGTGATTGGGGCGAGGCGGCGCGGCGGTCGCATTATTAGGGGATCGAAGCCCCTGGAATGCAAGTCCCGCGCCGTGCCGGTGAACGCGGGCAGAAACGGTGTATCACGGCTGGGAGGAGGAGGCTCCTGCGGACAGTGCCTGGACCTCTGGGGCTCCCGCCGAGCGGGACCCCCCGTCCGGAGCCTGCCATCCCCCGGGAGGAGCCCGGCGGCTCCGCTCCCCTCGCACGTTGCCCGGCAGGCTGCGGGGCTCCGCTGCTGCCCAGAGCACGCACTGCAAATTTTTCTAGGGAGAGCTCTAAGACTGCTCCATCAGAAACGAAATTTCCAGTTATGCTCTCAATCCATACAGAAAAGATGGAAAGTCTACCTCAATAGCAAGTACATAAAACAATGTTAAAAATTGATACTAAATGCTACTTGCACTGCAGAATTATTGTCTCCCAAGGAGCACTCGCAAGGCACGGCAGGCTGCAGGCTGTAAGGGGAGGTGAACAGTCTATTACGGTTTGAGTAAAATTTCCTGAAGTGCTTGAATCCCATTCCTGCAGGCTATTTAGGCACTTAGGAGCCTAAGTTTAATGGGACTGAAGCTTAGCCACTTCACCTAAATTATTTATGCATTTGTTTAAATGTTAACCTTCAAATTTAGGTTCATTATGAAAGTAATAGATAGATCATATTACCCAGGTTGAATGTTTTTTCTAAAAATTAGTTGTATTTTTCCAACTATTTTCACTCCCTAAGTTAACTTTAAAACAACTCTTATTTTGCTTATTATAATGTATTTTGCTTGTTACTATGTACTATGATAAATAATACATAACTGAAAGAATGACATGAAAAAGATGGAAAACTGACCCTAGCTCTACTCTGTAAAAGGAGCCTCATAGTGACATTTGCTATGACAATGTCAGTCATGGATCTGCTGGAGTTTTATTAGTTATTTTTCACCTGGAAGTTCAGGTCTCTGCCTCCATCTAGAACCTGATAACTTGGCATACAAATTGCCCCTGGAAATCAGTGAGAAGCCACACCTTTTATCTTTTCAAATAGAATTCCCCAAATTGGAAGAGTAGCAACATATCAGGAATGAAGACGGACATTCTGCTGAATTTAGGACTTAAATGGATATGACTTTGGTGCTGACCTGAATATGAGTAGGACATGGAGGTGCTAAGGTCTGAACAGAGCCAGCCAGTGAGCTCAGACACAAGCTGCTTCTGGCTCAGGTTCTCACCAAGGTCTTGGTCTGTTCACACCACGGTTCCACGCCTGCCTCCCAAGATTGAGCCTGTAGAAGCTGTTCCTCTGTCCCTGAGCTCAGCTGGTCTCTACTCAGACACACTCCGTATTTTTGCCCACCCTGTAGGGCGAAATGTTTCTTGGCACACAGGAGGACAAGCTTACACTCAAAGCCCATCGGCTGCTCCACCAGTTCTGGGAAGGATTAATGCGACTGCTTTTAGGAGGGAGCAGTTGTGAGGATGGCTGATGAATCTTAGCAAGGTGGTAATGTTTTTTTTTGGGTGCCTGTCTGTCTTTCTGTCCTCACTAGATTCCTACCTCCAGCTATTAAGTCACCTGTAAGTCACTGCAAATATTTTTGAATTCACTTTTTAACCACCTTGTTTAAACAAGGCACAAATAACAACAGAAGGTTAAAATAACAGTGTTTTGAACAGAAAGCAAAAACTCAGAAGTTACACCTAATGCCTTGTATTTCTTCTTTAATAGTAAATTCAGTTTTACTCAGCTGGTATTTGAAAACGGTTCTTTATCAGTCTCTAAGTCTAAAAAGAAAACCTCCAAGGCCTCTCTCCTGCCTGTTTCATGCCAGCTGTGTGTTTAAGATTCTATGTTCAAAACTGTGATCCTAAGCAAGCACTTGAAGACCTTGCTCTTCTGAACTAAGTTACCTGCAGGAGAAGCGTTTTCTGGGATGAGGCTGGTTCAGATGGGCTGCCTCTTTAAGGTACACTGATTTGTTCTGAGCGGAGCAGGCTGGCACTCGGTAATTCCTCAAGTGCAGGTGTCCGCCTGGGGTGCACCGGGCTTCTGGCAAGGCTGTGAAAGCTCGAGGGATGCAGAAGTGACAGAAATCACTTGTGGCCCAAGAATTTTTTGGTGGAATGGCTGATAGTAGGACTGGGGAAGAGCTGCCAGTAACAGCTCTGCCAGAAGTCTCTGGGTCAGAGGGAAAAGAGATTTGGATTCCCATCAAACTGGTTTATTTTGGGGTTTGCTGAAAACAGCAGTAAATTAAACCTGTAGGTAAAGGGCCTGATCCAGGCTCTGTGTATGATGCCAGCCCTTCCTGGGATAGGGAGAGAGGCCAGCAGCTCAGAGAGGCCTCAGCTGGCCACTCTACTGGCAATGGTGCATGTAGCAGAGGAGAAAACAACTCCCTTCGCCTCAGCTTTATTGGTTCTGGAGTGCTGTCAGTAGTAAAAATGTGTTTTTTCAGTAGACAAAGCAAATACAATCTTCAAGGCACACAGGAAGCCAATGTGGGCAAGAGTAAGATGCCACTTCTGTAGGGTCACATCTCTGATGAGGAGAGAAGAGGTATGCAGCCTGCACTGCTCTGCTTATGACTCTGGAAGCACAGCTCTGAAAACACGTTATATAAGGATCTGATTTCAGTCCACAACAGCAAGGATGCACAGAAAGAATTCAGAATAGATTTGTTTCCCATTAAATCTACTAACAGAAAATGACCTGACCTACTTTACCCAACCCAGTGCTCAGGGACATCCCACTGAATTCCGCCCATGGTGTTGAATCAATCTGATCTATGGGCACTGGTCTTGAGCTTGATGCACGCAACACTGTAAAACACGGAGGGAATCTCACAGTAATAAACCACGACAAAACTGGGATGAGGAAGAACTATGCCAGGTATGCTTGGAAGAGCTGCACTTTCATTAGCAGCAGAGACTTCCTTACAACTGTTCTTGTTTTCCTTACACTTAAAGATTATTTAAATCATGATCTCATTGCCTTTCATTTCTTATTTTTAAAAATCCATTGGCATGAAATATTGTTAAAGAAAGGAAAACCAACAACATAACCAAATGAGTCCTCTGCTGAGCTCTCATGCAAATTTCTCATATGGCTTTGGGCAATAAATTTCATAGCTTTTTGCTTTCCTTATTTGTAGAGCAGGAATGCTAATCCTGGCCTTTTTCACAGAGATGTTGGAGAGTTTGATGAGATGCTACCAGTAAATCTGTATCAATGCCGAGGGAAGAGTCCAGTGTTTTACTAAAATTATAGAGGAAACCTGTGATTGATAGAGCAGACAACTGAATTAAAATCAATTCAATTTTAGTCTTGGGTCCTAGTGAGCTGCTAGACCAGCTCACTCTTCCTTGGTAACACTCCTATAAATTTCATAAGGAACTCCTTACGGATTTATTTTCTACCTTTTTTTTAAACCATGAATCCCTAAAGAAATTCTAAAGGATATGGACAGCTTTCAGACATTTTGCACAGTTCATATACACCATATGACAATTTACCCAATCTATATTATTTTCTGTCAAAGGTCATGTATGATCTCACCCAGGAATCCATGCACCACAGGTAGAAAATCACTGTTCTACTGCTTTCAAGATATATTCTTTAGCCTGGAAAGTTTCAGGTAGATCTTGCTGTACTTTTGAAATGTGGTGCTGCATCTCAAGGTATTTCATCCATTTCCCTGCCCCTTTCCAGATTCATAGAATAAGGATTGTGTTAACGGACTACACAACACTAGCAGGTGATCAGCTGCTCTGAGATAAAACAGTTATGAATCACATACTTTGGAAGGTAAGCATTTTTTGAGAGAGCAAAGTTCTACCTTGAAATCCCAACAGAATGGAGACAGTGAAGGGTATGTTTAGCCAAGAACCTGTATCTGCAGTGATAAATGATGTATAAATAATGTATTTTGAAACTAAGCTCTAGGATGAATGCTTTATAGTGGAGAAAATCCTAAAATGACTGATGCATTAAAGCAATGAAAAAAAATGAAAAAAAAAAAAGACCCATCCCCAAATAAAACAAGTTATTTCTTAGTCTTTAAGTACAGCAATATGTAGAGATGTATCCACTGCCTTAGCAAAAAAAAAAAAAAAGAAAAAAAGAAAAAAAAAGAAGGCTGTAAAAGAAGAAAATAAAATCTTTCGAGATCCTTAAAGAATTACTCTATTTTTCTCATTTCATGTAGCTCTTGCTCCTAATATAGTGCCTCCTTGATTCTCAGCCCACTCTCCTCTTGCTCCAAAGGTATAGACTTTTGTCTTTAGAACAGAGCTTTTGCATTCATCTGCTGATAAACTGTTTATCTTAGCTTTTATGAGGGCGCCTTGCTGCAAGCCAGCCAGAGACAGGATCCTGGGTGTTTGTCTTTTTTTTTTTTTTTTTAAAAGAGGGTCCGGGAAGTGATGGGTATTTATACCTCCCCTTGGCTCTATATATCATGGGAGGTGGAACTTCACTGTCTGTGTTTCTCGCTTTTTCTCTCAGCAGTGTCTTCTGCCGTAAATCTGAATCTCTCAGAACAGAGTTTTCTTGGCTGCAACCCCACTTGGAGGAATTAGTTTTATTTATTTATTTGTTTAGTCATGCAAAAGGTCTGCAACAGAGGAAACCCAAAGTTCTTCTAAATCCTCCCCCTCCTCTACCCCACCTAACCATCCTACTTGTTGTGCCAAATACTAATATCTCAGCAGTCAAAGGAAGAGACCAGAGCTGGTTGAGTGTCTCACAGTTCGCAGACTAATTCATTATGGAGAGAGAGGCCAGTGGGAGAATTGGCAAAGATGAAACAGAAACCAAGGCATTTTTTATGTTAAAAAATGACACTTATATTTACAAGCAATGGCTCCTGACGGGGATTTGAATTTCCACACAGGCAACATCGTTTATCCAAACAAACTCTCTGTAGCAGCATATATTACATATATACACACATGACAAGTAGGAATGTATTTATCCTTTTTTTGCCAGCCTGCTTATGAAGATAAACATCTATTGAAATAAAACAAGTTTTTATTATTCTTTTTTTATAAAACACTAAAGACAACTGACTGACAGAGATTCAATGAAGCAAAAAACATAGCAACCCCCCAATCAAGCCCTGCGTGCACATGAGTGATTCATTGATGCCAGCTACTGAATAACCCTGATATATAACATTTCCCACCTCTGATATTTAAAAAGACCCTCTTGCCCTTTTGGCACCAATGGAGCCCTTCAAATGTTTTATTGCTAATTGTCTAATGCTGTGTGATGAATGGCTGCTTGACTGAAAATGACAACCCCCTTTTCTCTCAACTACTTCATTTTCCTGGCTCCAGTGGGGGTGAAGAGGAAAAAATAAATCCGATTACATCATATTTAGCCTGTTGGTTATGAATGAAGGAAAATTAAACTTATTTTAAAAGTACTTCTATCAACTAAGTCCTGAGCCCCCAGGTCCCCTGCACTCAGTAAATGTTACATCAGATGCTGGGGCAAAATGTTCCGAGAGACTCACAGATTTTGTGGAAGCACAAAATCCCAAAGGCAGGGTCTAATCCTGACCAGAGAGCCAGGGGGAGCAGGATCACAAATATATCTAATTCAGAAACCCTGGATCAAATCTAGAGTGGCGGCACTGTGTGCAATATTTGGCTACAGGTTAATAAAAGAGCAGAATTTCGCACAATATATAGAACAACTCCTGACTATAGTTTTGCCTCAAAAATAAATGCAGCAGAGGAAAGTCCCACAAATTCCTAACTGCTGCTTTATTAGACATTCTTTAAATCTGCTCTGGCTAGAAGATCTGCAAGGATGAAGGAGTTTTAATAACTAGAAAAAGATTAAACTGTACATCTTTACTCAGCATTTTGTATTTATCACTTCTTTCCTGCTTCTTATGCTTTACCCTTTAGGAATTCTGATCTCTTCAAAAAGTAGATCAGAGTGATCAGCCAGAGTTCTATGCATAGCATTATCGTTGCAGACACTACAAAATGTCACAAAATACAAACTCACAGTGACTGGGCTGACTGTGAAAAGCTGTATGTTCAACAGGATACTTTTCAAAGAAACTTGTACTGTTAGTGGCAAATGGAATTATTTCCCCTTTCTCTCACAAATGATAAAACAGACACACACATGGGGGTATGGGATTAATTCAGATGCAGAAACAGACACAAAGGAGCCTGATTCCAAACCTGCTCATGTTCACTATGAATCTCTGGGATTTCTTTGGTTTGGGAGTTCCAAGTCTTTGCCTATGAAGGCAAAGGGACCCAGGCAAGTGAAATAATGAATCTAGGCTTCCCAGACATAGATCTGACATTTGCTCTCTCCCTCTGACTCAGGGTTTGACTGGGTTCAGGGATTAATTAGGCCATGCAAACGAATTAGGTTCTCTCTTCTGGCAACCTGGTCACGTAGGGAACCCCCACCCCTCCCCTTCCCCACACTCTCCTTCCCCATAATGAAGCATGACTGTAGTAAAACAAGTCTTTTGATGGTGCCTCTTCTCATCACTTTCAAGACAAACAATGTCTCAGAAGCCCCCCAGCTGCTTTTATTTTTCTTATATCTACAGTTACATCTTGGGTGTGTTTACTCATCCTCATTAAATATGTTGTTCCCCCCCTTTTTTTTAATATCCTTCCTTTATTGCAGTTTACACAACACATCAATTACAGGATAGAGTTAAAAGCTTTTAGAGCCATTCCTGGGTATAGAGCAACATCCCACAACACCACCATTTCCCAAAGAGAATTGACATAGGGTATAGAAGGGTATAGTAGGAATACGAGACAAACAGCCCCACAGCAGATGTCTCCACAGCAAAGAAAGAAGTGGTCACAAATTACTACTTTGTTCACAGCAAAGCATCGCTTATGGATAGTCAACTTCCTTTGATAAGCCTGAGTAAGGACTTTGGGGTTTGTTCTTTTTTTTTTTTTCATTAAAATATATTAACAAGTGACTTCTACCCTTCCCCCTTTAATACAGACACTTGGAAAGTCTAAGATGGCACAGTAAGAAGAAACAACCCATCACAGGACTAACAATCAGCTAGACTTTTCCACATATACCTTGGTCTTAGGATCATTTTCTTTCAACCAAGACTGTAATGATGCTTAACTGAATCCTTGCTGTTCAGCATGCCTTCTAAAGCCACATCACCTTTTATAGTACTTGTTTTCATAACAAACACCTCAGCAGTTCAATAAGATGCCAGACACAATGACATATATTTTAACTGTTATTTGGATTTGTTCTCTCTGTCTACATGTGTGTGTGCAAGTGTATGTGTATGCATGCATGTGCAGTTGTTCACCTGTAGGAACAGCCTTTCCATTACTCCCATTCTTGATAGGATAATGTGTCTTTGGAGCACTATTCTGGTTTTATTTACAAAAATATCAAAACCAAACAAAAAAGAGCATTGACCTGACCATAGTGGAAGTTCCACTAGAGTTATCTATACTTTGAACATAAAGGTTAACTTCTGTAAGCAAACTGAGCGTTTCAACTCAAATATTAGGTACTGAAACAGACTCGGACATGGGATTCAAAGGAGAGACATGGTTTTGTAACAGAAAAGGAAACAAAAGAAACACTGCTGCATTTAAAGTGTCTCATGGCAGAGATGGCTTTTTATGCCACTTTAACTTAAGATCTCCCCACTTTTCTCATCAAAAAAGAAGAAAGGTAGGAATACCTTGCTCTGCAGACCCTAACCTAAATCAGACTTTCACGGGAACAATTCAGCTCCAGATATCAGTCTGCCTGCCATCATTCTGTGTTACATCTCTTAAATAAATAAATAAATAAATAAGCAGCTTTCCTGCACCAGTCTAAGAGGGGCCTTGTGTGCCTAGGCTTGGGCCTTGACCAGTGGCTCACTGCTGCAGGACATGAGGGGAGCAGGGCGGGGGGTGAGGTGGGGGCAGTCGCCCTCCAACACTGGGAATGGGTTGTAAATTACCCTAAGCTTCCCTTAGTCATTATTCCATTAACTGCCTCTTGGTAGATCTGTCAGTAACTAAGCTGGGACTTATTTGTAGAGAATCAGAGGCTATTTGCTGTACTAAGTGAGCCATGAGAGCAAAAGGGTTTGGGATTTATTTGTAATTACAGTCGGGATTTTTTTCTTCTTCTTGCCTGGACCCCACTGGTACTTTCATTCACATTCCCTAAGCTGAAGCTGGCGCCAGGATCACAGGCTGGCCCTGTGTTTATGTCATTGAGACTAGGACAATATTTCAGTGTGGAGCCAGACCGCAGGGATCCACTCTATAAAACCCTCACTAAAAATAGACAGCCGCCCTGCCCCCAGGCCCGCGGACCGCCGGCACCCTGCGTGGAGCACAGCCCTCGGCTGGGCCGAGCTCAGCCCTCCCGGCTGGGCCTGCAGGCCCCTCCAGCCCCCGGGGCTCCGCCAGCCCCTGGCCCACCCTGCGCTTCCCCCAGCGAGGGTCCCCGGGAGCTGCCCCAGGAGCCGACGGAGCCGTTCAGGCTACAGCCGGCAGCAGCATCCCGAGGGCTCCCCTCCTCCCTGACTGCTCTTTGCGAGTGGATGCGGCACCTCAAGGTGCCCGGCACCCCACGCCCCCCTCCCGGCTGGGAGCCTGCGCCGAAGCCGGTGCTCCACCAGTCTCTGACCAGCCCTGCAAAAGCTCTGCTTGCGCTGCAACACTGAGCCGGTGAGGTACCCTAAAACCCCACAGCCTCGCTGGGGTATCGCAGCTGTAACTGGGAGAGTAGGAGATACCTGAAAATACCAGTGCTTGGGACTCCTCCGTTCCCTCTGTAGCTTGTAAAGACGTTCAGAGACCCCAGCAAGACAAAACTGGGTCAAAGACTTCACCTCTGTCTGATAAATCTTTCTTGCAGCAGATTAAAAAAAGAGCTGAACATTTCCATCTCATAGCTGTCAATTTTATTCAAAAGCATGAACCGGGGCAAATCATTCAGCCTTTTCAATGCCAGTGGTGCATGATCCCTCAGCTTAGGAGGGTAAATGTAACTAGCAAAGTGTTTATTGATTAGTTCAACAGCTATATAGATAAGATAGAAGGCACTTAATGCACAGATTTTCAAGGTAAGAGGCTGATCCTGCAGCTTAGATCCTGATATTGGGAAGGGCTTCATTCAAGAAGCCTGTGAAGTGACAGAAGCAGCTCACATGGATTTTAATAGGCAACAAAGCCTTCCAAAAGACAGCAACAAAAAGCAATCAAGCCTCTTGATTCCCTTAGATCCCTGTTTGTTTAGCTGCTGAAAAAGCATGCAGAAAGGCAACAGACGTGAGCGTGTGTGCTTGCACACACAGGTGTACCGAGGAAGGATACTGCCACTGAGTGCCAACAAATGCTGATCTTCAAGTGGAACAAACCCCTCAGAGAACAGCTTCCTTCCAGATTCCTGTCACTGACTCACTGTCCTGGCATAGGTCATGTTCATTAAGTCAATAGGAACTGGACCCAGGTGTCAATGCTTGTACAAACCAGTGGCAAAACTACAGCGTGTGCAGGGGGAAGATGCTGCACTGTGATACAGACCAGCCAGGGGGAAACCCCAGGGTTTGGTTAGCTGGAGGACCCCATCTCACTCTCTCACCCAAGGCCCTGGCCAAGCTGACTGTTCCCCAGCTGGGCTGCACAGCTCATTCCTGATACAGGTGCAGCCAGCCACCACCTGAGCAGAGATGGTTGCATGAATCCATAACAGAACTGAAAACTGACTGAGCACTCTAAAATCCCAGATAGTGCTGTAAACCCCTGCTGTGCCACACATGATGCTGCTTTTAATGAAACATGACTTTGATTGGCTCAAACGACAGCATTCCCTGGGCAAAGAAGCCATTTTGTACAAGTTAGTAAGTCTATTGTATCATGGGCTAAAAATGTAGGAAAATAATGGATCTTGTTGAAAGGCTGCTTTGAAAATTTTCAAAACATCAAGAACACATATACAGTAGTATAAAAGGACAGCTGTGGTGTTGTAAACAGACTTAGCAGAGACATTGGGAAGAGAATCCAACATATTTCATACAAACCAGTACACATTTTCTGCACCATGCTATGTGTACTCAGCACTTGCTCAGTGATTATCCTCTCCAGTTCAGCTGCTTCTGTCAGATGTTCACTTTGCTTTTTCAGCTAAATGTATCAGGTGAATGTTAGTGCAGTGTAATCAGGATCCATTTGCAGTACATATTGTGCATGTGTTGAACTGCAGTTCAGGGTCTGAATTCTGGATCATCTCAATAGATTACACAGATAAACATGAGAAGATAAAAGCACACAAAGTACTTAACTGGCTTGCCCAGGGGCGCGAAACAGGAAAACTGAGAAGACAGCTCCACTTTCCCTGCTTCGGACCAGTTCCTATCTCTTATGAGTAGCATGTTGGCAAGGATAGGCCACAGGGCCTCATGGATATCATAGCATCTTCTGATTTCATTACAGTGGAAGTTAGTCATCAATTAGAAAGGGAAATCCAAATCACAGCTGCTGGAAAGGCAATGACAAAACTCCACAGCACTGCTAACAGCAGCTTTATCAACTGGCAACGAACATGGCAGAGTAAGAACTGTAGCTACAGGGAACAGTTGTGCAGTGTGTGAAATACCGGTTGCTCTCTGCACTTCTCACAGTAATCCTCGCAGCAAGGAAATACTATATAGACAAAATTAAATTTAGAAGGCTGCTTCTAAACTAAAGGCAATTGTTGCTTTTGTAGGACTCCTCACTGTTCTATCTGCATAGTCACTGTTTCTCAAATACCAGTCCTGGGGATAGAGGACCTTCAACCACCTTCAGTTAAAAGCATGATATATAAAGGAATTAAGCTGGAGGGCCTTTGTGTGGAGGAAGGACATTTTTGATAATGAACCATTTTCAGTCATGTGCCATTAGTGTCTGAGAAACAGCCCTGAATTGTTCTCACACTTCATGGTACAGCTTTTCACTATTTGAGTAAACGCCATTTGTTCCCTATGTAGTTCTTTCTACAGTCAATGTGTGGACTTTCTTTTTCATCTTTGGAGCTCACTGATTGTGCACCTGAGGATGGATCTGCAATGAAAGGAGACTGTTGCAGAAAGAGGACTCTGATTTGCTACAGTAATTAGATGCTAAGTAGTGAACCAGGCAGAAGACTGCAAGAAGATAAAGGCAACACTTGCAGTAACTTAACATCACAGAAAAATGAATTCTCTCCCTGTCTTCTGCCAAAGATCTCAGTGCAGTAGCATATAAGCAACTGAAAACTTTTCACAGGTGGCCACTCAATGTATATGTCTCATTTTCGACAATGCTTAAGCTATGCAGCCTCAGTTGGGACTCCATTCATAGCAGGGCACACATTCACAACAGCTGCAATTCAAGCCAACTGGAACTGTGCTTTGAACTTATAAAGTCCTGCTATGAAATAATAGCATTTAGGTGGCTTGAATAAGCACACCCACAATTAGGGGATACTCGATAATTTTGACTGTAGACCATCTATGCCTTGGTTGTCCAGCCATAAAATGACATCACATCCATGATGGTACGAGGAAGATAAAAAAATATATCCTTTCAAAGATTTATTATTTATATTATCATAGCACCTAAAAGCTTGGACGTGGACCAACCATGTTTAGTATTGTACAAATGTGTAAGAAAAAGGCATTCCTGCTCCCACAAAAGTTTATAGTGTAAGTTAAAACCATGAGGTAACAGATGGTATGACAGAAGAAATACAATGAAACAGTACCGTCTGCTGGTTTGCTTCACCACACCTGTGCTTCAGCACCTATGCTTTTTTTTTTTTTTTTTTTTTTCCTTTTTGAGATAAAACAGACAAAAATGCTTTTAAAAGAAGGCTTAGAAAACTTCAGTTACTGTGTTAGGACTCAGAAAAAAATTCTGTACAGCCTATGCACTAGACTATACGGCCTGTGCTCCATACATTTTGATGAACAGAGTCTTTTTCAAAAAGTCAGTTCTGTGAACTGCCAGTGAATCTAAAAGTTCTAAGTAATGCTGAGTGCTGAAGAGGTTGCCTCCATGCAGAAATGACCACATAGTAAGAGGTAAAAAACCTGTCTACATATACTACAGAAGGACATGGTGATTTGAGTTTTCCACATAAAACAAAACAAAGTCTCTATTATAGTTATTTGTTTGTTCTTTGTATTGCTGCCTGGGAAGCCCAGTCAGATGTTAGAGCCCACTATCTCTCAGGACCTGGGAATACATACCATAGAGATCGCTCCCAGCACAAGTATCTTATTATGTGATGGCTTTCCCAGCTAATTTGAAAGGTAGTAATTTATCTTAATTTTAAAATAAAAGTTGTTCTGAATCTGCAGATCTCTGCAAAGTGAGCAAGCACACCTGAGAGTTCTGCAATCAGCTGGATTTTATACATATTTTCGAAGTATCACAGGTATCTGTTGTGGGAGCAATCTGCAGACTGCAATGAAAAGTTTATGGAAATGTATTCTTTCAAATCATTACCCAGCCTTTCTCCCTACCCTCTACCATTTCAGGACAGGAGTACATATACAGTTCTCTCTTTTCCTTGGCATCTGGACAACTCTTCTACTGTCACTGCCCTGTAGTCCTCGGCTGGCATAAGAATTCCAAAATAAATGAGCGTGTTGTAATCAGGAGAAAAATATTGTGTCCTTGTGGTGTTGATGTTTTTGCAGCTCAGCTTCTCAATGGCCACCACAAGTTGAGCTGCATATTTCTTTACAAAAATATGCTTGCATTGGTAACTTGGCAGGCCACTCATTGAATAGACATTTAGCTACTTAACTGTTTACTGTTGCCAACAAAGTTCAGTTGATGAACTTGAAATAGGGGAGAAGTGGCACCTTGACAAACAGTACAGGGTTAGCAAGCAGGCGGGTGGTCTTTATGGCAAGCAGACTTTTACTGCAGATCTGCTGGTCAAGAGGCTTTTATGAGTTCCTCTGAAATCCAAAAGCTAATAGTAAGTGCAACGTATTATAGCAGAATGTCTTTAAAAAGACAAAGATACTGGCTAAATATCTTATAAGTTTAAGCATGTTTCAAGAAATCACATAAGCAAAATAAGCCTCAGCACATAATTTATAAACCCGCCTAAAGGCAACTAAAGAGGAGCATGAGCCAATACTCAAAACCAGCATGGAAGTACTTTAAAGGTGTGTTGCTGTGTACAGTCACACAGCCGGAGGGAACTTACTACCCAGGGAACTAGAAGGGCAAGGATGGGATTTTTAAAGCGCTCGCTGTCGGCTTAGCTGTGCCAACTTTTACTCCTGCCAAACTGCATCCAAAAAGGCACGTCTTAACCTGTGTTCATCTCCCAGAACCAACGCTCTTATTTGGGCCATGCAACTTCCAGTATCCTTCACTTCTTTCAAAAAGTGAAGTTTTGTCTCAACTTCACTTTCGGTAAAACTGGATGCACAAAGTCTCAATTTATTTATGCTGTAGCCTCACCGCTCCTACAGGTGTTTTTGCCTGCCTCCCATCAATTCACACCAAAATAATCTTTAAAGTACACTAATCTGCACTTTCAACCCGTGCCTTCTTGCCAACCTAGAGGGTATAGAGTAGAGCCAGAGCTGTATATTTGTTCAGGCTGGAAGACTTAAGTCAAGATCACTCACACTGCCAGTAGTTTTCCAACATCCTTTCCAGAGGTGTCTGGCTATAGATTGGGGCAGAATCAGCACCAAGAGCTGGAGGAGATGCTCCCACTCCCGGGCGGGCACTGCACAGATGGCAGGGTCACCATCTGTGCAATACTCCTGACTGATGACAACCAAACCAATCAGACTACTTACTTGTTCCCCAAACTGGTTAAGCAGAGGTATTAGTGCACTACTGCTGAGGGCTCTTTGCATTCTCCAGCAGGGTTTAGCAGATTAGGACAGGGACAGAAAGGCCATAGAGGAATAGGTACAGCCCAATTGCACCATTTTTTTCTACAGCTGTTGATTCTTATTACAAAAGGGCAGTGACTGTGTGTTATGAAAGTCCACAAAATATGAAGCTAATAATAAACTGCTAAGTGTCATGGGGAGTCTAAAACTATGCTTCATTTCAGTGGCTGCTAACATGCAGGCTATTTAGACTAGCTAACAATGTAGACCAAAATAATTCCTGTATGAATTAAAGCATGGGAGACATTAACCGTTACACCAGCAGGACTAGCTAAATTGTGCTGAAAATATGTACATCAAATGTACATGGTGAAGTTATAAGGGAATGGGGACAATTGGTTCTTTTTCCACAAATTCAACATTAAAGAGGGGAATTGCTATCTTGTGACACCCAGTATGAAAGAGTATTCAACAGATATTTTTAAATTTAAAGAATGCCCCAATACAAGAGACATTTTCCAGAGGCAAAGTTCAATCCACTCTTCAGTTTTTCTTGTAACTTTGCACATAGGCTTAAAAAAATCCCAAAACAGACCTTGGGCATACAAATTGGGGTGAAGTGTGACCACCTGAATTGATTTTTCTTTTAATGAACTCATCTTTATTCATTTCCCTCAACTTTCACAGAAATTATGTGTGTGCATGAATAATGCATGCATAGGGCCAAATACAAACTATTTTGAGAGCACAGCTCCTCCTAACATTTTTCATGGCAATACATGCTGTGGCATATGTATCTTATGACACAGGTATTAAGTATACTTTTAGAGTTCATCATAAGTCACATTTTTTGCTTTTCCTTACTTATCAAAAGGCATTTGGAGGCAATTTTTTTTTTTTAACTTCTAATAAGAAATGTGAATTTAGAGAGGCAGTTCAGTGCAAGGCACAAGTCAATCTTCATCAAGTTTCTCCAAAAGTTAATTGTACTCCCTATTTCTACTCAAAACTGCTCCAGTACCCAGACACTGGGTCTCACAATGCAGTTTCTTTTCAATGTTAGGACACCTTTACAATCTGAAGCATCCTTCTCATTAACATACATACTGAACAGGAGCAATAGCTCTTAGTCACCTCTTGGTTAAATGAGCCAGAAAGAATTGCCTAGGTATCTTGCCCTAAGGTATGTTTTCCAATCCCCGAATCATTCTTATAAATCCCTACTGATCCTTCTGAATCTTTCTGAAATCTGACTACCAGAACAGGATGAAATACTTTACAACTTGTATTAATATGCAGTAATGTGAATCTGTATGTGGTAAATCTGATCATTTGGCAAAGAATTAAAGTCAAAATAATTGGTTAAACCACAGGTAGAGAAGACATTTATCAAGAAAAATACCACTGAGACATTAGTTTGTTACTTCAAATGAGATTAACATGAAAGCTGAAAACTAGAATATTGCCTAGTTGAAAAGTAATCAGGTAGCTCATGCTCAGTACAGATGCATTGCAGCTTTCATAGCTTCAGTAGATGCTGAAATGAATCTTCAGGGTTGTTTTAAAATTAATTGCCAAAACTAAAATATGTTTTCTCAGCATTGGTTGAACTGATTTTCTGTAAACTGATTTAGCAAATAATGTAGAACATGTTGAAAGTGAAATAATAAAGCTATCTGTCACAAAAACAATGGACCTCTCATCAGCTTGCACATTAGTGAGCTCAGCAGCATGGATCTCATTTACTTCATGCTTGCTCCAAAGTTAAAGCTATCATCATGCACATAAAGGATATTCTATTCATAAATGGTAACTATGTTGCCTTAAATATAATTTTATACAATATATTTTAAAAATGCAATACTGTATACTGGATGCAATTGCTACAGAATGTAGGAGACCTGTGCATGAGGTAATTTTCTTCTGAGTTGTCCCTTTTTCTGGTATTGTGGGAGTTCACTGATTTACTTTAAGGAAAAATAGTACCATAAAAACTCCAGCTGAATAAATGTGGTTTTAAAAGTTTGTTGCATTAAACCTTTTATTTTACTTACATTCCTACCCAAATCCTACCTTGACAGATGCAGATATAAGAGCTGTGGTCTTTGAAGAAGTCCAGAATTGCATATATTTATCACATACTTATATTTTAACAAGCAATATAGTTTCAGTAGCCTCATCCATTGAAAACCTTTAGGACTCAATGCCAGCATAAAGCTCAACACAGAAATAGTTGCTATCTGAGCTTAGAAAGAAGAAAAAGCTCAATTTCTTTTCAAGTACAATGGATTAATGTAGGGGGGAAGTCAGTAGTGCTAAATTCATCCTTAATGTTAAAACCATGGATTGCAATGGCATTGAGGGTCAGAGATGAGTTTGGCCTGCTGTGGCTATGGCTATCTAATTTAATTAACATTTACGTTCTAAAAAACCCCCCATTTACAAGTACTAAGTAATATGGTAAATATGGAACAAATTATCAGCAACAGCAGGGGAGATTTAAAATATGCATCTTGAGTTTGGAGTCACTGAGAAACCTGTGGTGATGCAATCACTCAAACAGAGTAATCTTTATGAGTTTAACTTTGCCAAGAATGCATGTGGAAACTGTCTCCCAGAGACTCATCAGAGTGGATGACACTCCAGCTGCCCTTGGCTGTTGGAATGCCTTATCCATGTGGACCCATGCCTGAATGTTTTTTCACATCAGGTGTTTCCTAGTGACTTACAGCACGGCTTTTCAGTCCCTTTTGATTTGAAAACTCTTACAGCTTTTCTGAGGTATGATGCAGATCCCTGTATAGTGGGTTTAAGGCTGGTGGTGATGCCTGCAGATTGCAGTTTGGGAGGTTCAGACTGCCCGTATCTCTGCCTTGGTGAGCCGAAGGCACGCCCGCACCACTCCCCCGTGTCACAGCCCCTGTCGCCCTCAGGGGAGCTCCAGTCACCTCAGAGCCCCAAAAACGACAAATACCTGAGAGGCGGCGGCAGCAGCCGTTGATGCCTGGCGTAGAGGAAGCGATCCACACAGGCTGAGCTTTGGCAACGCGGGCACCATGTCTGGAGCATAGACCTGCCGTAACGTCGCAGCAAAGGGCCCAGGAACAGTGGAAAACATCGGAGTTTTATCATCCCTCTCGCTCATGGGCCCTTGGATAATTCCCTTCCCTCGCGAAGGCCGTAGAGCACATTAGGGCATTACATTTCAGGCAGGGCACCCCAAGCCAAGCCTGGCGGCCGCCATTACCTCACACTGCCCAGGAGAGGGCGCCGCGCGGCGGCCGTGGGACGCCATTTTGGGCGGGCTGTGAAGTGAGGAGGGGCGCGGCGGGAAGCGCGGGCAGCACCGTGCTGGGCGCGCGGCGAGCTCCGGCCCGGTCCCCAAACCGGGCACAGGCGGGACCTTCGGGCGGCAAAGGCGAGGGGCGCCGGGCAGCGGTGGCCTGCGGCTGGTACCGAGAGGTCCACCTGAGCCCCCACAAGGACACAGCTTTTTCCCGCCGCTGCCTCCTCTGTCACCACAGCTGCGTCGGGGGCTTCGGGCTCCTGAGGCGCAAACCTGCGTAACTCCGTAGGGCTGACCCGATGGGCGTATTTACTAGCACACTAAGGAAGTTAATAAGGACGTACTGACTTAGGATGGCAAAAATATATTTCTCTTTCAACGAAAAGTACACAATAGTTGCAAGGGGTGTTAGATTGGCATGGAGGGTGATATGGCTATTTATGATACGCAGCAAATGTAAAAAAAATAGGATGGGAGGTTGCTAATAAGATCCCAGATCAGAGCTTATTGGCATCAAGGAAAAGCTCTTGGAGCACAGAATGGGCTTTGGCTGACATCCTGGCACTCTGAGCAAACCAGGAGACCACAGCTCTTTTTGCTGCCTGTATTGAAGGGGAGATCTGCAAAGCTGAGCAGCAAAACCCATTGTGATTTAGCTGAACTGCTGTGACAGTCTTTTGTAAAATTCACATCCCTGGGCATCTGAGAGGGTAAGGCATATGCTGTGCTTCACAGTTGTTTGCAGGCTTCCTCCCCAAGGCCCACAGCACAGCTGGGTCTTATTTACCTAATTACTGTGTGTGGGGACAGGCTGTGGAGCTGATACCACTCAAGATGGGAGCATATATCTGTAGTCAAGCTGCAGAAGTAGGGATTGTGGCTAGAACTGTAAACGTGTGGGAAATGCTGGTTACACACATCTACCCAAATTAAAAGATAAGGAGTAGCTGAAAACTCTGCAGGGGTATGTCCACCTCTGTAAGATAAGGCAAGGAGTCAGCGGTGCTCTGCGGCTGCTTTTACAAAGTACCTGAAACAGCCGTCTCCAGCTGAGCCTGTGGTACGTGAATTTACACTTGGTGCATCTTACATCTGGAGACAAGCAGCGTGTAGCTCGTGTGCTGGACCTGTGCCAGGGTTAAGCCCCCAGTAGTCGAAGCTGGATCCCTGGTAGCACTCATGATGGGAGGTCAGGCGCAATGAAAGAGCCCTAGTAGTTTGAGAAGGAACACACCAGCACCTCTCCTGATGGGAGGTCAGGCACAGTGAGCAGGAGGGCCCCCCTTGTGCTGGCAGCTCAGTTCCAGTGTTTGGCCGGACTCCAGAAGATTAAAATAGAGCCTTAGACTGTCCCCTCGGCAGCACTGCCAGCCAGAGCCCTGACAATCCTGGGGTTGTACTCAAACGTGAGTCCCTTGGGAGCGTGGGCTTTACCCTAACAGCTGAGGCACTGAGTAGGTCGAAGCAGGCAGGGTTATTGCTCTTGTGACTCAGACTTGAGGAAGAGAGGGATCAGGATGGAGCCACGAGAGAGCAGGGGATCAGAATGAAACCACAAGGCACAGAAGGGGGGTAGGAGCAAGTGTGCCCCAGAAGAAAGCTTGAAAAAATCCTTCTGGGGGGGCTGGGTTCAAAGCATCTGTAGCCATGAGAAGCAAGCGTTAAACTATTCAAGCCCAGGTTCTCATTTAGCTCATTTCTGTGACTAATTCAGTAAAAAAGAAGATAAAAAAAAGCGCAACGTTTTCCTTTCTCAAACATTTTAAAAAGCAGTATGAGAAAAGGCAAAGGCCATGCAGGTTCTTGTGAAGAACCCCCATGTAGGTGGCAAAATCCTTTGTGGTCCAGAAATGATTACAGCTGAAGGGAACCTGAGCCACATTCTCATACATGTGTGACTGATACTAAGCACCTAAACAAAATACGTGATTTTCAGAAGTGAGGGCACTTCTAAGTACCACTGAAATCAACAGCAGTGGCAGATGTTGGCATTTCTTACAGAAGGGTGTTTCAATCCATTGCAGATTGATTTATCACCACTTAATGAAGACATCTACACTTGAAATGTTTTGCTTCAGGATTTTTAGAAATTGATTGCAAACAGTGCTGGACAAAACATTTTGGCACTGCCTTTTTTTTTTTTTACTCTGAAAAATTAGACTTTGTTGAAATTTTAAAATAATTTATTTTGAAAATATCATACTGATTCAGTCAGGAAAACGCCCATATCACCAAATTCAGTGATTTTATTTTGATATTTCCAAAAAGAAAGGTTTTATATTTACTGGTATAGAAGGCTGTTTTGTTTTTAAAATGACTTAATTATTAGTTTATAAAGCTCAAAAGTTGCTGCTCAGTTTACCATTTTTTCTTTGTAACTGAGTTGTGTATGTGAGCATCAGAGCACATTCTACCTGAATTTTTTTCCTGCATGTTTGCTGTAATAAAAATGAACTGGAAAATTAGAATAATTAGATGTGGTAGATAATTAGGACTAATTAATTAATTAAAATCTAAGAAAATAGAAACATTTTAACAATCCTTTTCCAAATGAACATAGATCTGTTTGAAAAGAGTGTCTGAAAACAGCAGTCTGGGGAAGATAACAGCGAAGCTTATTAATAGAGATTTTTTGTGTGTTTGCAAAACAAACAACCCAAATCGACCCCAAAGCTTTTATTTAAAGACAGAATTAAAAAATAAGTTAATAGTTTGCTCAGAGAGATGACAGTTTATATAAGTTACTACATTTGAATGGAACAGCGAAAGGGTTATCTTTTACTGTCAGAAGAATGAGTCAAAAACATGCCTATAAGAGTTTGTTAACTTCTTTCCAGTTGGTTTAAAAGCATTTCAGTAAAACAGCATAGAACACAGAGGCAGTTATAGAACAGCACTGTCCTTCAAGAAACCATGGCAAACTTGGTATAAAGGTCTGTAAGAATTACACTGTTCACCTACTTATCTTCTTATATAAAGAAGAAACCTCAGCTCAGGGAAAGCAAAACATATGAACAACCAGGCCCTAAAAAATGCATGGTACATGCAAAAATGCACCCAAGTAATTTAAGTACATGCACACAGAAATCCTTTGTCTTGCGGTGTTTTTTCTAGTTAATTCTTAGGTTACTGTACATGACTAATTACTTGCATTTGTTTTTTTTTCTTTTACAAACTTAGTGAATGTGGTAACCATCTTAATGTTTTGAAATTAAAAAACAAGTAGAAATGACTGACAGTCAAGTTTTATCTTACATTTTAAGCATTATTTTGCTCTGCTGCTTAACTTCACTTTGGTTGCGTTTTGGTTAAAATATTTCCCATGTGTGAAAATATCCACAGATACTCCAGTAAGATGCTGTTATTCTGAAGCTTGCAATGAGTTGGCATGTCATGGCTGAAATACAGACATTTGTCAACATTTACATTACCATATATACTTGTGCACAAGCTATCGATCATTGACTGATGATGTTGTAAGGATGCTAGCCAGAAAATTGTGTTCCTGCTCTGTCACAAGCTCTCTGTGTGACCTTGGACATGTCACTTATTCCAATTATGGCATTATCTGTACAAAAGGGAGAACAGTACATGAAACACTGAGAGGCTCAGACAGTATGGTAGTTAAATACATTTAGCAACCTGTCTGTCTTTGAAATGAGGTAAACAGTGACCCAAAGCAGAATCCTTCCTGTTTCACTTCAGCATTCAAAATGGAGTTGTTCTTATTTCCCCTGCTTACATACAGAAACACAATTTTATACTGCATTAGAAATGTTGCCATGCTATGCTTTTCTGTGTTCAAGAATATGTGAAAACAGCGGAATCACAACAGAAGAGTGTGTTTCACTTTTATAAGGTAAGTCCCTCAGTAGGTAATATCTGGGGTGTTTCTCAACTACAAGCAGATTATACATACCCACAATACAGTGTGTTTACAGCGTGGCTTGCAACAGGGGTTCACACCAGAAAGTCCCAGCAGATTCTGTCTGGTTGTCATTGTGCACACCCAGCTGAAGGCTGCAGAGCCTGCACCGCAGCCCCTGGCTTGGGGAGAGAGACTGTCAGCCTGCGAGATTTCTGGGCTCTTCACTGCTTTGATGAAAAGATGTCTGTGTGCCAGCAGCTTCTGCAGTTGTAACACACAGATTAGAAAGATGCCACTTCCTGTCTGACTACCCAGATGTCACTTCTGTATGAAGGCATTTACATTTATATAAATTGAATTTCCATTTCTATTGACTTTGATGGGAAGTTATTTTTACCCACAAACTTTGGAAGCCATGCCTGTTTCATTTTGATTTCTGAATATGTAGACCAAAATCAAAATTTGGAGACCATATTTGAAAGCTTGGCCTTAGAAAAAGTCACTTTCCAATAAAAGTAAAAGAATTCAGGGAAAAACACAAACTACATTCAGATTTCCATGGGTTGTAAAGCTCACATGCATGGGTACTTGATGATGGTCAAATGTAATGTTTCAAAAAATACAGATTAAAGATTATACACAAGTACACCTGGTCTTTAGGATTATGTGAATGTATACACTAGCATTTTTTTGTTAATGAGGGAGAAGCCTTGAAGTACCTAATTTTAGAAGAACACAGGAGTTGTAAGAGTGCAAGAGCACTTCAAGTCTTCTAAACCTTAAAAGAGCGAGTTTTCTATGATATTAGATCAAACAAAAAAAAATCTATGTTAAGAACATTTTTATGACAATGATTCACTCGAATAAACCTAAGATTTCTTTTACCATCCAATCTTTTTTCTAAAATAGTATTTAATATCTGAAGTTATAAAAAATATTTGTAGTCTCGAAAATTATTTTTATTGTCTATTTTATGTACTATACATGCCTCTTTCAGGAATTATTAAAGAAGCATGAGTCATACGGCACTCATTTACTCTTGGCTCATGGCCATCCTCAGTATATATTTTGCTATTTTCAAACCATTTGCAGGTACATATGCATGAAAATATTGTTGTGTCAAGTCCCAAGATCACAGTTAGCACAGCATACATTGTTCATCTATATATTTACAAAGTTTTAAAGCACATAAAATTGTGCATTATTATGTACCAAAGTTTAAACTTTAACATACGCTTGGTTGCATATATAGCAACAAGTTACAATAAAAATCTGAACAAAGACAACCAATAAACAGCCAAATTGCTATGTACAAACAAGGCAGGAAGCAATTAAACACTGCCTTGCACATTTCACTTAAATTACTTTTTCTCTGAGGGGAAAAAAACAAACAACCCCTCATCCCCTCCCCCAAGTCCCCAATAACCCTAAACAGTCTTCATTTTTATCAGCAAAATAACTAGAACTCCCATTGCTTTCAGTAGAGGATACATTTGCATAATATGGGAGAGAAATTTGGTCCTTATTATAAAATGTAGCAATACATTATGCAGTCTGTATTCCCCCTGCACAACTGGTAACACAGCAGCATGGTGGGCTTGTTCTCTGAGCCCAGCTCCGACAACGGTCCTGTGACCTCTAGGGGAATACTCCGTGAGATAAAACCCCTTTTTGTCTTCCTTACATATATATTTTTTTACACCAGCATAAATGTGTTGTTTTAATGATGACTCCGCTGATCCAGATCCTCAGCAGATACTGACCCAACCCTGTGAGCGAGTGGAGGTGTGCTGATTTATACAAGGTAATACCCGACTCAGCTTCAGTGGAACTACTCTTGATTTACACTGGTGCAAAAGAACCTGGAACAAGGTCCAAGCACAGCAGGATTGGGCCCCAACTGACCTTTATATAAAATAAAACACAAAAGGTCGGTGTGTTTAGCTTAAAATTAGCTTAATGAATTACTACAATTCACAGTAATAAGGTAGATTAGTGCTATACCAATCACTTTCTCTAATGTTAGATCCATTTCACATAGCTTTTTCAAGATAGAAAATTAAAATATCAATAAAAATAAAAAATCTATTCTTATTATTTGACAAGCAAAATAGGAGGTTTTCTGTAGCCTAGTGACAGACAAGCTTAGTAACACATTACCCTATTATAGGATGACTGGTTTAAAGGCTAAATCTTGCCCAAGATGCTGAGGAAGGTATTCTAGCCTGGCTCTTCTTTCACCCCAAAAGCCCAGTATGAGAGACAGCTAGCTGGGTAGGAGCTCACAAATGTCAGTGCCCCGGGGAGATGGTCTCTGAGTGGGTAGGATCTGTACAGCCTTCAGCAATATACGGGGCTTGCTCCAGAGCCCAGTGTCATCAGCAAAGCGACTCCTAATGCCTGTGCAGGTGCTTCCTTAGCAGGAGAGAGGGCTGCACTCGGTGCCTGCACAAAAGAGGGGCGAACCACCAGCCGACGCACGCTGCCAGTGTCACGCGCGGCCCACCTTGGGGAACGTGGCCCTTGGTTTTTGCAAGAATATACTGGGCCGACAGCTCTGCTGCTCGCTTCTGGGCACGATTTAGCCTTATGAATGTTACTTAATGGAATCAAAAGATAAATTATACTTACAAATAAAATATTCTAGCTATTTAATGTTTTTCTGTAGTGGAAAAATCATAGACCCACCTGATAAAATGTCCGTTGTCTGAAAATTCAAGGCCTCTTTACTAAAAATGCTTTTTGCTGATGGCAAAGTTCAACACCTCAGAGAAATTCAGTGTAAGTTTCCAAGCTGTATACCATATTTTCAAATACACTATACCCTTGTTGTTTGTAAGGCTGTATTGAAGTTTTACATAACAGTCATGAGCCATGCATTTAAACACCTTAAAAGAGTTGACCAGCAACTTAATGCATTTCTTTATACCACAGAGAATTAAAGATGCACCTTCTCTTTCCAAAACACTAAACATAAATGTTCAGGATAAAATATTCCATCTTCCCCCTCCCTCTTTAATATCTGTATTTAAAAATACTAATTTACAGATTTCTCGGTGTGTGTGCTTACTGTATAGAAAATCCAATTGTTAATATCTAAAGGCAAAAAATAATACAGGCATGGGAAATAAATGCTTGAGCCACAGGTTTCTTGAGTCAGAGTGTCCATGGGCAGACTGTCTTCTTGTGGATGCAAGAAATGTGCAGGTGCCTTGCAGTTTACCTGTATCTTGCTTCCTACCAGCAGAAACAGGAAAGTTTTAGACCATAGCAGATATGGTCCATGTTTTGTTTTTCTGTGGAGTCATAATATTAAAGCACTATATTCTTTTCTGGCCAGTCCAAGTCATGCCTGGAAATAGGAGGGACTGGGTTCAGCCCAGGTGAAAATATACTTCCTGGAAAATGCAGGACAAAGGCTCTGTGGCAAGATACATAAGTAAGAGAGAGAAATCCAGAAGTTTGCAAAGCCTAAGTACCCATTTTAGAGCAGAGATTCAGCTGATATAAGTGGGTACAGACTCATTTGAATGAGCTGTCTGCTGGCTAATGAAATTCTAGTATGCTGTGGGCTCTGAGCCACAGCATTTCCCGTTTCTGTGCAAGAATCCTTGGAGGGGCACTCTAGCTCAACCTGGAGAAAGGGTTCCTAGTAATTAAAGCAAAGGTCTGAGTTCCTAATTTTAATTTGATTCCTGACTATGAGCCTCTACTATAAGCTCTTCTGAGTAGAGTCACTCGTACCTTTATGGAGTGGGGATAACAGTGCTGTATTTTACAGGATTCTTCTGAATTGCTATAGTTGCCTGTGAAATGTGTGAATGATCTTCCTAAGAGAACTGCAGAAGTATTATGATTAGTATTATGACAATACTTGAAAGGCATCATTTTCTACTATTTATTTATCTCTGGGTCTTCATTACTGTTCTTTTAAGGAGCTGCGTTATTCAGTCAACCACTGAATAGGTAGGGATAGCAATTTTGAATAAAGAACATCTATTTCTTCTAAAAGATAATTCAGTGCTTTATAACCAGAAATATTTAAAGTCAGAACTATCAGTTACTACTTTGACTATTAAAATATGTGGAAGAACCTCAATCTGGAGGTAATAGGATAAAGGAAGCGTATCCCATTGGCCATCACGTAAACACTACTTTGATAAAACAAGGTCAGAATCAAGATGGGGTAGATTGTGTCTGGAATTTGCACTCCCAGAGTCAAATTCCATTTTAGCACAGATTATGATGAAGTCAAGCCCTTTCTACCAGTAAAGAACCCAGCACTTTATTAGATACGTGACTACTGGAAAAGTCCAGCAGCAGTAGATAACAGAGATTTTGACATCCTTATCTAACCAGCAGTGTATACATGTTCTGCTGTAGATTTTGCTACTTCTTGCCCTCACTGGTACTGAAGAGCCAAAGCAAAGCAAGGTGGGTTTCATTTAGGAACATTTTGTTCTATCTCGTCACTTCCTGCAAAAACATATGGCCTCAGCATATTGTTATTTTTATTCTTTAATAGATGGTTTTATGGCAGTTTTACTTAGAGACTAAACAGATTAAGGGAGCCTGGGCTAGGTGCTGTATATTAGAAAACAATGTAAATTATTTTGACTTCCGAATATGAGTATTACATTGTTCTGGCACTCCCTGGTGAAAAGCCTTCTGCTAATGAACATAATCTAATGTAACAAGCTGTTACAGCCTTCAGTGATAGTGAAACACCACTGTTTGGTTCTATGGTATGTGAGTCAGGTTTTCCCCATGCAGTTCCATGTGGCATAAAACATACAATGTATGTCCTTCTAGCTGCAAATTGGCACTGACACTTCTGCTCCCCCCTGCATCTTCTCACCCACAGGAATTTTCAGTATGGGTCTCATTCAAACCCCGTGGAAGTGAATGGAAGTCTTTCCATCCTCACTGTGCTTTGGATCAGGTAATGAATGAATATTTTTAGTGCAAAAAGTTAACTTCCCTCTCCCCAAAAGAGAAGTTACAAATGTAAATCCCTTATAGAAAGTTTTTGCCCTTATATCACTGCAAAGACTCTTCTTGGCTTCCACATACTGACCAAGCATAAAATACTGAATAACATTTATTTTTGAATTTATGGATTGAGTTCACAGGGATTTTAATAGCACTGGGGTTATGGAAGTGCTATTTTAATAAGGACCACAGATCATGGGCCCAAATCCTTACCTTTACCTCAAGGACTTGTAAACTCAACTATTTAACTCAAATCTCTTTATTGGAGGCCTTAGAATGTATCCACCTGGAGGCTGAAAAATTGAAAGGTAGAAGGCTGCGCAAACATGGAGTGAGGGAATTTAACCAGCAGGAATGTGGCCTATAAAATTAAACTTCAAGAACTGTTTAAGAAAAATTAAAGCTTGTGCAACAGCTGGGGTTTCTCTCCACGTTAGTTCATTTCTTAGTTACTCAAATGTTATGGTTCTCATTAATACAGATTTCATTTTTGATATCATCTTCTGTAGTACTATAAGTCTTACTCTGGTTGCAAATGACAAAATCACGACTCATTGTGATCTGCCCTTAGACAAGTAAAGCATTCTAAAACACCACCTCCTACCTGCCTTATGATATTAATATTTATTTGTGGCCCAAATAAAAAAATCTTAGATTCAAACTACACTCCAAATATCTCTAATCTAAATTGTCAGAATATCCCAGTTTTAGATGTGGTGATCAAATACCCCTGAAGTTTACAGTTAATATTCAGGAACAAAAGTAGGGGCATTTCTTGGTGTATGAGAGCGCTGACAACTTAAATGCACTCTTGTGTGATGGGCAGAAGAAAAGACCAAGCTTCACTTCAATCTCACTTAGAACCTGCATATTATTTCTTCAGAACTTGGCCTCATTCTGCCTGCTCTTGACCTCAAAGGTTCACCTCCTAAGCTTTTAAAATAACTTGCTACTTACATAATTTGAAATCTAAGCCCCTGAAAAAAAAATTGTGATAATTATGTCAGGCTCTGACAGCATTCAGAGATGGTGTTGACTGCATTTTCTAGATATTGAAAGAATTTTAATTTCTCTGTAAGTGGCTAGAAACTGTGGGTTAACTTTGTTACTAGACCAGTTAGCACTTTAGTTATATGCAACCTAAATCCATTCAATAAGGTTGAGAAATAGAAAAATTTTTAGGAAATGGTGGAAAACAGGTTAATAGAAGTTTAGGACACAGTCCTAACACAAGGATACCAAGGATGTTACAGTTTCTGCTAACTTGCAGGCAGAACCACTCATGCTTAAAATCTGGGATGCTCAGAGAAACATGGAAATCAAGAGTACTGCAAAACCTGATTACTAGATTTGCAGCTACAGATTGTTTTGTCACGTGGTGTCTGTTATGACTCTGCCTGCAAAACTGCAGATGCCAATAATAATGCTTGCATCATGACAGATACCCCTGTAAGAGCAGAAATCTGGTGATGAAGTCAAAAGATTAGGATTCTTTTGAGTGGCATGAGTTGCCATTTCAGGAGCTGGATTTTTACAAGTGGTTTTGAAAGTATGGCCCTATATGCATAATGCTCACAATCTCACTGTGGAGCAATGGGAAGCAGTGCAGAAGTCTGGAGTTAAAGTGTGCTGCTGAAGACTTCTGCAACAGCAGAACCCGACTGGTCATCTGGACCCATTATCTGTTGCATAGCACTGTGCACATCCCCGTGTTCTACAGACTGTGTGCTCATTGCCCAGGACTTGCCCTCTTCATCCAGAAATGTTGTTTTATAAGGTTCCACATGTATCCTGTGGGCATTCTGCATTGATTCCTCATACTTGCCTTTCCCATCTTCTGGAAGGCTGGATGCATGAGATAAGAAAGTGCTCCGAGACCCATCGATGGGAATCTTTAACTGCTCACTGGAGGTAGGTTCTTGAGACAAATCTGAAGATCTCATGAGATGCTGAGTATACACGCCTTCAGACAGAGAGCCAGACTGTGTCTCACTGTGCACACGCAGCCAACGGTGTTGCCGGCTGAAGTAGTTGTAATGTTGATGTTTCCCTAGCTTTTTTTTCCCTAAAAAGCTCAATGGCTGCTTGGAGCTAGAGGACTTCTCTGTGCTTCTCGATGCAAACCCTGACATTGTTAGATTGCTCATAGACTCTGTGCAACGTTCAGCATTGGTATCAAAGGCACTACACTCTGTCAGGCCTTCTTTCAATGTTAGGCAAGGCTTCATGTCATGGACTTGGAGAACATCGGGTGCACTGCCACCCAGGCCACTGCCTGCCTGCTGGGATATGTCATGTGAGGAGGAGTAAATCAGGTCTAATTCTCTGGGGCTTAATGCATCACTGGAGTCATAGTCACTGTCAGTTGGAAGGAATACTTCAGAGCAGCCTTCTTCATCTGAGCAGGGCTGGGAATCTGCAAAGAGAACTAATTAACACCAGGAAGACAAGCACAGGAGAAATTGCTTTCCTGTCATTTATGGTTTGGTGGGGGTTTTGTTTGTTTGTTTGTTTGTTTGTTTTAAATTCAGAATCAAATCTCCAATACTGAAAATGTATGTGTGTTTCATTTGTGGAATTGTCCCTGGGCCTAGGTGACAGCAAAGACAGTAGTTGGGGAGGATTTACAGATGTGTTAGAGAGGTGGTGGTAGAATTAGGAAAACAAAAAAGGATTCATTTATTATATTAAGTACAAGAAAGAATTTGAATTTTAATTTGGACTATGTTTTGAAAGGATCTGTTTTCTTTTATCTTGTTTTCACCAAATTTCATAGAGATGGAGATTTAGAAGACAGAAGAACTCTAATCCAGGTCTGCTAATCCAGGTTCTCTAATCCAGATTTTATGAAATATGTCAGTTGAGTTACTCAAGATTTATACCTCTGTAACTGTGAGTAGGGTGCAACTGTATGCATGTATGTTAAGAGGCTTGAGGCAAGACATGGAGGTAGATGAAAAAAACTACCCTTTGCCCATAAGGTGCATTATGTATGTTCAAATCCAGAGCAGACATACAATTCAAATGTGAATTTGTTGACCAACTCTTACACTGGCACTGAAATCACTGCTGTCTTTTGACTGCAGAAGGATCAATAACAATAAATAGTGGCATATGTGATAGAATCGATTGATGCTCCACTGCCCTGGGTAGTTTATGTTAGATCCAAGGAAAAAAACCAGATTTTATATAGTGCTGACTTCACTTTGACCTACTGTAAATTATCATAAAGCATGGCAATAATGAATCAAGCCCATGCAGGACAAGATAACGCTCTAGGTTACATGGTGCCATAGCTAAGGATTATTCTGCATTCATGGTCTGTAATGTAGGGAAAAAATTAGCTCGGGGAGAGGTGCTGAGACGTAACACCACTCTGTAATGGAGTGAATCAAAGCACCATCATCTTTGGGTTTCTTTTAACTTAATCTGATCAGAGTAGATTTATTAATTTTTCTTAACTGTATAGAACTGTCCGTTTGAAAAAACAAATTATTACCAAAATGGTCATGGCAGTTGTTCAACACAGCATCTGTTGCTTTTGTTTCTACTGTTTCATTTACTTGTTTAAAGACAGCTCAGCAGAATGATGGTTTACATTTTTCTCCAAAGTCCTTATTCTGTTAGCAAATTAGGTGTTACTGTTTAATTTGGTTCATCTTTGTTTGCTGTGATCCATTTCTTTCATAAGTTTAATTTTCCAGCAGTTCAGAGAAGCAATAATGGTCAATGAGGTGGGTACTTATTTGTGTAATTCTGTGTTTTAAAGTGCTTGTCTAAAACACTGAGAACACTGAGGTATGTGAAAATCACTGTTAAATCAAACTGGACTCTTGGCACTGGAATTTGCTCTATCAAAACAAAGCAAGAGGAGCATAAGAAAGAATTGCTCCAAGGCAGAGGAACAGTCAAAGCATGGAAAGAAAATGACTGTAATATCAGAGAAACGAAAGGTGACAAAGGGAGACTATGGAAAAATCTGACTTAGATGCTGGATAAATTATTAGAAACTATGGTGAAGAATAGATAGAAACACGAGTGATGAGAAAGGGTCAATAGCTTTTCTTAATAACTCATGTCTCATCAGTCTAATAAAACTCTGAACATGTGCACAATTAATACACAGGCATCCTTAGATTTCTGAAGTTTTTGTCAAGGTTCTTTACCACAGGCTCTGAAGCAATGAAGCTCTAATTGAGATAAGAGAAAGCTTGCTCCGTATATTGATAGCAGATTGTCAGTGTAGACAACAAATGAAGTAGTCAGCTTTCACTGTGGATGGAGTTTTACTGGTTCTCATATCATAGAGAAGTCAGTGATAGCACTTGTCCTTTCCAACCTGTTCATTAGATGATTTGGAACAGTTGGGTGACAAAGTTGGCTGATGATGAGCAATTTTTCAGAGTAGTTGAAAGCAAAAATTGACTGTAATGATTGTAGAGGGATCTCAGGATGTCAAGTCACCAATGATTGGTAAAATGATTGTTCGAATACCTTGGCAGGTATGGGAAAATATTTACTCCTTTTATAAAAAGACATACAAGAACTGTTATAATTAAAATTGAGTTCAAAGATTTTGCTTGATGAATGCAGAAGAATTCTCTTACCACTCACAGCTTTTCTCCTCTGGATTCTAGCCTCAGGTGAAGGAGGAGGTGAAGGAAGACAATCTAGATGTGAAGAAGTTGAACTGATTTTCTTTTGAGAATGTTCTTCTGAAAGATCCACAATCTTCTTTATGGGTAGGCCAGCTGCTGGCTGCTTGTATCTTGCATACTGTAGTGCTTCTGTGATCCATCTCATATCCCTCCAGATCTCATCAGTTTGCTGTAGAGAAAAAAATGGTGAAAAAGTACAGTTAAATCTGTGTATTCATTTTACCTGTGAACTTTCTTCAAGTGCCCAAGTAGGTGTGTATTCCCTGCCAAAAGAGAGAAGCAGGGTCCCCTGACAGGACTCTTCAGATTCAGGTAGTCTGAACTGCCTTTGGTTAGGTTCTTGTTCTCCTCCATCACTGCAGAGGCTGCTTGGGGCCACCAGACTCTCAAATTAGGTGCCTTCATTAAAAACCTATAGGTAGAATGGGTGAAACCAGGCCTAGACTCAGACATGGAAGGAAAATGAGAATTGTCTTTTGATGGAGTAAAAAATGTGATCAATTTTGTAGCACACTGGAAAGCTGGCTTCATTCTGTACTGGAATGAAAGCAAGGCTTCTTGAGTATCCTTGCAAACCCAGGATTATGTTCAAAAGCAGAGTACTCAGATCAAACATAGTTTTTAACAGAGGAAGGATATACATACAAAGCACAGCTGTGAGCCAAACTGCAGGTTTCTCCCTTATCATAATTTTGGTCTGGATACATTTTAATAGTATAAATCTACACTAAGACAGTTCTAGCATATGCCTGTTGATGACAATAGGAGACAAGTGCCTAAATCAATAGCAGGATATAGCTTTAAGTGTCTATGCAGGGAGGAAAGATGCTATTTAATGTGGGTCTTGAGAGTCTTGATAATGGAACACTTAACATCTTCAAGCAATTCAAGGTCTTTGATGACTGAGCAAATGTTGCTGCGACCAGCAAAGGACAGTAACTGTGTGTATAATATCCTTCTGCTGCAGTATCCTTTCTAGAACTTCCCTTGTACTTTTCCTACAGAAGATTCTGCATTTAAAGAAGTGAGCCTTCATATTAATATTGTAGTGTTTGAGGGAAACTGCTTTGCAGTTACATAAGCTGCATTCTGCAAGAATGAAGAATGAGAGCCCTGGGTCAGTAAATGAATAGGCAAAAGTGAGTGGTACTTTGTGCAGTGAGTATTATCAAAGATTGAAGTTACAGAGGGATCAGTGAAAAGGGGTCTGCAGACTAATATATTCTAAGACAAGTTCTCAAGCACATACTCTTAGCTGGAGAGACTTCTTCACAAAATGAACGTTCAAAGTATGAAATTTATTGCCAAAGGATACTGTAGGTGCCAGATTAGCTAGGGTAGTTCTTGATGAGCTCTGTTGGAAACAGAATAGCTGGATAGGTGGATCTTTGTTTTGACCTGGCATAGCCATTTTTATGTAAAGGTGAAATCCCAACTCCAGTGATGTCAGTGCAAGGCTTGCCACTGAGTTAATTTGAGCTAAGAATATACCCTGATAAGAATAGCAAATGGTTCAGAGATTAATTCATAATCCTACATCATTTCAAGACTTCGGTGTAGCTCCATGAAGAGAATGCCAGTTAGCAAACGTCTCACTCATTTGATTTTGGAGATTTTATATTTCCTTTTTGTGATCCTCCCTCGACTCCAAACAAAAAACATACTGCATGCAATTTAATAAAATGCAAATCCTGTTGGTTTTCTCCCTGATACCATTCTGTAGTGTCTCCTGGGACAATGGACCAGTCATTTTAATGAGCTGTGGCTCTTTTACAATTTAAGAACATTTGAAGCATTATGCTATATAAATTACATCTTAACTTCAGTTTTAGCTTCAGTGTCTGTAGATTTCTTTTCTTGCTATGTAACATTCTGGTAAAGACTCCAAGTACCTTATCTGCTGGTTTTTGTTTTTGTGTTTTTTTTTTTTTTTTTAATTTTGACTTTTCAGTTGCCCTCTGACTCCTTTTCAGAACTGCATTTATATAGACTCCCTTGCTCTTTACAATGTTTGGTTTGTGTAGTGACTTCAACACTGTCTTAGATCTAGGATCACACAAATGCTCTTGCGGTTTTGTGGTCACCACTGAAGATTGCGGTATGCGGTGGGCTGAGATATTTTTGCCAATAGGTGGAATACAGCTGGTTTTCATTTGAGAGGAAACCTGACAAGGCTAATACACTGTCACAATAATTCAGCACAAAACACTGAAGTTTAAACTGTTCTCCTGTATTTTCCCAGTGTATATATGTGACTCAAACACTTTGGAGAAGAGGAACACAGAACTGTCTATACACTGCATGTATATTAATATACATATTTTTGATGTGAAGGATATACATTTTCCAAAATCTGCAGACTGGGAAAAAGCTATATTTTCTGAGTGTGTGAATGAGAAGATGAGAAGGAAGGAGATGATTGAGTGGTAAAAGTACAATGGAACATTACTCTTTGCCCCCCTGCAGGTTGCCAAAAGCTCCAAAGTGGACAAGACAAAGGGGATCTGAATTCAGAGCAAAGACTGAACAGAAATATCATCTTGTTGATAATTATGGAGGGCCAAACATAGTCTCAATGGCATAAATGGTTGTCTTGGCTCCTATTCCAACAGAAGGTTGAGATTCTAGAGCTGTAAATTTATCTGCACCTCACTTGTAGAAAGACAGATCAACCATAGAGTCCATAGATGCACTCTGCAAAAGTCGTGAATTTTATCTATAAATAACCAATTGCCAAAATGGTTTGCAAAAGGACAGGCCTTGCTATGCTGCACAATGAGATGTAATTTGAAGATCCCTGAGTTGAGTAGGTAAATTCCTGATGTGGGAACACTACAGGAAAATCAGTGTGAGAAACAGAGAATAAGCAAATTAGACTAGTATGATAATATTTGTGATCCTTCTGCATTGGGGGTCTAAAGCAGTATCACTGCATGGTGCTGGACAGACTGACAGATGCTTTTGGGACTAGCTTGCCATCTTAAATGCAGAGCTGTGTTCTTCACTGTGATACTGTTGATGAAGATTGTCTCCACAACCTAGTCTGAATTTTCATTTGAATTTTTTTAATTGGCAACTTAACATGGTGAAAAATGTCCTCAATTCACAAAGACAAACAGTTACACAAATGAATGCCCAAGCATGGTGCTAGTTTACCTCACATTAGATGGGAGTGAGTTTTACAAGCAGACTGACACATTTCTTTATAACAGTCTAGTATAACTGTCATTTGATTTTACCCATAAAAATCCTTGTATAAAAGCAACAACTAAGGAAATCATGTTCTGGGTTTGAATTTCATAAAAACAGAATTGCACTTTTGATACAATTGCTCTTTTTATGATGTCTGTGAATAATTCTCCATTTAGATTTCAAATTACAGCCCTATGCAATTTTTAAGAAAGCCACCTTAAAATCTCCTTGGAATAGTCAGAAACAGACTATTACCTGTATGTAGTCCATAACTTGCTGGTGTCTTTGTTTGGCTGCAGCGACTTCACTGTCTGAAATTGCTTCCCTTAGGGATTGCTGGGTTTTCAGAGAGTCCAGCTCTATGACAGCAGAAAGGCGGCAATACAGGCTTATAAATTTTTCCTTGTAACAGCAAAAATGAACTGTGAAAAGACCAAATGCAAAGGAAACATTGTTATATTCTGGTAATGAAATATGAAATCCTTAGCTTTCAGAACACAAATTTTATTAATTATAATTATTAACTCTGGATGGGTTTCTTTAAGCTAGAAATAAATAATACAGGCTCTAATTCTCCTCTCATTTACACTGGGTTTACTCTGTAACTTCACTGATTTCAAGAGAGTAATTTCTAATTTATATCTAAGTGAAGGGCTAATCAGGTCCTCAGTATGCAATTCCAGAAGCTATCTTGCCCTTGATAGCTTTAACCAGAAAGGCTGTTTCTGAGGCTTTTATAGCTCATAATTTCTTTTATCAAGAAACTAGTGACATGACTGGAAAATTGAATTAATCTTTTTTTTTTTTTTAATTGAGTGTTTCAGAAAGAAAGGATCATTTCGAAGGATGATAACTTTCTCTTGGGCTAGGCTCGATTAAATCAGTAACTTAACTGTAAATGATTCAGCAGTAAAAGCATTTCAGTGATATCACAGTTTGGGCAAAATAAAACTCTTTTAGGTGTTACCACACATCATCCTCTGAACTCTCATGCAGAAGGGTAACAGAAATTTCAGACATGGCCTCTTGGTTTGAGTAATTTGGCTTTGGAGTAGCACAGAACTATTTGAGCTACCTCTACAAGAGGTAACTAGATAACAGAAACAGAACAGTGCTATGGAGCTTCACAAATGTTAATTTACCTGGCCTCTTAAAGCTACATTATTCCAGGAGCTGCAATTGCTCAGGCAAAATTTACCAGTTATCTCTGCGAACTGCAGTACAGACATACTGAAACTTGCTGAGAGAGAGCAAGTTTTCAGAAATACTTCCCTATTCATTGGTACTTCAATAAATGCAAGCATACAGCGTGATCTTGTTATAGCAGTGAATGCAGTTGGCTTACTACTGCTACTTTTCTGGATTGTGGCATGATATTTTTCAGGGTGATTCAAGTGTAAATTGCATATGTTCTTTTTATCATAAATATTAAAAAAGAAATAAAACCAGTGTCACATGTCTACTTATTCCTTGCAAACATGATAAGAATAATTGAGAAGAATTTCTCAAACTAAGAAATTCAATCACAGAAACATCATTAGCATAACAATAAAGGCCTAATCTGAACATAGAAATCCCACAAAAAAGAATGAAAGAAAGAATTCTACCTTCTGGTTTCTCAACGATGCCTAGATATTACAGGGATCTAGTCTGAATAGTGTGTGGTCTTACAGTATATATGCCATATGTGGTGGACTCTTGAGTGAATTACAGCCGCGGTTTCAGCTTCAGTGCTGAAGTTTCTAGCCTTTGTGGTTTTAAGTCAGACCCTTTAATGTTACTTTAACAAATGTTACTTCAACATAGTCTTTTGTGGTTATGCAATTATATAGTTGGTAGCCACCAGCTAATGGGGAATGGAAGCTTCTAATATTTGGGATGTGAATCACAGTCACTTTATAGAACATCAGGGATACATATATAATAAGTCATAAAGAAATGTCATCTGCCTTTGGCCAGATGATTGCTTACTTAAAAAAAACCCTCAAAAGTAAAATTCAGCTTTCCATACTGTTTTCCCCACCATGAACTGATTTCCCACTGCAGCAACACTGCTAATCAGAGAGGTCTGCACCCAGAACACCTTTTGAGAGATCACTCTGTTGCATGTTTATCTGCACCACACCATCCCATTCTTGGGATGATGTGTGTCTATTGCTTTGTCAGCCCGATGCAAACTATGTCCTGGAAGTGAGAATGACTCCTGCCCCTGGCCTGTGTACCACATAATGAGAGTTTAATAGTCTGCAAAACCTCTAGTGCAGAGATTAATTTGCTTCATGCATTAACTTGCATAGTGAATGCAGCAGTCACCTCTCATAGGGAGAAATCATATGCTCAATACACAGAGTCTAACTGTAGACTTCAGGGTTGCGGGTTAAGAAGATGGTAAGTCTGGCTTTAGGGCACCACAGCCCTGGCCACATGACCCAAAGCACTGAACTAACTCTTCTAGTTCAATGACGTTAGCTTTCTTTTGAAGGGATAACTTTTCCTTGGCAGACTACACCAGCTCATGTGTTGTCTGTCTGTACCTCTCATCATTTTATGGCAGCTCAGCTGTCATCTGTCCTCCCATAAGCACCATAAAAACCTAAAGTTGTCACAGGCACCACTTTGTGCGCTCTGGCTTGATGTGGCATAAACACAACTGTATATTCCTGTCTGATCAAAAAGAAATTTGTGTTGCTGGATGATAGTATGTCACGGATCTGTTGTGACTGCAGAAATGTAGTCTTGATAAGTCCCGCCATTAACATCTAATTATTGTTCTTCTACATTGGTGACTAACAGCAATGATATATAGGAAATAGGATGGTGCTGGTAATGGTGTCACATAAACACCTGAGAGAGATACCACTGAGGACACAGTTACCACAAGAGACCTATTCTGTAGTGGCTCCTTGTGTACTGACTCCATCAGTTTTGGCTCATATCTTTCTCTCTTCTCCAAGGCAGACAAAAGGAAGATATCCAGTTTTACAGGCCAGAAGGAAACAGGAGACTAATGTGTAAGGCTCAGCAGTCCTGATACTTACAATATTTTTTCTAAAAAGAACTATTAAGTCTTTATGAGCTGCTTTTATATGGAACCTTTCTTTACTTTGTGGACCGAAGAAGAAATGAGGAATAGAGGACCTTTAAGCCAAAGCACCTTATGCCTTCTGTGAGACAGCTGGAAAACTCTGTTTTAGGAAATTCCTACCCAGTCAGCAATGCAGTGGAACAAGAGGGCTGAATCTGCTACAGCACAGGATGTGTTCCCTGCAGAAACAGATTCAAGTCCAGTGCTCTGGCATTTCTCACAACAGGCTTTTCCTGCACCACAGCAATAGGACTGAGTCTCCTGCATTTTTCCAGGAATCAGAAGGAAGAAGATGACCCTCATGCGGGAAACTCCAGTCAGACCTTTCATAAAGTTGTGAGGGAGTCAGACCTTGAGTAGAACAATCTGCAATCAGGAACTGCACAAATTCTCCTGTACAAAACTGGTGATTATTCTTGTGACAATTTAGAGGAGTATTTTTTTGCATCTCCTTTCACACTCCAATCTTGCTATGTTGTGTAATGTTTTGGTTCTGTTTTTTAAAGAACATCATCTTCCAAATAAGCTTATAGACACATACTGGATAACTGTGGGCTTTGCTCTATGCTTTGCATTTCAATAACGATTGCTACAGTGTATGCTTTAACCGCTCTGCTCTCTATAACTTGTACACAGTTATAGGTAGTGTTGTTGCCAAAGCCATCATGTGATTTATTGACTCTCCACTGGGACAAGGGGGAAAACAGATACAACTTTGTGATTTTATTATAACGAGACTGGGTTAATATTTCTAGGTGAAGCAAGCTACTATACCGAGTTCAAACATCTGAAGAGGGAGGTTAAGAAATCCTGAGTGTGGGGTGTAAGGATTATTCTGTCCTGGGGCAGTGCAGACGTCGTCTGAGGCGGGGAGCAGGAGAAGAAAGGAGACATTGTGACCCAGTTCCAACACCTCCTGTGTATACAGACGGAAGTGCTTAGCCTGTAGAGGGACACGCGCGGGGGAAGAAATAGGAGAGAATTACAACATGGCACTTATATAAACAACACCCCAAATGATATAAAACATTAAAGAAAATTTGCACAACATCAAGCTTGGAATTTTTATAAAACATAAATATTTGGGGGGGGGGGGCTAAATGTGGGTTCATGTCACTACATAAAATAAAGATTTAAAGCTGCAATGTTCCACATTAAAACAACACACACAGGCACAACCCCCCTGAAAACAACATTTATGTTTCTTATTAGGCAGAAAATGATCACATGCTATGTGCTTTTCAAGATTATGATTGCATAATTATGTGAAAACATGAAAATGGATTCAATTAAAAACCTTTAAGATTCAATTTAGGGTTGGTTAAGAGAAATATGCAGCTCTCCCTCAACACAGCACTGAAAAGGTTTAACAAGTGCTGCAGCAAGAGAAAATGGCACACACAGGAGTTGGCCTGGGGCTGCTGTAGAGCTGCTGTGTGCAGCACTGCACTTTACCCTGCATATGCACCAGTGTCACTGTCCATGAAATAATACCACAGAAATAATAAAAATATATAAATAAATCTGTTGAATTAAAAATTCAATTCATTAACATAGAAGTTTGGTCTGGAGTCATCAAAACATTTACAACTGTGTTTAACTGCAAGGTCACGTTTATGTCTATCTCTCATGCAGAATAGATGAGCTTAAATGTTTGGCTAAACTGCAACCTAAGGAACATATTGCACATTGATTTAAATACTTTAGTCACTAGGTCAGGGAAAAAAAAAAAAAAAAAGGGCACAAAAGCTATAACCTCCAAGAAAATACACTAGCATAGAGACCTGTACAGAGCCCTATTGAATTAAAGTGACTGACCACAAGGCAACACACAATCTGTCTCAATTTTGGGTTTACTTGAGTCTTACTTGGCTCTTCCCAGGCTAGAAGGTGCAGCACTGATGGATTCCTTTTTAAAAGCAAAGCCTAAACCTTTCAAAATCAAGAAATGTAGAACCAGATTAATTTATTTTAAGGCCACATCTTTCTAGCTGCACAAACAGACCTTGAAGTGAATATAAAGATGATTTACTTCTACTTCAAGCCCTCTTTACCCTTGTAGACCAAAATAAAATGGAATTCATGTAAACAAGAAACAAACTCTTTAGCTTATTTTTTCATGGATCTTTCACATCATAGATTATCCTCCCTGACTTTATTTATTCACATATGCATTTCTTGTTCCTAAATGTAAAGCCAGAAGCCAGATACCTCTCCTCACCCACAGCAATCTGGAGATCTGGAACTATGTGTTTTAGAAGTGCTACGTTTATCTGTGTGTGAATAGCAAAACCCTGAGTCTTCAGCAGGCCTTTCATACACCCTCACTACTTCCAAAAGAACAGTCAATTTCCCTGCTCACCTGGAAAAATACCTATTTTTCTTTGCTAGCTGTTTAAAGGTGCTTGCAACTAGTAGTTTAGTGGAAAAGTGCTTATTTGCACCTGCCTGAAGTTGCACACATATGCTAACAGATGCAAAAATAGGAGCTAATTGAAAATTTGTCTATTAATCTTTATATGTTCAAATATCCAGGAAAATAACAGTTTTATTGAAGATGTTCCCCCCACACACACTTAGAATAACAGAATACGAAGCTTCTCAGATTTTTTTTTCTTGCAACCATAACATTTAATCCCTACTTGCAAGTTACACAGTTTGTAACTTCTAGTTGTGTTCTTAAGAATCAATTTTTAAAAAGGTGATAAATACCACAAAGGAAAATACCTGATGCAGAGGTAGATTGATCTGTTTAAGGAGAGCTTTCACTGCCATCTGGAGCTCATACAAGAACAATTGAGTAGGGCAGTCTGAGGTATGATCCATACTTTCCACAGATTCTGAGCCAGAAAGTGTTTGGATCCATTCCCACTCATCTCTGTATGTTGAGTCAAGTTAAAATTAGAAATAAAACAAAAGTTCAGTGCACAAGCAGGAATTCAGTGTATGTGCATTTGGGATCTGTTGATAGTTTAATCCTCATATAGCAAAACATTCTAAACGTGTGCAATCTTGATTGTTTGTGGTTAAAATTCTAACTTTGAAAAGTTTAATTCTTCTAGCACATGTACATCAGGATGAACATTCCTTGCAAACTCCTGAAAGTCCAACTGCCTTTGAAATATTTCACTAAGGCTTCTCAGTCCACATTTTCATTTTCACATACTTCATTCCCTATCTACCACAATATTTTAAAATCATACATTGGAAATTACAACAGTGACAATTAGCAGGAAGTTTAATTTCTGTGAGACTCATTTGTATTCACTGGAGCCAGTGAACTTCCTGGTTTGCTCAACATATATCCATTCTAGACCAGATAAACATGGGAATCATCTTTCTGGATCAAATCCTTAATTCACCCTGCCCAGTATTGAGTCTTGAAAAGCAGCCAGCACCAAACATTCAAGCAAAAAAGACAGGAAACCCCACTACCAGATGAGTAATAGATGTGGTACAATTCGCTCCTAAGTAAAGATCTGATCTTAAACTTCAAGAGTCAGACATTGTTATAAACTCTGAAGCACTAGGCTTTATATTCCTTCCAAAGTTTCTGTTAGTATTAACTACTACATTCTAGATATCCTTGTTATCGTATAGATATCCAGCTCCTTTTTCCTCAAGCAGAATTATCAGCTGGTTACTGTGATGATGTGGGACTTAAAAGCTCCAGAAAAAAGCTAATAAAATGTGTTTCCCACTAGGCAAGGAATAGGCAGTACGAAGCAGTGCACCTGCCCAATAGATAAGGGAAGCAATGGACAAAGGCTTTCCTAGAGCACAACAGTTCAATGGCTGATAGCATTTGTCTGAATGTGTGTTTTCAATTGCTGTATGTTTGCTGTGTATTAGAGTGAGAAGCCCAATACTGCATAAGAGAAGCTACAGAAAAATAAGCTACACCAACACCCCATGGTCAGTGAAAGTCAACAGAAAGGATGACATTAAATTCACTGGAGGCTGAATCATGGCTGCAGGCTATGATTTTCCTAACGGATATACGGAAGATCATTACCACTGTGCAGAATTTGAGTGACCACAGAATACCACCCTTAGAAACCAATGGGCTCATATGTATGTGTTCTGGATAGGCCTTCAGATTGCCTGAAAGACACAGGTGCACCAATTTATTTCAGCACTGATCTCTGTGATGGTACACACCTGGGCCAAACTTCACTGGAACCTACAATTTCGCAATGGCAAAATTGCCTTAGCCTTTAGATTTGATCAGTTGTTTCAAACTTAAATGTTTTTTCTCTACATATGTGTGTGTAAATACATATATATTCACTTACTTGGAGACATTGCTGTTGTCTCGGATTTTAACATGACACAGGACATTAGGCAACTTCTGCAACACAAGCACTTTGATTTGATCCACTGAACTGCAGAGTTTAAGGTAACCCAGATACAAGCCAGGAGGAAGGCGTTGCTGACTTCGTTTGTGATAGGAAAGTATGTCCTGTTTTAAGAGAAACAGTCCTACATAAAAATCTTTTTTTTTTTTTTTTTTTTTTTCCACATAAGCAGAACAGTTTGGGATCAAAAAGCAACAAATGTTTTTACAGCCGTCTTTTTGTTTCAACAGCGTTCCCTATTCGCAAAGCATTTAAGCACATGCTTAAGCATATAAATAATCTCTGGTAGTTTGGATGCACCTCAACAACTTTTTACTTAAAGCCATACACAGGTTCTCTAAGCTCTCCATGTCATGCAGGGATTGGCTCTAAAGAACTGAGGTGATAATCTTCTGCAACTGTCATGTTTAAACTAGCTTAAATAAAACCCACCTCTGCACTCCTGTCTGATCATTTCAGGAGTGAGCTGGGTCAGGGAACTGATTCAGCTGAAAAACAACTTGGGAAAAGGAGCAGTCATTTTTCAGCCAGAGCAGTTCCCTGGTTGACATTTGGTGTGTAGCTACACAGATGGAGCAGAGCAGCATTGGGAAAAAGCTATCACCTGGGGAAGGTGGGAGAGAGGGGCTGAGTAAGCCTGTACTTTCACCAAAGAAATCATTGTAGAGTCCCAGCCTCCATCTCTCAAAATCCTGTTCTGTATCACCTGCTGTCAACAGGAAGATCTGTATGAGCTTGGGGGTTGGTGGTTGCAAAATTTAATTAATGGCTGTGTTTTCTGGACAAGTATCTTTATCGACAAACAGAGTTTAGAAGGAATTAATAATGATGGTGTATTTGCTGAAGCCAGGAGACTTTTTTAAGGCTATGTATAGCAGTCCCCCAAAACTACCCTAAAAATGATGTCTGCTGCCATCCTGAGAAATGTGTGCTTCTGCAGTGGGTGAGGATTAAGACACCTGGCCTTATGCCTTTAGTCTTGGAACCATCAAATTATCTGCCAGTGCTATGCTTGGCTCTGACCAATGCAATTAGACCCTCATTTTCACAAGCACTTCATGAACAAAATACCCATTCGATGATTAAACAAGTAATAGAAGAAAGGGTGGGCATTAGATAGGAATGTGTAAACCATTAGGGGAACATTTTTTCCACTAGGATCTCTGTGGAAATCTGATCAGGCCTTTATTTTGGGTTTCCTAATATAAAACTTTTGCCCAGATTGACATTTTTCTACACCTTTAACACATTTTAATACATTAAATCTAACATAGATCAGGTAAGTTTTATTGTCTTTTGGAAATTTTTAAACGTTCCTAAAACCTGGTAATGTATATTTTGATTGCCTGTCAGTTTCCGGTACGAAAAGCAGTCTCTGCTCAAGAAAGTGCCTCTAATTCAGAAATGAATCACAGCAGTCGTCGGCTAGTTGAGGGTGCTAAAGAAGGGACTAAGACAACAACTTGTCTTGTAGTAGTTTGGGTTACTATGCAACTGAGTTTTAGAGAGATTGGCTACTGACATTTTATGAGAAATAGATTGCCGTTACCTACAGAAAACATGTATTTATCTTTATGTGAACTATCTATGTTTAACATGAGTTTATAGATACCTTGATGCTTGGAAGGGCTGAAAACCCATGGCTCTCAGTGATGTTAAACTGAACTGACTATGCAAAGCAGCTCCAATATCAATCCTTACCTTGGTATTTTTCTAATTGCGAAATCTAGGGGCATGTTATGCAGAAATTAAAGGAGGGTTATGGTCAGTAAAGAATTCTTTAGCAGCTATACCAGGCTCCAAGGAACTCTGAACCCCACAGAACAAGTTTATTAAGTAGAACAGTAAAGTTTTAAGCCTAGATTTAGTGTTCAAGATTGGATGGAAAAATCTTATGGAGTGTAGAAATTGTAAGTGTCTGTATAGGTGCTTAAGAACATCCCAGAGAATTTTAAATGTTTTTATATCCCGTGCTACAGAATTCAATAGCATGGTTTCCCGAAACTGATAGAAACTACTATTCTCTGCTAGGACTTTGAAGTAATATCTTTAGAATCTCATGGATATTTTACATATTAAGGATCTGATCCCAGACCCACTGGAAGTAATGTAAGTCTTTGCTTTCAATGGGAGCCTTGCCATTAATTTTATTGGGCACTGGATTAAGGCCTAAAATTCTACAAGACTCTTCCAAAAATCAGGGTTCTGGCACAGGCTTTACAAAAGCAAATAACATAGAGTAAGAGAAGCAAAGCACTACCTGGATTGTTATAAGCAAGATGTCTAATGCTGTTGGCTCCTCTGGAGTTGAAAGGGATTTCCTCTGGCTTTGTAGTTTGGATACCTGCATCCATTTGCCATTAAAAAAAGAATAAAGACTCTCTACTTCTCTTATAGTAACTATCAGCATATTGCCATGTCGATCCTTGATTGGCTCATAAAAAACTCTGCCTAAGTTGTGAGTTCCCAGCAAATTCTAGAAAACAAGCAAATTACAAAATGAAAGTTATTTATCGCATATCAGGAGAGTGGTAATTTTTGAAACTTAACTTCGTGCTCACTGGCATCAGTCCTATTGAATTCAATAAAATCTAGACACACAGTGTTTCTCAAACCCTTGCCCTACAGTCATATCATTCAACTGGCAAAAGGAAAAGTTTTCTCTAGGTTGTGTTTGTGGATTGAATTGTGGATCCTCTGATGTATTTGGTCCAGCAGTGTTTGTCCAACATGTAATGGAGAACATCAGAAAGAGTATTATGACCCAGTGACTTTGAAAAGGAAACACTGCAAAGTAATTCATTTATTTGGACAGAACTTCCTATTTTTGCCCGGTCATGTAAAGATAAAGGACACAATTTCCAAAAGCACTCTGTCGGTCTAGTGGTGATTCCTTCAGGGTCAATGATGCCTTTCTGATTTGACTTTATTGAAGAGGTAGGTGCTTGTCTTAACTTCCCCCTAACTACATTTCAGAGACGGTACAAAATTATTCTTCTATCCCCAAATCATTCATAATGGACACTTCAAATGTTTTCTGTTAGAGTCATTAACAATAATCTCCATCTTCCATTCTCCATTTAAAAATCATTCAGATTATTTTCAGTAACAACAGCAAGAGGCAATCATATCTGTGTTGAATATAAATAATTTTGGAGCTAAACTATGGCGTGTGTTTGTGATGAAATACAGAAGAATTTGAAGAGACACGGACCCTTTTCCTTTTCCTTCAGGTACCAAGAATGTGCTAGACAGAACCGTCAGAAACTAACAAACTACCAGGGCAAAGCTGTCCAGGAAAATATGTGAGGATTAAAGAAAAGTAATTTTAAAAGACTCCACATAAAATACATATTTTGGTCAAAATCCCTTTTCTCACACAGTAAGGCATCTGCTTATAGGTGCAAACACACTCAATCCAGTGACCAGCCACTGAAGAGATTCCCAGATGTCTTAAAGAAAAATGCCTAACATTTAAAATATGCGCATTACTTTGTGACTTTTTTCAAGAGATCTACAGTAAGCTGGATAGAGATGGAGGTAGTTTAAAATGAAAACTTGAATTCACAATGTAGCACATTGTATGTTTAGGGAAGTGCTGTACATTAAGTTAATGACATTGTAAACAGAGAGATTATCCTGAAATTATTTATCTGTACTTAGCAGGCAATATTTACTTATAAACTGTATTATTAAATTGCTTATAAACTCTGGGTAATCAGCACAGTAACTGCCCTTTATGTGGCATAATTTAGCTACTTAAGCTTTATGCATCCCTCTCCAGGGCATACTGTTGATGTCTGTATAGCGCTCCCTTTTTCTTTTAACTGTTTTGAGGTTAGCCTCCATAACTGATTAACACTGGGTGTCTTGAGTATACATTTTGTATTAATCCATGTGTCCACAGGTGGGACAAATCACTGCAGGTAGGTGTTAGTCATTAAGTTGTCATATTAATCACTGCAACATATGAATGTGCCTAGATGAAAACAAATTTTACTGTCACTGACTGTATATTCTGAATGACATTCCATCACACAGAATGGGGTTACCTACTGATATGAATATGTGCCTAATTCATATACTAAGAAAATTTTGTGTCTGCTTAGCCCCATCACTTGTGTTTTGTTTGCTTTAGTTGTCTAGTGGTAACAATAGGCAAAATTACAGTCCCTGTTGTCTCTGAATCTACTGATCTAGTCCCTTAGCAGCTGTGTTGTCACTGATCTTTTCCATTCTGTCCTAAATTCCTGCAGTCAGTCTATTAACTGCCTCATTAAAATGTATTCAACCATATAAACTTTATTGAGATCCTTCCATTGGTGGATCCCATTAGGCCACACACTGTTAGAGGTTGGTAGATTGGTGGCAAACCCTGGGTTCATCAGGGGACCAAGCTAACAGAACAAACATTAAGGACAATAAATTTGCCAGAAATTCAACAGAGCAATATACCACATGGACACATTTGCTATATCTCTGTGCGTCAAGCTCTGCTCTTAACATTGTTGGTAGCAAATAATAACACAATGTACTAGGAATCTCGGTTATCTTGAAGTGCAGTCCATGCATACTAGCAATGCTCTGTTAAAGGCACTCTGCACAGAGGGAATGAATCTGAGCTAACCAAAGGAATATGTGCTACCTAAGCTGAGCTAACCACACCAGAGGGAACATTCAGCAGATATAGTTAAAACTTTCTCTAGTGACAGCTCAGAGGACTGACAAACAGCTGCTGCTTAACACAGGTGGTCCTCCAATAAAGGTCCAGCAGACTGGCATTCCATATATTTCGGGATACTTTGGGGAAATCAGTCAAGACAGGTGGTTGCCCAGGAAGGCTACTCTCCTGTACAGCATGCTTTGCCAAAAGATGTAAAAAGCCCCACATGGATATTCTTAATAATGGCCACAAAGTATCTGGCTTTCATAGCTGCTATAAAACCTAGCTTATTGCATTGACTGGCAATAACAAGAAGGATGGCTAATACGAGCCGCGCAATATGAAGATCTTCATTAATTCCATGACCATACCATGGATTTTTCTGGGAAGCTGTGGTGACTTCATTCTAACAAAAGGTAGGAGAAAATGAGGCTTGGGTATACTTTTTTTCTGCAAGAATCTTGCACACATATTTTTGAAAATGTATCTTCTCACAGAAGTAAATAGTTTATGAAAATGTCTGCCTTCCAGCTAGAGATGTTGTCACAAAACCCATTCTTCCAAAGCTTTACAATAAACGTCAAAACATTCTGCTGGAGAAAGTGTAATTACTATTTGCATAGCAAATAGTGGACCGAGAAATGGAAGGATTAAGTGAACTGTTCAGTACCACTCAGACTGTATCTGTAGCACAGTTGCAATGGAACAATCTTGAGTCACTCCTACGCCTTAACAAAATGATACAAATAGTGCATGTAGTGCTGCTGTGCTCACCACTGTGCTGAGGGGTCAGCGCAAGATCTATGCACCACTTAATCTCTTTTAGTCTCTGTTTTTAAGGGTCTAAATAGGTCTCTGACTGGTTCTCTGCACAAAGGTACATTTTACCTTAAAAAATTTGGCAGCTCAATTGAGAACTTGATGAAAGATTGATTTTTATTTCCGTGCTGACAATCCACAAAAGCATAGCCATCCTGCTTGTCAAACAGTGCCGTTCTGCCCTAGAAACTGTACTTGAGCGGTTTGTAAGCCATGGGTGAATCAAGAGTGTTGTTTTGGCAGCTTCAGCAGCCCACTTGTCCTTCCTGTGGGGGACAGAAGCTACCTACTGCTGCAGGTTCCCATGTAGCACAAAGGAGTGCTAAATCTTACCCAGAGTTTAAATGCTTTATTACTATATTAATAATGAATAGGCCTTCTAAGAGGCTTTTGAGCAGCAAATGTTAGGATTATAACTCCTGAATTCCCAATTTGCAAACCCACAGGCTTATCTGTGGTCACTATTTACTGGTTCATGTCTGTTTGTTTCTTTGTCTGCCACTATCGCTTCTTTCCTTTCTTTTTCCTGTTCTTTACTTTTAATGTAACTCCTTCATTCCAGCTGGCAAGAGAGGCTCAGTGGCTCATTTCACTGTATATGATAATGCTACTCCAAAGAAGAGGCCGGTGGGGAGTGGTGAACCATAGGACAGCTGGCAGTACTATTCCTTAGAGATCAGAAAGTCACTAAGTTAATAGCTAGAAATATGCAGTGCAACCAACCTGTAACTGTGCTGCTGCTGAAAGCATCTTTTGCCTGGCTTGAAGTGCTGTTGATGAGGACACGGATATAGACATATTCTGCCTTAGCCATCTGATATCATCCCACATGCAAGACAACTGCAAAAATATATCCAGTTCAATCAGGTTTTGTTCTCAGCATTTACAAAAGCAGAAATGAAACTAAAAACCTTGGAAAAATCAGTAGATATTGCTCATTTTGAGTTTCTGCAGATAGCAATGAGTTGCCTAGATAAACATGAAACAGATACCAAACCAGACATAGAAGTTTTTCTGTAAACAACATGCACCTACTTCAATTGCTTTTTGGACTATTGTGTAAAATTGATTTACTGTTCTTTCAGGTATAAAAAGTAGTGCTAAGATATCTTGAATGATGGCATAACCATAATACCAACATTAAAAATTCTAGCTATTTCTTTAGGCTCTTCCTCTAAATGTTCATAAAACCTTTATGTACCCAAGTAGCAATCACTTATGTAGGATCATACAATTAAAGAGTTAATTGTACCACTGTCAGTGGCGCAGCCAGAATTTAACCCACATAAATGGTTTTCATTTTAACATGAGTGAAAGTACTTCATCATTTAGCTTTTTAATGACATGGTTTCTTATATTCAGAATGATAAGCTATGCATTGCTAGCAATGAATTTGTAGAAGCAATATACAAAATTAGGCTCCCATTACCTTTGTGAACCACAGGAAATCCTGCATAACTGAACTACAGTGAGAGTCATCAATTTCCACAATTGGGATTTGATCTTCATTGGTTACTAATAAATTGTCTTTGTAAAAAAATATAACAGATAAGTAGAGTCCCCTAAAGAAAGAAGGAAACATTGTCAAGCACCTTTTGTGTCTATTCACATTGATGCCAAATTTTAGACAAAGAATCATAGATGTTAAGTTTTGAGGAGACAAACTGAATCATCTAGTCATAACTTCTGTGTTACATAGATCATGCAGCTTCAGCCAGTGAATTCTGAAGAATATTTGGGAAGCTTATCACTTTAGATTATGTGAGACTACAGGAATTTAAGAAATTATGAATCTGTGTGAGCCGCTGACATCAGTTTTAGTAAGAATTTTGCCAGCGTAAACAGTACACAACAGAGGCTTTATGTGCTTCAAAATCAGAAATTTTACTAAAACTTTTTATCATTAATGGGCTTAGTTCTGCCCTCATTTACTTCAGAGCAAATCTGAAGTAACCCAATTGAAATCAGGTGGGTTATTATGGATTTACATTAGTGTAATTGAGTGTAATTTGGCCAGAATATCTGCAAAACTGTTTATAGAGATCTTTCCTTTCGATATTTACCCTTGCAATTAGTTACATACGTTAAGTAGTTGCCTTAGGGAGTTTAAAGACTCTGGAGAGCTCTTCTGAAAGAATCAAACTCTTATCAAAACACAAAGAAGAAAAAGCAAACTGAGCACTCCTGGCAATGAAAGAAGAAATAATTCAGCATAAGAAACTTCCATTTGCTAAAACAATTTATCAAGGCTGAGGGTTGTTTGGGTCACACTGGGTTGTAAACCTAGCTAAAGATGCTAGAGAATTCTAGATGTGCTGCTTGTTGCCAATGGGCTATTGAAACATGTTATCTGAGCTCTGCATTTTATGTTATGAATGAAATAAATACCATGGTTTCATTACTGAGCAGTAACAGAGGCAGTACTTCCAAAATACCTCAGTAACTGCACTTTGTGTTTGCACAGAATATTTCACTTGTTACAATTCAAATATATTTCCAGCAGTGACAATGAAAAGATTCTACTGATTTCAGCAGGAACAGGAGCATTATTTTCTTGTCAGCTGCACCAGTTGTACATGTGTATGATTTTATCAGCTTTGTTCTGATTGATTGCTGTGTCATTGGTAGTGGAATCTTCACATATATTTCTAGAGGTGCTTTTCACTACTGCATAAGAGCAGCAACTGCTAGCTAAAACTCAGAATGTTTGGGAGATAAAATAAATGACAAACCGTTTCAGAGTCTTCACAAACTTGTTCGATGAATGGAAAAGGTGCTTCAGGCTTCTGGAAACTGACTGCTTGCGACCAGCATTCTGTAATTTAGAACTCTCTAAAATGGAAAATAAAAAGCAAACTAAACCCAGCACTTACATTTCAGTTAATATCTCATAAAGAACTTTTGTCTCTTGAACCACAATACTAAATTTCAGTCAGTGCCCACTATACCTTTCAGAAGACAACATTTAGAAATATCCTCAAATACAATCTTTTGCTTATATTTTAATTTTCTCAGTGATATGCAGCAGCAAACCATTTCCTTACTTGCAGCAAAGTCAGACTTGGTAAAAATGTTTTGCTTCTAGTCAAAGTACATCTTGAACCAGGACTACATAATCTTAATGTTCAGAATGGAAACGAATTTTGCAAGTGGTGTCAAAAACCCAAGAAGAGATTTGAATGATGAGTCAACGTTTTAGGTTGTTGTAATTCCTCAGTTTCTGTCCCTATATAGCTTAAACTGCTAAGAACTGAATAATTGGTGCCCTGGCAATTACTAACATCACAGCATCACCAGTAAAAGCTTTAAGAAAACAACTGGGTTGATCCTCGTCTTTCTCTGTATGACATTAAATGCAAATGCTTTTGTTTGTTTGTTTGTTTTCCACCTCACAACAATTTCCACTCACCTGTATTGCTTCAGAACTCTCACAGTTACATTTGTTCCCTAGTAATCTGGAATCCAATGAAGAGGTGTTTAACTCATTTGGTTACTTCATGTCAAAGCTGAGACCTGCTGTGTGCCTGCAAGGATCTCTTGACCAGCTCTCAACAGAAGAATTTAATAAAATCACATATTCGCCCAATACTCTAGAAAATGTGGTTAAATTTTTATACATTGTATTATTTTTCATTTTAATGAATTTGACTTAATGTCTTTCTTTCTCTCATGTATGGCCTGAGTTTGTTTGTAAGCCAAAGAAAAATCTTCCAGTGGGAACTGAAAGTCACAAGCTCTGTGAAACAGCTGTGTCCACCTGTGTACCTGTAAGCAGACTTCAGAGGGTATGCCAATAGATGGCAGTCAGGAACACGGAGGATTGTATAATGTATAATGTATTGTCAGTTGTCGTTGTCCACATATGGCATTTAGAAGGAATGAGCTGGGTTTAGGGTTTTTTTCATTGTCTTTTGAGATGTCCCTCCTGTTTAATACTGTTGTAAGAGAAAGGGCAGAAACATTTAATTTACAAGGAGAATTAAATATTACAATAGTTACTGGGTTCTGAAAGGAAAGACGAAAAGAAAGATGTAACTGTGAAACTACATCTCAGTTTTCCAGGATCTGACTGTTTATTTGGATGAAGTATGGATACCCATCCAGAGTGAGACGTGAAACATTTTGAGGGACATCCTTCTCCAGTGGGGAAAAAATATGACTCATAAAGAATTATTTGCTGAAAGCTGCTAATCAATCTGCTTAGTTGTTTTCAGAGTAACATATTTCCCACTTACCTCCAGTGCAGAATAGGAGGTGTCTATCTGTGTCTCCCTAGTGAGTTCTAAGTTTGAACATTTAAAGAACATCTAAATTTGCTATTGTCAAAACCCCATCTGTGGAAGTGCTCAACATATTTTTAAATGATGAATAAATTTGCACCATAATTTGCACATTGAAAGCCACAGAAAGAAGACACATTGTTAGCAATAATTACCACTCTGCCGAACAGCAAGTACAAAGAGAACAAGGTTCTACTGGAGGTAAAATCACATAGTTCAGATGTATGAGACTTATTAGATCATCAAATCCATTGTCATTCCAATACAAACTTGTTCTCCATGGCATATTCTCCAATGTGCTGTTCAGTTTAGTTTTAACAGACTCATCCAAATCCATGGCTACTCCTTTGATGCAACTGATCTTTGTTTTCTTTTCCTTTAAAAAAAATAATTTGTTTTTCTATTCATATCTCCTCAGATAATTTTTATTCTACTGTGAACTTTTTCAATATATCACAGTAATGTAAACCAAATGCTACATGAAAACTCCTGTCTTACTGCTTCCTTCTTCCAAGGTTAAGACCAATTTAGGAATATAAATTTCATTCTAATTATGCAACTTTTATTTTCTTCTATATTAAGGATGGAGAGAATGGAAGAGGAAATTGCTGAAGGCAAAACAACATAATTCTGTTTAAAACACTCAGAGACCGCAGCATTAAAATAAGAGGGCACATTACAAGTGAAATATATGTTACTCAGCTTTTCAGTGGTTTGGGTTTAGTCCACAGCTTTGCAAAAGCCAACAGCAAAAGAAATAATGTAAAACTAGATGGAGACTGTAAACTCTCCTACATTGCTATTTGCTTTTGTTTTACAGTGTAGTGTGTCTAGAAGCCAAAAACCATGGAGTTGATATTAGAGAATAATTTGGATCCACAGGAAATGGAACTTTGTTACTTAATTAACTTACCAATAACATAGAGTAACAGTTATAGAAGAGCACCAGTAGCAACAAAATAAATTTATGTTAATAAATGATACAGCAATAGAGCTGTGAGCTCTTTTAATAGCAGCTCAGAAGTGAACAAATAGTGGCTGAAACTAGAGAATTTCCAGTGATATGATTTAGATCAGAAGTATTCAAACCTGGATTGAAATAGGCAATTAACTACAAAGGTATATTTACTACATGAGCAGTTTTTCTCTTCTCAGGTTGGATATATAAATGTTTCTTCGCAGTTCACTTAAATACAACAGTTTCTTAAAAGCAATACAAGACCGTTATGGAAGAATAAGAACAACGTTGCATACTCAGGCTGCTAGTATGCATCTGGGGTCTCTGCTCTAGAGGAATGTCTGTTATGCCATGCCATTTCTCTGAGGAGGAAGATCATCTGGAATTCTTTGACCAATCACTAGACAAGTGGGTGCCTCTCCTCGAGTGGGGCAGATGTGAAGTAAATGGAATTACCTCAGTGCAAAATTATCTGAGATCTAAGCCCCACAAATCAGACAGTCTGTGGAGCAGCTAGATATCATTTAGGGTGACCCTGAATAAGGAAGCAAATTAGCACAAGATGAGCTACATCCCACTGAAGTCTTAGTGGAGGGCATAAAATAGGATTTTCACTAATTATGCAACCTTACGAAAATAAATCAGATAGCTGGAAACTTCCAGACAAATTCAAACTCAGTTTAAAGGTACGCATTTTTAGCAGTGCAGACAACTGACACTGTGATAATGTGCATGAGACATAAGTCCACGCAGAATTTAAAGGCATAAGTATTGGCCAGATACCTCAATAGCTTGAGACCATGGTAGATTCTGTATTACCTCACCTGAAGGTGGGATGTTTTGCAAAAGAAAATTCTGTATCTTATGAAGAAGCTATTGGCATGACAGTCATATTACTGGGTGGTATATTTTGGATTACATAGTCAGGCTCAACAGCTGAAACTGTAACTTCTTAAATTCCCTACCTGAACTTCTCAGTCTATGGATTGTTTGTCAAGCTTGTTTTTGTATATTCTCGCAAATAATTACAATCTAAACATTTTAAACACCCTGTGGAATCAGAGATCCTTGTCTTTGTTAAATGCAATAAAACTATGCGCTCTGTGAATCAAATTACAATTAGAATATTTTTATTTCACCTCTGACTTGTCTAGTAAAATACATTTCAGCTGAATTTCAGAAAGAAAATATCTGGTAAGCATTTCACTGAAGAGTTGGGTTCCTTTCTTAATGAAGCATCACACAATTACTTAATCCACTCAGAATTGTTTAGAAAGAATGATCTACAAGAAAAAAATACTTAAATAATACATTTGAAGTGTTGCCAGGACACACAATTGTAGTAACTCAGTTATGATAGTCTGTAGCATGGTATTATGAAGACAAATGGATGACTGTTGTTTGTAATCATCAGGGTTTTCCAGAAGATTAAACATATGAAAGCAAAGCTTCCTAAGTAATTCCCTAGGAGATTTCATCATATCACAGAGCAGGTTCAAAAGCAACAGCTGATCTAATTCCAAAAGCTCTTAAACTCACTGTACATTCCAGTGTATTCTTCCTGGTATTTTTGTAAGCTTGTTTTCTTCAGCTTCTGCAATGCAAAGCTTAGGGCAAAAAGCAGGCTGTAGAGCAAAGCCTGAATGAGCAGACTTGGGCAAGAGATTTGCCTGGAATCTGGGCTATTTAACCCTCACAGCTCACGCTGGAGCACTGTCACACAGCCCTGCTCTTCTAGCTCATCTGTATTCTCAGGCTTTTTGCCTATGTTATCCAAATAATCTCAGACTGTTTAGATCAATTACCTTCAGTTTTTTCCACCTCCTTTGCACTCATCCTCCACTCTCCTTCATCCAGCTTGAGCTGCATGAGTGTGATATCCCACAGAGGAATCACTTAGTGAAAAGCCAAGGTGCCAGGACCCCAGTGAGGCCTGTCTCTGTCTTCACCTAGCTTTAATTCATGCAGAGTTTCAGTCTGCTCTCATGTGTAAACCACAGAAAATCAGTGGTAGTAAGCAAATTCAAGGATACTCTACAAACAATGTCCAGCTATTTACTGACATCACTAAAGCAAATGAGGAAAACAGAGGTCACAATATTAATGTATAATCAAAGAAGAGCAAACCTCATGAAGTGCAACAAGGCCAAGTGCAAGACCCTGCACATGGGTCTGGGCAATCCCAAACACAAATACAGGCATGGCGAGGATTGGATTGAGAGCAGCTCTGCAGAGGACGACTTGGGGGTGTTAGCTGCCAGGAAGCTCAACATGACCTGGCAATGTGCACTCACAGCACAGAAAGCCAACTGTGCCCTGGGCTGCATCAAGAGAAGTGTGGCCAGCAGGTTGAGGGAGGGGATTGTCCCCCTCTACTCCTCTCTTGTGACACCCCACCTGCAGTACTGTGTTCAGCTCTGCAGCCCCCAGCATAAGAAAGATATGGACTTGTTGGAGTGGGTCGAGAGGATGCCATGAAGATGATTGGAGGGGGGCTGGAGCACTTCTCTTAGACAACAGGCTGAGAGAGTTGGGGTTGTTCAGCCTGGAGAGGAAGAGGATCCAAGGAGACCTGACGTGGCCTTCCAGTGCTTAAAGGGGGCTACAGGGAAGATGGGGGGAACTCTTTATCAGAGGTGTGGGGATAGGATGAGGGGTAATGGCTTTAAACTGAAAGAGGGTTGATTTAGATTAGATCTAAAGAAGAAATTCTTTACTGTTCAGGTGGTGAGGCGCTGGCCCAGGGTGCCCAGAGCAGCTGTGGCTGCCCCCTCCCTGGAAGGGTTCAAGGCCAGGTTGGACGGGGCTGGGAGCACCCTGGGCTGGGGGAAGGGGGCCCTGCCCGGGGCAGGGGGGTTGGCACTAGATGATCTTTAAGGTCCCAACTCATCCTATGATTCTATGATGCTATTAGAGAAGCATGATAAAGAATGCATAAATGCCTGGGGACATCCTCAGTTTATGTATAACAGCATATCCATGCTGACATCTATCTGTGTCAGTTGAATCATGCTAATTTACATTAAGAATCTATCTCAGACCTCTGTATTACATGAAGTGAAAGCCATTATTTGGGCTTTTCAGTCATATACAATAGCTTATCTCAGATCCTTGATCAAACTCCTCAGAGTTCACTGAGGTGGATAAATACTAGAATCAAATTTCAGAGTCAAAGTGATGTCATAATTCTTACTTTTTCTGTAAACTCTTTGTCTTGATTGTTTACCAAATTACTGAAATACATGGGATTGACATCAGCCATGTATTTAAGGCAAGTTCCAAAGGCTCCCCTATTATGTTACAATCCTGATTTATCCAAAATATGCTACTGTGTAATGCTAGCATTACAAGCAATTATGAGGTTTTTTTATTTGGTTGGAGGCAAGGATGTTGCTCAAGCTGACTCCACAGTATCATACTGCCACATGTAAAATCCCACATCCTCTCTCAGACATGCAAGAAAATGTTCTGATCTAAACAGATTTTCTACATTGGTTGTATTTATTATTTAAGGAAAAGGAGTTAGGAAATCAACAGAGTTGTCTGTGCTTTGCTTTGAGACTGGGGTTGATTTCTTGAGCAGTGGAATTTTGTAAGAACCAGGTACTCATGTCAGATTCTCAAAAGGAGGGATTTTCTGCATGTTGTTTATAACTGCTTCTGTTCTGGGCTGGTATGTCAGTAAAACAATTTATACTAAGAATATTTTCAGATGTTCCATCACTTATTCCCTGTTGACTAGGAAGGTGCCCTGAAAGATGTGAGATATGCACTAGCTTCAGAAAGGAAAAACTGTACCATGCAAGAAAGACTAATAGCATGAAAAAGCTATGTAAGAGATAGAATACATCATCTGTATTTTCAGTACCATGACCACCTGCAAGTGATAATCCTTGTATGAATTTTAATTAGAGAAACAACATTTTCTTGCAATATCTCCTTTCCCTTTCCAAGCAACATAGCTGAATAGTTTAAGTTGCTATGGTTACAATGGGTTGTGGCAGACTGTGGATCATCGTGATAGTGACATATTTGCACATTTGCATCTTTTAGTTTCAGCCACATGATTTTAGCCCTAAGTATTTCTATGATTTTAAATCAATTGATGCAGCTTGACATAACAGTCATACTAGGTGAAGAAAAATAAAAACTTCATGGTAGTTCAAGTTTTCAGTTTAAAACAAGTTCCTTTGCAATGAAGAATTATTCCAGTTAGAAGTTTATTTTACGAAAATAAATAGTACTTTTCAACAACTCATATAGAACAGGAGTTTTTATATATGCTTCAAAAAGAATGCCAAGCTGTTGCCTTGGCTCATGAGCTATTAAAGGCACAGTCTGTTTCTCATGAATGAAGAGCAAAGAGCTGGCTGAGATTTGAATTCTCTCCTAGTTTTGATCCATTCTATTTGAAAATGTAGCAGTCTTATCTTCCCACTGCATTTTGCAAGTATTTTTCATTATAGATTGGCACAACATCCACTAGAGTACTTAGTGTCTTCCATTTGGAGGCAGCCAAATCCTCTCTTTTGATCCAAAACAGTTAACTCTCTAAAGTATTTCTTTATATGAAAAAATAAAAGAGAGATCCTTGAAACATTTTAGTGGGATTCTGTATGAAACTAATTTGTAGGAAAAAACAAATCAATAGGTGTGTAGGGTACAGAGGGAGAAAGGGTGTGTCTGTGCTTTTGTGCATTCTAGTTTTCAGATGTTTTCATCCAACTAATTTCAAGGGTTAAGAGCAAGATAGTGTGCTAAAGTGATTCCAGATGGGCCAATATTAATATCTTTCTTTTCCTGATGAATGAGAAGGTATGACCTAGTTAGAAAACTGCTAAAATTACAGGCGCCACAGAGGCTTCAGCTGGTGCCCTACCACATAGATATTTATCCTTACCTCTGCAATTATAATGCTGATGAGCTGCTCGAACCTGCTGAAGGAGACGTTCCAGGGCCTCAGTGTGTCCCCTGTGCCGAGGTTCTCTTCCACTGCAGTCTTTCCAGTCTATTGAACAAAGGAAATAAACAGAAATGAAACACAAAGGAGCAGGAGAAGGTTTTAAAATATTTTCTTGCCTCTGGTACTTGGCTTTAGAGAAGTTTTACATCTGTGCATGCAGGAAAAATGGCAGTTGTTTTAAAGTCTGCTGTTGTTACTACTGCAATAGTTTCCTTTGCCTTGTGCCAGCTAGGTAATTAATCATAATGATTATTAGCAATCAGCTGCTAGAAGCTCCTGTAGTGAGTGACTAGACAATGGCTATTTCTTTTCAGTACATAAATGGCCTCTGTTGCTGTAGTGTCAGAGCTGCTCTTAGCCTGTACTGCACTGACACTCAGTACCTCACTCAGTACTACTGCTCCTTCTGCGTTTTGTTGGGACACCAGGAGGCTAAATGACTGTCCTACAGTTATATAGGAAACGGATTGCAAAGCAGGGAATCAAAGTCTTCCTACATCCAGAACTAGATCTGTAGCCAGAGGAACATGCTCTGAGTAAAATCACATCTGAAAATCTGCTCCCATCAGAGACCTGAACAAACACTGGCAGTTCCTGCCCTAGAGCCTACGGTCTGCTCAGCACTGCACTCGTGAGGCAAGAAGCTGCGGTTTCTGTCCCACATACCTTCAACCTACAAAAGACTTTGTTTTCAATCATTTGCTGCTAGCTGCAATCTCAGTCTTGATTTTAAATACAAGCAATCTCATCACAAATAGGAGGATGAAGCTGTGTATATCAGAGTGGAGCTTTTTAATTCCAGACTTGACTGTTTTCATACTTTCATTATAATGAGAAAAAAGTATTGCACCAGTTTCCTGACTCAAAACAATGGTGAATTAAAGTATTAAGAGAGCTGTCTGCAAGGGAGGCATGCTTCCATCTTGCTGGCACAGGGGCCATGTATGTATTCACAGCCACCAACAAACAGTTTGCTCACTCACTAAATATACAGATCTAGTTTCTAGTGCAAGTTTGGAGTCAAGCATTCCTTCCAATAGGCTCACTATGCCAGGGATATAAATATGTATTTGCTGCCATTTAGTATAGCAGCTAGAATAAGCTCCATGAAAGGGTGGAAAGAGAAGACGTTTGCTATCCTGATAGCCTGTGGGCAGTTGGAACAGCTGCAGAGAGGCTGTCCTGCATGTCATATGCAATTGCAGAGATCAAGGGCCAGCTGCATTTATAGCTCTGTGTGGCCAGTTCTTAGATCTCCTGTGAGCAGCCAAGAAGAACCAACTGGAACTCACCAAACTCAAAGTGCTTTGGTGTCATCAAACTGGTAGTTTTGAACCACCTCATGATTTCCCTATTCCAGTGGTTTCCAAAATGTTTGAGCCACCAGATTGCTGACTACCTTAAAAATGTCATGGAAATTAGACCAGCGTCGCTCATTGTCCATCACTCACACACTGATGAATGGCTTAGAAATGTTACTGTCTACTGTGATTCCACAGACCGGCTGCACAACACTGGCTACCACTTTCCAGGCTGCTACTGTGTATGTGGGAGAAAGAGGAGGACAGTAGCAAGCATTCACTGTCATGTTACATGGATGCATCTCCAAAGATGTCACTAACCTTTGATGCTCTGGGATTGGAATGGATCAGGATTAAACCCTGAAGCTTTCATTTCCCTTGCATGTTCTTCTGGCTGCCATTACAGACAACTTTGTATAGTATTAATGTATTCACACTTAATTTTTAGCTTAGGGCCATATTTTGTTATGCAACACTGGTATAATTTCAGGTTGCTGCCTTCTTGCCAAGCACAAATCTGCTAGTTTTCAAAACCAGTGGTGAAGGCAGTCACATGGATAAAGAAGTTTTGCCCCTAGTAACTGCAGTGGTAGACAGCATCTTGTTTCTCAAGCTAAAATTCTGATGTTAGTATTAGTTAAAGAAATAATTTACATTTAAGATCTGATGGTCTCACTTGCTGAAAAGCTTAAGCATGTGTCATTAAGAATACTTAAGGAAAATATCACATTCTTGCCAGCTATCTGTATACAGTGAGCTGAGTCTGCCTAATGCTTCTGTGTTCATCAACAAAGAAAACATACATATGTATGTGAAGAAACATTTCTCTTTGCCATCAATTCACAAAAAACCCCATATATATCAAGTGATGCTCCTTCTATCCTACAGGGAAATCCAAAAGGCTCATTTTGTTCCCTTGGCTACCTTTCAGAGAGACACCCCCACAGTGATTGTCCCAGGCCCTTCAGTAGTACTCCCATGGATGGTGCTGCTCTCCCTGGGTGAAGCAGGGACTTCACTGAGTCCTGAGCAGCTGCACATGACAACATGGCCCTAACGCCAGCAACTCTAAGACTTTCTGCTGCTTTAAAGCCCAGAATCCCTGAGACACTAAACATGGGAAATGAACTTAATTCTCTGCATAGTTTTTGTGATGATCCACTGAAATCTGAAGGAAAAGTTCCCTTACATCCCAAAGTTTTGGAACTGTCACATACTGTCAGATTTCAGAAGGTTAATAACAGTGGGCAAGAAATGAGACAGGGAAGACAGTGCGATATGCTCAAAGCAAATGTTTATATTGCACAAAGCTACAGTGGTAAATGCCACCTAGCTTGCCAGGACTGCCCTGTTCTTTGCGGATATTAAGCTGAATAACTAGCAGCTACTGTAAAAGAATCTGTTTATCCACTGATGTAAATTTTTGGTTTGTGGGGCCAAATCCTGTGAAGTTATACCTCGTTGTAGCCAGCGTAATTGCATGTCACTAAATTACTCAAAACAAGTCTGTAGTAGTGAGTTATCCACATAGTTAAGACTAGAATTTTGTCCCATGACTGTAGCACATTTTTGTTCTCAAGCAGAATATTTATTTACCCTAGTTCTGGTTTTATTCTGGGGTAAACGAGCAAAATTTAAACAAAATGGGATAATGGTACTGCAAGAGCCTCCTTTATCCAACTCTCTCCATTATGACTACTGAGAGTAGGTACAGCTTGCTTTATTTTTCTCACATTAGGATGCAAGGTTAATAATTTGTTACATTAGCCTAATAAAAACAAGTGCTAATGCAATAAAATGAAAAATCCCACTTTACTGCATTATCAATACAAGGGAAGCTGTGATATGCTGAGCCAGTTTGGCAGTGAACACTGAGTGTGGAAAAGCAACTAACAATACAATGTGATTATAATAGATTAAAAATGACAAATGAAAAATTAGTCCTAACGGAGTCTGAGAAAACCTGTCATAAGTTTGAAAAGGAAGAAAGGCTTTTGGACATATCTGGAACACTTTAGTACTTATGGACTAGTTCCTATCAACATGTGTGTTCACACTAGAGCATTTTACATACATAATGCTATAAGAATGGTTCAGTGAATGGGATCTACATCTGCTACAAGGCAAAATACAAAATTATGTATGATACATGTAAGTGTTTTGGTTCTAGCAGTTCAGATTCAGGTTTTGATCGATTCATGTGCTGACAAATGAGGCTTCATATAGAAGAACTCTATTAAGAGAAAAAAAAGTCAAAATATTTCTCCTTTTTCTTAAGTGTTAGTGACTAGATGACAATGTTCTGTTAAAGGACGGGAGAAGAATAAAAGATAAGACAAATATACATATATGATTATTTTGCCTATTTCTTGGGGGTGGAAGGAGTGATATTTATTTATTTATTTCACTCCTAGATGACATGGCAATTAAATCACAAGCTCCGGAATATCTGTCTTTTTATGTTCTTTGAAGAGGGAGAAATTCTTACAAAGCAACATCATTAATCAAACTAGGAGGGTAGACAAATTCAACCTACTTGAAGGAGAGGCATATTCAGGAGTAGGTTTGCGTGGAGGTCCCCATCCTCTCATGTTGTATGCTGAAACATGGACATAATATCTCTGGCCCTGCAAATGAAAACAACTGTAGTCAAAACTATCACTTGACTCAAAATCTTGCTTGTAATAACTGGAAAGCAGTCCCTCCCAAAGACGTTTTCTTTGAAAGAATTAAATAGCTTTCAGTGGCTTCAACTGATGCACCATGACAGATTGAAACATAGCACAAAGATTTCAGGATAGGTGATCTGCTGAGGCTTAACAGAACACACCAATTCCTACTGACAAACTTCAGTCTCTTCTACCAAAGCCAAACCCTGGGGACTCTTACAATCAGACTTTGGGAATAGGGAGTCCCCTTTATTGTTGTATTTAACAGTCTCTCTACCAGCACAGCAACGGAAAAAACTTCATTTGACTGCCACTGAAATGAGACTTTTATCACAGATGTTGATGCATAGATCTAGGCTGATGGAGAGCACTTTGGAAACTAATGTTTAATTTAAATATGTTATATACTTTGGAGAGTATAGACAAACTCACAGTAAGCACTGTTCTTAACATGTGCCTATGGAAATGACTGTGCAAGCTTGCTTGATTTTAACTTAAGACCAGTTACTCTGTTTTGCTGTTAGAAAATGAGAAACAGAGTAAATACATATTGTGGCTCGGCTCCCTGGTAGATGGTGTGCTTCAAATCAAAGATTTATTCAGATAAAAGGCTAGAAAAAACCAGTATTTTTTTTCTGTTCCATGCAGAGTGTTTTATATTGAGCCCATTGATTACTCTCTAAATTTAATTCTCTCGTTTTGCATGCCTGTGTTTCGGGGCACTGGCCAAGGGTCACATGCACACCTCCCCTACTATAACTTTGTAGGCCCGATTAAGTGTGCAGTGAATTCAGTGGAAAGGTTCCAGCTCAGTGGATGATGGTTTGGGCCCCTCTGTCAATGTTTCCAGTGGAAATAGTTGTATTTTATGCAAGCTTTATTTTTATCAAGTATTTTGTGAATCAAAATTTGCTTGCACAAATGGTCCTGAATGGCCTGTAGGAAAAAGTCTTTCAGACACATGGTCAAAATTATTCTGCTTAAGAATACATATGAATATTCACCAGTTTTCTCCATTGCTGACACTGTTCTTATCAGTGTAAAACATTTATACAAAAATAAATAACAAAAATGAAAATGATTGTCAACAATGTGTGTGTTCCTGGAAGAAGTAGAAGAGAAAGAAGTGTAATTTTAGCTATTGGTCATCAGTGAGGACTAGATCTTTCACAGGGTTTTGATCTGCACTAAGATTGTCCTCTGATCCAGAAAACAGTAACTTTCACTCCAGTCCTTTCTGATCTCCTCTAAGCATGACAACTTATAAAACAGTTCATGCTGTCTATTCCTTTGTGACTTTTGGATTATGGATGCCAGACATATGATGCTGAATGACTAAAAATTATTGCTAGAGTAAAGACACTCTACAGTTATTACCAATAGGCATGGATGCAAATCATCAGTGTCTTTGTATCACTGGGGCAGCAGGGGACATCAAGATCTAAATGAGCCATTTGGCACTTACTGTTCTGAGACCTGTGATGGTGCACCTCAAAGACTGAAGATTATCCATAATTATTTCACCAACCAGAGGAGAAAAGTCTTCTGAAGAGCTCCATTCCACTAGGAAACAAATAGCAGGAGAAAATAAAATCAAATACCAGTCCAAGGAAAGAAATCAAAGTACTTGAATCTCTCACAGGCTGACTTTTCTCCTAGCAGTTTCCCATTCCATGTGGGTACTAAAAGTCATGTTTAACAACAATGTTTAGCAAAACTTCACACAAAAATTCTATCTCTGCATATGAGAGAGTAAAGCAAAATATTGCTCAAAAGCTTTTCATGAAAGAATGCTTAAAAATACACTGCAATACAAATTACATTCAGTCAACATTTGCTCTCATTTAAACAGTTTCCTTTTAAAGAAAGAGAAGTAGTAGAAAAGAGTAGGTAGGAAATTTGGACCTGCTAATGCCATTTGTCAGTTTATACATCCAAACCAACAAAGAGTACTGTTTTACAATTGGATCTGAATAGGTAGACATGGGTAGAGAGTCCTTTTGGCTCCACAGGTCCACAAAACTCTCATCACCAGGCCTTGGCTAATTCGTATAGAAATATCCTCCTCAGAATGGATCTGACACCCACTAGAGTCTCTTCATTGGTTTCAGTGGGTTCTGGCTCTCTTTTCCAAGCCTGATGCTGCTGTGGTCACTGAAACTACAGAGCTCCATATGGACCCATTATGTTGCATCCACTTTTGAAGTGAATTACATGGCGCTGGGCTGATACATCCCTCCCAACCCATCCTGCAGCCTAAATTACAACGAGTACCTTCACCAAAGTGCTCCCATCAACTTGTACGGATGACTCATATTCCTGCCTAAGCGGGTTATGAAATTAGTAGTCCTGCTGTCAGTACTCTTCTTAGTACTAGCAAAAATGAATGTGCATGTAAAGTAGTATCAAATAGATCATGAAAAACTACTAGATGATTTTAAAAAAAGAATATATGCAAGTGGGGAACTGATGGCTACAGGTAGGAAGACAGACTGTTTTTCTTAAATTAGACTTTATTAATGACAGGTACCATGATTAAAGTTAAGGTTAATCCCAGAGTCATACCTCTGGGATTTAGTAGCTTGTACTTTCAGACTCAAACTTCCAGGAAAACCTATCAAAAACATTCTGAAATTAATCTCTTGAATTATTCTACTGTAGACAAGGGAGAATCCCATCAATTTTGTGGATTTACACCAAGGTAGAGAATTCAACCCAAAGCTTCCCCTTTAAGATTCACAAAATAGTGTATAGGTACGTTATCTGCATATTTATTAGTGTCGGAGTCAGTAATTTAGAATGGATCAGAGGGTGTAGGTATTTTAATTTCAGCATGTGGAATTTTCATCTTCTGTCTGTGTCATACTGGTATGTTCACATTAAAAGAAAGAGGCTTCACAGAATTTTTTGCTCAGCATATACGTTTAACTGCCAACACATTTTTCTAAAATAGCCAAGTATCAGTAACACAACTCATTTTTCCTTTCTCTACTAATTGCTCCTTTTCTGTGATTGCAGTTTGTGAATGCACAGCATGTTCTGCAAAATTTTTGTATTTGCAAGGATATCAGTTTTGTGTATTGTCTTTGAACTTGTTCAGTGTATATTTTTCTAGTTTTTCATGGTCTTTAAATACCCAATTACTGCCACTTTTAGTGGAAGCTCTCTCTATATATTAGTATGAAAATGTAAAGACTGTTATGGTAAACCTTGACTTTCAGGGTTTGTAACTCCACTGCATTAAATCATTGAGGACATTGTATACATGCTGCAAACTTAGACATGTCTGCTTTTGAGAAGGACAAACTGGAGAAACCCTGTTCAAACTGCTGAACATGTTATCAACAGGCTTGCAGTCTCTTCAGATACCATTTTTCTTTTCAAAGATTCTTATAAATCAAGATAGTGTCACTCAGGACACATTCTGCCAAAATATCATGTCTTCATGGAAATCCCCAGGCATGACTGAGTGTGCTTCTCAGCACGAGGGACAGTGGTAAGGTTGCACTTCAGACAGCATGAAACAAAAGCCAAGGATGAAATAAGCAGCTTTAAGCTGCTTTTGATCTTTCCAAATTTGCAGACTGAGCTGTTCTATGGACTGAAGACTGCCCAAACATAAACTGGTAGTTGAAGAGGCATATTTAAATTTGGGTAGTTTACATGAATAAACATTGCAGCCCTGTTCTTGTTGTGGGTCTCCTTCTCAACTCTTCCACGTGTATTCTGGCATTTAGAAAAGTGCTCCTAATATTTAGAGATCCTAACACATTGCCTGAAGAAGAACTACCTGCCTTAATCTAAACAAGATTGCAGTCGTACATGTTTGCAAGCATGTATACAGCAGGAACATCATGATACTAGTATTATGACTAGCAACAGCATGGCAGTTTGTTCTCAGAAATAATCAAGGACCACTGAGTTCAGAGAAAGAAGCTGAGTTACCAAGGGGAGAAAAGGCTGATACTGCCTTTAAAGCTGTCTTAGGGACAGCTGAGGAAGTGGATTTTGAAATAATAAACCACAGTTTTTCTCTGATGTTCTAGAGAAAACTGTTGCCCCAACTCATGTTAGTAAAACCCCACGTACCCCTCATCCACTTGCTGGGTGACACCGTGATCTCCCAGTCCCTTGAAGGACAACTACTCGCTAGGGAGAGTGACCGATTCTGCTAGACCTTTTACAAGGTACTGTGGAGGGATGTGTACCCCTCTGATCCCCTCAACCAGCTGAGTCTTCACGTGCTGCTAGGCTGAGACTCAGCTGTGCTTCTCATTATACAGCCAAGTAATGCCAGCATTTTGTACTTATTTTTTTAGCTTACCCTGTGGTGACTGAGACTCATGAAATTGAAAACACAGGAATATGATATTAGCTTGTGGATCAGGTTATGGTTATCATTATGATTGAGAACCCCCCTTTTAAAGGTTATTTACCTAACAACATGGTGCATACAAAGTTACTCAAAATTCATTTTTCAAATATATATATTTAAAAACCTCACATTTGGAAAAAACCCTGCCCCCCTGTTTCAATAAAAATTTCCATAACTGAAAAATAAATATATTTTGAGCAGCTGTGTTGGAATAGTGCCTTCTTTCTCCCCTTGTTTCAAAGTACTACTGAAAACATATCAACAGGATACAGTGAAACATTGCTATTTTTGACAGAATGTCATTCTCTGAGTCATGATATCTGTCATAAAGAAACTCATAACAAATTTTGGAATTTTTTGCTTACTTTTGATCTTAAATTTTTTTTCCCAATGATTTTACCGATTCAAGTGAGAGGAGGATGACACGATATGGTTTTAAGGAAATGTAAATCAACTTAAGTCATTTATCACTGAAGTTTATATCTCCTGTTATACATTGCCAGCTTTCAGCTTTCTACCATAATGGTCATTTAAAAATACTACATAATAAAATATTATACTCAGTCATTGGGTTTTAAACCTTTTAGAAGGATGTGAATACCACTCCCCCGATTTTATGAATGGGAAAATGAAGGCAAGGAGAGGTAGAGCATCTTGTTCATTCAGCAGGTCCCCAAACAACAAGGGACAAACTCCTGTGACTTGTATTACATTTATTAGGACAATGTTGCTCACACTTTCTGGCTGTGTGGGATATATATAGCTCTTTCTGGTACCAATACAAAACTATGCATCCATGGTCTTACCTTTGTGATTAACCTGGATCTAAAAATTATGTAACTTTGTGCACAAGCAACCCATCGTGAAGATTTTGATAAATCTTTGCTTACTTACTGAGAGAGAGTGCTGGGAGAGACTGTTCTGGTAGTAAACAAAAAGTATCAACCATTTGTGTAACTCTAAAGTCCTTGGGACTTTAAGAAAGAACAAAAGGCTAGCTAACCTCAGCACTTTAAAAATTGAATATAAAAATGCTGAAGTATAAAAACCTGAAGATGAAGAGGGTCCTTTATAAGAGCCCAGGAATAAGAGCTGGTCTTGTAGACTGTACCAACTGTGCTGTAAAGGACCTGAAAGCTGTTGGGTGAATTAAGGATGGAGCATGTTCCAGTCCTGTTCTGAACACGCCAAAGGGCTGCTTTGTCGTGAACGCTGAATGTCTTTGCTGTTGCGGCTTTCCATCTGACACTTCACGTTATGTCAGAGCAGGGGGGTTTTGTGTGTTTAATATATTGGTGACTATGTGTTTTAATGAAGGTGCCCTGTATTCCAGAGCTAGCAAATGCACGATGTGTTGCTGCGGTCGCCAAGATAAGTAGTAATTTTTAAATAAACAGCAGTATAAACAGTTACATAAAACTCATGTAAATTGCTGGCACATAATTTTAGACTGGCTTAAGTTATGTAACTTACTTGTGGCCAAGGTTTGTTTTTTTTTTTAATACCCAATTCATGCACTTTAATATAAAGGCAGAAGTTTATTTTCACCTGTTTCTTTTCCACTCGCTATCTTTCTGTTATACTGAGCATGCCTTAAACAGCTTATCAGAGAGATTGACAGACAGTCAAGAGACAAAGTGAAGGCACAAAACACCTCCTGACCCTACTGCAGATTCATTCAGGAAAACACCTTCTCCTGAATCAAACAGCCTGAGCCACAGTAGAATTTGTCACTTCTCTTGGCATTTGTTTTTGCTTGCACTTAAATTACTCACTGAATTGCTGAGTAGATTAATTAGAATGAGGGACGTGAGTTATGTTGCTAGGTTGATGGGTTCTACAGAATATTGTACTGAGCTGGGATTCTGGGTTTTATTCTTACATTTGCTACTGACTTGCTGTGTGACCTTGGGCAAAGCATGATGCCACTATGGCTTTTAACCCAGACTTAAGCAGCAAAGGTTCTCTCTCCTCCCTTCCTCCCCATGTCCAGGGCCTAGGCTGAAGGACACCGAGATCTTAGTTTGTGTTTCCAAGGGCCTCCAAACAAATAATTGCATTGTTCAATAGCTTCCTTTGAAATGTAAAACTGAAAGGGAGCACTAACACCAGAAACCACTTCACACCATCTTTTTCTGCCTGCTGATCTTTATGAAGTAATTTTAACAGTTTACACTCATAATATCTTAGAAGCTTGATTTAAGGATATTGAATACTGTTATTCATGTGAATAAAATCAGGATGAAAGTATCTAAACAAATATTTAGAAGTATAACACAAGTGAAAAGAATTGAACACTAGTGAAAAGCAGGAATCAGTTGGTGTAGACATCATCATCACCAGCTCAGATGGAGAACATTGTTTGCAGTATTTGGTCAGCTCCTCCTAACTGCCTTGAATTGTTCTTTCCAGTCTGATTTAAGAAAGGAACCCAATTTTTACAGATTTGGATTCAGGCTATGTTCATGCCTCTCTCATGTTTGGAAATTCTCCAAAGAATGATAGAGAAAGACAAGTCATACCAGCTGTAGGGAGTACTGACAGAGATCCCAGCATAGTGCTTCCATTAGGACAAACCAAATGTTTGGCACTGAGGAGTTTGTGTTCTTTCCCATGGATTTGTTTTTTTTGCTGAAGGGTATAATCCATCCATAAATGCACACTAACTTAGAACCTTTGGAATTGGTTGCTTTTTTCTCAATAAGACTGTAGACAGGGACAATATGATACAAGCCACAGCATTTACAAAACGGACAGGTGAACTTTTAATTTGTTTGTTTGTTTAGGGATGCTAACTGGAGCTTACTACAATGTCTAAGGCATTTAGGCATATTGCTGTGCCAACACAGGAGTTAAAACAGTGTAGTCATGGCCTGGGACTAAGATTTCTAGGTATTACTTAAATTAAAACCTGAGCTCCTAACTGTTCTAAATACTAGTGTTCATTATTTTGGGTCTTATCTATTACTTCAGTTATTTCCATAAACTTATTCAAGGCTCTTTGCACTGGGTCAGTAGAAACATCGACAAAGCTGAAGAGGAATGAAAAAGGTGGAAACAAACAGCACTGTGTCCACCTAAAGTAAATAAAGCACTGCTGTTTTAATGTGAAAGAGCTATGGGTGGGTTTAAGGACCTCTCATCAGAACAACAGTCAGAACAGTACCAGGAAGGAATACTAAGAAGAGCATTCCTAGACTATTCTAGAGACCACATCTTCATTTGAAACTTCCGTGGCTATAAATCTTCATGGTGCTTGTTTCAGAGAAATTTTTTAATAATCAAATACTTTATTTGCAGTAAAGCTTTTTCCCAAGGGGCTGTGGGTTCCTTTACCTTTTACACCTGCTAATAATAACTGATGATGTTCATTAACTTTTCTTGTGGTCCTGTTTCTGGATGTTCCTCTGACCCAGGCCAGAATACTCTATTTTATGTCTTGATGCTTATGGGAAGCATTATGGCAGCAGGCTGGGTGCCAAAGACACATCTTTGCTTGATCATGGTTTCACTAGTTCATCTTATAGAAAATATACATTATATAGATGATTTATAAGATACTATTTTTATTGCATTGTAATAAAATTCTCGCTAAGAGAAAATAAAAAAAATGACTCTTTTTTCTCAAGTATTTAATTAGTGTTTTCTAAGTACTAACAATTCTTTATCTGTTTGTAATAAGGTCAACCATTCCAGTACAAGAAAGAATCTTTTTCCTTTCTGTTAGTGAAAATGACATTTCTTACTAACATTTTGTAAATAACTAAGAAAATGTGTCATGTGGGTGCATGCTGCCATTCAATGTGGGCCAGTGGTTAAAAAGCTACAATGGATTATAATAAGAGCCAAGATTTGTGTCTCAGCCCTGCAATGACAAACATATCCCATTCTGGCTGTGGAAAGAAAAGTGGGAGAAAATACATATTAGAACTGTGAAAAGGGATTGGAGAATAAATGGGGTTCTTATGCAAAGACTTCACATCCTAGAAAGGTATAACAGGCTTGGCTCTGATTCTGCAAATTTCCACTCCCAGTGGGTATGTTATACTCATGTAACCTGTGTAACCAAAGCTGGTGGGGAAGCTTATGAAGGTAAGGACTCATTTGTGTGAAGCATGCTTGGGTTAGGCTTAGGTTCTTTCTATAACATAGTAGACGACAATCTAATTAATAATGATCAGTAGAGAAAATGCAAACAAAAAAATAATCTATCACAATGTACCAGACAAACTAGAACGTTGTACAGCACTGTTAACAAAGAAAGTAGATACAGAAATGCTATTATTTCTATTACAGAAAGTAATCAGTATAATGGGATTCCACTGCTTTTCTTCTGGTTCTCCTGTAATATATTTTTAAAGAGGGACTTAGCTGCATAGATATTAATTATATTTAAAGCTTTTATTTCTTTATAAACTAATCCCTACAGTAACTTAAAGAACTTTCACCTTTCCCTAGCACTGCAACCAGGTGTTACAGGCAAAAAGGTCTTGATTTGGAAAACTTTTACTTAATTGAATTTATTGCCAATTAACACAAAATTCTGATCACTCATTCAAAGTGAGAAGAAAGAAAACATAAACAATTAAACATTTAAGTGAACACCTTTCCAGTGCTTTTTCTACTGTCAACTTCCCTTGTCTCTACCATGGGGTTACACTCAGCAGTGGGGTTTTCCATTGCATTTAGAGCTAGCTGGGCCAGCTGTGGCCAGCACCTGGCATCTCCTGACCTCCTCCCACACCTGTAGCCCCTGGCTACTGAAACCTGCTATATGTACCCAACACAGCACTAGGGCCTGAGCCAAGTGGGTGCTCATGCATGAACTCATTGGGTGCTCAGATGCGAGTTATTAGGGTGCTCATGTGTGAACCAGCTGGGTGTTCATTAGTAAATTAAATGGGTGCTCATGCATGAACTGATTGGGCGCTCATGCATGAATTGATTGGGTGTTCATGTGTGAACTAATTGGGCACTCATGCATGAAGACAGTAAACCTTGCAATTTATGCTTAATACATGAGCTGAGATCTTGAAGCAGATCCAAAGGCCTGATTCCAAATTTACATTCATTTATCATTTCTGTGGGTCAGTTCTGATTACTAGAACAGTATCAGGTTTTGGTTGGACAGGCAAACTGACTATGTTTTAGACCCTTTATGCCTGTAAATGGTCTAAAAAAAGTCCATGATAGACCGAAGAAGACTTCAGACAAAGCAGTGAGCAGGGAAGGGAAACTTTGCCACAGTCCCTTTGAGGACATTCTGGTTTTGTTTAAGTCTCCAGTGAGGAAGCATTCTCACACCCATGAATCAAAAGGTCTGCTAAATCAGGAATCCCCTTCAAGGCAGAAGCTGAAGGTCTTGAGTTCCAGTCCTGCCTCTGACAATAAGAAATTCACCTTTTCTATGCAATACCTATGAACTGGAATCTATAACACTTAGCCACATGCAAATAATTTTTAAAAACACTTACTAATTCTGTTAAGTCAAAGCAAATGTAAAAGATAAAGCAATGTCTAAAATTCATCAAGATCATGACATGAGCCTTTTTTCTTAGACACCAAAGGAAGACAAAACCAGAGCCTATATGTCCAGGTTTCCTCATAGCCATTCATCTTGTGCTGCTGTTCAAAATCCTTATAAAACACAAAGCAGGAGGAAACAATGACTGAATTGAGTAACTGGTGTGTCTGATCAACTACATTAGTTAATTACACCATCACTTAATACGTGATGCATGTTCAAAGGTGGTTTTAAATACATAGCAAACTTAAAAAATAGAAGTTCTTAAATTTTATGTTGTCCAACACATACTACAGACATTGACAGGAGCTAGAAATAGAAAGGTTTGTTTTAACATTTGTACATTTCTGTACTTGCTAGGCATAAAAATAGAAGTCAAATTGCACAGTCCTGTTAGCTACCAAAATGTAATGTGCAAATAAAGTACCCAGGAGACCTAATAAAATGCCATAAATGAACTACTGTAAAAAATATCAGACCACACCTATTCAGCAGGATAAATTCAAATGTCTTACAAAGAAATGTATTCTCTTTTCTTTTTATGGAGTAAGAACTGCTTTGGATAAAGAAAGAGCTTCAAAATATACAAAGAAACTTTGAATAATAAGTGAAAAGGGTTTCAAGATCAAGTTAAATGCAGAATGCTACTTAATTCCACTACAGACTGGAACAGGGTCAAGCAGTGACATAGAATCTACTTTAGAAATATGCATAGATGTTAATATTAAAACACCACATTTTCATACCTAAGATTCACTTCTATGAGCATCCATTTCCAAAACCAGGGTTCTTCTAAAAATCAGTGCAAACACAGGCTTGCTGTGTTCTACTCTGCCATGTGAACACTTAGGTGCCACCAAAGTGGGAAAAAAGCTGGAGATGTCATATATACGTATATATGTGTATGTGTATAAATATATATGTATTTAAGCCTTTGTGTAAGCTCTACCTATTAGACTAACCAAATCTGTCTGGAGTCAAGCCCACTGTACAGTACTAGAAGGATCACTGCACAAAACCTGCTATGGAACAAATTCAGACTTAATCAAACATGGCAGCTCAAGTATTGATAGACAGATCAAATGCATAATTACAAAACATACTGTATATGCTTTTGTACATGCTCACAGGGACAAGAAGCAGCCCATGCAAAATGATGATTATTTGGTTGTGAAAGGATTACCCCTGAGAGTAAAACATTCAGAATCACACAAAATTTGTAGATAGTTTTTGTAAAATCTTTGAGGTTTTCACACTGAAATGCTCAATCAAAAATTCCCATTGACACCGTGAGATATCAACTGAGAATCTCAAATACAGATTTTATTTGGCCTACAGAACATACCTCATACAGGTCCAACCTGGCAGGCTTCCTCATCCCATGATCTCAGGTGCTGACCCTTAACGAAAAGGCATGTCTGTTCATCCTTCAATTGAGTCTTCCAGTGATAACACCAACTTGCACCAGCCTCTCCTGGACAAGGGTATTTGCCTATAACCAACCCATTTCATGTGGCCATGTGATAGCAACATACTGTCACTAGGACTAAACATGCTAGGACTAGCATATCTAGCTAGGACTAAACCGCTTACTTAAAGACAATTTAAATTATTTTAATGCAAAAAATTCTGAAATGAACCACAAATTCCCTTGGAAGAAGGGAGGCAGGGAACAACCTTTTGTCAGAATTTAAGGAAAACATAACTCCTTCCCTGATATAACCTGACATGTTTTGTTTTTTTTTTAAGAGCTACACTGACATAGAAAATAAAAAAAAATCTTCTCTCCATCCAAGAGAAATCCTAGAAGGCAGCTGGGCAGTCCTGACAAACATGAAGTATTCTGATAAAATAACAAACTAAACAAAAAGGTAACACGGGCTAAAGTAGCCTAGACAGCTTAGTATCACTATCTGGAAAATAACTTGTCATCTAATTCCACAGCTCCATCCAAACAGAGAAAACATCAGCTCTGTTTGCTACATCAAACATGGCTCAGATTTTTTTCTTTCTTCCTCTCTCTTCAAACATAAATAGTTTCAGGCTCTTAAATAAATTAGCTTAACTTTGGTTATACAAGCTGTTTTATTTTTTCTCCAAAAGGGAATATAGATGTTTGTTTAAAAATTGTAAATTAAATATAAATGGAGATTTTCCATTGCATAGTGATCCTTTCCAGTAGGTAATGATCGGAGCTTTGTCCATTTTTCTTCCTTATCCTATACTTGGGGATCATAGCATTATTATGACTACTTCTGATAGGAAGTGAATGAAAAAAGGATTACACAATAAGAAGAGATTTACCTGTACTTATTCGCCATAAAAGCAAAATAATAATCATAATTAAAATGCACAGAAAATAAGTGCAACAAAATTACTTAACATTACTTATAACTTTGTTCTTTAAAAAAACGTGCTTCCTTAGTGTGTATGTGTTGTGTGGAACATGTGAACCCTAGAAAGGCTAATTAGTGAAAGACATCAGTTCTTAAAAGCCCTACAAGCACTTACCACTCAGCTCTATTGGGACTATTTCTAGGAATCAAGTGGTGCCTATCTGGATTATGTTGCTGCTGGGATTTTTTGCATCAAGACAGTTACAGTAGTGTAGCTCTGGGATAAAAATACATCATGCAGTAAAAATATAACAGTGTAAACAGAAGGTTCACCCTAGCTTCTGTGAGAGCCGACTGCTTCAAACTGTGGCAAGTTATTTTGTATGTTAGTGTGGAACATTTAGATTGTGTTTTTAGATGTAAAACTAAAGTGGATTTGAAGTACTTCCACAGTGGGATGTGAAATTTGGCTTTAGGGCATGATTAGCCAAGGGCAGGGGGGGTTTTCTTCTCAATATTACAGTGACACTTCACATCCTTCCTAAAACTGTCTGGGGTGAGGTATCTCTGGCTTTGAATCTTTCTCTAGCATGGAGCAGATTATTACGATGATTATTGATTTATGTCATGCCTGTCTGCTTCCAGCCTCAAAACACATTACTAAATTACAATATATATAGGAATCATTTCACATCAGCCACCACCACCCTGTAGCCTTCTCTGGAGGGAAACTGAAGGGAGCCATTAGGATGGTGCCTGCAACATTAAACAACAATCCAGGAGAGGAAGTAAAGAATACTCTGGCTTCTTAAGGCAATGGCTCAACAGAATGCAGTCACTGAACTGCCATCCAGCTGGGACACCAAAAGTCAATACCCATTCACCGTGTGTGGTTAAAATTAAATCTCCTAATGAAGTGAGATGGTTTTAGTGGTTAGAGAGTGAGTGCAAAGTATTATTCTCCTGTATTATTATTTGTAAGTTATACAGCTGTCAAGGGAAAAGATCACACACAGGAAAATAGCAGACAGATAACGTTCCAAGCCCAGTTTCTAAATGACATTTGGGCAAATAAAGCTTTCAAAAAATATGTTAAAAAAAAAAGATGACACCAAAAAAAGGAATTGGCAGTTTCTCACTGTTTTTAGGGAACTAATCTAAACTGAACAGAAGTGATATCAGTTTTTATCCCCTATAATTCAGGTCTGGATAAAAGAACATTATTAGCTTCTGTTAATGAGCAGGTATTCCCTAAACACTGCTGCAAATGCCTCTGAGTTTTAATTTGCTTAGGAAAAGACATGGTAAAGTATTGAGGGAATAAAAATGCTAGCAGTTTATTTTTGCCCCTGAATTAGCAAAATGCTTAGATAGTTTTCTAGATAGGAGGTTTACATATATCTGACTAAAAAGATTCTCACATAATGTTATCAAGCTCTCCTTTCAGGGCTAGTAATTGCTAGCTGGTTCTAATCATTCTTGCAAGTGATCATTTGAAAGGTTCATTTTATGACCCCTCAACCTAGCACAAAGAATCTCACTCCATAATGTAATAAACAATTCTACAACCAGTGCTTAATTAATTCCCGAAAGTCACCAAAAGGAGCTATTAATGATCTTTCTTTTTATCTAACCATAAATATGCAAGCCTCCTGGGATAAAGAATTTAAAAAGAACATTCTGGCAAAACTGTCAACTTCATAAAGCATAAAATGATCACCAGTGAGGGTAATTCAAAACATGACAGCAATGCTACCTAGTCTGATTAGAAAGTTAGGCCAGGTTGAATTAAATTTCTCTGAATTTTAAATTAAATTAAATACCAAAAAGAGGACAGAATTGACATGATGCAAAACTGACACAACCCAAATGAATACACAAGAGAAAAATACTACAACCTTCAGAAAATTATTTTTAAAATAAATTCTATTCGGGAATTTGCTTTACTGTGAAGATATCAACAATCAATATAAGTAGAGTGTGGAAAATATTTTAAGGTTGTTTAAAATATGTGTATTACAAAGAGCAGGCTGATATTTTCAGAGAACTTAAGTGTTTTAGGAGCCCAAGTATCATTTTCACAAGCAAATCAGGCAGTAGGAAGCCCTTAAATGAAATTTAGTTTCCTGGCAACCTAACCCATTGCTGAAAATTAGATTTAGGTTTCTAAAGGGCTTTGATGTTTTTGAAAATCACACTTCCTGCAGCACTGCACAGCTGACTAGGTGTAATACAGTAATTTACCCTTCCACTGAGACTATCGGGAATGGAATCACTTTGATGTCTTTAGTGATGTCTGTGAGGTTGGGTTTTTCCTTACACTGTAAAAAAATTTTTACTGGGCATAGCCAGTGATGACTGGAATCTCTGAGAAGAAGCAGGAGGAGGGAAGAGAGAATCTGCCTTTTCCAAAAAAACCTCATGCAGTCTTTTGGGTGCTTGTGTTTGATGTCAGTGGAGCCTGCGCACCAGCATGTCCCACCTTCAGAAGAGCTCCATGAGCTATTGAACCCTCGATGGACTGGGGCTTTCTCAGTCTCCCCTGTGACACCCACACATGGAAACACGAAATAAAGTGCTCCACAACACAGCCGCTATGGTTTTTGCTACGTGTATGGAAACCCAAGTTTCAGGTACCTCTCAAATGAGATTTTAATTAATACAAAGAAGTAAACACAACAGGAAGCATTAAGCGACACAGTGGAAAATAACTAAGAGGACTTTCAGGCTCCCCACTCCTTGACTCCCCTGGGCTGGGCAGAGAAGGCCTCAGATCTTCAGAACAGTGCTTTTCAGCCCCTTGACCTGTGGAAGGACTCGGGCTCCCACTGGAAGATAGGGGCTGTGGATTGTTGCTCTTAACACTGAAGAGCTTTTTCAAATGTTTTAGAAAACCTGGAAGTTCCTCTAAACAGTAAATTTTAAAATTTCTCATTTTTGCTCTAATCTTCAATAAAACTTTTTTTTTTTTTTTTAAAATGTTGGAATTTCCTGTGGAACAGAAATTCTGTTTTAAAACCATTTCTATTCAACAGCACTATTCAGATGGAAGCATTTTCCTATTCATTCTACTTTGCAACTAAACAGTGCCCCCCCAAATGTATTGCTCTTCCAAAAACGATGTGGCAGCCCTGGAATAGCTAATTAGTTGGGCTGTATGATGCCTCTGCCAAAAGTTTCAGCTTCTAGAGGCATTCCTTTAAGGAACGGTGATGTGGGTTTGGCATTTACAAGGATACACATGGTTTCAGGAGCCCACAGGCACCAAAAGTTAGCTTGTGTTTTATAACTGCTCATCTCAACCCAGTCATTGAGCCGATGTCCTAACCACAGTGAGTCAGGCAAACTTCTTCAAAGCACTCATGGAGAAAGCTTTTGGTTAATTTATTTTTCTTTTTAAATAAAATTTGTCTTTAGGGGATCTTTTAAGAAAATTCCACTTCTACAGCTATTAACTAGGAAAATAATAAAATTGAAACATTACTGGCATTATAATATAATCGCTTGTAGATAAATACTTTTGTCACTTAGCCCTCAAATTTTTGCACATTGTTAAGGTAAATGAAAGATGTCTAAATCCAGTACCTTTATACTTGGTCACCACAGCTGAGTTGACACTCAGAGGTTCTTGGAAGGTGACAGTGAGTGATGTACTGCTTGTTACCATGAGACAGACATTGGTTGGCGCCTCAGGGGCTCCTGGGAGAGAAGAGAAAACATCAGCTCTTCAGCACAACAAATCCTATTCAAACAATGTTTCTGAGTCTTCAAAGAACCCACTGAAAATCACCCTGCAATTGTGAGCTTTGGGGTGTAGGTGTTTGTGTTCTCTGCCTTTTGAGCATTTTAATTAGTGCCCCTGCTAACAATATCCTGCAGACACCATTTGTTTCTATCATGGTTTTTGGCTCCTTTCAGTTAAAAATATCTTCCTGCATATATGTAACCCAATAAAACAGATTCATGCTAATTATGTCAATGAAAAGCCCCTATAAATCTCTTGGGGTGGTTAGGAGGAGAGGAGAAAGGACAAAACCACAAAGAGCTAATTAAACCTTTATGGTTTCACTAACAAACTCAAATTTATCAAATAACAGAAAACATTTTTACATTATTGTGATTCAGAAATTGCAAATTCCACAAATGTTTCAGTGTAGTAGTTCCAAAATATAGTTGTCAGTTGAGGCATAGCATTTTATTTATTTATTTTAAAAGCTTAATTCACAGAATATCAATCAGATTCAATTCAAAAATCAAACACAAAATGTCATGACTTATTGCTGGCATTGATTTAAAAAAATCATCCTATTAACTTACACTAGTGCTGTATTTCCTGTATTTAGTATCTAATACAAGGAGCACTGCATCTGTCTTGAAGAAGTAATCTTAGAATACAATAAATCTGAGAAAATTATTTGTAAGTGCATTTATATAAAGATGGTTGTAAAAATGTTAATGACAATGATTATATTTCATTGAGTAGGATGCAGCTAAAAGATCTACACGTGAAACATTTCAGCCCTCTTTATTCCTTCCCTTGGACCCAAATTCACATTTACTTTGGGCACAGACTCGCTTGTACAACTGTTTAAAGTGATCCAATCTGTGACTATGCTGATGAAATGTTATACGTGGCTGCCAAAATTAAGATTGTTTTCACAATTTTTATATGTAAAAAGAAATTCCAATCAAATGTTTAGAGCAACTCCATTCTTCTAAAACAGAATACATTTTAAAAAAATAAATTCAAATTACAACAGAAAAAAAGGCCAATGTCCCCATTCCTCTTCCTCCCTGCTCATATATTGTTTTCTAATCTTCTGTTTTTAAACTCTGAGCACATTAAATGAGATCCAGGAGTAAATATAGAGAGAAATAAACAGGACAGAATCATTAGATTCTGAACCAAGAGTTTGGAGGTGTCAACTTTGTGCAGCCCACTCCTAAAGGACCTATGTGCTTGTTGTTCTCAGATATTCAGTCCTCTATTGCTCTAACATCAATTTCTGTCTTATTCCTGAGAAGGCCATTTAGTCATATGCCTCAGTTTTCCCGCCCTAACATTTGTCTGCTTCACAGCAGTGCTGTGAGGATCAGTTAGTGAGAGCACCTTTGCTCAACAGAGGCAGAGTGTTCTCAGTTGCAGAGTTATTGACTTGAATTTTGCAACTACTTTCTTCTACTTACTAGCATGCTCGTAGCCTGCCTTCATGCGCTTGTATAGCCTGTATCTCCATTCCCATGCTTTTAGTTGCTTCTCTTTTTCTGTGTTGTCTGTACCAAGGCCTTCATTCATCACTTGTGCAGACAATTCAGTAACTCGCTGCTGTGCTTCCTGGACCAATGTACTCAGATGCACTGACCTGCTTTCCATGTTAACAACTACCAAGAAAAGGGAAAAGTAAGTAATTGCTTGGTGGATTTATGTGATAAAATTCTGGCCTTACGCATTCCAGTATAACACATGTAAGGTCAAATCCTTGAACACTCTGCCTTCCAGTAGTTACCTTGTTAACAGGTGGATTAGAGCACGCCAATTTATTCCACTTAAGGATCTGGCCACTTAAATGGGATTAATGACATGAATAAATTGAGCATATTATATCTTTCAATGTTCCTCATATGCTTAAAAACGTCTTAATTAGACTGAAATTGCATATATGTTTTAAGTTCATGGAATATTAAAAACAAACTAAAATAAGAAAGCATTTGGTTTCTATCCAACCCCTACTTTGCCATAATATCATAAGCTTTCATAGAAAAATAGAAGGTTGTACTCATTATAAACACATACAATATATAAATCTCTAGAAGCAAAGAGAAATCTAACTGGTAAACCTAAGAATGAGAGTTTTGTGCCTAAGGGCCCATGGCTGGTATAGAATGGATCTCTTTCCAGATTTTATTTGTGGCATAGTTTTGCCCATGTTAATATCTAATTAGTCCTCTGACAGACTGGACAGATAGGGAGCAGCTTGACACATAGAGATTTTGTTTTTCTCCTGTGCTCAGAATAATTTTAATATGACGTTTAGCAGTTTAGGTTGCCTGTGTGAACTACTGCATGCTACATAAAGGTGAAAATGAAGATCACATAGGTTACAGACTAAAATAGGTTTGATTTTAGCCCAAGTACACAAGACTACCCTAAACCAGCCCCTTGATTTTACAGTGAAATGTGTTGAATCTAGCCCTATTTTCAGAAATGTTCTTAGCTTGAAATTATTCAAACTACTTGCAGTTTAGAAAATACAACTTGTAAAGGTGCTTAAGCTGGAGACAAATGCAACCAATGATCTGATGTTCAATATGCAGGGAATGGTGTACAGGAGAAGGAATTCTGAAATCACAGAAAATAATTTTTATCCGGTGCCTGGTATTATTGCAGAAGAGCTCTGAGACAGTCTTAATTTAAAAGGCCCCTATTTACCAAAAACACTGCCCTAGCACAAGCAGCTACTTTTAGCAATGATGGGGAGTCACTATGTAGGGACAGCCAGGCTCTTGGTTTCCCTAAGGTTTTTACAGGAACAGCATGTCTCTTGCACAGGAGGCACTGATCATTCAGTTGCATAAGCCAGGAGCTGTAGACCTTTCTGGAAACATCAAACTGTACCATATAAAGGACCAAGACTGACAGGTTTTTGACATCAAATCACCACATGAGCAAAGACGTCTGCACATATGAATGTGTTATTCCTAAACTGGAATCAGAGGATTATGGGACAAATCAGATTGGAAAGGACGTTCTCTACTCCAACCTTCTTGTGCCAAACAGTCAGCTATGAGGTCAGACCAAGTTACTGAGGGCATTACCCAGTCTGGTCTTGAAAACTTCCCAGGATGAAGGCTTTACAACAACTCTGGGCAACCTGTTCCACTGCTTTGCTGTCCTTATGGTGAAAAAGGTGTTTGTTTTATCCAGTCTGAACCTCTCATTTTAACTTTTGCCCTGTGTCTTTCATAACAGTATCACATTGAAGTTTATCAGTCTAAGAATAACCCTACATACTAATGTGAAAAGTGCCACGGGATCTTTAAAGATCTCTCCACAGGAGGAGAACAAAAAATTACTCAATGCCTCTGACATCCAAAAGGTTGTTTCTGAAGTATGTTTGTCTCAAAAAAAGACTTTGGAAAAAAAAAAAAAAGACTGCTTTCAGAAATTGGCTTGAGGCCATCCTTCTTGAAGTTTGATCATTCTTCATATGGACATCAGAGACACATGGCCAGGCTTACTGGAATTTGCTGGTCTCCTCAGAACTGCCTGTTTACTGGGAGGCCAAAGGTGATACGGTTTCCTGGATCCATGCCTACAATAAGCATGCAACACGTCTGATAGCACAACAGGACCGAGGAAGGAGATTTTATCTGCCAGAACTTTAGGTGATTGAGAATTGGCATTAGTTCAAGTTCTCACTAAGGATCTGGCTCTATCTGTTTAATCAAGATTCTGATGCACAGTTGTCAGGTCTTGGAAATGTGTCCAATCAGCCACTGGAAATTTTAATCTTATTTTTATTTGGGTTCACAGGAACAAGCCAAGACAAACTGTGAGTATATGACGAATAAGAGTAACTGAAAAGATAACACAGTGGGCTTTGCTTCCTCCCCAGCTAAATTAATATTTTAAATGCTGTACTCTCTGATCTTTCTCTGTTTTTAAGAGATGTTGGGTTTATGTTAAAATTTATACAGTCTGAGCTCCATGTGGAAATGAAGATCGTAGTTTTACTTTCTATTGCTTTATCTGCCGTGGTTCCTATTCCAGGCAGAAATCCAGGTGATACAGATGGAAGCTATCTGTTCTCCAGATCCTCTTTTCTACAGCATTAAGTTAGGTGCTATAGTGAGATTTCAGCTAGATCACTACAGTGCATATAATGGAAGAGCAAGAGTTTTCTCTGTAGGAAGCTTTCTGTGTGCACTTGGAATGGGGAATTCCTCTACCTTGCAGTCTCCTAGATCTGTGCATCTGCCCTACACATCTCCAATCAGATTAAGAGGTGCTTGTGTCCTGTCTCAAAATCGGGGTGAGTCAGAATTTTACTTTGAAATCCCCTCCCACTCAGCCTGGGGAAGCCTTACTTGACTACCCACTATAGAGAGAAGAAAATGCTCCCGCTGGGTGCTGGATCATGTTTTTGCAGCCCTGAGATCATACAAACAGAATGGATTTCATTCTAACAGTGTTGGTTAAGTACAGAAAGCGAAGCAGGCGGCTAGAGAAAATAGAAAGTGACTGCTATCAGTTCCACAAGAATGAAGCCACATACAAAGATGCTGTGAACCTTTGTTTTGGGTGCTGGAAATAACTTTTTGCAATTTGCTCTCAAGTAGCAAATATAAACTCTTAAGGTAAAAAAACCCAAAACAAATTTATTGAGAATGCTTCATCCATTATTTCAATCAGAAAAACTAAAAATCAAGATAAGTGAAGTGGAAATTTGGTGGGTATATTTTGAAATGGAAATGAGGTGGTTATATATTCATATTCTCTGTGTTCATAGGCATGTTTGCATTAATTACAGGAAATGAATACTAATTTATGATTGCCCCTGCTCGCCATCAGACTGCATTTATTTACAGATGAGGTCAATGAAAAATTAGTTTAGTCTTTTTTACTGCTGTTTAGAACACTCAAGACTGTGTTTTCCTCTAGATTTGTCATGGTTAATGAATGTTGCTTCAGCAGTCAATCATGTACTCTAAATGCTGTCACACTTTTTTTTTAAAGCCTCAGTCATGAACCATGACAGAAAAATAAACAAATAAATATAAAACTAAAAAACTCTTTTCACTGAGCAGCTACACTATGCAAAAATCTCCAGGGAAGGTTAAAGGAGGCCAGAATAAATGATAATATAAGTGCTGTGGACATAGAAAAGCAATAAAGGTGTACCAACACTGAGGGTCTGGCAAAAAAACTCAACACACACACGCACATGCACACACACTCTCCAGTGAAAAAACTGGCAATGTTAGTAGCCTCAAGGTGCAATTTCCTGGAGCACCGAGATTGACATGCCAGCACTAAATGTTGTTAATTTAACTAACTTCAAATTAATGGCAGAGTCTGCAGTGGCCGAACCCCTCAAACACAGTCTCATTATAGCCTTGCTGGGAATGTCCTAAATATAGGCATTGACAGTTTAAAACAAATTCGCATACATTGGTGTATTTTTAGACACAAGTAAGGCGTCAGAGTTTGTGTCATGGTGTACAGTTGATTAATTGGGTTGGTAAGTCACCCTCCAACCCACAAATTGTGCATAAAAATGCCCATGAAGGAATACAAAGGAGTTTTATAACTACAATATGTAGTTATAAGCAATATTGGCATTTCAGTAAAGGTAGAAGGTCTGGTTTGTGTTTAGATTTTCTCTGGTTCTGTAGAACTTTGGAATTCTCATTTACATAGGATTTTAGGCTATTTGAAGACTAGGAGTGAGGAGTCTGTGGCTAATGGAAATGATAGATTTCAACACAACCAGTCTCCTGAAGGCAGCATAGCCAAAATCAAAAGGATAATCAAAATAAACCAAAGTCTAGACAACCCATCATCCTTTCATTTTTTGATGAGAAATTCCATATTTCAGACCATGATCTTTGAATCACTCAGTTCCTGTTTCCATATTTTTAAAGATTTTTTTTCCTCATTATTAACTGAGTATTAACTCAGCTGCCCAGTGTTAATCACATTAGAAGATCAACCTGATTCATCAGTTGGTGTATCTGACATAGAGAACAAAAAAGATCTACTGAGCACACATTCAACAAGCAGACAGTGCTGCAAATGTCCTCCAGCACTATGGCACTGTTGCTGGTATTATCATCTTTATGATAAGACTAGTCAATTTTTGTGTGTAATGTAATTAATTAATTTCCCCAAACAACAGCAAACCTAATCTACAGGCAATTATCTAAGTCAATTCAATTTGTGTTCTTTACTTACAGTGTGGGCTTTCCTTTGCCCCAACGTGTAGAAGGGTCCTAGCAATAGGGACGTTGTTTGTCAAAATGGCAATATCCAAAGGAGTTAGTCCCTCACTGTTTGGAGTGTTCAGGTCCAGTTCCTCCAGTGTGTATTGATACAGAAGAATCTGAACAGCATCCAGATCTTGCTGTTCTACGGCCTCAAACATAGCTTCATTGCACTGAAAATTCTGTGTATCAATAAAAACAGAAATTCTGTAAAACTTTTCAAATGTCAGTGTTTTAAAAATAAATTGAGAAAATTTGTCTTTTTGGAGATCGCTGTACAATATTGATCCTCCAGCCCCAGCTTAGGTTCAGATAGAAACATGAAAATTGCAGCAAATCTGCACTTGCTCTGCCTCTGGACTTGCTTCAGGTCTGAGAGAAGAGTCAAGTGAGGTTCATACCCATACAAAACAAACCCATACTTATTTAGACATCTGTCCTGTAATCAAACTATATAATCAATATTATATGTTTTCAGTATGAAACTGGATGAAAGACTGATTTTGGCAGAGTCTTGGACTACTCAATTTTTCAAACTCAAAATTTAAAGTAAAAATCTACAAGCTCAGGTGATCAAAAACTAAACCAAACAAGATACTCTGGGCTCCAGTGTGAGCTACTAAGTACTGTTCATGGAAACACTTTGGTCATTTCTAGGTGCTCACATTTTTGCATTTAACTCGTAACTAGAATTAGCTTTGAAATGTATAGTCCTTAAATAAAGAAGTAGAAATGAGACTGAAAAAATTGGCTAGTCCAGTGTGCACATCCAGGAAGTGATGTGTCTGAACGGCAGAGAACACACTCATCCAAAACCAAGAACATACATGGCACCAACTCTCAAACAGGGAAAACCACTAAACCTTTTCCTTGCCAATGTCAAGGAGATAAAAGAATGGTATAATACAAAGAAACCTATAATTTCTTAATTGAGTCGGGGAGAAGCAGGTGCAGGAGAATAGCATGGCCTGCAGGTTTCTGTTATGAGAACATCCTTTTGGAGCCAACAGTAATGACATGTTATTTGGCAAAATTCTTTAAATTTTTTCCCAGTGTCCCATTGCCATAATTACCCAATAGGGTTTTTTGCCTCTTAAGAATGAATTAGAAGAATCAAGAGGCCCAGCTAAGCAAGGAGGGCTCAGCATGGGGACACATAAAGGAACTGAGATCTACATAGATGCATTGTGCCAACTAGAATACTAAAGAAATGCAGACATAAGAGAGCAAGTGATCCAGATACATGATGTAATCTAACTGAAATCCACATGGAGGAAACACAGATAAAATTCTTAAATAATGACGTATTATTTATTATGTAAAATAAATATTGAATTGAAACCATCTTCTAATATGATTAGAAATTAGTATTTCAGCTACATCAAAACTTCATTTTCTTTTTTAAATTGATATATTTTTATTTGGCATACCCCTGTCCAAGTTTTGCTCTCAGTGAAACTACACTTTCTGAAAGAGCACTGATCTGTCGGAACATCTTTTGCCTCCTCCTAAAACACATAAACTAATGGTTTGCAAGCAGTTATGAAAAATAGAGTCCACAGTTACACCTTGAAATTCGATCATTTCTACAGTTTTTTTTCAGTTGTGCTTGAAGTTAAAAGTGTCTTCAGAAATTCTCAGGCCTGACAGAGATCTTCCAGTCTACCGTTTTCCATGTGAAGTATTGGTACCACGCTAAGAAATTGTAAAGATGATGCTATCTTAGAGTTTTAATATTGACACCACCTATGCTGAGTGTTAGGGATCAGCAGAATGAGAAGATAGATGTACATAAGATGAGCTTTACCCAAAATCGTCAATACAGAGAAATGAGATACTTATGTCAAATGACTATCTGAGGATGAGATGAACTATACAGCAATAAAGTAAATCTAGGAGAGTAGTGCCGACTTGGGAATCTGCCTTTTAGACACTTAAATACAGAAGATAGCTCATGCTGGAGAAATATTTTTTCTGTACATTTCCATGCAGAATAAGAGACATTACTTAAACAAGTGCATCATCAAAATGGATCTACTGTCAAATTCTTATTCTTGGATTCTTCTCTAGATTGTAAGATTCAGATTTAATTTCATTATCAAAATCCTAGATCATACTTCAGTGTTAGATGTAAGAGAATGATCTCAGAAAAAATTGAATGGCAAACAGTTAGATTTACCATTCTTTACCTACCTCTCTGTTCAAGGCAAAAACTTGTCTTTAAGGACATATATCATTAGAGAGGGCACATCTCCAGCAAATTTTAGAAGAGAAGCCAGGACATATTTATCTCATGATAAGGTAAAACTTAAAAATGACAGAAATTTTTACTGCAGTGTAGCAACATTTCTTTTCATTCCAGTAGCTCCACACATCTGCTGTCTTGCTTATATAACATCTTATCATCCTGAAATCAGAGATCTTACTCTTATTCTGGCATTTTGTCCCTACCTTGAAGTGATGAAGTTCTCTGGCTAGAAATTAAAAGAATTTAAATTAATTTTAATTATAATTACAAAATATTTAAATTAATGGTATGATTCTGATACATGCTATATGTCATCAACTCTCACTCAAATCAATTATATTAATTTAACAGCTGTATGTCACTGTACTATGTACTCAGAATTAACATAATTAGATCATTTATATTCCATCTAGAGGAAAAAAAAAAAGCTGTGCTACTTTTCTTTTTGAAACTTCATTATTTTGAATGCAGAACTGTGAACTGGTAGACTGTTTTTCATATAAATTATTAGAAATGCAAAATATATTTACCAATTCTCCAAAAATATATATCAACATTCCAAAAAGCATTAATTTCATCACAGTTTACACCCATTTCAAATTCTTTTTCTACTGATTTCGGAACTTCCTCTATACTGTTGTTCATGGGAATAGAGCATCAGAAACATCTGCTTTTGATCCAATCAGAGAACAAAAAAAAATCATGTTACTCTTGTAACTGATAACAGCTAGGAAAATCTACTTATTTAACAGTAAATTATAAAGAGCTTACTACAAAGGGAATTGGTTGAAGCAAACTGAATTACTACATTAGTTTCCATTTCTTTTAGTTAAGCTCATTTTAGGAAACACTAGTTAACAATCTGATAGCAGAACAAAAAGGTACAGCTGATGATTTTACTCAATGACATGCTTGTGGTGCTCACTTAGGACAGGAGACTAGATATTTCTGAGTTCATGTTTCCACTTCTGTGGCACTGCGTGCATACATGGTTTTCCCCTTTTCTGAAATCAGAATAGTCATTCTCTTTTAATTGACTTTATGTATGTGCATAAAAGTTAAATGAGTTAGCATTTGAAGAGTGCTACCCTAAGAGCTCAATACCATTATTTGACTTTAATTTCAATTTTGTGTGAAATTCAATAAATCTTGTACTACATCTCAGGAATTTCTTGTGTTATATAAAAATAAAAAATCCCGGTTACATAATAATAAAAAAAAGATGGCTAATTCCAGTATTACAGCTGAAATCAACTCAATGTTATGGCTGACAAAAGCATTTGGCCCTTTTCAAACATATATAAACACGTGCACTTTAACAGATTTTACCTACCTGAATGATTATTGTAGAATTACTTTAAAAACTTTGATTTGAATTATTATTGATTCATTTATCAACATTTAGACCTGCCTACATGCCCTTGAAAATACATATTTAGATTTTTGCTTGCCAAATACAATACCTAAAGTATTTGTGAAATTTTGGCCTTAAATAAGTTGCCGAACAGGATCTAAGCACATGCTTATGTTAATTCCTCATAAATGCTCTTGACAGCTAATCTGTTGGTGAGAATGCTTCACCAAAAGGCAAAAATTAAAAACTAATTTATCTTTCTTCATTTCATTAGAAATCACATTGAAAAAGTTGCACTGATATAAACAAGAAACAGAACACAAATTTTATAAGCTACTTCATCCAATCTAAAGAATTATGAGACCAAATTGCAAATAGCAGGTTTTCCAAATGAACAATTCAGGCTGAAATATGTTGGCAAGTCTCGTAACTTCAAAGAGTGTAAAAACACAGGAACTGTGATATGGTTTTTCTAACTGGGTATATATGTATTCTTCATCTACAGAGCAATGCACATTTAACCATGCTACATCTATTTCAGTCAAAAAATATCCTGGTGAGGCAGACAAATATGTACCACATTTTCAGCCGTGAGAGTAAATTGTCTCGTTTGGAAGTCTGCATTGAGCCCAGCTCTCCAAGTCCAGAAAAACATTCTACACACCTGACCAACTCTTCCCCAACTATTTGCTTTCACACAGAAAACCAGAATATATTTGAAGATTATATATTTTTCTGCAAAAAGCTGATCACATTCTGTGTAAAAGACTCTTTAGTATCGCAGCGTTATTCAGACATCTGCAGCCCAAGGGTAAGAAATTCAAATAAGGCTAAGAGATAGTATCTTTAGACCCAAGTGCTCAATTTTAGTCCAGCTGGTATTGTCACAAATACTAAAAAAAGCCTTCTGATTTCTGTCTCCGTTTACATTTACCAGATAACTTTCTTCTGCTCTGAAAAGACAAAACCATTGAATTCAAAGAGAAAACTGAATCACATTTACAAGTGATCAGGTAAAGTTTAAGAGCAGTTTTTACATTACTTTTTCATTAACTCAGTCCTGCAGCCTCAAATCATTAGCTAGACAGCTGTGCTATGTGATTAATTTATTTAGGTGTTACTCTGATGCACAAATGTATATACTGAAAAGGACCACAGTATTGCTTTGCAGTAAGTAATAACCATGTTCCAGTAAGTGATTCAGTGCTGGAGTGTTTAGTAATGCAATCTTATGCAGCTTAATTAAAATGAAGTGCCCCTTTCAAGATATTTGCTCTAGGTTTGACTGAAAAAGTCCACTATGTGCTACTGGAGTTGGAAAAAATGTTAAAGTAGTTTCTGCAAAGACTTGTTTTGATAAACAGGAGTTCAAGAATAAAGCTATTTTGGGACATTGCTATGTCTGCAGCAAGACAACAATTTACTGAATGGAAAGTGTTGCACAGCAAGAGAGAATGGAAAGAAAACTCTTCACTAGCCAAAGCTGAGAGAAAACAAATTCTAACAAATGTTGTTCACTTCTCTGGAGACATGATTTTAGTCATTGACTTAACTCTGCAGCACAGAAACTCAATGATTAGAAAATACATCAGCTAGTGACTCGACCTGGAATATTTCCACCCCTTCCCTGATGGTTTCCTTGCTATTTATTTCTTGGGAAAACTGTGAAAACAACAGACAGAATGGATAAAATGGGATCCAAAGCCTTTTGAGTTTGGTGGGAGTCTGTTGACTGACTGCTACGGACACCAGCTCAGAACCCAGACTGATAATACCTAGAGGTACCAGTGCTCACTGTAGGTCAGCAGTGACAAAAGCTGTATCACTCCCATGACAGTGTAGTGGGAAAAAAAGGTAGTGCAAGAAAGTCTACATCCCATTAAACCACCATCCACATCACAATGTAAAATTGAGTCTCCTAATCACAGCTACTGATTGAATAGGCACTCCCACCACCTGACAGATCTGGACTGAAAAGACAGAGAAGTGAGCTTCTAAGAAATTAGCTCTGTGGATAGCAGAAGACTTGAGCCTCAGCAGCAGTACACTGGCCCTCAATCTTTGGGCTGTGTTCATTTGCAATTTCTCTTCTCATTAGTTTAGTATGACGGAAGACCCCATATTTGAAGGAATATGTAATTTGAAGTGCATTTTTTAGAGAAACACTGATCAGAGGATCGGCTAACAAACTGGCATTCATTCAGTCTGCGCTGGCATGGTCTCCAGCACTAGTTTATCCTCTTCTCTTTCACTCGCTTAGTCACACACAAGCTTGCAATTGGAAAGAAAAAGGCAAGAAAAGATAGTGACTACAAGTCCACCTAAAGAACCTTTTCCCACAGTTCATACTTAAAGGCCCAAATTCAAATGTTCCCTACAAACTGAAAGCATCTGGAAACCCACTCCTCAAAAGCACAGCTGCTGGCTGCTGTGCAAAGGCTGCCCTCCAGCTAGCAAGCCGTGTTTGAGTTTCAGGCTTCTCCTTCTGTAAAACAAAATCTATTGGTTCTGACAGAGCTGAGAGGAAGGAGCCATGATCCCCTGCTTCCTTCAGATCATAGTCTTTCCTCACAGGAGAGAGACAACAGTCTCTTGACTTTCCAATGCACTAGAGCAACATTTCAGCTTAGCTCTTCCATGGGGTATGCACGAGTCCTCTGACTTCAAGGAAGGAGTGATCTTAGCAAATAGGATCACGGAATGATTTAAAAATTATTTTCAATTCTTGCCTTGATTCATAGAAATTGTCTCATATGTAACAAAGATTTGTGAGTGCTAAAGGAATCTAGAATGTGCTTTTTCTTGTGGCAAAATGTAATATTTTTATTATCTGGCCTAATCATATCCAGAGTTTATTCCTGCCCTGTGCTAAGTGTCTGCCTTAGTGCAGCAGAATAATGGTTCTCAGAGGTGTCACCTGGCATATTCACAGACACAGTTACAAGTCATTGCTCTTCCAAAGTGGGGAAGAACTCTTTCCTTCAAAATAAGTCAAAGAAGTTGATGGATATGTCTGTTCTTCCTACTTATGGAAAAGGAGAAATTATTTTTTTTTGGCAATATCAACAACAGGTTCATCTTACTCCAGCAAATATAAAAGATTCTGCTGTGCCCTGAATTTACACTGTGCTACTATTTCAAGGACAGAATCCATTCTTCAAAATGTATGTGCTGGAGGTTGTGTAACTTCATCAGCACTGGCATAAATAAGAGCACTTGTGAGTGTCAAATCCAGCAGGTGCTTATATGCTTTCCTGTACTGGCACCAAGTGCTCGGCTGTGTTCTGTGACGGGGTAGGGTACCCAGGCCAGACTTTCATGTGTGATCTCCTGTTTCCATCGTCCTGTCTAGTGACCATCACCACCGTCTGTGAACAACCTTGCATTTATCTGTCACAGCAAATAATTTCCAGTTGCTCTGTTGTTTGGAAAAGTGGGAATTTCTATTACGCTCATCTTCAGTTTTCTCAAAAAACTTTTTCTTAATTTCTTGTAAGAGAAACACTTCTGTGTATATATCTAATCCACATTTTGTCACATTAATGGCAAGTTAAGACCTTAGAGTATCATCACTTGAGTTAGGTAGATTTTCTTTAGCTTTTAAGAAGGTCAGACTTTATTTTGACAGAGAATCATAAATGGTAAGTTTGGGAAGAGTGTACAGCACTTGTCAGGGAACAAAGTGAGATGATGAAAATTATACAGATTAAAAGTAAACTGATTAAGGAGATTAATAGGACAGTAAACTTACAATTTGCTAAATATAAAATAATTACCATTGAGGTCTTACGGAGACTGAGCCGGTCAGATCGAGCTCTGAAATATGCTTCATCAAAGGATGTATGACTCCCCTTAAGCTTCTCTGACAGGTTCCGATATAATCGCTTTGCAGCATTTGGAGAGGATGGCACACTGTTCTTTTTAGTCTGGAGGAGACTTAAATTATGCATTTGCTGTGTCATTTTCAGCTAGTAGTTTCTAGAAGAAAAACAACAGCTGTTTAACAAGTTTTTGCTACACTAACATTATTGATCAGAACTGTATAATTGAAAGGCACATTGCAAGACATCTGTGGCAAAAATCACTTTCATGCACACAGTTTTTGAACACCCAGGAGCCCGTTTTGGGGCTTTTTCAACGTCAAATTGCTATTTATGGAATTCGTCCCATGGATATCTATGGGGAAGGAGAATAAGGATGGAAAAATAAAACAGACCTCTTCAGAACTATTTGCTAATTTGTATAAGGAGAAAAGGTTTAATTTAATGCGGAAAATGGCCTTTTGACAGAGTGAGTTCTGGTAATACAAGTATCAGAAAAAATTACATGCAAATGTAAATGTTACTATACAATTTGGATAACATGTACATAACCTGTGTTTTGTCAGTACAATGGTTTCTTAAAACAAAACTGAAGCAAATGAGAGGAAAAACCCCTCTGATTACAAAACACAATGCAGGACTGAATTTTTCAACTGGTCATGATTTAAATTTGACACAAGCACAACTGTGGCAAGACATGTGCTTTGTATCCCACATTACTATCTGCTAGCAAATTGTGAGCTGTGAAAGCATGTCATGTTTTCAGTTGGGTGGGTGGATTCTCTTTCTCTAGAGACTCAAAGCAGTATTTCTCACTCAGGAAGTATGCCTGGATTCAAAATACTTTTTCATCTTTGAACCCATCACAAGCTACTATAGAAATAATGCATGAATTTACATTTAATTTGCATAAATGCTGACATGTTGCCATACAAATAAAAGTCAATTGCTACAAAGAACATTTTTTTGTTTTTTGTTGGAGTTTTGAGGAGCATTTGGCAAGGAGGGAAGCTGCTCTGTGATCAAGGCTCCTAAGGCAGTATGTTTTAGCAAGTAACAGCTGAAACACAGAAAGCCTGTTTAGGCTCTGTTGTAGGCATAATGAAGCATATGTACATTTTTAGTTTAAACTACCTGTGGCCAACTAGTGTCCAGGTTATTGCAAACAAAGACCTTATACTCTATGTTTTATACTTAAAATAATCTGTGATTCTAACTGTTGCTGTTTACAGTTTCATACTGAGTAGTTTCTTTCCTCAGTTAGTAGACAGGCACTGATTTTGTCTCTATATTGTATAACTTTACCCTGCTCTGTGTCTGCCCTGTCCATTTACACCACAAACTTTTCTAAGAGGGACTGCGCCTCCTTCTCTCTAAGACTGCCTAGCCTAATAGGGTTTCCATATTATCTCATAATTAAAGAATACTATCTATGCTCTATGATTACAGTAGTTTTTCCATATTAGGAAAAATGGAATTAATATTTAGCTCTGGAAATACTTTATGTGGGAACAGTTTTGCCTTTCTGAAGGGAAACTAAAAATCAGATCTGACCCAACTGCAAACACAGGAACACTCTCCCCAGGGATCTCTAAGTGAAAAGATGACAAAAATGCACAATTTCTTCATGTTTCCTTTTCCCTTGTCAAGAGTGTGTACATGTTTATAAGACAGAATGTCTCTCTAGAAGACCTTACAGTTGTAATAGTAAATCTGGCTACCCTTTCAGATTATTATTTCACGGAAATAAAGCTTTAGATTCTTTGTAGTATGATACAAATCCTGTAACTTTCTGTTCTCATGGCCTCAGCCTGCGTCTAAGCAAATCAGACTCCAGAAACAGACTCTAATAACTATTTATAATCATAAAAGCATTCTTTACTAAACGCTCGCCCCACTGTTGAGGCTGCTCTTTGGCATGAATTGGTCCCTAAGATTAAAGACACCATCCAGGTCTCATAAGCTGTCTACATCTTCCTTTCTCATTTGTAAATTGAGGTGAAGCAGACATCCTGAGCACAAAAGTATATGCTTACAAGTAATCTCACATATTCTCTAAGCTTATGGAGTATTAAAGAGAGACCAAGTCTCTGAATGAAGAGAGACAGAGTCAATTGTTATATGTGACAAGAGGACTTTGTTAAATTAGAACAACAGTGTGTGCAATCAGAGGAAGGGAATTATGTGAGCTGCATCCCTGAAACTAATGTGCATGAGTGGATACGATAAGAGACGAGGTTGCTGGGACTCAGGAAGTGACAATACTACAATGATTTTGGACTGCTTTTCTCTGAGCTTATGGAATAAAGCTGAAGCGAGGCTCACACAAGCAGTTTGTTCTGCCTTTTAATTATTACATGCATTTCATCAGTGCCTACAAGGACTAACTGAACTCACTATCTCTTCAAATGAAGTATTTTATTCTCTGACCTGAACAGCAATCTTGAATAGACTAGATAGAAAGGCTGAGTGGAAACCAAAGAACATAGCAAAATATGTTTAATCAAAGTCTCTGTCATGAGGAGTTGCTTGTTAATGTCAGACTAGAGCATAACAATAAATTATGGTCACCAATGCCAACTCGCAAATGTTCCAGACATGCCAAAATTATTTGGAACCATGTGCTGGGATCAGTGTGGGTTAGGCTTTACTGTATGGAGGTTACCGGTAAGTGTTGAGTTTTAATATTGAACAAACTTAGACGACATCCTTTTGTTTTACAGATGCACCCGTGGAACCATTTGGGAATATAAACATGAAATAAAATAATCTAAAGATTTCGTTCACATCTGTGTCTATTTAGCAAAGCTTCAACAATTCAGTTTATTTTCAGATATTTATTACAAATAAGCTTAAGATATAGTTGATTACCCATCTTACACTGTTCCATGTTATTAGTATTTTAAAGAAACTCAGCGATTTACCAAATAGAATAATGATAATAATTTAACTCTCAGTTACTTAGAGTAACACTTCCACAGTTTTTATTCATATATAGAGCTACAGATTATCCTACATAGATTTATCCTCTTACCTCCATTTTCAAGAATTTCTTCCTTTCATCAATAAAGTACAGGTCAAGAATCAGTCCCAAATTGTGGATTAAAATGGGCCAATAGATGTTATAGGCATATTTGTAAAGGAAATTTCAATTTCCCAGTATAATTTGATTCCAAGAATACAGTCATTGAACACCAAATACGACACAGTTAGTAGTAAATTCATGAGGGAGAAGACAATTTGCATTTACCACACAAACCTAATCATCATCAAGATGAGGACAAAAGAGTAGACCCATCCAATACTTAATTCAAAGATAGCTCATGATACTCCACTGTGTTTGCTTCAAGATTATAGGATCAGCACCTCTTAGTGGCACATTATGACATTATGGAGAGATTCCAAGCTTCATTTTGTAAGTTTACATTAAATAAACTAGGCATATCTACTTAGTTGGACTTCTCATACCTATTGTGGTATTATTAAAACCAAAAAGAATACCTGTTATTAAAGCTAACATGGTTTATGCCTTTATCAGTCCTCCCTAGGCTGATAAAATACTCCCTTCATATCGCTAGACCAAACTACCTGCTTGCTGACTTCAAGTCCCTTCACTGTCTGGGGAGAGGACAGCCATTGAAGAAGAGCTGATTTTGGCTGGACATTTTTGGTGTTGATGCAAAGAGGCATATATTTATATTTAAAGTTATGTTTCTGGAGGCTGTAGTGTTTCTAGCTCACAGAATTAGTACTGTGACAATATTCTTAAGGACTAAAATAATTATTAAAAAAGGAATTTTGCCAGCCTGACTCCTAAAAAAACCAATATCTTCTCCAGCCTTCACTAATGCAGGAAATGTACTTGTGTCCATCTCAAACTCAGTTGCCCAGATGTCTTTCACAGAATGTCTTGTAAGTCATCAAGCTTTTCTTGAGAAGTAGAGAGGTTATTCTCAGAATCACAACTTTTTACACAGAACAGCTCAACAGCAACATTTTCTTTTATGAGAAGCTTTTAACTTGCTCAAGTAAAGGAGAAGTACCTCTTAGTTTTTGAACAGTTTTCCAGGAAATCTGAGGGTTTGGTAGAGGTCACACAGCTCCCAATACACGTTCAAAGCTCAGTTTGTTGTCAGTTCTCTCTATTTCAATATGTACACTGTAAAAATAAACTAGGTTCTCTAAATATGTTATAGCACTCTAGGATGCTGGTGTAGTGTCTCAGGACCGATGCAAATTTAGGGATCTTTGGGCTGCTAGCCTATGTCTCCAACCCTGAAATGCCTAGCAGCAGTTTAATACCTAGTCTGCTCAGGCCTGTTCCCCATGACATGGGTTACTGTTCATATTGACTGTATCCAAACATAGTTTGACTCTAGATATTACAATTCCTAGGGACTGCTGGAGTCCTTCCCACCTTGATCTGAACAATGAAACATGATTTATACATTCAGAATAAAACAATAGTATGTTACTACCCAGCTAAACAATTACTTCTGATGACAGTAACAATAGGATGTCCATATTACACATGGAAACATTTCCCGTACACATCCAGTGCAAATCCCCAAGACTAATATTAATGTAAGAAGAGGACAGAATCTTTTATAATCTCGTGAAAGTTTCTCTTAAGAGCAGGTGAGTCTATAGAGAAGCTCAATAAACCCTGTAAAAATTGCAGCTATTCCACAACAAAACAGATGGCATGTTTGCTATCCACATGGAATCAGTGTATCACAAATTACTTGAAACACATAAATATTTCCTGTATACTAACCATCAATATCCTGAAATAGTGCATGGAATAAATGTGGAACAATAAAGCAATAGCTAGAATAATATAATGGAAATGAACTGCAATTTTACCAATGTATCGAAACAGTAAGATGCAAAATGCTACTGATTATCATACTTAGCATATTTTCTAGTTACCTACAAGACAGGAAATGAAAAAAATAAAAGGTAAAGGCAAGCTGCATATTCTGGAAAACTTTCTGGAATTGTGATCTTTTTAGGCTGTAGAGAGCAATGAAAATGAGATTGGGCAAAATCATGGGGAAAATGTGCAAAAAACAAAAAGGAAAACAGCTCATTTCACATGATTCTGTGGCTGAAAACTTACTGTTTTTTATTGGATGTTGGCATTTTATTTTTACAGACAAACTATTTTATAAGAGCAATTTTAGGAGCCTTTTTTAAGTCATAAGTTTTGGGTTTTTTACAACCATGTCCTCACCACACCGATCAGGTGAAGCCCTGAAACATGCATTGTCTTGATTGAAATAAAAAATCCCCCAGCTGAAATGTACTTAGCCTGAGGATATACAATCGTCACAACTAAAATTATTACAGTATACCAAAGGCTAACAGTTTAGAAAAAAGTGGTGTCCAGAACTGTCCCACTGGAGATTTTCACCTATGGAAGCCTCTGCACATACCTAGCATAGGTCAGAATTAAATAAGGACATCTCAGTATGGTTCAGAGTAGCCCTGTGTGATTGGATTAGCATTCTTACAGCAAGTCAGGGACTACAACAAGCAGCACAGTACAGGGTTTCTCAATAAAAGGCAGAACTAGACAGAATAACAGCAGCTCCCTATATAAGTACTCATAATTAACAGTAGTTTGTATTTCCAAGAATTAAAAACACAAAATGAAAGTCTTATGGAATTTCTCTAGGGAAACAGTTACTGTACTACCCTGGAAATAGCCACCAAACCAGTCTTGTTTGTATGAATATTGCTCCATGTTTGTATGCTATTGCTTGTTTGCTATTGCAAGTTTGTTTGTATTGCTATAGCATGTACCAAATCAATGATGGAAGTCTTCCAACACACATTTCATGTTGCACATACTGTAGCCTAACCTTTGTGATGTGATTTCTACTTGTGCTTCTAAGCATTGAAGTAACTGTTGTATTTCCCAACAGTGGGGTGCTTTGAAAGTCAAATTCAAATACAAATGAATATAAATTAGTTACCCTTATAAAGGCGTTTTTTTTTTTTTTTTTTTTTTTAATTGGCAAATACTGACCTAATATTCATGTCCTTTTAAGAACATATTACAAAGAGAGAAAAAAATATCTGAATTATAGAACACTGTCTGTTGTATGTGGCTCGCATATGCTGCACTGCATAGACAGGTGCACTAGTAGGACACAGCATAGCTGCAAAAGCATTAACTTCAGATTTTAGGAAAACAGAGCAGCCAAGAGAGCACTCAACACTATATGTGTTCTTAAATATGTTTATGAGAAAATTTATACTTGAAACTAATAATTAAGAATATATACATTAAAGAGTTAAATTTGACTTACCAGCTTAGGCTATTGAAGGCAAAACGTGAACAAGTTGCTGGTAATTGTCCACTGTCTTCATTCAATGAATCACATTGGCTTTGCTGTGTCTGCTGGTTCAGCCTCTGGGCAGAATGAGTAAACCTCTTCCTTATACTGCATGAATGATCAGATACAAAAAAGCTTATTACTAGCAGATATTGAAGTCCAAGATCACTGACAAGATCTCAGAGCAAAACAGTATTTAAAACAAATAGTGTTGTATCACAGATAAAATGTTTGGTGCCTTAACTCTATACTGGTTACCTGTGCAACTATAGGAATGACTAATATATAAAGCTCTTGCCTCCGTAGTCAAAGATGCCGTGACTTCCGTATGCTTTTAGCTTGTTGTATCCCTTAAAATTGATCGGCAGCACAGTGTGCAAGTAGAAAAAATAATTACCGCCAGAGTAAACAAAACTGTGATTGCAATTAATTTGCCATGAAGAATGAGCAAAGAGACATTAATGCAGCCATCTTAAAGCAGTTAGTTTTATGTTAAACCAATAAACAGGGAAAGAAGCACAGTCCTACACTCAGTCCAGTAATGCATGTTGCATGTGATGTATTGTTTCTTCTTTCTTCAAGCAAGCTATCACTACAGCTGTCTGCAATCATAGCAACAAAAGCAGCAAACATATCCATAGCTATTGGACATTTGAAAGCTCCCAGTCTGAACAGGTTATGCTTAAAAAAGATTATTAAATGAATAAGAAAAACATACTTTATTGATGTATACATTTCAGCTAAAACAGATCCTGCACCATCTGCTCTAAGAGCTTCCAAAATAGTAGAACAGTGATATTTCAAAATATATTTTTTTTTACTATAGGGCAAAAAATGCAAAAGTTGGATCCCACAGAAACCCACAAAAATGTTACAAAGTCAGAATATGGAATAACCATACACAGCTTTAGAATTCTAAAAATACAGGTTCTAAACAAAGATAAACAGCAATCTAGAAAATCGTTATCCTTCCTGGACAGTCCACTGGGTTAAATTCATGCAACCAGAACACTCTTGTGCAACATCTGGCAATAGAAAAAAATTAAAACACACTAATTCCCGGGTCTGTCGTAGCCAGTGATCATTAATATCTACAGAAAAGGTACTTTTTATTGTTTTTAAAGGGATAACAGAGCTACCATTACAATCTGCTGAAAAAAAATTCACTGGTTTTAATCAGACATGATGCTTGATTTTTGGAAAACCTTGGAAACCTCCCAAAAGCTGGTGACCAGTCTGATCTCCCACCCTTCACAACTCAGTTAAGGGTACTGTACCTCATACCAAATAGTGTTCTTTTCCCAGAGTAGCTGAAGCTAAAATCTAGTCCTGGGCCTGACATGTCATGGGACTTGAACTAATTCTATACTTTTAAAATCAATCTGGATATGGACCAGACCATTTTTTGAGAGATTTTCTATATTCACATATGCATGCCTATATAAATATGTGTGTGTATGTAAACATGCATATGTATATATTTCAAAGACATAAGAATATCGAATGCAGCTACCTGCATGTTTTGCTGCAGCAGAGAATTACTAAATGATATGACAATATGCTATGCACAACATTCCTTCTCCTACACCGTGAAAATCACAGGCTACATGTGTATAGGATTCCCTCTTTTGTTCTGCTGCTTCTAAGGATCATTAGTCAAGAGGCTGTAGGATAGCTGACTGAGGTCACTGCTCCTTGCCAACAGTAGGAAAATTGGAAATCTTTCGAAAACCACTGAATACCTCTCTAACACTGGGATACTATCTGAGAAAAAAGCATGCTGAAAATCTGAAATGTCTAAATCAGTTAAAATTAAATGTAAGCATAAAAATTCCATTTTCAATGCTGTGCTGAATAGGAATGAGTCTTCTGAGTCAAAATCCCCGATTAAGTTTTTTTGGTCTGTGTAGACCCCATCTATGGAACTCACTTGTGAGGGAATTCTCAATTTCCAGCTGTATTTAGGGGGAAAAGCTAAAGTGAGTTTACTGAAACTAGTCTATTCCTTAAACATTTTCCAGCAATTTCTCATTATGAGTCAATATTCCCCCTTCTCTCCTTTTTTCCTCCCTTCAGCTTGGTGGAAAGCAGACCTTTTGCAGTTGCAATTTCAATTTTTATAATGCTTCGTACTTCTCTATTGCTACGCAAACACTATTTAGTAGAATAAAAGACAAGGTGTTTTCTTGCCTAGGCTAGTTCTGTGAAAGACAATTAGTTAGTTTATATCGAGTAAATGTATTTCTAATCTTCCTGTCATATGAATTTATGTTCATTATTATGCTGTTCAAAAGCCACAGGACATAAACCAAAACTCAGTAAGATAAGTAATCATAAATTTACTAAATGCTAAAAACATGAAATTCATTACTAAAAATGATGCATGAGTGTGTGTAAATAATGTGAGAGGCACCTACATCTAGTTCTGGAAATGGAGAAGACTAAAAGACCTGCAGAAAACAAACCCCTGGGTTTATGATAAAACACATGCAAGCAGATCCGTTAGTCTGATCTTGTACAGAAACCTGCATGTTCTTAGCCTTTGATGATTCCCTTAGTGGACTCAGAGATGTCAGCCTTTTATTATTTCACTTGCCTACATTTCATACTTATTAGTTGAACAGAATATTTTGCTTGCTGTACTTATACTACTTACCTAACCTATTGTGACAAACATTCATGCAATGTTTAATCACTCTAAAAGTTTACCTACCTGCAGTACGCCATGAGCTGATTCCACAAGCTGCTATTATTATAACTATTGCTAAAACTGCACATTTTTTGAAGATGTACATTTAGCAGTACATTTCATTTAAAGAGGCCACCCAAGTTGGCTGAGTAACTGACACAATTACCAAAATGTTTACCCTGTATTTTTCTCAGCTTTATACACCACAGATATTTTTAGCAGCCAAGCATGACATTGTATTGGCCATTACTTCCACTTAGAAAATTCTGTTTGCTTCTTCTGGACACCGGTGACATTTCTGGGATGAGGGAGGCTGTTCTCGTGCAGAGGATAAGCAGCTCACAAAGCTGTTCTGTGTAATACCTCAGGATATCTGCAAACATTCATTTTCCTTTCGTCAATCAATAGGTGGCAGTATCCACCCAGTTCTTCCAAAGCCTGGTGTGGTCCATGGAGCAGCAGCCAGGCACAGGTACTGCGTTGTCCCAAGTACAAAACGTCCAACACTTAATTGCAGATGGTATTTCAGTAGCAGGCACGTCTTCCATACACAGAAACTAACGTTCCTATATTTTATATCGCCTTCTGTTTCAGTGCTATGCATACACTGAGTTCGTGAAAAATGCTTGGTAGACCAGTAGTTGGGAAACTGGGTGGGAAGTTTGGAGCAAAGAAACTCACTTCACATGGAGCCTGACTTTACTTCCTAAGCAGTCAATGGCAAAGCTGTCATCATCATTAGAGACAAACCTGTATTTTAGACTGTTTATAATCCCCCTAAAAGAACAAATACTGCTCAAACATCAGATCTGACGTCCCATATAGTGTTGTGGCTGAGGTTGGGCAATGTAGCCAGGCAGATCGGAAACCTGGGAATGGGATCTCCAGCCTCCCTCCCAAAGTATCATGGTCAGGCCAGCTCTGTCTGGCTTCTGTACGCTCTCTCATTTTGGAAATCCATGACTACAAAGGGGGTTAAGGTGACTCTACAACCGAAGTTATACAGTGGGAAAGGTAAAAAAATAAACAACAAACCAACCAAACAAACCAATCCCCAAATCCCCAAACCCAAACAAACCTATAAAAGTGTATCTTTCTTTGTCCTCACACTTATTCTTTTATACATATAAGCTACTGTAGTAAATTCCAACTCTGGTTTTGGCAATTTCTGCCTCTCTGGCTCCTTGTTTACCTATCATCTTTCACACATACCCTTTTGCCAATTTGTTAATTCTCTGTCCTATTCCCTGGTTTCTTGTGCTTCCTCAAGGACATTGATCTAAGTCTTACTGTTTCACTAATTCCTTTAGCCAGTGTTCTTGATCCAAATCCATAGCAAATAACCTGTTATCCACAGAGACACAGAAGTATTCAGTATATTCATAAAAAAGACAAATATTTCCCAGTTCATCGGTCATAAATGTGATCAAGCTCAAGAAATTCTGAAATTGTGAGTGAAAAAAAAATAATTGTGTTTGGACTAACTTTAGAAAATTTCCCAATGAAATAATTTCCCCAAGTGTTTTGAAATATTTGAGACACCCGTGATGTAAGCAACAAAAAGAAACTGAGCTTGGCAGCCCCAGCCCCTCCAGGCTTCCTGCCTTAGCCGTGGTTTCTAATCTACAGTCCTCTGAGCACAACCTGGATTTCAGCACACCCAGGCTCTGCTACAGGGCTGAAGCTGGCAGATACGCCAGCGCCTGGGGCTTGCAGGCTCCCACTTCCACAGGCAGGGACAGGGAGGCCAGGAGTTCTCCAGCTTTTGGCAGCCTGTATGGCAGCAGTGTCTTGGACATGTGGACCCTAGTTGCTTGTATTTAAGAGCACGTTTTAGATGAACTAGCAGGAAAACAAAACTGTTTGGTTAGAATTCTTTAAAGACGGCATGTTTTTTGTACAGTTTGTTTTTGACAAAGTGGCTTTTTTATTTTTCCTAGTCTTTTTAATTGGAAAATTCCTGAGAATAATAATCCCAGGCTGCAGTGGAACAGAATCAGGCCTGGAGTGTTTGAGCCACAAAACACTAGCCTTTTGGGATCATTTGGAGCGTAAGTTAAGGTAAACAGAAATACGTTTTAGTTCATCAGATCCTTAAAGCCAATACTGTTTGAAACTAGGAACCAAAGGGCAGCTGCTGTCACCCTAAGTGATCCACATACTTATCAACAAACATTGCTTGATGGAAATGCTGCCCTATTGCAAAAACATTGTAAATAAGAATGCTCTTTGCTAATGATTCCTGTAATTGTTCTCCATATTAGAAAAAAACCCTAAACTTGTACAAATACATCCATCTTCAGAAAGCTTATAAAAGTACATACAAGCCATTAGACATATCTGAAGATATTGCTGTTCCTCAGAAGGAAATTACCCAGCTGAACACCATAGAAATAATGAAGTTGTCAGCAACAACAGCGCAACTTTGTTGTTTTGTCAATCTCGTGTTGATTATGCTATCTAGTCAGACACTCCGTATAGAGATAATTTATGCCATGTATTGTTTGGCCATGACTTCTCCCAGCTGCACTGCATTTAATCCAAATTACAGCAGAACATTTTACAAACAGAAATTAACAGGCTTTTCATAGCTGTCAATTTCTAGATTAGGAAAGAATAAAGAAAAAACAGGATTTACCAAAATTGATCATGGAACAAAGTTGAACAGAGACAGACACACACAATTCCAGAGAAGCACTTTTTTTTTGTTTGGGTTTTTTTTTTTTTTTTAAGCTATAGCTATAAAATGATGCCGTCTTCAGAGATCAGAATAATTTTTAGGGTTGTGACATGATCATTGAAAAGACCAAAAGGAACTTATAAATATATAGATAGGTGTCATTGCAACTTTTGTAAGATTACAGTAATTAGCAATATACCTATTAATCTAAGGCCTATTTCTGAAGGTGAATCTCCTTTTTCTTCAAAACTTGATGTATAAGAGCATCTATTAAAAAGCACTAAACAAGTGTCATTATTTCTCATACTGAATAAATAAGCAACTTTGATAACAGAAGAACAACTTCCTACTGTTCTGTGAGCCCCAAACAGTGTTTATTTCACTAAAGAGATACTCCATAAAGAACAGCTTGTTTCCCTGATAAAAGCAGAAATCAGTTTTAGGGAAATGATTTGTCCTTAACAAATATTTTATAATTATTAGAATCGGGCATTCCAAAAAACCAAGAATAAAATACCAGTCCAGAAAAACTTTGATACTTAGGACAAGGAGTGGGAGGAAGGTGACTACTTTCAAAGGCCAACATTTACCTTGGGAGAATAACTTTTCCAGATCCTGATAGAGACAGGCTACTCTAGATAACAACAATTCAAAACAAGAGCCTATTTCTCTGCATTATCAGAGAAAGAACAACAAGGAGATCTGTCTCACTAGACCAGCTTTGTGAATAGCCCCAGGGGTCATCTCTGTAAAATAGAAACATCACATTTCCTGGCTATGATAGTTTCACATGGACTGGAATTCATATTGCAATCATTCGGTCTGATGTGACTGTTCATTTACATTTTAGTTGAAACAAAAATAACTCTGAGGGGTTCCAAACCAGTGTCTCACAGGAGCAATGCAAAAACCTAAACAGACTAGAAGTGATTGCTGTGAAGTAACTCCAGGCTTTCCAGTGCAATTCTATTTCATATTGAGTTTAAAAACACATTTAAACATTCATTTTTGCAGAGCATTTATGATAGCTTTCAAATCATGAAGATCCAAGGTTTACTGCAGAGGCAATATACATGGACATAAAAGAATTTTTGTTAAAGCCTTTTTATACTTTACAGAGGCAAGGATGTATGATTATGTATACTTAACAAGGGATGTGAGGCAGAGCAAAAGCAGTGGCAAAACTCAAAATAAGCGATTCTTTTTTCCTGAAGCCCAACATTTCAATTACAGTAAAATTAAAGTACAGGAAATGCAACCAAATCTTTCCTGTGTAGCATATGAAATATCTGTAACATACTTTGTCAAAATCATTATATTTTTATAGCAGTGGAGGCTTTTAGAATATGTAGCAGTTGGAATAGCAGTTCATGAAAATACCCTCTCATCATTTTTCTTAAACCCTAAAACTGATTAATCTGTTTCCTTTCAATCAGTTATGTCAGCTTCTCAGTAAGCAATAAACACTATTACTAGTTCTCATTTTATTGCCATGAGTCCCATCTCCATCACCATGAATGAGAACAGAATAGAAAGAGATCATTTCTCTTTAACGAACACATACTTTTTGGATGGATTTAGTTCACAGCTTCCTTTTCTATTCCTCCATCTTCCTCATGTCCTAGCTAATGCATCAATTAACACCAAAGGTGAGGAATTAATCAGAAATAAATTCCTAGTTTTCATAGCAGGTTGCAGCAAGCATTACTCTGTTTTCCAGCAACTCAAAGAGAATCTGATTCAGACCATGAGGTTCTTGGGTTTATTTCCCACATTCAAATTCTGACTTAGCAAAGTACTTGGCATGCAGTCTTCAAGCCACTTACTATTCCTTTCAGAAGTAAAAAACCCAATCCTTTTTTCATGAGGGATTGTGATATAGGCCAAATCCTGGTATATTAGCAAAAGTCTCTGAACTTCCATCTTGTTAATAAGCCATCTGGGACATGCTTTACTCATTCTCACGCATCCTTAAATCAGAAAGAACAGTACTGGTTAATCTTGGGGAAGAAGGTGCTTAAAACACACAACAGCACTCTGGCAAGTGCCCGGATCTGCTCTAGGTGGTACAACTGGCACGACCTGCTCTAAGTCACATTCTGAGCCGGGTTAATCTCAGCTCAGCCAAGTTTCAAAGTACCTTTTGCTCTTCGACTCATACTGAAACACTTGTTAGTCCTACGGTACAGAGACATTGGCTGGGAAAGCCTTTGTGATACCAAGATCACACACCCTACAAATTTACTATATCAAGAATATTTTGTTATCTATGTGTTCACTTATATTTCAGTTACATGCAGCAACTGAAAAGAATATTAAAAATTGACTTCAAAAAGTGAAATGACCAAAACACAGACAGCCTATTATAAATAACTACTACCTGTATTTTTATAAATTAAGTACTTAGAAAGTGTTTGTACATCACCATGCAGATATTACATTCATTAGAGTTGTCACAGGAGACAGATGGCGAGAATAATTTGCTTTTGTGTTAAAAGATTGAATATTGATTTGAAAACAAGGACTCATGGTCCAATGAAATGACCTTCTCTGCAGCTACAAGTGCTAATCTAACTTCATCTGAATTGAGTTAATAAATATTTGCAAAACCAGGCAGTTTAGGTGGCTTAATTAAGAAAACACTTGCTTTTCACCTTTAGGAATTCATTTCCTCCAGGGTCAGAGTTTGGTGGTCTTACAGCTATCACACAAACTTGTACACAATTTGGAATGATTAATGATCTCTGTTTAGAAAAATTATGAGGTGCTATGAGGAAAAATTAACTGAATTCACACAATGTGAAAATTCACTGAGTACCTTTTCTCTACACTTTTTTTTTTTTTTAAAAAAAAGGGCATGATCTGTATGCATGCTTTTCATAGATAACTTGTATATGAGTAACCTAAAAACCTGCACAGAAGGAATATCTTATATGGTAATGCAGTCAGGCTCTCCAATAGGCAACCCTGAGTTCACTTGAAATCTTCTAGGTATTAAATGCTGGACAAGAGAATTACTTTTCAAATATCACTTACCAGTATGACACCTGAGTCCTTATACAGAGAAAATGCCCACAGGTTTTAATTCAGATGCTTTTCTTGACTGTAACATTAAAAAACACACAAGAAAATCCCCCCTCAACCCATACAGGTTTATCACACCAATGAATAGTTTTGAACTTTTTTTTTTTTGGTGACTTTTTTCTGATTGGTAAATAATATGCTTTAGATCATATTCTGCACTGCTTCACCCAATGCAGATCTTTTGATTGATTGCAACTGAGAGTATAATTTGCCTCTCTGAAGATACCATTCTGGCTGAACTCCTGCCTCTGGGGCTCTATCCACTTTTTTTTTGCACTATTGCAACAGATGCCATACAACATCCAGTGTTGCTACCCAGCCAGCAATAAAGCCATGTATTTGTAATGAGAAGTTTGCTTTGTGATCAGTTTTTGGTTTTGCACTGATTTGAGCAGTATTTGCAAATAAGCATACCCTGGTCAGAAACTACTTCAACACTGATGATGGTATATTAATTTAAATGTTGATAGCAACAGTTTTTTAGGTAAAACAACCTGTTTCTTTGAGAAAAGAAGTCATGAAAAATAATGAACAAATTAAAGGTTCAAGAAGCCTGGGCAGCAGTACCAGTTTAAATATGAATATGGACACCTCACTATGGCCTAGGTGTGTTACAATTTCCTTTCCTCAGCTTCTGATCTATTAAATATACAACTGATAGGTAATAGTGAAGCTTAAATCACTAATAGTTGTCAAGTATTAAAAGATTCTCAGATGGATGATATTTTATTATATACAAACCTCTAACAGAAAATCATGTGCTCTAATACTTTGGAAGCACCTGATCTTTTCTATTGCCTGTACTTTATAATAAAACTATGTATTTTGGTTTTAATTAGGGGCTTCAATTAGCAAGAACTTGAGAATTACCCATGACCAGTATGCAGGATGAATTCGCCGTCTTCTCTGAAAATCAGAAGGTCAAATTGATTATTCCAGCTGTACTTTGTAAAAGGCAGTGTTAAACATTAATCATATGAGATTATTCCTCAGAATTGCTGGTTCAGATGGCTCTGTTGCCTACTGTTCAATACAAATAAGGTGAATTTTCTTGAGAATTATTGAACTACAAAGAGGGGAAAAAATTTAAGCTGATAAGAACTATTTCAACCTTGAATCATAAAGATCAACCATAAAAAACATGTAAAAATTTTGTTTTCAATTTTAAAAAAGGAACATTCAATGACACAGTAATCCCTTTTACAATAGTCTATCAGAAAGCTCAGATACACTTTCACACTGACTTCAGTACAGAAATGTATGTTTTATACTGGAATTACTGTTGTAAGCACCAATACTTGAAAGTTCAGTGAACTGCAAATATACAGGACAGGGAAAGGAAGGCAGGGAGAGCAATTTGTCCAATGGTTACTCAGTGTACCTGTGGCAGACCTAGAATTTGACATTAATATTGTTCCTGTGCCTATTTATAGCTCATCATACAAGTTAACAGAAATGCTGGAATTTTGTCCAAGCTTGGCTCATCTGATTTACCCCCACACACTTCAAGAAATTACCATGGAACTGAATTTTAAAATTACTGGCATGCTACACATATCTGTGTGTTAGAAAAGCCCAGAGATTAGATTACATAAAATTAGAATAGAATAAAGTTAGTGGCCACTGAATGATGACAACTTTTTCTTTAAATGAGGCTATATTAAGAACCAACTTAAAAGTAAGAAGCATTTCTTTATTGAGTGGTTGGTCAAACACTGGATCAGGCTTCCTACAGAGGCAGTTGATGTCCCAAGCCTGTCAGTGTTTAAGAGGCATTTGGACAATGCCTTGAATAACATGCTTTAACTCTTGGTCAGCCCTGACGTGGCCAGGTAGTTGGACTAGATGATCATTGTAGACCCCTTCCAACTGAAAACACTCTATTCTAAGTGAACTTGTATATCAATGACAAGCTAAAGTATCACTACGTCAGTATTATAGAAAAGTTTGATTGCTAAACTATTACATTACAATCTCAAAGTTTAAATATAACTATTTTCTGAAAAATCATCCAGACAATTACAGCATGTGCAAACAAGTGTGGTCCTTAAAGAATGATTCTTTAGAAGGGTGAGAAATGCAAGACTGTAACTACCAGCCTCCTAAAAATACAAACTGATAGTGTCAAAGTGTCTAAAAATTCAACAGTCCGATATATCAGATACAAACTCTGCTGGGAGAATACAAAATTGTAGGACACACAAAAAGACAAATGAAACAGTGGAAGAAACACAGTTACAAGCTTAATAGTTCCAACCCACCACAAAGATTGCCCAGATTTTCCTCTATTTATACCAGAAATTAACTTTTAAATATAACAGAAAATATATGATTCATAGAATTACAAATAGTTCTAATATATGTTTAAAGAAATAATGCAGTCAGTTATAGAACATTAAAAATAGAAATTTTGGTCAGAGTTTTTCCAACAATTTATCTATGAACAGTTGAATGGGATTTTAGTATGCAGCATCTTTTTCAGTAGGCTTTTTGGAATAGTAAGGAGAATAATACAACTGGTTACTTCTAGACAGAATAATTTATATAACCCTCATGAAAAATAAGGAATTCAGGCTTTAATGTGAAATGAATCCGGTCTAATTTTAAAGTGAAGTTTCACAGCTCCACGCAATATGATCTTCATTACCTAATGGGAGCTCCTGTTTTGTTAGCCAATAATAATCACCCCTCTAAGCTATTGCCTTTCAGGTATCTGCTAAAGATCTGATGGTTTTGTAAGCTTCACTAGCTCTTTGATCTTAGGTTTGAGTAGGGAGAATCTCTCAATATGTTACAGATATGAAACCTCACTATATATGAGAAATATCTACTTTCTTCAATCCTAGATTCAGCTATTAAAAAACAGAGAATCACAACAGAAACACCAATCCTAACAAACTTTGGCAGTACTGAGCTACTGCTGTTCTAAGTTCAGACAATATTTCCAATTGTGAACATGGTGCTTACAGTAGATGACAGTGTAAGAATTAAATACCACTCGCATAGCAGAAATACATTTGAAATGTGAAGTGGGAAATAAATGGGTGATCACAAGTATACAGGAAAATAAAATAGTTAGGACTGCAGAGGCAAATTTTGAATTTGCAGTAAAAGTTGCCGGCCTGCAAGACGTGGTTTTGAGAATGCACGCTCCAAAGCAGAGTCAGTTCCTTTTGATTTATGTCATCTATCTGTCTATCCAAAGAAGCATCTGAACTGTATTTCCAAGCAACCAATAAAATCAAACGAGATAACTTCTCAGAGATAACTCATGAACTTTTAATTTCCTTGAGAAGCAATGCAGAAAGTAATTGATCTTTAGATCTATACATTCTGTTCTTTTACTCAGGTGAAGAAATTATTGTACTGAAAATTTCTATATCGATATGTGTTCATCTAATAAAAAGCAACCAAGAGAGCTAGAATATATTAAAATAAATTAGATACACACAATGAGCTTTTTAGACACAATTCAAGAGCAACTGTATTTCCTCAAGTATAACTACCAGGTAAATAATTTTCTGTAAATAGTACTTTTGAGAAAACTGCTTCCAGATGATTTCTGAATAAAAAGAAAGGCAAAATTCACTACAGCATTTGTTTCAAATTATACAACCAACTAATTATCAAGTAGAGTTTTTCAGTATTGAATAATTAGTACAACTGAATAGCATACACAGATGGGTGAGAAAATGAAATTTATGAGTGAAATATGAAAATCAGTGAAGTCTGAAAGTAATTACAATGGAATTTTATTCCATTAGTTCTATATAAAGAGATATTAACTCATTTTCACCTCTGTCTCTAAGACGACAAGGCAGCACACTGATACACAGCTTCATCTATTTCAAAAAACACAGGATTTTACACTGTTGTTAATCCAGGAACAAATGGAAAAGGAAGAAAAAAAATAGTCTTTCTTTACAATTGACAGGTCATGATTAAAAAAGGTCAAAAAATGGCATTTGCATTATCTGCACTGTTTAGATAATAATAGTGTGTCAAGAGTGAATGATAAAAAAAGTGTTTTCAAAAAACCTCAACAAATGACAAATGAAGATGACAAATCACGGATCAGAAATTATCATCCAAAGCTATTGACCACAATTAACTGCAACAAAATTTGAGCCAATCAATAACTTCAGAAGTATATTTTGCTTGGTTTAATTCTTCTGCTGGACAGCACAGATATTGTGGAAGGCTTTTCTTAACTACAGGTTGAACATTCTGCAACTTGTTTCTATTACCCACAACTCATCTGCTTATGTTCTTTTATTGGCATCTTTTATGAAATCTGAACACCAAAGCTGAAACCTTCTTAAACTTCCACTGATATCATCATAGCAACAATGTTCAGCTGTCAGGGGATCAAAATGTCCAACATCCTCATTTTACTGCTTTTGAGACAATTTTTTTTAAAATCTGGAAACACATTTTGTTTAAAAACTGCAGATGCTTAGAAGGTGTATAGGAAATTACTATTCCATCTACAACATTCTTCCAGGATAAAGATCAAGGCAGGAAGAGCCACTGAAAATGAATTTGGTACCAGAAGATAGGCTATACGTAATTTCAGTGATGGAATAATCCCTTGTTTTATTAGTAGCTATATTCTTAGATAAATAATTCTCACCAGTTTAAACTGATACAATTTCAGTTTGTAGAAGAAAGCAAGCCACTATTTTGGTAAATTGCTTTGAAAGTCCCAATAGATGTGTATCTGAATCATTCAATGACAACTTTAAAAGAAGAAACGGTCCAGGACAAGCTAACACTTATCTTTATAGAATGGATTTGTGACAGGGACTGTGAAAGGAAAACATACACAGGACTAAGATCAACTTCTGATCATAGTTATTCAATTACAATAGCAGTTAGTAAACAGCTGAAAAAATAGGACACCGTCTCCATCAGGTATATTCTGTGACAGAGGAAATAGGAACTTGCTTTTCCTAAAGCTACATGAAGAACAATTACACAGTCTTTAACAATGAAAGCAACTCTAATTTTTTGGATCTTGAAAGTATAAACAAACAACATAAGATCTCTGCTAGAGTACGTATATATACCCAAGCGTTTTGTCTTTCTGGAAAGCCTCCAAAATCTCAGTCATTTGGCTGAAGTATTATGCATGGGAATATATATAATACTAGCTTATTGAAGAGATGGACAAAGTTTTCCAGTAGCTTTTGAGTAATAAAACAGTATTATAAAATGAGAAATCTGTGTAACCTTCAACTTGCAGTTTTCCATTGCAATTTATCAACTGTTTATTAGAGTCTAAAAATGCTCCCATTATTACCTCTGTGCTTTCTGGTTATAAGGTAATAGAAGACACTTTTTAAAAAGTTGCATCAGACTTTCTAAAGCAAGTATTTAGAGAACTGTTACATTGCTTTACTCTTAGAAAATCAGAATCTTGGTTTTCTCACTACTTTGATGGTCACCTTCATGACAGTAATCCTGTGAAATACACAGCTTCAGAGGATTGGAGATAAACTTCTCTGGTAGCTCTTCCTTTTATTTATGCTTTATATTAAAATATCAGAAGTGTGGTGCATTCAGCAAGCATTGTCAGTATCTTCAACTCATGCAAACTATTATTCAGAAAAATATTGCACTGTCAATTTGCAACAAGCTAAAGGAAAACAATTTAATGACAACTTATTATACCCAGAAATTTATCGTAATGATGAAATTGCTTTCTTGTATTTGGAATTATAACAAAGCATTTTAGAAATAACAGGAAAACTTTAAAAAGTCTTCTTTCACACTAACACTCTACTATAAAAGTAGTAATTTGCGGGATGGACAAAACAATGCTGTGGAGTGACAGCTCTGATCAAACTGCAAAGCGCTGGTTAATATCTCTTTAACTTTGATCAGGAAGGGTTTATTTCTGAAGTAGCAATGTCTAGATAAAAACATTTTTTTTTTTTTTACTTCATTATATCATAAACAAACCATAACATAGTGATTTCATAAGCATTGCCACATTTCCCTTTTCTCACAACAGAAAAGAAAAACTGCTCTCTTGTGTCCATTCATCACCCTTTAAATGAATAAGGAAAAGATACTAGTTTGATAAATGTAAGAGCCAAATTCATGATAAAATATACAAAATTATCATCAGAAAGATGTTACACATTAATGGTGTCCTCAAGTAATGTTCTGTAAAGCTTCCTGAGTGACTGTGTGACATATCACTACTTTAAAGATTACGTAACTGAACATATTCTTGCATCAATTTACATCACAAAAATTAAGGTTTTAAATTAAGATTTCTACAGAAGACCCTAAGGGCTCCACAAATTATTGTAAAATTTAGAGAGGCAAATGTGATTTGAGCAGCTAAATGAGAAGGCATTATAATCGTCAAGGCCTACATTCTCATTGAGATCTGCATTTATGTAATTCTGGAGTCAACCCAAAGAATTCAGGAAGTTTCCACATACTGAGACCATCACATATTTACTTATTCAGGAAAATTTTTGTAAAATTTCATTTCCACTGTATAAATTTATATATGAAATATGGGAAAAGATGGCCAAGATCAAATGTGTTGGGCTTGATCCTGCAAACTCATGAGCACATTGTTTGCTTCATACATGTGCTGCAGGAGCAAAGCTTAGTGTCACAGACATCTTTCAGCTGTGCACAGGGCAGAGTAAGATGAAATAAGACCCTCTGAGTTGTGGCCCTGCCCTTAACTAGTCTGGTGGGGACTGCATGTTTCTGGAGTTAAGGGGCAGGGATGAGAAAAGGGTAGCAGAAAGAATTTCTTCAGAAGATTTTCCTATTTTCGAAGGATATGAGGGGAGTTATCTCAAGAGGTAAGAAATAAGACCAGACAGGTGATTAAGACAGTCCTTTCACAGATTGCAAGATGAATGGCAAATGCCCTTGTGAAATACTTGTGGTACTTCTGAATGTAGATAAATGACTTCTTTAAGCTGCCTCAAATATGCAATGGTGAGCCATAGGCCTATGAGCAGTCCCAATAAAAAAAAAAAAAAAAAAAAAAAGTGAAGCAATTTGCACACGTTGAGGCTAACTGATTTCTAAGGCTAAATTATATTAAAGCACTTACACAGCCATTAAACCTCATGTTCCTTCACCACAGCTGCTTAACTAGTGATTGTAGGAAGAAACTGTTCTTTGACAAGTTCCCTAGTGAGTGAGACATTTTAGACTTTTCTTTATGATTACTCCTGTTTTGCCCACCCACTTACAACCCCAACTATAATAAGGCTATTTATGTTAACTACTACAAGATAAATGAAAACCACATTTTTGATACGTATATACAAACCCAGCACTCCGTGTACTAGAGCAACTTTGTGCCTCATGAGGGCACGGACTGGACTTGTGACTGATCTATGTAGTTCTGTCATTTTAATACCCCCCCTCTCCAACCTCTTGTTCAGATTCCTGTGCCACACAGCACATGGCACCAATCAGCAACATCATGCCACACAGCTGCTCTTTGGCATCAAGATCTATGTTCCTGTAAAACACAGGTAGTCTGCTTGGTCATGCAAAATGGCAGTGATTTCCAAGCATGTGTATGACACTAGACTCAAGGCTTTGTCACTGGAATATCAGGTATCTCCTAAAGCCAGGTACAACTCCAGCTACACTTACAGTAGAAGTCCTTCCACTGAATTTAATACTAGAATGCACGTCAATTCATTCAAGCCTCATGAAGGCAATTAGTTCATTCAACACTGGAGGTACAACTGGATTAATAAAGATGTGCTTTTAAAAATGTTCAGAAAAACTGGTTTGAGGTTACAAGCAGTACCTCAGAAAGTTCTTGTCTGAGATAACAAGCAGTTGTTTAAAACAAGTGGAGCAGTTCTAACAGATTGGACTGACTCTATAGTGTTGCAATTAAATCACCAACCTGGTAAGAGGGAAGTGCATTCCCTTTTCTCCACACCAGTCCACAACCTGCAAGTTTTTAACTACACCTCGATCTGCCTCTTTCAGTGAGGAAATGTAAGTATGGATTGGAAGATCATCAATTCAATGTGCAATGGTCAAAGCTTCCAGTTCTCACATCTCCAAGTCAGAAATTCAACCCTGAGACTTAGAAAAATACCCAAGTATAGATGTCATTCTATTTTAGGAAAGCTTCAATTTTTATAAAGAATTTCCAGTGAAAACAGTACAGTAAGAATACCTAACTAGCTCCTATTTACTGTGTTGTAATGTACCATAATGGCCACCCTCCATTTTGTGTATGATACCAGCTGAAAAAAGTCTCAATATATGAAAAACAGGAGCTTGAAACATTCTTCAATGTGCGCAGTACTTTGAAACATGAAAAAAATCCTAAATCTTTAGAGTGTTCAGATGTGAATAACAGAGATAAACATATACTACATAGTGAGGAACAAGCATAAAGCTTTCATGTCTCTTCATGGGAAATCCTATAGAAGGTGATTAAACCCACAGAGGCCATTGTAGAACTCATGCCATACCATTTGAGAAAGCCTTTTTTTACCCCAATAACTGACAACAAAGTTATTAATTTACAACAGATTTCTTTTTCCTGTATATCTGCAGCTAACAGTAATTTTTAAAGCCACTCTGTTGTTTAACTACCAGGCTCAACACGGAAAGTTGTCAGTTAGAAAAATAAAATAAATCAAAATCAGTTAAATTTGGCTCTCCTCCCCAATAGTCCTAAGTTATGAGCAGTTATTCTCCCTTCTCTTCAGAGCCTCCTTTAAGCTCTCTCATCAGGATTTCAAAGTTAGATGATCAGATGTTCAGAGAGGCACCTAATTTCTCACAGGCACTTCTGAAAGATCCTGACTAGGTCTACAGTGAACAATTTTCTTTCTCTTCCCCTGCCCCCATCCTTTTTCTGGCCTTTGATCTTTAGAAAGCACAAATGAATAAAGTCATAGCCCACAGAGTCAATCCCCTACTATTTACCTCTTTCCTCTCTGCCCCCCTTCATGACCAAGACCCTAGCACAACCAGGCCAGTTAAGTTGGGCTAAGATACAGCAGCAGGTATCATCAGCACTGTGACAAATGAGAATGTGTGTCAGGGGAGACTGTTTAAACAAACAGTTGGATGCTTGGGAACACAGACAGAAGACCTAAGATCTTGCTCTTTTTTCTTTTTCTTTCCCTCTCTGTCTTCAAAACAGAAGATTAAGCTTGCTGTGAACATGAGCTGATGAAAAGAATTCAAATAGTGCTTTGAATAGTGCCACTGGGAGCGTCACAGGAGAATTACAAATTGCTGCTGGAGACACCAGTCTCCCTTTACAGAAAGTTAACATAAAAGTACACATATCTTCTTTCTATAAGGTACTAACTTGTAAATTAACCTTTAATGGAGTATAAATGATGTCCTGAAAGAACTGCTTATGCAGCTATATTTATGATCTAGAAAATTGCAAATATTTACAAGATTATAGGTGTTAATGGTCTGTCAAAAATGTTTGTATATTGTACATACATTAAACCTCAGTTTAAGACCACCCTGCTATAAAGACCACCCCATTTCTTGTCCCATATAGAATTTCACTTTGATTCCATATATTCCATTCCTTATAACAAGGCTAAGCCTCAGCACACACCCAAACCACTCTAGACAAGAAACTTCTCCTCCATAGGATCCACTTATTTTACTCCCTGATCCCAGATCCTTTGTGCAGCTCTCTATTGGCCAGTATTATCATTGTTCTTCACCTTCAGTAACAGATCTGAAGAACACTCCAAGTTGCTCTACTGCTCATGATACACTCCAAAGGCAAAGCAAAGCTGGAGAGGGCAGTCAGATAACAGGCTTCAGAGATCTGAACTGCAACACAAGCAACAACTCTACCTTCCAACATTCCTGCCTCAGTTTCCCCACTCTGATATAAGCCAGTCACACTTTTCAATGAAGCACCTTTAGCATCTCTGTGTCGTCCTCTAAGGAACATATTTACTGTTCAAACACGGGTCATCAGTAAAGAAAACAGATAAACCAAATCCTGCTGTCTGGCCTCTCTTAAGACCTCTGTTTCCAAGGGCTTCTGCTGCTGTCGACACAGCAGGTGTACCCAGTGAGGCCTTTCATCTAGCTGGTAGAGCAAGCCCCTTTCCCTGACCCAGCACTTCTACAGCAGCCCCCTATTCCCTGCAACTCTCTCTCAGCTAAGCTGCTTGTTGTTCTTTTATCTCACCACCTGGGTGCAGCTAATTAATCACATGTGGGGCTACACACCCAACTCCTTAATACAAAATTCACAAGATTCATTTTCTACATTTAGGTCTCAGGTCTGAGCGTTCTTTTTTTCACTAAGCTCATTATTTATCCTGTAATTTTCCATACAACACTTTTTAATTGAGGTTTTTGACCAATGCTACAGTGAAATAAAAAGAAAACATCCCCTCTTTGAGTTAACAGCAATTTCTGTATTTGTCTCTGATTTAATTTTTCTTTGGTAAATAATATTAATGTGCTTTTCCAGACAGAAAATATAGCAACAATAGTATCAGTACAAGCTATTGAATGTATTTGCTATTCAAGTGAGAGACTAACTTGTCCTCTGATCTATTACAGTTTCTTTTCTGGGCAACTGCATAACTCTCTATGTCAGAAATTTGATTCAGATTTTGGAATTAAAATTTCTTTTTCTGCAAATATTGTCAAATAAAACCAGTTGGAACTTGTCAGTTGTGATAGTGAGATTTCAGAAAGGTCAAAGTTCAAATTTTGAAAAAAGAAAAACATTTTTTTTGGAAATGCGTGTAACTAAACCCAGTTTCTTACTCAAAAGATGTTACATTTTTAATACTTGCTTTAGAAACATCAGTGTATTCATGCATAAATTCAGCTGGGGAAAAATAAATATTTTAGGAATAAATACTTGGGACTCTGCCCAGGTTTTATTACAACAGATTATTTTATTTTGTAATTTATCATTTGCTGTACATTACCTTGCTCAGTGACCAAAAAAAAAGCTCTTCATTAGGATAAAAAGTCAAAGGAAAACTTGAAAAGGCCCCGTCCCCACTGACCTCATGCACATTTTTATTGATATCAAATTGCTCATATTTTTTTGCCTTGCCATTTTCATTTTTATACCTGCTGGGTCAGATCTTCAAATGATGTAAACTGGCATAGACCTAATGGTTTCAATGTAACTATCAGAGCTGAGGATCTGGCATTAATTATTGGGGATTTTCTGTTATCCAGTGAGATAATGTAAAAGCAGTTCCTCTCATAACTTTGAAACAGAACTATCTGTAAGATAACTATAGAGATATGTCTTAAGTGCACTGCTATTAGGAAAACATTAACTTCTAAGATTTTAACCAGATCTTCAAATTGTCTAATTATTTTTATGCTGTAATCCATGTCAAGAGAATAATAAAGTTAAGTTTCTCACAAATTATGAAACATTTAATACTCCTAAAAATACAGGATTTGCTTGGAAAGCTCAATGAAATTATGCCATTTCAATTTTAGTGTTGTTTTACACAGAATGAGCTGTCATATCAATCTGGCTGCTAATGAGCAGCACAGCAAACAACAAAGCTTATATACAATTTTCAGTTTCTATGCATTGTATTTGACCTGGTTTATGGCTGGCATAACCAGGTACATTGCCAGGTTCCAAAGTATTTCTCTTGCCTTGAATGCATAGTTTCAGTGAGTCTTCTCAGTCTTCTAAGACTAATCAGTCAAAAGGGCTTTTTATACAAGTGTCTAGATAAACTTCAGAATTTTATTTTTATAGTCCTATAGGTTGTCTTCTAGTTTTGCAGCATCTAGTGAGTAGAGATCAAAAGCCCGAGATCCCTAGCAGATCAACAAGAGGTTTTGTTGCAATCAAACACCGTACATGTCATACAGCTTCTGTGCTTCTAATATATTTCCCATGTTAAACAAAAGCATTACAAACTATGTATTTATAACTCTGTTATAGAGCAAAAAAAACCCTCACACAATCATGAACTTTGAAGCGTCTAATGTTAGCTTTCAAGGACAAAGACAAAACTCCAAGATCTCTATGACTAGATACCCGAGGTGCCTCTTAATTTTCTCTGATCATCAGTGCAATGAGCTATACATTTCCATTAATATAATTGGATTTCTTGCTGCCAATACTCACACTGGAAGAGTGTTTTCCACCAACAGATGGTACATCCTGATTTACCATTTATAAACTTATGCATTTGTAGCTAGTTTATATTATTTTGATTTTTTATTCCCAGTATTTTTATTTGGAAGTGTATATCTAACTTTGACGTCTTCCCTCTTGATACACAAACAGTGATTGTGGACCTTGAATCAATTAGTTGATTTCAACAGCAGTTAAATGTCTTTGTGGATCTGAGCCTTCATGTTCCTGCATTCAAGTTTTTCCTCTGTAAATGAAGAATAAACAGTCCTTCCTTTCCTCTCCTCTGTGTTCCTGTTCAGACTATAAATTCTTCAGGTCAGGAATTCTGTTACTAAATGTTGGTTTAGTGCCTACTACAATGGGTATCTGCTCACAGTGGGGTACTACTATGTTACAAAAAAAAAAAAAAAAAAAAAAAAGTAAATATTACTGACAGTAAAAATACAGCTTGTTGACTAAAGGTGCATGAAAAGAATTTTGTCCTGTAGGACATCAAAGTTCTTAAAAATTCATATATCAAGTATTGCCATCTGAACTAAATTAGTTTTGTAGAACTAAGATTTCATGGCAAATAAAAATAGTATATCATCTTAATAAAAGCATCATGTGCAAAGGGAAAATAAAAGCAAGAAAGATATAATTTTATAGTACGTGCACAGTTCTTCTTACTCTGAACTGAAATTCAAAACTACCAAAAGAAGCAGCCATCAACAGCCACATAATCAATCTGCTGCATAGCTGGTGCTGGTGTCCAACTTATTTGATACAAAGGACAGTGGAAACAATAGGAAAGTTTGCAGGAGTGTAGTAAATAACTCTAATGCTTTGAATTGCAAAGGGTAAGCAGCCTACCAAAAGTATTTATCATAGTCATATTGGGGGAAAGAAACATCACCAAACAGAACAGTGCAAGCCAGATGCTTGGAGATTAAATGGGGTCAAAAATGCAACCCTAATTTTCATAACATCCTCATAAAAATTCACAGGAAACTGCTTTCTGAACCTGTTATGGAAGAGATTTTTTTGAAAGTTAAAGGGGACTTGCAGATTGAAATTCTACTGAATAAGGTCAGAATTACAGAGGAAGGGAAAAATAATCTGTTCATTAGATAAAACTAACATAAAAATCAAAACAGAACAATGGCTGAAAGTAGTTGACAGTTATGTCTAGACTTATGAGACCAGATTTACATCTTTCAATTTGCACTTGTGTTGAAGGTTCAGATCAGAGTCAGATCTTTAACCCCTTCAATGAAGGAACTGGAATTATTGCATACAAGTGAACAAACACACTTGACTTTTGTGAACTCCCCAGACTTGCCCCTTTATTTTATTTACATATTATATATGTAAATAAAATAAAATAAAATAAAATAAATAATTTTCTAATATGTGCAGCTTCTTTCAACCATAGTGTCACTCCCCCTTCATTACTGCACACCATCTGCTCAGCAAACTGAAATATAATTGAAAATCAACACTATAGAGATCAAAATGGTTGTTTCAAAGTGTTATTGTTTGAAGCTACTTAGAAGCATAGAAAAATGTTTAGGTATATTGATGATTTTAATTTTCTTTTTCTTTGAAATCTCAAATTTCAACAAAAGTTCTTTGGAAAAAATAATATTGTTTTACTTGTTACACAATGTGTTGAAAATAAAAAAATAATAAAAAAATAAATTTCCCTCTACTTTCAAATTTAGGAATATGTGACCAAAATGTTTTTTAAATGCTCTGATACCTTCCAGTTTGAATGTGGCTTTTCTACATTAGACAACAAGATTCAATTCAAAATCAGTTATTCACCTCTAAAAGTTCTTATACTGTTCAAGATGACCTGTTGCTTGTGTTACCCCAGGACTTTTGAACCAACTGCTATCATCTTTTTTTTTTCAAAATATGTAATAATAGGAGATATCACTTTTTATTTTATCACTGGGACTAGAGACCATATGATTGAAAATACAGAAAATTACGTCACCTGAATTTTATCAACAAGGACTCACGATCAGACTGGTTAGGGGTGAACAAAATTCAATTTCCAGGTGAACTTCTAGAAGTAGAAGCATAGATAGGATGTTGATACAATACTTAACCTACAAGATTGCAACTACGTTACTGATAACCTATATTCTCACAGATCTGTGCTGTATATCATAACTGAGTGAGCCAAGAAATAAGGAATCAAGGCGGTGATGTGGGTAGGTGACTGGATCACATTCAGTATATAGATTCTGTGTTTCTACCTCATCCTTCAGTAATGACCTTCTTCAGTTTCTTTAATCTAAACACAGGTGTAAAGAGTAGGAGTAATACATACACTTACAACACTGCACTTTTTTATATATATAAACCCAAGCCTAAAGTCCATTCAATATAATGGAAGATGTCCCACATTATTTCTATACAGTACAGACCTTAGCAAAAGAGAGGATCTTATTTTCAAGAGAAAAATAAGATGGAATCCCACCACATATGAAGGCCAAGATACCAGAAGCCTCAAAAAAAGTAAATTAAGGTCATGTTATTCAATATCTCTTAAATATAATGGATGAAGAAGCCCATTAGAAATTACAGGAATCAAGTCCTTAGCCCTTTAGCTGCCATCCAAAAAGCCATCTGACATTTTCACCTACCACTAAGAGTTCCTGTGCCAGCAGCACTAGGACAATGCCCAAAGCAATGACAGACTTCTAATTTTCAGGCTTTGATATTGCAAAACAATGCAGCAAAGAGAAATGAAAACGTAACAAATTGGTTGACAATTTTCTTTTAGACTCTTCCCTTTCATTTCTACCATACCAATTTACCTCCTGCTGACTTGCAAAAGAAAAACTGTGTAATTAATTTGCTTTAGTGGACAGTGGAGGAATACAGAATGCAAATATGAGAACCATAGCTTTTGTGTATTTTGGCTGACAGTTTAAGCTGTAATTATTATCTGCCAACAATTTGAACAAAAGTGTAATCTCTAATGCAAATGAATTCTCAGAAGAGCAAGCAATAAAGTTTTAAAAAAGTAAAAATCAGCCACATCTGAACATACTGGCCATACTCTTTTTGTAAACAAAAAATTTAATAAATTGATATGCTGATGGGACATGTGGTATAAATAAACTGTGCATAGGAGTGACTATACAATGTAATTTTTTTCCATCAGTGACTAAGACAACCTACCATACTTATAAAGGTCATCTTTCTTCTTCTATGGAAATTCAGAAACAAATTTTCGTCTGTATTTCAGAAGAAGAGTAATTCTTAAATAATACTGCAACTGAAGTACAAGGTGCAATTCCCTCAGTACTCAAAGCCACTATGGCTGTAGAACATGGTTATGTTTGGTGTTCCTACAGCCTGTGAATGAGTCTATACTGCTGCCCCATGCAAGTATGATCTGTGTGTCTGCTGCACGGTGAGTCTAACACTTCTGCAAGCCATCAGACCTAGTGCACACGTGCTGCATAGACTGCCAGTTCGTGATCAGATCGCCCAGCCAGATGAGGTATGTTGGATTAATGCACACGCTTGAAGTTACTCTGTGGCACAGGCACATAAAGGCTGGAGTACCAAAAGCACTTTCTCCGACAGCATAGTTGACTTGAGGTGTTTCTACCCTCCCTCTTCTCTAGTTCCCTCCATACAGTAACAATCCTGTGCCCCATGTTCTGATATAGCAACTGTAATTGAAACTGTTTCAGCTAAACATAAGAGATAGCCTTCTGGGGTTCCTATAAATCCAGATTGAAATACTCAGATGTATGCTGTGCAACACCTGTGCAGCCAGCTCAACACCATGAAAACACCATGTCAGACCTACTGTATGGGGTATAATTGTTGTGCACATGAGGAACAGAGCAAATCTTCTGTATATGCAGGGAAAAAATAGACAGAGCTTGTGAAGCAGGTCAGATGCTTCCTGAAAGACTTGGCTTACTGAGTGAGTGCAGCCTGAATTGAAAGCACATGTGTGGTAGGGCAGGTCTGTCCAAAACTTCCGGAATGCGTCAGATCTATTGCAGGCAGACAGCAACTGTGTAGTGCATGCGCACTTACTTAAACTTTTATTGGAAGAACGAGTTTACTACAACTGCCGCATGGGATGCAGTCACTGATGCTCCAGTTGGCCTGCTGTGTTACCAGAAATCTCAGATACATGTTTGAATATGTCAAAACCTTTGAAGCTAAAGATTTTATCCGGAGAGGAAAATCTGGAGCTGTGGTATCCCATATTTCTCCTTCAATAAAATCCAATATGAAGAATTGTTTCCCAATAGAAATTTTTGAGTCACTGTAATGTCTATCATGTTAAAACATGTCAATTGTATCTAGTCTGACACATGACCCAAGTACAACAAGCTATACATTCCCATACTGGAACTGTAAAATAATGTACATGTATACAACATGGACAGTGTTTGTTGTAGCTGTGGGATACTTCATCTCTCTCCCTGTATTCTTTGCCACACTTGCACTGCAACATAAATGAAGCAATCTCACTTCTCTTACTACAGAAGGGATTTGGCTTGCCTTAAGATTGTGTGTTTGATTCAGAACAATATGATCAACTTGCTCTTTTTTATAAAAAAGAACAGCTTATGGTAAGATGAACATGGCATACCAGGGGAAAGACTCTACAGAGGTTATGATTTAAGCTTAAAAGCTAGTACAAGTTAATTCTTCTTGAAGCCAAAACAGCTGGAAAAGAGGTTTTCTCTGACAATCATCCCTAAATCTAAAAACTTGGCTGCAGAGACCACTAGTTTACTCTCCTTCCCACACACTACACTTTTGTCTCTGAAGCAACTAGAAATGCAACTTTGAACCTCTCATATGTACAGAGGAAACAGATGATAAACTCACTATTTTTGCCAAATTAATTTTGACTAATGTGCTATCTTGGTGCTAAAATACAACTGGAATGATGGTCTATGCAGATAAAATTAGTAATCTGATACTACACTTGCTGAGTAATTTGCTATACCTACACGTTCAACTTACCAACTTAAAACTTTGGTGGTGCTCATTGTCACATCAAGGGTAGGAGGGCTCAGATTTCAAGCTGTGGTTGATCTTAACAAATAACTAAGCATACAGATGGAGCAGCAGTGTGGAATACTGGATAACACTTTGGGCTTGGGAGTGAGAAGACTTAATTTCTATTTTTGTTGTATGACTGTGACCAAGTCGCTTCCTGTTTCTCTGACCCCTTCTGCCCTCATCCATCATGTGTCTACACAGCACACTTCCTTTCTTATATGCAATACCTAATAAAATAGGTAGGTGATCCTGTAACACAAATAATATCTGTACAATGCTTCTTGCCTATGTTTATTAAGACATGTTTCCTCCATAATATTCTACATTTATGATTCAAAAGATGGCAACATATAAACTGTCAAACTCACAGAAGACATTTTTATCTCAATTCCCAGTGGAAAACAGTCTTACAGATATGTGAACCATTAATGATGTCAAAGGCTTCTTGTTTCTTTTGCACTCTATAAATCTTCTAGTACATATCAGATACAAACACATTTTCAAGCATCAATTAATATATTTTATCTTACTTATTAACGTGTGTGTAAAATTTTGCCTCTGGCAACGTATCTCACTACTGTATCTGCCTACTATTATTTACCCATTTTTAAGCCCACATTTTCATATATTATTCTTCTATTTCACTTAGGGTTTGATTTTTATGGAAAAGGCCATCAGGAATTACTGGTACTTGAGAGTTTAATTTTCTCAAATAATTTGTAACTTTTATCAACAATGCAAAAAGGGAACAGAAGTTATGTTCAAAATGAATAAAGTGAATACAGCTAATAGAGACTGATCTAAAAATTGTATTACTGCTTCCTAAAAAATGTGAACAATAAGACAAGTGGGAAAAAGAGTATGAAAGAGAATTGGAGCTTTTTCACCATTATCTGAAGACCAAAAATACAGTTTTTATTACACACATACTTAACTATCAGCCGCCATACAGTCTTTTCTGAGCTACGTGCCAGCTCTGATCAAACTGTAGAACACCAAGGATAACAGCTGGTAAATGTAACACACACTCCCTGGTTAAAGTTCATGTCATCGGGAGAGTAAAATGCATAGTGCTAAACCCTAAAATGTGTTTAGCATTCTGGTCTTAACCTTGGAAAGCATTAAGCACATGATTTTCTTTAACCCCTCAGAAGTCTAAGTAGTTTCACTGAAAACAATGAGACCACTTAAGTACTTAAAAATTAAGCGCAAACTCAGGTAGGTTGCTGGATTGGGACAAACACGCTTGCAGATCCAACCACTAATTCGCATCCTTGTTTGCAGCTGTATGCAGTTAGATCACTCAGCTCTGTACAGTGCTGGATACAACAGCCTACAGGTAACTGCAAAAGTGCTAGTTCTGTGAAGGGTAAATAATGTTGCTACAAGTAGACTGGATACATTCACATAACAGGGGTTAGACTTCAGTTGGTACTACTTAGGTCAATCTTGTTTATATACCTAATATTATAAATATGCAACATTAATGAGCCTAACATGTCAAATAACATTAAATAATTTGGAAGCCAAACATTTTTTTGTGAGAAGAGATCAGTTTCTTGAAATATACAGCTTTTAATGGGACTGAGAAGAACAATTATCTTTTATCTGCTAATAAACATGAGACTAAAAGGATACAAACCTAAACTAATGAAAAAATTATATACCTTAAGTACCCCAAAATACACAAAGTCACTGTAATAAATAATCATCAAACATCCATCTGTAAGATACCTATACCAAACTTACTGCTAAATAGTGAAACGAAATAGGGTTTTTTTAAAATAAAAAATGTCTCTGCACTGCCATGTTAGCAACAAGGTTCCCTGAGCAGAACTCTCTGTGTGTAGGTCTCCCCACTCCAAGTTTCACACATCCTCAAAGCATCAGAGACTATGTATATACTGCTGAGTTGATCTGCCTATGTACAGCACCTTTTCTCCAGAGCTTTGAAAGTTCAGAAATCCTGAAAAAACAATTCAAACTCTATTTATTCTGCTCCAATAGATTCTCAAGTAAAATAATCCAAACTCATTGAGTAAGAGTTGTCACAGTTTCATGTTCTGCCCACAGTGTTTTATGATTTTTGTTTGATAAATATTCTATCTCTTAATATTCTCATACTGGAAATTTAAAAAAATATATTAAAAATTATAATTTATTAAAAAATTTACCACTTAATACCCCATTCAAGCAAATGTCATGATTGGAAAACTCATTAAAAAAATCTCTTTTTAAAATACAGTCTCTTTAGAACATAAGACTATTTTACATGTTTGCATTTAAGAAGTAGAAAATAAAGCTCAGCACAGCCATTTAATGGGAACAATATTAAGGCTTGTCCACACAGGAAGTTAAGCTAAATTAGCTGAAAGGTGTGAATTTAAAGTGCATTAAGGTAAAGTGAACTACAGTCACTTTACTTCTGAATGAGAACATTCACACCAGGCTTTAATGCCCTTTAACTAATATACTTTAAAATCATATCTTTAGTTAATTTGTCTTAACTTCCTGTGCAAACAACTCCTCTCTAGCACTTAGCGAGAGCCACAATATAGATTGATGTGGGTATATTTATAAATATGCCTATTAACCTTAAGACTCTGAGTCAATAAAATTTGAGATGTTAAATAAAAATAAGAAATATGTCCTTGCATGAACTTCCTAGTGCAATGAGAGTGCAAACAGTCCTAGTGTTCTTAGTGCAAACATATCATTAATTTAGCCCTAATTTGTATAAAAGTATATTAAATGCTCAGAGCCAGATTAAAAAAAAAAAAAAAAGAAGCAATTGCATATTATAACTGACTTTTATGAATTTATTCCTGAAACAAAATGAAATGTAAATAAATAGAAAATAAAGCTATGTTTTTTTTAATTACGGCACACGTATTGAGATTCACCAAGAAGGACTAAATATAAAGGACCTACATTTGAATTCACTTTTTAAAAACGCAAGGAAAAAAAGGCTCTAAAATTCTTTCTTTTCTGAGGGATGTTCTGAAAGTCATGGTTATAAAGGATGCCTCAAATTATCCAGAGAAAGCAAAACAAGACTTTGCCTCAGATAACCTGCAAAATCAATACTAACTGTGTTTTTCCTGCCACTGCTCAAGTTTAAAAAAATCTTTTCAGAAGCAACTCTTATAGAAAGAGAACAGAGATATACTTAACACCCCATGTATATTTACCGAGTGACTTAGTGCTCTGGCAAACCAAGGAACAATGGTCTGGCATAACAACCAGTGTTCAGACTACTATTGTGCTCTACAGACTAACTCACTGAGATCAGCTACTAGGAGTCTAGCTTGGAAAAAAAAAAGATGCCCTTTGCAAGAGCAGCAGAAAATGTCCTGTTTTTCCAGCCAAGCTGGCACACTGATGTTGTGTGTCCTCAGTATCCGGGTAGCCCTGGAGGCAGCCCCACATGTTCTCAAGGTTACACAGAAGCCTCATGATTCACCCCTAGATAGCCCCTAAGTCCTCTCTTCAAAAAATGATGAAGAGTACACATTTAGTTCAAAAGGGAAAATGCAATAATGCTGAGAGAACTTTTTTTTTTTTAACTGATGTCTTAGAGGATGGGAGAGTGGACCATGAAAAAGATTCTCTTTAAAAAGAGGACTACTAAAATAACAGCACTGATGGTTGCTAAAACATAAACTTTTAATGAAAAAAATATGCTGTTCAGCATATACCATCTTTTTTAGTTCATCAATTCACAAAAAGCTTGACCTGATGCAAGCACTAGATGTTCTGATCAACTGACTACAACAGAATACAGATAAAAAGATATCTAGCAGGTGATATATAAACAAATATTTGCATCAACCTTCATAAATATTCTGAAATGCTGAGTATGCCCAGAAAAGTCATTTAGTTAGCAGAACTCCATCAGTTAAAACCTTCCTTAAGTGCATTACTAATTTCACTCTTACAATATTACACAGTAACACAAACTAAGAGTATTGTATTAACACAAGTGGCAAAGCTATAGCCATTTACAGTTCAGCAAAATGTAAGAGACTGCCCTTGCTTGGGCATCTTGGTGCTGTGTATTGCACATTACAAAACACAATTGGCGATGAGAATATCCAGGTCTGTTTGATAGCTTTTTCTGAGTGCAGACTGTTGCTTAGACAACATACAGCCTTATGCTTTAAATCTCAGTTAGAGCCACAATCCTCTTTTAGTTCCTCATGTTTTCTGATTTCACCTAACTGGGCAGTCCATGCACTATTTTTGAGCACTCAGTACTAATACAGACTTTGGACAGATTTCCCATAACTCGATATTCTGCATTTTGTGCTGCTGAAGCTTTTAAATCATGGTTCATTTCCATGATGAAAGCCAGTCACAAACTTAAACTCTCATATATAAAGCAGAAAATCTAACCATTAGGTTAATAGTTACAGTCAAAGGCAGTAAGAGTGTGTGTGGCAAAACTGAGCTATTTGTCCCATAGCCCCTGTTTGTGTGACACCTTATTCTTCTCACTTGGTACCTTCCCTTTATTTCCAACATGTTCTCTTTGTAGCCTTTAATTCTGTTATATGTAATAGAGTAAGTTCTGGAGAAAAAGCAGTTATTGTTTTTGCCAACACTACAGCAAATGTAGATTGCCTTTGAGGGGTAGCCTCTTGGTGTTTTCCCTGAGCAATGGGCACCCACTGAGTTGAGCTAACCACACACTAAGATTGTAAGTGAAAATATATGGTCATTTTCTGTTTGTGCAACAACATTATGTAGTCCTAAACTTCAGAGATCCCACCATCTTTGTTGTAATTTTCCCCAAAAAAGACTGTTAATATGCTTTAAAAATTCTAGATGATTTGATGTTTGGTTGTTTTATACTCTCAGCCCTTTAGAGCCATGCTCATTGCAAGAGCCTCTAAGCGTGCTTTTCACTACTGTGATAAGCAAGAAAGAGCTCCCATCTCTGATGCTGTTTGCTATGTCCTCTTCCATTTCTTTTATAGCTTATGGAGTTGGGAAATTTAAATTTCACTTTTTAATTATGACTCCATCCCTGATGTTAACACCAGAACATTGCTATCTATAAGAACTTAAAAGGTGGAGCTTTATTCTACAGGAGATCTAGGACCCTGCTTGGACTCAGTGGAAGAGGGACGGTTTTCTCTTTTGCTCAGCGATGTAAGTCAGGGACATAATGTAATTTACAGAAAGTTGTGCATAAATCTTGATCATCACAGATATCACACCCTACAAATACAGAAAATCCTTAAACCAGCAAAAACATTAAGAGAAAATGCACCTGAGACAGGCAGACACGTGTCTAATTCATACCATCAAGCTATGAGCTAAAACTTTAACTTCAGTGATTATGCCTGAGACATTTAAATGGCTTTAAATTATAAGTCTAGCAGAAGTATTTTTCTAATAATAAGCCATTAATTCTGGCAGTTTCAGACTGTCTGAATCTAGGTGTATAAACTGTAGCTGCATCAATCAGTGCTGTGTGTCTGGCTATTTCAGGCATTCCTTGTTAGTGTAAAGAAAGAACAGTTTGTCCACCAAGCACAACAGCAGCTGAGATTCCCGTTGATTGATAACTAAATGTGCCGTAGTGAAAATATATTCATATAGAGCTGAAGAAGCAGGCACAGCAAAGACGTAATAGGGGCGGAGGAAGGAGAGATGAAATTGGCCACAACAGGAAATTCCTTCTCATGAGTCTTCCAACTAGCTGACAAGATGGATTTCATTCCTGCAGGTAACAGTGCCTTTATATTTAATCTTCTACAACATCTGTAACCATGCAAATTCTTCACTGCTCTATATGCAAGCTCAATTACTGAAAAATTGTTCTTGCTGTTTAGGACATTTCTTCACTGTATATGGTACTGTTTCACATACAGAATCCACTGATGCCAACAAAACTGGTGCGTGAAGAAAGCATATATATGAAGGGAACTTATTCTGCCAGTTGAAGAATCCTTTACTGATCACAGTTAGGAAGTTGGAAATTTCTGAAGTCTGAAGTGGTTTATCAAGAGGCTTGTAGTATTTATTTCCAGAGAACCAATGATTTTGCTGTTAAGAATTGGCAGTTCACAGATGTCACAGTATTTAGGTTGAAGAACCTTATTTTGAAAACTTTACAATTCTAGCTAGGAAAGGAATATTTTCTGCTGTAAATGTCAGTATCAGTATTATACACAGTGACGTGTAAAACTCAACTAATTTTCCAGTTTGGTGAAAATTTCACATTTGGGTTCTCAGCCAAATGTCTGTCTGAACTTCTGAGCTTTGACAGTCTGAAAAACAGGCTAGAAGTTTCAGAGCACAGATTTCTACCATTTGCAAACTGTGAAAATCTAGGCTATAAAACTTTGACAAAATTTGGCCCAGACCCTGACTTGATAGATCAAGTAGGTGAGCATCACTACAGCAGTTAGTAACACAACATCAGAATTTCCTATTACATTAGCCTCTTTTCTAACATTCATTCAATCAGTACGGAAAGACTTTTGTCCTCCTATGCAGTAAAATACTGAAGTATGCACTTAAGTTTAACTTGACCGTCTTTCCGTCAATGACATAAAAGTTTGAAGTGCAACAAGTACTTACCTGAGAGGCAGATAATCCTGTAATTAAAATGCCATGCTGCTAGCTCTGTTAGAAGATGTAATGAGGAAGAGACAGTCACTCTGCTTTCATTTCCGGTCTATACATTGGTAGTAAATGCTTCTTTTATTGTCAAAGCAGTGAGGTAAGCATCCCAGAGCAACTGAGACTGATTAAATTTGGATGTCACCTACCTCCAGGTGAGGTGAGTCTGAGCCTCCCATTTTGCCACCTAAGCTAAGTGGTATGGTGAAAATCAATTACAGTCCAAAGGACTTAACCTTGAATTCACAGGTATATCTGAAAACAAATTTGGAACAATCTTTTAATCCTTAAATACATTTTATGAAATGCAGATTTCTTGGTAATGGTTGAAGATATTAGATACAGTCAAAAAAGATACTTAAAAGCATGAGTCCTTTATGAGTGGAAACTCATACAGGCATTTCAGCACAATTAATTAATCTGCTTATATTTAGGCACGGGCTGAAATATCTTGGTTAGCTGATACCAGAAAGGGGAAGAGCTTTAAATACAACATCAAGGATGTGATTTTTAAATGTTTTTGTGGTCATAGCCAGGTTCAGAGCTCAACTTTTCAAGGGAGAAAACTGAGAAAATAACTATATTGAATTATTTTTTGCCCTGAAAGAGAAAAGGCCAGTAGAAACACTCCCCTATCAAGCAGTTTATTTACAGATGACAGGCAAGCTTTCATTCTTATTCCAGTTCATGACTTTGTGTTTTTTCTAATTTTTTTTCTTAAAAGTTCTCTGGCATTATTTTCTCTAATCAGCTGTGAAAAGCACAAAATAAAATGATGTGGCAGAGGTTTATGCTCTTGAGAAATCAGCCTCCTAGAGTGACTTCTAAATTAAGGAAATACATTTTTTGTTTTGTCTTTTTCTTGACAATTTCCATGTAAACTGAAATGATACCATTCCCCATCCCATCAAGCCACATTGTTCTTGGAAAAAGAACAACAACATTCACTTATACAAAAGAACTTGTCTGGAACAAACTATGAATGAAAATTGGATTTATTTTTATTTCGTTGAATTTGTTGTATGACCTAATGAAGGGGACTACCCCATTCCTGGTGAACAGAGTTAACTCCAAGTTAGCTTCCCCTTTTCAACAAGTGCTGCAAAGAGATTCCCAAAGGGATGTAGCTGGGGATCACTAGAAGGAGGCTCAGATTGATGCATTATGTAGAAGCTGTTATTAGTAGTAACAGTGTGGTAGCATTTATGAGCCATGGATTAGTGTCACCCGATGACAGCTGAACCCATCTATGAACTGTTTCCCTGCTCCAGTTAAAGACATGTCCCCATAGAACTTTTTTAGATAACAAAACAAAAAATGAATGTTGGCTGATCTGTCTTGCCTAACTGGGGGATTGGAGTAAGAAGATCCGTTTGTCTTTCCTTCGCTCAGAGAACTGGTAACAAGTCTAGTCTATTCTGTTATTTCCCTCTTTCTCTTCTATTTTGATGTTTCCAATTATGCACTGGAAAAGCATTCTATTTTCCTTTGCTAGAACAATTTTTGTCTTGCAATATTAACCTTGCCTGGTGCAGAAGAAGGTGCAGACTAATAAGACCTCTTTTGCTCCAATTCACTGGAGGTGGTGAATCCAGATAGACCTGCAGAGTGTGCACAGGCAAACCCTGTTAAATCTGTGACCAGGACACATTCATGAGACTATGTGTTTCCTGCCAGCCTGCAAGGGTCACTGAAGACTAATGCTACCAGGTTCTCAAATCTGGGGAGACACATCTCACTTTGCAAACATATACTACTGTCCCATTGCCAAAAGTCAGATCAGGAAATGACCCATATATTTCACTGTTGTTCAATGGGCAACATTTTGCAAAGGCCCCTGCAAGATTTCGTTTTCAAGGCTCCCATTAAAGATTTAAGATTGCTGTGTTTGATCATTGAATTTAAAAAGTTAAAGCAAAATAAAATTTCAAAGAGAAATGTAACACTGTTTATGGAAAGGTCAGATTGTAACAGTTACAATGAAGACATGCTCAGGTGCCTGGCTTATGTGAGACATTTTTAATTTTCATATTTATAATTACAATGAATGCGTTAAATAGAGGTAGAAAAGATGGATGTGGGGCCTTTAGTTCCCACTCCTATATCAATAGCACTTTGCTGAAGGACAAATTCTTCAGTATGCTAAAACAGAATTACATAAAAAAATCTTCTCCATCTTTCCCATACACAGGGGCCTGCATTTAATTTTCATAGTCATTAGCAAATAATTTATTTTTACCACTTCTTCCTAATATGTCTGACCAAATATGCCACATAGAAGCCCTCCCCACGCACTGTCAAGCAGACTAGGAGAAACTAGTTAAAACCATATTTCATTTTAAAACTTCCTATACAGATTAGGCAGATGCAGACAGGGGTGGTCTGTCTGCCACCAGTGATTGTCTTACAGAACATGAAAACAAAACCACAAAGTTGCTGACAGTCTGTTTTTATGTTTCTACCCATACAAGTTTGGTCATGGCTTCTCTAAGGATGCATAGCTGTCCTCGTTTGAACTTGTAGATCTCAGTATCCTCTTTTATGGATTATGTTTCCTTTATACTCAGCCAGATGGAAATGGGGTTTTTCCAGCTTTGCAGTCTGGATCACAAGCTGGGTTTTGCTCTGCTTCTGTACATTCATTTATTTCCATTTCATTTTCCGTTGCATTTGTCTACCCAGGAAATCACTGCAAATTACACTGGGACATAAATTCACAGCATACCAATTACTTTGTAATAATTCCCTGTGTTAATCCACTCACCATACCCCAAATCCTTAGAAAGTGGAATAAACTTCCTTGTACTTACTGAGTGTTCAAAGTGCCACACAGTGTTGCTGCATATGCTGCTACACATAATCTGACACCTCCGCTTTCTTTGCAGCAATTTTTCTATTAGCTATTAACTATTTTAGGTGACTTTTCAAAAATATCTTCAGACAGGTATATTATGTGTCTGCTGGTGACTGTTTTTGCATGTTAATAATCCAGTTCTTCCTGTACAAATCTTGGACTCTATCCTTTAAATCAAAAAATGAAGTGTCTCTCAATAAGGACAGATTTCTAAAAGCCATTATTTTAAAAAAAATTTTGTTCAGAGAACGAACTCTTCTTTTATTAAATGCCTGCTAAACTCTTAACACTCAATGTTCTGTCACACATAGAGTACATTGTCACAGATATAGTGGAAGCCATTATTAGTGGCTACAGAAAGACACTCTAAGAACTTCCAAAAGCCACCCATTCCTGTTTCAGATTTAACCAAAGAACAGGAAACCATTAATGATGAATTTCACCTGTAGAACCATGTGCAAACTCTACATGTTTCATTATGGAAGGGAAATAGTTTATCTGATTTACTCTACACTTCTAACCCTGCATCTATTTTTTTTTTATTGTCTGCAAGAATTTCCCTAGTCACACCAGAAAGACAAGCACAACAGAAGATTCCAGTAAATCTTTGCACAAAAACAAGGTGTCTCTCTTTCCAGCCTTCCATACTTAACAAACACAGTGCACATTTTGTGTTGTAGCACTCAGCTATTAAAAATTGACAACACAAATTTAGTGAAAGTAAAAACTTTCACCCGCCGCAAACTGGAACTTTACACATGAAAAACTGTTAATAAATATTTTTTTTTTTCAACTCTACAAAACAGAGAACTATGAACAGAAATGAGAGCTTCCAGAAAGGAGAAAGTCTGGATCCTAAGAAAATTACTCTTATTCTTGTAATAGAGAGTACAAAGAAAATAAGAGAGAATGTATCCAGAGCAAAGACTGAATTATGATCTGTGGAGATCCCTGTTATAGATTTTGGATTGGGGATGGAATATACATCAGAGAATAATTAAAATTTTGCAAAAGAAACCAATTTAATAATACATGGAAACATGGCATGCATTTATGTTATGTTTGTTACCATACTGGTATTACATTTCAGTTCTTGGGGGGAATACAGGTTAATAACTCCGCTTGAAAAGAATATTGTTGGCAAGCTTAAGGACACAAACCAGTTATTCTGTACCCAGTACACCAGCCAGCAGGACACATTTCTACCATAATCTGCAGTTGGTCAGCTCTAAAACATCTAATTAAAGCAATTATTCTAGACTTTAATTGTTTATTTTTATTACTATAGTATCAAGAGACCCCTGCTGAAACTGGGGCTATATGCTCTACAAACACTTAGCAAGAGAGAATAATTTGCCTTTCAAGCTTTCAATATAAATAAATAAGACACAGAGGAAACAGCAAGGTGAAGAGATGATAGTTATGTGTGGGTTCAGTTACATAGTGGTAGAGACACGATTAACATCTGACCCTACTTAGTCCCATTCTGGTGTCTGACCAGTTGGATGTCTAGGGTTTTATATATAATTTCAATCTTTTCTTTAAGAACAACAACAACAAGAAAGAATAATAAAATTAAGTATGAGATACTATTTCAAGTTACAGTACTGGGTATTGGAAATTTTAGGATTCTGATCCTAAAGACCCCGTGGTTTTTAACAATAGAGACAAAAATATTATCAGGTTCATAAATGAAGTGCTTATTTATTCTCCAAAACATCCTTTGAAAGTTAAACTCAAAGCTCATTGAAATCAGCTAAAAATTTCCATTAATTTCAGAGGCTTTTGGATTATGTTCCTTTTGTGTCCCAACAATAAACCTTTATAATATTAATTTGAAATCCCAAGATAAATCTAAAAACCCTACTTAAGAAATGTAGTGGCCTAACTAACATGAAATAAACAATCTAGCCACTTGTTGGGAAGTCCATCACTGCTGAAACCTGGCCCTGTAAGGCGAACTTTGTGAACAGGATAAAAGTCCCAATAAAGTTGGCTGTGCACTTTGAAAGAACTATGGTACCTTACGTATTTTATTGCTAACATGCATAAATCAATCAGTGTCCTGAAAGCAACAGTCTTTCTTAACTCATTGATTTAAAGTAAGAAAGGCCAATCGTCACACTTATGTGTATAAATAGCTGATTTTGATGAGGTAAGACCCATGAGTAGGTGTTTGCAAGAGTAAGGTCTGAGACATACAATTCACACAGAGTTTGCTAGGTTTACAACTAAATACACTTTATGTCAACAACTTAAATATGAAGTCTAAAACATCACCTTTTTCAATAGCAATATTAAGCTCAGCAAACGTTTTCAAAGGAAGAAAAAGTCACACACAACAATGACTACACTTATTCTCAACATACAGTTTCTCAGTATCGCAGTAAAGCAGTTCATTACTATCAACTTTCTTCTCTCTACAGATTCCTGCAGGGGAGTTAGTTTTTAAATAATTTTAAAATTCACTAATTATTCTCATAAAAAGCATGTCAGAAACCTGGACAGAGGTTCATAACAAAATAACAGAGAAATAGAAGAAATTATTATCTATAAATAATGTTTAGCTGCAAGATACAAAGATTGTATAAAACCAGATACATTTATCTCTCACTTATCCACCTTTGCCTGCAAAGACACCGTACTCTGTCTGGTAGACTAGGTGGGTAATAGGCGAAAATATTTTTACTTTTCCAGTTACCATCCTCCTATAGCATCTCTTCTCTCTCTATGACAATTCGTTTGTTTCTTGAATGATGAATCTAAATATAATCCCAACTGGCACTATAATCAGACTGGGAGGATTGACAATGCTTGGTGTAAATAGTACCACTTTCACAGCTTTACTATTGCATACAATGAGTTTAAATAAATAGCCATATGAACACAACAACAGATATAATCTGGAGAAATGCTTCTGCCATCCTGTTTTGCTTCCTTAAATAGAAAATAGCAAAGAATCACTGTTGTTCAATAGGGATGATAATGACATAGGATTGGAGCTCTCTGGAGCAATGGCTGTCACCAAACTGCAGACAAGCAGTGACAAAATTAAAGAAATGTCAACTCTTCAAACCAACCTTTTCCTCCAACCTTTTCCACTTACATTGCTCAGACTCTGGTATACTCTCCAAAACCTTATCTTTCTATCATTTTACAGAGTTTTAAAAATATCTAAAGCATCATTCCTGTAGCATGACATGATGTAAAAATACATTCTTCACTGTAAGACATCAGATGTTGCAAATCTCAGCCTCTTATTAATATCTAAATGAAACTGAGTTATTTTTAAATGTACTGCTGCAAGGAACAATTCTTTAGGTAATATAAACTCTAGTAGTTCAAATGAATTTGGTAGTGCTGAAACATGTCACAGCTGAGGCTCTATCCTTACCCCTGCGAACACTCAGACTGCATGCTATCTGTTTTAAGTGCTCAAAATAGATACAGATAATGAGTTACAAAATATACTTTTTATAAGAATATTCTGGAAAGTAGTGAACATTTATTTTCAATCCCAAATTGAACACAATGGTCAAGTTCAGACAGCATTGGTTTAAGCCTTATAACAGTGTGTTAGAAATCTGAAGAACCCTTTAAATAGACAGCATAGAGACATTCATCTGACCAATGATCTCACAGTTTCTTTGTGCACAGTACCGAAGTGAAAAACAATCAGATTACAGAGTAGGAATTGTACAATGGAAATAACTTCTAAAATAAACAATATTAACTATTTAGATATGGGATATTTTTTAATATATAAGCCCATTTAGTTTTCAAAAGCCTCTAACAACCATCATCTGGTTTAAATTCTAACTCAAACAAAGTAAAATGCCGTGTTGATTATTTTTAAAGAATAACTTTCTGGCTATATATTAAATAAAAACTGAATGATTACCTTCACTTGTGAGCCAAAAAATATTGTCACACCAAACAGAATCCAATAAAAATGGCCAGTTCTTTTCCATATCCTTTTGCAATGACCATAGATCAGATTTTCCATGTATAAAATGCTTAGTGATATATATACTTTTCAAGAAGTACAAATGGCTAATTGGCAATTCTAACTCAACAGTAACTTCTGAAAAAATTTGATACACTTCAGTATAATGAAGATTTTTGAAATAATATTTTTGAAATACAGTCATAATTTTAAATATTATTACAGAAACTTCCATAAGCACTCTAATCACACATTCGGTAAAATATTTCAAATGTTATCCTTTCCTTTACAGAAGTTCACTGACTGCATATGTCAACTTCCGTAACATATTATTTCAGACATTAAAATGTTGGACCTGAAATTCTTATCTATTTCAAGTGACAATCTGACTGATCTAAAACTTAGGTTGGCCTACAAAAACCATTGTGTTTCAGTCTGAATATATACTCTCCTTTTCCAAAAGGATTTGTTACTTCCCTGGTGATGCATGATAGCTATTGTATAATCTTGCACTGCCCAAAAAAAGAGGCTATAGAATACAGCCTATACAAGCAGAGATTTATGAAGTGGCAAATATTTGCTTGAGACAATTGCTGACCTCAGAGGAACATCTTCAGGAGACCAGGCATGCTGAGCGTTGCCATATGATTCACACAAGGATTAGCTCTGAACAAAAGCTGCAGAAACTTTGTATTTAGAAGAAACTTGGATTCAGGTACATCTCAGCTTGACTCCATTTGAAATGTAAATCCAAAGATCATTTATTTCAGCAACGTCGGGATGCAAAAGGGAAAGGAGACATTAGCCTTAAAAGATTTAGAAAAGGGTGTTTTAGGATCCCTCTGCAGATTTCTATCTTTTTCAGCTCACTATTTGCCTTAAGGCAGGAAACTAACCCTGAACTCATTGTATATGCATTTCTGATATGTTTCTGGGGAAGGCAACTTTAGACATCAACTTTAAGCTCATACCTGAACTTCCTCCAAAATGCACTCCAAACTCTCAAGGTTTACTACTACAGAACAAACCTAATCTGAATCATACAGGAGATAATCCTTAACACAGTCTTGAAGATGACACAAAAGCAGGCTACAAAATCAGCGAAGGAGTTTTTTCAGGTCTTGGTTTTACCTTTTTTAGATCCAAGAGAAATATTTGTAGAGGCAGAGAAATGAAATGATAACCCACAGTTATTGTTTATTTTGAAGACCCTCCCACTTAGTTTTTCATACAACAGTCCCAGGCAATATAGAAGAGTCTGAAGGATAATCCCATGAATACATCCATTACAATTCAGAATAGCTTCTGTATAGCAGGCTCTACAAACATACATTTATGTGCTTTTCATAATGGTACTGAAAGAGTAGAAAAAGAAGGGAAAAGGAAAAGATTATTTTTTTTTTTAATTTTTTAATCCAATGAGTGGAAGAATAAGAAAGTATGAAAAGGCAACATCGCTGAACAAAAATTGATACAGAAGTAAAATCAGCTTCTCATAGGAAGAGGAGAAAACAGCTCCACAAATCCTATGACTGAAAAATTAATAGAAGCAGGTGATTAAAACTGAGGGCGTAAGGAAGTAATACTGGTTCTCCATAGAGCTGTCCATTAAAACTCTATTGATAATATTCAAGTAGAGAGAAGAAACATTAATCTAAGTCTTCTCATATGTATGATATTTGTGAATTTGAAAAGGCTTTGAGACAAAGCTTGTTTATCCAAACTCCTTGCTGAGCTCTTTCAGATGTCCTACCTACACTTGCACTTTAGAAGATGTATGTTTGCTGCTCATTGGCATTAAATTTTTAAGCACACCACATTGTTGTTTTTACATCTTAATTGCTGGGTAATCTGTTTTTTCAGTGAAATAAATCTTTGGGCTATAACACTTCCCAGTTGTTTATTCAGTACAGTTTATACCACCTCAAGTATGCCTACACATCAAGCTAACATAACGTGATTATAATAAATTTTGTCATAAATAAGGTAGCAAGGATGACACTAGCAGTGAAGACATGAAGGCACTAGATATAGAAAGTAGAGCGATCTCACTGGTTTTAGGAGAATTTGTCTTCTCATCACCCTGGAACAAACTAAGCCCACTGCCGCAGTGTTTTTACAGTTGCTGTTACCTATGTCAGTAGGAGTGCACTAGCACATGCTACAGTAAGAAGTGTATTTGGATCAGTGATACAACATGAGTAAGTGGGATGTTGGGGCAATGAAAGATCTGGGGCACTTTGTCTACTTTCAGGGCCTCTATCTATATAAGCAAGTAGTTGGGCCATTATTCCCATGGGCTAACTGGCATTTGACCCACATGCATCTCTCTGGCTACATTACAAAGTTTGCAATGCAGACATACAGGTCAGGACTTAAATGACACAAGGACAAAGACTCTAGCTACTTTGCTGAACAACAGCTACAGACTCTGTACGGTCACTAGTCCTGTCTTCTTAAGTCCTTTAAAGCTCTCTGAAAATGCCAGACCAGTTCCAGGATTGGAAACAGATGCGTAAGAGCCATTCACAATTCCTAGGTTTTCTGGCTCTTCCCACAAAAGATGCTGGAAGGTCTTTACATAAGAAGATGACCACTGTCTACCTTCATGCCATAATAATGCATTTCAGTAAGGGATCAGATGAGTGGTAACAGGTTGCTAGGGGCAGTATTGCACCAGACTATCATACCAGTCCTCTCTTCAGGGCTACAACATAAAAGCCATGATCCATGAACAAGATAATATATGATTTGCTTTTTGGACAGAACTATCTTGGAGGAGTTATACCTGCTGACCTTTTAATGAATAAATCAGACTGCAGAAAGAATTACTCACATTATAAGTCTTGCCTTTTACTTGGTGTTGAAAAATCATATAGTACATAAAAATGGTAAGGTCCAGAAATTTGATCTTGTATAAGATTATCCTTCTTGCTAATGGCATGAAACTTCTCCAATTTCTTGGATGTCAGCCACATAAATGAGCTTCCCATAAGTCTTCCTATAGATCAATCATAATTAATTTCTTTAATCTCTAACATCCATTTTTTCTTCCATTTCAACTTAGTCTATGTATGTGTCCTATACATAAAGCATCAAGAAATTGAAGTAGGTGTTGATATCAATCTAATCTGCTTCTTCTGCATTAGATCTTTGCTTAATGTTCTAAAATACGTAGCACTTCTGTAGATTATTAAAATTCTTTTTATTTAGTTAGTTTCTGGATGAAGTGATCCCTTAGTGTTACTTCCTTGTCTCCAGATTTCTGAGGAGGCTTTATTTATGTTTGCAGTGCACTTCAAATGCTTGGATGAAAGGCACAGTATAACTACTGCTAATAACAGTACAAACTTATTAAATCTGAAGTAACTCAAACTGCTTTCAGGGGCTTATTCATACAGAATCTCTAACAGCATGACTGAAAAAGGACTGACATTTTTGTTCATCTGAATGAAAATAAACTCTTCCCCAAAAGATAGGGTCAGTGTCAAACAAGGGAAAACTGAAGAACTAGACAGCAAATGGGGACAAGGGAAGTAATTGAGATCAGTCTGCAATTACTTAAAATCTTTGCTAAAAAAAAAAAAACAAACCAAAAAAACCCAAACCCAAAACAAAACTAAAACCCAGAATTGTCCTTACATATTACAAAATAAACACACTGAATTATAATTTGGAACTCAAACAGTGCCTCCTAAATGTCAAATATTTTAACCCTGTACCTTAGTTAGCATCACTGACTCATTCAATAGTATTGTTTGAAGTAGAGCACAAAAGGAGGGAAATATAACCACAGAGAGAAAAGGGGAACAATTCATTTCAGTGATATTATATTATTCAGGCACAAAACCCAATATTATTCGTAAAGATGTAAACACGGCAATTTTTCATAATTTAAATTTGAACTAAGAGACAAATTGTCAATTACCATGCAAAAGGGACTATTATGACTGTTTGAACCTGTGTTCATCTAGAAAAAGCTCAGTGGTACTGAGTGCTGTACAAGCACATAGCAAGTGGTGTGGAGAAGGTTAGCATTTCACAAGGAATAGGAAGAGTAATAACAGCACATTATTGACATGACTCTGGATAACTGCTGCATGATAGTTCTGCAGCTGCTCTGCGCATGTAGACACCAGTGATTTTTTTTTTCCCTGCAGTGATCACATCTGAAATAAGAGCAACTAAGTTGCCTGTAGTGGTAAATGCATTCACTGCGACATTAGGAGATTAACCTGTAAGTGTGGAAAAAAAGGAAGCCTGAAATCCAAATAATCAGTATGCAGCACTATTTGTCAAAATATGAACTTGATTGCCTGAATTTTAATTCAAATGTGATGAAAAATTGTGACCAGAGGAACTTTGTACATTAAATTAGGAAGAACTGAGAGACAAATTAATCCCTTTAGTCGCCCACAAAATAACTGACTTAAAATTGGATTAATTCAGATGTCTCTTTTTAGGTAAAATGACTACAAACTTACTGAGTTTATGCATTAGGCTTTTCCAACTGAGACTGGCAAGAACTCTGCTAATACATAACACATTAGAGACAGCAGAACAAATGTTTATTTCAAGACATACAAAGATTAAATTTAATTATTTCATAGTATGCTGTATTTCAGTGAAACACAGCTACTACTTTACCAATGCTATAGCTATTTTGAGGGAAATAAACTGCTCTATTTCTGTTATTTATACACCAGCATCACAATTTTTTATGCATATGCACATGTATGTACATATACCACATGTGCATATCTCCTCTTCTGTACCATGAAGAAAAGCAACTAGATCTATCTACAGAAAAGTTAGTTGACTTAAATTTTCAATAAAAGAGCAATACTTTATCTCAGATTCTGCATACCTTATCATTAACTTCAAAAACAAATACAATTTTGACAAGCAATATGGCATATTTTTACAGTATTTTAGAGTCCTTTCAAGGTCCTCATGGCATATCATCTCCATTTAGTGGATAGGGAAGGAAAACAGAGAGGTGAGGTGAGATGTTCGGGGCTATAAAGGAAGTCAGTAGCATACTATGGACTAGAACCCAGTTTTGCTATTATTTCCAGACCCTGAAAAGCTAAATGCAGACATACAATCCTACCAGTAAACAAGGTAAGCATCACATTAGTACCCGTTTCAAACATACATGCCTACTGGGAAGTGCTGGACACTTCTGGTTGCCAGCCAGTAAACTTTCCCCCTCCTCAGCGTGAACTCTGATTGTGTGCCAGTTCACTTACCCATGATTATCATTTTTTCTGTCTGATGAGCGTAGAACAATTGCCTTTCGAGCACTGGTTAGCTAGAGCCGGAAGAACCGTTTGCCTCCAGCCCAGCTGTCGGAGTCTCCATGCAAGATGCCGTGCAAAATGTTGAGTTAAAAGAAAACACGAGTAGGGGGAAAAGAGAGCTCTCTGAGAACCTCCACATGGTTCCTGTTGCTAAGGGAACCACTCCCTTTGTCTGCATAGGTTAGGAATGGCTGCTTCGTTTGGAATCTGTCTCTTAAGTACTGAAAACAGCACAACAATTTCAGGAAGAAAAAAAAAAAAACAACCCCCTCCAATTCATTTTATGACCAAAGGAAAACTGAACCACTTAAGAATTCTTACATTAAAACCAGCTATTAGTAGTTGATTTGGATGACTTCAAGGAGATGGTAGAACTCATCTGTGCCATCTGATGGGACGATACACCACTGCACACAGTTTAATTTAGTTATTGTAATTAGCTTTTGGGAACAAGGCAGCTGATTACAGAAAGGTAGATCAAGAAATCAGATCCAGTTTACTACAGCAAATGGAGAGAGACCAACAGCAAGAAATATCAGCTTTTAATAAGTATTAATGACAGACTGCAGAAGAGAGATGTCTTTACTTCTATAGGCTCCTATAAAAATCCAAGTCTGAATCTTTATCTCTGTTCTCTGTGGCCGTTCTCCCTTGCTGCCTCTTGTCCTCAAGGCCCAACACTGCATTTGCTGTGTTCCTGAACCCCAAAATATAAGAAAATCAAATTCTATATGGGCCCATTGGTCTCAGTCCAATTCAGCATATGGAGTTAGGAATCCTTGCTTCTTATCTTTGTCTATCCATGGTTTTAAGGAATATACCAGGATGTGTACTTCTGGATAAGGGTGATTTCACTGTGAGTCTGAAGTCCTACAACACGAAGAGCTAATAGAAATTGTCATGAAGGTTAGTATATTGGGAACAAAACCACCTTGAGTCTAACCTCAAACTTTTTGTTTGCATTAAGAAAATCAGTCTCCTTATGAAAACATTCAGCACAACATGCATTGCACAACACAATCATCTTTTCACTCTCTCAGGTGACACCAAAACCAGCATCCCAAAATACTGTGAGTGTAATTTTTTTCTGTGGAATCACTTGTTTCAATATCTTAATGTTATGGGGTAGAGATGGTCAAAGACTTGGATCTAGATCCAAATTTTCAAGCATAGACTTAACTGAGCCCCTTAACACATCCAGAGCGCAACCAGAAAAATGTGTTACATTATGTCTAGATGAGTAGACAAAAGTTCAAAATATTACTTGATGCACTTCTGTATGGAAATCAGATTTTTCTCATTCCACCAGAGAGCAGCTGCAAGTGCTTGCAACAGTGGATAGAGGTCAGAACTAGTTCAGTCTTATGGTAAAGAGCTGAGCTTCACTTTATGCAAGGTAGTTGCTGAGGAAAGTCAGTGCCAGTGTTCTATTTTCCTAAGAGTCGAGCTGATTTTTTTTCCCCTCAGTCAGACTGCTGCTCTTAGAGAACACTAGTCAGATAACAGTATGAGACATCTTTGCTCACACACCACAGTCCAGCACTGATTCTTTGACATAAAGACCTGAAAAATTCAGCTGTCACTTCATTGCACATGTTGAATTGTATCTGCAGCATGATATGTGTTGCACCCCCCCTTCCTTTTCCTCTCACCCCAATGAGTCAAATAAAGCAGTCAAGATTGCTTTGTAGAGAGGCCCTCCTGCTCTCCTTTGCAAAAAGATTAGGAGATTAGAGAGGGCAACTGAGAGTTCAATTTAGGGACGTTAGAAAGCAACCCCTAACATACAGGTTCCTGTTGCATCATTTTTAGCAAGGAACAATTAATGGGAAACCAATTTAAAAGTTTGTGGTTTTAGTTATTAGTTTCCTTTCAGATGATTAATTTGAATTGCTCAGTCCTGCTGTGTATTTGTGTACACACACACACACACATCCCATTTTTTCCTCCTCATGGATAGACTGATGTCAAGGCTAATGCAAGCAAAGGATCTTGGGATTCTGCGCAGCCACAGCAAGGGAGGCAACACCTTTTAGGACTGAACTAAACTTTCTGTCAATAAATTCTTTACCCAGTTTATTCTGCTGCTTGCAACCCGTGGAGCCTTCTTCAACATTTTTACAATAACAAGGGCAAAACCATATACATTGAGAACATTCAAAGTTAACTCCCAGCATAATAAAAATCTTCAACACCCCAAATTCATGCTTAGTGAGTCTAACAGTGCATTTTATCTAAGTCTTTTACAAATCTTTTTGTACATAATTCTATCATTAATACTGGAGTATTTTGCTGATCATTCCCATTTTATCACTTCAGAATAAAAAGACATTGAGAGTAATTTCAGATCACATTACAATTTTATGAAGGGACCAGGGACTGCATCAATGCAGCCTCCTGCAAAAGATGTTTTCTCTGTTTAATAGAAATTTCAGCATCTTGTACAGGACATTTAACATTTTCCTATTATTACAAAAGCAACATTTTATTGACAGACTGTTAGTGAGGCTCAGACTTGATGACCATAATGCCAATTTATACAGAAATGGAATTATACTGAGGAACTTTTCTTCGATGAAATAGTAAGAACTTTATCTATTACTATAAATGCCAGCTTCTCAAAAGCTCAGTTGAAAAATTAACTTGTTCAAGTACCGATCTCCTAAAGAGTCTGACTTTGTTATGCTAATCCAAAGTATTAAGAATAATCAGAAATGAATTCATTAATGGCTACTTGAATCAACTGCTTTTTGTCTTAAATGTGAACACATCCACCCAGTCAGAAATTACCTAACACAGTGTGATTGAAGGTTATTTATTTACTTACATATAACAAGCATCTGAGCAGCTTGCAGTGCATGAAGTGAGGCTATGGAAAAGTACATTACAGTGCTCCTGCTTCAGGGACCTCTTGGTCAGAATTTCAGTATATATGCCTATTTTCTGTTTATTGTTCAGTCAAAAACATTAAAACTCTATCCCCTCAGCCCACAGACTAAAACTTAGTGACCAAGAAAAGATTGCCTGCCTTATTTAAGGTGGATTAAAGGGAATTTTAAAAATAAACATTTACAAAACACTGAAAATATCATTTTGTTAAGGTTAAGTGTATAAACACCTTACCTGTTACAAATATAGATCTTGTTATGCAATGAAAAAGAGAAGCAGATGGAGCTGTTGATAGCCTCAATGACAATAGTGCAACGTGCAGTTGCACAGGAACAAGTATTTCCCTTATAAGGAAAATTTTTCATATTCACCAATTTTTTTCAGTTGCAACTTGGAATTAAAATTCCAACACGAGAAATTTTCCATAGGAGGGTCATATTTAAAAGACCCTCTATGTAAAAAAACCTTTACTTTGAATGAACTGACATGGATTTAAATGACCTGTGAGAGTATGTGTATGGTTGTATGTGCATGTATAAGGTTTCTTGTCCACTTTCGTGAGCCCAGACTCCCATCCTTGGTGGCAGTCTGCCAAACAGGCCAAGAACGTGAAGAAACTTGACTTTCTGGCACCATTCCATGTAAGATTCTGGGGAGCTGAGAGCTGGGAAAAGCGGGTGAGCTGGCAAGAAACCAAGCACATTTCCATCAAAAATTTCATTGGAATAGACATTTTCATGCAACGTATTAGGTTTTCGTGAACTAACATTAGCTGAGAGAAAAATGTTCCACTGGAAAGTTTCCAACTTGTCCTAGTGCTAAGATCTTGACACTTGGACCTCCTATTTTTCATTCAACTGAAAAATGCATTTCAATTTCGTAGTGTCATGCACAGAGATAGAATATAGTTTACTGTACTATTGATTGTCTAAAATTATTTATCCTGATATTGTAAAAACAAGCTTTATTTTGGCATACTGCAGCGAGTGCTGTTCTCTCATGCCTGCATGCTTTTTTGCAGTCCCCCCACCCCTCAGAGTCTTTCATCTAAATGGATCACAATATGGAGTGTCAGCAGAAGAAGGACTCAGTGGTGAGAGAACTAGCTTGTACTCAGAGACAGATTTTAATATCCATGTCTGGAACAAAATCTCATGTTTTATCTTCTGTACTAGTTCAGTAGGGAAAACAGTACATCCCTACTGTGCAGTGTTATTAGAATTAATACATAAAGATTATAATAATGGACCTGTAACTTTTCTGACAAACATATAGAATATATTAGCTTCAACTACTAAACTGCAGAAGTCTCTTAAAAATGAAGTATTTAACATTATTTTGAGTAAAGATGTCACAAAGTTGTGTCACAAAACAGAGGTAGAGAAGGCTATAGTGCTGGATGAACAGTCAATCGTATTTTGAATGCAGATACAACACACCCACACACACTTCAAATATTTGATTTCACAGATTCTTTAAGACAAAAATGTATATGCAAGTTTAATTTAGCCAATGCGTTCCAATGCTCCTTTTAATTATTGTGTTTGCTGAGTATTCAATCTGCTGATTCCCTCTCCCCTTTATTATTCCCCCAAATCAGGAGCTGAAGGGTCTGGTGTGTCCATATGGTATTCTGCAGGGTTTTCTTCCCAATTTTTTCCCCTTTATCTGAAATATAATTTCAAATAACAAAAGATACTGACTCCTCTAGAAACCTTGTTTCTGATATCCATAAATCATTATGGACAGCAAACAATTATTCCAGCATGGCCTTTTTGTAAAAATATGTTTATTTTGCCATTTCTCCAAGGTAGCAAGTTGAACCTGAGAAAGCCTCTGTACATGAATTAATAGAAAAAAAACCCATGTCTGTAACCTAGCCTCACTGAGCCAAAACACTCAGCTCTGCTTTCAGGCACATACAGAATTTTTTTAGTTCAATCTCATGTTTGTGTGTATTTCATGGATCCTACTTCAAAAATTCAGACTGTATTCAGCAGACAAGAATAGCGTATCGGTACCAAAATATTAGATCACTTCAGCAAAACCCAATCGTGTTGAACAAGTGTTCTTAAAACTAGGGAGGGCCAGACAAGAGGTGCAATGCTTGCTTTACTAAAGAAGCCTTAAGAGTCCAGGATGGTGCAAGTACTGCAGAAACTGCAAGTGACACCTGGATGACTAGTGAAAAGGATAGTTAATACAGTGCTTACCATTGCTTAATAATCAAGAAAAAACCCCATGTCTGGAGCTAGCAGAATTCCAGGGATGTTCCTAGATATTTCTCTGAATTCCATCTAACAGCCTACACAGAAAACAGCAACTTACTTCGACCAGTTCTGTTCTGCTCCTTATAGTTGGTCTTCATAAACTTTTGTATAACTAATTTTATGCTTTCACTATATTTGGGAAATGTATGTTTGCACTCTACCTGAATTTAGGATACTTTTATTATGCAGTATAAACAGTATTAGATTACTCAATGAAATAAAATTGAGAGAGGCATCTAACTTAGGAAACCGATCACAGTGATGGATGGAAGAAAGAAAGCATTCTTTCTTACTTCCTTCTTAAGAACGGCTACCATCAAAACCAACTATACGAGCCCTAGGACAAACCACCAGTTGACTGTAAATTCATATTTTATCTTACTTTTCTTTTTTTCCAAGTAGGCTTGCATCAAAATGTTTATGGAGGAAGTTAACATCTTTTGCACTGTGTTTAGACAGAATCCTGGTCTTTGACTAAGATACAAATCCTGCACTAAAATAACTGATGTACAGCCATATTATATTAGATATTGTGCAATCTGTCTTTGCAATAGCACTTCATAAGGAGGTAAACCCATGTAATTTGGCAGGTACTTTTAGAATGAAATTCTGGTATTTTTCTATTCAGGCCAAATTGTTCTACTGACATATCAAGGTAGACACGTAAATTAAGGTGCTTTAAAAACTAAATAGTATCGTTAGAATCTAATATTTAATGAAATTTATCATGTAAGGAACAATAAAAGCTCATCTTATTCAAACTGCACATGTGATATTTCTGAGCTTATTGGAAAACTTGAACCAAATTCAGCTTTGTCACTGATAGGATACTGCAAAACTGGACAGTTTCTGCATGCTTAGCTTTTGAACCTGCCTCTCAGAACACTTACACATATTATGCCCCATTCAGGAAGTGATCTCACTGGAAAATCTGAGCAAACAGTAGGATAGAAGTTCCAGACTCAAAAAGCTAAAGAATGTTCTTTTTTTTTTCCCTTCGTCTTCTTTTAAATTAATTTAGTGCTTGTAAAAAGAATTAGATCGACAACCCTAAAGACCGAGGGTTATTGTGTACACACAACACAGTCATTTTCAGTGTCCTGACCTCATGCTGATGTTCAGTTCATTCTGAGTCGCAAGTTTAACTTACCATCTTAGGCATTAATAAGACTTCACTCAAAACTAGTGCAGAGATAAATCACAGATTTCTTAAGCCTGAGGGTAAATATCTATATAATCATATAGACAGTTCATTAATGCAGTAATTCATCACCCAGGCTTTTAAGTCCTCATGGCAGAAAAGAAAGTGAACAACCCATTCTCAGCTGAGCACTAATATGCAATTCTTACTACTTGTACTGTAGTAGTATCCTTCACTCACTAGGTCTCTCAATTTTGATCAAGAACACAAAATTTGAGCTAAAGCTGACATTAAACATATCCCTGTAGGATTACTGCCTTGCTTTATGCTACTAGCAATGAAATAGGTATTAGCAGAGTAACAAAATATGAGCCAATATTGTGCTCTATACAGTAGACTAAATCCCAGTCCTAGACACATTGCAGCAAGTCTTAAGGAAGCCTGAGGACATTCCAGTATCTTGGTGAAGCAGGGTTAATTCAGCTTCATGTCTCCATTTTACTTCCTGGAAAATTCTTATCCTGTTTGGAAGACTAACTCACCTAATTTTCAAAAGTATGAAATTTCTCCATCTCCATTTCAAGTTGGTGTCAATATTTCTAGGCTGTGCAACTAGTTTCCTCAAGTGCAATTGAAAAAACTGGCTTCAGTTATGCAGATATTTCCCTTCCCAGTACTGGTCTCTAGAAATTTCAGTATACTCATATTAATCATGGAAGTCTTCTGAATCTCAATTAGTCTCATTGTTTTATATTCTAAATTATTAATTCTGCTCCTTCCAACTATAAATTTCAAAAATATTAATGTCAATCCCTTGCAAAAGAAACAGAATTACTGTTTGCAATTTATAAAGAGCAAGGTTGACCATAGGATACACTGTGGCAGAACTGAAGGAGAAAAAGCACTAAAGGATAACAAAGGAATGAGAACAAGTGGAACACTCAAAGAGAACAGGAGCAATTAAATTAAATTAATTTCCAAATAATTTTTCAATAGAATAAAATAGAATGTATTCCAAGCCTGCTGAAATTTATGGGAATCTATCAAAGAAAGTGTTTGCACAGAATTAGCAAAGCACAAATCAGACCTGTGGATACATGTTGGTCAATATCTCAAAACACGGTTGCATTATTTCAGCTAGTGTTCAGCTGCTTCTACTTGACAATGATGTGCATCTTACACCTCCCCTGACAAGAGCTGACTTCAGATTTGTTACCTCTGCTGTTAATTTCTGGTTTTTATAGAATATAGATTTAGAAAGTTATACCACCCACTTGCAGCAAATTTAAATTTCTAAATAACAGCAAAGTTCAGTGATAGCATCATGAGTGAAGCTGCTGCAGCATATTTAATTATTCTCTTTACAAAGAGCAAGTCTCTCATGCTATATTTATGTATAGATAGACACACATATATTCAGACTAAATTTATTGCACTATACTCGATTTCTCTTCACTATACCTATTTTTTGTGCTATCACTGAGAGCATTTCCAATGTACATATTTGCTCTGACACCTCTGGATATCATTATCATGTTCTCCTCACGCCCTTGAGTGAGATTGACTCACTTTCATGTCTTCTGTTGCTATGAAAAAGTAAACAGTAGCAACAAAGCTGTCAATGAATTGGTTCTGTTTTTATCATGTATGCATTTAATCCTTTTATCTATATACCTGAGATAACTTGTTATATCATCCAAGTCATTCATATTTTCCTACAACTCTTGCTTAATTTTTGCAGAAATTTATACCTGCCTCTTGTGTACTTTTCACTTTGATTAAGCCAGACAAAGAGCAAAATAAAACAAGTTGACTACATTTAATCCAACAATTATGACAAATTCCTCAAAAGTAAAAGTTTCAGAGAATCAGGCCTTCTGTGGGTGCTCCCGTCATCAAGCACACACAGGTAATACTCCTTTCTGTGTCTCATAAAGGCAAAAAGAACTCCTAAAATTGAACTTCATCCACTCCAATCAAAATGCCACTCAACTGCTGATTGAAATATCCTTCATTCAAATCAGAGTGAGTGCCTTTAATGGCTACCCAAATGGCTGTCAAATTAAATAAGAAACAAAATGCAAATAAATTAGCATTCCTAGCTACTGATACACTATAAATATTTATGAGGAAAAAAAGATGCTGTAATTTCAAATGATACCACAGGCCTATTTTGTACAAACAGTTAAAACAGTTATACATGCAATACTGTACTTTGCAATTTTTTTCCATTTCACATCACCATAATCACCTAATAAATATTTAAATGGACCCATTTGCTGTAACTATAAAAGAACCGTGTAAACTTGTTGTCATCTAGACACATAAGCCGCAGTGGAGTCAATGAATTTCAACAGTCACTTAATATTGCAAGCCACAAGCTACCTTAAACCTGCCAGCAACTGTCTGCCAGGAAGCTACTGTAGCACCACGGCTACCTCCTCCAACCCAGGACACGAGATTCATTATGAATGCTAGCATTGCTACTCTAATTAGGCCTGGGAGAGGTTTAACAACCATGCTACAGTCTTGCTGCTGACAAATATAAAAATAAAGCCTTGTTCAAATTAGCAATGTGAAGTGAGAAGGCCTAGAAGCAGCAACTGTCTGACCAGTAGTGAAACAGTTCTAATCTATAGTGAGGTTATTTTGCTTCATAAACTGCTAGTATGTTACCTGCAGGAGGTCTCCCTGTAAAATGAATTATAGTAAGCTATATGTGATAATTAACCGTGCATTAGCAAATATCTTGAAACAGGGGGGCTCTGTTTTCTCTGTATTTTGACTAATAAAAGCATGAATTTGTTCAACAAATGATCATTTAGGTTGTGGAATGCTAAGCATATTGGAAGAACACAGTAAGCAATAGAATATTGTAGGTGGACTAACAGTTTCCTTACAAAAACAGGCTGTTTAATAGGCTGGCTCCATACTACGTTATTCACAGTACTAAAAACCACAGTGTTGGGAAGACAAATACAATATACATTTAAAATAATATAAACCTTGTACTCCTATTTACTTTAAAAATGCCATGGATGTGACAATAAAAAAAAAATCCATAAGCAAACGTTTATTTCAGAAAGACAAAATCCCAGATGACTCTTTCCAGAATGTAAACAGATAGTGAGGCAATTGGTATGGTCATCTTCTCTAGGGGGGAAAAAATGTAGCTGGGTTTAAAATAGTCTACATCATATGAATGTGAAGCAAGGCAAAAAAAATAATCTTAATTTATTATGTATACTGCTTATCACAATAAAAATAAAGTGGTGCTATAATTTATTTTAGCTTCATTTACATCTTATGAAAACATATTTAACCAGTAACAGCTTTATGGAACTGTGACTGTACCAGCCACGTTCTTGGCTGTGAATCAGGGGTCAGAGCCACTTCAGCATACACAGGTTGACAGTCTGTACCTCTTTATTCATACTATATGGACTGGAACTCAAGCTTCTACACACAACAAGCTGCAACTCTTTTAACTACAAGTGATCTATCAGCTTTAACCAGACTCCATATACTAAAGACTAATTATAGGATTTGGCCTTATCATGGGAAGAAATGCAGCCCCAGTGTTACTGGAATGAACCACAAATAAAAAGAGATATTAATGTTTCAGTTCATAAATATCAGCATTCAGAAATCTTTCAAAACTTTTAAAATCTTTAAAACATTTTTAGTGTTCTCTAACTAAATTTAAGATACAGTCAAGATCAGAATATATCTCTCAGATGTTTCTCTCCCATTCCTTCCACCCAGCACAGCTCTCATCTGCCGTGTAACAAACAGCACATCTGAAGTACTAATCTTTCACTCCAGCATGCTGGGTCTGTTTCAGCTGATGTAGGGGGTATTGGTAAGATACCCCCTGATTTCCGAGGCAGGGAGTTATTGCTAAAATGCCAGAATTATGAACATATAGCAGACGTTCAGTCTTAGAGTAAGACAGGATATTCAGAAAATTGGTACCTGGAGAGAACTGAAAAGGGTGTGAAAGGGCAGCCTGTGATACACAGTGAAGAGCAAGAATGCTTCTCATCAGTTTCTTGCAGCCTTCCTTTTGAACATCCATTTGATTCAACCAAAGGATATTGGCTTGATATTGGCTTTCTAATATCTACAGAAATACTATTTTTTTGGCAGCTAGTAGATGCATATGTATCATATACATGAAATATTTTCTTATAGCTAAATTATCGTTGCCATTGAATTGAAGAAGATGGGTCAACAACGCATTATTTAGAAAGCATATAGAAAGAAAATAGGCACACTTCTTATAGAAAATACTGCATATCATTAAAAAGGTACTACAAAGGAATGGAAAACACTTTTCTTGAAGATTGTTTTTTTGTTGTTGTTGTTTTGTTTTGTTTGATTTGTTTTTTGTTTTTTTTTTGTTTGTTTGGTTTTTTTTTTCCCCCACAAAAGACTACAGGTTATTTTTCCTACTCACACTACAGAAGGATAAGAAATTATAAAAACCAACTTGCTATCCCCCAAGAGAGTACACACTTTTTTGTCTTAAATATGTAAGTGACAATCAGCTGGAAAAAGAGGATGAGGATGAGTTTAAGATTCCGTTTTTCCCTAAGTGTCCATCATAAACATGTTTGATTTATGTCCAAGAGCAATTTAAGTATATATATATGTATTTCTTAATGGTTCTCCCTCTCAACAACATAATTGTTCTCTACAAGTAAGGACATCAGATAATTTTAACCATCGCTTTTTGAGTGACCACATGTATTCATACGATTACAGTTAATAAAGTTTAAAAATCCAGTAACACTTTTAAAATTTAATTCTCAAAACCAAAACCAGAACCCTAAAAGTTGTTTTTATCATTGCACTAACCTTCAGTTTTCTAAGGTAAATGAGAATTTAGAGTGTGCTCTATTTTCTCTTGAATTGCATTTATAGACTTTCAGGAGGAGAGTAAGATTGCCCCCTTTTGGAATTTTTAAGTGTAACAGTCCAAATAAAGAATTGGGTGAAAAACTTTCCTAATCCCTACTCAAGATATGCATCTCACCAGGGATTATTTGTGCTTCATACTGTTGTGTTCTGGTATTATTATGTATGTGGCCTCACATCCCTTATTAAAGCAATAGGCATGAAAATATTCAACTGCTTTTGCCAGCAACCACAAAGGTACAAAATCTCCAGTCAGATAAAGGTAAACATATGGAACCTTCCAAGGAATGCAGTAGTAAAGATGGAACGTATGACTTCATTTTCCCCTTCTATGCTCTGTAGGACAAACTTCAGAGACAGTAATCTATAACTACAGTGCACCATAAAGTAGCATTTTCTGATGAAATTCACAGAGCATTTTAATATTTTAAATAAGAAATACAACTGAAGTTCTGAACAATTGGGACAATTCTTGTGATTCCAGATTTAATTTAATAGCAAAACCATCCTTGGTATACTCATCTGGTTGTTGGGCTTTCTTTTTTTCATTTGTCAGTTTTAATACCTAAATGATGGTCTTTCATGAAGTGCACTAGTTCTTTAAAGAGATAGATAGATATTCATGACCACAATCAGAAAATGCACAGTAACTAGGAGTCTCAATAGAAATCTGTATCTTAATGACAATCTTATTTTTATTATTACAGTGCCATAATGCCAAATAGATCAATAATAATTTGTTACTGAAAGCAATGCAATTTAGTCCTTTTAAGTAGTTAATAATTAGAAGTATTTTGCAAATGATGCATCATTAGTCTGTTGCTCAATCAGTATCATCTTCTAATTTTAGAAAGCTTATCCTTTTATAATGTATAATTACGTTATACAACACATTGCTATTTTGTTTCAAAACTGAAAAATATTCTCAACTTTTTTCAGTTTAGTTTATTCCACATAACTTTGGCATTATGGCCCTGGATCAGTGTTTCTTACTTATCTTTGCATAGATGGAATCATAAGACCCATACTATATTTTATGTACTGAAGTAGGGTGATATGACCTACACCAGTCTTCAAGATACAGTACCTTTTAAGAAGGAAGTATTGGCACAATCAAATCTGTGAAGCCAAATAATATCTTTCCTTAAAGCTACCAATCATTAAATCAGTGTGTACCTTTGATAGTATTTTTACAGTAAGGTATTGCAGCCTCTGCTAATTTTCATGTAGGTGCATCCAGTAGGTGCACCCACTGGTAACGATGCACCAGAAAACACTCCCAAGTCCAATGATGCACAGCAAGAAGTGGAGGTGCAGGCTACACCTTATGTTTTTCTGTTACTTACATATTTATTTGGAAAAAGGGATATGGTCCTATCTCTAGCCAGCATTTTTCTCAAGTGATTTGTTCCCCACACTCCTGTGGAAGACTGACTGAGCTCAGTCTGCAAAGGCTATAATCACATTTTGCCATGGCACAGACTAAAAATTGTACTTCCCCTGTCTGACAGTCCAAATGAAAGAACAATGACATAGCTTCAGAATTAGCCTATGGATCATCTTCTACAGATGTGGCTACTCCTTAAAACAAGGACTCCTCACTGACCTGACCAGGACTGTGCAATCAGGAGTCAGCTCTTATAAAAGGAAGACCGGAGCTCTGTTATGACTTTAAGGAAAAAGAGGAACCTACTCTTTGAATAGCATTATTATTCATTAGGTGGGAAAAAAAATGAATGGAATTAAATTTATTTTTATTTTATTTCAGGTATTATTCCCAATTACTAAGTCTGGAACCCCAATCCTCTTGTGGTGGCACTGAAACACCTGCTATATCTGTCCTCTGCTCAAGACCAAGAACTTAATCTCATGTAAACAATCTCTGGTTTATTTGTTGACATTTTTTGTTTTCTTTCTCAATTGCTCTCACCAGTGTCTGCTCCATCCTTTTTGGCACATACGTTCTTAAGGTTCAGGTGGACAAGACTACCCATAAACATCTCCACATGTTCTTTTTAGTTATATTAATAAAGGCTAACTTTAATAAATAGCTTCAGCCTACATAACTGAACAGACATTTAGGCAAATGTTTAAAAGTAAGCTCATTAACAGTCTGTTTCATCATTTTCAAGGCTGAAATAATAATTATTTCCCAGGAATGATACTTTTAAAGCTCTTTCAATTACCAAATCCCACTCATTTTCATATGAACCTGGTGGCTCAAAAACAGTACAGAGTTTAACCTAAAGAAATATATTTCATATGGCTTCAACTAGAAGTAATTTCTCAAGTAGTTCAATGGCCATCTGACAAGGGGAAACATGGAGAGCTCTCCAAATGGAGACAGATTGATAGACTGACATAAACCAGCAATAAAATAGAAATCAGAGAGTATTAGTGGGAGCTACATTGATGTATTTCATCATAGCTGAAACAAGACATCTGCTCAAGAAAACTAAGAGCAGACAGTCTGTACACCACATCAGACACACAAGAAAACAGAATATTTAAACTGTGCAATTCTGCTGAAGAACTCATCGCCTAGACTCTATACACAATGTTAGGTAACACCATGCCATTCATCTATTTCAGCCCCAAACTCTAAGGAGTATAACATTTGGTTTCCCATCTTATTACAGTTAAAATTATATCACCAAAGGCTATTTTCTTCCAATTATTTAAGTACAGTTCAGTCAATTAAACCAAGATTAGACAGTAATGGTTTATAGGAAACAGCATGCCTGGGCATCAGTACTGGTCTTACACCCTGAGCACAATGATATGAAGCGATGTTCAGGTAGATGCTATAAAAATAATCACTGTGCCAATTAACTTCAATGCAGCAGAAATAGGCCACATCATTCATATTTCAATTTTCAAAAATTAAAAAAGGCATCAATTACATTTTTTCTTGTGGTTAATATTGTGATACTCTTAATGTCTTAGATACCAAATGTTAAAGAGTATGATGAAAGTGATCCTTATCACTTACATTTGCCTTATCTTTGCTTCACAGTAAATAGATTGTCACAATACTGAAGATTAGATATTGCAAATTTTTATGTTTTCATAAAAAAAGCTGAAGTCCCAGCTTTACTGAGTAAAACTTAGAGTAAAAGTCACCATTACATAAAAAGCACCAAGTGTAACTAGATGAACTGCAATGTAACTTTCCAGACTGTTTGCCCAAGTTGTTTAATGCCCTGTGTATTTCTGTTGAGGAAAAATCAGAACTTAAGTTGAATTATGTCCTTGCTGCTTTCAAAATACTTTAAACAGTTATTTAAACTGTAGCCAGTGTGTCATGCATTCCAATACAGAATATAAGAATGTATGTATTTAGTGTCACTGTAAGACTTTTACCTAGAGTTTTCCTTTCAGTGCCATGACGTTAATCATAAGGAAGGAATGCACACTCTGATCATGCTAATTAGCTTACTAAATATGACTTCTAAAGAGATCACTTAATGTGTCCTCAAGGATGCTGAAAAGCCATTTTGTTAGAAGAAATGCTTGGTTTCCTTTACTGGCACATTCATTGGACCAAAAGGCTGTCATTCAGTAATCTGTAGCTATCCTGATATCTATATATGGAAGAGGAATACCACAGCAAAACACACATCCTATATTAATAATTATGGTTTTTATTTTATAGTTACTGAGAAATACTCTACAAGGATAAGGATAGGAGCAGGAGAAAATTCACACGTGCCTTCAGAAAATTTAAATATGAACTTTATAGGGCATACTTTTTTTATATACAAAGGGCATGAACCAGTGCTCTGGATGTCTCCACTTAATTCCATGCTTTCATTTGACCTCTTTACCATTAATCAGGGACACTAAAGAGCACTGCCAACTGATACATAGTTTTGTTAATTATTTTAAAAATGCTTTAAAAGAAGTGTTAGATATGATAAACTTTTCAGCTGCTTCCTTAAGCTAAGGAAAAAACCCTCCTGGGTTTTACCATGGCTCAGAAATTTTTAGAATATTTTTATGTATATTCTTCCCATTCCTTCACCAAATCCCTTATTATGGACTGGGACCTTAACATAGGCAAGATCTTAAGTCAGTACACTGGAAGCTTAGGTGGGAGATTGGCCAAATATTCCTACCTACTGCTACCATCAGGCCCTCTCTGCTAATTCCTCCTCCATGAGAAAAAGGTTCTAACTGCTTATAGGTAGCTTCGAATGAATTGTGCTCTTCCTTCTCTTTACGTATTCTGAGGAAGGGTGGAAGGCATCATACTTGAAGCAAACCCAGTATTACTCTATAGTAGCTTGTCACAATAACAGTGTTACTTGTAGGACAGGTAGGCATTCTGTTTGCATATTTCTTTAGAAGAAAAAAAAAACTGTCCATCATTACCAAATCTATTATAGAACCTGACTGAAGTATGTGACTGGACTGATATAATGCAACAGAATCTGAGTATTCTGAACAGAGAATTATTTGAAAATATTGAAAGACTCTTTGTGAGTGTAGGAGAGAACGCTTATTATGTGCTTTCATAAACATATTTCATCCAAAATTAGAGTCTGTTGAGTAAATCTGAAAACAATTTATGATTTGTCTAAAGCAATTCCCACACTCCCCAATTGTTCTTCAGGCAACTAAAAGGCCATGTAGCACAGAAACAGCAGTAGGCTGCAGAATATTTTCATCTGATTTACTGGTGAACTTCCACTGTGCTTTTTACAAAGTTGAAGACAGAGGGTATACTACTGGGCTCACAAATATATCCAATTGATAAAGACTGGCTATAAGAGATACAATAAAAGTAATGAAAGCTGTGTCTTCAATACAAAGCTTTCTTGTATCTATTAAGCATCAGCTCAGCTAGCTTGCCTGTATTTACAATTGCATACATTTTTTCTAATACCACTTAAAAGAGGTCTAACAGTGTTTGTAACAAGTCATATAATCAGCTAGGCCATTTGATCAGAAAATGTCAGTTGTAAAGCAGAAATTCTGTCTAAGTAGGAAGAGAACATAGAATGATGAATGCATCATAATTATTATGTATGTTGCATAGAAATGTCAGTTCTAAGGGATATATTTTCTACTGGTGTAAGAAGTGCTCTGAAGTAATAATTTACACTAATAAATGTTAACTGGATATTAGGCCCAATATGAAGTTTCTTCACATGCTTAGAGAATGCGTCAATTTAAAGGAGGAAGAAGGCTATTCTCTGGTGTTAATCACTAGCAAATGAGTTTCCTTTGATTCATATTTATCTTTAAGGGAAAGCCCTTGGAACAACTCTTTTCTTTGTATCGTCCTAAAAACACAGAATCATAGACTCATGACAAAGTGTATTTGTAGGCTGAAAGAGGGGAATAAATACCATATCCACTCAGTGTGAATTCACTTTATAGCACACCTTAAACTCTGAACTGTGAATTTTTGATGATAAAGGTTCTTATCTTTTGCCTTCCCTTTGAGAACTGCATTCGGGTGTTAGTAAGGGGACTAAATCCATCCCAGTCGGTACATTCTTTTGGCCTCCTTTCGTATTTGTTTGGTATGTCTAGGAGTCAAATTTGTCAGCTGCATTCTCCTGGTCAGCATCTATCCAGGTTTCAGCCTGTTATCCCCAATTCATTCTTTTGTGCAATTCAGAAAACTTGCACTACAACATAAGAGGAGTTCTGATACTTCTTGAAAAGCCAATACAGTTAGCTGAAAATTAATTTCCTGGATTTAGAACTGCACTAATAGGGAGTATTTATATTTTGTTCAATGGCCAAAATTTAAATGAGAATTAGAGGTCAAACACAATACTGCTATTAGAGGGTTTTGTTTTAAAATTAGATTTTAAACAGAGCTAAATTTAGTCTCAAAACAGTTGTTTTTAAACAGAAGTCAAACATTTGTGCTTAATTTTTTGGAATAAACTATAGAGCAGTTCAGCACTGATTCACAAATGACTTCCAGCTGATAAAATGTTATTTACCTAAAAGAAAAAAGAATGTAGCTCTAACTACTTCAAAAAGAATAAATTTACAATCCGTATTTTCTGATTGCCCTTTGTGGTTGCCCTTTTCCTCTTCTCATCCTTGGCCAGCCAGACATCAAAACAGTGCTGGCTAGTACTGAGCCACCCAAGCACTGGGTGCTGAAACACTCAGAAGCATAAGAATGTTCTACTAAGTTTAGTGAAAGTGTAGTAATTTATGCTGGAAGTGTACACAAACACATTTAGAAATAAGATTATCCCGGGAATTGAAATGACCTCATTGATGCTTAATCCTCTTTTCAAAATAGTGTTTGGGAAGTTTAATACTTTATGTAATAGATTCGTATTTTATTTAAAAGTGACAATATTTTAATCTTTTCAAAGAAATTGAAACCTAGGTCTCCCTGTTTCTTAGAGAGCACTACCATATTCCAGATGCATCATTTTTAATAACAAATTTGATAAATTAATTATCTATGTGATTTCAAACTGGCTGATCTTCCAAAAAAAATATTCCACAAATTTTTTTTTGTTGCAGACATTTAATCTGATATTTTCCTTGTTTTCATGGAAGATCTGGATTTTTCCCTGAATTACATGATTGCTTCAGATTACCATAAACCTTAAACAAAAAATAATGACTAAAAAATGAGAAAAATCTAAATGAAAAATAGTTTCCTAATTTTGATAGTTTCAGTTCAATCTGAAACAAGCAAAGCTTTAAAGACTGTAAGGTGTTTCTACAAGGTAAATTCAGCTGCACACAGAGCATTAGAACTGGAGGTAAACACATGCCCACAACTAGCACCTCCAGAAGTACTTTCCTTCCCTAATAGTAGAGTCACTGAAATAGCATTGACAAACACGGGAAAGAGTAAAGAAAGAGGGAAAGAATGGTCTTAAATTTTGGATACAGTTTAGTTAATCCATTCAGCTGTGAATTTAACCCTATCTGACCATCATTACTGATATTTTATTTTTTGACAAATAGAGAGTCCAAAAGAACACTTTTGCAATTATGTCTATTTAACACTAGAATATATGATCATAACATTAGTAATTCCCAATTCCTTCACCTAAGAAATTAATGAGTTTTCTACATTAAACCTCATTACTGAGTTTATGATGAACACAGTTGGTTTAAAAAGTTTCTTAGTGAGCTGTAATAATAGGGAATATTCACTGTCATCATTCAATTTGGCTGAATAAGTAGTCCTCAATTTATTCTAAAAATGAAGAAAATGTTTGTAAAAACCTAGATTTAGAACATCATCCCCTAACTCTTCACTAGGGAATCTCTATGAACAATAAAAGTGAGAAGTGCAAGAGAGGGCCTGTAGAGATTAGCAGTAAAGTTTTAACCCCAATCAGCAAAATTTAAGTAAAGACACAGTGTAATTGGACATGACATCACATTGAAAACAAAGGAATTTGGTATTAATCCCTAGTGAATTACTGGCTATTCTTCTGTTATAGCATGTATTGAAATTGATGCAAAGTCTTAGGTAAATTCTTTGAAGGCTTTCCTTATCGGGAGTTTAAAACTGTTAAGCTATCTTTAAAAAAAGAAACCAGTACCACTTAATTGAGCATGTGGAAAGAAAACAGACAAGAACGTCATGCTACTTCCAAGACAGTCAATTAAATTGTAACATTCATGTGCAGGCCGAGTTTCTTCCCTCAGAAGGAGTAGTCTCCATGAGACTAGTTACTTGAATCACTATGTATCTAGAGACTCTGACAAGATACAGTCAAATCAAATTCTTTCAGAGAAGATACACTCATGCTAAGTTATACCACTGTTTTTCACTTCAGATAGGCATCATCATCAGTTCATGAAACATGCAAAAAATCTAGCCTGGTGCACTGCCGCAGTTTCTCATAGATGTTCAGAAAGCTAGAAGTGCTGCTGCTATAGCAGGCACATGAGCTTTGAATTGCTGATGAGTATTGCTTGGAAGACATACTGAGAAATAATTGCAGGTTAATAGCATGTTTCTGTGGTTAAAATCCATGTGACCCTTTTTTATGCCATTTGTCATGGCACTCTGAGTTCGGTAGCACAACACAGAGTTCCTTAATCTTCCATTGACTGGAGCTGATTTGTCCCATTTAAAACTGGTCCCATAAAGTATTTGGTAATGCCAAAATTTACTTATTCTTTAGTTATCAAAAACAAACTCACACACACCTTTTTGCTGAGAATCAAAGGAAACAGAACTTTTTGTAAAAAATAGTTTGTCTCAGACTATCATAAAACACTATCCATACTCATTCCAGGTTGCCAATTTTCAGTACTGGGTTTGCTCATGTGTAAATGCAGCTAAATTATTGCTATTAACACCCTCTCATAAAATGACTCTTGAAGAAAACAGTAGAAATGTAAACAGTTCCAGAAATAGAAATTATAAACACCCAGTCTTAAATATGACAATTAATTAAGTATGTCCCATTAAAAGGTATTGACCACACAACCAAAGAATCAGTATATACTAGGATGAAAATATCAGCATATACTTGGAAGGCAAAATGAAAGTGTTTTCTCCCCTATAAATATTTGAAATTCCATTCTGCATATAAAATATTCCACTTATTTAGAGAACAGGGAAGAAATAATCTGCTTATGCATCACATTAAAGGAAATGTACATTTCATTCTTTAAAGATGTGTCCAGAAATGCATATAGTAATCTGTTCATCAGATAAGAGAACTATGTAAGAAATTATTTGAAAATACTTACATACGGTGGCTCCAGTTCACTTTCCCTCTCACCAGATTGCTCTGTTTTTTACTTCTGCTGTTGTTCAAGCCTCAGCTGAAACAAACTGTCTTTGACAGGGATGCATTTCCTCAGATCTGCTTTGTCTGTCTGCAATTCCCCAGATGAACACAGTTCCAATAATTTATGTCACTATTAGAGTTCTGTTCTTTTGCTCCTCTAACACAGGCAGTGTGTCTGCTTTGCCATCTTCCCCTTATTGAGCTTCTGCAGGCAAGAAACAATAGATGAGAAACTGACAACTGATAGTGTCCAACTGCTCAAGGAAAAGCAACCCGAGACCACAAAGTAACATGTTAGACTGTAATGGTATACTATAGTATGTCATCTGTCCTCTGGTGGCATTTTGAACCTCCAGAAAAAACTATAAAATGCTACTAATAAGCTTGTGAGGGCAAACAACACTGGAAAAGAATTTTTAAACAATCAGTATCATGAATATTATGGCATTCAAAAGGCAGATGTTCCTTTAAAATGGCTTTATGTCTTAATAAAAGGAAAAAAAATCTCAATTTCTCCTTACCAGGAGAACAGCAAAGGCTGAAATAATCCTGACAGATACTATGTTCCACTTCAATAAGTTAAATTACATTATTGATGTTAGCACCTAATGCTGACAATTATGTTGCATGAGGATCAGAAGCAGTGTAAATATTTAATACAGCTTCCTAAATTTATTCTAGTGTATGAAAGACCTTAATTACAATAACTTCTGCGGTGAAACAAGTGAACAGGTGAATTGTAACATGAACCTTCAAAGCAAGCTCTCCATCAAAAAGAGAAGTCTCCATAAGATTTAGTTATACGAATCAATAATAATTCCCACAAGCCTATTTATTTATACAGTGGTGAATTTAATTTTTGTAAAGGAGTTAACAGAAATTTTATCAGATAGCTAAGATTAAGAAAGTATTCAATTTGAATGGAGAGTTCAGGTAAGAATTTGAATCTCCATTAAAAAATAATCGGTGCAGTAACATCATCTATTAATAACCACAAAAACTGCTGGAAGAGGCAGTTCTGTTACTACTTTTCTAGAGTTCAGTAAAAGTAATTTTTATAGACAGGACTAAACATTTTTAACACTTACTTTACAGCCTCCTCTGGGATGGTATATACTGCTGCCAACTCAGCACCACTTCCCAACACTTTTAAGTGAAAAAAGAAAGAAATGTTAAACAGAGTGGCAGAAGAAAAGTTTAAGTGCCTTGATTAATTTTTCCAAACTGGAATCTGATTGCAATACTTGAGATAACACAGCTTTTATAAGAGGGCATTACCTTTTTGAATTGCAATCAGTGAGTTGGGATTCCTGCCCCCCACTCTCCTTGCAGAATACACAGTATCAGAATCTTGACGTTTGAAACATTTATATTATAGGGAAGAAATAATCACTTAAAGATGGAAAGCACATAAGGATATAAATCCAACAATGTCAGTAAAAATTCTTAATAAAAAAATTCCCCCCTAATAGTCCCCAAATAGAGTGCTCAAATCCCAGAAGTCCTTAAAGACATAAAGCAAAGATATTATGGAGCCAGACTAGAACCAATTACCATGACCTCATTCACATGGCAGTGTTGGGGAGCAAGGATACAAAATAATTACAGTTATAAGGCTTTAAGCATGACCTTCTATGGACAAGCCAAGCCAGCGAGGTGCTACTCTCACCTCCCTGAGCAGATAATAAGCTGGAGAAAAAGAGAGGAGAAAGGAATTTGGTGGAAATTTTATCATATCCCATTCCCTGAATGAAAGATCTTCCAGTCCACTCTAAAGGGAACCTATTTTGCTGTAAATTTTTGATTCTTTTGCTTTGTGCAGAGACCTGATAGAAGAAAAACCATTTCACAACTTGTGTCAAGAAAACCCTCCCACAGTCAAGCTACTTACAACCATTAATAGAACATATCTTGATATGCTTGAGATGCAGCACATGTAGCTAGAAGAAGCAGTAATACATCTTCTATTTCAGGTGGAAAGCAGAAAGGAAAGAGGAGACTGAAGTACTTATTACTTGGAGACCCTTTTAGAATGGAGAATGAAACAAGGCTCTGAAGCACATACCAAATTGTGCTCAAGACCTAAAGTAAAGGTTTTGGTCACTAGAGCTCACAGGAATTACAATAGAACGTGTAATAAATGAAGCCTTGAGAGACCCAGTTGAAGCATTTTACAACATACTATTTTGTCAGAAAATTCCCGAACTGTTCCAATCAACAAGGGCAAGCCATACTGCTGTCATCATATGGGGGAGGGTCAATAAGTATTTTTACACATAGACAGAATGAAATTATTAATTTAGAAGTTCACAAGGGTCTTGAGACCTTCAGCCAAAGATGTTGAAAAATATTATATTATGATTCATTTTACCAACAGGCCACAGATAACACTTTCATAAATTTCAGGTCTAACTTTCAGGAGTGATTTAAAGTCAGTCAGATTAAGCTTCTAAATCTTTTAGGTGCATCTGAAATTTTTGCTCGAGATGAAGCCAATTTAAGGGAAGCATGTATAATACAGCTTTTCTTAAACAAGCACTAAGTAATGTAACAAGGCTGGAAAATAACAGAGGTGTGAATAATATTTACTGAAAAATTAGAAGGGACAGTTATGGCAGGATTTCCTATGACTTTAGGCAATCCTCAGAAGCAAGGGAATGATACTATTTTTAAAGCAGCTGCTGTTTATAATGTTCCTCTTTGGATCTCCTTCTAAGTTTCAGTCCATACTGCAGCAGGGACCCTCTGCTGATGTGAGAATATACTTGAGTCAGTATTTTCCCTCCCAATCTTTCAGCTGATCTAAGCAGCTCCTAACACTTTCTAGGCTAAGATGACTCAGCACTACAGTTAGATAACATTTTTGTCATTCCTTCCTAAAGCTCAAATAACACACAGTCTTTCACTCCTTTCAAGCTCAAACCTCAGCAGACCTCTTACAGCAACCTGGCTCTCTGAATCACCAACAATTTAGCTTTACTATGTAAGGCTAAATTAAGAAGAACAAGAATGAGTCAGACACTGACATCCAAAAAAACAATCATCTCCTGCTGTGCCTATCTTTATATAGGAAGACTCTGACAGAAATTCTTCATTTCAGGCTCCCATGCCTTTGTCGTCCAACTGTATTCCTAGCCAAAGTTGTGTTTTCCCTTTCAGACCCCTCCTGGAAGTCCACAAGCTGCAGCAGACAATCCAGAACTGATTTTCTGGGTCCCAAACCAGACTTGTTTACTGTTTTCATTAACCCTGAAAGTGTAGTTTCTCAGGGCTCATTCAACCTAATTTTCTCTAAATATTAGCAAAATTGTTATCAGAATTAGGGAAACACTAAGCCTACTGAGATAAAACCTAAAACGGACATTCTGCATTTTTTGTGTTGTTGTACATGTCCAAATAAAGACAGAAAGTTCTGCCCAAGTTTTGGTAGGTGTCATACTCTGGACTGATCAATACCCATGGAGATTTTTTTCACAGATTTGAAGGGCAATTAGGGAAATTCACCTGTATCCGGAGTACATTTATATCACCAATTCCAACAGTCCCACATAAACCTATTAATTTGTGCAAAGGTGAATGTCATCCACTGAATACCAGCAGCACCACCTTATTCAGGAGTGTATTACACATTATGAAATACCAAATCAAACCAACTGCGATATTTTCCTTGTCAATAATAGCAATACTGGCTTTTGTTTGGAATATCTAATATTTCCATTTCACAAGCAGCATCATTCTAATTCAGAGATGGGGAAATCAAGTCACAGAGAAGCTACTGGATAAGTAAAAGTACCCAGTAGCTCAACAGTTTAAGGCAGGATTTGAATCTAAATATTTGAAGTTACCACCCAGTTCCTTACTAACCAGCCTGTCCAGACAGCTAACAGTGTTCCACATCCCGATGTCAGTTACAACTTCATCTTCAGTGGATAAGTTCAAGCCTCCAGCAGCCAATATCTGTGTGTACCTTCTGCATGCACTCTTACTGACTCTGAATTATTAACTCTGCTGGAGCATCTGATCAGTGCTAGCTATTTTTGGCTGGTATTCACAGCTTCAATTGAGTAGACTCTGGCGAGTACACCTGGCAACACTGGCTCAGAACAAGGCTGACACAGACACACAACACAAACAGGAAGAAATGGAGAGAGCCTGGGTGTTATTGATATAAGATTGTATTTTTACTAGACTAATAAATACAGTGTCTGCTCATTCCTGTAGGTGTGTGGAAATCTCATTTCACAATGTCACATTCCTGAAGAGCACAGTTGGCATCATCCAGATAATGTACTTTAAATACAACATGCATTACCTTGTCATTTTATAAGTTAGACTGCAGCAGACTTAAGAAAGAAGTAGGGGAAAGGTTACCCCATGGAAAACTGCTATCTTCACTTCTGATGCTGGTTTAGCCACCATCATTCCTATCAAGCCAGCCTAATTGCTTTGTTTTTGTGGGCTCTTAGGGAATAACATTACTACAAGTTTGGAAAAAATAACAACACTGACTGTGCTGACTTTTGATCAATCACCACCTAGCCAGGAACGTCAGACCTATTAAGTGTCCCTTCTTTGCCAAAAACTAATAAGCCAAAAATAAGTATCAGAGGTTGGAACCAGCTCTGTGTCAGCTGTATTCAATGCCATAGTCACACTGGAGGATGAGGAAAGGGAAAAAAATAGTGAAAGAAGAAAGCAAAGATTAGTAATAATTGCAGCATGATTTTTTTCTTCATTATTAAGTATGAGAAACTACTAGAACCATACGAAATTCATGGTGGCCAAAGTGAAGAAAGGTCATTTTAGATTTTACCAAACAAAGTTTCAAACAGAAACACTTCTTGCTCAGTATTTCATATACACGTGGAGTTGAACAGAAAAAGAGTCAGGAAAAGGAACTAGCTTTGTATCAAGGTTCCAAAAACCAGGTTCTGAAACAGCACAAATTAACTCTTAATTTTGCTTTGAGTCTTTCATTTTGCACATCATAGTGAATTTTCATGAGACTGCTGTTGCCCAGGAGCCTTCCCCAACTTCAGCTGTGTAGTACAATACCACTACTAAAAATTCCAGCTACAGATTCAAACACAGTGCTTGCTTGCCCTAAATTTAGTGTCACACCAATCATATCAAAACTTGGATCTCTGTTATCTTATTCGCTATCATCAACTGTTTTGAGGATCGTAAATCTAAGCACAAGGATACTATTGTTTGGCCTCCTGAGATGTACTTAGGTCAAATTCATGTGATAGAAATTAGACATAGACTTAGTTTTGCTGTTCAATGGAGTTCAAATGAGTGTATAGACAGAAATGTATACTGCAATCTTAGAAGCTCAGCTGTTACGAGTCTAACCTGAACACTTTGCATCTTAGAGCTAGATCCTGTCCCAAACTCTTTGATAAACTACTTTATGCTGAAAAAATATTAACCAGGCTTTTTCTTTCTTTTTCTTTTTTTTTTTTTTTATTAAGTTTAAAACAAACATTCTAATGTCTAAAAATATCACGAAGAATTTTTAAAGTAATCTAAAGAAACATGGTTTTTTAATTGTCCAGATCTTATCAAATTTCAGTAGGAACAGATAAGATTTTTTTATTATTATTCAGTACAATCACAGCCTCTTTTCCTTGTATTTCCTAGGATCTTTTGGCAACAATAAACTTATTTAGTTTTCCTTTCAGAAAATGGTCAGAAGTGCTTTCAAGACAATTAAAAAGAACCATGCTGTTTGAAGTAACACTGTCATTATCCTGCCAATGAGCTCCTGTAGCCCTGAGGTTATGGTAGGAGCAAAAGAACTTTCATACAAGCAATAACAGAAGGTTCCACAACTTTCAAATGTGCCACATCAGAACAAAATTTCAAGAGGAAATTGCATCCATTAGGATTATGTTCTTGAATCATTTGAAGGTCAATACTTTCAAAATAAATAAAAAATCAAAACACTGCAGGTTTGCATTTCTCAGGTAAAAGTCTCAGACCATGATCTCAGCCGGAATGTCTTAGGGTTCAATCAAAGGATCAAAACACAAAATCGCAAAAGCCAAAAAGTCATTTTGACTTACCTAATGTTTTGCTTAGGAAGAAATTAAATCTGACAAATTTCAGAATGCCAGTGTTGTACCCATTTTCCACATGAAGTGTCTTTCCTTTTTCTATTTGAAACTACCATTAGATTTCCTAGTTTCTTTATAAATCAAAAATGTAACAAGTCTCAAAACATATTCTAGTGTGTTTAGAGTGGGTAGCCACTCCCTCATGCCATGGTTAGTTCTTTCACAAACTGCCTGAAATAATATTTTTTAATTGTATTATTAAAATATTATATTTCTATTTTTATATTATTATGTAGTGTACAAGTATATACAGGCAATGCTACATTTATTCCAAGCCTTTGACCAGTCATGTCCTAGCTGCAGTGTGAGCTGAGTCTATGGGATCTGAGGCCATGGATGCCAAAGAGCCACCGTATCTCAGGCCATAGGACCAGAGAGTTAAATTTGAATTGCTACTTCTGGTATAAAATGTTTGCTTCTTGTCCATGTTATATTATACAGTTGTTTCAGAGAAGTATTGAAATAAGTATTTACACAATCAAAATAGACACATGCACAAACATACTCCTGTATGGAAGGCGGTGTAGATAGTTTTCTGACCACATACATTTTAGGCTCATTATCTCAGCAACTACACTACTAACATTGTCTGAAACAAAGTTTTAAAATGTGGCCATCAAGTGGTTGAAGTTCAAAACTGCATCTTAAAACATAAATTGTAGTTTTGTGTCAGCTGAATGATTGTCCGTTGCAGTCTCAAGAATCTTACCTCACCTTCACACACAGCTCAGCCTCCAGCCAAACCTTTTCACCAACATCGAAAACCCAAAACCCAAACCCCAACTCTGGACTGGATTTCATCAGACTATTGCCCTCCAGCCCCAGGGACTATGGCATTGTGGGAAAAGAGTATAGTAAAGAAGAAAAATGTCTGAAATTTGGCTCTACTACTGTTAATGTTTCAGACAACACACTGCTGCCCCAAACAAATCTCTCAGGCTTCTGAGGCCCCACTAATATCTAGGTGAGTACACTTGATGCATTTCATGGGCTTATAGTTTCATCCCTGGTTTGAGAGTTTTCACCTTCAGAATAACATTTTATTTCTAAGATTACATTCCTTTTCACCAGCTGCATTGAACTTCCCCCGAAACAGGCCTGAATTTATCTCTGCTCTACCCTGTTACAAAGAGGAGGCACTAATCTGTATTAATATTCCCAGACACTCACTGTGACCTTCCAGAAGAGTTTCCTCTGCCTGCATTACAGCACATACTCTATTAAATGGCTGTGAAGAAGCTGGGACGAACACTGGCTGTTTCCCTGGTCCCGCCTGTGAGGATCAGGCTCTGCTCCAGTCTTCTGGGAAAGGAGCCATGCTGCCCTGAGGGGACCTGGCTGGGCTGGGCTGGGGAAGCTTCTAGAAGGTGGATGGGAGGAGGGCAGTTCACAGGTGACAAAGTGAGGCACCTCAGCGTGAATGCAGCTCCAGGGCAGGGACGAACAGAAGAGCAACCTCAGGTGACAGGAGAGGATCCTTCCCTCAGGTGACAGCAGTTTTTCCTCGGGTGATAGGCATTTTCCCTCAGGTGGCAGGAGAGAAACTTTCCCTCAGGTGATAAGAGTTTTCCCTCAGGTGATAGGAGAGAAGCCTTCCCTCAAGTAATAAGAGTTTTCCCTCCGGTGGCAGGAGAGAAGCCTTTCATCAGTGAAAGGCTTGAGTGTCACAGGGAAGGTAGCACCTCAGAATTGTGCTGAGGGTGAGCTGGGAGGAAAAACCCCTCTCTTCATGTTGGGAGGTTTGATTATAAGCTCTTCTTCACCCACTTTAGACTTTGTGTTCAACAGAAATGCCATTTTGTTTGCCATCTCACTGATCTGGTGGTTCTTGCTTAGAAAATTCTAGAGGACTTTAAAGGTAAAGAGCTGGTCTAGTAACAGGTCTGGGATTTTTTTCAGGGCCTGAGTAATGTTTTACTGCCATACTCCTGTTCATTTTGCTGTAACTTTTTTCCTTCCCCTGTTCAGAGCCAAGCTGGTGCTCACAGATGGAAGAATCAATCAGAAAGGGACAGAGGAAGGGAGTTATTCACATGATATTAGCAGATTAAGGGGATGGACGCTTTTCTGCTTTGACAGATACTGTCTTTTGGTTTTTACATTTTGGGCTTTTACTGGGAGATGAGCAGACTCTACTTTTTTTTTTTTTGAGTTTTCTATAGCTTGGAAGGGGTTAAGGAGGAAACTGCATGCACAGTTATCTTCATCTTGGACGCAGGTTTTTTCCATGTGGCAAATGAAAAGTGATTTAGCATAAACAACTAAAAAGGATGAAGAAGGGGCTGCAATGTGAGACATGCAGTCATTGTCAAAGATTTCCTTTGCTGAACTGTTACTTTGCAGATTTAGCTGCCAACATTACATGCAAAATGTTGGGGAGGAAGGAAATTAACCCATTCAGTTTCTGCCATTGCTTTTATTGATTCCCTAGGACTTTATGGGGGCAAATTCTAATCCAGACAAGGGGAGTCAGGAGGGTATCTGACTATAAGCAGTGAAACCAAGGAAGAGATTTTTAGTGAATTTACTATATACTGTTATCAGTGGTATTTTATAGCTCAGGTATCAGCCTCTGGTTCCTTACCCAATGTTGTTTTGCATTCACCATGCTTACTTTCTTGTAAACGTTTCTGCATCCAAATAAAAGCTTCTTTGTAATTTTTATTTACTTGGAGGTTTCTACATGTGATGGAAAAGCTTTAGATGGTAGTAGATGCAGAACCTGCTTTGGATCTAGGCAAATTTTGCGCTCACCAAAAGAGATTTGAGCCAAATTTAGAAGCAGTGCCATATGACATCCTCTTGGGGAGTGAGAGGCTGGCGGTAGGCCCAGATCTGACAAAGATCTTTTGCACATTTTTATCTTTATACTCTGTGAATAGTCCCACTGATCATTCTGTCAACCTGAAGTACTAAAACATCATCAGGCTGGCTTTTAAGGTTTAAAAGATGTGATCTTTAAACCAAAGAACTTTAAAAAAGATATTTTTTAATTTGCTTTCTGTTTACTGAGCCTTAAGGAAACATCTGTGTCATGTTTTCCAGTCTTTTTCTGTGCAATGACAGAAACTTTTTTTCTTCCCTAAATGATACTGGAGGTTTTCATGCAGACTTATGACTTTCAGAAATGGGATTTTAGGCAGATGTCATACATTGTAAGATTCTTCATAGGAACTGAGAGAGTTGGCAACACAGTACGGAGTCATTGAAACACTTGCTTAAAGCTTACAGAATCAGTGCCTTGGATCATAATTTCTTTGGGGCAAGAGTCATAATTGTGTTGTGGCTAAGTGATGCCCATGCAGTTATCTGCAAGTGTGTATAGCTTCACACTTATGATTGCTTTATGTATCTGCTTCAGTCTTATTGCACTGGTTTCAGTCCATCATGCAGCTGATCCAATGAAAGTACCAGTGAATTAAAGATAATTACAGGCTAATGACTGATGCTCTTAACCTATGGAAATCATGGAGGGAGTGAGTAAGAAGATGGCAAAGAGTTTAATTTACCTTCAGGGCAGGTGTCTTTTGGAGAAAGCCAGTATGCCCACAGTGGCAAGAAAAAAAGGTCTGGAAAATACTGTGGAATTTTTCCAGATAACAACAAGAAAATTAAATGCTGTGTAAATGAGGACAGCAAAATTAGTGTGTAGCTGGAAACAACAGAGATGCAAGCATTCAAAGAGTATTATTGATGTATTTTAATTAAAAATTAAAGCAGATTAGGAGCTGACCTAAAGTGTTGGCACTGAAATTGAGCCAAATCCAAGAATGTTTGTTTTACATACAGCACTTAGCAGCTGCAGCTGAGATGAGCCAATACTGCTACAAGGTTCTACAAAGAGTGTAATTACACAGCCTCTGTACCAAACATTTTGTTGCTTTGGTGTAACAGACAGAGGATGAGTTTTACACATGGAGAAATATAGCTTATAAAAGGTGGTTTTCCCTCTGTGAAATAGAAAACATTTATGAGAGAGGAGCTGAATACAGATCTCAAGTCAGAAGGGAATACTATACCTACAAGAGCATTATTTTTTTTGCCAGTTTTGTGACAATCCATATTGTTATTTTTATTGTTTACTGGAAATATTTTTATTGTAGTTTAATTAGAGATCAGTTGAATACATATTTACCATATATTTCTATCACAGTTTGTCTCTGTCCACATTGGTCTTTGTGTCCACTGTAACCATTGTAGATGCTCATGGAAGGATGAGATTTGATTACTACACAGCTGAACAATGCTGTTGCAGCCTAGGTTGGTGCACATTTGAACACAGACAGCAAATGTTGCATGCAATTTGAGATTCATATATTAAAATTCCTGGCTGGGCTATTAAAATCTATTGTCATAACAAGCAAGTGGACCAAGGGAAATGAAAGCATCTTTGCTGGACCTGCAAGACACAGATAAACTGTGAAGCAGAACTCAGCCAAAAAAATCCCCATTTCTATAGGCAGAGCTAGCAGATAAAATTACTGAACTGTCAAAAACATACCATGACATTTTCTATGTCTTTGCAGATTGCAGAAAATGTATTTTCCCTTGCAAGTTACTATCTTTAGCCAATCTCCCTCTAAGCTTAATTATTTACAGATTGTAATTACTGATTTCCCTGTACTGATCCTTACTTAAATACACCCTTCTTTTTGGGGGAGACTGGGCAAATGTGCTGCAACATCTTTAGGTACTCAGTGTTGGTACAACCCTGGCACTGCTCAGGACTGGGAATGCCTCCCTATAAAAGTGATTCTGCACACTTTTCCTTCAAAAGATCCTGATTTGTTAAAACTTTCACAGAAAAAGGTAACTTTCCCCAGAATTCATTGGAAAGGTTTGTTGTGTCTACACTACTCTGGAAAAAACTCACAGAATGAAAAATATCAGTGGGCTACAAGGACTGTTCCAAAGTTCATCAAACAAAAAACTTCCTTTGACTTTAAGAACACTGTATTGGATTATTAAAGTCATCATAAATTACCTAAGAATTGTTTGGGAAAGGCACCTAGTGTATTAGGTGAATGGCATAGGATCCAAAATTCTAAACATTTCACCCATTAGATTTTTGGCTTCATCGGTTTGCTTATGAAGACACCCATATTAGGACCTTTACAACTATTGAAAAAAAAGCCTAAAGTGTGTTTTGAAGCACAAGTCATGGTTTCTTTCCATATAGTCTGCTCTATGTAGACAGAAGAGTCATAAATGGCTTCTGGGACAGCATATTTAGTTTAATTGCTACTTCAGTCAACAAAGCCCTGATAAAATCCATAATAAGCAAAGCAACACTCCATGAGCTTTTTTTATGGTTGCAATATATAGGGATTCCCATTTGTCTTGCTGGCATTATTCATATGGAGCCTTCTACTACATGCAGGTTAGGGCTCAATTTCAGAATTTATGGCCAGCCCTGACTAAACAATGACCATATTGTAGTCATTTTATTAAAACAATTGGAATATGATCCTATTGTAATTTTATATAATAATATTCTTGAGGAGTAGTTTTCTACTGTTAGTGTAATGGTGGCTATTGATTCTCAGTTGCTTAGCATTCTGGCACATACATACATATATGTATACATATACACACTTTTAATTGGGGCCTGGCTACTTGCCAGATTAACATACTAAGGACTATGATAAAGGGGATAAATTTTACTCCAATAATGTAATCTAGTCAAATATTGTAATCAACCCTTTGACCTCAGACCTTTGGGAAATACCTTAAGCCATAGCTCACATCACCTTTAGGTAATTGTGAAACCTGTGCAGAAAGTCTTCTCGTATTGCTCAGGGAAGTGAAATAATAAGGCTGCTAGTATAGGGACTGAGTGAAATAAAGCCCTCTGCCCAGACAGTTGCTGTTACTCATTCTGTGTGTATGGTAGGGATAGAGGAAGAGGGGGAGAATGATGACTGGTAAACACGCAGTTACAGGAGTTATAGGAAACAAAAAAAGAAGTTGGTATAAGGGGAAGACAAGTGAATTATTGCAGTGTTTTAACCACTCCATTGGGGATTTTGAAGCAGGAGTTGCAAATAAGGACAGTCCATACTAAGACTTGGAGCAAACCATAGTCACTAAATATGGGCAGGAAATTACCTGCACATATCTCCAATCCCCACATTAATAAGAATCAACTATATTCTTGGTTATTGCAACTGATCTCCCAGGAGTACTCATCACCTTGAAAGGCAGAAATGTACCTAAGCAAAATTAATTTTTGATTTAATTTTGGAGAAAGCTGGAAAGAATTCTTACTTCCAGAATTTGTTCACTATAGGTAGGCAGTTATACATCCCTATTTCTAGTCAGGATACTTTAAAACAGCTAAATCAAGGCTTCAGAAATTCAAGATATTATTTATGCAGACAAACTGTTGTACTGAGAGAAAAATAGCTTATCTTGTAAGTATGTGTTGATATTGAGAATACAAAATGGTGTCTTTAATAAAATTATGTAGAATGGGAGGTTAGACTTGCATGGATTCTTATGAATCCATTGGTTTAATTTCCTGGGATTCTGTCCTTAGCTGAGGAATAAAATTATGTGTTTGCACAAAGAAGGTAGTTGAGTATGTAGTGTTGTGTTAAGATGTAGCACAGAGGTGGAGAAGATGAGGGTTAGTTATTGGCTAAGGAGTTGCAAACTCTGATTCTGGCCATGTTACCTAATTTCTCAAATTTTAAAGTGGTGTAAAATATACTTCCTTTCTCCCACTGTTCTATTGAATAAGCTTCTCACACCACAGATTTACTTTTTCTGTGTTTATGCACATTGCTCAATATATTGTGTCAAATGGTTTCCATATTGAGAAGTTTGGATAACTTGATTTGTCCAGTCAGTTTTCTTCTATTCAGATTTGCACTGCCCTAATAACCAAGAATAGGTATCTGGAGAAAATACTTTGGAGAAAAGTAATGATGGAAACTTGATTCAAATTTTTGGGTGCACATTTTGGATGCAGATTTTTTTTTTTTTTTTTTTTTTTTTGCTGTGAAGAGCTGTGTTTTTCATGAAGATCTGCCTTAAATATAAACTACAGAAACAAAGTCATTTCTTAGGCTACAACATCTAGAAACACCAAAATCTTGAAACAGGCAGCTAATGTTTTCTGAAGTATTAAGAATTTTTATGCTTTTTTTCATTTCTAATATATTCTAAATTATGAAAGTTACTATCAAGCAGCACTTTCCTACATATCTTTGACTTTGAAGAAAGTACTTAATACAGGATATATTATACTTGCAGTTAATATATTAACATTTTTCTCATCCAAAATTGAGGCTGAGCAGGAAAATTATCAGAAAATAAGTATTTTATAAAGACATGAAAGCTATTTTTATCTTGTTTTCTGTTTGAATTTGGCTTGAGACTGTGCAGTCATTTTATAAAATTGAAATATTGTATAGGAAGACTGATATTTTTTATTTAACCCTCATCTCTATATAAACTGTTTTAATAGAGGTACCTATGAAGTCTATGAAACAGCATTTCCTCAGATGTTGCTTTTGTATATTTGATGGTTTCTTTGTGTAAAAATATTACTAAATAAAGTAATGTTTATTTTTAATATGAAATTTTGAAGGATTCTTGCCTGACTTGATAGACAAATCTCATAGGTATTACCATACTGCCCTCTGGAGTACAGTGACAGAGCATGCATATGATGAAAGTTTTATAGGCATCTGCTGTTCTGCATCCAGGAAAATTATCAATAGAACAAGTAAAGCCTTGGCTAATCTCGTTGAAAGGGAGGATGGATATGCAGTGTTTCACTTCACTTGGCCCAGCATTTTTGGGGTGTGTATAATGTTTTCACTAGATATGAATTATTATGTAGAATTTCATCCCTGGCTAGAATCAAAAGGGTTCCATTAAAATATACATGACTATTGTAATATCAGCTCAGTACTCATTTTGAAACTCTTTAGTGTAGATTTTAATGTTTGATTTAGAAGCAACAGCTTGAGGTTTCTCAGTAAAACTGAACTTTGTTGTCCAGAGGTGCAAGACCAGTGTCAGACTGTCTCACTGAATCAAGTTTTTGTGGCTCCTATGTAACCTAAGTCTCAGAAATCCAGGGTCTCTACTAAGAGAAAGTAGTTGATCAGTGCTAGGTATCAAAGACAACAACAAAACACATTATTTTTCCTCACAAGCTCAAAAAAAACCTGAGACATTTGGAAGCCATATGCATCTGTTCTTTCCTAAATTAATTCATCTTTTTCCAAGATTTGTCTTCTGGAAAAATTATAAATTCCCCTCCACTCCTCTCTCTCCTTCCCTTCCCCCAAATTATTTAATTCCATATAAAAATGAGAACAAAGGTCAGGAATTTATGTTATCTCTAAGTTCTGCAAAAAAAAAAAAGTGAAGTTTTGGCCCAGTTTGAGTTACTTTAATATCTTTCTAGGATTCTTATACTTAGTGTAAATTTTTAGCATAAAGACTCCCAGTTGCAGATTGTATAGGACTGGAAAAGTGCTTAAAAGACAGCATAGGTACACAAGTACAATGTACATCAAACCCCTCATTTATCCTGTTTCTCCTACACAAAGAGACTTTAAAATGTATATAATTTATGTTCATTTCTGGGTCCTTTCTCTGCTTCCACAATATGAAACAACGCACAAATTAAAAGCAAAGGCTGTTACCTTCAAAGGTGTTTTTAGGGACTTTACAACATATGCAAACAGATAATTAAACTGTTAGATATCTTTAAATATTTTAAGCAGTTTTCCATTGGAAGTCAACAGGAATTAGGTAACTTATTTTTTATAATCCCTTTTTAATGTAACAAGGTGCCTAAAGACTTCTCAAAATCTACTTTTCCTAAGTTTAGAGTCTCAGGTCAGACATAAAGAAAATGTAAACTAATTGACAGGAATCGCAGATCACATATATATTGACAAGTCATGAAAAATTAAGATCTCTAGCAGGAGTCTGCAGCACTCAGTATGATGGAAACATTAAACTGCATTTCAGTATAACCAAGTAAAATACCATGCATATGGGAAAACCCACCTCTGAAAAAGCTTTGAGAATTCTGTGGAAGGCTCAGCAGAACATGACTTTCCTCCTCTAGAATCCCTTGGCCAACAGAGTGAATGCAAATACTTGTGTTTAGCAAAAGGAGACACTGACTAAAAGTAGAGGGATTATATTGTCTTTGTATTTGGTTCTGGTGATACAGCTCTTGAAATCTCTATCAGATTCAGGTGCTATATGTCTTTAAAATTGCTGAGAGTCTGGGCAGACTTAAGTAAGAGCCACAGGAATGATGAAAAAGATTACTAAAAGCTCCTTTAGCTTGCTGGAATGATGCAGTGTTAGTGTCTTTGTGTGCAGTGAATTCATTTGCAGGTTCCTTTATCCCTTGGTGACAAACTTATACAAGACTTAGTAGCTATTAAATTTAGGGACTCTGTAGGGAAAACAGAGAAGTCCTCAAGATAATGACAGCAGTGGAGACATCAAACCATTAAGCTGATAAGGAATGAAGAGAGAAAGGTACTAGCTGAGATGGACTCTAATTAACAAGAAAAAACTCGGTAAAGGGGCATTCCCAGACAATGAGGAAGTCATTCATATTTGAATTCTCACTGGAGGGGTGGGGAGAGACAAGTATGACTAGATACACACTTATTTGGTTTTGTTTTTTTTTTTTTTTCAAAAAATACCATAATCTCTTACAAGCACTAAATTAAATTTTTAATTACTTCACAGTCATATTGTATAAGCAGCACTGTGACTACAGGTGGCTCAGATGTAGGATCAGAATTCTCCTGAGCACTGTAGCTGTTTGCCTTTCGATTGGAACTTCACTATCCAAATTTTTGGATATAAACTCAGTTGATAAATTAGTTTAGCTAAATGAGGTTTTGGTGATTGAACCTAGTGTATGTTGGTAGAAAAGGAAGGAAAGTAAGCCCAGGTGTCCTGCTGTTTAAACCCTAAGTAGACAGTACTTTCTCCTTTACTGTGGAATTTGTCTTAGTAAAAGCTCACTTTGACTTTTTAGAAGGCTTAAGACTCTAACTCCCTCTGGCAGTTCTAGAAATACCACCTTGTATTAATGATCTCTAATGAGAGAAGGTTTCATATTACTAAATAATTGTTTGGGGAATATATTCCCCATACAAATGAAGACCTCTTTGTGTGCATATGACCTGCATAGTGAAAAAAAGATTATGTCCTAAAGTTTTTTTGAGAAAAGATAACATCAGCAAATAAATCCACAATATCCTGGTAAATATTTTTAAAGAGGATCCAAAACCAGATCAGAGTACAAAGGTAGTTTTACTAACAGCTTCTACTAAGATTAAATATATATATAAATATATGTATATATCTCCCAAGACAAAATACACAGCTTCATATAATCTGCTAAAGAGAAAAGTAAATATTTTGCAACCACAAATGAAGTCAAAGCATAACATTGTGGTGAGACTTAAGAGGAGTTAACAGACCAAAATGTCTCATTATTTCGCAAATTATAGCAGCATGAAAAAATACTCCTTTAGTTTCAGGATACTTAGGTCTGTTTTATGAAATAAAAATATGTGATTAAAACAAAGCACTGTTTCAAGTTCAGCTCCGGAAGCTGGCTTAACTCGGTGTGATAGGTGGGTAGGCTGCAGTGTGAGTGACACCAAGTCTGCACTTCAGGTATAAGAACTGCATTTCTTTCCACATTCGCTGGCTCACTGACAAAGCTTCATGCACAACATAATCTTATGCCCATATGAAGGACCCAGGCTTTCTCAGACAAGGTAATACCGTTAATATTTTAGGTTCCTTTTGCTGATGGTATGGATCAAAACATTAAGGATAAAAATGTATTTGGTGGCCTTGACCTGGTTTGTAGTAGATGTCAGGAGCCAAGTTCTGCCCTCAGTTACACCCTGCAGCTCCCCTGAAGTCCGTAGTGGTGCCAAGTGTAACTGAGGGAAGAATTCAGCTGTTCAAATATGCCCGTGGTTACCAAGCCAACTGGCAGCAATTGCAAGGGAATAATAGGAGTGTTGAGGGCAAGAACTGAGGAGCCTTCGCAGGGCGGTCTGGAGATCTGCACAGTGCTTGTCTACAGACTGTCTGGTCTCCTGAAGTCAAAGCTATTAGTTTTTCCTACTTGCTCAAATGTACTGCATCAAAAAAAGCCTTTCACTGGTGAACTCTGATAAATGCCCACCATCTGAGGCTCCTGCAATCTCTTAGTGCATTGTATCAGCAGCCTTTTTTTTTGTGCCAGACCTAACCTTGAAGTTTCATGGGGTAGAGAGCAGATTTGAATACATTTCAAATTTCTGAAATAGTGAACCATAATTGTTATTAATGAAGAAAAGCTGAGTAGCTTCCAGGCTACTTATGACACAAACAAATTCATCTTCTTGCAGCACAGCTATTTAGTTATTTAATGCTTCTTATTGCTCAAATAGGGAATAGGCTTACTAGCTCATACAGTGACTCCCATCTGAGGGAACAAGAGATTATTTTTATTTCACATATGAGGAATCAAGATTTTAAAGTATTTGTCTGAAGTCACATTGGAAGAAAGGAACAGAAACTCTGGTATCAGTTGTAGTGCCTTCATATGTTAGTTGTTAAATTCTTTACCAGCTAGTACTGCATCAGCTGTTTGTAGCCTTGGTGAAGTCCTAGAGCTTTAATCTTTCAGTGTAGAAAACTACTTGACACTGAATAACCATGAGTTCTGGTTTTAAAATGGAAAACAAAACATAACAATCTTTTTATGGGACAATTGGATTCTTTGAACTCCTGCTGATATAGCTGTATACTATTTGAAAAGTATAAGCTTCACCAGAACAGATTAAAATCCCCTGGCAGTCATTTCTATTCAGTTTCATGGACAGAAAACAATAAAGATGTAATGAAAAATCAGATGGACTGAACTAAGAGGGTCCAACTGTTGCAGGCAGAGGGCAGTCACTGGGTGAGTAGGGAAGGAAAAAAAAAATAGTTCTTGTAGATATACGAAGCATAAGCCCCCCCTGTGACAAGAAACTCCCTGTTTGTCTTAGAAGGACATCACGGAATGGAACTGCTGCCATGAAAGTCATGTGTACTTTTAATATACAGCTAAAGAAGAAAAGTAAGCAATGAAGTAGGGAGGGATACCACTCTAAAGCATCAGCTGGACCTACACTGGTGTTGAGTTTCTGTTGTAAGAGAAATACTGCTTTATTACAATCCTCTACTTCCTCTGTTTCCACAAGTTGGAATTTGACAAATATGCTTGCTAATTTTTCACTCCTTTAGGCAGTACTAAAAACATTCCAAGCCTTAACCAAATATAATACTGTTGTTCTCTGGGATAGAATCAATACCACTGATAATTCTTTTATTATGTATGTTTCACATGTAGAAACATCAGACTCTTATCAAGCCAAAGTGCATCAGAGAAGCTATTGCTAATTTTGAATAAAGAAATTGATGCTTATTTTGTCTTGATTGATGATCACTTTGTTTTTAAAAGCTATTTAGAAAGGCAAATTATTAAAAAGAATTGGATGGAATATCCACATCTGGAACAGGTTAGAATTCATTAATCAGACTTTCAGCTGAAATAAATCTTTCTTGGTCCATTTAAAACAGTAGAAATGTTCTGATTTGTACCAGTTCACTCCTTCCCATCCCTTGAATTACACACACATTATTATTTGGAAAGGTCTTAAATACAGTAAATTGAACAGGCAAATACAGGAATAAATACACAGTGAGACATTAAGTCTTTCTTAAAAGCACGTTTGTTCTGTGAGTTCTCTAACTAAGAAATCCATAATCACTGTAATCATTTCTTCAGTGCTAAGCATGCAGACCCTTCCATTTTCTTAGGGGCAAATTCAGAGGAAACCTTTCCTGCAAGAACAGATTTCCTCCACCCCCAACAGTTCATTGCAAAGTCTGCAATTCCTGACAATTACTGTAATTATAAAAAAAGAATTTGCATATTGTGCAATATAAGATATATCAAAGGCACAATTCACATGTAATATAAAAAAAGACCAAACTCATACTTCTAGTCATTTCTGGAAGAAAATATAAAAGCATTTCTCTGCAAGTAACTATATACTTCAGTATTTAGAATGTGAAGCAAGAAATTATTCAACAATTCAAATCTGAAGGGAATGTGAAGTGTGAGGAATGTTATTTGCTTGAACAAGGGTTGGCCCAGTAGATTCATAAATCAGTTTTGCTCATCTGAAACACTTTCTTTCCAATGATACAGAATGGTTCAAAAGACTGATACATGCAATGTCTCATACTTTGCCTCAGTGTCTTCTAGGCAGCTGTTGTACAGCATGTTGAAAGACAATACCCAAAGATGGGAGGGCAGAGACACAAGGTACTCAACTGTAAAATGAGCCCATTCTAATTATACTAAAAGATCCTATACTTTCAAATGGATGAATGTTGTTTATTGCATCACTCCTCACTGAAGAAACTGCTTTCTAATTATATTTTCTCTGGAGAGAGATCCATCTTCAATTATCTATTCTGATTTTCACTGAAAAATAAAATTATCTTTCAATAAAAAAAATGGATGGAAATGAAAACTACCTTTACACTTTCTTTTTTTTTTTTTTTTTTTTTTTTCCCCCAAGAAGAGGGGATTGAAGAAAAATACCTTATTTAAAAGTAAGAAAACAGTCCATTCCTTCATTGTCCTGTTAAAAATGGAGAAGGGCAGCCAAAATGAAGATCGCAATTTTTTAAAGGTGTTTTTAAACATGATACTCTCCACATTACTGCATGAAGAGGACCAGTCTCAGGTGACTGATAATTGTCAGAATTACATGGGAGTCAGAGGAGGTAGTGCTGATTTATACCAGCTGTAGGATTGACTCAAAGACTATAATGGTGGGGTTTAGCTTTGTTTGGTTTTATTGTTTTGTTTTGTGGGGGTTTTTGAAACACTCGAGCTGCTTCAGTACTCATCAGGATGATATTTTAGAATCTCAGTCCACAGGTTCATGGCTCTCTGCATCTGTTATTGTATAGAGGACAGGGGTCCATAAAAATTATTACAAATGGCAAGGGATGGAGAGAAGAATAATTCACCTTTTTTTCTGCATTGGTTCTTATATGGTACTGTATGCTATAGAGAAATAAAAATAATGTAAAGGCCAAGTCACTCATAAAGGGGGGGGGGGGGGGGTGTAGATGCAACATTCATAAACATAAATAAAACAGACATAACTCTACTCTTATACCCAGCACAGATTCTAAGACAACTGAAAAGCTTTTCTGTGACCACTGAGTATGTCACCATTTCATCCTCCTCTTGTAGAGCTGGCTGAGAAGCAACATAAAAATTAATACTCCCCCACTACCACTGTAACAGGAGATGCATCTGTTTGATCTGCATACAGCAAACACTTTGCCCATAGCTCATATGCCTCTTGACAGCCTGGGTATATGTTACTTTAGAAGCCTCTATATTCTCAAAATGAACATGGGACAATGTCATGCTGGAGGTACAAAGCATGTTGTGGGATATGATAATACCAGTTTACCTCCTTCAGTCTTTCTAGAGAAGAGAGTATCATAGATCAAGAGGAGAGTCAGAATAATCTGATGAACAGTTTGGTAGATAGGCAAGGACATTTTCTACAAGTATAGCCCTTGAAGCATATGTCCTGAAATTTTAATGGCATGTGCTTTTATCTTTTTGTATCTGATGTTTAAGTCATTTAATCATCATCCTAAAGTGGCTTAGGATTTCATAAATACAGACATTCTTAGATTGGTACTGCTTTGAAGGTTGATTTAAGACATCCTCTTCTGTCAATGAAAGCATGAACATGGGATATTTTAATCAATGAAGGAAGGTGTTATTTTCCTTAGAATCACTAATGAGAAATCTAGAAGAATAAAAGAATCCAGATAATGGAAACTCATATTATAATCATGTTGAATATAATAGAACCACTAATAGTATAGAAGACAGTGTGGTATACTAATCCTGGTAAAATACAGTAATGTTAATCAGCCACTGTGAAAATCCAGCTCTGCAAGTACAATAAAAACTAAGTAGCAATCAGTTTCCCATGCAAAGCGTCCTTCCTGGCAGATACAACTCAGGAAATATTTTAAATATGCAGGCTGCTCACAAGTGTTCTGATCTGGTTGGAGGGAAATTCATTACACCACACATAATGCATATGTACATTCTATGATGTGAATGATTCACTTTAAAGTACATCATTTATTCCAATGCATTTAGCTGATTAGCGGGGAAAAGACAAAACACTTTTGACAAATGTTAGTAATTTTCTGACTGTTGAAGTTACTTACAGTGATGGTGAGTTTACTGAGTTGCTGCAGGATTTTTTCTACAAAGGACACCTTGATATGCTTCGTTCATGTGGAACATCTGAAATGAATAACAAGGAACGGATGGAATTTTCAAGAGAAAAAGAAAATAATAAAACGCCCACCATAAAAACTAATTTTCTATAAATAATCTCAATCAGGAAAACCTTTACCCCTGAGACAATCCAAGGCTGCCTTTTTAGTAGCTCTTTCCCTTGTGAGAAGAGCAAACTTTCCCATGCCACAAATCATTCCCGTCTATCATTTTGATATAATCTGAAGGAAAGCCATCCTACCATTGTAATATGCCCCATTTCTTTCAGTCTCAGAGAGGGACATATTTGCATATTTTTTTGCTAGGACTTACTGAGCCTAGAATCGGTAATTATGATCTTTCTGGCTGTTTTTCATAATTTATACAAGCAATTTCATTTTTGTAGTTAAATCCTTGCTTAATTGTCTTCTCAAGCTTAATCCGTTTCTACTGATACTCTTCTTTTGGATCAGCTTTTCCAGTTATCATTGTGTTGCCTAGCTTATATCACATCTTACACATTGTAGAAGAAAGATGTTGGTCTTTTCAAAGAGGAGGTAGGAAAAAGTCCCATGGAGCAGTATAGTAGTGCTGTTTATTCAGAAATTGAAGAGTTGTTTTCTATTTCCTTGATAGAATGGCCTTTCCTTTAATCTTGTGAAATAGTCTATCTCAGTCTCTTCTAGAAGCTGATTTTAACTAATCCTGATTTGTGAAGAGGCTGTTTCCTACATGCTTCAGCAGTTTCTCTTTTTGTATGATACCTGTCATTAAGGTCACAGAACAAAAGCAGTTCCAGATCCATCATTAGCAGCTCTCAGAATTGCTACTTTTCTTACCTCATTTCTTATTCTGTTGCTGTGGTTGCAACAATAGGAAATTGTTTGACTTGAAAGCAATACTCTTCGTTTAATTTATATCAAGCCTGTTTTGATTGTAGCTTAGGAAAAGCAAATAGTTTCTCTTCAGTGGGAAATAACTACATTTGCCATTGGTTCTGGGTTATGTACATTGCAAAGAAAATAACTAGCTAATGGGCAGGTTTTTAGATGTTTTTTTTCACTCTTTGGTAGCCTGAGGAGAGGTGTATTATTTGCTGAGCGAGGAGATTTGTATGCCTGGTTTGAGTTATTGACTGTGTGGGTTTGCACTGCATAAGGAATTCCAGTAATAAAAAGCTCATTCCTAGCCTACGTTATTGGTCATCCATCTTGGGCAGATGCTAGAAGATGTGAACTGATGCTGATCCTAGGAAGTGGATTGTCTCAGAAGAGCCAGAATGAAGACTTGAATATACATAAAATGGAAGAGGGACCAGAAAAGGGAGGAAGCGACCAAGCTTGCAGGTCTTTGCTCAAGATCATTTACAGAGACATCACTGATATATCCTATGATGATAAAACATAGAGGTAACAACTAGCTCCTGCAATCATTGTGGCAGTGAGGATGACTTGCAGGCTGAATGGTAAAGCCACAGTTTTGGCTGTTGTGTAGAAAAATCACTAAAGGATGCCCCAGCCGGTAGGCACATTCCCATTTTTAAAAGCATACCGCTTTGGGATTGATTCTGGGTTGTTCTTATACTCAGCAGTGCAAAATGACAACATTCCACTGTTTTTGTTGTTTTATAAAGGTTGTAAAATGTTAGTCCAATGCAGGGCAAAAGGAAATGAAGATTTGATCTGTAGTCTGCTTCTTATAACACTATAGGGCTGTTGCAGAGCTCAGCAGCACTCTTATTTGGTATTTTTATTAAATTCAAGAAACAAATGTTACAAATTTGACTTGGATCTTACAGGTTTTAGCATTCCATTCACTATAGGATGAAGTTGGACTGAAGTATATTTTGCTAGATATTCTGTAGGTTTCTTGCACATTGCAAGGTAGAAGTGGCTAGAAATAGAAAAGGCTTCTCTTTGAACTATCACAAAAAAATCACAACAAGCTGCTTTTCTATGTGCTCTCCTAGAAATCACTCTGAAGTATTACTCACACTCTAGTTGCAAGCTATGTAATTCTATTACCTGGAAAAGAATGACTTCTTATAATATACTTTCACCAAATGGAGAAATGAAGACAACTACCTAAATTTTGGAAAATTGATTATACTAAGAGGCTGTCACAAGCTTCTTATGAAAACACGAATGACTGCACTTGACAATAACATGTTTTGATATATTATAGAATTTATTAGACTACTTAATCTCAGTGGGACAAACCATGAAGATACTGTTCAGTTGCTTCAGGAAAGCATAAATAAGAATTTACAGGTTTGATCCAAAATAAAGAGGTGAGAGAGAATGTAATTTGCTTCATTTTTACTTTCAGCCATGTTTGGAAAAAAAACAACCAACCAAACAAACAAAAAAAAACACAATAATCTTTGAAAACTCTAAAAACTTTAGATTTTACTTATAATTTTACATTTAAGGCTTAATCAGATTACTACTGAAGTAAATAGAAGACTTAAAGATTTTAGTGGTTATTGAATGAAGCTCATACTTACAGTTTACATTCTGTTTATTAACTTGATGGGGAATATGCTATGAAAAAGATTATAGCTGAGGGACTTTTCCAATACTGTCCAAACTGAGTGAATAATTATCCTAACTTTTCCAGTTTCTGAGCAGCATCTCCACTTGATGAAATAATAATGAGTTTTAAATGAGAGAAATGCAAAAAAGGTTTTTGCATGAGTCTTTTCCCACAAATATTTTAACTCTACACTATTCATGCTAGCTATAAGCCATACTTAAAGTTCTGTTTACACATTTTGTAGTGCTGTATATTCAAGTTTCGAACTATTTCTGCACAAATGTTTTTGGTTTTGTTTTTGTTCTTTTTTTAATTTCAACTTTCCTACTATTGCATCAGTAACAGTTATAAACATGAAATACTCAGTGCTGACAGATAAAGTTATTTTAGTCACATACTACCTAACAGTGCTTGAAGTCCATACAGTTAAAATATGTTTTTCCTTTGGCAGCCTTTTTTTGTGGTTCAGCTTCATTTCCCTCCAAGTGTCTTATCAGCATCCAGAAGTTGGTCTCATAAAGCAAATAGCAAAACTTTAATTATATTCTTTTCATTACGAGTCAAGGGCCTAAATTTTGACCAAGAAATTGCCTTAGTCTTGAATGTTGACAAATTTTTACCATATGATCTTAGGGAAACCTTGATGGGAAACCATCTGTAGGCCACCTGAGAGTTCTGGGGTTTTTATTGAAAAGCCCTAGAGAGACAGCCCTGTCCTGGCTAGGGATTATTGGCTCACTGAGCAACTCTACTCTTCTGATGTTGTCTCTGAAGATAATAGTCTTCACTTAGACATCCTTAACATAGTTTCTAGCATCCATCTTCTCTGATTTTGGAACTTTGTCATTGTTACAATTTTATTTTACTCCATATAAATAGAGGACAGATCACAGGGCCAGACCAAAAGTCATTATGTCATTCAGCTGTATCCTAAGCTTCATAGATCAGCTGATAGGAAATGTAATCTTTTTATCTAATGCTTCCACATGTCATATTAAAATATTATATTTCAGTTGTATGGCAGAGGCTGAGTCTACTGCATAGCACTAGATGGCAGTAACATATTACACTTCCCAGTGAAGTCATCAACTCACTGTGTCATTAGTCATCTGGGTTGGGAAATGTAAAGTAAGTGCAAAATAGAACCACATTTCTTTTCTGAATTTGTTTTGGTCTACAGTCTGAAGTTGATCTAAGCTGACCACAAAAACCATTTCTCATGCTGCATACAGCATACTTCCCTGCAAGGGCCAGTTAATTAAGCTCTTTATGTGGCTGCCAAGAAGACTGTAGATATTGTTAGTTCAAACATCAGCAAAATCAAACAGCTTTATGCATATCACATTTAGCAAAATCTGCCATCATGCAATTACACTGAATGTTAGATAAAAGTGATTAATATCAATGGCATGGTGTACAGAAATGTAGCTGCAGTTAGTCTTGCATGGAAATTTTTCATCAGGTGTAAACTGACGTAACCATACAAGAGTCTGTTCTTATTGTCCAAAACAGATGTGAAACAGTCTGTGAACAGTTAAACACTCACATGTTTTCACTCCAGAAGCCTCTGTTAATAATGTGCTGATATTGAGATGATAGATGTGTTCGCTTGAAAGACGTAGAGCTATGATTTAAGGAATATCCAAGCCCTCTTATCAAAGATGGATTTTTGTCTCGCTTTCAGTAAGTACTTCTTGACCGTTGACCAAGTAGACTTTGCTGATGCAAAGTTTTGAATAGTAAGGGTTTCTGTGAGTGAACTTGGATGAGCTATCTTGAGTGAAGATTCAGCCAAAGGAGGGGTGTAGAGTTGACAATACACTATTTCATGATAAAGTCAAAGTGTCTTGAAGGGTTTTTTAGTGACTGATCCAGAAGACTTGAGTTTCACTTCTTGTTCTGCTGTTGGCTGAGTGGATCACTTTATCTTGTATTCTGTCTTTAAAATGTAAATAATTATACTTAACTGTTTATCAAAGCATGTCAAGATAAACTAATGAAAGCAAGTTTTAGCTTCAATTATTACTGACTATTAAGTCATATCCTCTGATTTCATTTCAGACATAATGAGGATTCTGTCCCATTCTTTACACTTCATTACTCCGTGCTCCTTCAGGCAGAGCCAATATTTTGTGAACAGAACCAGTAAGTGACTTTTATTTTACAGTAGTTCCTTTTCTCCCTCTGACTTTTCACAAATAGGGTCTTTACAGTGTAAATCTCTTTAGAGGCAAACCCTTACACATTTTTACCACAAGCTATGTGGCGACATATGTTATTTTTATATATATTTGAGAGAGTTAGAGTGAATAATCTAGATCTTTCCACGCCCTGTTCTCCTCAAATGAAAATGTTAATGCCAGAATCCATCTCTTGAGCCAATTTTTATTCATGCATGAGAAAAGGCTTCATTCTGAGATATTGGTAATATTATACCTCAATAAGTTTCAGTGAAAAACTGCAAACTGTAAGAAACTTCCATGAGTGATTTTTTGGAAAATGCTTAAAATTCTTCATGGTCTGCTTTTAAGATACTATGTTTTTATTTCATAAAATCTAAGTGAAATACCTGTACTCTGATCTTCCTGCTCAGGTTGGTTGGTATTTTACTCCATGAGAAAATTTGTGATGTTGAGATTACTTGCTGTGAAATATATTTATTACTGCTTAAGATTTTAAGGATCAGAATTTGTTTCAAAATGTTAATTCCAGCTCCTCTTGAAAACACCCTCAGCATGATGGTGTGGTTTCAAACAGCCTATGTAATGAAGCAAAGTAAAATTTTTCCTAATGTGCTAAGGTTTCAGGTTGCTTTAGAATGATCTCTCTAAAGGAGAGGTTAGTTCAGGCCAGCACCTCAGTTTAAAAACAGTTTTGCTGAAAGAAGAGTTTGGAAGACTTGGAGAGTAATAAGAGGACATTTTTCTATGCCAAGTCATGACAATATGCAATACACCAGTCTTCGCCTAAATCAGATATTGCTTTGCACTGCAGATTTTTATAATATCTTTCTATTTGTGACTTAGAAAAAGAACTTGAGGATGTGATCTTTAAGGTCAAGGCTCAGAGGGACTTTGCACTGGGCTTTAAAGATTTAGGTGTTTTTGTTAAACAACTAGCTAAATAAATAACATTAAAATGATGGAGTGTCAGTATATTCTTATTTGGTTACAACAGCTATAATATTGAATAAATCTTTATTATTTCTCCTTCCAATCTGCTAATTGCCTTTTATAGATCTAATTGAACTTATTCCATGCCCTTTCACACTAAATATTGATCTGAGAAAGCTTAGTTTCATGAAATTTCTATGTTGAAAGGACATTGTAACATGTTCTTTGCTCTGGTAACAGAAAACCCACAAACCCTTTTCCAGGAATACAAAATAGCACAGTAGGTGTTTATTACTCCATTTAGTTCACTGCCAACTGTGATCAGCATGAGTGATCCACCGGTGTTGCTAAAATGTTTATCCTGTCTACCAGGCTGTGAGATATGGTTGGCTGCAATTAGTATTTGTCAGTTCCCAGGAGGTAGGGAGCAACATTTTAATCCGTTTCTCTGGTTGTGATGAAGATAATATTAATGCATTTACATAATGTGAAGCTAGAGAAATGGTATCTTGACTTCTGATAGAGTGCTGTTGCATTTACTCGTGGAGATTTGAGTATTGAGTATAAATGAATCGTATTTACAAGCCAATGGGGGGGCAAAGCATGGCCCAGTTCCAGATCACTGTTCCTGTTGATTTCAAACAGAAAATGCAGCTAAACAACCCAAATCTAGTCCTACATTTACCTTTTGACCCATTTTTATTTCATTTAATTTCTTTTTCATTTTTAATTTCTAGACTTTTAATCTGGCTAGTGTTATCCTTTTAAAGACTTGTCTCTAAAAGTCCAGACACTTTGAAAGATTTCTGTCATTAAATGTCCACAACCTAAGCAGATTTGTTTTGAGCTTTAATTTTAATTAAAAAAAAAATAAATTCTTAGATCACAATGAATTATATGCAAAATTAATGTATGTTATACTCTGCCTTTGTAAATGAAAGCAGTAGCAGCCAATTGCAAGTACAATGTTTGGGATTTTACATTTCCTTAATTTGTTTTAGAATGAGTATCTTTGAAACTGCCTAATGGTCAGCTGTACCATACATTATGAGATTGCAAAACAGAGTTCTCAGTAAGGAAAAAAAATATTTTAGGATGTTTCCTTTTGCAGCATTGCAGGGAAAAGTTATACTAACAAATCATTTGTCATGCAGGGTGGTTTCTTGCAGAGGGGACAAAATAACTGCAGAACGTTCAAGAAGGTTTCCTGTCGTTGTGCACAATTTGCGTGAGATTTCACAACTGTAATTTTACAAAGCAAGAAGCAAACGCTCTTGCTGAATTCAGAGAAAAATGGCTCGTCTGCTCAGTGATGCCACAGTCTACTATTTCTGTTTTCCCGGAACTCTGTTTTATACAATCATCACCACTAGGTGTCACCAAAAAAACCCCAACCGGTAACTCCTCACAAGTGCTGTTAGAAATGAGATAAAATCACAGAATGTTTCAAAATACAATTTGCTCAGTATGGGAGAATAATTTACAGCCCTAATAGGTTTATTGGAAATATATCTTCTGAGGAGACTTTATTTGTTGAGTCTTCCCCTTTTTTCACTATCAGTGATTCACTTCAGCAGAGCAAGATGACACTTTTTTTGGTAATCTCTCCTGTGCATATTGGAAAGTAATTTGTCAAATGTGACAAGTTTTTAAGCACTGTTCATTTTGACTTGTGGGATTGATTTAGAAGAATGCCTAATGCCCTGTAAGTAAACATAAGCACTGTAGCAGAAAACAAGTAGGTGAAACACTAGAAAATTCATGTCTTGTGTTATGAGCATACCAGAGAGGCTGGTGGGCAGATTCCTCTAGGTGACTGCTGTGTCACTTTTAGAAAAAAGGAAGAATGTGGGATGAAGAAGACCTCAGAGTTTGTGACTGAGTGGAGATACCAAAAGATGAAGTCATAGACAACCAGATATATCTCCAGATTTTGGGATCTGCATAGATCCAGATATAAATCAGACCTAACAAGGACAGCATGATGATACAGAACAGCTACTCGAAAAAAAGAAATCAGACAAATTTTTCATTTGCTTAGAGAAATACAAAGTATTTGGTGAATTTGGGGAGGAGAGGAAAGAATATTTTATGTTAATCTAGGGAGTTTTGACTAATAATACAAAAGATATTACCAGCTAGAAGTTTAAAAGACTAAATGGCATTTAATCCATTGTGGTTTTATTAGTAGTAAATGAAAGCATGAAACTGAGTGCTTCCTTGTTCACGTGGTGACCTGGAAAAAATCAGAAGATAAAAAGAATTAATATCTTTCGTCATATTGGAAGTGAACAGGAACTGAAAAGAGACTGGGTAGGTGGAAGGCAAAGAAAAACCCCCACTGTTTTAGGGCAGGACTTCACCCTGTCTTTACAGCAGGCAGTTGCAGACTAATTAATATATCCAAGAAGAAAGTTGACAGCTCATAATTTTACTGAGTTTCATGATTTGGGGGAGACTTAAAACTTTCAGTTGCCAAATCCTACTGTTTACTTGGTTTTCAAGAATAGTTGCAATCTTCATGATTAAGAAGCTAGAATACAAATTTTCTAAGATGCATAGTATCAGATGACAGAAATACGTGGTTTGCGTGTGTGCATGTATGTTTGTGTAAGGAGGTTGTTAATACAGTTTGAAGTTGTTGAGGTTTCTGATTCATTGAGACAGTGAAACTGCAAAGTAAGTTTTCTGTATCATATCTGCACCAGAATTCACCTCTGTGTATGTGAGCGAGGCGATTCTCACACAGACCTGAGTGAGGGTCCTTCCTGGGAACTGACACTCCCAACTCAGAATTTGCCTTAATGTTTTCTTCAAGTAATGGCCACATCCTACTTTTTTTTTTTTTTCCACAGACAAAAGCACTAGAGCTGTACTTTAGCATCTGAATAGTATGAATTAGCAAAAAACTTATTTTTTTCAAGCAAATTTTTTTTTTTTTCTGGTCTTTTTCCAACCCTGTGTGAAACATCAGGAAAGTATCAGGAAAAAGGAAACCAAATGCTGATGTGACTTCTCAGATAAAAAAAAAAAAAAGATACCGTGACCACATTGCTTCTATTTCCCCAAGCCCCGGGTGCTGTAGTCTGCACAGATCAGTAAGCAGCGTGTGCCCTTGTTTGTTACTCTGTACCTGTGGCCCTTTCCTAATACTTTGATATGCCTTCCTGGTTCTACTGTGTTTGGGTACCCAGTTTCCTGTAGTCTTTCCTCACTATTAAGCTCTATTTATTGCCCTTTTCCAGGTGCTTCTTTGCCCTCATTTACTTCACATGCATGCCTTTCTGTGTGTAGGTGTTTTTGTTTTCCTTCCCCTCTGCCACATTTCAGAGTCAGTAATCCTGCACTTGCAACCTCTGCCAGTTGACTCACCAGACTGTGTATGCAAGGTCATTCTGTAAGACAATGAGGCTGCCAATTTAGCAATATCATCCAGTGGATCAGAAAGAACACATTGGTTTTGTCAGCTTCCTCAAGTAATCAGTATCTGCTGTCTTGTCTGTTACCTAAAGATCTTATTTCCTGTGCAGATGCAGTTAGCTCTCTAGATAACTCTACTAAAGCCAAAGTTAGGATACTAATAAATGTATTTAGTTCCATCCTGCGAGGCCCCTTTGGTCTCCCAAACTGTGGCCTTCCAATACAAATGAAACAAAATAGTATTTGAAGTAATATGGCAGACTGTGTTGCCTTACTTTGAGATTGCTGGCTTCAAGATGGGCGGTTAGTCTCTTATGAGACATTATCATAAACCGTTCGAAAAGATTAACAGTTTTGTACCTGGATTGTGCTGGCCTGTACATCAACTCTTCAACACAGGCAGGATTGATCCAGATCAATGGGGAAAAGAAGCAGGATTATTCTAAAGGCTCTGCTGAGAGGGAAGTAATGCTATGGAGAGAAGCCAATGTTAAAATTCTTAAACAGTGTGTGTGTGGGGGTGACTTTTCACTGCTCTTTGTGCCATACAGCTGTGAGAGGAGGAGGGAGTTGTTTCTGCAGATTTAATTCTTTGTCTCTGTTTTGTCCAGAGTATTAGCTGCTTTTCCACAGTGGAAGAGGCTGTTAATAGTTGAAAAATCTATTTTTTTTTCACAAAAGAAAAGTAAATATACTATTTTCCTTATTTTTCCATGACAACTGGAGCATTGTCTCAGTTTTCCCCCCAAACTTGAAGATTTATATTCCTCTCTGCTATCTCTCACTTTGCATCTTATTCTAGCTACATTTTATTTTTAATAATTAAAAATTGAAAAGTGAGAGGAAAATGAGTGGGAAAAGCTTAAATATTTTGCATTTACATTTGAAACTAATCCAGTTAATATTCTTTTTAGTATGTTTTAAAACTGAGTGAAAATTTTGAACTTATTTCACTGCTTATTTATGTATTTTACCACATTACAGATTTCATTAGTACTTGAAAAAAATTGTTGTTTGGGGGACAATGTAGGTGATGTAGACAAAAGTACAGCCTTGCTTGATAAACAGCAACCATTAGAGAGAAATCCAAAGTGAAAGGCTCGGTATTTGTCCTTTTAACCCACCTAAAAGCATGTGACATCAGAATAGCCCTCTACAGTATTTTCAATTTCCTCTAATATCCCCAGTGAACCAGATGAGCTTTGTGGATGCTTGCTTCACTACCAGAAATAGACTGCACTATCCTAGCTTCCTGATGTTTCATTCATTTGATTTCTCTGCTGTGGAAACTACTGAAGGCATATTACTGATACTGCCATTCTGAAGAAGCCACTTTCTTTGTTTTCCTCCTCATTTGCTACTGTAGTCAATGACCTTCTTATTCTGCAAAATATAGTGTTTGAATTGGAGCCTCTGTGCAAGGCAAGGGTGGAGCAATGTAGATTTTTTTTTTTTACCTTTCAAAATACTAGGAAAAAACAGGAAACTGCAAAAGTTGAAGCTATTTTATCTAGGGAATAATGCTCTAAGAGCCTGGTATTTCAATTAGAGCAACAGTGCTAAACCAATACAGGTTTGAAGTTTTAAAAGTCAGAAGACAGTATTTACTAGGACTCTAGCAAACATTTTTGTTCTTTGATTAGGTGGCACAGCAACCCAAAAATTTTGCAATTTCAAAATATGTCTTTGCTTAATGAAAAAAGGAACAAATGTGCCTGAAAATTTTCCCTGTTTTTTTAATGGAAATGTGATTAAAGGCTTTATTATAAAATATAGTGCATATACTTTATCACATAATTTTAAACAAAACCATATTCTGTTGTTTTCAGAATGCTGCTTAACGCTGACCAACATAATTTCATATTCAGTACTGTCTTTTCAGCCCGGTTCATACTTTTCCCCCTCATTTTTCTTAGTTTCAACAGTTACCAATTCTAAAAGGCATAATTCTTATTCCCACATAAATTCAGATATATAGACATATTTCGGGAATGCAAATGCATCCAAGGTTTTTATAATGCAGTAAAATGCACAATCTCTGGCGGGCATTAAAATAAAAAGTGGGTAGAAGAAGATCCTTGAGAATGATGTTTGTGCTTTACTCTCCAGAGCAGGAAGCATGGCTAAGTTGGTAGCTCATTGGGCTAAGATGTCAGAAGGTCAGATCACACATTAGGATTTGGGCTCATCCCAAATGTTGACACAATATTAAAGGGGGAAAGGAAAGGGAAAGGCATATGACCGTAAAGGACATTGTATTCACCAGTAAACATTGATTGGAAATATCCATCATTGGACCAGGTAGAGGAAAGTCCACTATAGAACCAACACAAAGATTTCTTAATTTTCTGTTCTTAAATATTGAATTAAGCTGGTAATGAGCACCAGGTCTGGTGAAAAAGACTCTACTTACTAACACTAGATATTCTTTAATATTAATTTAATTTTAATAAAATACGATTGAGTATATATTCCCATCTGACAAAAAGAGAGTCTCACCATGTATAAGGATAAAATTTTGTGAGTGCTTTTTGGCTCAGCATGCTGTCTTTAAAAATACTCTGCCATCATAGTTAAGGTAAAACTAGAGGATCATTGTGGAATTCTTAGATATTCTAAATCTGCATTTCATCTTCTCTTTTTATTACATCTCAACCTTGCCCAGTTGAGCCTTTCCCAGCTTTCAAATATGATCTACAGCTGCTGAATGCAACAGGAAATGAACAGTAACAACTGGCATCAATAACTGTTTTCTGAATGTGCAGCACAGCCTCAGTTTGTCTGCTATTGCTAACCTTTTCCAAAAGTAGTCATCATGTTTTCACTCAATAGAGTATTTATTATGATATTAAGCTTCATTAACAAAGATTCAGCAAGTCTGCTTTCATTCAATTTAGTTTAAATTTCCCAGATTTTTCACCAAACTCTTACCAATAATCTTAGTTAAAATAATAAACTAAAGCAATAATGCAAGCCTACAACAAACATCTTATCAAAATATGTATGCACCTGTTTCTAATACAGATCTTGATTATAGGATTTTCATATACTTGTGCAATCACTGTATAACTTAGTATATCATAGGAATTTAGCTCATTCAAGTTGGTCTGTTAAATAACAGCATTTGGAAAGAAAATAATGCTGCCATTTTAGAAGGATTCACACTACAATCTCCTGAATTTATTATTATTATTAAAAATAACTTAATAACTCAGCTTGGAAGGGACTTAAGGGATCATCTCATCATCTGGTCCAACCTGCAGCTCAATGCAGCACCAAATTTGAAGTTGGCTCTAATTTCAATGTCAGATAAATTGCCTAGGGCATTGTCAATCTGAGCTTTGAGTATCACCAAAAATGGAGATTTCACAGTCTCTCAGAGCAATTAATTTCATTGCTGATTATCTTCACTCTGAAAAAAACCTTCCCATATATTGTCATAAAATATTCCAATACCTATAAAAATATCTTCATAAAAATGAAGAGCAAAATATTAGTTCTCTACTCAAGTTATATTTTCACAATAAACTTACTAGCAAAGATATTATGCATACAGAATTACTAGTCTGAAAAAGAAGATGGGTTAGACACATACTTGTGAAACATATTTTTTGAAAGGGAATGATTTGTATTATGTGATGCCTGCAATTGCATTTGGTGATCTCGCAGATATTTTTATAGACCTATGTTTGCTGAAAGACCTGAAAGGGTCCTCAGATTACTTGTTTATTCTTATTCTCTAACTTGTTCCAAATGGATTTTGAAGTCCTTTTTCTAAATTACTGACATGCCTGCCTGTCACTGTAGTGAATTAATCACGCTTATTATTCAGTGATAATGCTCTCAACCTTAATGGTTCCTAGAACCACACCCTAGGTGTTATCAAGGGTCAGTTTATTCCCATGTTACAAGAAAAAAAACAGTGGACGGTAATGCACTCTTTCACATACCCACCTCACATTCTGAGACAATAGATCCTTTTAGTGTCAAAGTAATTTCTTGCTGAAGAAATGTTCCTACTGTTTATTTTTATTTGAAAAAGTGAACAGCATCATATGAGCATTCCACAGGGTAAATGTGTTGGCCAGGCAATTTTGGCTTCTTGTGGGATCATGCTCTCCACTCAAATGTACAAATCAATTATATGACTTCCATGCTGAGAAAACACATTAACTTTTAAAATGAACAGCAGCAGCCTGGTCTTAATAAAAATGTTTAAAACCACTCTTAAACCATAACTCCAAGTTGCAGCTGAATATGAAACATCCATTTACAGCCAATTACACAAAATTTCTATCCTGCTTTGGAAGATATGTGTATGCACTATGAATATTAAAAGCCAAAAACCCCACAACTCTAGGTAAAATAGGGAAAGACTCAAAACATTTCTAGATATGCTTAGGCAGAAATGCAGTGAGCCTTGTAACTTAACAGCAAGCATATATTGAAAGAATATACAGCACATAGGTAATCCTTGGCCTTACATATTATAGAATAACTGCTACAATCCAAAACTTGTAATTCTAGGAACAACACAATTTATTAAAAATATTCATTCTCAGGAGTATCTTCTGTAGATAAAGAATAATAAAAGAATTAAGCTTGGGACAAAAATTGACTCTTCTAGCATCACAAAGCTCATAATAGAACCTCTTCTGCCACCAGTGATGAAATAGGCCTTAGAAAAATCTAAAATCTGCATGAAATCTAGTGAGCACAAACACAAGGCAAACTCACTTAAATCTTAAGGTTAAAGGTACTCATGCTTAAACTGTAGAAACAGCTTTCAGTTTAACCAGTTGCACAGCTGGGATGTAGGATATTTTTCACAATGCTAAAATTAATACCTACATTCAAGGCCCTTCAACGTAATTGCTCATTATAGCATGTTCCACTGAAACACTTATTCACAGAATGCAGTTCTTCTTACTTTGGAAATGAAGGTTTCCAGTGGAGAGTTGTTCCCATTTACAATGTTCCTGTCTCTCAGCAAGACTCCAGGATACTTTTTAAATTCAGATTCCAGATGAGAATAATCACTTATGGCCGACTTCTCAAGTAACAGGGAATACTGAACTAACAGAGAAAGAGACATTCTCTTTATGTGTGCATATGTGTTCATATGTAATGCTAATTAATATGCTAATTGGCAGCCACAGAGAATAATTAGTAGGATGCTTAAACACCGGCTTTATTTACCTTATTGGTCAGGATTCTGCCTAAGTCTGCAGCTGTAAGCCAGAGTGGTATGAAAAATATTCAGCCAAACTCATTTTGCTATAGAGATCTGTTCTTGTTATTGCTCCTCAGAAAGCATTTATCTTCCATATAGTCCATCTAGATTTATAACAACTTGCCTCATGTCGTAAGCCTTCTTTCTGGTTTTGTACAGAAGTTTACAGTGTATTCTAACCTTGAAGAGATGAGTGAAAAACAAAGTTTTCTGTCTGAAAGTCTAGTAGTCTCTTCTGATCAGAAGTCTACAGTGGGACAGTAAATTTGGTTATGAACTGTCCTCCTGTCTAGAGGAAGGAAAATCCATGCTCAGGGAGAGATTAGTCTCAGATAAGTGAATTTTATATACCATTGGATCTCATTTGAAAACATTCATTTTACATAGAAAACTGACATAATGGAAAGCAAAAGTATTGGTGGGAAGATACATTGTCTACTAGTGTGCATTAATATCAGAGGTCTATCCCCCTATCTTCCCACATTTTTGTTCCACTAAATTATAAAAACGGCCAATGACCTGCTTGAGAAATGAAGTATGAACCAGGTGTTTCCTGAACAAAGACAACTTGTGTTTCCCTTTACACATCATCTTCTGAGAGGCAGCACTACAGTGATTGTGTATCTGGCATCATCCACTATGTTGACTTTGGGTTACTCAGAATCTTTCCTTTACTTTACCTTCCAACTCAAATACATTAGTTTTACAGAGAGATCACATGGAAAAGAATGGAGTTGAATGACTAGAACACAATGTGGAAGAATGGTTTATATTCACTTTGTTACAACATCACTCTTTATGGAAACAGGGGACGGGTGACCAGTCATCCCTAAAAGGAACCACTTCTTTATGTGAACAACATGCAAAAACATGTTTTTGTAAGAGCTAGTAATTTTAAAAAGTTCTATGTGAGAATAGATCCAAATCTCATTATGATTTATGGAAAGTCTGATTATTGTGTTTGGATCAGACACCTGTTTATTGCCAGAAACTACAGGATTTTTCGAGTTCTATTTGGATACTAGCAAAACTTCCTTAGTCCCTATTAATCTGTGGAGTGTGATACCTACCAATCTGTTAATGGGGGTGGGATATAGAAAAGTGGCTCAGTCATCACCTAATGGAAATGCTTCGTTCTTTTTATTCAAACAACCCTGTGTTTACAACAGGTTTCTCTAAAAGAACAAACTTTGAGCTCCATTTTTAGGCAAGCTGGTAGGAACAAAAAGCTAATTTTCAGGTGCTACATCACAGAGCACAGGAAGGGGGTGTGTGTCCATTTTCTTAAACCTTGTGCACCAGAATTCGTAATGCATAATGACTTACAACTTACACAGCAGGTAAATTCCTGTTCAAGCTATCCATAAAAGTTCACAGGGTACATGTGTAAGTTATACAAGATCAATATTTAATCAGTCATGAATAAAGCTCTAAAATGCTCTATGAAGGTCTTAGACATTTATTTCAGTCTTAGAAAGACTGAAAAATACCAACACTTTCTTTTGGGTCATAATCTCCCATTTAGACAAGAAGCCATATCACACAAAGCTAGAACTGCTTTTTCTTCCCTAGTAATACAAGATAGGTGTAGTAACACATAGTGAAATAAACTGAAGAGTCATTGTATATTTATGTCACTATGAAAGCCCACGGGGACCTATATTTAAGAGAAGATCTGACGTTGCATTCATCTCACATCATTGGTTAGTTGCTTGCAAACAGAGGAAATGCTGTTTTCAGTAGCTAATGTTTAATCAAATGCGTTTTAATTCGGGAAGTTGTGTGCAGCACAAGAAACTGCCTGTGTGATGGTTTTAGTATGTTATCAAAGGCCACCTATTCTATACTCTCAGCGTGGGGACTGTAGGAAATAAGTTTTCAGCAAGATTGACAAGGGAGCCATTCAGCCTCCTGAACGCTCAGTCTTACTGTTTCAGCCCGCTGCAAATGTATAGCATGTCTTGACGACAAATAAGTAAAATGACAAAGATATAATCATGTTTATGAATATATAAAATGCTTTCCCTCTTTTTCCTGCCTTCATTTCATTAAAGACTAAACAGAATTACAGATTGGTTGGAGGAAAAGGATGAAAAAAAATTACCTCATCTGTACATGTACCTCATCTGTGTGCATATACTCAGCTCACTAGGTACACATTTCTTGTAAACATTGAAACTCTGTTTTAAGGTACATTTACAATTACAGATAGGTTTTGTACTACTGTGGTAGAGATCAGTTTTGTTCAGAAGGAATTGGAAATCAGTTGGTTTGCATCATTGTTCCAGGAACATTCATCCTCATCTAATCCACTTTTTAGTTTCTGTTGTAATCAAATTTAGGATAGTTTGTTTTGCTTTTCCATCTTCTCTTTGAACAATCTACCTAGTCCCACCTCTGCTGCTTTGCTTCAGGACATAACTTGTGCCCACATACTGTCGTTCAAAAGCAACCCAGGTATTCTTGTCATTGCTTATGACATTTCAATTCCTAACAAAGAACACTGCTAAAATGCTTTCTGAATTCTCAAGGTAGTTTTTTTAAGTACTGCCAAAAAAAAAAAAAAATTGAGAATTGATACACTCAGATAAAACACCATCATATTCTTGGTATGATGTAGATAGATGGAGATAATTAATTTTCAGTACACATAAATAAAAATTTGGCTCCAGTTCCAGCAAGCACAGGTGTATAAAAATTATGGAAAGTTAGAGAACTAGGCTTCAGAACTATTTGGTCTTGATGTCTGTTCATCTCCTGAAAAAAAAAGTGACAGCTAAATTTAAAATGGATTGAAAGTTGACTAGCACTGTAATATTCAATTCAGTAATGGTCTCCAAGTCAAAGACATTCGAAAAATGCCTAAACTGCTGGCAGCAAGTTCTTCAGAACACACGGAATCCTACATAGTTATCATGAATCCAAGTTATTCTTTCAAAAGCCTTTAAATTAAAACAGCCCATGATATCAGCCTGTCATTTGTGATCTACCCAGCATGGCCACTCTTAAATGTGAGAGACAGAACAAGAGCACTACATGGATAGAATAATGGTTTATTGGAAACAAGCATTTACACAAAGTATAAAGGCAATTACTTCAACCTTTTTTTTTTTTTTTTAAATAAGACAAAGCTACCCCATTACAAGATTTGTTCAGTAACAGGATTAGATTTAGTAACAGTGCAGAATACTTTAAATCCCTGAGATTGAGGCCCTCTCACTTTATATGCACTCCATCCTCCCTCACCCTGCCCCACCCCCTACAAAGGTGCTAGAAATTTAATTTGCTGCTGAGTTGTGCTTTTAGTTGATTAGCATCCAAAATTAGTTTAATTATTTGCATCAGCATGAAATTTAAAAATGAAAGCAAGCTCAAGTTTCACATCAAGTTCACTCATATTCGGTTGAGGGCATCCAGTTTAAAATTACTTCCATTTTAACGCTGGTATCCAAGCTGCTTTATTGATAAGGCTACTGACTCTGAAGATGTAACTTGTTCCCCTTAAATCAGACACGGAAGCCAAATCCTCCTTTCTTTCCAGTTGGACATCCCTAATGGTTTTTACTTTTCGTACAGGGGTATTGAGATGTGAATGCAAGGCTTTAGGCACAAGTCCTTTTATATATATGGACTTAAAGCTATCACAAGGAAGCTTAGTAACAGAGTTCCAGATCCTACTGCAGACTTCTAGTAATTTACATATATGCCCTCAGCACTTTTTAAGTTTATAGCAGGCAGTCAGTTGAATGACAAACGTGGGTAGCAAAAGCGTTTCCTCCTAAGCAATGCAAATTCCATTATTCAATTTCAGTAGGAAGCCACCCTGCAAGGCCACAAAAGCAGATCTAGGCATAACACGTGCAGAGAATTTTGGGTCCAAGTTCAGACATTTTTCCTAGCAAGATCGTTGTCTCTTGTCCAAGGATGTAATGTTTCAATCAACAGAACTCCTCTAGCTGACACATGACAATCAGCATAAGCAAAACACGGGGGACAAAGCTAAACTTAAGTACTTCCAAAAGGATGCAGCTGATGTTGGTGAAACCTTGCCAGTAGCTAGCTCTTCAGTTGGAGATGGAAACAAAGACCTAATAAAATTCAAAGGCATAAAACCAACTAAAATAAAATTCTTTCCAATATTAGAGGTAGATTTTATCCAGTGTAATATAGAATAGCCATCCCTGTAAGTGCAGAACTCTAGGAATTAAACAATTCAGATCAACTTTGACCTATGTACTCATAGAATAATTATGGCAAGCTCTTTGCATATCCTTCAAGAAGGCAGGCACACCACTCTGTGAAGAGAAAATTGGAAAAGTCATTCTTGTATAATGCAAACAAGAAAAACTATAAGCAAGATGAGAATTCCCACTATAGATCAAGGCCTTAAAGAAATACAGGACAATTCTAAGATCTTGTAGAAAGCAGCAGAGCATTCCTTTAATCCTTCATGAACAGACTACATTACTGAAGTTTGCTTGTGTTAATGCCATTCACATATGCTCTGGAACATGGATTTGTTATTTTGGTTGCAAATTTACCTGCCTGGTTGACTAACCAAAGGAATTTGATAGGAATAAACAAAAAAATTTAAGACAGCTGCCATGAGAGCAGACAATAGTGAGAATCTAAAAACGGGACTACAGAAGAGTTAGAAAGGTCAATACATCCATTTCAGAAAAAAAACTATTCTACCTAACATGCAAAAGACATGTATGGATGTAGTAAATGCATTGTTTGAAACAGATCAGCCAAAGACAATCGTGCTGTCAACCTTTACTTACCTTGGCAACCCAGTTGACCAGCCATGATGGAATCATGCCACCAGGATTATCAAAGTAGTACATGTAGACTAGAGAGGAGAGAGAAGTTACCAGGAAGTTATCCAGCCATAGTCCAAGTATTAGCTCTAATACCATACAACAAAAGCTGTTGGTGTGCATGATCAAAGCACCAAGTACAATAGTTCTGCTCTAAATTCTTCACAGAAAAGTCAACTTGTACTTAAGTGGAATGTGAAGTAAGTATAGCCATTCCTAGTTGACTTCTGGAAAGCTTTAAGTGAAATAATATTAATTTAGACTGTTGCAAACCATTTTAAAAGACGGGCTGACTAAAGTAAGGTTGCCTTTCAAGGACTAATCTCAGATGGGAGTCAATCTCTAGGCAAACCCTTTAACCTGTAAACCTGTCAAACATGATACTTTTTCATTGCTGAGTTAACCAGATTGCAGCTAGTATCAGACTCTACCCAACTGAACTGCCTGGCAGGAAAAGAAGCGTGAGCTGGGCGCAGTGGGGGCAGAACAAAGTGCTCAGTAGTCTATTCTTAACCACCCAGCCCACCTGTTCAATAAAAGATTCCTAACAGTAGCACCCTGCAGTGGATGCTTCCAAAAGCTCCATTCATTTTTAAGTATTCCTACTGCTCAGTAGATCCACTTTATAGTAACGGTTTTCAGCTTAAAATTTCCAGGCTCCCTGTTGTGCATTTTGCTAATACATACATTCTTTGGCTACACAACTAGTGATCACACTTTCTTGACCTCTTACCTTTCGAGCCAGTCTTGCCATCACTTTCAATTGCCAGACTTTGTTTATAGCTTTTAACTCTGATAATACTAGGCTTTTCAGGGCACTGAGGAACTGACACACTTTGAGCTAACACAACCCAGATCTTCCGCCCATCAACATCCATCTCTCGGCATTCACGAACATAGACATACTGTATTCCAAGTTGAGGAGGCATGTCAAAACAGTGTCAGTTTGACTTATGAAGAATTGACAAGTGAATTCCATTACAAATACCAGCCCTTTCAAGATATTTCTTATGCTTCTACAGGATTCAATACTGCAGAGTAATAACTCAGCTTGTGTGTAGGAAGAGGCACCCACATTCTTTTTCACGTTATACATGTTCATGTAACATGAGGGCTGCAAGATCTTGGATCAAATGCTGCAGAGCAGTAGAATCCATACATTGTTAGCATCCCTGGATGACCAGGTGACAAAAACTGCAAGAGGAACAAAAAACTTGAAAGGATACATCTCTGTTTGAGAGAGGAAAAGGGTACTTCACTTCCCAGTAGATTATTTTTTTACCATCACATGTTTTCTCATACAGTTCTATAGTTGAAAAAGGAAGATTGTTAGATATTTTTATCTTCTACTGCAACAGAATCACATACAGCATCAAGAACTGCTCAGATTTCTGACATGAACACATTTTACATGCAAACCTTATGTCAAAATTGATACGTACGTAAAGTTGCAGAAGACACATTATAAGAAGTTCTGTAGTGGGGTTGTTCAGGAACCAAATACACAAAAATAGGTGGCCTGTTTTTCTGCTGCTATTGAATTAATCGATTAAGAAAAAAAACAAAACCAAAAAACCCAACAACCCACAAAACCACCTAACAAAATCAGAACAATTATTGGGAGAGGCAGAATTGTATTCCTTTTCAAACAGTTAGCTTATTCAAGGACTTTCCATCTCAAAGCTTCTTCCTTGTCTATGCACATTCTGTATAATTCTGAGCCACAAGTCAAGTATGCTTTTTCACAAGCATGTCATTATCCCTGTAAATGTTTCCGAACTAACACAGAACTAGGACAGCTACTGCTTTCTATACCCGAAGTGGTCTTACATGAGGGATTAATGAAGTTTGGAAAAGCTATTAGGAATTCCACAGCAGTATATGCAGGCAACAGTGAACAAGAAGCTTGAGCAGTTTATGAGCCTTCATTACCCCATCTTCAGTCTGCCTGGAAACTCAATCAGAATGCAGCTGAATAGGAAAAAAATATCCAAGAATAGTTACTAAAACACAGCAGTGTAGTAATGTGGCATAAAGGAGAAAAACTAATTCAAATTAAACTACATAATTGAGTTTGAAAAACTGCCTGTTGCACAGCTTCTTCCCTGAGGCAGTAACTGCTATTATGAGGGTAATGGACCTGACAAGCCATGGGGCTAAGCCAGGGTAAATGTCTGTTTGTCCAGGGACTGGTTATTACGTGGGTGCAGATAAAAAGGGTGAGATCTGGAAAGGTGGTTTGTATTAACAGTCAGAATATTCTTCTCCTCCTGTAAGAAGACTTCTGCCTAAAGGTGCTGTGTATCCTGCAGTGCTAACGCAGAGTCTGCCACATCACATTCAGTGGTTTTGAAAATCAGGCTAGAACAGACTGATAATCTCATTGCTAAGGCAAGAAGACTACCACAGATGGGAGATTCCTTCCCTACATAACATGTTCCAAATTAGGCTTTTGTTAGTATGTCCTGCAAGTCGGCTGTCACCCACAAAAACAGCTTCTCCTCTTCTCCAGGCTGAAGCAGTACTGGATGCACAATACTCCCAGCACTGTAATAAGCTCCAGAATTACACTACCCACCAGAGGTCACTGGAGCATTGGTTTATTAGCTTTACGTCCATTGCTAACTGAAAAGCTTTCCTTTTTCAAAGGGCTTAAGACACTGTTTTAAAGACCTCGATGCAATTGTTGGCTACTAACTCGTCTACCTTTGTATTTTTGCAAACACAGAAAAAACACACAATAGGTCACGTCCCACCTGTAATTACTTTGTCGATACTAGTGAGCAGCTTCTGACCAAAGCAGAATACAGTACGTTTTAATCAATAACCGGATTTCAATTAGCATTACTACAATAGATCACAAGTTAATTTTATTCACAATAGGTACAGCTGCATTTGTTGCTTTAGCAGTCAAACATGACTGTTAAATTCTTGGTAAGTATGATTTCAGCCAGGTCAGTGTTGCAATCAGGAGTAGCAAGTTTCAGTATTGTTCAGGCCAAACCATTTTGTATCATGCCACAGAAGCAGATGGTACCTCAGTCACTACTCTACAGTCTAGTCACAGCTTCCCTGCTGAATTGGCAGCTTCAGCACAGAGCAGGCCTCAGGATGTCCACATCTTGTGGATCTCCAGAAGCCTGCCCCAGAAATAGCCTGGGTACTAACAGCAATGCAACAATAGTAGCAGACTGATGCCAAAACTTCCCAGGCCTCTGGCAATGCTTGGCAAGAACAGATCAAAGCACAACCCTCTGAAGTACTCAGAGGAATCATGTCCATATCTGCCTCCAGTCTGGCCTTCATAAAGAGTTTTGCTGAACAGAACTAGGGGATAGAGATTAGCTCCTTTTATGCTTAGCACAGGAGCAGTTACCTTTTCAACTAAAAAGGCAGCTACTTCTACTCTGGTCAAGTTTTTATTGCAATGTCAGCCAGCAGTTCAGCAGAGAACTCTTCTTTGGACTGCCATTATTGCATAGCTGTAAGAGCAACAAGGAAAACAAACTGTAAAACAAAGAGCAAGAAGGCCCTGAATGTAAGTTTTCTAGGTTTTCTGCCTAAATGAGAATGGAGAAAAAACAAGCTTGTATTGTTTACACTTGAACATGCTGGCTAGCACTATTTCATCACATGTTTAGTTCTAAAGAATGGGTGGGCTTGTGTCAATTTTTAAGCTAAAAGGAAAGCATTAACATTATGTCTATGTCCTTCAGGAGTTAACTTCTGTGAAATGCTGGACTTTAAGTACCAGCACAAGTAGAAATTCACAGATAAACATATCATCAGCAGCAAGGATATAAATGCTAGCTCTGGGCAATTATCTAGTTTTTTTAGTTTAAGGGTGTAGCTTCCCCCAACTGCTTCCTTTCTTCTCTCCAAGAAGGCATTAAAAAAAAAAAAAAAAAAAAAGTGTTTGTTTAAGAAGGATTCGGTTCTCCTAAATGCACTTAGATCACTGAAATAACTCAAGATGACATGGTATTTTACATCCAATATGATAATGTTGAATCCCACTCCAGCTCTTTTTGTTTCATTAGTGGCAAAGTAGCCTTTGCTGCAAGAAAGTTATTGCCCGTTTTGACAAATAACACTTACTAATGAAGACATAGCTTCTTAAGCTTGACCAAGTACTGACAAGAGTCAAATATGTGGTCTTCTGTATCACTACAGCCAAAGGCATTACCAGTAATTGTTCACCATAGAGCTGTCCTAGACTTAACAAACAACATTCAACACTCCTTTGGTCTTTAACGCCGTTCTTTGTTCAGCAAAACACTCTGACCATGTTTCAGTTTTTTTGGCCTGAACTGATCTAAGCACAGGCTTAAAAAGGAGAGGCTCCCCATCTTTAAAATAAATGGATTACTGGATGCTACATCTGCTAAATCCTTGCCTTGTCAGTGTTGACTTAAGGTGTTTTAACATCATATGTATGTCCAGGTTCAACTCCCTTTTTCAAAGACAACATTAACTAAACACAATTAAATTAGGTATTCCTTTCTCTGCAAAAGCCCCAAGTCATCAACGATTCTCTTGATACACCCATTTCTGATTGTAAAAGGTGCCAAGAACAACCAATGCTTTCAGGAAGAGGCATTCCATCACGCGTCAAACTGGTGCAAGCCAGAGGAAACATTTTCACAAAAGATCAGCCACTGGAATAATCTCCCCAGGGAAGTGGTGTGTTCCCCAACATTGGACACTTAAGATTCAGCTGGACAGGGTGCAGGGCCACCATGTCTAGACTGTGCTTTTGCCAAGAAAGGTTGGACCAGATGATTCTTGACATCCCTTCCAACCTGGTGTTCTATGATAGCACTGCTCAACTGCAGTATGCAAAGATACACAAAATGTACCATCTCCATTTCTTTCCAGAACATCCACTAAAATTTAACCTAGGAATTACAACAACTAGAAACTACAAGGTGGTCCAGCATAACAAGTGAAGCCAATTATATGCTGTAACCAACATGAAAATAATTAATTCCAGAAGAAAGCTATACGAGAATGAGATATTAGCTGTTCCATGTCAGTCTTTATTTGTATATTTGCAGAGTGCAACCTTATCCCAAAAGAAACTTAAGTCTAGCCCAAAGTCTTTGGATGCAGCAACTTTAAAACACCTTTGAAGAAAGTTTTAACGGGAAGAGTCAACGAGGACATAAAGCTTGCTTTTAAATTGCCTAGATGAGCTTACCTTTAACATATTGATCCCATTGTTTTCTGTAATTTAAGTCCATATAGACATCCAAACAGAGTTTTGGGGGACAGTCAGCAAGACCACCAAAGATTTTATACTCATATAGTCCTGATTGCTGTGGAAACAGAATGGGAAGAGGAAAAGTCACACAGGAAAGGGAAGTACTCTGCAGCAGGGAGAAGAGCTGAAGGAAGTTAGGTGGGGCACATACTACAAATGTGCTCAACAGCTCTGAAAGCAAGTGTTCAAAAAACAATGCAAGATTCAGTCTTTAACCTCTCGACTTTTTGATCTATACATGAAAGTTTAAATCCAGACAGGCTGCCCTGCCCTGCACAATGGTTGCTCCATCCCTTACACAAGTACCCTTCTACTTCATAAGCAGTTCCAAAGGCAACATGTTTCTTCACGCACCGCTTTTCATCTCCAGTGGCCAGTGTGGTCTAAATCCTGCCCATACTGAAGCTTACCAGAAGCATTAAATTCTTGTGGCAAGGTCTCCAGATGCTACATAACATGCTTCAACATCTCAGCCATTTCTGGGAGGGTATCAAGTACTGCACGATCTGGAATAAGCTTTCCAGCAAGTTACGTATGCTTATACTTCAGGCTGTTATATGAGAATGCTTTGCAACGTTCATGCTTCTATACAACGCACTATTGTATCTACCACTGCTATAGTGGACTTGTACCTCAATAAGTGTTAAAAAACAATTTTTCCACTAACAGTTTTAAGCAAAGACCTTCCTCCTAGACCTGGTTCTTTTTCTCATGTGGCAATTTGAAGCAACTGAAAGACAAAACAAACAAGAGACTCGTTTCCCGGCAGAATCAGAAGACTGGACTCAGAAAGGTCCCTTGAAGCCTACCTAGTCCCCCCATCTAGCCTAAATTAGGGTCATTGTACAATATACTGGGAGAAAAAAAAAATAAAAAAAGACACCTCAGTGTTTTTTAGTCAGCTCAATAGTCCTTCTGTATAAAAGCATGGGAAGGAGAAGCCTGAGCTACTTTCCATCTAGCCAGCTTCAATTTATACAATAGCAGCAAAGCCCCAGCAACACAGGCTGCCCCAATACAAGTCTTGTGGACACCTGATCCCATTTATTTGCCTAAATCCAGCCTCCAACTTCCCAAAGTTACTTTGCCTTCCTTCCCTGATGCATTCACAGGTCTGTGATGAGCTCCAGATCTGAAGTTTCAATTTCACCCACTCCCAGCTTATCTAATTCCTGCACAGCTATCTGGCAGACACCACAGGCTCACTTTTGCTGCACGTGCCCCTTGATAAGTTCATCTTGCTATCGCCAGCTACCATGTCCAGGCCGTAAATATTTACCACCAAAAAGTTCCAAGGTGTGTCAAGTGACTTTTTTAAAAACAAGACTTTCCCTACCCCGTCTTGCCTTTCACACAGACCTATATGTTTGTTTTATTTGCTATTTTTTTCCTAACATGCCTGAAACCATTTTTCAGAATACAAATTTTTCATGAAAGCACAGCATGAAGTCCAGCTTTATAAGGAGTTGAGAGGTAAATATGATCAGAGATAAAGAAATAGGACGTTTATATGGATTCAACAGTCATTATTAAATCATAAATCACTATGGTATACCTACTAAATTAATCACTTACTAGTCAGTTTTGGAAGTCTAAAGTTTTGAACTTCTTTTAAGAAGGAAGTCCCCCCCCAAAAGGGGGAATTTCATTCCAACCTGTCATGATTTAGGCCCAGCCGGCAACTAAGCACCACACAGCCGCTCGCTCACTCCTCCCTGCCCAGTGGGACGGGGAAGAGAATTGGGAAAAAAAATAAAACCCGTGGGTAAGGACAGTTTAATAACTAAATAGCAATAATAATAATAATTGTAAGGAAAAGAGATATAACAAAAAGATAATTAAAACTGGAGGGAAAAAAAAAAAAAAAAAAAAACAAACAAGTGATGCAACACAATTGCTTACCACCCTCTGTCCAATGCCCTGCCAGTCCCCCAGCAGCGATCTACCCCTCCCAGCCAACTCCCCCCACATTATATACTGAGCATGATGATCGGTGGTATAGGAATAGCCCTTTGGCGAGCTGAGCTCCCTCCCAGCTTCTTGTCCACCTGCTCGCTGGCAGAGCACAGAAACTGGAAAAAAAAAACTTAAGGAGCAACAAGTAAACCATCAGTGTGTTATCAATGTTATTCTCACACTAAACCCAAAATACAGCACTGTACCAACTATTAGGAAAAAAAATACTTCTATCCCATCCAAAACCAGGACACAACCCTTTCTGAACTACCTACCGCCTGATTTTGGAGGGAGAAATGCGGAAAATCACTTTGAAGGGAGTTTTGGAGAGAGGGAAAAGGAAGGGAAGCAGGAGTCTGCAGATCAGGAGGATGCTCCAACATGGGAAGCACTCGGGAGCTGATGTGCGGTCTCTCCTTTGCCACACGCACCCCTGAGAGGGGGCTCGGAGAGAAGTGGGGCAGGCAGAGCAAATGCCCTGTTAGACCCACGACTGCTCCTGTCGCCGAAAGCACCTTCCACCGGGAATTTCTCCAGCCACCGGCTGTTAACAAGCTTTAAGAGCCACACAGTTTGCGGGTTCCCCCAGCAGTTTGCAGGACCGGTGCTCACCGCAGCCGAGCAGCTTTCTCCATCAGCAGTTCACAGCATTACCCCGAAAGCTGCTTTCCGGGAGCCTGGAGAAACTGAGCCCCGACCGGTAGCGCCTGGACGGGCCACGGGCCCCAGCCTGACCCGGGCGGGAACGCGCCGGCGCTGCCCTGCCCCCGGCAGCCAGGCACCCCGCTCCTCAGCCCCGCACCCCCGGCTCCCCGCCTCGCGGGCGCTCCCCCACGCAGGGCGCAGCCCCGGGCGGGCAGGGCCCGAGGCACGGCAGCCCGCCCGCCCACCTACCTCGTTATACAGCTGGTAGATCTTCACGCCCGTGCTCTCCACCAGGAGCTCCCAAGGCCCGTCTGCGGTCGACACCGTCTGGTCCAGCTCCCGGCAAACGGCCCGAAACTCCTCCTCGGAGAAGCCCCGCCGCGCCGGTGCCCCCATTCTGCGCGGCGCCGAGAGGCGGCGGCGAGAGGCGGCGGCCGGGCGCGGGGCACTGGCAGTCCCCACACCGCCCCGCCCCGCCCCGCCCCTCCCGGCCTCCGCCGCGCTCCGCGGCCGCCACGCCAGGGCCGGGGACCGCCCCGCCGAGCGTTGCGGCGGGCCGAGGGGCAGCGGGGGGTGTGTCGCGTTTTCGCCGAGCTTTCTCCGGGTTCACGGGTCTCTGTCTCTCGGTGGTGCGGGGGGGACGCGGCCTTTAAAGGTGCGGGGCGTCTGTCTAGTGCCAGAGCAGGGCCGGGTGCCGTTGGTTGGGTAGGACCTTTCCTTTTGGGTTTTGCCCAAGGATGGAGGTTGAGTCTCTATGGGCACATGTATTTTTATATTTTCACATTTTAAAAAGCAGTTTTCCTTATGGACTTAATAGGAGAATACATAAAGAACCCATGAATGCTGTACAGCTGGGTGGTAGGTGTGGCTGGCACTGGCTCACAGCACCGAGGCCCAGCCAGCCCAGCGGAGGGGGAAGCAGAGAGGAGATGGCAGCAGGGTCTGGCCCATAGTGGGCTTGGCTGAACAGGATGGAAGGGGACAGAAACCTGGCACTGGGTTGAGCTCCCGGGCAGGAGGAACCCACTGGTGGGGACCCACCTCACACCTAACTTAGGTCCCTGCTAAATGACACCACCTATAACACCATGCAAATCTGTGAGGCTGGCACAGACAGCCAAAGCATTCAGGTCATCAGAATGTAAGTGGCTAAGGCAGGTTTTTTTCCTGGAGTTTTAAATCTGTTTTCATTACACCTTTACTCTTCTAATTCCTATGAGATTTTCCTGCTGAATGCTGTGTCTTCAGAATAAAATGCAAGTAGCTCTGAGCTATAGGATGTCATCAAACCTGCTGCCTGACAAAGATCCTGTCTGACAACACTAGCCCAGTGTATTTGGTGGTAACCTCTGTGCAAGGCTGGCAAAGTCCAGCTTTTTCTAGCTTCGCTGCCAAGCAGCTGAGTTCTTTGTCAAAGAGTTCACTTATGTCAGCTGTCCCTTCCAGTTCCAGTCAATTGGTTTGCAGGCAGAGTGTGAGGATTTCTGGCTGACTCTGGTTTGGACATAGAGGCTGAGCATCATTCTTGCACAGTCCAGAAAATTTCTGGAGAGAGAGTTTTGGCAGAAGGCAAGATGGTATCTCATGACCCTCCCACCAGCGTGTAAATTTGATGCCAGAATTTGACCTCTAGCGTCTTTTTAAAATAATGTCACTAATGGTGATCAGTCTCTGCTCATACATTACCTGCTCTCACCTCCCAAGTAAAACTGCTAGGCAAACATTCCAGGTTTTTTATTTTTGTAGTACGCTTACATGTATTATGACCTTTTATTATTAATATTTATATAATACATATATTTTGGCTGGTGTTCTTTGTGAATTACAATTTCGTGCTTTCAGTCAGCCCAGCTGGTTCTCCAAAATATCACAACAATACATTTCTTAGGGCTGAACCCTTACAAGTAAATTCTTGTCTGAGCTAAGGTGACTTCTGTAGAACTATGCTGTTCACCCAGCTGAGGATCTAATCTTTAAAATGGAATATGAGGCAATGGTCTGGAGGTGAGACTGATTTAGTTTATCTTGCAGAAATACTTCTTTAAACAGTAGTTTTACTTTTGCAGTGATTTCATTATATTTCTATCTCACTTTTAAATCCCTTTCATGCTCTGAAATAGGACTCGAGACTGAAAGAGCTCGTGGCTCATGTTTATAGAGAGATGACTTTCACCCAGTTTGAAAAAGGAGGACTTGTGCGTCACAAGTTGCTGTTTAACATGCAGCAAGGACACATGCCTGTGAAATTACATGACCTCTTGAGGAGCCTTGTTTGTGCAAAGGACTAAAGTGATCATAGCTCAATGTTTCCCATTGTTTTACAGTAAATATTTTGCATTATATGGTTGTCTACATGGCATCAGAGCTCTAAGTTGGCTACAGTTGGTTGGACACTCCCTCCTCCCCCCAGCACTCCTATGGAAAAAGAGATTTATCTCACAAGGCTACTCAAGGGACTGAAGCTTTCAAAAAAGGCATTACTATGTGACCTTTTTTCTTGGTAAATAAGGAGTGGTGATTACTAAGAAAGCACAAACAGTTCTGAAAGGAGACTTTGTTTTCTATTTTAATTTATGTTTATGTAAGTGTTACTATTTATCACTGTGTATCCATGTATTGCCCTTATCTTAGGGATAGAAGCTAAACTTTGAACCCAAACCCATTGATATCTGCACTGCTAGATGGGGTGGCTGTAGTCTGGGGTGATTTCAGACACAGCAGGGACCAACTTCCTAGAGCTCTGCCCCTACAGACAGTGGGATAGCAACTGCTTCGGGGCAGCTGGTTCTGGGAACGTGAACCCAAGCTTGAGAACAGCTACCAAAGGCAGCCTAGATACAGCACGATCCAGTCCCACACATGGATCACGGACTTAAATATTAACTGAATGAAAATAGAGGGTTACTATTCTAGGGCAATGAGGGGGAGTTTCAAAAGTGCCTATGACTTGACCCACATACTTAATATTTCCTAGGTATTTAGCTGCTGCTGCTTTCAGTGGGAAATGATACCTCAAGGAAACTTGCTGATCTGGGCTATCAATGGGACTAATGCACCTAAATTACCCATCTGTTTTTAAGAATGGAAATAATCAGTATTAATTCCACCCTAGCACCTAACCTTTCTGCTACTGAAATCGAAGGCAAGTAACCTGTTGAATTCTATGGTGTGGAATCACACCAGTAAATTGGACCCTCTGTCAGAAAATCATATGTGGCCAGAAATAGAAACAGCAGTGAATAGTTCGTTGATGTTTTCAAGCCCAAGATGATTTTTGGTGTTTCTTCTGGGTATGGGTATCCATATGTGAGAGAGTGCTACCAGCTATATTGTGTTTTCCTACATCGGTCTCTGTGTGGCACTGGTGCACTTTGAGAAGTTCTTGAAGATGAACTAAAGATGTGGGATTTTGATGGATTCAACTGCTGTGCAGACATTTATATAGTACTGTCATTCCCTTTTACCCACTGCATTCCAGAAACTTTGCAAAAGTGCTGAATAGTCCTGACACACCACTTATACCGTATGCACATTCATATTTCTATTATACCCAGCCAAACCAATTATAATCTGCTACTGTTATGTTATTGACTGTGTTATGTGGAAGCATTTCTTACAAATTGTTTCAGGATTTTTGCAGCTTGCAAGAAGCAAATTCATCATCCAGAGAGCTGAAAAGTAACAATAGCATCTCCCACCAGACATGCATGTGTAAGGCAGTCTCTTCTCTATGAGTCAAAGGGAAATCTGTTTTTTCAACACTTTTAGAATATGCAGAGACTAGCCTGTATGCTACAGAGATCTTTATATATTTTATGTATTTTATATACTTTATATTTTTTATATTCCTGTCTATAGGCAGGAAAGGGGACCCAGAGTGACAATCATCTCTTTTGCAAAGAACTAGCACAAGACATGCATAGTTTGAGCTGTCAGAAGAGGTCTTAAGTGGCCATTAAACACTGACTTGTAACAGTCTTCTTCATAGAGTTGAATTTAACCCCAAACTATTGCTATATTGTATTGAGTATCTCATTTCAATAGAGCTCCGCCCAAATAGAAGAGGATTCAGAGAATAACTGGAGTTCTTCTGATTTCCTGCCTTCTAATACTAAATATTTTTTATCTTTGGTAAAGCATTTTAATATGCTGGATCCTGGTCTCAGGACTCATCTTTCCATTTGGCCATGTTTAATTTTGATTTACACCTTTTAGCCACAGCTTTTCTGGAAAGTAATACACTCCCAGTGCAAATAAACTGGAAATTGCAAGGTACGACCTGTTTACCTGGCCTTGAGGAAGGAGAAGCAATTTTAAAACTTCGCTGTAGGAAAGGATTGCACTATTATCTGCATGACCTGAAATAACTCGGTTGAAAGATAAGCAAGGCTACTTAGATTTTGACTTGATTTGGCAAATGGTTCTCACTACCACACCCTCTACTTTCCTAACCTGTTTGCATGGATGTAGAAATATTTCTAAACATTTCCTTTAGCATGTGATGCTAAAGCAGATGATATAAATGAAAAACTCTCTTTTGTGAAAATAGTGAGAACTGGTCTTACCGCAATAATTATCTCTTTTCATTCTTCACTACCCTTTAGGTCAGACACTTCATTTACTGTTAATTTCACAGAAGTCTTCTATTATGTTGGAGAAAATCTGGGTATTTTAGCTATATGTGCTATTTTAGCTATATGCAGTATTTTAGATCATATTAGACCCAGGGACTGTAGTGGAATAGGACAAAGAAAAACTCATCAGACAGGTTAAAAGCCAAAAGATTTAAAATTAGCATAAATAAATTAGAAAAAATAGAAATAAACCATATTTTTTAACAGTGAAGATAGTAATATTTGAATCAATTGGCAAGACAAATTCTCCATCTCTTGATTTGATGATTTTCTGAAAAATGCACTTTAGATGAGCAGAGAATTTTGGTTTCATACTACAGGTCTTGGACTGAATGTGAAATTGAATGCTTTGTGTTACACAGGATGTCAACTGAAATAATCTGAAGGCTGCTTCTGGCCATAAACCTATATATCTGTGCATCACCAGTCACTGAACACCATGGGCAAGTGGTGATTTCCCTGTAAAACTTTCTTTCCCTTCTGACCAATTTTCCCAAGCTGTCTAGAGTCTACAAAGAAGCTTGTTTTAAAGGAAGTAATTCAATGGATAGCCTGTGTAGGTTAGCTGAAAGCTCGTAATTCTCTTTTTCCTGCTGAAGAGTCAATTACAACTGGCTGAAATGCTCCATACTCATTAGGCTAACCATCTGAAGAGGGAACAGTGTGTGCTCTTTATGCCATATCTACTGGCAGAGCAGGGAAGCAAGAATGTCTCTTGACACCATCCACTAGGTGAGCTTGGACAAGTCACTTTTTCAGCTCTTTGCATTTTCCTTCATGTCTTTGTGTCCTATAAAGTCTGTGGGGCACTCAGTCTGGGTAGAAAAACAAGAAAAGCCCTCTCTGCAGAGCCATGGGAAGAGATCATTCCTACCCTGACTTAAATCTCAGCTGAATCTGCTGGATCCTACTGTGATAGTCTCTAACAGAAAGCACTGTTATGGTAAAATTACATTGTCTTGTCCTTGTTAGCAGGCTCCCTCCTAATTCAACCAGAAAGCTGCCATTTTGGCTAAAGATTCAGAGGTTTTGTAACTGACTTGTGCAAGATTTAGGATTTGGCTTCTGGTGGTGTGATGCATCCCTCTGTTAATTACAAGCACATGTACACATAAGGAATGCAGCTCTTCATATCTGAACTTCATGTAATTATGAAAACAGTAGGAGATAAGAATAATTGTTTTCAGTTCCAGATGTCCTGTCCTCTTCAGCACTGCAGGAAGATTAAGTGAAAGTCGAGTAGGGCAATAACAAAGTTCAAATGCACAGCAGGATAACTGATGTTGACCAAAGTACTGGTAGGATCTAATGGAGTTCAAAGAAAATTCCTTTTCATATTCCTAGTCACCAAAGAGGTTTCTCAGTATTGTTATAAGCACATCCATTTCATGAGCCAGATTACATGCAGAGTGGGGGGTTTGCATAGCTATCAGCCAACGGGGCTGAACTCCCTTGTGCTGTAAACTGTTCTAATGAGACGGAAGCTACAGCATTTGATGTGAAATTATTTAATTCTATGGTTTAACTGGCTTTGCTAAGGACTCCATTCCCTATCACAAAACATATACACTGTATGACATAATAATGACAATTTACAATGTATTAAGAATCTTGAATGAGTGCTTTCTAAAAGTTTCACTAAATGCCATCAACTGTCATGTTGTGGCAGTGTGTGGGCTTAGGGATAAAATAAATGAAAATTCAGTGGAGGGTTAGGGAAAAGGCAAGAAAAACTAATTGAATAGAGAGTCCACAATGGTTGTACTTTGCCAGATTAATGAGTCACTGTTTGCTGTGCTGCTAAGGCCCAGGAGACTGTTAGAAACTCAAAGGAAGCCATGAAGTATTGCAAGTGTGTCTTAGTAGGCAGAGCAACAGCATTGCTCAATTTAGGAGTAAAACTGCTCTCTCAATAGGCTGCATGAATTCCAATATCACACAGGCTTTTTGCTTATTGTCCCAGCTGATGGGGCTGCACCTCCTCCAAAGCAGCTGTGTTAAGGCCACAGGGAGGAGATTTTGTCATTTAGAACAGGTCCTAAAGGGGAACTATGTATTTCAGCATGGCAGTCCAAAATTGTGAACCTGTAACCCCTCACTGCAGCTGTTACTCAGTCCTGAAGTTTCTGCAGCTGTTTGCACTGAATTTCTACAGGTGCCAAACACACTGCTTCGGGTATGTTCGGTACTTCTTTCCTTATATCCTTGGAGAGTCGTGCTCAGATCACAGTAGTACCTTAAAAGGCAGAGGTAGACAGTCATCCCGTTTTTTTTAAAATGCCAGGGGGGTGGTGTCCAAATTGTATTTGACTCTGATGTGCCTGAGAGCTACAAACCCACCCTTCTATGGGAGAACCCACTAATCTCTCAGCACTCCAGGGAGACGTCATTCCCATCACTTTTCATCGAAACTTTTCTGCTTCACAAAAAGGAGTTACAATTGCACTGGGTCTAGAAAAGAGCGTGACATTCTAGCCTATTGTTAGGGCATTTATTTGTACAGAAACAAGTGAATTCTAAGCCCAGCTTCAATGCTTGTTTATGTGCACTTCAGATTAGTTCCTCAAAAATCAGTATTAAGAGTTATTTTATGTAATATTTTCAGTATTTTGTGTAATACTTTCAGTAATAAACTTGGCATAGAAAAGTAAGAATGTACTAGGGGAACTGTTGATGGTGTAAGCATGGAAGGGAGGTTCTCTATCAACATAGGAGGACCAAATACTACACTGGAAGGACTAGAGAGGAATTGATGTAATAGGAATGGGGTGAAATTTAGGTCATGTACATATGTGCTAACAGCAAGAATTTCTGATATGAACTAATAAATGGAACTGATACTGGAGAAAAATCCAGAATTACTGAACAATCAGAGGGTGATTATGAAATGTTAGTATTTCTGGCAGACAGGAAAATACTTGCACTTCCATGCAGAATACTGGTAAAACCACACCTGAAAAAATTATGATCGAAAATAAGACTCAGAGAATCTGATTTCTACCTCTTAGGACATTAGAGGGTTAATTGCCAAAAGAAATAAGATCTAATTCAGCCAAAGACTTCTTTATCCATGTACAATTGCCTGTGAATACATGCAGCTAGAAACAAGATTGAGGTTCTTAGATATCAGCAGAGTAAGACTCATAGCCATCCAACTGGAGGAGGAGGAAACCCAGTTGGTTTGAGGTGGAACTCATCATGTTTAATACAGATATTACCTGGCAGGGCTGCCTGTGTTAGGAAGGGCTGGACTTAATGGCCCGAGAGATCCCCTCTAATCACAGTTCCACTCAAATCCACTTTGCTTGTCATTTCTGCCAAAATGCTGATGCATTTGGAGAGAACACTAGAAAATGGGGAAAAAAATGCCAGTTTCTTGTACAAAGCTGTGGAGCTTTTCCAGAGCCCCCTGGCTGATTCAGCTGGAGGAGATGAACCCTTGGCAGGATCTTCATCACTGGGGAGTTCTTAATGATGCACAGGGTGAAACCCTGGCCCCTGTGAAGTTGATGGAAGTTTTGCTATTAATTTCTGTGGGGCCAGGATTTCACCCTGGAAAGGGAGTCAAAAGTACATGCATGCTTTCAGAGACAGAGTGGCTGATTAAGTACATCTGGTGTGCTGCTCTTTTATCAATCATTGATAAAATAGTGCCTTTTAAATATAAACTTTGTGTAAGCTTAACCGCAAAATTCAAACATGTCCTTTTACAAGCCTTAAAAGCAAAGTTTGTCTGCTTTTTGTCTGAAAAGAACAGAAATGATGGTAACAAATAACACATCCACTCCAAACCCCTGTAGTATTTGATGTTCTGCTGAAATGATTAAAGCATAGAAAAGCCAGTTAAAGTATCTCTAGATGATACATAAACCTTTATCCTCTAAGGGCGTCATCCAAAACTGTGTTCCTCCTCATTTAATTCCTGAGCAGTTAAACACCAGCTAGGAGTTCATCTGGATTTCAGCACGGACTGTGCTTTCGCAGCACACCCCAGCGCAGCCACTTCTGACACCCCAGAAGGGCCCGGGACAGGCAGAGCCCTCGGTCTGCGCTGGCTGACTCGTGATCTGTTAACATCGATGGGGCCAGACACCCTGCATGGCGGTGTGCAGCGGGGCAGAGAGGGCTGGAAAACACTCTCCCAGGCCCCGTGGTTAACCTGACACGGGCAGGGCGTGATGCAGAGCCTTGCCACGACGCGTGACCTGGCGAAGCGGGAGACACACGAGTCTCGACCGTGCGCATCTCTCAAACGGGCGTGTGAACCGTGCCGCGCCAGCACCGCCGGCCCGGCCAAGCGAAACCGCGGAGGGCTGGGCGAGCAAGGAGGCTGCCCTGCCCTGGCCGGCCCATCCGGGCCCCCGAAGGACAGCCTTCCTCCCCGCCGCCCTCCCCACCGCAGCGGGACCTTCCCCGGTGAGTGCCGCCCCGCCCGCGGCAGCTCCCGCCGCTGAATTTGCTCCGGTCCCTTAATTGTTTCGCGCTCACCAAGAACTTTGTTTACAGTCCCTTGTGCAGCGAGCTGCATCCCCCTCTTAGTCTTGCTCCGGGCTAGTGTCCGCCGCAGTCCCGCCCGGCGGTCGGGAGGTAAGGCACGGCACGGCACGGCACGGCACGGCACGGCACGCCGTGCTATCGCATGCTCTGGCACGGTTCGGCTCGCAGCCGCAGGACCCGCACGCCCGCCGGCTTTCGGTGCCCGCGGGGCTCCGGGGCCGCTGCAGCCGCCGCAGCGCCCGGGGCCCGGCTCCCCGCGCCGCCGGGCCGGGCTGCGGCTGCTCGGGCAGGGCAGGGAGCCGCTCCGCTCCGCTGCGGCCGGCGGGTCCTCGGGCGGTTCCCAGCACCGCTCGCCCCGGCTGGCTTTTCCCAGGCGATGAATTACAATTAAAAGCCGCGGGGTCTCCGCAACCGGAGCTGCTCCCTGCCTTGCGGGACGGCGGGTGCCCCCGCGGAGTTGTGCCTTCTCGGTACTGCCGAGCTGCATCGCAGCGAGCGTGCATAAAGCTCGCCTTGCCGTTCGCGTCTCTTCTCTCTTCTGTAGGTGTTCGGGGACAGGCGTGACACGCAGTGCTTTACCCTAAGTGCGCGTGGCGTTTTACAGACAGTTTGAAAGTTTTGCAGTTTGCAGATAACAACGTTTGTTTGTGGAGGTGTTTGGTTGGCTCCTGTCCTATCCTCCAGCTACATCTGGACAAAACCGAAAAAGGTGTGAGAGCTTGAATCTGGTAATTGTACTACCTAAAAACTTGGTGGTGGAAATTTATCGGCATCCCGAGGCTCAGACAGTTGGCATGGGTGTAATATCTGAAATGTCTTCTCCTACCCCTGTAGTTCAGGGCCTGATCCTGGAGTCTTGTAAGTACAAATTCTAGTTCTATATTTCCAGGAATGTTCACATGGGGAAGAGCTGTGGGGTTGTGTTCAGGATTACTATATTCTGTTGAATTTCAAATCAACTCTGTCTCTATTCTCAGTACAGAAGGACTCCTTATGCTCTTTTCCATAGTCACTTTAATGCAAAACCAAGTGTGAAGCATGAGCATTATGATTTATTGAATTTTGCATAAGCAAAAAAAAAGGTGTATACTGTGCAAGATGCAGACAATTGGGTCCAGAGCTCGGAGGCGGAAAACTTAAATGTGTCCCACTGGATACGAGTGAAATGCAAAAAAGGGGAAAGGATTGTAGTGACTGAGATATACCAGCTCTCTGCACTTGCACAGAGATATTCAGTATGTGGGAAGCCTCCTGAGATTACACCACATTGAAATGATTGAGAGTTAAAATATAAGAAGCTTAATGTATAGATTTCAATGTGTTTCTTCTTCTCAGCTTTGTGGTAAGGGAGAGAAGGAGGAGGGAAGAAATCCTGTCTATAAGAAGTTGCTCTGTCATCTAGGTTTTTTGATAAAGACATTAATTTTAAAAAATTACCTAAACTGTACGTAGTCAAGGACAAATACAAATAAATTACTGACAGAGCAGTTAATCTTTTCAAAAAATGATGCTAGCAGAGTGGTTTAGGGGGCACAATTGCACTAGGAAGAGCCTTTCAAACAAATGTAACCATTCTTTTAATATGAGTGGAAGTTGACTGCAAGATAATTTCAGAGGTCTGCTTTTGTTTTAATGCAATCATCTAGATTATTTATCTAAGGTGTGTTTTTTTTCTGTATTTCCCATCAAACTTTTGGTGAAGTTAAACTAATTGCTAGGTAGTGTGCACAGGAATATAGTCGAGGAGATAAGCAAGTAGACTTCTTTATTATTAGCTAACTTCAATAATTGGCTAAATATACTTTAGCCATGTCACAGGCTTATTCCAAGGATCATCTAAAGAAGAACAGCAGCAGTTTGTGCCTGTAAATGTTTGTGTTTGTGAAATGTTAGCATGGTCTAAATAACTTAGGCCCTTTAAGTTTATCGTTATATGAACTTATTAACATTTTCATCCCTACTTAGGACTCCTGCGTCAGTGTCAAAATGATCTTCCGTAATCACACACATATAGAAAGGGAATGTTGAATAAGTTTAGCAACATAAATCTTCATAAGTTTTACCCAGCTGCTTGGTGATTTCACAGCTGTTTCTGCAGTTGATAACAATTTCCATCGCTCTGCTTTCTGCAGAGTTGTCACACTGCTCTGCTGCAGATTCTGCCTTGTCCCTATTTGAGTTATGATTCTTGTTTTAAAAAAATCTGATAACAGAAATGTACAATAGTAAATATATGGATTTATGTTTACTACAGTGAGTTCTTGGACTTGGTTTGTTTGCCTTTTTTTTTTTTTTTTTTTCCTGAGAGGAGTTTTCAGGATTATATTACTTAGGTTTTATTATGGTAGAGTAGATTTTAAATGGGGTTTTAGTGGGAAGCATGCTGTCACTGTCAGTTTACAGCTAGGAAAACCAAGGCACAGGGAGATAAAGTGGTTTGCTCAAAGAAACTGGAGACATAGAAGAGGCAAATACCCAAGTATTCTGAGTCGTGATTCATGTAGGTGAAGTGAGCAATGGAAATTAAGTTAAATGAGGTTTTTAACTACAGAAATTCATATGCATTACCTTTTGCTGCCTAGCTCTTTCTGGGGGACTTGCCTGTGTTGTGACACTGATCATCAAGATGTCACATCAAAGGAAAATGTTACATAGGGCCAGAAATGGGTGGCTGCTGCCAAGGAAAGAGGCAGAAACCACTAGGAGAGCCAGAGGAAGAACATCTCCTGCTCTGGCTAGGTTAGGGGCAGAAGTCAGCATACAGCAGGAGCTTTTCCATGCAGGAGTTTTTTTCTTAAGAAGCTGATAAATATCCAACAACTTTTCTTGTAGGAAACTTCCATGCTAGAATATTGTCACCTCCAGTTCATCATTCAGCAACATCTTGACACTTCAAAGCCTGGAGCGTCTCTTACTGCTGCATAACTCTGCCTTGAATTGACATACGAGACATCTTAAGGAGTCTTTCTCTGCTTCCTGAGCCAAGGGGTTTGTTACAATGGATTTCTCATGGACCTGGTAGGTGTGCATGCTGATGGATTTCTTGTTTTTTCAGTAAATCTCAACTTACACTTAGTGGCTAAAATATTCCTCTCCCCTTTATCCAGTGTTAGCCACAGGTACGCTCTTCCTCCGAGTCAAAGTAGCTCCTTAAGACAGTACTTCTAGTATGAATAGTGAGAGGATGCTGGCGTTGCTGGGTATCTTTGCCTAAATTTCTTACCCTGAAACTTGAGCCAAGTCACCTGTTGGCGTAAGTCAGAAGTGACTTTGCTGGCAATGAGGATCTAGAGCCCTATTTTCTAGGGCTGAATACTTTTACTCACACTTCAAATAGGTTCTGTTGTTTATTTAACTTACAGTATTTCAATAGAGATTTGTTTATTTGTTTTATATGAATGCCTGTCTGCTTAGATCTTATTACAAGCAAGAACTGTGCTCCTCAGAAGTCAACAGGTATTTTGCCAATGACTTAATTTTGGTAGTTTAGGAGATTTTTTTAAAATCATGTTAGTTTTGACTGTATAAACGTATCTTCTTTCTTCATAAATCTCTGTAAAAGATGTCTAAGAGATTTAATGCTCACTGGGGTTGTATCTGAAGCAGAGGGACAAGGACTCTGAAGACAGGAGTAAATATACTTTGAATGTTAAAGTTTTTCAGAATAATCATGTTTATTATGAGCCCAATCCAAAGCCTTTTCAAGTTATTGGGAAGTTTCCCTATTTATGTGACTGTTAGCGAGAGTATTTGGACTTCTGAATATTTGTTACAATGTATTTGGAACTATGAGATCTTTTATATGGAAAATTATTTTTTTTCCTCCCTCAAATTTAGTAATAAAATATTGAACAAATTGTATATGGCTAATGTTAGGATCAAAAAAAGATGATCAAAAAAAAGGTGGGGGCCACGTTTTCCCATTGTGCTGAACTTTTGTAATGCTTTATGGATAAGTAATACAGCAACATAACGGCACCAGTGTGAGTCTCACTGCCAATTCAGTTATTATTGAAAATGCACAACTTGGGCTCAGATCCATATGGGGACAGATTGATGGCACTCTAGAGAAACCTGATGACTTTCTTGGGCTCTTTCAACTGGTATAAAAGGTGCTTAATCATGTTTTATGATTCAAAGGACAAAGCGACAGAACTAGGATATCTAAGGTGTCAGCACAGATATATTTGCTGTATCTGATACGCCCCAGTCAGATTCCTTTCCTGCCCTTGGAGATACCAAGTACCTTTGCAGAAATTCACAGAATCACAGAATGGTTGTGGTTGGAAGGGACCTCTGGGGGTCATCTGGGCCACCCCCTGTCCCTCTCAAGCAGGGTCCCCTAAAGAAGGCTGCCCAGCACTATGTCCAGATGGCTTTTGAATATCTCCAAGGATGGAGACTCCAAAACCTCCTTGGGCAACCTGTTCCAGTGCTCAGGCACCCTCACAGTAAAAAACTGTTTTCTGATGTTCAGAGAGAACATTGTGTATTTCAGTTTGTGCCCATTGCCACTTGCGTTGTCAGTGTGTGTGCTCAGTGTGCGCCCAGTTGTGTTGTGCTCAGCATTGTCATTAGGGAGGGAAAGGCTACTCTGTCTGGTAGCTGCTGAGCCCCTTGCAGGATTGAGCCCTGAAGATAGCTCTGTACAGCAAGATACAATACTGAGCTGAGCACTCTTTCTTAACAAAATTTTTGTCAAACCAGATCTGAACTTTCCTTCTCTCATTAGGGTTCAAGGAAACTCAGATAGAAACTGTCTGACTAGATAGAGGGTATAGCCTCTTTATGTGTGTGTGTGTTTAAAAATAGTGAAATCCTCTTTCTCTCAAAGCGCAGTCATTTATATGAGGTACTGAGATACAAAACCAAGGGCTCTCCACAATGGACGAATATATCTTAGCAACAAGGGTGGGAGTGGTGGGAAAGGAAAAGGAGAATGCAAGTATCTGGCAATTAACTTCCTAGTCACAGATGTGAAGGTGATAAAAGTGATAAAAGCATTACTGCATTGCCAACGCTCTTCCTTGTTCTCTGAGCTGCATATTATGCTGCTCATAAGAGCAAAAGCTACACAGCCCATGCCGGAAAGTGGTGGAGTCCTGTGAGCTACTCACAGGAGGAAAACCCAGTGGCTCCCCAGTGTCCCAGTCTCTGTTGTATGTGGTGGGGTGCCCTGAGCACACAGCCTGGTCCAAGGCAGCACAGCCGTGGTAGCCTCAGCATTGTCAGAGGCTCAGTGCAGACCCCAGGATGGTCCCCCACCACCAGAGTCGCAGTGAGACGGCCAAGGTCTGTCACGGCAGCCTGTAGCAGTGGAGAGCCATGGGCTTGTCTTGCTCCACTCAGGTGGACTCCAGTTATGCATTGGGCTCATGGAGGCAAGAGCTATTTTGCCTCATAATGCAGATGCAATCAAACTGTGCATGCTGTCTGTAGGACTGAGGGTGTATATACAGTATGGAGACAGGAGAAAAGCAACCTACTGTAACTAAGATGAGTGAATATGACTGTAAATCTCCCTCCTACACAGCAACATGGATGTGGTTTCATGTACTTATAAGGCACCCGTTACTTTTGCATTAAGCCAATTTAAATGACAAGCCGACAGTCTGGCACTGATATTGCTGTAACAGTAGGTTCACCAGCTTTCAGCTGGTGTTTGCCGAGTGCAGGGAACTGTCTTCATCCTCATTCCCCCCACATCCGTACCGAGTCATGACCACTTTAATTTTTTCACTGGGTAGCACTTGCATTGAGAAAGGGCTCACTGTTTAGTCCTGTTTTTTGCTGGGTCAGTTCTTGCCCATGTTATTGTGATGTGCATTGAAGCAAATCTGTGTAATGTGTGCATATAGGTGTATATATTAAGACAAAAGTGTGAAAATGTGTATAAGCAGGAGTGGAATTTTTAACCAAAACAGCCTGTGAACTGCACTTTCTTCTCGGAGGATGTAATGCCATTGAAATCTAAATTACATCCAGAAATGCTGACTTTAGGATGTAACCTAAAGTGGGATTTGGCCCCCAACACTTTAAGGTTGGTGTCTGTGTTGGTCTGTGACTCTGTTCTTTCTAGCACTTATGCAGATGCTGGTGACTACCATAAGAATTGATTCAGATCCTCCACAATCAGTAGTGTTACAATTAACCTTGTGCATAAATCCCTGGGGAGTCAGAGTGTCTGCATGTTTGTGATCCCGAATGGGATACTTCTGTGTCATCCACTTGTCATATAACTGTAACGCTTCTTAATTGAACTCATGCTCTTCTCTCCACAGTGCAATGTGTGTTCAGCAGAGCCTGCTCTAGCCTAAGAATTGACGAAGTCAAGACAATCAAGATGACAAACGAACCTATTAAAGAGATCCTGGGCGCCCCAAAGCATCCTGATTCTGTAACCACGGAGAAGAGTAACAACAATGACTGTGTGATAACCACCATCCCTCTTGTAAGTGAATGCCAGCTGACTGCGGCAACAGGGGGAGCGGAACTCTCCTGTTACCGCTGTACCATACCCTTTGGTGTGGTTATCCTCATTGCTGGCATCGTGGTTACTGCTGTGGCATACATCTTCAATTCCCATGGATCGATCATCTCGGTGTTTGGATTAGTCCTCTTGTCATCAGGACTCCTTTTGCTGGCTTCTAGTGCAGTGTGCTGGAAAATCAGGCAGCAAAACAAGAAAGCAAAGAGGCGGGAGAGCCAGACAGCGCTAGTGGCAAATCAGCGAACCTTGTTTGGTTAAAGACAACCAAGAGAAGGCTGGACAGAAGACAGAACCTTTGTAAGTCAACTTGACTATTTATCAGTAGGAGAGATTGCAAGTTTTAATTTAACTTTGGAAATAAACTGAAATGAAAATGGAATGGATTAAGAAATACTCTTAAAAACTCTACAAGTGCTCTTAATGTTTTCCTTACTACAGACTTGATAGTGATTCTTCCCAGGAAGGAGGAAAAACCACTTTTCCTTCACGGAAAACAGTGTCGTCATAAGTGTAATCATCGTAACTGCAATCATCATAACTGCATTCTCCAACATGCTGATCATGTTGGAAAGGGAACTTGTGAGAACTAAGAAAATAATTGGAACTGACTTGAAATGCCAGAGATCTCCTAGCATTTGAAGTGACTACAAGCATAAGGCCAGGTGGTCTGTGACTTAAATTGTAGCTCAAAAAAAAACAAACCAAAAAGCAACCAAACACCTTGCAGATTGCTCAATAAGCTGATTACTATATTTTATGTAACTTTCCCCTCCCAATATCTGTGGTACTTTCCCCCTTTTTTAAACCAACTAATATTAATTTTGTTTTACTATTGAATAGGAATAGGTAGAAATATGTAATTATATTGTCTAACCTAAATAATGAGGTATGATTATAGCTTAAAACATGAGATTTTTTTGTAAATTAAAGTGGTCAAGTTTAGCACTTTTGATTATTTTGCTATAAAATTAAAAAGTAAATTTCATTAAAATAATATTCCGTGCTGCTAGACCTTTAGAAAAAAAATCTTTTTTTATTGCTCTCAAGATAGCTTGTGTCTTCAACTTTGACTGTTTTACGATTCTATTTTTGTAGAACACCACCTGTGATAACTGTGAACATATGTACTGCTGATCTCTTCCAAAAATCTCTGTAGACTATGGATTTTGGTTTGATAGCCCATCCTTCTTGCAGCTTGATTAACAACTCAGCTATTGAAAAATCATAATGGCCAGTTCTGCAGAAACTCACTGGCATAGTCAATTTAAGACACAACTATTAATAATTGCTTGTAGAAGCAAAGTCATCTGTGTAGAAAGAGTTTGCTGAATGAGCTTTGGGAATAACGAAACTTTACGAGAAGCAGATACCAGATGTCCCTTGTGTGTCTGAGATGTTTACTTCTGTAACTCTTGTGTTCTAGATGTCTTCTACCTTTTCTCAGGTAATGAATAATTGAGAGGCTGGTCCTAAATTGAAGCAAACCAGAACATTATTTCTTCATCTATATCTTTAAGGACAAGTGGTGCTGAGCCAAGTCACAGACTTGCAACCCAGAGTGTATGAGGGTGTCAAAAGGCAGAGGGGCTGCATGGAGACCTCTTTTTCTTTTTCTTTTTCTTTTTCTTTTTCTTTTTCTTTTTCTTTTTCTTTTTCTTTTTCTTTTTCTTTTTCTTTTTCTTTTTCTTTTTCTTTTTCTTTTTCTTTTTCTTTTTCTTTTTCTTTTTCTTTTTCTTTTTCTTTTTCTTTTTCTTTTTCTTTTTCTTTTTCTTTTTCTTTTTCTTTTTCTTTTTCTTTTTCTTTTTCTTTTTCTTTTTCTTTTCTTTTTTCTTTTTTCTTTTTTTTCTTTTTTCTTTTTCTTTTTCTTTTTCTTTTTCTTTTTCTTTTTCTTTTTCTTTTTCTTTTTCTTTTTCTTTTTCTTTTTCTTTTTCTTTTTCTTTTTCTTTTTTCTTTTTTCTTTTTTCTTTTTCTTTTTCGCCCCCTTCCCTTACTTTCTCCAGACTCAAACCAGCTGGATGTGATTTTTGCTTTCCACTGCTGCAGTGAGCGAGGCCTTTGCTAGAATGTCTCCTCTTTGCCCTCCGGAGTGTCTGGCACCCAGGACGGCTGTGGCGATGCAGCTGCAGAGCACGCCTGCCGAACAGGGGCCGCAGGGGATTCCCTTCTGCAGGCCATCCCGGAGCCCTGCGCTACTCCTGCTGAAATCACCCGGGCATTCTGGTTTAGGTGCCACCTTTTCCTCTGCCTTCCATGGTTTAAGCTTGTTACATCCATAACTTATCCCTGGATTTACAAAGTGTACTTCATGTTTTAAATAGAGCAAGCTATATGTACAGGAGGGGATGTTTGGAGTCAGTATTTGCGTTGCCACACTCCGTGGTTACCAGACGCTATAATAAAATCACTTGCATCAGAGGAAAGCTGACAACACATTTTAGCACTTCCATAGCCCTAACTTAATCACAGCAGGAAGCTTTCCTGCTGCTAGGAGAACATGTTGCGTCACCAGAACATCTGACACTGGTGTCTAGTGTCAATCACTTTGCTTAAGGTCATTAAAAATATTAGGGTGTCCCCTTACGATGTACAGGTTTTGCATGAGTGACAATTCACGGGAAATGCATAGCATGATAAATAATGGAACAGGTGGACTAAAGTGGTGTCTTTCCTGTTTAAAATGAGAAAAGTGATTGACATTAGCAAAGCTGGATAAGCTAAATAGGGCTGTTTATTTTTTTTCCCCTGGGAACACAATAGTTTTTCTGACTCCTTCTTCCCCCTCCCCATTTCTTTTTATTCAGTGGAATTTTGCAGGCTGCCAAGGAGAGAATTGCAGGGGCTGTAGAGATGCAGTGATTTCTTCTACACGTGTAGCAGCTCAGCGCCATGATTCCCAGGCTGAACCCAGAGCAGAAACAGCCTGTTGCCCTCTTCAGAAGTCTTTCCCATACATGGGTCCTCCCTTTGCCATTGCTGGGACACAGGCGAGCTTGCACGTGGAAGGAAAGTAGAGGTACAAGGTGAGGCTCTGCTCCAAGTCAAAAGAAAAGGCCAAACTCTGGAACAGGCAGTGGGGTTTTGGAAGCAGTTTTTTCAGGAAGGGTAAATAAGAGGGAGTAAGAGTCTCTCTGATACTACTAGAGGAGATTTCCTTTCCATTATCTTTGCTCTCTTTTATATTTGCACTGCACATACAAGGACAGAGCAGAGTGCCTGTACCACCCTCTGCCTTGCTAACTGTGGGGCATCTAGGCCTTAAGTAGCATGTAAGCAGTGACAGACAGCATTGCAATGACCCTAGGCATGATCTCCTAGCATAGAAAAGCTTCAGATACAACATGGTGTCCATAATACCAGCTAACTGACAGGTTGAGAGGCCTCTAGGTAATATGGGGCTGCCATAGCACACACTGCTGAGCTCAGTAGTATCAGCTGTATCCTAGTGAGACAAGATACATGCACAAGAATCTTCATATCAAGCACTGAGTGAAAGTCTGCATAGGAATTTGCTCTTGTTTGTCCTTTATTCAGAGAAGCAAAATAATAACCTTATGGGGAAGAATCCCATCGCCTGGTCCTGGTGCCCTGCAGGAACAAGGCAGAGGTTGTGAGCGGTTTAGTCAGAGACCTCACACTGTTGAAGATGCTTTCACATGTTTCAGCACCAAATTGCCACATGGCCTTAGAAACTGGCACCGACTTCTCCACATTGATTTGTGTGCACTGATTTTGAGACAATCTGAAGTAGTAGTAACGTCTCTTCTGAATCACCAGTGATGACATCCAACACAAGTCTCACAGTCTATGTTTTTCCTTTCTGCAGATCTACATATTACAGACATTTTCATTACTATCATCTCTTCCCCTGCACCCTTTGTCCTGTTCGAACACAGGAAGAATACATTCTTTTCAGCCCTTGAAAAACAATCATTCTGGGAGAGGTGCTGCTACATGAGTATATTGGGGCAGGCTTAGCACTTTCTAGAATCTGGTGATATTGTTAGATCTGAAATGGTTTTTACAAGGGCACATTTACAATGCTTTCACAAGGGTCAACCCCCTCAAACTCACCAGCTACAAACAGCAAAATTTCTGCTTCAGCTTTTGAACCCCATGACCTAATCTGTGTTGATTTGGGGTTTCACGTCTGGATGCTGGGTCATGCAATCCACCAAGGCTTTGATACAAAGCCATTTGGAACTCCACAGTTGCTGTTTGGTGTTTCTCATGGGAACCTGAGAGGCAAAAGCCTGGAGGATGCAACCCTGTGGAGATCACAATGACTTTCCAGTACAGAAACACCTTCCCTTCTGGTGTGAAAAGGCTTTGAATGCGACAAATGGTATTTCGGTTCTGGGAGAGGTTGGGTGGGAGCTGATGCAAATTTTATTGTCGCAATTGCTTGTCTCTCCCTTCCTGAAAGCTCTGGCAGCATTGCGCAAGCAAAATTGCCCTCACAAGGATAGAAAATTATCTAATAGGGGAATTGCGCTGGTGCACCAGGCAAATGTTACAGGGATCTTAAATAATAATTTCAAAACCTAAGCACAGGAAATTGTGTCTGTAACTACACCCTGTATTGCTATTGTACACAAAGCCAGTTATAGCCTGGGACAGTATTTTAAAATAATAATCAGTTTGGTATGACAATGCTTAGTATTTGTTCAAGTCAAAACGCCCAATTTACGATTCCCCAGTCACTTAACTGTCATGTTTGGTACGTGACTGTGGTTCTAATACCATAATTTGCCAGGTTAAAAAAAAAAAAAAATAAAAAGCTAGAGAGAAATGTTAGTTTTGTGGACCTGTGTCAAGAATTAAGTTTCTCTGCCTTGGACACTTGGGAGAACTCCTGTTACCAAACAACAAATGTACCATATTACTGCAGCTATATGAAATAGGAACCAGGCTCAGAGTATGGAATGAAGAAAGGCCCGGGAGTCTCATCAGGACCAGGAAGGGTCAGGCCAGGAACAAACCGTCTGGAATATCCCATATTCTTGCCTCAGTTTTGCTTATCCAGAGACAAAGTCCAGGGCTACTGCTCCTTTAATATTATTATTAGCATATTATTAGCAGGTTTCACTTTTTTTTTTTTTTTATAATGGGCTCCAAAATAAGAAGAGCAGAACAATATTAGCAGCCATCATTTTGCATATGTATTTCTAACAGCTCTGATACCTTTAGATTGTAGAATATTTTTGCTATATCAGTATAAATCTTTGTCAATTACAAAGGGCTTTTATACATAAAAGTACATTAAGATACCAAGAATTGCACTGTATGATGTGAAAAATTACGTAAATCCTGGCAAAACTCTATGTATAGACTAAATCTTACAGGCTAAACCATATGGGAGGACAATGGTCTTAAACTGCAGAATCAACTTGAATTTTTGGCTTTTATTCAGGTTGTTGATGTCACTATTAACATGACAGAGGACCTAATCCTTCCTCTTTCAAGCAGCCAGTTGGAGTCCTATTGTCCTAACTTGTGCATCCAAAAATTTGCATTTGTGACAAACATGGCATTTTTGAAAACCACTTACTTTTGCTTTCTAGAGTAACAGAAAGAAAGCATTAAGATTTAAAAACAGAGAGGAAAAGGTGAAAGAAAGAGAAGAACACACAACAGCAAATGCTGGACACTGCATAAAGTCATGGAGGGATAGTGGAGCTTGACACAAGTGCCTTGTTGAAAGAGACTTTTAAAAATATGTAAGTCTTGTTTCTGATACATCCATGGTTGTATCCTCAGTTTCATGCTTATGAAATACCTGGAGTCTCCAGGTTGACATCAGTCTTAGATCTCACCTCATATTTCTCCTTTTCTGTTTCCCAGGAACCAGTTAGCTCCACAAAAGGCAGAAGTTTAATTTCTTACCATCTTTTGCAATCTCACTGAAATTAAAATGGCCATTTGGAATTTGCAGAGGCAGTGCCCCCGTGGTTTTGTAAGTTATAAGGCATTCAGCCACAGTCTACTCTTGAAGAGGTAGGCACTATATAGAGGTAAATATTTCTGTACTGCAGCAAGACATGTCAGTGAATAATCTATTTTAAAAAAAGTAAAGAACACCAGAGCAGCCCTTCACCACCTCTTCTCAGCCACGTTCCCTTTCAATCTGAAGGCCCGAGTTTGTGAATAGAGTTAACAGCTTTCCTGGAAAACTGGCCCATGACATTATTTCCTTGTGAACTCCATCCACCTGTCATGTTAGGGCTTGGTGCGACGCCAGCACTGGCAGGAAATAATAGGCAGCAGGATGCTGGTGTGTGTCGATGGCCCTGACCCTCCCATTCCTGAACATGAATAAGCTTCAAGCTCACAAGGCGTCACAGCAGCACAGCTTCTGGGCCCACAGAAACGCATGGGTGGGATGCACAGCCACTAAAATAACATTCAGCCGGCTGAGCCGCAGCAACAGAGCTGCATGGGAAGACATGGTGTCACATTCTCGCTGCCTGCTGCTCTTTGTTCTTGTGCCTGTGCTCTTTGGGATAGTACAATGGCTGCTTAACAAAGAAAAAAAAGTACAAAGTATGCCTGTATGTGAATTAGCTGAGATTCCCCAAAAGAACACAAAAGCCTCATTGAATAACTTTCACCACTTCTCAAGGGAAATGCACTGGTGAGGGAACATAAGCTATCAATTTGAAATGATTTGCAGCTATCTTTCTCCTGATACTGCACCATTGTCCCTAGAAAAGGTAGTTCAACTCAGTATTTAGCAGGACAAACTCTTGGGAGATTAAATGATGAGCTAGGGGAGCCCAAATAATCCCTTAAATGTGACTTGGGTTCAGTTTGTGACATGGTACAAACTGAAGTGTGTGTTCTCCAAGACTACCCCAGCAGCCCCTTGTCAATCTGGGTAGTTGGCATCCCCAAATCCTTTGTAGACGTTGGGAAGAATGCAGAGAGGAGGATAGGAAGACATCTTATTCCCACTTTCCCCTCTGCTAGACCACATGTGATAAAATCTGTGTGGCAATTCTCATATGGCAATTCTCCTCTGAGGTACTTAAAGTGTTAATCTGGAATGTTAGTCCTTTTGTTCCTCATCTCAAAGCTGTAGGCAGTACTGTCCTGAAGGACATGCCATTTTTAAACCCAAAGTCACTAGTCCAGTTTTTAATATCTTGAGCTGTTGTGTATTTGTGTAAAAAATAATATATATATATTTATATATAAAAGATCGTATACATCCACACACATATGCTTCTTTGACTACACATAGGGATAAATAGTCTGAGATATGTATACTTCTAATGCTTGCAGCATAAAAATGCACTCCCCCAAAGGAAGCTTCTTCCCAGGACTGATGGCTGAGAGCCAGAATAATTGCTGGAAGGGCCGGGAATGTTGGGGCTGAAGCTGAAATGAAACTGTTTGTAAGCCAGTACTCACCACCTCCCCACTCCCTTTGCAGTCTGATGGTTAAGAAATGTTTGATCTCACAAGCTAGCTCTGGCTTCTTGTGGTGAGATGACTGCTCCTCTAAATCAAACCATGATAATTTTTCCTCATCTTCCATGCAATGGAAAAGCTGAAATCCCACTGTACTTCACATCATGTAACTCAAGAGCTACTCAAGAGTGCTGGGGTCAGATACACAGTCCGTGTGAATAGGCTTAGTCCCCTGGAATTGATGGGGTATGTTATGTATGACCATCTGTGTTGCCACTTCTGTTTTGTTTTAGCTAGATAGAGACAAAGAAAATTTAATTCTTTGCTGATGGTGCTACAAAGAATGACCTCTGCTATCACACAAGCAAAGGGCTTTTCAGCCATCACTCTGGCTTGTAAAATAAATTAATGAAGAAACATCCTGATCTCTTAGCCATTTCCCTTTAAATAGTTTTCATAAGGAAGTCCGATGACTGGATCAATTGTTGCCTGATCTGGAACAAAATTGGTACAGCTTAAGTTTAATGAAATCCAGACTTGAAGCAAACCATCCTGTCACACCTTACTCTTTTGGCCCAAAGGCAAAACTGCTGAAGTGGATAATGTCATTCCTGTGCAAAGATGATAAAGACAGCCAAGTTACTGCTAGTTTCAGTTCTTGCAAGATAAGTAAGAGGACAAACACCTTCATTTGCCTTTTAAAGTTAAAAAAAAAAAAAAAAAAAAAAAAAAACCTAGAAAACAAGCTTATCTTCCCTTGGCAAAATATTTCAGTTCCTCCATCACAGCAGCTGGGACATTACAGGCATCGTAGCCTCAGTTGCCACCAGCTCCAAATATTGTGAAAGATGTAAATCATCAATGTTGGGCACAGCATTTACATCACATTCAATGACTTGCTCAAGTTCTGCTCCACTGTGTGCTGACATCAGTGGGGCTAAGATGGCTTTTCTGAGCAGCCATCTCTTCCTCACAATAACCCCGGCTGCTTGATCATGCCAGGCAGGACCAGTGGATCTTATCTCCATAGAAAAGTGTATTTGGACTGTAGAATGGCCAGAAGTGAAAGCATCAAGCCTGAAGCTCAGAATAGGACAAAAAAAAATCAGGAAGAATCCATGTGCACATGTGTGTTTTGCTCATACTAACGTTAAAGCAGAGGTACATACTCCAGAGAAGGACTGAAGCACATTGCCAACCAGCTTGGAGAGGCTTTCACCATTGCTGCACATGATGTATCTGTTCGCTGGCTAGATAAAGGGCTTTGTTTTGCTTTGTATAAAGCAGATGACAGGAGATCTGGGCTCCACAGAGTGTTGTTGGACACCCTGGAGCATCTGATGAATCGCAGTGTGTTGCTAATGCACTTCTGGCGGTGGCTCTGTGGGATTTCAGGGGGACAGGTCATTAGATCATTTCCTATAGGCCACCAACTGGGGACTTGATCAGATAGGATCAACAGCCACTGTGGTCTTTGGTCAAAATGGTCAATAAAAAACATTCCCCTGGTGGTGGTAAAACCATTTGTGCTTCTGTTGCAGAATTACTACTCAATCGTTTTTGTAATAAATACAGCAAGCTCTTTCCAGTCAGAGCTACAAAATTTAAAACTGGCACCAGAACTGGCCATTACTAAACAACACAACTGCACAGGAGTTGACAACAGACATTCTCTACCCAGCAAGTCATGTTCTACAACTGTGCTGGATCTCAGCACTTTTCCAAAACTTAGCTCTGTTTTTGCCGGACTCAGATGTCTTAATACATTAACTTTATGTGTATTTTCTGTTAGCCTCACACTGAGCTAGAGAGTGATCAGGAAGTACAACCGATGGCTGTGCATGACAGAGCAGGGTGCTAAGGGGAAACTGGGGGGAACTGGGACATGCATGGCCCCATTTCGCATTGCATGGGTGTGCCACAGCTGCCTGCCACTGCTGAGCCAACCTCTGTGTACAGGTCCTGCAGTTCCGATCATCTCCTGTCTCCACTAAGGGCTCAGCACAGAGTCACGGTGACATCACTGTGCCAGACCAGCGCCTTGTACCAAATCCCCCCCAAACCGCAGCGCTGCAGGGAGCTGCTGGCAGAGCTGCCTGTGCGAAGCCCTTCACACAGTACCAATGTCCTCTTAGAGCCACACAGGGACACAAATTTTGGATATTTTTGAGCGCCATCTACTGGAGTTTTATCTGGTTTCTAATGATTTGCACACTAAGTGTACTGCTTCTATATTCATACATACCTAATTCTCTGTGTTAAGAGGTATGAAGGAGTCCAAATTGAGAAGAAGAATGAGAAAGTAAGACTTCAACACCGTGGTGCTCCCACAACTGATAGGCATCCCTATAGTGTCAGCACTTCACCATGCTCCCATGTTTTCATGGTTCTGATATTCTTTAATTTCCAAGGGTGAAAGGTTTCCAAATGCTAGAGTTACAGCTGGTCAGAAACTCCCAAGTGAACAGTCTTCCACTTGGAAAATGATGATCTGATTAACTCATACTATTTCATAGAAATGTAGCAATTTTGATGCTTATTCATTTTTACAGGAAACTGCAATCATTTTATTAACACACTTAATTTTCAGCTGCATTGTTTTTAAAAAATAAAAATAAGATAACAAAAATAATTTTCATCTTGCTGAAATGAAAGATTGCACACATGTATGAGAGCTCTATACCTAAATCTGTGCACAAATAAGCTCAAGACTGAGATTTGCGTCCTGATTTGGGAAGGTAACAAAATGAGAACAATCCTGCATTTTTTTATTGACTGAAATTCCAGATTGTGAAGAGCTCCAATTCCTGAATTTTTATTTCTCTGTTCTATGTTGGTTTGAGAGAAAATAACGTGACTTGTGACATTCCTTCTCTCCATTTCTGTCCACGCACACGCTGCTGATACCTTGCTAAACCCTAATTCTGCCGACGTACTCAGTTCAGCAGAGCAGACTGTTGGCAGTTTCAGTTTCCTGTAGCAGAGGCAAACCTTTTGTACTTTTTCCCTTTGGGCAATTTTCTTTTTCCTAGTGTTAGAAGTGTGCGAGGTCTTTCCAGCTGGGAAATACATGTCGCAGTCAGCAAGGCCAAGCGTACAAAAAGAAAGGAGTCTCAGTACTAGTTACAACACTGACATCTGGCATATAGATTTGACGTCTCTGTCGCCTCCTTTGCTGGACAATGCTCCATGTCCCCAGAGTGAAGTCTTTGTTAAACGCTGGAACTGTGCAAATGTGACTGGCATCAGCTCTGCAGAGTACTTCGAGAGAGTTCTCATTTGCACAATCTGGCATTTAAAAGAAGTAAAATCTTCTCCTCAGGTCTCCCTAGCATCATGTCCTGAACAGCAGGTATTTGGGAAGCCAGCCCCAGTTGCAGAAAGCTATAGTCTGAACACAGGACAGCAGATATCAAATTGGGCTGAAGAACAGTTCAGAACAAATGAGACAAATGTTTGGGAGAGCAGTAGTGGTCATAGCTTGCTCTCCAAATAACCGTTGCAAAAAATGGCCAGTTTTTACTAGGAGTTAGAGGGCTGTTGTTCAGACTCAAGTGCTGTTAGCTCCTGATGTTGACACACTATCTGTGGGGGTCAGCTACTATTTCCATCTCATTCAGCCACTCATTTTAGCTGCTGTGGGACGGACTAGCTATGCAGAGGGATCTTTTAGTCACAGGGACAAGTCTGAGAAGGATCCATGTGACAGACACCCTGCAAAGTCACTCTTCAGTTTCTTTCCAGCTTAAAAATGGTGGTAGGAGGGTGGTTCTGTGGGTATGACTGCTTGCGGTTTTATATTTCATTTCTAGATCTGCTCTGGAGTGAAGCCCTTCCAGTCTTTGTGGTGTCTATGGAACACACCACGGATGGTGCTTCCTGATCTGCCTTGCTGGTGAGACTGCAAGTTCCCTGGAGTGGGGCTGTGTCTGCCCACGTAGGTGCGTAGGGCACAGTGCAGCAGTGAGCAGCCATCTCTGGTGGTCCAGCTCCTGTGCAGCTCCAGCAGACCAGCAAGGTGTTCAGGAGGCCAGTTGCTCAAAAGCCTCTGGAGAACAAATATTGCAAGCTAGGGAGAAGAAATCCTTATTTCCAGCAGAGAGAGATTCTGTGTGCTGGTTGTTGATAGGAATGAGGTGGGCAGAGCCATTCTGCATCCCCTGCACATCAAAAGCAGAAGGACCAACAGTGTAAATTGTATTAAATGGTCTGATTGTTTTTTGTTTTTTTTTTCCAGCAAAATTTAAATCCACCTTGAAACAAAGTTTTCCCTTGGGCTAGTGCAGCAGTTCAGCTAAACTTAAAAGATGCTATTGAAGCAATTTTTGGCATGGAATAGATTAAGTAACATGAAGTAAGAACTAAAAGCTTGCAGTTCAACAACACACATAGCATGCAATTACATTCCTGAACATGTGAATTATATCATGGTCAGAACTCATGGCCATCTGACAACTGCCTTGGGAAGTTTTATATTAAAGTCTTGTCAAGCATTACAAGTGTCCTAAAGTGATGATGGAATGACTAATTAGAGAGGGGCCTGCAGCATAGCTGACAGCTGCTGATGAATGGCCTTGAACTGCAAAGAAATGCCACAGGCTTCTAACAGAGGAAGAACGTATTCTAAAACATTAACTCATTTTAGATTTTTAAGTCTGTTTATAAATGAACATGTATATCTGCAAAGTGGCCTTCTGTGTGATCAATGAGCATACCTTGTTGCTAGAAAGGGAGAAAATAAAAAGCTATGTTGGTTTTTGAATGGAGACATTGATAGTGAGTCCAAGAAGAGAACTCAGCTCCTGTCTCCGTCTTCTCTAAATTGACTCTTTCTTGTGGAGAATAGAAAGAAAAATCTTCACTTTTTAATAGGATCTTTTTTAATACTGGCATGTTTCTATCAACTTATTTGATATATGAAGCATAAATAGGCAACTTTCTCATGCATGGGCTGGGTTTATATAACTCAGTGTTATCATATGATGTTGGAACATTTTGATACTGTTTGCCAAATATAAGCTTGTAGCAAGTTTCTGGATATATTTAAAATTTTCAAGATGGGCTCATTAGCTACATTTCCCATTAGACACTTGTTCCTAACTGATGAAATTAATTCTGATTTGTTTTCTCAAAGTTATTTTTTCAGATATTATTTGTTTTGTTGTTTGTTTGGTTTTAACATCTGTTCAGTTAAACAACATACTATCCCTGTGCATATAAACAGTCATCCTGTTATGCTTTACTCTTTTCTTCACTAAAGTAGATGATCTGAAAATATTAATTCTCCCAGTTTAGAAATGTGCCCTGAGCAACACACCTATAAAATATATGATATAAAGAAACTACAGCACTTCCTTTATTCTGAATCCACCAGATTATATGTTTGTCTCACTGGTGATAATAACACAACTTTCAGATTTCCATAAAACCAAGACTGTACCCAATAGTTGACAACTGCCTTTTCATTATAAAAGGAGTTTCATCTTCGTGACAGCTTTATGGAACTGGGAAAAGAAATTTATACCATTCTCTAAATCAAAATAGAAAACCATTTCTCTCAATCAAATGCGAGGAACTTTTTAGTTACAGATGCCTCTGGCAGAGTCACCTGGATCTAAGTCCAGAATCTGTTTGTGAATCTTTCCAGACTTTCTGTGGATTTTATCCAAAGTGCATAAAGAAAGAAGGTTCATTTGCTACGAGCATGAAACTGCTCTAGAATGCGTTAAACCAATTCAGTGTCAGGGAATTCAAGTCTCAGGGTTTTTTTCTCATAGTGAAAGTCATTTGGTTTGGGGCCATCAATTAAGCAATATTAAAATCCAGCAGAGCCATAGTCTAATTACAATCAAATCACATTGCAGTGAAACTGCAAAATAATCACAGTTGTCATTGCTACACAAAAGGTTGCTGTTAGCTGTCAATCTTTCTATCACTAACAGGAAAGTCAACTTCCACACTGTTTACAAGTCTTGCTTAGGGAACCTTGGGCCTAAATCCTAAACAAACTTCCTCTGCAATAATTGCTAACATAATAGCACAACGTGAAGACTTTGTCACTAGAAGTCCATTATTCTTTAAATCACCATATCACAAAGCCAGCTCACTCCTCTTCAATACTCATTTGTTTGTTCAGATGCCAGAGGTTCTTAGTAGTATCACAATGACCTGGGAAAACCGTCTTTCCAGAAACGAGTATTATTTGAATGCATCCAAAGAATAGCAATTAAACTCAATATCAAATCCCCTTATTCCCTGGTCTACGTATTTTATTTGGAAACCATTGAATACATTTGTTCAGATAAAAGTCACTGTGAGGACTGCACTTTGGGATGACTTTCAGCTATTGTTGCAAATTCAGCAAAGAATACAGAAGTGTTTAAGGTGAAACTAGGAAATGCTCTGCTGAAGTAAGCCAAAGCTTGTAACATATATAGCTTGTAAGCATGTAACTCCTGAACCAAACACTGGTGGACTTCTTGTACCTCTGCCCTTCCGTGGTAGCTCAACTTGTCAAGCAAAGTGAAATGAGATGTATTTCAAACCACACATCATGGTTTGTACAATGAAGGTTTCACAACTCATGGTCATGATGATGTATTTTTCTCATAGGCCAGGGAAGGACTTTGTATACAATGAGAACATTTTTTCTAAGTTAAAACAAAAAAACACAGTCTTATTTCATGTCTTTCAAGGAAGGTTTGGAGGATAGCCATATATATTTTGAAATTCCTGGACCAGAAATAAGCCATTAAAACAGATTTTGCAAGATGGGCTTTTTTTACAATAAAGGAAGGGAATGGATCTCTTATTCATTTTGGATCCTAAGAGTGATTTCATTACTCTCTTTCCAAAACAAAAGTAGAACAAATTGATTGCTTTAAGTTCCTTATTCAGGAATATTCCAATAACATCACATCTTACACTTTAGCTTCTGTAATAGCTTTTCCCTAAGCTCCTGACAAGATGGTTCTGACTTTTTCTGAGTTAACAGCATGTTCTCCAGAGTAATGATTCTGGACACAATAAGGAACCTATAAAATGGAATCTGGATACAAGATAGAACATGCTTGAGATCTCAGACTATTGTATATTTTGCATGGTCAGTCTCAGACTTCATGTTTAAGACTACGGAAGTAACACTCAGAATGCCCATTGTGCCCATTGTAAGGTCCTTCTACATTTCTTCATTTTATGTATGTACATACATACATACATACATATGTACGTACGTACGTACGTACATGTGTGTGTGAGAAATTATATAATCTTTAAAAGTACTTTTATAATCAGAAGCACCACTTCCTTTGCACTTTAAAGCTAGCGATTGATTAACTGAATTATTTACAGCTGCCAGTAATCTTAATTGGTTTCTAATGAACCTGAAAACATTATAAATGTAATTGCAACTGCAAGCCTGAGCTCCCAGCAAACTGAAGGCTCTTACTAATCTCTGTAGGATATGCAGGTTTGTAAGATAATGATTTTTTTTCTTGTTGTTTAATATACTGAAAAAATAGGGGTTTAATTAAAAATTAAGGTGGTTATCCACTAGAATAAAGGTGAGTTCCATGCATGGCCTAGTGTCTGTATCAAGTTTGTATGTTAATAGGTCTGGAAGAGTGCCACTGAATATCTTATTACCTGGCCTAGGCAATTATAATTTTTGGTGGTACTTATTGAGCCTCTTGTGCATTTTGGTTTCTAGCTCAATTATCTGCTGAAGAATGAGAAAGCTAATTGGAAAAGTATAATTTTGCTACATAATAATTATACATTATATAATTATAATGAAAATAAGCATAGAGGGTAGTTAGCTTTGATGCTAAATAAGATTTCCTATGAGATCCCTCAGTTGCATAGCAGGGTTTAGTTTTCCTGTCTGAGTATCAGAATACCCATATTCTTCTGGCTTTCACAGGGAATTGGTACCTGTAATACACTGTGCTCTGAGCTGATGAACCCAATACGATACTTCTAAAATCTTCAAATTATTCTGTATCTTAAAAGTGTTCTGGCAGGATTACATCCTCCAACAGCAGTATATACCTATACGTGGGAAAGAGAAATGTAACCAGTTCCCCTGCTGACCTTTATCTTATTGTGTCTATTTAAAACAGGAAAAACATGCCCATTGGCCTAGCTAATACCTTAAATAACTAAAAGACACCCTACTATTCCCAATTCCTGACTACTTCCTTGCTTGCTTCCCTCCTGACTAGCAGCAGCTTGCATATATATTTATATATGTATGCAAATTTTCAATTCCAGACATGTCTTACTCAAGAAAACAAAACACTCTGGGTAGCTCTTCCAAAAACGCTGCAGGGTTAGGTCTGTGGAAGGACTGAACCATCTTATGCCAACCCCATAACGTTCCCTGAGCTGCTGTCTGAGGTGGGTGATTGATGGACTATATATGTTTGGGACTTCCCATATATGAGCATCCCAGCTGGCTCAGATGCTGTTTCCCTTTGGAAAGCTGAGTGTTCCAGCACCCATCGGGTGGGTGTCCTTGTCACAGCTCCCCAAGAGCATTAGCAGTCCAAGTGCCTTGAGCTGACCCAGGGGCAGTGGCTCTGCTTTTCCTCACCTGTCTTGATAGTCCAATCGTATTTAATATAGTTTCCTAATGTGTAGGCTAAAGAAAAATGTTCTGGTTCTGCTTTATATAAAATAATTAGTGGTTGATGAGGTGGAGGAGAATGATGGGGGAGGTGCAAGCCCACACTAGTGAGCTTCTGTCCAACTGCATCAAGCACCTTCCCAGGTAAGAAGCAGCCTGGGAAGTTAGTGTGGGCCAGCACTGTTCCAAAATCAGGTTTCTACCTGGTGTTGCAATGGGAACCCCTGCTAAGGCTTCTGAGGTCAGGCACTTGACCTTCAAGCAGTTATATGAAAAGAATATATCTGAGACTCATCACCTAGGCTTGCTTAGATACTTCTACTTATGTTGCTGAGTTCTTAACTTCTGGTAAGAATCTTACTCTTTTGTTGCCTTTAATTTTAAGCTAGCTAGCTAGTAAATGGATTTAATGTAATATTTACTTTTATAAAAACATATATGTTATCAGTTTTGCATCTTTCCACCATTATATGCAGAACTTCATAACTTGGTTAAGAGCAGATTTACTTTGGTCTTGAGCAGTGTTTTTAGTGTAAGCAAACTGGAAAGCAAATGCACTTAATGGAGATCTTGAGGGGAAAACTCTGATATTCTAGGTCTGTTCATTTGAAGTGAAGGTGTTGAGTACCTTAATTACTTACACCTAGATAACTCCCGCTTTCAAAGGTACCTTAAAATACATATAAGGCCTTTAGGGATTTTAAAAAAGCAAAAAAGCTTTTTCTTAAATCCCCTTAGGAACCTGGTGTCATTTTGAGCATCTGGACCCTCAGGTACTTCTGTGAAATCTGAAACTTGCTGTTAGTCTGAGGGATCTGGGTGAGGTAGAAAATTAGATGAATCTGCAACACCTGAATGTGTCTGGAGTTTGCTCCAAAATACTGAAGTCAAATGCTCTTTTATCAATTCCTGGCACACCAGGGAGTAAATATGGTCACCTGGAACCTGCAGGAACTGAACTTATAAGAGCTGTATGCCAATGGATCTGGGAGCCACTTGCACAAGATCTCAAATCAAAAAAGAGTCTCAGAGCAGTGTTCCCTGTGCTTCATTAGCTATGCTTGATACATGTCCATTTGGCACTGGTGGAGATCCAGCTGCTTTCCAGCTGACTGGTGAGACAGAATGGCAGATACACTATAGCAGTATGTGCAGATGGTTGTTATTTGAAATGGAAATGTTTGGGTTTTAGTTGAGTATGTTCCTGAGCAGATAAAAGGACAGCTCTCTGTCTGCGTTGTTCATAGTGAGTCTTCAGCACTGTTTACTGAGGAAGAGAAGACTGAGAAATTACTTGGTTACCGTGAAAAGCAGGGAAGGAGGGGTGACTGGAGAGTTTGCTTTTGCCTTGGCTGATGTTTGTGGGAACTGTGCTGTGACTCAACAGGCTGGCGTTGTACCTAAGCTCATCTGCCTGGGTGTGTGGGGAGAAACGTTGCTTCCCCTGCATGGACTGTGCCCACAGGGAATGGCTGGGGAAGGCAAGGTGCTAATGAAAAGCAAAGTTCCTTCTAGCTTCCCCCAGGGAACAAGGTGAACCCCAGCCCTTCATCTCACCTTGTCACGGCAGCCTGCCATGTCCTCCCTCATTACCCTCTTGCAAGAGTGGTCAACCCTCACTTTAACAACAGGAGGCTGTGGAGGTGTTGGCCGCTGGCAAGCCCTGAGCTCTCTGAGCTGCTGGTTCACATGGCCTGTGGGGCAGGGTCCGGGGGTGTGTTTTGACCTGGACCTCTCCCGAAGATGGTAGCCAACAATCCTTGCGGCTTGCCAGAGGGCCATGTGGTGGAACTGTCATTATGAAACATGTAGTTTTGGGAACGGAACTCACTTGCAAGAGTGACTATTTTGGAGTGAGTCAGTAGATCCACATCAGCACAGATGTGAGACAAGTGGGAAGAATTCTTCCAGTCTTGTGTAAAATCTCAGCTCAACTTATGTTAGAAATACCAGAAGCTTGCAAAGGCATTTACAGAGATATAGTTCCTGTGTTTTAAGGGAAAGGAGTAAAAAAGTCATTGTAGAGTTAAAAATCATCTACCACCTTTACATGGAGGAAATGTGGCATGGGATGAAAGGAAGAGCTTTATTTGCTGTTGAAGATGTTAGATTCCATGTGGTAGACAACATCCAAAAATATGAAGTCACTTCCAAAAAACACAGCTGCTCTGCGAGAGCTATGATTTCCATATGACTGGGTTGTATGAGAACATCTTGGTGGCAGTCTCAGGACAGGAATGTCACCATTAACACTGCTGAACTTTAGAGCAACTAGATTGTTTTTCTGGTAATATTTAGTGACACTATTTTGTAATGCTATCCTTTTGGGAAAAAAAAGTATTCCCCTGAATTAGCAGATGACAAGCTTGTTTAATGAATGTTCTCCCTTTAAGACACAAGATTAAGCAGACTGTTCTATTGCTCTAAAACCTGTATGGATTTGATTTATCTTAAAAGGTATACCCTAGCTTAGGCTGTTAGCAAGTTAAAGAGATTACTGGATGAAATCCTGGGAATGGTGTTTTGCTCAGGCTAGTTTTAGAGGGCCTTAAGTGAAGGGGTGTGATACTCTCCCAAGAGACCATGTCTGTAGGAGCAAAATTCTGAGCGTACTTTGGTGCTACTGAAAGTCATTAGGACTTGGCATTGACTTTACCTTCGTCAGTGTGTTTTTGTAGCTGCACAGTAGAATCTCGCTGAGGTAGAAGGCAGTATTCTCTTCTACTCGCATGCTAAATTCTGTAATCATAACACGTGTTCTGTCATTTGAAACAGACCTGGTATTCAGGTTTCATTGTAGGAAAAGAGGGAGGGAAAAAAACTCACCTTTTTTCATTCTTTCAGTAAAAGAGCAGTAGAATATTTTTTCTTTTTTCTTTTTTTTTTTTTTTTTTTGTTTAGACATTTGTGTTAAAACAAATTTGTCAGCCACTGCTCGGAAAGATTGATCGATGACTAACAGAACCAAGTCCAGCTGCCTGTGAGGTCTGGGCTGTGCAAACCCCAAAAGAGCCTAAACACACTCTGCGTGTGGGAGAGGAGCCTCGGCTGCCGTGCAATCACTTATGTCAGCAGACACAGGATATTCCAGCACTGGGCAAATAAATATACCAAAAATGAGTAACCTCGTGAGAGAAAGTGACAGCTTTGGGAATGAAGGTGGTGAACCTGTTTGAATGTAATGTAAACTCAAGCAGCTGGGGGAGGAGGACTGGTGTGGGCTTTCTGGTTTCAGTCATGTGTTGGGTTGAGAAGTGTTTGAAGAGAAAAGAATGATCACTGTGTTCTGGGGATGTAGTCAGCCCAATTAAGCATGATTTCTTAAATTGCTGACAAGTCTGTATAAACAAAGCTTGCATGGACTGATCTGAAGCTTACAAGAGGTCATTGACTTTAATTATGGTTCAGCAGAAGTAAAAATTGAGCTAGAGGTACTTGAAAGGTGGAAAGCTTGGTGCTCCCAGCCTGGGTGAATATTTGGATTTTGTGGGTGTTACTAAGCAGGCTTTCCCTGCGTGCAGTTTCCACCGGATCACAGCCCACAACTGGTTCATTTGAGCTCTGCACCATGATAACTTCCCTGGGAGTTATACATGTAAGCAGTGAGCACTGAATAGTGTTATTTTCTGTAAATTTACAAAGTCATGTCATCCAGCCACTGAATGAGTGACTTTGATAACATTACTTCCGAGGACAGTGCTTCAGAGAAGGCATTTCTGAGGCAATGTGGAATGCTCTTCAATTTTGCAATTCATGTACCAAATATAAGTGACTTAAATGTTCCAGGCTTAGACCAGAGCCATGGATAGTAGTTGTAAACACACTTTCAGTGGACTATGCTAGTTTTCTGATCATGTTTTATTTATCTTCATCCTCCCTTGTTCAGGTCCAGCGTTTACTAGCAAGGCCTCCAAATTGCCGGGCTTATATTAATATTCAGACTTTCTCCTTCATGCAAGCAAAGGAGAACTTGAGCAAAGGCCTATCCAGGATCTTGGGAATTTACTACAAACCCCAAAGGACGTTGTAACTAGCTCATAATTGAAACAGTTTATTCACCTAGAAATGATTTGTTACAAATGTAATCTGTGCAGGGCAAGAAAGTGCTGCGGCACACAAATCCCTGAGCTGCTTCCTTCTGTTTCTTGCCTCCTCTTCAAACTGCTAGAGAATTTTCCACCATGTGATTAGTTTCTCATGGAGAACAGCTTGTACCTTTTTTTTTTTTTTTTTAATTATTTTTAAACCAACACCCTCTGATTTGCCTCACCAGATCTAGAAATTGTAACGATTCAACAAAGATGTGGATGTGGGCTCACTGAGCATTTGTCCTCTGCAGACAGTGTGCTGCGTGTTCAGTAGCATGCCTTGGCTCACAAATTTTCCCAGCAGGAAGCTTATAATGAAAGGGTTATTGAGCAAGAAACAGCAAGATTTAAACTAAAGTCACTCCCAACTGAACAGCTGGCTTTGTTTTTAATTTGTACTATCAAGAAGGGATGGGGGTAGGAAGGAGGAAGTTTTCCCTCCTTCATGTAGAGGACGTTCATGACCTTCAGGTGCTTAATCGCAGCATTTTACTGCTCACTTCTAACACTTCCCCATCTGTAACATCTCTGTTCTGAAAAGTAGTGAAGTGCTTTAAAACTGTGATTAATTGTGATTTTAATTGCCACCCCCTCCTCAAAAGGAGTTAACCACAGCCAAAGCAGAGAGAATAAGTGACTGGCCCTGGGAATGCTGAATGTTGGAACTCAGTGTTGGAGGCAGAGCTGGAGCCTGGGACACAGCACTCCTCCTTGCTTTCTTTCCGGATGAGTATATATTTTTTGGAGGCAGAATGTGTGTGTCAGGATGGAGGGGAAGGGTGGAAATCTGGGGATAGAATTGTACTTGCCAGCTCTTACCATGAATTAATTGCATTTGGCTTGCCCAGCAAGTATTCATTGCCTTGAGAGAATACAAACAGAATTTTGCAAGACTGAACTATCCCAGCTCCAGCTGTGATGCTTCCTACCCCAAGCACTCCAGCAAAAAAACTGTGCTCTACCTTTTTTTTTTTTTCTTTTTGAAGGCATGTTATGAAAGCCCTAATGATTTTGCACTTGATAGATGCCTGTTGCCACTGTATCCACCCCTGACTTCTCCCCTTCTGTCTGTAGCATGTCCAGTACTGGCTGGTTAACTCCTTCACCTCCAGATGTGGCCACATTCTGTGCAAGATATGCAAGTGGTGTAAAGTTAATTTAAAAAAAAAAAATGTGGAACTCTTTCATATGAAAGTCCTTCTGTCAGTGTTAGGTATATCATTAATGTAGTATCTCTTACCAAGTGCTGCTGCACTTCTCATATTCAAAGCATTGACATGAATTCCTGCTGTGAAGAAAGGTCAGCACATCCCTAGCAAATGTATTCCCACGGCTCAGGGGTCTGAAAGTAGCTGGGCAAAGTGTCAAAATCTCCAGGCAGTCTGGGAGCTACTGCCCAAACCAACTGCCTGCCCTCCTCAGGGTGGGAAGGGGATCCTGGCTCTTCTGCCCCTTGCATATGACAACAGTTCAGACAGAAAAACGAAGTAAATAATTTATATCTTGCATTAATGCTACTGCTCCTGGGTGACAACTGTGTTTTCTTCCCTCTGTACCCTGTAATACGAGCAGCTTCAGAAGGGAAAACCAAAAACCCAGCAGAGGGTATTCCATAGTAGAAAAAGAAGAATAAACTGTTTAGGCTTCAGGCTGATAGAAGTCCTTGGTTTATCAAAAGAATAGGAGAAGCTGTTGGCCTCCTCTGGGAGTCATCTGTACCTGTGAATTGCTCCAGGCTCAAAGCTTCCCCTTGCTATTGCACTTGCATTACTGACCCTTGCCCGAATCACCTAGGGTATGGGTTTCATTTCAGTAGCTCTCAGCTGGAGCTCTCAGTCCTCCTTACAGCTGCATGGCTTTCTGAAAGCTTAGTTTGAATGGGCATCTTCTCCCAAGGATCAAGTACTACCCTGCTTCTTTTTTCTCCTCTTTTTGTAGGAATGGTGTACCTTCTCTGTTCAGAAAGATGATTTTCCTTCTTGCTCTCTCAGCCTTCCATGTGATACCCTGAATTCAGAACAACTGCATTCTTGGCTTGCAGCACCTGGTCTTCAAATCCTTAATGCACTGTGCAGTCAAATTCCTATGGGATGCAACATTCATGCAGTGTTTTGCACCTGGAAAAGTCAGAATATAATTGAAAGTCAAACCCAATAAAGGGAAAGCGTGTGTGCTTCCAGCTGTGCCACTCGTATCTAGTACAGGGTGATTTGTTGGGAGCTCCTGTGTCCCTGAGGATGTATTTCACAACATTCCTGGAAACAAAACAAAAATCCAGGGACCAAAACCACAACAGGGGGCAGAGCTGTTTCTGGCTGCAGCAAACCTGAGTCCAATGGGCTCCGGGAGCTTGGAGGCTTTGTAGGTGGATGGTGAAGCAACAGTTTTGTGGTCCTCTCATCATCCAAACCAGAGCTGTATGTAGGCTATATATTCAGTGGGAGAAACGTCAGTGATACTAAGCCTAGCCCCATCTGTGATTACTGGTGGGCAGGCAGTGCTGTCTGAGGGGAACAGCCAAGGCTATGCTGCCTGAGTGACTGCTAATCCTGGTACCTGCAGAAAGCCTATGCTGCTGCCACACTTCAGCAAAGGGGCTTTAACCTGTGATCTGGATGACTCATTATCTCTAGATTGGAGGGTAGGTGCTATATACCCTTGTCTCTTGAGGTTTGACAGTCTCATGGGGCAGGTACATCCCCTTCTAGTGTCCATGCTCACATCCAGAGCCTTCAGCCTTTTCACTTGCCTCCCCTGGCCCCTCCAGAGTCCTGTTTTCTTTTGCCTTAAAAGGAAAAGGCCTGAGGGCTTCCTAAAGCCAATTGGGTAAATTGTTTATTGTGCAAATTTCAATAAGGGTTTTAAAAAGGAAGTGGTCTGTAAGCCCTGATAAACATTGTGTGGTAGATAGCGGTAGGAAAGGGTTGCGGTTCCATCTGAATGTATACACAGACCCGGGTCTCTCATGGGTACACAAGAACAATGAATTATAGATCATGTACTGCAAGGCTGGCTCCTGGGCTGTGGGCTACCATCTCCCAAAGCCACTGGCACTGGTGGCTGTTGGGGACAGGGTACTGGTTTGACAGGACCTGCTTCTGACCTGAGGCAGCAAGGACATGAGTTCCTGCTCGTTAGGTGATACAGCTAGTGATGCTAATTGCTGTGTCCGGCTCTCCAACAGACACAATTGCTCCTTAACAGTGTAAAAAAGGGGTGAGCTTTAAATAGGGAATAAATACAGACAAACATCAAGGTCCAGTCTGAGTTGGGCATTATGCATGCATTTGCTGCTCTGTTGCCTGTAGCAGGCTCTCTCCTCACAGAGCTCCAATAGATTGGGAATCTTGGCTTGCAGCTTACAAATCCTGAAGACAATTTTCTTTTTTTTGCCTGGCCAAGAACTCTTTACATAATTACGTGCTTGAAGAAATGGGTTCCAAATAAAGACATGATTTTAGTTACAAACACACATTCTCTTTCTTCAAAGCATTAAAAACATCCCACAAAGTAAACTCTATTAGCTTAAGTTAGTGTGTGTTTAGAAACTTAAAAATCAGTGGAGAGAAGATGGTTCAAGTGAAGTTATAACAGGAGAAGTTCAATATTAAAATTAAGTATAAAATGAATGTCACCTACAAAGGATTACCCTTTTTTTGTCTTGTTAAGAAGGATCACAGTACTTAGCCTAGTGGTTATATTCTAGGACATGCAAATGTTTATTCCAGAAATTGGCTTTCTACCAAAATTATGTTTCTCATTAAAATGGAGGTAATCTCTTGCTGTAACTGTTATCTTAAAAGAGGAAAACAAAAAAAACCAACCAACCAACCAAACAAACAAAAAAAAACACAAAAAAAACACCAAACAACCGACCAAAAAACCACCCACAAAAAAAAAAACAAAAAAAACCAAAACACCAACATCAAAACAAACATAATAAAAAGACACCAAAAATCCAAAAACTGGAACTGGTATAGCCAGAGCAGAATCTCATTTGGAAGATACAGGAGAACCTCATAGGATGTTGATTTGTATTGGCTCTGAAGTAATTTATGTAATAGTTTGTGTCATATTGAAAATTATACATCATCTGTAGCTCAGGTTTTTTTCCCAGTGTTGATGAGAAATCCCTGGATACTGGTCAAGTTCTCCTGACAGATGAAAATATTTGTTGTGCTAAGATCATGCTAGGACAGCTTAAATAATTAAGTGGCTGCTCCTGTGAACTAGTATCAAAGAACTATCATACGCTGTATGTGCAGCTCCACCAATCCTGGTGAAACAGTATGAACAGAAATTACTCCTGTGAGTAAAGCTGTGCAGACTCATGCACAAGTGTTGCTTGTAGAGAAGGATAAAGGTGTGTCTGATGCAGCTGCAGAGGGTCATGGTGAGGATCACAATGAGGTAATAGGAAGCTCTGTAGCTTCTCATTCTCCAGATGAGAGAAGTGTTTGTTTAGGAGTGTCCTCCCCAGAGCTGGGTAGCGGCAGAGTCATAACACTTAACTTACATTTTGGAGGTAGAGCTACAATTCTCCCAGGGTAAGGGTGGGAGTGTTGCAATCAAGGCTTCAGCCATCAACATGATAGGAGAGGTGGAGGGGAAATGATTTTCCAAGTCACTCCTAGGAGCTCTGTATTTTCATGTTAAAAAGGCAGGCTTAACAGATCATGCTGCCAAAGTTTGGGCTGGAATAGAAACTCCTCCTAGCCTGTTTTGCAGACAGGAGGTACCGGACAGCTGCACCAGCTTCTTCAGGGTATGACTTTTTCTGCTTTACAAATTCAGAGTGTTCTGAGACTCCAGTTGTGCATCAAAACACTTCAGTGGAGCTCCACAAAAGCAGTTCTGAGACAGAGCAGCACGCAGTGGCCCAGCTGCTACAGTGTGCAATACCCAGGCAAATGTGGGTGTGAACATCCTCTTGTTCAAGGAGTTCAGGGGTCAGCTGGAAAAGTTGGGGAGGAGATTTTTCTGTCACTAGTGAAAAACCAGGACCACAAGACTGAACATTTTACTTGGGAGGCAAAAGATATTATAGCAAAGTGGGGGTTTTCATGTCACCTACATCCCAGTCAGCAACGTGGCCATGAGGCAGCAAGAGAAAGGAGCGGCAAAGCGTTGCCATCTCACGCCCCGCTCCCCAAGCGCTGGCAGGATTACATCCTAAACCCTGAAGGATGACTGCAAGCCCTGGACAACTGTTTGTTGTGGGGTTGCTACTGGAGTCTGTGGTATAAGGGAGTTTCTCAGGCATGTTGGTGAGTCATCTGATACAGGAGGAGTCTGAGACAGGAGCTACACGTTGCCCCCTTGCCCAGCAGCCGATCCTGGATGGTGGCTGCTATTTAAATCAACAGCAGAAGTGTCAATGTATCTGTGACATTTTTTTTAAAGATGGCTGAGGAGACCAGGAGCTGACAAATGATTCTTCCACTTCTCCTGGCTAATTTTGGATTAGCTGCATTTGCAAACAGGTGCTGACATGTCCACAGGTCCCAAAATTCCTCAGTGTGTGTCTCTGGGGTTTCTAACACCCAAACCCATGGAGCAGAGAGCAGTGAGCTCAGGTGTGTTAGTGTTCTATCCTTTGCGGTGTATGTGTCGTGTCATCAGGCTTGGTTTTAAATCTGCCTTGGTAGATGGCCTGGAAGGAAACTAAGCACCTTCCTCCCAGCTGTTATCTTCTGCCCATGTCATTGCTGTAAACTGTTGGATTTGCTCTGTTCTGACCTGGTGCTTTATGCAAAGGTGCCCAATATACCCTGGAGCTTGACCCAGCAGGGAATTGTGTTGGTCACATCTCACAGCAGAGCTTGCAATGACAGAGAAATGACCATGAGTGCAACCTGTGCATCGCTGTATCAAGCCAGCGGGAAGCTAGTTGAGGTGAAATGGCTTTTATCATGATAAGGCATATCCAGGGGTAGGGAATCTTCTAGTACAGACTCACAAGAGTCCATTGCTCCCCATCAAGTGTTTGTTGCCTGGAGCGAGACAGCCAGCACTCATCCAGGGTTGGGATGCCCTGTCAGATGAGGACTCCTTCAGCTCTGCTCAGGGGTACTGAGGCTTTGCCCCAAGGTGGAGCAGGAGCAGAGCACTGCTGAGGGATGTTCAGCTGCTTGCTCAAGCCTCCCCTGCAGCCTGCTGCTGAGGTGCATGTGGAATATGCCATATCTGCAGCAGTTTCTGAGAGCATGTTTATCTCTGAGACATTTCCAAAGAAAATACTCAGTTTTCCCGGCTTTGTGCTGGCACAACTTCTATGGAAAGGGAAAATGAAAAACAAACAGAACTCCATTTCAGAGAGCTCTAGCGCAAACCACAATGCTGTCCAATGCTTCTCACACAGCTCAAGGTGCAGAGAGGCAGTTGATTCTGGTAGTGATTAGGCAGCATTTACTGAATGGCTGCAATTAAACTTGTTTTCTTTTTCCTCACTACCTCCGGGCCAGTGCTTTTTTTCCCAACCTGCTTGAGGGAAGAGGCAATCAGGCCTCTTGAATATCCCTGAACTACACCTCAAAACACTGAGTGAGAATAAGCATCATCTCCTCAGCGGCAAGCACCCACAGAGTTCTTGCTGCAGGGAGAGGCACAGCCAAAACAAAAGCAGCTGACTGTCAGCTCAGAGCAGCATCCTGGAGGACTGCAATGTGGTGGGACTGTCCTGGAGACCTGAATGCAAACTGGCACCCAGTTTATGGAGAATAACAACATACATACTGAGTTATCTTTGAAAGTTTACTAAGTTCTCAAGAAGTCTGATAATTTATCAGCCTTTATAGCCTTTATCATGATCCTCAGGGACTTTTTTTTTTTTAAGTCCCTGTAGAGCCACAGCACCTGCAGCCTTCACAGATTTGTTAGCCCTTTCTCATCAGGGTAACAGCCTTGAATGGCATCTCACCCACAGGAGCCAGCATCCTCCTTAGGCTCCTGATGCTCTGTCTCCCAGCATGTAATATGAATTCAGTCTCTGAACTCAGCATGGTGATGTTACCAGTGTAAATGGCAAGAAAAATAATTCAGTGTCTTTTCTAAAGAAGTGTAATCTGTACAATTAGACACTATTAGAACACTATTATAACACTTACACTTGACAGCATGTGGTATTGAAGTATATCTACTTATCAGTCTGGCTTCCTGCAATGTTTACCTCAACTGTATGTAAGTGTTACTGGTGTAAGGCCAAAGATGTGAACTACTATTTAATCAGCTCTAGCTTCAAGTACAGATCTAAGCAGAAAATGTTAAAGGTGAAGATGTCTAAAATAATGCAGAATTTGGGGGAAAATACAATGTCTTTGACTAACTAGTTTTCCACTTTCCTTTACTGGATATTGATTGAAGGAGTCTGAAGAAAAACTGCCTTAAATCAACATGCTATCAAGTAACAACACCACAGCAAACAGAACGACTCAGAGCTGCTGCAGGCCTGAGCTGCCCTGGGAACTGTACAAGCCTAAGAAGTCAAAAGCACTGACCGGAATAAGAATGAGACCATTTTGGGCAGCTGAAATTTAACGTGGAGCCTGAATAAAAGGCCTTCCAGATCACTGGGAGTAAATGCAAATAACTTAGTGTTTCTTGGCTGAAATCATGGTGTTAAGAGCAGGCAACAGCATTACACAGCATGCTTTTCATTACTCATGTCAATTTTGATACAGTCCCAGTGGGACTATAGAAGACTTTGCCCCATTATGTTTCAGAACAATAGGATCACTGCAAAAGAAAGACACCAAGTGCGAACGTGCCAAGCTGATTCCTTTCCAACTTCAGCTTGAGCAAAAACATTCAGGAACGAACATCCTCAGATCTTGAGGTGGACAGAATCAATATTCAGATATGTGTAATATGGCTTTTTATGGCCTTTTTTTATGTTTATACCATAATTTTTGCAAGGATGACACATCATTTTTCTGCTCTTCTGAAATGCTATTACATGTATGTGTTGGAGCCCTGCTACTGTGTGAGCACTGAATACCAACAGCACGTTAGGAAGGGGTATTGTGGGCTGTGATGCTGATCTCCTGGTCCTGCCTCTGGTAGTGGTTGATGATATGAAGGTATAAGATTGACTTCTGGTGATGTGGTGATGTTTGGATGAAGATGTGCATTGATAGTGCACATCCCCATGGACTGCTTTCTAGGATGGCACAGTTGTTAAGGAAGTGCTGATGCCTTACTGCCTTGACTTCCAACAGCCATTGGGGTTTCACTAACTGAATGATTAAAAGTCAGACTCCTCTTTCTGTATCCATTTTCAGAGAAGTTAATGGTGAAGAAACAGGATGCTATTAGAAGGTGTTTAATAACTCTGTAAACTGTGAGTTGATCCTGAATAGCCAGTTGTTACCAAGTTGTTGACTTGGGATGAGACACCAGGTGCAGTGAGTGTTGCATTCATCCCCATTTATTTTTTTGAGAGCCCTGGGACAAGCACTTGAAGTTTCTGTCAATAAGAAAGTAACTAATGGGAAAGGTATAAAAGCTTTCTGAATACAACCTATCCTCATTTAAGTATATCGTGATGGTAATAAATACATCAGAGAAGTAAGCACCAGGGAGGAAGAAGAGCTACTTAAACAGGACAATGCTGGCACAAGAACAAATGAGTGTAGGCTGGCCATAAATACACTTGGGGTAGAATTTGGAAGAAGGTTTCTGGCCATCAGAGGGAATTTCATTCTGTTAAAGAAGTGTGGGAAAAGAAACTGATATTTTTTCCCCACTAAAATGAAGATTACTAATTATATGTGAGCAATTACATGTCACAACTGCTGTCTACAGATCCCTTTCTGATCTGTGCTCCTATTCCAAAGGATAAAGGCAGATTTTTGTCACTCTACTTTAGTTAATTTTTGTAAAGAACTTCCTGTGCAGTTCCTTGAAAACACAAGCAATTGTGATTCCAGCTTTGGAGAAGACTTCAGTTTTCCAATGACTTTTTGAGTCTATTCAGAACAACTGAGAGCACCAGCTGAAGAGTGAAGAACAGCTAGCAGAGCTAACTGGCATCATTCTGCACTTCACTTTTCCAGTTCTAAATACAGCAAGTCATTGGAAACTGGAATTTGCAAAGAAAACTATGTCAATAGATAATAAACTGCAGGGAGAAGGTAATAAACCTATCATGTCTCATCTCTATAAACCAAATTATTAAATCCTCAACTTTATTCAGAGGGCTGCAAGTGTGGTTTTTACTCAGAGCTGGTATGCCTCTTCCGTTTCTGAAATGTAGAATTTCATCATGTGATGGGATGCAACTCACAGGCGTGTCCGTGTCCTCCCATCAGCTCTCTTGCACTGGGAAGACTCAATGGGGGACACATAAGAAACAGCTGTCTGCTCGCTCTTTCCCATCTTCTCCTCTACATCCTTGGTGTTTGCAGTAGTTTCTTCCCTCAGCATCATCTAGGAGCAACTTTTCTCCCTAGGAAAAGGACCAAAGTCATTAGAAGTATCCCTGAAGTTCATGACTCGGTGTCTCTAGCTCAGGTCTCAAACAAACCTCCTAGTTCAGACCCAGGGCAGATCTCTATCTCTCTGTGAACCAGCCACCTTCTTTCCTGGCCTTTTATACCCCACAAATTTCTTCCATGCTTTTGGTGGACTAGTTGATAAAGGGGTCCCCCAATGGTCCCTGTGTGCCTTACCCTGTCAGCCTAGATAACAGTCCCAACATGTATTGCACTTGATTTTTCTCAAAAAAAAAAGCTTTGGACTGAACTTACTCTAGAACAGGCCAGGAATTTGATAAAACTAGCTTTTCATGGGGAGGGCGAAAGTTTTACCTCTTGCTTAAAGCTGAACTCCTGTGCAGGAAAATATGGTTTCCAACTAAACTTTCACTGAAGTTCTTTGATATGGACTGGAATTTGTGGACAAAAATAAAGTTCATGTGAAACCAATTCTTTTGTTTTTTTTCCTCAAGATGTTTGGCTCCTTTGCATCCTAAACACACAACGGTTTGCCTGTGGATCATCCCTTCAACCTGCTCACAGGTCACAGACACTTTTTCTTCTTCTTTGGCTGGAAGTTCTCATTCTTCTAGTTGGGGTCAGCTTTCCTTAGTCCTAAATTATCTTCATACTCATCACTACTTCTAATCTCAGTTTTAGGAACTACCTGCTTTAAGACAGGATAAACGAATGGTGTGTAACAGAGGCTTGTAGAAACTAACGGTCTGCCCCTGCTCCCTGCTTCTGGGCCTTAAGGCAAAATCATTGATTAGATTTCCACCTCAAAAACTTGTCTGCTCTGTCCTGAACAACTGAGTTTCAGAAGATTCTTTTCCTCCTTCTTATCCCAGTAACGTATCTGAAATTGCTATTAATATTGGGTAGTTTCTCTGATCTTACTGTAGCAGCATAACTATATTGATGTCACCTGACATTCTATACAAATAATACCCGAAGCATGCAAACAATTGTAAACAAGCAGGTTTAAATTAATTTAAACAGCCTCTGCTAAAGAGAACTGAATGTGCAAGCCATTAGGAATGCTGATACATTAGAAGATGTTTTGGTATGCCTTTACAATCAGATTTCCTCCCACGATAACCTGATTTTACTTCAACTCCTGCCTCTTTGTATAATTTCTTGCAATGATAAATTACCCAGCCTTGGAGATGTTTATAATTCTCAGTTCACTGAGGGTGGAACAGATGCCAGCACTCAGATCTTCCAGCTGTTCTCTGAAGATGCTGTTTCTGGCCATGGGGAAGCATTGTCAGGAGGTGATCCATGCTAATAAATATTTGTAGGATCCCCTAAACAGTGGGACATGTAAGCAGAGCCTCTGAGATGGATTTTAATGAATTTTTGTCAGTTTTCCTCCCCGTCTCTCGTCTTTTAATTTTTTTTCCCCAAATGTACTGAAGGAATAAACTGAAAAGCACTGTATATATATTATAAGACCACAAGGAAATGAGCCAGAAAGTGATAGGGTAAGTCTGAGTTATTAAAGTCGGGTCATAACCTGAAGGAGATTACAGCAAGATGAGCCAACATAAATATACATTGTATTTCTGTCATATGTCGTTGTTACCCTGGGTGGCCTGCAGTCAATTAACAGGGCAAGAGGAGAAAAGTAGAATACATGGGTATTAGAGGATCCTGATCCAGCTGGTTGGAAACCAGTTCTCATTAGCCGACGACTAATTTATATTCCTTCTCTGGACCAGAGTTTGATATTAGTCTGGTGTAAATCTGGAGAAATGAATCTACTTATATGTTTTACTGATTTAAAGTACCACTGCTGTCGGAACCTGACCTTTTTCCTCTCGTTGAATGTCCTTAATCCCCTAAATAACAAATGGAGGTTTTCAGTCAAACAAGAGCACCTAGTGATAAGAAAAGCCACACTTTGTTAAATGCAGATCTTGCACAGCCAGTCTATTTTACAGATTTTCAGACCTTGATCTCTGGATAACCTATTAGGGAAGGCTTACAAAGTTTTTGGAGAAAGATACACAATTCTGGAAGACATTAACATATTGGCCGTGAGTACAGAGAGTGTTATCTCTTAAGATGTAGAGCCAAATTCTGGTTTTCATTAAACTGGTGCAAATCTGGAAAACACTGCTTGCAGTGCCGTCACTCAAGATTTGCTCTTAGTGTAATAAGAAACAGAGAACGGATCCAAATGTTAAAACATCAAGCCACACAGAGGTAAGATCTGCTGTTAATCTGCGTATGTGCATGTATAAGCCTGATTTTTGCTTGGGGCAAAAATGAGGTCTGAACCTGATCTGCTCTGTGTCAAAAGCCCTAAAGATCTTGCTCCATAATATGGCACCTTTAAGCACCCCATGGGAAAGCGTAGTGCTGGCCATGTTGCTCCAGCCCAGGAATAAACCGTTGGCCACAGGACTTGTTTTCTGTTAGTAGCTTAAGGCCAGGCTCTGTGAAATGGTACCACTCTCCCTGGGGATGGCTGTCAGACCTTCTCCAAAAAGGATACTGTGCTTGTCCTAGGGTGCTCTGGGACAGCTCAAATTCAGGAGTGACTTCTCACTTCAAGCAATTTAGGAGTTTGATGCTTAAGAGCAGCTTCTGGTGAGGGTGGGTTTGGATGCTGCAGCATGCTTAGTCTCAGCCTGCAGTTTGGGCACGTGCCCAGCTCTGAGCCAGACTTGTGAAGGGATTGGGCTGAAAATACAATGAAACCAGTGCCAAAAGGGAGCAAAGCCCGGCTTCCCTGCTTGGGAGGTATCCTAACTCGGCGTATCAGTGCTGTGTGGGGAAGGGGTGCTGGAGACACCCATGCAGGATGGGGCCGGGAGCTACGGTGTGCAGGGCACCCCTTGGATGAGCAGGGGTTACACCTTGGATGGGAGATGAAGGCTTCTTTCATCCTCCCTTGGAAACCCCCACATGTTGGCACCACAGTTTCCTGCTTGCATCTTGGCAGACCTGGGAAAGACTGTTTTAATGAGCTCAGTTGTCTTGGTTGGTTACATCAGTAAAGGCACTATATGAGTTTTGGGCCACAACAACCCAACAAGGTGCAGCGCTGTCCCTCTTCCTTGTCCTCCCAGAGAAACTGTACTGGTGCCCTCCAGCACTGCATGGCTGGCTGCCGGCGGGAGCAGGGTGGGCAAGGGGAGCACTCACCCTGCTCCATCCTGTGACTCTAAAAATAAACAAATACATGGAGGGGGGAAAACCCTCTAAAAACATCACTCACTTGTTTTTCTTGCCTATCGCAAATCTAAACACAATATTTTCTCATTCTTGGGCCTGTATCAATTTCTGACAGTACAATTGGAGGCCAGCGCCTGGAGTGTATTGTCTTGAGGAGCCTACCAAGGAAATCGAGAGTTTGGTCAGCAATTGTAAATATCCTCCAGTAATTGAGTTTGTTTGTTCTGCAGTGCACTCCGGCGTCATGGGCTGTGGGACACCCTGGCACCAGGTTACTGGTGGGAAAGATCCGCTGCTCAGATAAGGATGGGAATAAACTCCACCCACAGAAATGCCACAGAAAAAGCCCTGATTTATCCATTAATTGCTTTAAGGGGTGGTGAGAGTACAACAATGGGGTATTGACAATAATGTGCCTCGTTGGCAGGAAAAGGGCTTTCCCCTTGCTCTGAGGCTTTAATGTTCTTGTTCTTGGAATTATTAAATGTTTGCAAATCCTGCACTGGTTCAGGGATGCAAATGAAAGACAAGCACCCAGCAGAGAAACCTCATGTTGGAACTGCCGTTTCCTGCTTGGGATGAAGCAAAACCCTCCTTTTGCTGTGAAATACGCCCAGTGCTGCAGGTTAGGACTCCATTTGTGATGGAGTTTTTTTAGGTCTCTTGTGACCTGCTCCTTATCTGTAATTCACAGTGTAGGTGGTGTCCTGGGTTCTTAGCAAGTACAAAGAAATCTATCTGTGGGAGAAGATCCATTTACAAAAACTGGCTATTTTCTGAAAGACTGCATGAATATTGGCAGAAACTGGGTTTCAGACAGCAAAAGCTGTTGGGGACAGGGGGCCCAGCTGCTCTGCATCGGGGTGACAAGGGAGTGAAGGAGCAGGCAGGGAGCTCAACCCCGCGGATGCCTGAGGCACAGTAACTGCTGGGGTTCAAATGAGAACGAGTGCTAACAAAAATCGCTTGAACCTCTTTTAAGTCTTTTGAGAGAGATGGCCCTAGGTCATGGGGCTTTCACTCCTGATCTGTGCCCCCATGAGGAGCTCTAATAACAAGCACACTGATGTAATGCAGTACATTGTCTGCTCACAGAGTCTGGTAAACTGAGGCACAGCTCATCATTGAGCCCTCCTCAAAGATAACAAAGATCTCAAATGATCAGAATCCTCAGCAATGGCCAGACCTTTGGGTATAAGTGATATTCAACCAGTTAGGGCTCTACTGTTAAACCCTCTTCCCAGGGCATTGCCTGCACCATCAGCCTGCCCACAGTGTGGTGCTGGGAGCAGCAGCCAGGCAGCCTGTCCCCAGGGCTCTGCCTGCACCACTGGGCCCGGCAGCACCTCCTGCTCCTGCTGGCAGCTTTGCCTGTGGGAGAAAAGGAGCAAATTTCTGTGCCATTTGTCTTCACGTGCTTGTGAAAGATGTGAATGTCACTGGGAAGGGCACGCTGGAGGCCACCACCAGCCAGAAAGGAGCCACCTGGCCCCATGTATAGCCAACCCACAGTAGCACACTCCTCCATTAAGGGTTTTTTTCCCAAAGCCCAGTATAAACAGTCTCCACTCTGATGAATACATTAATAAATCAAACCCAGCTTCAGTGGACTCACTAGGGAGGAACTAGACATGACACACATACAAGAAATATCCCTGGAACTCTTGAGATCCATCACTGCGTGCTGCTAGTGCTGTGCCATCGTCTCCAACTCATCTGCTCACTCAAGGCCGCTCAGGATGCACGTACTCCCATAAGCAAGATTTCCGGGCTTTAAGTCTGAAAGGACTTTTTTAAAGAGACTTTCTCTGTTTCACTCTGTCAAGCAGATGGAAACATTTTCAATGCTGCAGAAGTTGCCCATTGTAGGCGGTGGGTATCAAGCTACAGTTCAGTACCAAGTCACACTGTTTCCCCAACCAAGGAAAAAAAGAAAAGGGCTCGAGAGATGTTTATCTACAGGGAACTTAATTTCAATGTAAGTTGCCTTGCTAATGAGTCAGAGGTTCAAGTCTGTTCCCAATTAAACAATATGAATCTAGAAAGCACAACAGATCCTGCTCTCCATTAAATTAGGTTATGCTGTGAAAGTCAGTGGAGTTGTTCCAAATTTTCATTGACATAATTGAGAGCAGAATAGGGCCCAGCAGGTCGGCTGACAGCAGTTGAGTCAGTGAAACTTAATGTGACTGAATCAGAGAGACTGTGAACAACCAGCTCTTTGTGGTCTTATGTCCAACCTGGACTGCTGTAAATATTGCTTCTCCACTTGGTACATAAGGTGATTAGAAGCTGCTTCACTCCAGCAGATTCTTTAAAGCCCTTGTGAAAGGCTTCAGTATGATGTTATGTACATCTGCAAATGGCTTGATCCCAAAACACTGATGGGTACCTATGGAAGTGGAGTTGTGGCAAGGCCTCTGTAGCCATTGCTACAGGTAAAACTGGCTGATGGGCTGGGAGCAGAGTGACCTGTCTCAGCTCAGCGTGCAAATGTACGAACACCTGAGCTCTCAAAACCTGCAGCTTCTGAAGGTGTGGGCAGAGGTGCAGGGCGAGCCTGCTTCATTCCCTTTAGTGTTGGTGGGAATCGCTCAAAACCAGCAGGAAATAAATTACACTGCAGATCTGATATCATGGTGCTGACGTGCAGATAGCAGATATCCGAGGTTTGTGGGGAGGAGAGGTTGGGCATGTTGTATATCTTTTAAAATGCCTATGGTTTGAAAGGCAGGGCTCTATTGTTTGTATGTTGTGCAGAGGCAGTTCCCTGGAGGATATCCTGTCTGAGACGACCCCTGTGCCAGTCTGCTCCATGGCTGTGGAGGGGCTGCATGGTCAGTGTGGAAAGAATTAAATAATGCCTTGTAAAAGCAGTGGTTTATCTGCAGGGGCGAACCAGGCAATGAAAGCCTGAGATTTTTGTCCTTCTTGTTGGGTTTTTAGCAGTGTGCCTTCAGTCCTGCTTCTCAGGACATCCCTACATGCTGCTGGGCACTCAGGGTGCCCATGTATGTGTGCAAGGATGTTTCAATATCAGTGTTTATTTGCACTGTCTCCTGGGGGGAACACAGCCACAAAGGGAAGCACCCAACTGCAGCAGCGTCAGCAAGCCCCAGCTGCAGATCTTTGTGTGTTTTGGTGCCATTTGGCAAATGCTCTAGGAAAAGGCATTTATTCCAACAAAACTGCCCTGCTTGGGGACTCATGTAATATCCCAGCTCTGATTTATTTAGTCTGCCCTGCTGGATATGAGAAAGAAAATGTATCATTTAAATTAAATAACACATCAAGTTATTTTGTATGTGGAACTCACCAAAGACAGGACGGTTTTGCTCCTGCTGAGTTCTTCCAGCAGTGGTTTAAAGGATGTGCTCTGCCATGAGCCAGTATGGTCTGCAGAGGAACAGATCCATGAAAATCTGCCTTCAGAGAGAGTGGCTGGTGAGGCTCCAGGCAGTTTGGGCTTCTTGCCCATCCTGTAACTTGCCCCTTTCATGCCAGTGCTGCCAGTTGCACCAGCAGAGCTGTGCATGCGGGGTTGCGGGGTGTTCCCAGCTGAGGACATGGTTGGGAGGTTGGGATGGGAACAGGCCCCAGCAGGGTGGCAGCAGCCGCTCTGTTCCCATCAACTCTCTGTAAACACAGGCAAACAGTTCTCATGCATCTTTTTCCAGTGAAAAGTACAGATTTGGTGACATCAGGATGTTTTCTGAGCCTATGTTGTGTTTGCTGAAGCTTTTGTTTAGATTTTTAAGTTTTTGTCTAAAAATACCTTCAATGTCCTCTTCTAAGATTCTCAAAACTAAGGTGGTGCCCCATTTTGGGACAGGGTGATGGAAATAGCTTCAGCATTTCCTCCAATTGAGTAATTAAAAAAAAAAAAAAAAAAAAAAGGAAAAAAAGAAAAAAATTTAGACCCCAAAAATTTGAAATAAAAAGCTCGGATTTGTTGAGCTATTTTTTCAGTCAATCCAAAATAAAATTTCATTCTTGCTGCCTCCTTGCAAGTGCAGGCACCACGGTCTGCACTGACATGTGCCAGGACAGAGCTGACTTACCACTGGTGTTCAGCAATGCCTCCAGGAGGGCAGAGGTGAGGGATAAGACCTTGCATTTGCAGTTTAAGCCCCATTTTGCGAGTGAGGCCACTGAGACATGGCAGCACCATCACCCCATGCTGGCTGGCAGCCACAGAGCCACAACACACAAAGATTTCGCTTGGCCCTGAGGGCAGCAATTTATCTGGCCTTCCCCTTGCTTTCCCAGTCAAGTCGGTCATCATTAAACTTGCTTGACCTTAGCTTGCTCTGTTAGCTGGATGATGGTTCCTGAGCAACACCAGGGCAATTGGAGAGGATTTGTTGTATTAACAGTTATAAATCACATTCCCAAGCTGAACTGCGTCACCAGAACTTTCCTTGCGGCTCTTTCACTCTCTCATCCAGAAAAACAGATGGTCACCGTCCTCCCCTGCATCTGCAGAAATGCATCACAAATTACATGGGGTGTGTGTTCGGGTGTGTGTGTGAAAAAGTCAGGCTTGCTCAGCTTTCAGATTTTACAAGAATCGGCAAGAATTCGGATTACACTTCCTGTGGAATTGTAATTCCTGAGTAATTGTAAATCCGTTATTTGCTGCTATTTGGCAAATGTGAGAGGGGAAGGGGCATGTGAGCCAGCGCTGTGATCCTCCCCTTGGGCTGCACCAGCAAGGATATTGCTTCCACAGAAGTTTTAAAAGAAATAACTTGTTTCATCACTTCATTTGGCTACAAGTTCCTTTGGAATTGGATTGAGTCTGGCTTTTAATGTGCTGAGAAGACTTGAGGTCTTCTGCACCCAGTCTTGATATTCACCAGAAATTCTCTTTTTTGCAATATACTTCCAAGAGCAAACTAGAGACATGAGCAAGGCAAGATTTTAAATTACCCATTGGGGAGTTTGTCCATGATGGTGCAGAGCTGCAGGTCCCATGGGACACCATCCCAGGGATGGGCCACTGCTGATTGCTGTGGTCTGAGGAGCGATGGGACGTTTGGGGCTCATCTCCTTCCACCCAGCATGGACACGGTACCACAGGCCCTTAATTTTCGCGGGTAGATTATGATGAGGTTGTTACAAATGCTGAATCATTTGGCAGCTGGACACAAACCGTGAGTCACCATGAATCACATCCACTGCATCTCGGGGTGCATCACTGCTCTTGAAGTCTTTGATGTGAGCTGTATGTATGATTCCTTGGAAAAGGCTTCCCTTAGTTAAATCAAAGGAAAAGCATCACTAGAGTTCAGAGCCTCAATTAGCAGGAAAAGCAAACTCCAAACATAAGCATTTAAACCCATTTCTGGCAGGGCACACTGAGCTCTGCTTCATGTAGCCAGCGGTTTTCAAATGGCACGGAGTGTTGCAAAGGACACAATGAAGCTGATTACAGAAATTGCATCAATCTAGCTTGGAGATGACCAGAAACAAGCAGCCAAGCTCAGCTTTTCCTCACGCAGCAGCTCCGCAGGACAGGGCTGTCACAGGCAATGGAGGTGTGATCGGGGAGAGTAACTTGGTACCTGTGATCTGCTCCAGAGACCATCAAAAGCATTCATCAAAATACCAGTTTTCGATTGACTTTTGCAAAGATTGCAGGCAAGTAAATACACTAATTGACTAATTCAGCAAAGCACTTAAGCAGATACTTGAAGCTAGACAGCTTTTAAGTGTCTTTATGAGTGGGAGCCAAGACAACCAAGGAACACAGCAAATCATTCTTCCCTGGCCTAAGATCAACAGTGACTTTGGTACATCCAATACAACAGCCATCTTCAAACCCTGTTTCTTCCTTCCCTGCCTGCATGAGCCAGGGAGCTCAGTTCGGAGCCATCAAACTCATTGCAGTTGTCACCTTGACGCTGGAGCCAGGGGCACCTTCCTGCAGGCCTGGCCCCGAGGTGACCCTGTCACTACTCACCATCCCCAAAACCATGCTTTAACCCTAATAGCAACCCTACTTTTATCCATGCTGTTGACTCACTCTCTTTTTTTCCCAAGTCTTTCTGATTGCTCGAGGCTGCATTTTTTTGGCAGTTTTTTTTGGACGAGCAGAGCTTGAAATGCCATGGGCGGCATTGCCGCTTGGGTTGGACCAGGGTCTGCACATCTTCTGTGGGAGCCCAGGGAGGCCTTGGTGCATCTGATACTGCAACCTGGCAAGAAAGGTCTGATTATTCTTTGTGGCTCCCAGTCTTCTCTGAGTTTTGATAATGCTGTTCACTTTTTTCCTCCACATTTTTCTTAGTTTATTCCTCTGTTTCAGCCTCAGCTGGAGTGGGAGAGCTGGCTAAAGCCTTAAGCAAAAGCCTGTGCCCTGGACAAGCACCGAGGCTGCCAAGTGTTTCTCCTGAGCATGCATGCATTCATGAATACAAGAAAGAGGAAGTTACACATCTCATCTCAAAGAGAACATGATAAATATGTTTTCATATTGGATGTTTCATTATCAATGGTTAGTTTCATTAATAAGTCCCTGCACTTTTTTTCTCAGGCAGAGTATTCTTGGCTTGGTGATTTTTGTTCTGGGTGGTGGTTTATTTTGCACAACAGCTGCTAGGAGGCAGCAAAGGCTGTAAACCCAGCCATAAATCCAGACTGTCAGTCCCTCTGTGTTCAGTTATGAAAACAGAAAAAAAATTATTATGCTGTCTGCTTCATTGGCTCCACTTTCCTTCACTTGAGGCAATTTCCTTTTTCAGTTGAGTTAAGCCATCCAGGAAGGTGGCTGCTGCAAGAGGAGCTGTGTATTAACTGGAATCGGTGCATCTCTGATGTTGACACTTTTGGTATCACAGGTTACTGCTTTTAGTGCCTTTTTAATCAAGGAAAAAAAAATACGTAAACTGGGAAAAGCTAGCTAGTCTCCAAACAACGTACACTGGGTGATACTTGAATTATCTTCTCCCACCCACTGTGTCAGACCATGCCACAGCTGACTTTTTAAAGAGTTGCTTCTCAGGGATAGAGCCTTTCCGTTGATAAGTGATTTTGCTCAGAAAGGGATGCTAAAATTCCCTTTCAGCTTCTTGTCCTTGGGGTACAAATCCATACACAGTGAGCACATCAGTCCTTTAACACTCACTACTGTGAAGGGCTGGTGGAAAAGCCATGTGTAGGAAAGCAGAAGGTGGGAAAGCCTGACTGGTCCAGGCTCCAGACACCTTCCAGCACAGCTCTGGCCCTCGGGGGCTGGATGGGATTGGGAGCTGAAAGTGGGGTTTTAAGAACTGACTCTAAGGAAGCTGGGCATCCTGTGTTAGCTTTGGTGCGTGATGTGGTGAATCCAGACAGTCTTTCATCACTCCTGTCGCAACAAATGAGCAAACAAAAAACCCCACAATATAAAGAAAAATGTTTGGTGAGCAAGAGAAATGGAACAATGTATTGCCAGTAAGTAAAGGAAAATAAAACCAAATGGGCTTAAGGGATACCAGAAAAACAACCCTCTGCATTCTTCTTACTAGAGCAGCAGATACGTTGTAGGGGACTGAGGCATGTGACTCCTACCAGAGCTGGTGTGGGCTGTGTGGCTGTCTCCTGGCTGGCTGTAAAAATTACTTCCAATATGCATGTATGTGGGGATGTGTAAATTATGGCAGGAAAGACAGCCCAGTTGAGTTTGCAGCCCTGATCCAAATTAAGATTTTTTTATTTCCTACTCTGCTTGGTACCCTCTCACTGCCACTGGTAAAATACTCTTAACTGTTGATACTCAGGTTGTATTTACTGTGAATCTGGGAACTCAGAGGAGCCCCTCTTCCCACCTCAGGGCCGAGAGGGGACCTACCTGCTGTTTTTATTGGATTGCAATTACATTAACATCTCGATGGTTGGATTTAGGGTTTCCTGCTAATAAAAGTGTGGTGGTGTTAATGGGCTGCCGATCAGGAGATGGGATTAAGGGGGGCATTGCTGCAGTAGCCGCACAGGTCTGGGACACAGTGCACACCCTGCAGCAAGCCTCGAGTGCCTTGGCTGCAAACCTGCAGGCAGAGCATCTGCTTTCTGCATTGTGGTTTGAGTTACTGTATAATTCCTATTTCTTTTTGCATCTTTTGGGAAGAAAACCCCAGGCTGGTGGTGCCATGGGGCAGTCACTGCTGATGGGGGCAATGCTGCAGTGGCATCGCCGTGGTGGTGTTCAGCCCTCCTCCAAACCCTCACCCACTGCTCCCAGGGTGCTGCTACATCTCCTCTGGCATGCCCAAACTGGCCTGTGGCCAGAGCTTGGGTTTCTGCATCAATGCACACTGTCTGTGCCCAGTCAAGTGGTCCCATCCCCACCTTTTGCCCCATGGCACATGGTCAGGGGTGCACTTGTCCTTTGTGAGCATCTCCTCATCCTCCAGCCACACCAGGCAAGAGGGAGATTTCCTTTGCAATTAGATGGGGCTGAGAGGTAGCTGGGACTTTCAAGAGCATAATCAACACTTTAGTCTTGCCTAAACATGGATATTGCTTTGGGTTATGGCAAGGTGTGCATTTGAGGCAGGGCAGCTGTGCTGGGCCAGCTCCATATGTGTCTGCTTTTATCCCAGGGTCAGGAGAGCGTCGGCCCCACTCAATTCACTGAACTGTGTTTGCAGGATCAATGTCAAAGTGAAATGTGAGCAGGTCTGAAGTTGCTCCACTAACAGCCACTGTCATCTGCTTGGGGACAAATGCAAACTGTTTGGCCACAGAATACATAGTTTTTATATGTGTTCATGGAATTACTAAAAACAAACCCATCAATTTTTATTTTTTAACTTTTCCAAATGTTTTACTGTCTGTAATCTGTTATAAAGTGCTGGTGCTGCAAGTTTGGTCTTTCCTGGGTTAAAAGGAATGAATGTCTCGTACAGGCTTTCATATGCTTCTTCTCTCAGCTTGTGGTTGTTGAGTTCAGCATTTTTGGTGTGTGTGTTTTAAGGAGTGATTCACTTATTTTTGCTAAGGGCCAGCTCAGAGCAGGCCAAGGAGGATATGGGTTTGGTTTTTCAAAACCTCATCAGTGACTTTCAATTTGCTAATCCAAATCCAGAACTAAAGGGTGGATTTGGTCTAGTTTTTCATTTATCTAAAATTAAGTGATTGAAAACCAAAGCTGAGGTTTTGGAACATGGATCTCCCTTTAACCCTCTGTTGCCCCATTATTTTATCTTCTCCTTGCAGAAAGAATGGGCAGGAGACTTTACAAATGAGCATCAAATGCCAGAAAACTTTTGATGCCATCTCTTTTTGATGATGTGCTTTTTTCCTGATTGGGACTGACTTCCAGCTGGTTTCACTTTCTGCAAAGCTCAGCAACACACTGCTCTGGAGGTGTAACTGCTGGGGGGGAGTCTCGGCGTGGAGCCAATTTGCAAGAGCAACATGGGAGCGGTGGGACTGTGGTGCTGATAGTAGTTTCCTCACACCCAAGGAAGAGCCTGGGCTGTCCCAGGGGACACCAGTGAGCTCTCACTCCCAGCCAGGCGGCCTCTCCCCAGCCCAGCCCTGCCCCTGATAAACCCAGGATGTAACTGAGCAAAGGAACATTGTCCCATTTTATGACTGGGAAACAAGGCTGTGCAGCAGAAACAGTTTGAGTAAAGAGACACAGCAGAACCAAACGCTGAATTCAGGGTTCCTAGCTCTTTTCCTGCTCCCTCTGACCCAGACTCACCTTTCCTTGCTGGTCTTAGGGCTACTGCTTGTCAGGGTAGAGGGGAGAGCTGTGATTTTGGCCCTGTTCAGTGGCAGGGGGATCCTTTATGCTCCCGCACAGGCAGGCAGTGTGCAATATAACCCTTTTGATTCCTTTTTTCTCTGTTTCTCCTGGGTATGTTCCTGCATAAGCAGAGCAGAACACTCCGCACAGCCCGTCGCCCATGGCAGGGAGCAACTCAAACAAAAGAGTTCGTGTCAGAGTATTTTATTTCCACTTCAGCATTTCAGATTTCCGAGAGCCTCCAAAACACAGTGCTGTAGTGTCTGCGAGTGAGCATGAATTGAACATCTGGTAAAGGTTAGGGTCAAACATATAAATGGGGGAAGCACAGCACATTTCATTAAAATACTCAATCTGTGACGTCAATTGAACTGATCAAGCCCTTCTGCATTGCAGTTAGGGAACTATTAACTTTATCCAGTGGAGAATGTTTATATGGAAAATATGAAGCCAGGAAGTTTCTCCTGATTGAGATATTAAGGCTATCAAAGGAGCTCCCTCTCCCCCCATTTTTTTTAATCTCTATGTGTTGCTTTTCCACCCTGTTACCGTAACACCAGCCTCTTCCCTGGCCCCTGCAGGGTGCCAGTTGCTGTCTCCTTGCCAGCCAAGCCGCTGTTGCTGTCTTCTGTTTCTCATGGACTTGGATGCCATGGGAGCCTGTGAAGCCACTCTCAGTTGTCCCATTTTGCAGGGAGTTGTGCAAGGCGGCTTCCTACCACATGTGCAAATGTTGGCCATAGTCCAAAGTACACTTGGAAGAATTAAGATTAGGTTTAGGAGTGTAATAAAAAAGAGCTTCCATGGGAACAACATATCTGTTCTTGCAGTTGTTTAAAAACCAAGACAGTATGTCTATATGGACATAAAATACCAGGACACCAATGTATGACATGCCAGTGTGCTCACAGAGCACTTAGAGTTGTTGTTTTTCTGAGTAAAATATTAAAGGCTTTACTTTTTTCTCCAGTAATTCTGATTTGTTCAAAGCCTGTTTGGCTCCTGCCAGGCAAGCAGGGGTCTTGATTTCTGTGCTCCAGAAAAAACAAATAAGAAAAGCTGCCGTTGAATGACTTGATTACAGTGTCTGGTTCTTGGAAATCTGACCAGTGGTAAAACTGGAAGCATTTCTTATGTGCCCAGGGAAACCTCCCCCCTCACCAGCCGTGCTATGGAGATGGCTGTCTCACCGGGACATGCCACTGCATTTCACTTGTGGCTGCTCCTGGTTGACCTTCTTAAGTTACTGTGATAGCACCAGGGTAGGTGGTACCTGTGGTACCTCCTGAAGAACAGATGGGATTTCATGCTGTAACCTCCCTAGACCCAGGCATCTGCTTTTGGGGATGGTGTGCTATGGATCTTCCTTTCTTGGACCATGTCTTGCAGGTCATCTCCCAGGACTAGTGGCCTGAGCATGCTCTGGACAACAGGGCTGAGAAATGCTGGGGCAGACGTCTACCTTCTGACCGCCTTCGAGCAGGGCAGAAGGGATTACATTGTTGGCTGGGTATATTTTGTTGGCTGGCTGCCACTTCCTCACAGCTACAGGCTATGCACCTTGGTCCCAAAGAGTAAAATCAGAGCAGTTATTTCTGATGTGTCCCTAAATATCTATGAGAGATCTGCAGCTGTCTGGGGTGGGATCGTCTATTTAGGACAGTGCAAGATAGGCCTGTCTCTATTTTCCCACAGAGCAGGAGCCTGACCCATATACCAAGAAAAACAAAATTAGGAAAGAAGCATTTCCTTCCCTTTTGCTACCCAGGGTATTTGGTGAACAAAGACTCCCTTCTCTCTTTTCCCTCTGTTATTCAGGTGACTTAACAGCTCCTGGTACCCTGCAGCCAGGCTTGGATTTCATCCTTACAGTGTTAACTAAGTGTTAATAATCACATGTGAAGTTTGTGTTTGTGGTAGGAACTGAGCTTCTATGTTCTGGATTCATCCATTTGAGTCTCAATCTCCTTTTAGCCAGTCCCTTATGTCCTCCTTAGTTTTTCTGATGTCTGTCTATCAGGAAGGGGGTTTGATCCCTTGTCTTAAATCCTGGGTATATATTTCTGTTGCTGAAGTCTTTTCCTGAAGTTCTCTTACCTTAAAGAGATTGTAAAATCTCACCCGCTGCACACACCTTGACAATGTTAGTCATGGACCAGTTTCAGCCTTGGATTTCTTGCAGAAAGGTCTCCAAAGCAAACTCTTCCTCCTTGGAGAAGGGGGCTCCCCGCATGTGGGATTTCTTCTTTTTTCTTCCTTTTCAACTTGAAAGACCTTTTGCTTAACTTCTGAGCAAGCCCTTTGCTTTCAATGACCTGATCTCAGGCACACAAACCAGCTGGGAAAACATGAGAGCTGTAGAAGCAGAGAAGTCCAGCAAAGACATGGCTGAAACCATGAGAAAAATGGGTTTCTTGCCATGCAGCTGGGTGGTCCACATGCAGCCTGAGTGTTGCACTGAGTCTTGTGATACTTAACACACCTCTGAGCACAAGTATCTTCTCTGCAGGATCAGGCATATCATTTATCTCATTACATCCCAAGACTTTTCCTGAAGCCATGTGCTGCTGCTTTACAACTCTGACTCTGAAGCTGAAGGACAAGTAGTGGGGGGTGGCTACTAATTTCCACTTGTGCCATGAGAATTTGTGGCTTCTTAGGAGCTTTCAGCCTTGGATCTGAAAAACACATTTTGGTGTGACTCCAGCCAAAAAGGATGGCTTTGTTCAGTCAACCTCCGATGGCAGAAACTGCAGATATTGCCACAGAAAACCCGGGGATACAACGTACCCAGGTGTCACTGAGCACAGCCTCTTCTGGTGGCCTGAGCTTGTGATGGCCTCCAGCACAGCTGATCTGGCTCTCTGTCCTTGCAGCTTGTGTCAGGTCACTCAGATAAACCCATCACCCATGGAGCAGCATACCCATATCCTGTGGTCACCTTGTCTCCAAGTGCTCCTGGTGCAGATCAGTCTCAGTGTGTGGTGGCTCAGCCCTTCTCCTTCCTCCTCCTCCAACAGCAGGAGTAAGGCAGGCTTGTCGGGGGGTGACTGATCCCTACCCTTGGAAACAACCATCTCAAGCACATATTCAACAGAAATGAGAGAGGTTCTCTAGAAAGTGATGGGATGTATGGAAAGCCCTAAAGCAAAATCGCTGAATTTGTGGAAAAGATACTTCCTCCATACTTTTTCCACATTAATCTGACCTTTAAATCTTACAGACACGCACACTAATACAAGTGAGCCATCCTCTTCATCACTGAAGAACTGTCCATGTTTGCTATGGGGCATCCCATAGACTGCTTTGTGGTTCAGGGCCACGCATTTGGGGTTGGGATAACATGCCAGTGTGGGTCATTCTAGACCTCTGTGTGTCTCCCTTGAAACAATGTCAAGGGGCGGATGGGCAACTCCTCTCCCTTTACAGCAGTTATGAAGCTCAAGCATCCATTTGACGAGGCAAGGCAGAAACTTTATTTTCAAAACCATGTATGTGGAGCTCTTGAGGTCATGACCCAGGACGGGTCAGCCAATGTGCTGTTCAAAAAGCATTACAGTATTAAAAATGAAATAATTTTCTCCTTTGAATCACAGCAATCAATTGAAGTGCTTCCACACCAGAGCCAACTGTTTGAAATTGGATACTTTGTTTTGTGTAGTTTAACACTGAGTCTCCATGTTGTCTGAGCGAAAAAATAAAAAAATAAAAAATCTTTCAAAGTCAAAATGATTTGCCAAACATTAGAATATTATTTTGCACTCTAATTAGCTGATCTGTCAGAATAAGAATAAAAACAACACCTGGCTGCACTTAGGTTATTGAGGTACTGCCCAAACCAGGACAACACTGATGATGTAGTTCAGCCTTTTCACTATCAGGAGGTTCATCCATCACTACCCAGATGTAGCCCTCATACTACCTGAAGTTTGATCAGTGAAGTGACACCAGAGAGGGGGATGGCACGTGCCAGTCTGACATTGCACAGAGTTTTCCTTTGGTTTGGTTCTGTCTCTGCACTGACTGTGTTTGTGTGGGCTGCAGCTGCCAGGCTGCTGGAATGCATCATTGACTCACAGACGAAGATGGCACATAGATAATAATTCAACTAGAGCATCTCTGTCCCAAGAAATTATTGATTATCTGAGTATAATTATGACCAAGAACTGCTAAACATTACACAAAAGAGAGGTGTGTTATGTTAAATTGAAAATAGATGTCCCTATACAGTGTGGCACTCAGCCCCAGAGCATAAAGTGTTGTATCATCCTCCCTTTTCAGGGGATGACCTACTTCTGACACAAATGGTATATTTAATGCCTGGAGGATTTAGAGCCTAAGCTCTCAAAATTTCCTCTTTGGCCACCTTTGCTACATGAAGATTAAGTGTGATGTTAATCAAAAGAATTTGCTGAGCAATTGGCTGAAAACATTGAAACCATTCTCCGAATATCATCTATTTGTGTCAATTTTGCTTCTGATTTACCTCCACTGAATGACCCAATATACGATTAAGCGCTACTGGGTAGTTAATTACTTACTTGAAAGCATAAAGAGAAGTAGTTTTATTCACATGTGCATCAAACTGGCCATCTGCTTGAAGATCTGGCAAACCAAGACCTTAGCAGTCACTTGGAGACAGGAAACATAATAGTGTTTCCATACAGGATTTTCTACAGCAGTAAAGTAGAAGTAAATGCCGGCAAAAACAGGAGTGAGTCTCCGGCTGCAACCAGAGCAGCTGAGGGACCTTAGAGACAAGGATGCACACACCTGTGTGGCCTTATCCACATGTGCTCCCCCTTTAGAACTAGTTTATTGGCTTGTGGGCTGATGTAGACATCTGGCTGTTTTTGTGGAGTCATAATTTATTTGCATATCTACATTTCAAATTAAGTTCCAGATTGGAGTAGATCTCAGCTGTGGCACTGGTATCCTACCAATATATGAAAGTGTTAATATTGCCATTTTTAGGGAGAAGCAACCTGAAGTATCAGTGCAGAACTCAACCACAACTATGGCTGTTGAATTGGGTTTTCAACAAATAATGTAAAACCCTAAGCAGTGCTGGATTTCGAAACAGAACCGTATTTGGGCAGGAGTTCACACAATTGGGTCTGTAGAGCATCACAGAGGTTTTGGTCAGCTTGGCTCAGCTCTGCAGCTCTGGGGAAAGCTCAGGGCAAACAAGTCCTCATTTCATGTTGTACTTGTGAACATTTTCATAGTCACCTTCCCACTACCTTGACATCTACTTCAGCTCAAGGTTTTTTGGTCAGTCGAAGAATACATTTGGCTTGAGTTCAGCTGAGTTTTCGCCCAGAGAAGTTGAAATACATTGAGAGAATGGAGCGAAACCAGAATGTTATGAATTAGCAGTAACAAGATATCTGATGAATGACATCAAAACTTGACTGAAGTTAAACCTACAGTGATACACAAAGAGCCAGAAGATAGATGGGACCTGCAGAGGAAGCCAAAAAGGAACAATGCGGCAATGATAAGATAGCGGCTGGGAGAGAACAATGCAAAAATGTCTGGGGCTAAATTTGCAGGAGAAAACGGTGCCTGGTGCCAAGAAAGAAACCCAAGAAAGTGGCAGGACTGACTGCGGTATAACTGAAGTGTCTAGACAAGAGGGAGAGCCCAATTGTCATGAGTAAGGCTGGAAGGAGGAGATCAGAAGCCCAAACCTCCCAACAACATGGGGATGTGGTTGTCTCCTCATGAAAGATGAAAAGTTCCCGGGAAAAGCCCCTTGCTGCAGACTGGCGCTCTGCTTTTGTCTGAGGGAACACAAAATAAAAAGGTGGGTGTGGAAGAAGCAGAGAGGGAAAAAAAAAAGTCTGATGGTAAACAGAGTGAAAGTGGGTGAGGCAGGGGAACAGGATTCAGTTCAGACTGACAGTTATTTATTACTGTTTGTATCCCGATATCTTACATCTCAAAGGGAAGGCAAAGGCTTTGTCCTTAAGGGCCAGTTATCTGTGCCCGAGGGAGGCTGCCAGCAGCATGGTTCCCATGAGGGGGGACCACGTCTCTCCGATGGAGGTGGCGCCAGGCTGACCTTGTGCGTCAGCCACGAGGTGCGGTGATGGGAGCGGGAGCTCGGGGTGCTGGGTTAGTGACAAGCACCTGTCACATTTAACCTTTCCCTGTGGGAAAATGAGCTAAATAAAATAAATGCTGTGAAGGAGGAAAAAGAGAGGTTTGAATATAGTGGGAATGGCACAGTTCAAGGAGTCCATCTCTGTTCAGCAAAACACATAGGCATGTGCCTAGCTGTAGGCATCAAACAAATTCTGCAGCCTTGACTGAGGATTAGGTATAAGCCTTTTCTGTTTTTCTGAATTTAACTCATGCTTTAAAAACTTTGTGAATTTGAAATCGGGAACAGCAAAGCCAGTCTTGCTCTATTTTTCATATTTGTTCCCAGAGGCCTGTTGTCAAAACTGTACTCTGTGTACTTTTACAAAAGAAATCTAGGACATAATTATTTGAATAGAGAGCTATATGTGATAAAAATCTGTTTATACCACAACATCTCCAGCCAAATGATTGACGTATACATTTCTGTCCTTCCATTGATGTAACTTTTCAATTTCCTGTTGATGTCTAAGCTTGATTTATTTTTCCATTTATTTGGGTTTTACAAAGAGCACTAAAAAGCTTGGCACTTGGGTCTCTTTTTTTCATCAGTTCAACCCTCTTAGTCCTCGATCACTTCATTGTTTCTGCAAACAATGAAAAAGAGAGATGGAAAGAACAGCTGTGAACCGCTGGTTTGTTCACCAGGTGTCTGACTGGTATTCAAGTATCCTCTTTTGAGGGAGGCCTATATTCCCTGAAAAACCCTAAAAAGGCAAAATTCAGAGTTCACTTTATTTGCTGCCTTCACACATTATGTGCCACAGATTTGCAGAGATCCTAGGAAGGAGCCTGAAAACTCAAAACAAACAAGAAGAGCTACTTCAGGAAACCTCAGGGATTTTCTCTCCAGTTGCACCCCAGATGAATCAAGCAGAGAGCTCTGCAAGACCTCCTTAGGCAGATTTTTCCAAGTTATTTTTAGAGAGCCCGTCTTCTTCTAACCATCCAACTCCTTTCTCTCTTCTTCACCCAACATCTTATTCAGCAAAGCAGTGGTCAGGAGTCAGAGCTGGAGACCACTGATTTTGCAACACCACTTCCACAGTGGCTGCTCATGACCATGGTGACTTACGTTTAATTCTGCCTGCAAACCTGCACACTTGGGCAAAAGGCCTCTACCTATTCCCAGCTCATAAAAGTTCTTTGGTTCCTTGAAAAGTAGCTACGTGTTGCTGGTTGTCCCAAAGTAGCAGAGTCTTGAAAGCAATCAAGAAAAAGCAGATTGAATTAATAAAGAAAACTGATTCATTGCCTGCAGATTTGTAACATGATCACACCAGCACTCAGACAAGTCCCAGGAATAGTGATGTATTCCTTATATCCCACCCCATGGAGGTTTCCTCAAACACACATGTCACCATGAGGAAAGATGTACAGATTTTGTGCCATACAGAACTGGGGAACTGTTCAGCATCTCTGTCTGAAATGGCAAAAACTGGTGCGCAGCACTGCCAAAAGTTGGAGCCTCCGGTTCCTGACCTTCCCTTTCTCAGTCTGGGTACCGGAGTTTCTCCTGAATGTCTGTAGCACCTGACTTTTCTGGGAGGTCGCCTAAGGGTGTCAGCACCTACTTTTATCTTTCAGGCTGCAGTTGTGCTGGTGAAGAGGTTACTATCCCCAGCACACTGCCAGCTCTCGGTGCACCAAATGCCTCTTGCTAACATCCTCCAGCTGCTGCAGGCACAGTGAGCCAGATCGGCAAAATCCTGATTTATTGGGAATGAGGAAGGAAAGAATATAGCCCTTAATCTTCATAAGCAATAAAACAAGAAGCTGTAGTGCTCTAAAACAAGAAGCTATAGCTCTCACTTTGTGATTTCTTACATTAAGTGCCTTACTACCTATGATAATAATTGTATTCTGGCAGCCACAATGTAGTTAATAACCCAAGTTCAGCTAAACACACGTTTGAGCTGAATTCTGTGTGCACCTAAATCCATCCCAATTCAGCAAAGCATATAATCATGTACTTTAGTGCCAGGGAAATAAGGGAAGCGTATCCTTAAAGACTTGGCTGAAGTTATTTGTGCAGCACCGAGTCAGAACAGTGGAAAGGATAGGATAGTTTATACAGTGTAGTTTTGAGTTTGATAGTAAACTGAGATGTCGTAAGCAAAAGAAGATCTACAGAATTTGGTGCAACCATGTCTGTATCACTCTGATTTTATATCTGCATTATTTTGACTAGCTCTTGCAGAAGGTATGTTATGGGACAGAAGACAGATGAAGGAAGCACCCCAGCTCCAGCAGAATCAAAACCTCATTTGAGTCTGCTTACCCATGCACGACACATTCCAGGAGACTTGCATTCAATATCAAACATTTTAATTTTTTCCCTCCTGCTTTTAAGTTATTTCACTACTGATAATGAGAAGGCATTTACATTTGCATATGCTTCTCAAGCATCCAAGGACAAGTGGACTGACTGAATATTTCACAGCATGTCAAACTAGATTTGCCACAGTTTGAGGTAGGTTTGTATGCTTGCTTGTCTCATGGGTGCAGCGTTACAGACAAGGTATCTCTTGGCTGGCTGGTTATAAGTCAAAATCCTCACGTGCTGCCTTGGCTCTCATTGGAAAGTTTCCTAGAGACGGAAAACAAGCACGTTCCTTTTCTTCAGGTATTAATCCTCTATAGGCTCTCACCCTACAGACTGGCACTGACTAGTACATACCCACACTCTGTTGATATCAGCCCAATTATGTTGACAGAGTTACAGAGATTTATCTCACATGAAGATTTGGACCATTGTTCTAAAATCAAGTCATAGGTTTTACCTTTCACATCAAATCTGTCTTCCTGGTTAACAAAAAAGTCAGTAAAATTTTAAACTATTTTATGTGAACATTCAGCATTGTTTGAATTACATCCTACTGGAGATCATGAAAGGAACACTGCCTGACTGTCACACTATGTGACCTCACTGGTTAGGATTGAGCTCTCTAACCCCTCAGTCCCTTTGCCACACATCATCCCCGACTTGTGCACGCTCCTTTATAGGAAAATTAATTTTTTGCTTGTAAAAAACATATCCAAAGCAAATGTCACAATACAGAATCAGATCCTTTTGGGTTTTTCTTCCTCCAGCACTAAACAGAGCCAGCCTTGATGCCAGCAGAGCCCCCCAGCAGGGAGCTCAGGTAGGAGTAAGATCCAGCACCCCTTTTCTGTTTGATACATCTCAGCTGGGCCATTGGGTTGAGGGATACAGCTCACTTGGAGCCCTGAAACAGAGAAAAAGCAATCAGAAAAATAGCTGATCAGCATCTGCCACCTCATGGCAACTCGTTTTATTTTACTGAGGACCAAATCCTCTCCATCTGAGGCTTTTCTAGTAGGTTGATTTGCAGATAAAGGAAATTGGATCAAGTCAGTATGTTGCCCGGCTGAGTACAAAGGGCTGTAGGTGAGAACTGGTTTCATGAATGGGGTAGCAATGGTGTTTACGCTTCTGGGGCGAGGAGCTAAAGGCATGCAGGCAGTATTCATGAACAATGATTAATATAGTAAATCTTTGTAAGTCTTAATATGCAGTCTTTGTTTTGAGCTTCTGACTTTTTTTTTTTTTTTTTTTTTTTCCCAGCAAGATTCAGGATATACTTAACCTCAAGTGCCAGCTGCCTCTTTCACCTCTGTAGGACTATTCACAGCCTCAAAGGCAGACATTTCACTGACCAATGTATTTGTGGGTTTATGGTCCCAGGAGGGAACTGCAATACAAACAACTAAGTAGAATAGTTCTGTATCTTAATGACTCCTCAGTATTTTAAATTTTCATCTTCCTTCTAGAATTGCTATTCCTTTCTCAAAAGCAGCATTTAAATAGCTGTTTTCTAATGCTGTACAGATCAAATAGATAATAAATGCACCTCTAACTCAGGAAATGGTTTAACCACTGCGTTCAAATGCTTCCTGACGTAGAGCATAGTATAAACCCTGAACAGCGGAAACTCCTTTCTCCCTTCAGATGCTGACAAAGGCTTGACACCACTGACCAAAAGAGCTTAAAAAAGTAGAGGTATCCTTCATAATGAGCGGTGCTATGTCTTGCCGAGAGGAATCTGGTTGAAATCTGGAGTCCTGGGCCGTGCCCGGGAGTTGCCAACGCCGCCCGCAGCCCAGCACCCGGCGCGGCTCCCGGGGAGCCGGGATGCTTTCATAAGGAAAGCAACAGCACCTACGTGTGGTCAGCTTATATTAGGCATGTGTAAAGCTGTGGTGATGATCTAAAACTGGAGCTGCAAGAGGCCCGTAGGAAAAAACAGAGGCATAAAGTCATGATATCACCTTGTCCAACTTGCTGTGCTTCCCTTGGGTTGCTGTGAACTTAGCCGTGCAGTGCTGCCACGCTGTTATCCCCTGTGCTGCTGGCCTCCTGACTATCCCTCACCTCTTGTTATTTTTAGTGGTACTGGGCAATTCCAGTCCCCTTTCACCAAACTTCTCAAATATATTAAATTACTTCTTGAACTATGGAAATAAGCAGGCAATGGGGGAGACCTGGGCGAGCAGCTCCTTGTAGCACAGGGAGGAGGAGTAAGAGAAGGGGTTCAAGCCCTCTTACACCCTGGCAGAACTTGTGCTAGAAGTAAGGCAAGACCCCAAAAGCCCTAGGCTAAATACAGACTCACGTGTGCCCCCTTACAAACACCAAACACTGTTTAAGCAAGCACTGTTTAAGCAGAGGCATCCCCAAGAAAGGTCTCAGCAGCCGTGTTTCTGCTATTGGTGTCTGCTCGCGATGTGCATAACAAATCTGCTTTCACTGGATTTGCTCCAGGCACTTGAGATTTGGATAGATTGGAGTCACTGTGGTTTGGTTCTTATCACACCAGGTTTCTCCCCACTGCATTTAAATCTCTGTAGTTTCCCTCATAAGCTATGTCTTCTTGTATGAGGAAGGCAATGGACTCAGGTAGCTGCCTGCAGCCTATAAGCATCCACCTTCGCTGTCCCGAGCTGCAGAGACAATGTGGGACAAGGTGTTACCCAGGAGGTAGGGCTGTCCTTCCTGATACCCCATCTTGGTCCCTTCATTATTCTGTTTGAAATATGCTGGGATTGCTGTCATCCATATTCCACTCTTTCACACTGCACCGGGATTGAAGAGATTTGTTTCCTAGGAGCTATTTTTAGCAATGACACCACAGTTAAGCCAATCGAGCCTGGCAGTGACGGCTGTCTCACTGGGTCACAGCTCTGAGGTGCAGCCAGATGGAATCAGGTCAGCCGCGCCAGGCGTGCTGAGCAGCATTTTCGGTAGCACATGAGGCTCTGCCGGCACTCTGGCTACTCATGGGCAGCATCAGGACTGGAAACAGCTTTTGCTTCCATATGGCTGAGTCCAGCAGAGCCTGGTCCCTTTTGGATATTCTGCTGTGTACATCCATCTCGGAGCATTGTGTGACAAGTCACACTTCTGCGCTGCTGTGTCTTGGATCTGCCAGCCAAAATGCTTGTGTGATCAGCACTAACCTGCTATAGTCAGAAAGAGCCAGCACAGGAGGGACCTATTATTTAACTCCTGCTTTAGATGGGATGAAGCTGTAGTTTGCTGAAAATGGATTTCTTTTCTTCAGCCATTGCCTGGCATCCCTTTGCAACTTGTGCTGTATTTGTTCTCAAAGCAAACAGAGCACATGTAGCTCTCTCCTGCTAGAACCTCTTCCCAAGACTTTCTTTTTAAAATTTGTTTGTTTTGTTTCGTTTTGTTTGGGTTGGGTTGGGTTTTTTGTTTGGTTTTTGTTTTTTTTTTTTTTTTCTGATCATAGAGAAATTCTCTGCTGTTTCTAATAACCTCTGAACTTTTGTACTGTGAAATTCACTGTACAATGGCTTCAAGCAAAAATTATTTTAAAATATGTCATATTCTGTTATGTACATTTTATTCCCTCATCTCTCATGCCAGATGGTCTGGGTGCTTGCAGAAGAGGTGTTTTCTGTCCAGAAGTGTCTATAATTTGAGGGTGAACAATATAAGAGGATAAAAATGAAGGAATAACAGAGTGTGGAGTTGCATCAGTGGCAGCTGGAGGCCTTGGGTCTTCATCCAGGAGCTCTGGCCTTTGGGGTAGGTTTTTTGTCAAACATTAAATAATGGAATAGTGGAATAAATAGCAGACTCCAGCTAATCCACTTTTAGAGGCTATATTAGAGGTCTTGTGCAACCCAATGTCTCTGCACTCTGGTACAGCTGGTGGCAGAGCTGTCTGTCCTTTGAAGCAATTATAGCAGAGATAAATTTTGGACATCTGAGGAAAGTGGGTCCCACAGATGTGGTCTCACCTGCTGCTGCTAGAGCCAGCCTGCACAAGCCAAGACAATGCTTTGCCCCGACCATCATCCAGGCTCCTGGCACTGCTTGGAGAAACATATGAAACTTGCTTAGGTTTTTCCCAGTCCTCCAAAGCTCCCGAGACTCTCATTTGCTTGGGGGAAATGTGCACCTGCTCACTGCAGAGCTGGGAGAGCTGTCAGTACTCCATCAGGGCAGATGCCAATGGGGATCTGAGACTTTTTCTTATGAAAAGGGTGCAGGCATAAACAGCATGAGAAGAGTGAGATGGTGGAGGCTGGTGAAGGATGGTCAGCTATGGAGCTGTGGCTGCAGGATGGGCAGGAGGGAGCAGAGTTGGGCACAGGAGAACTCCAGGACACTGACCCTGGGAGCAGTGCCAGCTTGCTGGAGTGAGGCTCCACTATAAAAAGCCCCAGTGTGTGTGCAGACGAAGTTCCTGAGGTGATGTGATGCTCCTTCTCCTGGGGTGCTGGCAGGTGGTATTAGACCCTCACAGTCCTTGGGCAAAGAAATATCAGTGGACATCTATGGTCAGCCCTGGATGTGGGCTGTGAGGAGAGAGTAAGTAATGGTATTGAAGCCAAATCCCCTCAGACTTCAATTTTCAGTGCTCTGACTCCAGTCACAGGCTGCTGTGAGCAGGTACGGCTCAAGGACAGGGATCCTGGGAATACAACAAAAGCATAAATGTGAGATTTTGTTGCTGCAAACCACGCCCTGGGTACAGCCTTTGGGAAGTGTTTTGAAAGTATAATATGTTTTCACTCTAAGGAGTGTTTTGAGAAGCTGCAGAGATGCAGAAAGAGGGAGGCTTTTCTCTCTCCAAGGGATCATGTCTGCAGCAGCACAGAAGGTGGTGCAGTAGTCTAGTGCCAGATTTTACATTTTGAAAAGTCCCCCTGAAAGCTGGCATAATGCCTATCTAAATTAAACAATGTCATGTATCTCCAAGCTGCAATATTAGAAAGAAATATGAAACCAAGCTATTCATGTGGAAGACTTTAGAGGAGACAATTCAGGTTTGGCAAACTTGCTGGTACTAAATAAATGCAAGGGAGAAAAAATCCATAAACTTCCTTTTGTGAGCACAGTGATAAGTTTTCAGAATCCAGGCTGACATTTGAGGACTAGTTTTAAACTAACGTAAAATCCTATATATCTCTCAACATGTGAACTATATAGTGTTTACTACTTTGGTACTAATTTTTTGTAGTGCGACATGATTGAAATTTAAGACCATAAAACCTATTGCCTTCCAAAGGTGCTTGTGCTTCTGAGGCATTTTGAAGTGATTTTCAAAAGACTTTCAGTGTCCCAGGGAGTGCTGAAACCAAATCCCAGCTCCAATCATCATTGCTTTGGAGAGGAAGTGCATAATCAAAAGCCTTAACCTGTCTTGAAAAATCTTAGCTTCATCTAAACTACATCAAACAGCCAAATGCCTGATCTGCTTCAGACATGGCACATGATGTGCAATGGGCACGCAATATGAGGGTCACACGAATGCGCATCTTTGGTGCTGTGGGGTTCCCTCCCTCCTGCTAAGCATGCCTCTGCAATGCCAGGAGTGGGATTACTTCTTGATACAAACTTCTTCTCAGCTAAAGAGCCATGAGGGCAGACGGTGTGGGATGCAGCTGATGTTGGCCCTAAAATGAATGGCATGTGTTGAGGTCGACAGCAGCAGGATGGCCCCATGACATATTTCTTACTCACAGCTTAGACACGCCGGATCAGGTTCCCACTGACATGTAAAGCCCTTTTCCACAGCTCTGGCAGTGCTAAGAGCTGGGACAGACTAATCTCTTCCTAAAAGCCTCCTGTGCTGTAGTGCTGAACAAAACCATGGACTTCTGCATGGAAACAGCAAGCATGCTGATGTAGGGTCTGTGGTGCTCATCGGCATCGCCTCCTGCCCTTCCTGTCTGCCTTCCTGGTATCTTATGTGCTGGTATATCTCTTTCTTTTTTTTTTTTTTTTTTTTTTTTTTTTTTTTTTTTTTTTCGGAGGAAGAAGAGAGGTAGAGTCTCTAGCAGAGTTTTCTAGAGTTTTTCAAGCAAGCCTTTTGTGGGCAATGCATGGCACTTATCAATCTCAGAGATGTAAATATGGAAGATGCAAAAAGTACTTGTAGGTTTTGTGGCTGGGCAGCCCGGCACTGCTGCCAGGCAGGGGATGGCCACATCACAAACTTCACTTTTTTTTTAGCAAGCAGAAGGTCCACATAGGAAAAATAAACCAGTGGTGTCCAGGCTACAGAAATGATCTAGTCATGTTGCACTTTTTCACACATAGGAGACTGGAAGGGCACAGAGCAGCCTGCATGAAGTAGGATCCTACAGCTGAGTTTGTGCAAGAACTGGATGGCCAGCATGTGATACAGTGGTGTGACTTGTCCCAGTAATCCTGATATGCAGTTGGGTAATAAAAGTCTTTAATTCACTTTAAAAGCCCTTCTATAGCACTAGTTCAAGGTCTTAGTCAAAATCAAAATTGGGCTCATTAGATTCTAAGGAATGTTACCTTCCAAATTACTTCCTCTCTGATTTATTTCTGTGTTCATTTACTAATTACACAGCTCAGTTTTCTTCAGCCCACAAGTCCGAACCCACTTGTAGAAGGGAGGTTCTGCAGAATGCCCTTAGGGGAAACACAGTTTGGTACCTGCTGGTCAAGGAAAGAGGCAGTTCCTGTGCAAGGGGGGATGTTGTCTTGTCAATATAGCATTCAAATTTAGCTTCTGCCACTGTAGGCAATGTGGTATTAAAAGAAGGAGCTTAAGTTATTAAACTGAGCTGCTTTAATCATCCAGTTCGGGGAAATCCATTGCTACAGGAGACCTGAGGATTAATGTATTTTTACCACAAAGCCAATACATCTATTCTGATCAGTTAACAGTCAGTCACTCGTGCATATGAAACTTCATTCTCCAGGTTTGCACTCAATAGCATGGGACCAAATGGAGTCTTATTTGGAGATTGACCCCGTTACCTTGAATCTCATCATTCTGGTAGCTAGTTATGTTATTTTGCTACTGGTTTTCCTGATCTCCTGCATGCTCTATGACTGCAGGGGGAAGGATCCCAGCAAGGAATGTGCTCCTGAGGTCCCTGCAGACACCAAGCCTCCGATCCAGCTAGTGGTGATGCAGCAGGGCCCACCCAGCACCCACTGGGCAAAGGGGCTCGTCTCTGCCTATGAAAACTCATCCAACCTGCCAGGGAAAAGGGCTACTGTTGTGTAAGGGGACCCTGCCTCCGAGCTCTGGTTTCTGCTGATCAGCTTGCCTCATCTGCTATGTTTACTCTCCATTTGCAAAAGGATAACACATTCAATAGGTAAGTTGAAATGCCAATTTATTTGATACAGTGCCATTGCCAAGGGGGTCATTTTATGTTCAGCTGTGTTCTGCATTGATACAGGCTTGCAGTCTTGCCTGCTATCCATAAAGAGACTGATTTCCATTTACGCTGCCGCTGTCTTGCAGCACCTGGCAGTCGGAAGCAGTGATGCTGTTATCCACTCAAGCACTGAAGAAGGGCCTTGGTTTAATCTCTAGTCGTACTTTGGTACCATTATTTTTGCAGGAATACAATGTTGTTCAAAGCATCCCACCCCTGATGGCTGAGCTGCATTGCCCTGCAGCCTCGGCACATCTTCCTCAGCTGGCAGAGTGCAAATGACCTTGGTAGGCTGTTTATCTCTCCAGTGAGAAAAGAAACGCTAAGGATTTTAAAAGGATAGAGATTGTACCTTTCTGACAGAAGCCAGATGCTGCTCCCATCAGAATTTAATACTTTCCATATTGTCTGTAAGCTCCCAAGAGGGCAGTGCCAAGCCTGTCTTGGCACTTACTTTCCATAGGTAGAACATGAGCTCTGCTCTTACAGGGCAGAGTACCCCTTGCCCTGCACAAATCCCCTGACAAGATACGATATGCTTCCTGGAAAAGCTGGGTACAATGCCTCCTGCCCAAGGGAAAGCATGAACCAGGGTAAATTTACCAGTAATGTGATATGTGTGAGTCATTGTCGCCGTCTGCCCCACTGAAACAGGAATTTCTGACCCTCTGCAGCAAGTGTGACCTATGTCCTGGCTTTCGATGTGCATCTCCACGTGTCTGACCTTGCCCCCGAGTCTTCCTTCAGCTGTATCATATTCCAGCTGAGCCACATGAAGGCTGTTATGGTATCTCCGGTAAATCTAACATTATCTGCATCAGCTCCTGTTATTCTTCCCATAATTTGGGAGCTATAAGCTAAAGACGTTTTTGGCTAACAAGTTTCTCCTGCATCTTGCTGGTTTTCTCCCTCTTGGTGCTTGATAGACTTAAGCTCATGTCTCTTGAAGGGAAGGGAAATGTTTTCTTTGTCCTCCAGGTGAAGCACAAAGGGACAGAGACAAGGGAGATGTTGATCTTGTAGCCACAGAAGTGGCTGAAGTGTTCTGTAGCTGTTCCGGAGCGCAGTCAGCTCAGGTCCTGCTCTGTTCCCATCAGCCTGGGCTGCAAAACTCACCTGAGAACCTGGAGAGACACTGCCCAGGTTGGTCCCTGCTGTGTTCCATGCTGGCAGAGACACTTTGTCACTGATGGCCAAACCAACTTTTAAAACTAATTTGGCCACAGGGAATTTGTGGCTTAGGTTGGTTTGTTCTACCCAGAAGTGTCCATGATTGAGCAAAAAACTGAAATCTGTTTTCTGAAGTCCTAAGATGGGATGGTTAACATCAGGTTACTGTGTCCCTCTAGATAGTACCTAAGCTACTGTGTAAGGTGCTCTTTAACTGGTGGATTTTAACAGGTTATTAAGGGAAAAATAGCACTGGACCCACATTGTTGCAGGTGTCTGTCCCATATGAGCTTTTACATCATCTTAATGCAAAGTACCCACAGCTATAGAAAGCTTTAGTAAACATAGTAAGATTTATTACCTGTCTAAGTGAGGTGTCATGGATGACTCACTGGATGCAATGGTCCTAATGCCTTCAAGACAGTATTTTGAATACTTACAGATACAAACTGCAGAGGATTCAAACCACAGTTGAACAAAGCTGTCAGCTCGATTGCATGGTTTGTACTCCAGTGGGTAGTGACCAGCCGCCTGTGCTACATCCCCCAAAATGCTGGTTTGTCTACCAGCCAGCAGAGCATCCTGGCACTGGCAAAGAAATCCTGAGATACCGAGTATCTTTTTATTTATCTGTATCTTTTAAAAAAGCAGTCAGAATTGTTAGTGGTTTTTCTTTTGGTTTCTAAATTCTTGAGGGTGAACCCAGGTTTCATTTTCAAGCTGTCCTTTGCACCCCTGTGAGTTACAGATAATGCCTTGTTTGGGAAGGAAGCTGGAAATGGAAGGAAGACTCCTGAGAGGTGGGGGCTTAAGTAAAACCCTTAATGTGATGAAACTGGTAATAAGTCAGAAGTTGGTGGCATGATCCTCTGCCACATATACTGAAATAATTATGTTGAATGTCTTGTTTTGGTTATTTAGCACTGAAAAATTGCAATTAGTTAACTGCAAGTTAGAGCTGCTTTGGCAAAACTTGACAATGACTAAGGTGCTGGTATGTTATGGCCACTGTCATCCACACAGGCCAGTGTTACCTTTCCTTGTGCTCTCCCATCTGCCTTATCTTCAGCTTGTAAGTCCTTTAAAGCTTTTTGTGTGTTCATATATCATCTGACATGCTAGGAGCCTTCTTGGTGATAAGGGATCCTTGATGTTAGAGAACAGAAATCTTTGCTAAGAAGACCTTGGAAGGACTAAAAGGAGCTCAGAAATATCACAAAGATTGTGGCACAGCTGTTTTCTTTGTTGATGGTGAGATGTCATATAAAATGCCACAATGCCAACAGAAAAGCTCTGCAGTTCTTTGGCAAAGGCCATGCAAATAATGTAATGATACCATGACATGCCTGCTGTATCTTTGCCACTACACTTGTTTATGTAATACATGCAGAGATAGAGACTTGCAAGGCTATGTTAATAAATACTTTTAGATAGCTCAAATTCTCCAGGTACACAGTTTTTTCTGACAGCAGCCCTTTTGTGTACACCAACCACAGAGTCTTGGCTCCTTGAAACTCAGTGAAAAAGTTATTAATTTTGGTGTGGTCAAGTTTTCTTGCTTAAGCTTTAGGAAGATGGGCTGTAGTGTCGCAGGCGGTGACTGGAGAGGCTGCAGACAGGGGAGCAGTTTCTAGGGGCAAAATGTTCGCTTGTATGGAAATTTATCAGTTGTGATGGAGTTAGTGGACTTTGCCCTGAAATGTGGAGGTAAAAGCAGCAAATGACACTTTCCTCCTGATTATATTTCTAAACAGTGGGTAAAATTCCCTTCCAGAAAATGAGAGACTTAAGTGCATCAGGACTTTGCCTTCCCAATGGGAATAAAATGACTTTTTTAGTTTTGTCTATTCTAGAATATTATTGGTGTACTAAAGCAGTGAAAGAGCCCTTGGGTATGTATAAAGAATTGAAAGTAATGAAGTCACTGCATGTGAAATTACTGCTTTGTGGATGTCTCTGCCACCATGCTTTACTTCATGACTGTTGCAGGATTAATGCATGCAAATGGGCTTTTATCAGGCCAAGCCTGCAGGAAATCACCCTTGGAGCTGCATTCCCTCGAGTGCTTTCAGTCCTCTGCCATGTCCTTCGCGTCACTGAGAAAATGGGCAGTGCAGCTATTTTCCCTAAATTGTGCCGTGTCCCTTTCTGGAATTCACACGGTATAAAAAGCATCTTGAAACCCGGCTTTGCTGATAGCTATACCAAACTGAGCCGAGCGGGGGAGTGCTGCAGAGACTGAGCTATCCCTTTGAGAGACCTGCAGCGTCTTGCAAGCTCTGGTCCACAGCTGGCAGCACGGGAAAGCGCGGGGATGTTACACTGTTGAGATCTACAGCTGCAGTCAAACAGCACTCGCCTAGCTCTCTGCACTTACTCTGTATCTGGCTCTTCCATCACTGTTCAGTTGATCGTGGTTTCATGCCTTGCTTAAACTTCACAACACCTACGTAGACGTGTGTTTTGCCTTGAGGATTACGTAATATTTTAAGGCCTGGATATCTAGCATAGAAATACTGTTTTCAAGTACGTGACATCTGCAAATGAATAAGATGTTGGTAAAAATTCTGTTAATGTTTATTCAGAAGCAATATGAGTTGGAGAGCGTTGAGTGGATAGATAAGAATTTAGGAGATATGCTCCGTTCCCAGTTCTGCTCTTGGCTTATGGGGCATCCTTGGGCAGCTCACGTTCCTGCTGCACTTGGCTCCACATGTCTCTGCTCTGCATTAATTTTCTCTGCTCCTCTGACCTCTGCACTGAGACTTCTCTCTTCTTCTTAGATGTTTGTGCAGTTCATAAGGGGTTTACTACAAAACTGGCATGCAGGGGCTGCACTTGAGTTTCACTCTATGAACTAACTCTAGTAGGTTCAAAGAAAACAAAATAAAATATACTCCAACAAAAAATGGCCGGAGTGGGTGGAGCGAAGTCAATGAACAAAATGTGTAAATCTGGGGAAACCACGGACATAGAGCCTTCAGACACTTGCGCTGGGCGAGCTACGGTCATGGTGACGGTATAGATCTGTAGAGTGGTGGTACAGATCTATAGCTCTGTAGTTTGAAGGGAACGGAGTAGTGGTGGAAGGATTTATTACTATTCTGCAGGAAGCAGGAATTCAGTCTGCACTGGCTCACTTTCAGTTGGCTTTAGTACCCTTTTAAAGTTACATATTACTGCTTCTGTAAAGCCTTTATTAAAGGGTTTTCTCAGAAACAACATAAAAAGAACCCCAGATTTCTAGACTTCTCCAACATTAATTCAAGTTAAACATGTCATTAAATTCACTGAAAATAATTCCTTCATGTGAGCCTGTTCCACTGTAAATACACTGTCTAAACCCTCAGATTTTTTTTTTTAAATCCCTAATAAGCCACTACATATGAGTAGGGGATTAGTCCAGACAGATGAACCCATATTCACAAGGGAGAATTCCTTCCCATGAGTATAGAAACACAGTAATATGTCCAAGTCAAACCCTTTGGCTGTATGAAGAACTTAAGAATAGTTTTTACTGCCTAGAACTGCATCACCTAGTGTTATCAGATCTTCAGCTTGCATAATGTTGGTTCTTTTGTGGGAATGACAAGATATAAGAATTGATATTGGGCCTTTAACTGGAAATACTGTTCTTCCAGCCATGAGCTAATACTACTCCATGCGTAGGGGAGCCCTTCAGCCCGGCATGCCATCTTTTAGATGGATTAAAAACTGCAAGCCCAAGTCTCTCAACCTACCTTTCTACTTTTTATAAGGCAAAGCATTGACCTGTGTCTCCTGGTCCTACTCCAGTCCAAATGACTTTTTGACTCTCCCAAGTGCTTGACTCCCTGTGCTGAATCTGTCCCGTCATGTAGGGTTTGGGTGTTAAAAGCAAATGCATGTGTACTGCTGATGTCCCTAAGGGACTCCTGTAGCCTGTAACCAAAATAGCTGCATTTCAGTGGATAAAATGACAGACAGAGCCGTAGTGAGGATACGCACATGAGGAAGGTGTGAAGGATAGGGGAATGTAGGCTGGAGTCTGCTGGTGGTTGCTGCTGCCCAGGAGGAAAGCAGATGGACTCCTGGGGCAGCTGTCAGGACTCTGAGATAGAGATCTGGTGCTTCATGCTTGAGTGACAGAAAGCTAAATTAATTGTTTATAAATAAATTTTTCTGACTTCCACAGCAGAAGGCTATCTAACTTAACAAGAGAAAATCATACCAGAAATATTAAAAAATGGAAAAATTGGAATGGCTGCCATCTCTAGCTTCTGTTCCAACTCCTGGTTTTGTCTCCTCACTCCCTCCTTCTCAAGTGTGCTGGTTTCCTTGGAGACACCGCTGCTTAGTTTCCCTCTCTAATAATGACACTGTTTGACATTAACCTTTTGAAGAGGCATTTCCACCTTAAAGTGACAATCCGGGTGCAGTATTTGGAGGTAGATACTTGTCACAAGGCATCCAAATCCAGCATCTGATCACTCAACCCAGGCTGTGGATGGGTCAGTCTCTTCCCAGATACACAGCAGATGCTCTGTGTGGGCAATGAAACTGTGCCCTAGTTTCTCCATCTGTTAATGGCAGTAATAATTGTTATGCAACCGGGCTGTTGGATCGATTTAATTAATATTTATGAAGGAACATGAGATCCTTTCACGGGCAGTGCTACAGAGATATCGTTAATTATGAATGATTATATATCTGTGTCTCTTTCTGAGTACATAGGAGACTTGGATGTATTGTTTAAGCCACATTTCACACTCCCTCAGTATTGAAACTTGTTGGGCACACAGCATAGCTCTTCATTACCCTAAAAATACATGAACTTAACTGCTATTGTCTACAGCATGAGCAAGTAACACAGGCTTAGCATGCATCTCTATTTATATAAATGATATTGCCTAAATCATCAATATTTTTGTATAACTTCATTAGGTAATATTTTTCATGTTCCTTTTTTGGTCCAACCACTTCTTTTAAATAAAATAAATATACAAATTCAGGCCAATTCTAGGTCTAAACCTTTCAGAAAAGGTGAGGGGAGGCAGGAGTCAGGCACAACCGCCCACCTATGCTTTCTTCAAATGACACAAGAGAGCCCCTGAAGTTCTGAGTGATTCATGTGAGTTGCATCAAGTTTATTGCTGGAAACTGGGAATTCACAAATCAAATCTGATAAGCATAAAGGTGGATTGAAAAAAATATCTGTGAGTAGCAGCACTTGATTTAATGCCTGAATGTGACATGTACATTTGGTATAGCCACTGTACCACTTACCCTCAGCAACAACAATAAAAAGGACAGTACTTGATGGAAATATATTAATAGCACTTATTACAGGTGATTTCTTTCCTATTCTCTGCATGTTCTTCCCCTCTCAGGAGCATATTAAGCACAGACTTGACATAAGCCACATACTTGTTTTCTCAAAAAGAAACCTACTTGTTTTCCTTCCAAAAGAGAAGAAGATGGCAGCAGCCTTGGCTTGCTAGAGGACACTTCACCTGTCCTGAGCCTAAAGGACACATCCCTTATCAGAGAGAAAGGATCTATCTGAATTCCAGTTGGTTCCCTGCTTGGACCAGTGCAGGGATGTGGTTTGCTACATACAGGGCTTGCAGCAGTGTTTCCATTGAATCATTTCTCATCAGCCACCAACAACTCTGCCCTCCAGGCAAAGCACACAGGTTACAATGGCAGATAAGATGTGAACCCAGGGACACCAAAGGGAAAGAAGAGCTTTTTACTGAGACGGGAATAGTATTTTATCACTTTTCAGGGCATTAGTTTTAGACCAGGTTTACACTGGAACCAGGCTGGTTAATAATGAGTGGGTATTTTTATTACTAGCAAAATCTCTGATGCAGACATGATTACACCAGGAAAAAGTAGTTTGACAATAAGCCTTATTTTGCTTGCTTGAAACTATGTATATTAACTTGGCAAATAACCTCCTTAATTAATTGAACCTCTATTTACAGTTGATGGAGAGAGACAGCTTGTAGGGACGCACCATCAAGTCTTTTCTCATGCAGACAAGGCTCTATAAAGCTGCATTTTTATTTATATACATCTGCAGAATTGAAAATCGGGGCAGCGCTTGTAAAGCCAAGTGGTTTGTCCCTGGGGTATTGAATAGAAGGCAAATCTTTGGCATCAGGAGGCTCTCTGTTTGTTTTGGGAAGGAGAACTGGCAGTGAGCCCAATGCTAACTCTGAACATCTGAGGAAAAGGCTGGCTGGAAAGAATTATGTCGTGACGCAGACAGGGGAAAGCCAGGAAATTCGAAGCCAGGACAGAGACTCTACCTTAACTCATTCTGGCATGGAAAAAATAATTGTGAAGTGTTAACTCCATATCCTTGGGACACATATTTACAAAACATGGTGCTTGTATTCCTTGGTGGGATAGAGGTTTTTGCCAATTTGCTGTGGTAGAGATTAGAGAACTGCTTGGACAAGTGGGAGCTTTAAGCTGTAACTGCAAGAGAAGATATGGCTCATCATTGTCAAGTCTGTGTGTTTTTTGCAACTGTCTTGGCAGGGTTGTTTGGCCTTAGAGGACACATGCTACTCTCTTGTTATTGCCTTTATAGAGTTGAAGGGACAAGGACCCTTTTTCTATCCCTCCAACTAATTTTGCCTTGCCAGCTTTGCAATGTGACAGATCCTGGGGCTTCCCTCCTCTTGTGTTGTCAATATTACAAAAGTCCATCTGCTTCTTGGGGTGACAGTTAAACTACCATTAGGAGGATGTAAGATACTATTGTGGCCTGGTTAATGGGAAACAGTTTTGCAGATGGACTCGCTGCTCTCTCCCTTTTGCAGACAGAAAGTGCTTTGCCTACTTCATCTGCTTAAGGTGAGTACGTGGTTTTATTTCACTGCCTATTTGCTCTGCTAACAGGCAGTGGAAGAGAGGATCCCCCAGCTTGGTGTATAGCATCAGAGAGGAGCGGGCAGCAGTGCTTGTGGCAAGAGGGCAAAGAAAGGTTCCAGCACCAGTGGGGCTGAATGGTGCCTGTTAAAGCTTCCCCCAAAGGTTACAGAGGCCTGTCCCACAGGGCAGAGCTTCAAAGCGCGGTCACGCTGTAGGGCCGCTGTTTCCTGTTTTGTTTAACAGCTGCTTGGGAGGAGGCGGGTTGTGACCACAGTTTTTCTGTGCCCTCTCTGCTGGGAAGTGCACAGGGTAACCTAGAGTAACAGACATTAGAGAAGCCAGATGATTTTCCTTTTTCTAGAGCAGAAGTCAAGGTATACTTACTGGTTGAAAAGGATGAAGGAAAATGGCTTAAGGCCAGGCTGGCTGTGCCCTCATCACACAAAGGTGAAGCACCTCTCTTTGTTTCTACACTTATCAAAGTCTTGCTCTTACCTGGACTGGACCAGGTCCAGCTTTTTGCTATTACCTGCTTTCCAGGCAGGTGTACAGCAGCACTCTCACCTGCCTGGGATGCAGAGAGCACCCTTTGATCTCCAGGTACTTTGTACCCTGCGCAAGACAGGTGGAGTGAAAGCTGGGTCTCAGCAGCCACCTGCACATGCTCAGAGGCCAGACCCCGCAGAAGGAGCACCTGAACCTCACTAGGATTGCAGCAACACATGTCCTGAGCCAGGCCAGGTGGGACATGTGCTGCCAGCAGCACGGCTCTGAGTTGGAGCAGCACGTAACGATGCTGCAAGTGTGGGGCAGCTTCCTGTCACCGCATCCTGTTCAGCACAGGGCTTGAAAGCATCCTCTTGGGTCAGAAGCATTTTACCTCTCTCAGTTGATTTAAGTACTACCCCGTCAGATTAGCTCTGCTCCTACAGGGCACCAGCTTTTCTGTCTTAACAGATAAACCTCTATCAGCCAGATCACGTCTGTCTCGAACTCACAGGATAACCTGCCAGAAGGCAGTGAGGGCTCAGATAAGCTTTGAGTTCAAAGGGGCACTTTAGGCTTAAAACTCGCAGTGTGCCTGATCATGACTTTACCCTGGGGTGGGGACAGCAAGTGCCCAAGATGACTGGAGCAGGGCAAGGCTGCCACACTTGAGAGAGAGAAATAGGTTTGTACGTACAGCCTTGGCTGTTGGCATGGCACAGGCTCCTGCAAGGGGCATGTGGCTAAATCAGAAAATGCTTTAATGTTTTGCCATGGATTTAAAAGATTGAAACAATCATAATGCATATCTCTTAATAATTAAAAAAATATAGAAAGTAAAGCAACTATATCAGGCTTTTTGGTTGTTATACCCATATTAATGTATAATGCATACACCTACACATGCAGAGACTTATGTCTTTGTGCACGTAATTACAGGTTGTTGTATAAAGATTGCAGGTGCTTCTATTTTAACCCTGTATTACAGTATATTGAATTCAATACAGAAGTCACCCCAGCTTGATTCTCATTCTTCATCTCACCTCAGATCACCCTCTTTCTCTACTCCAGAAGCTCATAAGACAGGACAGATGATTTGACAGTCAATTGCATAAAGCAACTACTGTCCTAAGCATCATCTTGCCAAAAAACACATTGTGGGATACAGATAGAGCCCACCGTGTGCACTTTGTGTCTCCCCACAAATCATTGCTCTTTCCATGCTTCAGTTTTTGGATTTGCAGGGGCCAAACTCTGCTGCGTGGGACTCGAGCATGAACCTGGACTGGGTCCAAAGCCGGCGGGCTGGGCTCTGCTCTCCCTTTCTCGGCTGTGGGCAGGAGGTTACTCGAGGTAATTCAATGGGATTTCAGTGGAAATACCCAGGGGTGACATGAGTGCAAGTGCAATGCAGGAGAGAAGGTTCAAATTTGCATGGGTACAACCACGATTAACATTTGGCTGCTGTGCTTCAGAGCCTGTGTCAAGACACAATTTGGCTGCTGGATGTGCTGCCTGAGTGTTTCTGCCATCCATTTCAGGTTGAGCAGCTTTCTGGTTGTCAGTTTTCATGCTCCCTTTGTTGCTCTTTGCACAACAACATGACCACTAATTGCTCCAACTAATTAACTGTTAAAAGACAGTGTCTTGGTCCTCAGACCCAACCCATGGATTTGAGGAAAGCTTTCCTGAGAAGCAAAGACAGTTACAGTTATGAACACCCTAAAACCATGTCATTAGAGCATGCACCTGGAAGACACAGCACTTCATTTTGTTTTCTGTTTGAGGGCCTCGAGCAATACTTTTTCTTAGTCATCAGCCAGGGTGCTTCATAGTGGACAGACAGCATTTTTCCAGTGGAGATGGGATGAATGAAAATATTTGTTTCAATTTGAAATAAAAGAATTTGTCCAATCTGACTGTCTTCCTCTGACATCTGCCCATGAAATACAAAGTGGCAAGCAACAGCTCTGGACTTAAAACCTTAGTCCCTCCCTAACAGACTGGGTGGCCTGTTCAGCAAAGATTTCTCTGGGTTCCCAGGGCTTTCTTGCATTATTTAAAGCTGCAATAACAAAAATAGCTTCTTTTGAGGACTTTAGTATTTGGCAAAGCACCTCATTCTCTGAGTAGTGTTGTACCTTCAAAACTGGGGTCCTATGGATATAACCCCCCTCAAAACCTCCCATGCAGAGGGGATGTGTAATGTTGCTGATATAGCAGCATTGGCTGCTCCTTACCCAGCCAGAGCCAGCTGCTTGTAACAAGACCCTTGTTTTTGTCGACCAGAGATCTCATTTCTGGCAGACCTCTACAATGACCTGAGCATCACAGAAGGCAGACTTGTACTCAAGCTATAAATCATCAGGTCTTTTCTTTCACTACCTTTTGCATAGAAGGTAATAGCAGTCCCACTTTCTTTTGACAATGCAGTAATTTATCGTTCAACAGTGGCTTAATGAAAACCCTGCTGCTGTTCTCACTGGAATTTGAGAATCGACATTACAAAGAAGTCCTTCCTTGACCTTTCTCTCTTGGTGACTCCTGGAAATTAGAGTGTCTTCATTTTAATGAGCTCAGAGGATTGGGGAGTTGCAAGAAAAAAAATCAGCTTCAAAAATACCTAGTCTCCTCTTGCGAATATGTCAGGACGTGTTTTTAGATACAGAGCACTCTTACCTGAACAGGCTTGTGCTCTCCTTATTATGTGACTTCTCCAGCTCAGCTATTTCTTGGCTCCAGCCTATGGTTTATGATGCAAGGCCATGTTTACTTTGTGTGAGGTTAGTTGCAACATACAGACCAGATCTTCAGCTGATATAAATTACCCGTCTTTGTTCCTCTCTCTGTCACTTCTGCAGTCAAATCTAGATGGCAAACCATGGGTCACCTGTCTGTGTGTGTACGTATATACATATAGATAAACACACTCATACATGTTTGCAGCATATATACATCTTTGCAAGGCTTCCAGGAGCTGCATCTAACTGACAATGTAATCATACAAGCAAAATGGAAGAAAACACACTAAATGACAGTAAGAACATAACAAGGTCAGGAGATGCTGATCTCAGGGCTTTCCTCTTTCCTGAGGGTGGGAGGAGGGGTCCCTGGAGCTGCTCTGAACTGTGCCCACGTGCAGGGATGAGCTGCGGGTGATGTGGAGATGGAGCCCAGCACCTGGAAGTGCTGCCGCTCTGCAGTCCCGTGCTCACACTGTCTGGGACGTGACTTCTGCTTCAGGGCCAGGCAACTGCTGCTTTTCTAAGAATGATGGTTTGTGACTATGTAGCCACTGGCTGCAGGAGCTTGTAAAGGAAAACAAAATATTTGTTAGCAGTTGAAAAAACTCAGCTGGATGGTTTTTTTTTTTTTACCAAATAGTTTCAAAACTGTCAAGGCATCTTGTTACCTTTCAGGGAATTGAAAATTTTCCTTATTTTACCTTTTTTGTTAGGAGATTTCTTCCAGAACTACTGTTATGGGGTCAGTCAGATTTTAAGCCCAAGCTCATGGTTATAGAAACACTCCTCCTCTCTTTTACCAACCTGACTGTCTGATTAGAAATCCAGTCTGCTTTCACAGCCAAGGGAGAGGGATGGGTACCTCCAGAGGAAATTCGGATCTTAGCTGGATTTTGTTTCTTCTGAGAGAAAGATGAAGGTGACGAGGCACTTCATTTGGATGCTTAATGTTCAGTGGGAAGAACACAGGTTTGGTCTCTACTGTATGTCTGGGTTTCTAGTCCTGGAGATGGTATGAGCACAACTGTATAGAAGACTCTCTGCAGCTCAGTGTCTTAGAAAATCTTTGATGTGTGAACTATACATTAGAATTTGTATGGGTTTGGATGTTGTGTAAATAATAATCTTTTGTAGTAATACACACATGCTATCTTGCATACATATTTATTTAGTAGCAACTCAGAAAGCTTGGACATGTTTGCAAAGGGCTTTAATGGCAAATGTTCCCTTCTCATAATGAAAGCTGATACATAATGGAGAATCTGTAGGAAAGATAATTTATTCTATCAACATCAAATACACATACAAAACTGTATGGCTCTATACTTATATTTGCAGTTTATTAGCACAAATAATGGTGAAGTGAACAAAAAATAAACCCTACTGAAATATGGGAGAAGTGTCAGTAAACCTTCCCTTGCTGCTGCTTCCGTGCATTTATCCAACATTAGTGCTGAGCACTCTCAAACCAGGACTGAACAATTCAATTACAAGGAGAGCCAAAGAGAAAAAGACAGTGATTATTTTTTATGAAATCAGGGTAAAATCTGGATGGAGTAGCCATATGTAAATGTGGACGTTGGTATATGAAGGGATGAATTAATTTTATATATAAATTCCCTGACACCTTAAGTCACAATGGGAGTCTTGCAATGATGCTGCACCAGGACAGGATTGCTCTGCACATTAGCCAAGGGGTTCTTTCATTAAGGATGACTTTAGCCTACACTGGGTTTAGCTCATTTCTAATAACAAAAAAGAAGACCTTCACTACCTCACCTGGAAGGCAGCAGGAAACAGGGCTCACTCCTTCAGTGCTGCCTGAAGTCCCAGAATAAGAAAAGTGACTGCATTTTCCTTGATCATGTCAAAAAAAGTTTGCCATAGTTGTCAGTTTCTGACTGGCCTCTCTGGAGAGCTGGATGTCATTTTTCCAAGTGGGATGGTTAATAGATACAAGCTTTGCCACTACAAAATGAGGAAAACAGCTGCAGTTTTTACAGTCAGGTAGCTAAACATGGTCATCCCTGAGAAGGAATATTATGTTACGCTCACCTAGCTGTGGCGCAGTAAAAATTATACATGCCTTGTCTCCCCAGGGATTTTACAGCTATGGAGCTGAGGCACATTAATTATCCTGCCGTCAAAACAAACCATTCTCCTGTGCTGAGGACAAAGCTGCTGCTCGGAGCTGGCCTTAGAAGCTGGAATAACAGGGGCTATGTGAGGTTAGGGCTGGAGGTGAGCTGGCAGAGCTCCCCAGGGCAGGCATGCAGAGTGGCTGCCTGCATTCCCGCATGCTTAGCTCAAGCTCAGGCTACATCCCCTGCTATCATGCCCATTTTTGACAGCAAAAAAAACCAGCTTTGTCACCTCCTCTGTGTGAACATTGAAGGAAGGATGGGCATTGTCCCCTTCCCCTCCAAGCTAGGAACTCTCCTGAACATGCAAAAATTTCCAGTTGGTGTAGACACACCATAGCCCAGGCTGTGACGAGCCCTTTTTCAGCAGCTGCGTGCACAGCATTTGAGGAGGGGTCAGGGTGGGAACCACTGCTAGGGGCCCATCCTCATAAAGCTTCAAAACCAGTAGCAGATGACTGGGATGCAGTCCCACAGGGGCTGCTCAGTTCTTCACAGGTGCTATGACTGAAGTGGCAATAAGCAGAGCTGGTGTTTTCATGATGCTGTTCTCCATCCCTCTTCCATCAAACCCTAGTTGTAGTGAGTAAATTGTGACTGAAACAGAGACTCTAAACTTCTTGGCTTGTGTTTTTACATTTCAGTATAAAATCAGAATCTGGGATGTAAACCTGTGCAGCTAATCAGCCAGAATAAAGGTCCAGAGAACAGCCCTGGCTTACACTGGCTGCACTGGAGCCACAGCTCTCGAGACCGGCTGAGGATCTGCCCTTCACGCTGAGCAGAACGGCTGGTTCATTCCTGCCATGCCATGTTCGGTGTTGAGTGCAGGACTGCCTTAGGAGGCAGGCATGTTTATCACCCGCAGCAAAGTTTAATGGAGAGCCAACCTTTTTGGCAGCTTTTTATTGCAGGGAGGGGAGAGGGCTTATGTGAACTGGATTCATGAAGGTGGTTGTACAAATATTTGTTCTCTGCTCCTTAGCAGCAAAGGGATGAGTACAAACAACATCTCCATTTAAGGTCCCACTTACTTGTTACAAAAGACTTGATCCAATTTTGGTTTTGCTATAGACCTCCAGCTTGTTTTGTAGGTTGTGTAACATGTAGCTCAGCCCCTACTCAGTAGCATGGAAGAGAGGCAAGAGTCATGTCAGAGCGATACTGCAACAATGGAAATCCTCCTGCACAGGAGAAAGCTTTGCTCTGGGTAGTGGCTGTAAAAAGGGCACCTTTGGGATCCTCAGTCACTAGTACAATTCCATCCATATCTAGTTAACATAAGCATTCATCTGCACCCCATGAACACAGGATCTAGCCACGAGCATTCAAGCAACGGCATACCCAGTGCAGGTGGTTATTTACCCAGTGGGACTTGGCTGCTCCAGGCAGTTCTCCCTTCTGCAGTCACTGCATCTGAAGATACTGTTTGTACTATAGGAAAAAAAAAATCATTCTAAAGACAAAAAAAATCACAGGAAAAAATTTCAGCATGCTGATTCAGTGCACAAATTAGATTAGGACTGCTCTGCAAATGACCCAGGATCAGATCAGATTATCAAGACTGCAGTTTATAAAACCTCTCCCTCCCAGCTGGGATTAAACCTTAGGCCACATATTGAAAAGTAAAGAGAAAATGAAATATTGAATAGCTGCTCCCAAAGTGAACGTGGTCTATCCAGTATGTGATTTTTCCTACAGGAAAAATATTATTTGATTATGGCATAAATACTGTGCCATATTAGACATCTAAAGGAAGACTAAGCCAGTGTTTACTTTAATTCTGGTGCTCTCTAATAATAAGGCCTTTGATTTTGCAATTTTGGTACTATTCTTTTATGCTGTAGATGGCTAGATTTTGTGCTTAAAAATGATTAGTTTTAAACCACCTGTTGGGTGGTGGACCACAGGTCGTTGCTCTGCCTGTAGGAAAACTGTAATAAAAATAACAGTTTGAACAAACTATTTTGGATGATTCCAAACCCCAAAACATTTAGTCTTAATTTCCTTTTGAGATTTCATATCAGGTTTATATCATCACTGTAATTTGATATTAATATTTTTGAAGTTTAAGTACAGGAACATTTCTCCAGTTGTTTTTAGTAAGTTTCCCATTAATGTCTACTAAACTGGAGTCAAGCATACATTTAATTATGGAGTGTCTGCATGATAGCATAAAATCTCAAACGAAAAAGAAACACTCTTTTAATATGAATAATCTGGAGATTTAAAAGTATCCGTCATCTTTAAATAGCACTATATTGATGACTAAAAGCAGCACTAATGTCTATTGCACTATGCAGCCTGTAGTTTAACAACCATTTATTTTAACCCTCTACGTTGCAGGCATGCAAGTGGAGCATACTGTAGCCCTCAGTTTGGATGGGATTAATGTAACCATCCAAAGGTTGGGCCTCTGCTCCCCAAAACTCCAGGACAAGAAGAGACAGACAAGCTCCTCCAGAGTATCACCTATCCTCTGCTGAGGGGCATCATTCCTTAAGTGAGATTTCCTCCTTTTAGTGTTGAAGGGCACTAAAGATCTTTTAAGTAGATAACACTAATTCAAATGTACCTAATACAGCTCTAATGCTAAAATATGGGAATCAGGATTTCCACTGAGAAACTGAAATGTGCCTTTAGAAAATTCTCATAAAAACTTTTGTTGTTTTCACTGAAACCTCCACAGAAGTTTTCCCAGTGCCAAGGGAACTAATAGCTTTGGGGTTCCTTTCTACAGTTTAAAAAGCTAGTATTCAAGTAAAATACTATTTAGAAGACTCCAGTAAAATTACAAAGAATTGGTAGCAATTCAGAAACCAACATTTGTATTTATATTAGATGTGAGGCTGCTTGAAATGAGCCATGTACAGTCAATACCAGCAGTGTGGGGCACAGTTGCCAGGGAGGGCCAGCCAAGGGCACGGGGAGATGCCACCACGGTGGTGAGCTGTGACATCTACTGCCAGCCACACAATGGGCGAGCAGCAGCATGCCTTCCCCATCCTCACTCTCACACTGGGGATGTATCTCACCCTGTAATTTATAAAATTGATCTTGCCAAAACTGAACAGAAAAGAGGAGAGTGGTGTGACCTCAGTCAGGAGGAATGGTCCAAGCACAGCACAGGAATTGCTGGGCTTTGATCTGCGGCCAGCACCGCATCCCTGCCACTGGGGAAGCTACTGAGGAAACAGATTTTGAAAGCGTGGCCTTCCTCCAAGGCTCTGGGTTCTGTTCCCAAAAATGTGGCCTTGCAATTTTGCATCCACTAGCTGCAGGTAAGAAGGTTGTAACATCCAGTGCAGCAGAACAAGATAAGCCCCAGTGAGGATTCCTGCTCCTCTCTTTGGATAACAAGAAGCAGCTCAGAAGTAACATCCCCAGGGAAGGAGCAGTTTCTGAAAAGCCATGCTCTGTATACACAGACATCTCTATTTCAGCTCTTCATTAGGGACGTTGTCTGTTTATTTCTTGATTTTGTTAAACCAACTTATCTTCTTCTTGTAAATACCACTACTGAGACTCAGGATCCAGCTATCAGGAGGATGGGAATGTGCTGTCTGAGGGTCCAATCTTGAAAAACAGGTTGAGGGATGCCTGTGCCCCTCTGGGTTGTTGTTTACCCACTCTGTCCAACTGGCTCCTAAAAACCTCAAACCCTCCCAATTATTAGTTTTTTTTTTTTCCCTTTAGGCCTTCCAGCAGTTACGCGATGGGTCAGAGTCTTATCGGTGTACATCAATCACTCAGTTACATCACTGGAACGCTGTAGACTTTCATCCACCACAACAGAAAGAGAAGTCAGGTCAGAGTCTAAATGAAAACTTATCCCTTCCACCAAAGATAACACAGTCTTTAACTCTGTCTCAGAAGTGGGGTAAAAATTAAGTGGCTGGTGGAGGCAAGGCCTCACAAAGGTTGCCAATAGCAGTAAAATTTGTTTTGCAATCACTCTGTCTGCCAACTGAGTAGACAAATGTGTGCTGGAATCAAACCTCTTGATGCCTCTGCCTCTTGCAAGTCCTCTACCCTCTCAGCAACTTGGCCTGTCCACCAGTAATTAAATTACCAAGAGTTTCCTGTCGTCCAGAAGGGATGTTGTGAAACAGGACTCCCTTTACTCTTTGTAACATAACACAACCAAGAGAAAGAGCATTTGGATTTTTGTCCTTGAATACCATAAGATGTCTCTGCAGAAACACTGAATGTAACTCTCCCAACACATCAGAGGAATTGCAAGCTAGATGATCACCTGGCTCTCCTTGTCCCTGCCAGCCCCTCCGCTCCCTCTTTCCAAGGTTAATAAGCATTACATAGATTGGGAGATATGGTAGGGACAGTATGTCTGGTGTTTGTTGGGCTCCAGCAAAGAAAATGTTCATTTTGCTTCTGAGTTATATTTGTAAATATTTGCAAGCAATAGAGAAAAATTGATATTTTATTAAGCCTGTTTACAAAACCTAGAAGACCTGAGATAAAGCTGTGCATTGGAGTATAGGTGTTTTCTTCCTTTCTGAATGTATTTAAGGAACCTAAAAAAAATAAAACCGACAAGATGTCAGCAAGATGCTTTGTGAGAAAGCCCCATGCGCTGCTGGCAGGAAGGGCAAAGTGAGTTCACGTGCTGCCGGGCTCGAGCAGCCCCTGGCAGTGAGGCCAAGCCCCGTGCAAGCCAGTGTTTCATGGCCCATGCAGGGCAGCCAGCCACCTCAATTTAACTGACTTCCACTCATCTTGATCTTTATCTCCTATATTTGGGTTTTTTTCTAAACTATTGAGAAAACTAGGTACCATTTTAAGCTAAAATACAATCGTAAAACCCCAATATAATTCAAGCAAATTTCTCTTAAAAATCTGAAAATGAGAGACTATCCAGAGTAAAATTTCAACCATTTAAACACTGACAAGAAATCAATTTGTTTTCTTTTGCTAAATATTTTTTAAATCTCTTAGCAGTCCAAATGGGATGTGGAAATCATTTCCTCTCAGATGACAAACGACAGGCTAAATTCCACTCCCTCTGTTCACTTTAGGCTTGACCTAGAGCCGATAGGAAACAATGAGAGTCTTTCTGTTAACTTTAATGGATTTTATGTCAGACCCATTAAGTAACAGCTTATTTCACTTCATTGATTGTGATGTCAAAAATGAGGTATTAGAGTGATTATGGATGGCAGACACGTTCACAGAGCAAAAACCCAATGGTGGGAAGAAAAAAGGAGAGTAAGTTTTTGTATGTTGATGTCATAAACATCGATTAAAAATGGTCCTCTTTGCCTGTGGAATGGGATTTAAACGTGGAACCGGTTTATTCTGGCCTGGTATAAGTGTGAACATTTTTCATTTACTCTTGAAAAGGCAAAAATTTGTGGATATATAAAATATTGGTACCAAATTTGTTCTTCATGGGTAACACGTTACTAGAAAAAAATCTTCAAAAGCTTCCACTTTTGGAGGCTTAGTGTGGATGCCAAAATTCAACACCTGCAAGAGGGAAGTTACTGCAATTTTCTTTTTTTTTTTTTTTTTTCCCCCAAGAGTGGGGTGTAGCTAGTGGTAATGATATTCTTGGAAGGCCATGATAATGAGACCCCATCAGTGCAACTGGAGGATTGGGTGGGAGACTCCATCTTGTAGGTTCTATTGACACTGAAAGTATATATTGTTATAACACGGTTAGAGTAATTCTTCATTCTCTATTGTAGACTTCCTAAAGGCAAGCTACAACACAGAGTTGCAAAACTGTGATTTTTCAGGGGTTCTTGACAGTACAATACAAAAACTTAAACTGAAGACAAGGGTAGCTGCTTAGCTCCCAGGTCAGGTTGTCCTGATTTGATCTTTTGTATAAAATTCTCTTGATGAGTGAATTTTACCTTTATATTGCCTTTTAATAGACTCTTATTTGCCTGTTATCTTAAATTACATACTATTTTCTGTGGGAGGAATTGACAAATGTTCCAAGGGCTATGGGCTACTCACCATAACCATTGGGTTAAAATCCCTGATTATCTTTTTTATGGTGTAATAACTAAAAGCCAGAAAACCCTAACATTCAGTATTTCTAAACAAGCCTTGAATTCTGGTATCTTTATGACTAAAGCTTCCCAGAGGAAATACTACAGAATCAATATCTGAAAGCAGGATATTTCTGTATTTTTTGAAGTAAAAGTTCTCTGCAGTTATTAACAGACTTGATTCATCTGATGACTCAGAATTTGTGCAGCTGGTCCAAGGCCAGTACAGAGACTGACAAGTGCTGCTTTTCTCTCCTCCTTCTCTAGAGATGCGATCTTGTCTCAGCTACACAAAGCACCTCCTGCCCTTCTGTCAACTTCTCCAACTAAGGAGAAGGTTGAATGCATAACATGCAACAAAGAGGAATTTGATTTTTCACTCCAACAGAAAGGTCTCTGTGTAACAAGTAAATCAGTGTGATCCTACTAGATACTGTTACCAACTGAAATATATTTGAGGTACATCATGAATCCAGAAGAACCCAAGTTTGCTAATCAAAATAAGGAAAAATTATCAGTGTTTTTGAAACAGTCTCAATAACTGGTATATTAGAAGATGTGCTTTTAGGATCAAGTATGCCATGGGATCTTAGCAACTTTCAAACAAAAAAAGACCTTTTCATATTTTTCGTTGTTTTAAAAGATAGATTAATATAAAATTTTATCTTCTTTGGTTTTCTCAATAGACATTTTGAAATCTATGTAATTTTATTTACTACTGGAAATACAATACATGACAAGACTATTATTTCATACACAGACCAAATGACTGCAAAATCATGTTTCTCCATTATTTTCCTGAAGATGCAATTAAACTTCGTTAGTGACATAGATAATCAAATTATGATTTCATGTCTGCCTCTTGTTTAGTAGATTTACTCTCATTGATTTTAAGTCCTTAAATCAGTGAACAACCAACATATATTCTCTCTGCATTTTGGTTTAAGTTTTCTAAACAATTGGAGCTTGTATTTTCTCTGACATATTTAGGTTTTATTTTTATTCTAAAATTCCAGACTCACACAAAATTTTAAAATGTTAATAGTTCAGCCACTAGTTTCAAAGGGGCTCAATGGTTCAGTTCACAGATGATTTAAATAGTCAAATTATTTTAAAACTTCTCTCTCTTCTGAGAGTTTATAGCTACAGTACTCATTTCCCATTAATTGCTCTCATGTTAAAGATTCCTATTGACTTGAAGTATTTCTGTATTACTCCCCAAGGTAACTGTTTATTGTCCCCACAAAATCTTGTGCGTTTGTGGCCATGAAAAATACAATTTTCTCAGAAATATTGACAAAAGGGAAACCTTCAGCAGAATGTGACATTCCATTATCTAGCCTAATATAATGTAATACAAGGCATATCCCTCTAAATTCACTTGTTTTACTTGCAGTAAGTCTTCTTTATTATATTACTAGGTAATGCTGTAATCCCATTTCAGGTTTAATGCTGGCAGCAAGAGCGTGGTGACATCAGGTAAATGTTTATGTTTCAAAACTTCTACTGCAAGGGACTGTATATGCCAATGAAACAGCCCTTCTTAGATACCTGTGTCACCCCAGAAAAGTTGTCCAGGACAGAACTAATTCCATTAGTATTTGGAAAGCTATTTATAAGCCTGCCTTCAGTGAGATGACCTTATTAATTAGATTGGGGGAAGTCTGAGGAGGGAGAGGTGCTCATTTCACAAGACCATTGACATGCATTTCAGTAAGACAGGCTTCTCCTTCACACTATGCTCAAAAAATACTTAGATAAAGCAGAAATCTGGGTCAGTTTGCAGCAAGAAAAAAAAAAAAAAAAGCTACATGCATGCTGCCTGCAGGACCCTCATCCTGGTGCACACCCAGAACATAACTTTTTACAGGGTAGCTCTGCTGCCATGTGTCCTTGGATGCATTAAGAAAGCCCAAGCCCTTCTCCTGAGGGCTCTGGGTTGATTTGCCCACCTGATCTGTACTGCAGAGATGCATTTGAGGACATGCTAAGAGGGAGTACAACCTCAAGTTTTCCCCTTGGTGCTCCAGAGCACCCCACAGCTCGCACTGAAGCATGAGCTTGTGCCCAAAGTGCAGCACACAGCACTTTATCTTGGGCTCATCTGAGGCCTATTGGTGTACTGGTCTTACAGACCACATTATTGCAAAACTGATTTTTGTATCAGAAACTTGAAGAAGAAATAGAATTTCCTTCAAAAATTGCATCAGTAAGATACGTTTTACCAGCCAAGAATATATTTTTTAGAATATATTTCTACCATGGGCACACATGTGTATGAAGCAGGCACTTGGTTACAGCCATACTTACTTTAGAATTTGCTCTCTAAATCTAAGGAAGGGAAAGCACTTTACCTCTAAAACTTCTAAATCAAACCTTAGTGAAACCATAACCTTCCTCCATTATCATGTACACTCCTAAGAGAGGAAGGCTAGATTCTCATTCTGTTTGTTATGAGGCAGAAGGGTATTTTTCTCCACCCTTACTTAGCAGAAATGCTTGATTTGTTCTCCCATGTAGACTGGGAGTGGAGAGGAGTTTCACCTGTCAAACTTGTTTCCCATGCCTCATTAAGGGCCCCGTGCTGCTCAGCTTGCTTCCCTGCTGTATTAAATTGGCTAAGAGCTTCCTGAGCCATAGCATGCTGCCCTGCTGCCTCCAAAGTCAGCCTGTCACCACTGGCAACTCCAAAAAGTAAGTACCTGAGAACATTAGCACTGTCCCATCACCAATACCTCTGTTTTGGAGCCATGGAGCTACTTAGAAATGTTTGCTTTCGCGTTATCTGTTTAACGAATGAGGAGACTAGTTACTGTGCAGGCTCATAAGAACTTGTCTGTGCCAAATGGCTAGAAGAAACTCTGCTTTTGTGTGAGATGTTTAATTTTATTAATATTACCTCCTGATAGAACTTCATTCACCACTGGCATCTTGTGCAGCACTTAAACCTTCATCTTGGGTGAGGAAAAGGAAGCTTTCAGCAAGTCCTGCCTGTTTGTTTGACAGATTTGCGCAACCCAAGACAATTTTGCAATGTAGTGAAGGCTACAGACCCCACTTTTGTGTCCCTATTTGCATAATCCTATAGAAGCATTTGATGTCTGATTCAGAAATTATGTATATCTGTGTGTGTCAATTCTGTGCTCAGAAACAATCCAGGAGTACAAACTTCTCTATCCCTAGACAAGTAGATGGTGCCTCTGAAGGACCAGCAGGAGGTTCTGCATGGGTAAAATTTGACCTAGAAATAATAAGAGCAAACCACATAGCTCATGTACTTTACTGCTGAGACTGTCAAGAATTGCAATTAGTAACAGATTTGCTATGCAGACACCTATTAGGTGTCAAATGGGTCTCTATTAGGTGACAAATGGGTGTCTATTAGCTATCAAACTGGGATTGCCTAGTTCATTTTCAAGAATCCATTTTACAAATACTTCATAGCCCTGATCAGAACTAAATTCTCTTTGACCAATGAAAAAATAATAGGTTAAATTTCTTATGAACAAGCCCTTGTCTGTTTGTTTTCAATACATTACTCCTTCCAAATGCATTATGTGATAGTGCCCCACAGCAGGGATGTATTCAGTGAGGAAAGTTCTTCCATTTCTTTTAACCCTGACTCATTTATTAAAATCCATTTCTGGCTGAGCTCACTATGACGTATTTCTAGTCTTAAGAACATTTTTTAATCAAATGGACATTGGGTATTTGAAGGTTTTTTTCTTTCACACTTTGTAAATAACAGTAATCAAGATAATAAGGTTTTGCTTCCTTGATTTTGTCTGCTTAACACCAATGCTTAATGCCAATTTTTAGCATTTAGATTTAATGGTTCCCTGGCCCATAATAAGGGGTTTCGTTTGTTGTGAGTTTTTTAAGGCATTCTGATTCATTAGATCATAAAAAGCAATTACAGAGATGAGTTCAACAAGTTACTGGTACTGAAAACACATTATTGGTCAGGGCTCTCTAACAATATCTATGCTGAGTAATTTAGTTGTCTGCTTAAGAGATACAGACATTCAGTTCAAAATCTTCCAATCTCATCACTGCAGTCATGATGGTTGGTGGTCTTCCCAACCTGGTTCCACTTGGTCAAGCTTCATGATTTGAATGTTCTCATTTTCATTCAAAATAAACAAATTTGAAACAGTGATGATTTTTTTTTTAACTATACCTTGCATCTGTAAATCTTTGATGCTCCAGCGACAGGAAGTTACACCAATTGTTGTTTTAAAGATCTAACAATTTGTGAGATCTGTGACCACAGAACAAAGGTGAAAAAACAGTCTTTGAAAATTATGAGAAAAAGTCTCTGTGACACATTTGCTGGTAGAGTCTAGATCAAATGTCAAAGGCAGCAGGGAAGGAAACAAAAATGAGAGTGGCTTGGGAAGAGACAGAAGGAAGAGTCAAAGAGGAGCAGAGGGCGTGAGATAAGATGGAGACAAAATGCAATGCCTCTGTGCACACCTTTGAAGGTCTCAGCAGATTCATTTTACAGGAGTCAGTCAAGTTTTTTACCAGAATCACAAAGAAGCCAGCCTTCCAGTCATGGTATTCATAATGTCACACATTCCTGAACATTTACAGCCTGAAAGAGTGAATTATTGGGGCAGTCATAGGGGAGTGCAAGGATGGGAGTGTGGTATTGAGCAGGAAGGTAGCTGTGCCACCACGAGGTCTACTTCAAAATAAAACCACGCTGTTAGGATACAACCGAAGCTTCAGATGTTCAAATACAGCTGTGTGTGTGTGTGTCTGGGTTCTGCAGTGGTGTCCTCAAACTTTGCTCCTTTTGAATTAACAGGTAACATAAGCAGTATGAAACTTTATTAGCAGTGACACTGTTAAATCAGATGACAGATTGTACCAATTTATTAACAGTGATATCTCACTGAGATTAATGGAAGTATTTCTCAGGGAACTAGCTTGGCTCTGCATTTCAGGAGCTCTCCTTTCCAGCGACAAGCTGTATCCTCCCTTTTCAGCAAAGCTGAGCAACTGTCTGCCTGCAGTGGTCTTCTGGCCCAGCCCCAGCTATCCTTGCAGCAAGCGCCTGCTGGAGTCCAAAATCTGTGATTTGTGCCAGAAAAGCTTATTCCGTCCTGAAACTAGAAAAATCGAGGGGCAAATCTTGCCATGGCAGTTTACAAAGCTGTTACCACCTAATTGTTTGCTCACTCCTGCCATGGAGGAAGAGTTAGTAAAAGGGACTGAGGGCCATGAAATTCAGATTTAGCTTGACCTCCAGCCAAGTCATGATCTTCACACTTCCTTCTGCTGCCTGTGTGGAGGTGGTTACCTGGTGGAGGGGACACGTTTGGCTGAGGAGGTGATTTATAAACCATCACAGCTGCAGTCAGCAGATCCCATCTGTTTCAGTCCTAAAGATGGTGGTGGCAGATACAGTTTATTTGTCTAAACCAGTGGTTTGCTTTGGTGTGCCTATACTAATCACTTTTGTTGAGGGCTGGAACCATTCAAAATCCCATTGTAAACAAGATCTTAGATTAGAAGACAGAAGTTTGGATAGAATTTAATATTCTCCTAATTCATGCCCTGATTTGTACTATGTAAACCAGCAGCACGTTAATCTTACAGAAACACGCTTGACATGGTCTCTTCACTTAGTAAAATAACCCCCGCTTGCAAAATTTTGATTTGATTAGGTAAAATTATGGATTACAGCTGGTGGAACTGGGCAGTTAGTTAGCTGAGTTATCAGAAGCAGCCTAGCCACTGTAACCTTGCTTTGGAGAGGAGTAAGTTTTTCCACGCACAGCTTTATGTGACAGGAGGGCCACGGTTTTGCTTGGAGGAACATTCTGCCGCACTGGGCAGCCCCCGTACTCGGGGGCCAGCGGGTGAGGTCACCCCGGGGCCAGCCCCTGCCACGTCCCTTGCAGAAGGGGTCCTTCAGCTTCTGGGTTTAAAAATCGGGCGTGCTGACATCGCCAAGTCCTCATCTATCAGCTTATTTGGGTAAGTGTGTTGAGACAATGGCAGTTCAACCGTTCGGCGCTGTTAAACGCGGCCGTCCCTGCCAGGGCTGCGGAGGGATGAGCTGCAGCCCCGGCACTGCTGCTCCTGTTTTCCAGGCCGACCCTGGAACCCCGCCCCCCCCTCCCCGCTCAGCCTCGGCCACCCTCAGCGCGACCCCGCGGCCGGACCCCGGTCTGCCAGCTCCCGGGGGAGAGGCGGCCCCGGCGGCGGGCTGGCCTCCGCCGGCAGCCCCGGCCTCGCCTGCCCGAGGGGGGCTCCCCGCTTCAGGCCTCCCGCCATTGCCGCGGTGCGGCGGGGGCGGGCCGCTGCGGGCCCGGCCGCTGTGGGCGGGCAGGGGCGGAGGGAAGCGCGGGCCGGGCGGGCTGAGACGAGCCGAGAGGCCGGTTAAAGCGGCCGCCCGCAGCCGCCCGCCCGGCTCCCGCGCCTCACCGACGGACGGCGCCGGCCGTCGCTGCGCGCCGCAGGCGGTTCGCACGCCAATGAGGGCCCGGACTCCGGCCCTCGCCGCCTCAGGAGCCGCCCGCAGCCTCCCGTCCCGACCCCCCGCCCGCCGCCCGGCCGGGGCGGGCGGCCCGGACCCATGCGGCGGCTCCAGGAGAGGTTCAGGAGGTGAGGTCGCCCCCTCCCCCGGCGGGGACACCCCCCGCCCCTCTTCCTTCGCGGCGGGGCCGCACTCCTCTCCCTCCGAGGGATGGGAATCCCTGGCTGCTCCCGCGCTCCCCTCACGGCCAGGCGGGCACTCTGGGGCTGGGGGCCCCGAGCGACCGCGGCGGAGCTTGGGGTCGTGTGAGGGCTGGGGTGGAGGTATCTGAGATTTCCGCGTCCCTCCCGCCCAATTTTGCCTGGCGCCGGTTGCCGCCCCCGGAGCCGAGGGCCCGCAGCATTGCCAGTGCCGGGCGGGGAGAGCAGCGCCGTCCCGCCGGGGTCTTTTGGGGGCGGTGGGGTTCCACATGTCTTTTACTTATTTTTTTTTTTTTGTTTGTTTTCTTTCATTCTTTCTTCCCCTCCTTTAAATGGGAGAAGGTTCACGCATCCGGCCGTGTGTCACAGCCCCGGCCCCGCTGCCTCCCCCGGCCCCGGCCGCGCCTCCCGCGGAGCCCGACCTGTGGCTCCGGAGCCGCACCGGCCTGGGCCGGGCGAGGCCCCCGCCGCCTGCCCCGGCCCCTCAGCCTCCGCGCCCCTCAGCTGGGCGCCGGGGCTCTTTGTCTCTCCGGGTGGATCGAAGATGCTGCTCGTATTCCCGCGGGGTCGGTTGGGTAGCAGTGTGATGGAGGTGCTTGGTAAACGCGTGTGTGTGGGGGGGCTTTAGGTACTTAATTGCTCAAACTCCAGGGGCAAGGCTGGTAACTGTTGAGTGACAGTCTACCTCCCAGACAAGACCAGTTTCTACAATGGTTTACCTCAGCAAGTACGCTGCTGTAGGGCTGTCCTGCTCTCCTTTCACCGACTTGCTCAGAGGGAAATAAAATTGAAAGAGAGAAAAATAAGAATGTGATCAGATCTGGTTTCTGTACTAGCCCCACACCTAGGCTGTTACGCTGGCTGATACCTTGCCCCTGAGGTCAGATGTGCCGCAGCACCTGGTGTTACTTCTGTTCACTCTTCACTTGAAATTTTGCCTTTTGTACTTGCCAGAAGGTTGAGGAGTCTTTTGGGAGGTCAGTGGGATCACAAGCACTTTTTTTCCCATGACCTAATCTATGTATGATACCACAACTGTTAATGGATTCTCAGAGTATTGCAGATTTCATTTTATCTTTATTATCATGCTGTAAGTACGTGAACCTTTACACAGCATGTGATTTCACTGATATTTCCAAATAAGTGGTTTGCTTCTGTACTGATATGAATTATTTCTGTGACTCAGTTGTTCAGCAGTAGTAAAGATTGTGTGAACAGTTACAAACCACAACTAGATTTTTTTCTAATCCAGGAAGGAAGGTGCCTAGTCCTGAGAAATATAGCTCTATTTTTAACTGAATGGACTGAATTTGTAAAGAGGAGATATCTTCCAATTTGGTCAAAGAAGTAAGCTTTTTATAAACCTATTTGTTTATCTTCAAAATCTTACCTAAATGATCATCATGAGAATAGATCAGCACTATATTTTGACTTGCTTGTGATTTTTGGGGGGTTTTGGTTTTCCTTTTGAAAACAAAGAGCCTAGATAACATAAAAATTGCTTCAATATCTAAATATGTAACCCTATTTCATGGGTGCCAGTGCTGTTTTTGTGAAGTTATACCCACCTTGTTGCAGTTTCTCATATGCTGTTATTTGTGTCTTACTAGGTCTAAATGGCCTCTCCTGCTGTTGGAAAGCACAAGAAAAAAAAGATACAAAAATGGAGTAATGTGCTTTTAAGCTGGTAAAAGGAAGTATGAGGCCTTTTGAGCTGAATAAAGGAAATGTACTTCCTGAAAAAGACTAAAAAATCCAGATCTTTGAGGCTACTATCAGTGCTTGCTGTTTCTGATATTTTACTTCATGCATTAAAGAGTAATTCATTCAGCAGATGGGAGTCAAGAATAAAGCAAGATTTGAAAAGTGCTTTTCTCTTTTCCAGTTTTGGGTAGAAGCTTCCTGTGATACCAGGCAAATGCCATACAGATATATGCACTAGATTTTGGATTTTATAATTTACTTTTCTAAGTTGAGTTTGCATGCCAAGACAAGGAATTTTTCTTCCTCCTTGCTCTCTCAAATACTGTGATCTCTCAATTCTGGAATCACTATGAAAAATACAGCATCTACTTCTTGGAAACGAACAGGGTCTTGAGAACCAGGGTCTCTTACAAAGAATGGATTAATCCATATGTTTAATGTTTTAAATATTTGAAGTGTTTTGAGATCAAAGTTCAAGTAGTGTAAAGGGAGGGGTATGAGTTTCTTCTCCCTTGTTTTAAATTGTCACATGTCTTTCTCAATATCCCTTTTTCACTTATTGTGAATGTGCTCATCAAAGAAGGTTGTTTGCATGCTGTGAAACTATAAAGCTTGGACTTCCTTGGCCTCAAGTTGTTCTTGAGTTTTAAGAATACATCTAAATTGTGAAAATGAGCTCATAACTCAGTTCAGTGCAAGAGCATTCTGCTCTCATGGCTGACTTCAAGTACTTATTAGACTGTTAATTTCAGAAATTTCCATTTCTGATCTTGAAGGCATTAATATTTCATATTGAAGGTCTCGGATTGTCAGTATCTTAAGTGGAGAAGTATTTATGCATTCGTGTAAGGTAATGCTGCATATACCCTGAATAAATGGCTCTGGTTTCATTAGAGTTCCTATTAAAGAATACATTAGGGATTTGTTAGAGAATCAGAAGGCTTCACTTAAAGATGTTTTCTCTAAATTGTATCCCAGTTCAGTGGGACCTTATCAGACCATCCTGCATGTGATAATAACCTTTAATGGTTGTGTTAGCGCGAGCCTGTCTTGAAGGAGTAAACAGCATCTGAGTGCTGTGTATTAAGTTTCCTCTTTTAGAAAGGTGAGATTATATTCCTCACAATTATCTTTCTCAGAAGAGGCAATCTTGACCTGTAGATAGAAGGACGAACAATGCCCCTGTGTTGCAGTATTCATGTAGCAGAAAGCTAAAAGCATCCATTGTTGTTGGTGATGTGGGGTTTATTTATCTTTGAGAAAGAACAGAACAGTTTTGCATCTAGACTGTGCATAAGTCAGGAACCAAATTCTTCTGCCTTTATATTGCAGTGTCTGACCTTCTTAACCATGTGTGTCAAAATAATTTTTCCTGGGTTTCACAGAGCAGCTGTTTTCAAACTTAAGGTCTGTTTCTCAAGGCATTAAACATGAACTGTCAAACTGGAAATGAAACAAACTCAAGAGAAGCATTGGCTGGAATTATTGCCCTGTTCAGCCACTTTTTAAATGTTCCTTCCTCTAAAGCTGTTCCTGATAACCTTTATAAATAGAATTATAAAAAAGCATAGGGAAATAACTGAAGCTTTGATTTACTGAAAATGTTGTCTGTGAGTAGTGACCTGAGCAAACATGCTCCAGCATTTGCTGCCTGAGTCTTGCAACCTGTGGCATTCAATACCCTTAAGCAAGGAGAGGTGCAGGAATGTCAAATGTACAGCAAAGTTAGGTGCTGGGGTGTTGCAAGATCCTTTTCTGTAAGGTAGAGGTAAAGTCCAACTCTTCCTCTCCTGCCAAAACACACTAGTAGTGGTGGTGGTGTTATTAGTATAAACATGTAGGTGAAGCGGATGGTAAAGTACTGCTACTGGTAGTGTTCTGCTAGAATTCTTTGGTGGAAGAAAGGCAAATTTGAGCTGCTGTGGGAGTCCCTTTCTCTTCAACAGCTGTGTATTTTTGTTGTTGTTTTAAAGGAAATAATCATAATTGAATTATATATTAAAAAAAAAAAGTTTGAAATATTTTGTGTGAAGTTTTCTGAAACCTGCTGCTTGTCTGTTTTGCCAGCCTGAAGTTACCACACAGATGAATGTATATTTGCATCATTCCTGTGCTGACACAAACTAAGGAGAAAAATCCCAGCCCTTTGTGTAGATAGCAGGGAAAAGATACCTTTGCTAATGCTTCTGTTTTACTGCTAATAACAGTCCTTAAATTAGTGAGAATAAGAGGCCCTGGTAATAAATGGACTTTTCTGAAATGTTTATTTCCATAATTCTGTCTAAAATCCAACATTACCCCATGCTCTGTTATGACTGCTTTAGAAAGATCCAGTATCTTTTTTACTAAATAAATATAGATAAGAGGAAAAAAAATTAAAAAGAATCCTCTAATGGATAATAGAAGATCCAATTATTGGGCTATCTTCAATTATTTGTAGATTTTTAGATGAAGACAATATCTGATGTGGAAATTTGTAACAAGAGAAATTACAAAGCTAATACTGAGGGTAAGCTTATTCGTTTGGGGGCGGTTGTTATTTCCTGCTTCTTGTGAGACTTCCAAGGTACCACTATGGCCTTTGGAGAAATGTAATAATACTCTAGATGCAGTCAGTGAAAGGTTTCCCATGACTTTGAATTTATGAAGTTGGGCAAGGGCAGTCTAATCCTGGTCACTCAACTGAGCCAACAGATGCTTTTATTTTTAAATGTTTTCCTAACTTGGAAGCAGAACTGAGTAAACAGAATGCTCCATCTGTAGAGGATGCTGAGATGGTCTTCAGCAGCTGGTGAAGACCTGTATGCACTGGGCAACAAAGCTATTTTCCAAATGTTCTGCAAGCTTGTGTATATAACTACAATGTCATTATCCTCATGGAGGTGACAGCAACGTGTTATTTGTCACTGACAAAAGAATTGCCACTTTTTAACCATATGTTAACTCCCATGGAATTTTTCATTTGCGAACAACCATTTATACTCAATGTCTGTGAATTAAATTCACATTTTTATTATCCTTTGTATTAGTAACAGCTGAAACTTCTTTGACATTGCCACACTTTGGAGAGAGTTCATGACACTGTTATTCTGTCTATGCTGTTAAATTTTCATGTATCCATATAGAAAAAAATGGTTTACAAATCACTTAAATCAGTTGAGAAAACCAAGTGTCTTTTCCCATAAATTTGGAACTGTTTACTCAAACAAGATTCTGGTTGGTTGGTTGTTTTTCCCTGGTTTGAGATTGGCCAGTATTTTATGGATGTCATAAAAATAGGTCTGGTTTTGACTTAAACCAGGAGGGACATGGGGGAGGACCAAAGTTTGTCTAACAAGCTCTATATAAATCTAGCTAACAAAGCTGCTCTCACTTCTGAACATACAGACATGTTCTGTATTTGTTGTGAAGCTGTTCCTGGCTCCTTGGATACCTGACTAATTGTCAGTGCATGGTTTTATAATAGTTTGGAGTAAACTGGAATTTATTGTTGAAAGAGAATCACTTTTGTATGATAGTAGGCTGTGCTGGGATAACATACACAGTATTGTAGCTGGAGTAGTTCATAACTTTGATTTGACTGTCTGGTTGCATATAAATGTGTGCTGCCTTTTAGAGGTTTTTACACAGATTTAAACTGTGTAGTTTCACAGAAACAACTCAGGTGTTTGTTTTTTTAGAATAGTTAAATGCAACCTTTGTATTGGCAAGTTCTTCCAAAACTTTCTAAAGCTTTATCATATTTCATTTGGCTTGCATAGACTGTGTTTGGTGTGATTGTTTGTTAGGTAATGTCTGAAAATTCTTAGAGAAAAAGATAGAATGTGTATGGTTAAGCCTCTTGAAATTTTTTCCTCTTTGAAGTTAACCATTAGTCTCCTTTCATGTCTTTGTAGCTTGGATCTTAGTAACAGACAGAAAGTAGGATTAGCCTCAAAGACAAATTGAGCCATCTACACGAATATTGCTTGCTATCAGAATTGACAAGTCAATGTTTAAGTTGGTTTATTCTGAGGTGTTACAGAACTGGAATATTGCTGTAGTTTCAAGAACTTTTAAAAATAAGAGTAACCCTTGGCAGATATGGTGAAGTCCATATTTCAAGAGTAATTTGAGTCCATATTATGTAATTTAAACAGGAAATAGTTAATTCTTCATCCGACCAACATCCACTGTTAGAAAAGAGGGTCTGACTTTTGTATACAAAGTCTTGATTAAAGATAACCATCTACTGTGACAGGCAGTCACAGAAATTTATTTAACTTATGTTCCTGTTAAGAGAACTTATTTGGGAGAACTTACAATTTAAATAACAGTTACTTTTAACAAGTATGTACTTACAATTTTTAACACTACTAAGTTGGAGGTATTCCTTCATGACAGTCCAAAGAGATGATTTATTAACTTTCCTAAAAATACCTCTTAATTATTCAACAGGTTCATGAACCACCCAGCTCCTGCAAACAGCCGCTACAAACCCACTTGCTATGAACATGCTGCTAATTGTTACACACATGCAGTAAGTATATTTCCTTTTCTTTTTTTAGACCAGATGTTTTGGGAAATTTTGTGTGTTTGGATGGCTAAATGCTTACCTTTGCCCAAGTGTATACATATTTACAACTTGTCTGGTTTTGTTATATAAGCTTCCAATGTTGCTTAGATGGCTGATAATCACTAGGCCCTGCTCTGAATCTCTAGGAGTTCCAGATACTTCATAAGATTCTTCTTCACCCAAGTTAGTCACATGTCTTTAACTAGATATTTTCCCTCTGTCCCAATCAAAGGTAAAGGGAATATAGACCTATTCTATTTAGTCTTGCAAAGCAGATTTTCCAGTACTGTGCTGACATAATATTGTGCGAGTTGTATACTGGCAAGTATAATAAAGATTGATTCATGTTAGAAGTGGAAGGCTTCATAAGACTGTCATGTGGGTATTCACTAGAAGAGCTGAAATGACTTAGTTCAAGTACTTAAATTTATTAATTGATTCTTTGAGAAAACTACTATTTCGAGAGAGGAACTAATAAAGCTAGCAACCCTACTAAAAATCCTATCCTGTCCTTATTTTCCTAATGTAAGGACCCATACTAGATTTGACTATGCAATATATACAAAATAAGCAAAGCAGTCCAGTTCCGTCTTGTCCCCCCCCTTTTTTAATTGTAATTGGGAAGTTTAATTTGCTGTCTGGCACTTTGAAAAGGACTTAAAAATGTATGTGTTTGTTTTCTAAGATAGCATTTGCCCTTTTATAAAAGCAGCTTGTGCTTCTCCTCAATCCCTTGTTTAACTCCAAACATCTGAAGTATGTTTGACTTTGTCCTCAGACTCTTATCTTTAGTGAGTCTGAGTGAGCTACAGATACGAATGCTCAAGGTAGCGCACTGGACTCTTCAGTCCTAGAAAGAGCTCTGTTCTTAAGGATCCTTTGTGTATATTTGATAAATAACCAACATACAGCAATGTGTTGCTGGTAAAAATAGAATCACCTTGGTTTTCATATAGAAAAGGTAACTGAAGCTTATGTGTTTTTAAGCCAAGAGTCTCATGTACAGCATTATGTAAGTATATGCTTATTTGTGTAAAGAATGAAGCAACATTCTGTTAGTGAGCACAAATATGTAGTTTATCTCATAATCCTTGTAGAAATCTTGTTTACTCTGGCCAAAAAGTTAGATTTCAAAATATCTGGCACAAGTTGCTGTACTCCTTAGCAATTCTAGCCTTCACCTAGTTGCAAAAACAGGCATGTCTTATTTCTGCCTGTTAGCAGTAGGTTATAGCCAAGATGTTATATCAGTATTTTATGGTATGCTACAGTTTCTGGTGAAGCTGCCTAATTACTTTCTGAACAGACAAGCTACATGCTAAAACCTACCATGAACTACTAACAGCTTGGGGATATGCAATATTAGCATGCCCTTTGGAAGAAAATAAAGTGTAGTATAAAAGAGGGATTGTAACTCCTTAAATAAAATTGTATGCAATAAATAACTTATAATCAAAATTTAAAGCCTTGAAATGGGAATCTAATCTTAGAAAGCACAGCAAGCTGTGGGGGGATGCTTGCTTCTCCTCTGTGTTACAGACTGTTTTAGTAAGTGTTAGATGGTCAAGTGGTTGAGCCTTTGCTGCTAGACTACAGTACGAGTTTTCAATTAGATACTGATGTAATTTCTACAAAACAGAGTTTAGCAGTGGTTCTCCATGTTTTTTTTCCAAAGCTTTATTCATAAATCAGGAAGTAGTCAACTTGTATTTTATGAGCGTGGCTATACTCCTCAGTAGGTATCCAGTCTGGTTTTTGACTTAAAAATACATAGTAGTCAGTTTAGGCAGCTGCTTAAAAAAAAAAAACCAACCAAACAAACAAACAAAAAAGCACCAACCATCAACAAACCCAAACCCAGAATCCCATGCATAGCTTTTTGTTACAATACACTTAAAGGTAACTTTGTGTAGCATAGTAAGATATCTTCAAATTTCTGACTAGTGAGGCTATTTAAAATGTCTTGATTGTTTTAGTTTTAAACGAGCACTGGCTTGTCTTCAGACACTAGGAGACAGGAAGGGCAAGGTAAGCAGTTGAATACAGAGACAGAAAAGTCTGCTCTCTGTTTAGAAGAACAGGAAGGAAACAGTGTTTGAGAGAAGCAGGAGCTGTAAGAATTTGAGTTGTAAGGTAAGCTAAATCTAAGGGGAAGGATGGTTCTTTCATCATGAAACTTGGTTGCTTTATACTGCTCTAAAAGTTTCTTCCAACTGCCTTAAAAGGAGGAACTATTCTTAAAATAAGTTGTAGTCTATTTCAGTCTTGGTTGGTGCAGTGCATGGAAAGAAGAAGAAAGGAGTATAAATATTTTAAAAATGAGGCTTGGAGCATTTAGCAGGCCATTTGAGCATGGAAGGAGGGGGTCATCAAAATTTCAGAAGGGCTCTTACGATGAAAATGTCTCCATTCTACCTCACTGATATTAGCAGTTTCTCAGCTCTCTGTGTATTGTACAACCCAAGTTGCCAGAAGGCTTCCCTCTTCACAATGCTTGTCTCCTTATTTGAGAAGAAAAGATTGATGAGTAGGGAGGCACTGTACTTGTATTCAGGACTACACTCCTGGAGCAGGCAGCTTGAGATGGACACAGACCTTCATGGTTTCCTCTAAGTGGCACATGTGATTTTGGCTGCTTTGTTGATCTTTCCATTGTCTTCATTTCCAAAGAGGGAGTGTTTCCCTTGCAATGAAAGGCACATGAGATTGCAACAATAACACCATGCTTTGCTACATTGGCTTGTGCATTAGAGGTCGTTGTTGCTGACTATATGACGTCCATAGCCTTGTGTGCCAAGAAAGTAACTTAATTTGGCATGAATGTTATATACAAAAGCAAAATTTTTAACAGATTTTTAAACCTCCCTGTGGGAGAGACTGTCTACAGAAGTACGGAAAAAATACAGATAAAATACTGACCAATGTACCCGTATCCTAGGCAACCCCGGATAGATGGAAGATACCAGATACTTTGCTGTAAGTCAGTAACCAGAAAGTGTAATTTCCCTGAAGTACGCCTGATCAGGTTTACAGCTTACTGTTTCAGCATCTTTCTTTGTGCCTGAAGGCTTTTTGCAGTGGCTCCTACTTGTGACATAGGGGTTGTGATAGTCGATTTCCCAAATTACATCACACAGGATTGTGCCCAAGCCTCTCCTTAAAGATTCCTGCCTATAGCTGTAAATAAATAAATTTTAATTCTTTGTGTTTGTCCTTATTGCAAAGGGTTTTGTAACTTCATGCTCTCATTTTATTCTAGCATTTCTCCACAAAACTTAGTGAATTTGTTGCCTGCTCTCTTGTTCTGTAAATCTCTCTACCAGCCCTGTTTCTGATTTAGCAAGTATTAATGAAGGTGCCAAAATTAGTAAATCAGAGTATCATGGTTCTAGATTTGTTCACAGTACATTAAGTTGCCGGGTTTGATGATATTCGTTTGGAAGAGTTGCACTTCACAATGAAATAAGCAAAGCTTTTTGTGACTTGTAACTAGTTTTATTACTAGGAATGCTGGCAACTTAGAAATGCTATGTCATTGCTGGCACACTTACACTCATTCTATTAGTTCTGATTCTTTGACTACTTTTTTGGTAGATATTCCCCCCTTGTAAAAGACTGCTGATTACTTCTCCATTCTGAAGATTAAAATGCGTTTCTTGCGCTAGAGATTTTTTTCAAATGAACATGGGAAAATCTGCCTTGTTTTGTTGACTGAAGTGTTCTATTTCTTTTGTAAGATGGATGTTAGATATAATGAAGTCCATTATATCATGTTATCTCTTACGGCATTAGTATATAAGGAACTTTTATCCAGTTGGCTGGAACAGCCGGGTATGATTTCTGGATTTTGTGTTTAATCTAGCTATTTTTGGTCAGAAAAAGAGTAATAAAACATCTCTTGTTTAGTTTAACTGTTCCCATGATGCATATCAAGCACAGAGGGAAAGTGCTTCCAAACAGAATACTTAGAAAAAACAATAAATCCTTCTCATGGTAGTATAGCACTGTTCCCTGTGAGAAGTAGAATCATTCTTCAGAGCCAGGACAAGGCAGAAAAGAGATTAAATGTACTTGTTTGTAGCTGTATTCTTCATTCTCAAGGTGCAGAGAAAGAGGTGATAAGAAAATTGCTTATTTGTTTAACCCTATAACTTTGTATACAGTAATTACTAGGAAAAGTGATTGGCATCAAACTCTGTCTTGGCCCATTTGAGCATTACGCATCATAGCTTAACTTGGGAAATATTTATTTTAGTAACTGGTAAAAACCTGGGATGTCTGTGTAAGAAAGACAAGTTGTTCTATATAATATCTAAATCTAGTTTCCAAAGCGGTCTTCCTTCCTCTAAAATGGTCTTAATCAGAGCTCCAGACAGAATCACTGAGCAAGCCATGCCCAGACTTTTAGTAGGGAATTAGTAGGGATTTGCTATTTTACTCAGTACTTGTGTTTGTGATACCTGTGGGTACATAATCTCTCTGAAACCTTTTAGTTCTCTGTTATGTTTAGTCAAAACTGAAATTTGCACTAGAAATTGGGAAGGAAACTGATAAATGTGGATACAGCATGACCGCACAGCTTAAAGAAACACAGCTAAAAAACTATTTCTGGGGCTTAGTATCTTCCTGTCTCCTGCAAAAAACTAAATGAAACAACTGCCACATCTAATCAGTTCTTTGCTGTCTCAAGGGCTTTAGCCACACTTCAAACTGTATGCCATATGTGGAAAACAGGAGAGACTAATCTCTTGAGGAGTGAAACACTTCCACCTTTCCTGAATTTGGGGGCTGTCCAAGATATGTATATGGAAATTTATGGTTTGTGATAAATGAGAAGCCAGACCGACAGACTATTTTTGTCCTTAAAGTGCATGAGGTCAACTTCCACAGTCTCATTTCAAAACTCAGAGTGTTTTCACTGCTGGTCCAAGTGCTGTGGGTACAGGAATGCCATATTTTAATTTCTATGGATCTACAGCTTTTGGTGGAAATATACTATTTTGCAAAAACTCAGAAAATTTAATAGTAATGAAGTTACAGTTGATGTACTTCAAAATACAGAAGTAAAAGCCGCCACTTTCTTTTTTTTTTCTTTCTATCTGTCTGGATTAACCAGGTACTTTTCAGATTCATTTGGTATACTCTGCATTTTCTGCACTGTAACTGTGATCAGAGCCTCAATTTTTCCTAGTCTGTAAGTAGATAAAGGACAAAGACAATGCAGGCTAGACCAGAACTTTGCACTCTTAAGCTATCAAACCTGTAATGCAAAGCAGAGTTGTTGGATTTGTTTAAACATTACTTGTTCCTAGCTTTATTGTTCAGCATATGAGACTTGGATTAAACTAGGAAGAATTTAACCTGTGAAGCTTATTTACAATTCAGGTGAACAAATTAACATCTTAAGACACGCCATAGGGCTTGGAAGGAAAGTTTTTAACTTAGAAGGCTGACAAAGATATACCTTCATAGTGGAAGGAGATGGGTAGAAATGTCTGAGCCAGCACATTCTTTGCTTTTCTTTAAATACTTCTTGGACGTGCTTTTTTTCTGTTGCATTTTTTTTTTACCTAGTTTTCTTTATGAATGAGACAAAAGTACATGATGTAATTTATTCTGGAAAACGGTGTAGTTTTAAATGTATATGAAGCCTGCAGCCCACTTCTTATATACTTCATGTGAACATGATAATTCCATCATGATGTTCTGACAGCGGTTGCTTTGGAAGATCTGAATTGAAGCTGCTTGAGAGGGAGGTGGTAAGGAAAACAGACTTGGATACGCTGCATTAAAAGAACATAATCTTTGTGCATTAAGAATCTATTCATAAAAGAAGTTTGTGTCTCATTTATTTATGATATCTAAAACACAAGTTCTCCAAAGCTTTTGCTTAATTATCTTAAAGCATTTCGAAGTATGCAGTTATTTTTTCATGTGGAATTTAAGTTTATCTTGGTCTGTCCTGTACTCTGCTTCTATGCACAAGAGGTGGTTTAGATTCAAGCCTCGAGTAAGATCAAAACTTTTTAAAAACACAAATCAGAATGTGAAAATAAAACCACCACTAAGACTTAGCAAATTCTTTTGTCTGATTTTGTATCATAGCTAGAAGAGCTAGAAACCTAGCCTAATACCATGTGAGGAGAAATTTATCACAAATGGGTATAGCCTAGATGTCTGAGACATTGTCGAAGTCTTGACGCTTATGTGACAACATACAACTGAATTAAAAACTTGCTGCGGTTAGTGTGCCATCACATGTCATACGTATGGTCTTATATGGCATATTGCAGTTTGATCTGACCTGCTTTTGCTGTACTGTGGGTGGTACTATGCTGGCTGTGAGGAAAGACTTAACAATGGCCTTTTGTTTTCTTAGTTCCTCATTGTTCCTGCAATTGTGGGTAGTGCCCTTCTCCACCGGCTTTCTGATGATCGATGGGAAAAGATAACAGCATGGATGTATGGCATGGGGCTCTGTGCGCTCTTCATTGTCTCCACAGTATTTCATATCGTTTCTTGGAAAAAGAGTCACTTAAGGTATCGCTGTAAAATGTGTAAGGCACTTTATTTTCATGTTCTGTGATGTTTTTCCATTGTGTTTCTCAGTCAAAGACATGATTTTACAGAAGGCTGGAGTAGTACCTTGTACTGAATCATGAAAAACCACCCTTGTTTCCGTTGGAAGAATTACTGAGCCAAGCTCATATGTATATGAACTTTAATGTCGCTTTTTTTGCAAAGTATTTTTCTAGGCCCTCGTGGCTCTTAATCCAGAAGTTGAATGGGAAAAACATAATCTAAGTGCATGGTGGATATAATCTCATTGCAGAAATGAGAACACTGTCTGGGACTATGACATACTTCAATACTTTGAGGAACACAGAGTTTGGCAAAAGAATTATAATATACCTCTAACTAGCAGAAAGTCTCCTTGGGAACAAGACAGAAATAGGAAAACTAAGATGTGGCTTGGTTTTGTTTTTGGTTTTGTTTTTTTTTTCTTTTTAATTTTATTTTATTTTTTGGTCCCATTATGACTCCTGTATAATTCTGGACCATAAATTGGGTTTAACCAGTAGTCACTGAATAGTAACGGTTTCTGGATTAGGCAGAGTTGATGTGGCAGCTTTCTGCCTCCTTATCAGAGAGCGGGATGCATGATGGGGTGGAGAAGGGGAGAGAAATGGAGGAGTGTTCATCTCCTACTTATGATCTCACTTCTGACCTCCTGAAGCTGAAATCAGCTGAAGTCTTCCAAAGGGTTTTAAGAGGTTGTAGAGCTGATGTATTTTCCCTAAAGTAATTCCAAAGTGCGTCAGGAAACTGAGATAACAAAAGTCTTTCCAAAATCTGCCTTGGTGACTTGTTCTCTCTCTTACTAGGACAATGGAGCATTGCTTTCACATGTGTGACAGAATGATGATCTACGTCTTTATTGCGGCATCATATGCACCATGGTAAGAAATCTGAAACTCAGCTTCAGAATTAAAGCTTTTTCCAATGTAAACAGTTTATCATTGCAGCTTTCCAAAAATCTATAGGTATCATCTTAGATGTAGTTGACCACGTTCTGCATTGTGAAATGCAATATAATGTAATCTCTTGGGATTTGTTGAACAGAAGGTAGTATTAGAAAACATCAGAAAGTAATTTATTTATATTCCACATACCCCAGCTTATGCTTCCCTCACATCAATGCAAACACACCTTCTGTCTGTGTACAGAATGCCCAAATGTCTTCTCCTTCATCATGCCTAATTTATAGCTCTGGATATTTATTTATTTTTATCAAGCCCTACTATGCTTGTGTCAGTATGGTCCATTCATTCATCACTTGTCTCTTGAAATCTTTGTATTTCCAGGCTAAATCTACGTGAGCTTGGACCTCTAGCATCTCACATGCGTTGGTTTATCTGGCTGATGGCTGCTGGAGGAACAATTTATGTATTCCTCTACCATGAAAAGTAAGAATTATTCTTTGCATTTAAACTTAAACTGAAATTAAAAGGTGGGGGATTTCTTGCTTCTGAGTGTTCCTATCCAGCCTTTCACACTTTGAAATAAGAGCTTTCAAACAGTGGAAATATCTGATGAGAATGATGCAAATTTACATCTTGACAGAAGATAATTGTATTCACCCTGTCGTAACATGTCTTTAGGCTATATTATTGTCTTCTCTTAAAGGGATGGGAGGGAAGTATCCACTTTTAAAACTTTTGCTACAAGAAAGCAGGGGTGAGAGTGGGTAGGATAAGGAACCGGTTGAAATTAAGGCTTTCTTACGTCTCTAATTTATGTAACATTGTGTATAGATTATACTGCAACATTAGATTGTTTATATATAGTGATGCATATTGACTCCTGCTACCTTCTTGGTTTTGTTTTGAGATATGAGTCTTTGAGTTTCAGATCTGAATTCTTGAGCCTGCTTTCATTACTTATTCTCAGGGAGCAAGACCCAACTTTTTTGTTTTGGAGATGAGCTACTGAGGTTCTTGCCAAATAAGAAAATATAAGTTGTCTCAATGTTTTGTTCTCACTCATACGTAATGCAAATGAGTACATCTAGGCAGTACTTAGAGGAGAAGGTTTTGACTGCAACTGTACAATGTAGAGATAAATACTAACTTTACTTTTGTCATAAAACATTGTTATGTGTCTGCACAGAGAGCTTTTGGAATAGTTTAATGGACCCATGCTAAAATAAAATTGGAAATATTTTCTTTACTGTTGAAGGCAATGTTCATCCTCAGATCATTCCTTTTTAGGTATAAGATCGTTGAACTCTTTTTCTATCTAGCGATGGGATTTTCTCCTGCCCTGGTAGTGACATCCATGGTAAGGAATCTGACTATTAACATCACAAACTTTTCTTTTATAACTAGCTTAAGTTCCAGTGCACTCTCTTCTGAAAATACGTTAATTTTAGTCCACCATAATTATAAATGTTCTTCACAGAAGAACCAAATATAGTCAGTTATATATTGGGTTTATAGTTTACATTTCAATTAAATGCTACCTTGTTTTGTTTAATCTGCACAGGGCTGCAGGGTCTAGATAAGACGACCTTAGGTTCCAAACTTCACTGCTGAAGACTGGCACTTATGAAAGCATATTGGACAGAACAGTTCAATTGCTTCCATTTGAGTAAAAATGATAAAGATGTGAAGTAGCTTAGCCTGTCAAGGGATGTTTCTAGATTTTACTATTTATGAACTTAATGCCTACTTATCACTTACAAATTGGGAAAGAAGCTTTTTCTTTATAAAAGTGGAACGGACTTCTGATAACACGTTGTCCTTTTTCTTGGTATATGTAAGAAAAATCTAATCAATTGTGGTCTGGACCATGATGGAGGAAGTAAATTGAGTCCTACCCCTTTCAAAATTACTTAGGGGCAACAAAGCTAGAAGATTTTGTCTCTTTCTAGAGGCTTCTTTTTATTGGTGAAGCAGGGGAAAATTGAGAAGTTTAGAAGTCATTGAACTGTATCAAAGTGATACACTGTATCTGAGATACTTGATCTCTCAGTAATTGATGCTTTTTTTTTTTTTAAAAAAAAAAAGGTTTCTTGGTACATCTGTAAATCATCCTACTCAGTCTTGTCCACCTCAAAACTTGGACTACTACTGATTTATAGTTACACATTTTAAATAACTTTGAATAACCCTCTCTGCTGCTATAAGTCTGACACCTCTGAAGGTAATGCCTTAGTTGTTTCACGTGAATGCTGTGCTACACCAAAACTTTGCTGGATGCTTCATCCAACTAATAGGAAGCTTACGCACAGTAATGTGGTTTTCTTTTTCTCCATGTTTATCTGCTCTGCTGATGAGCATGAAGCAGAACATCAAACTTGTCTTGAGTTACCCAGCTATTACTTCTGTAGTGCTATTGAGACATAGTATATAAATGTGGTGTTATATATTTCACAAAGTGTAATATAAATATACTAGTTTTCTCACTTGTCCATCTGTCATATCCCAGATGTTCTGAGTTGACAGCCAGCTTTCTTTTCTTGGGGGGAAAGCACTTTGTATTTTGTGCATAAAATGCCCTTTCCCACCTTTACACCCCATCCCTAATCTTTCCTTGTTCATTGACAGAGCAACACCGATGGGCTTCAGGAGGTTGCCTGGGGAGGCTTGATATATTGTCTGGGTGTGGTGTTCTTCAAGAGCGATGGAGTCATTCCGTTTGCCCATGCCATCTGGCACATATTCGTGGCCACAGCAGCTGCTGTTCATTACTATGCCATTTGGAAGTACCTTTACAGAAGTCCTGCAGACATAATTCGTCACTTATGATTATATATATATATATATATATAAAAATAATCTGCACGTGGCCTCTGTAACAGTATTATTTGACTTAAGGAATTTGGGGAAATTGGAAAATTGCACAGAAAAACTGCACTGACTTTGATAGTTCTCTGAACACAATTACTGTGAACTGATGTTTTATGTATCCTGCAATTGCCCATCATGTGGCAAGTGCTGTAAATAACCAAGATACTGTACTGCAGTACCAAGAGTCCATTCCATGTTAATAGAACTGGCTACCTGATGTTTACAAATAAATTTTGTATTCTAGTTTAATTTTACAATTTTTAACTAAGTGAATTTTTCTAAATTAGTGATTCACATGGTGAAGTCAGTGCAATAGCAAAATTGTAACTCTTGGTTTGAAATTGGTTTCTATCACCTTTACACTAGTCATTTATTAAACATGAATCAAACAAATAATCTACTTTTACCACCCATTATCTTGGTATAATGTGACTTTTATAGAAACTTTTTGTGTTTTTTGTAAACTTTAAAAGTACATTTATTGAACTGAAGACACACAACTGTCATCTATGCAGTTACTCATGTTGCAGAATCTTGCAAGAAATTATTACATTCCACATACTGTACTGACAAGCAAACATTGTACCTCTTCCAAAGGTTGTATTTACAGGTGTAATGGTAATAACCACTTTTATGATCTAAACTCTAAATGTGATTCTGTTGGATTTTATCATGATAGTAGTGTGCTCATCTATAGTACTACTTAAACAGCACCTTAATTTGGCTTTATCCCAGAAGGAAATGGAGTGCTTTAAAATAAATAGTTAATTGGATTTTCTCTTCAAGATACCCAATTCTACACCGTGCTGCCCAGCCAGGCAGCAGTTTGAATGAAAGCTGATTTACCAAGGTTTGGCAGTATTAAGGAAGGTGGACAGCTATTAGCCCTCTATCCAAACCAGAGAGTCAGTCATTTCTTCAGAATATGTGTACATATATGGGTGCTGTAATATTAAGGCTTGGATTCTCAAAGGGATTTAAATTGGCCAACAGAACCAGTTCCCACTAACTTTTGTTGGGGTTTTTCTGTTGGGAACTCCTGGTCAGAGCAGCAGATACAGAGCAATTGCTGACCGCTTTAATTTCATGCTTATTGGTTCTTCACAAGCACAGCCCTTTGGGGAGGAGAGCTTGAAGAACCTAATATGGTGTCACTTGTCACTCTGGGACTTAACAGAGTAAAACTGGTCTCTAATAGTATCGTTGGCTTCCTGTACAGGAAAGCAAATGTGGTAGCAAGTCGTGATTGTAGAGCATGTGCATTAAATGACCAGATGTAGAGGAGTCATTGTAATAGTTTGTCCAATAATTGTATCCTGTCCCACTATATGCTGAATGTCTTATATTAAGATTGACTTTATCCTTTTTCTAATTTACTCAGTTTTTCATGTCAGTATTTACAAAACGAAAACGTGTTGCCTTTTTCAGATTTTGTTCTGGATGTTGCCTGTCTGCAAACAATAAGTAGCAAGATAGGGATGTTTTTCAAGGTACCGTTTAATATTGCACCTAGATTTGCCAGTGAGTTGCATATTTTAGAATATATACATTTGTATACAGAATTTACAGGAGGGACAAACTTTAAATTCAAGGTGTTGAAGAATCGCTGTATGGTGTTAGCAGGTGATGGGAGAAATGGCACCATTACAGCAGACTCGTTAACTGCCCCAGAAGAGAACAAATGGAACATCTGGGCAGGTAATTCCTAGTACAACAGTCTCACACATCTGGATGCCTCAGTTTTTTAACATTGTGTCTATTTTAATATCTTCCACTTTTTGTGATTTCATATATTTTGTTTAAATGCAGTACTGTTAAAACCACTAAAATACATGTAAAGGTTTTCTGTAGTCAAAAGTGAAACTCTTGCTTGAATATGTTTGTTTTAATTTTAAGTTAATTTTTCATGGCATTGCTTTTTGGAGTGTTTGAAATGGTTTTTAAAAAAATTCAATTCGCCAAAAATATTTTGAATTACTGTATTCTAGTCAATATGATACTGAATGTACTAGACTAACAATAAACATTTTGTGCAATTTGGAGACTGTTGTATTCTTGGTGGGTGGTTGTTTCTTCCCCTCCTCCCAACACTTATGCAGAAAAGTAAGGGACTAACACTGTTACCACTCTTCACATGAGAGATAGAGTTGAACCTAACAACACTCATACTTGCTCAGTCAACACTTTAAAATAAAAAGAGTAGGAAAGGTTGAAATCCAATTTATTCAATTTTGTGTATGGAAATAAGTATATCTAAATTTTGGTCACTATTGGGAGCTTTCTACTTTCCCTGTTGCTGTTCTGAATCAATTCTCTTATACCATTATATACTGGGGTTGTGTTTGTTTTGTTTTGTTTTTTCAACTATATAACACTAAAATACATAATTTTGCTCTTATCCCTACAGGAGTGTCCTTGCATAAAATATAGACAAGTTGAACTAAAAATGTATTTCTTGAAAATGAGTATGCCAATTAGCCTTCTACCTGCCCCTCCAGCCGCCCCCTCTAATTGCAGCTCTCCAGCCTGATTCCTCCCAGAAGTAACAATAGTGCTTTTTCCAGTAATGTTTGCTGCAGCAGCAGAGATGTGATTTCTTTGTCTTCCTGAAGCAAATGTTTTTAAAAGCCCTTGCTTCTGTATTTTCTATGCCTCTAGGTTTTGGAAGTACAAGAAGTACGCCGACTCTGAATGAAGCAGCGATAACATGCGTTTTAGTTTTGCAGATGGACCTTTCCAGAGGATGTCTGGGATGCAACAGGTACTTTGAACATTGGATGCTTTCAGTCTCATTACTTTCAGGTCATATTTTTCTAACACAATAATGTGTGCATATAAAAAATAGATTATCTGAAAAGAATGATTTAAGGATTTATTCTAGTGTACTACTTCATTTTTTTTTTCTTTAATTCAACAGCAACAAGGAATGCACAAAAAGGATTCATTTTTCTTTCTGTTAACAAGCAGTTGTAAAAGCAGACTTTTCCTATTCTGTTTTCCCCACATCCCTCTTAATTACTTGTGATTATGGTGAGAAACTGTATTACTGCCTTCCAGGTCTAGGTAAGTAGTGAAGTCCTTTCAAAGGAGGTGTAAGTGTCTGAACATGGTGTTTACAACCTTCACTGTATCTACTGAATTATGGTGTAAAAATGGGATTCTTCAAAGACTCTTCAAAACAGTTGGTTATCGTGGGTTTTCAAAATTTCAAAAAGTTACCTAAATTCCAGATCAGCGTTATCAGACAGATGATTCCATGTAATGTTTTTTTACACAGTGTTTTTCTAACAGGTTTTTTTGCCAGATTTGAAGCACCAAGCCTGTGCCAGGCATGCCGTGTTTGGGTTGTTCCATGGACCAGCAGTTCCGCAGTGTTGGTAGGGTGCTGGATGGAGTAAGGTGCTTCTGAGGCTCAGGGTTATTGTTGTGGTACATCATGAATTGCAGTATGGCTTCTGACATGATTTTCACAGCTGGTAACTGAACTCTTACATGCTGTTATGTGAATTGTATCAATCACACAGGTGTCATAGCATTTTTAGAGCTGCTCCTTGCTGAAATGCATGTGTGTCAGGTGCTGGAATGAGCAAGTTAAAGAGAAGATAGTGAAGCTTTTCATAGAGTTTATTTTCTGTTAAACCTCTTGCTTAAATGTCCCTCAGGCTCAGGACCCCTACACAATTCTTTATTTAGGTCTGGTGTGTCTAGCCATGTGATTTCTCTGGAGGCTAAGGCTGTCATGTTCGCATCATGTGCTTGACTAAGTCTTTTCTCTGTACTTTGCTATTTTTAAAAGAATGCAGGATGTTAGTCTCTGCTCGCTAATTGCTTCACCATCAATAGGTGTCTATAAGATTAAAGCTAAAAATAGTTAACAAAAGAATGACCAGGATGGTGAAGCGGGCGCTTGCTGGCTCCGCAGTGTGGGCGCTTTCAGCCCTTCTGCCTTCCCTGGAACGCTGAGCGGGTCGCATAGCTTGCGGCACGGACTGTTGCTCTCCAGCAGCTAGAGGCTGCTCGCTGTCATTCTTCTACTGTTTGAAAGAGTCTCATTCATCATTTGTCTGAATAAATCCACTAAGCACTGTCAAGTCTGCAAAGAGAATGCACACAAGACACCTGAAGTGTTCGCTAGTGGCTACTTGGAAGCATTTGGATGCTTTTAGCTTGGGGTTCCGGCTGTCCGGTGCTGTCCAACTGTGGCACAAGCAGGAGCCAGTGGTAACACTGTGCCTGGGGCTAAACACTCCCAGGCTGCTTGGTGTTGGGTTTTGGACAGACTTTGCAGCCTGTCTTGAAAATCCAGCAAAGAAGTTTGAGGTGAAGCATCTTCAGAGTACCTGTACCATGTACAGTCTGAACTAATGGAGTAGTTCAGTCTTACAGGTCCAACCTCTATGGAAAGCAGTAGTTTCTTTAAAAAAGAGTTTCCAAATTCCTGTTTGGGTAGTATTTTGTAGCTGGCTGGTGTTTTGTTACTGAGCTGGGTGCCTGCCTGCTAGCTTGTTTTTGCACCAGGCATCCTCTTTCTGTGTGTGGTGAGCCTGACTGTGGGCAGTGAGGGTCGTGGCAATGCTTGTTCCCTTGTAGAACCAGGGCACTTGTTACTAAGGATAAGCTGGGGAACCAAAATCTTCTTGCAGGAGGCTAGCAGTGAAGACAGCACCAGTTTTAGAAGAGAAGTTATATCATTGACTCTAATGAGGCTAGTGTGCTCTCAGAAGGATCTGTTCAGATGTCTTTGTTGCTTAGCAGCATGAGCCCTGCTGGCGGTGGGTTTGGGCACCCAAATCCTTTAGGTGCCTTTGAAAAACTCCCTTAAATTTTCACATAGGTGAAAAGCCATTAGCAAAGATCCACTGAATTAGTGGCTGTAGGTCCAGCAGACGTATCCTTGCTTCCAGGAATGACACAGAGGTGTGGTGTTCAGGCAGTGACCAACCACAGGATGCAGCTTCTGTGACACAGTCAGCCAGCAACCGAGCCTGGTCTCTGGCAGGACACTCAGCAGCCCGCAGGATGTTTGGAGGGAGAGCTGTAGTTAGTCCGGATGTTGAAACACTGAAACCCAGCCCACACCACCTGCTGAACTTGGGGAACCTGTGGTATGTTTGGCTTTAAACATCAATGGTTTAGTAGCATCATAAATGCTAAAGGATTGAACATCGTTGCTGTGGGAACACAACCACGTTCTCAAATTAAAAACCATGCACTTGAGAAGCTAAGGATTAGTTTAGGAAGGCAATATAGATACATGGATATAATTTTTTTAAGATACATGTCTTCACAGATGAACATGTTTGATTGAATGAAAATGGCTTTTGTGTTGAAGCTGATGGTGATGCTGAGCAGCTTAATCAGCCTTCTGCTAAATCACTGAAAATAAAGCTTGAAGGGACTCTCAGATATTTTTAGCCCAATCTCTGCCTGCAGGCAGGATGAACTCTGCCTGTCGTTCCTGACGTGCTTGTCCAATGTGTTTTAAAAAGCCTCTAACAATGGGGATTTCACAATTCTTCCAGGCAGTTTATTTCAGTTTCACCCTCTGCCCTCTTAGACTTTTTTCTGCTGTCCAAGCAGTATTTTCTTTGCTGTAATTTAAGCCTGTTACTCCTTGTCCTGTCTGAAGTGGGCTCAGAGAAGAGCCCTTACAGGCAGCTTTTATATGGCTGGAGGTTCACTTCTTCCCTTTTGTCTTCCCTTTATTTAAACAAACCCAACCCCTTCAATCTTTCTTCATGGCCACCTCATTTAACAGGGCCATCAGGGTGTTCCAGAATGACTTCAGACTCTATTTTCTTGGCTGATAATGTGACATAGAGACATGAGAAATTAGTGGCAGTGCAAAAGGAGGGAGAGGTGGAAGCAGGAGCTGTAATCCTGTGTTTCGGGAGAGAGGGACAGTGAGCCTGGGGCTGGCAATCTCCCAGGAACCAGTGGAGAGCTGAGAGGGGAACTGCTGTGGAGGAGATATCAGACCCTCCTGGGGCACAGCATCATCTTAGAAGGAGGAAAGTCCCTGAGGGACTGGGCAGGAAAGGAAGAGGGGGGGACACTGGCTGGGAAGGGGGCTGCAAACGTCACCCGGCTGGCTTTCATGCAACCCGGGGAGTGCAGCAGTCAGGCACCCCAGAGATAGGATGTGGCATCTGGCGGTGTGGTTCAGGGGAAACAGGAGCTGGGACCAAACACCAGGAGCCTGAGCGTGCCCTGACCCCAGCCCGGGCCGTGCACCGCCCGGCTGGGCGAGGGGGAGCCTGGAGCTGGGTGCTCAGCACCCACCGTGCTGCTGTGCTGGGCTGGGCAGTTTCTGTAACACACCTTGGCGAGGGGCTGTGTGCCCACGGCTGGGTCCTGCTCTGGCAGAAGCGTTCCTCTCCCTGCTCGGCCGTCCCACAGCATCCCAGGAGAGCTGCTTTTCCTCCTCCTTAGCGTTTTTGTTCTGGTTATTGGTTTGTTTCATTGTGTAAGTCAGGGTGGTGGTGGGTTTTGTTGTTTTTTAAGTGTGTGTGGGGTTTTTTTTTTTTTTTTGAAACTAATTCCAGTTTGCTTTATGGGCGCTTTTTTTTTTTTTTTTTTCCCCTAGTATTTTAATGCAATTCCCAGTGCTGCACTTGTTTCCCACAGAGCTCCCAGCAGTGTCTCCAGGACAACCCCCTTGCATCCCAGCCAGGGTGTGCTGGGGGTCCCACAGACCCACGTTTGCTTCCATCCAGTCCCAAAGCACTCGTCACGCAGCAAATATCTTCCCCCCCCAATCCGAGGTCAGTCCTTGGTGGCACGAGTGGGGCTGAGCCTCCTGCCCTGGTGACTCAGAGCAGGGGAGACGCTGGCGCTTGCCCTCGGCTGGCACAGGGTGACACTGCCCGGGGCACAGGTGGCAGCAAGCGCTTTGTCCATCATTTCTGCACTGGGGGGGAGCAGATCTGACTGTTTGCCACAGAAACGTGCAGGGGGGTGCTGGAAAAGAGCAGTGCCCTGGCTGGGAGCTTGGGCTGACCCACTGGGACCGGGGTCCAACTTTTCCTCACTAAACCTTCTGATACCTGGCGGCATCCTCTGGCTCTGTGCCTGGTAAAGCTGTTGTTTATTTGCAGCGGAGGTGGCTGCAGCCTCTGGGTCGTTGCAGCAGCGCAGCCCCAAGGGGCTTTGCCTTTGCAATCCCATTTTGCAACCCTGCCTCCTGACTCTTCCAGCCTCATCCAGCTGCGCAGGGCAGGGGGGCAAATGGCAGGGGAGGGCCTGAGGGGCTGCAAAACCGCAGCAGAGCAACAGGTCCCTTCCCAGCACGGGCATCGCTGCCACCGTCGGATGCCCCAGCTCACTTCCTCGGGGGCCACTGGGACCTCGCCGCCTCGGCACTGGGTGACCAGCTCGGCTGCAACGTGGGAGCAGGGTCTAGGCTGGAGACACAGCGTTGGGGCTGAGCAGGTGAACGTGTCCTTTCCTGGAGGCGATGTTTCTGAAGGCTGCAGAGGTGGAGACTGAAATACAGGTGAGAGGGGCGAGGTCGCTGGGCCAAAGTCTTTGTTGGAAGGAATTACCTCTGGCTTGTTTTATCAATCCCGGGTGAGAGTTGGCTACTGACTGCTAGCTAAAAGTGGGGTTGGTTCTCAGATTTTCAATTAAAATTGGGTCTACTACTATGCAAAATGATGGACATGATCGTTTTGAAGGCCAAATGTGTTTTACGCTCCCAGCTGGCAGCTGAAGCATCTCGGGCAGACGCAGCCCCCGCTCCCGGCACCCCGGGCGGTTGCAGCCCCTGGTAGCGGAGCTGGGGGGGAGCCCCGCTGCGGGCAGGGGGAGCGCGGGGCACAGCTGGGGCGCTGATGGGCTGAGGCCGCGTTCGTCCCCTTCCCCCCCCGGTGACAGTTTGATCCCTCGCTGCGGAGCTGGGCCAGTTCCCAGCCCGGCGCTGTCGGGGGGTATCGTCCCCCACTGCAGCGTCGTGGTGGCAGAAACTCCGGAGGGAGGATACACCGGGTGGTGAGGAGGGAGAAAAAAACTGCTGGTGGTTTTGAGCCGAGCCCAGCGCTCGGGAGCCGTGCACGGCTCTTGCGTGACCCCTGGTGTCGGCGCTGCTGGAGGCAGCCAGGCCTGGGCGCACGGTGAGGGGCGCTGCCGGCCCGGCAGTGGGTGTGCGCTGGGGCTCGCTGTGCTGCTCTACATCCACACCCACGGATATCTCCCATTTCTCTGCCCCACATTTACATTTAGGGGCTGATTACATGTAAAAATGAAATGCTGCTATGTAGGAGAAACACAACTGTCATACTTGGGTGTTGTGACGAGTTATATTTATTAAGTCCCACTTTAAGGCTTCTTTTTGCACTGATCAGACTCGCTGTGGACTACAGTTGCCAGGCATGCTGTGGGTATGGATGCTTGTTTATTCTGCTTCTGGATAATTTTTTTAGGTGGCTGGGCAACCATAATAGAGAGTTTAAAGAGTCTCAAAGATTCTTAGATTCTCATAGATGCCCAAGAGCCACCCGGCAAAGGGGACGCCTCAGGGATGGGCTGGTTTTACCCCTGGGTGCGGGTCCTGGTGTTCAGGAGGTCTCTGAGGCTCCAGGAGCGATGCGGAGCCGCGGCTGCGTTGCAGCCCGGGTCTCTGAAGCCATCGCAGCCTCCCCCAGCAAGCAGTGCTTGCACCTCTAGGAAGAAGTGACACCCTGGTGTCGCTGCCACTAATCGGAAACCTGGTCTTTGCACAGCGTGCAGATGTGTTCGTTTTGCATTGCCTGCGCGTAGGGAAGAGGATGAGCAGGAAAAGCTGGTCCTGGGTGCTGAGCCCAGGCTGGAGCAGCTTTTCCCAGGCAGTGCCTGAGCAGCTCAGTGCTGGGAAAAGAGCTGCACCACACGGAGCGTCAAGCAGGTGGCTGAAAGTATCCAGCCATCCCCAGCTCAGTCTGGAACCAAGGATAAACTGGCTGTGACAGGAGCCAGCCCCTCCTTCCCCTCTCCCTCCCTCCTTGCCCTCTCCCTCCCTCCCTCCATCCCCTCTCCCTGCTCTGTTTCTCCTCAGGAGCCGCAGGCCCCGTTAACCTCTGCAGCACCCGGCCTGGGCGCTGCCGCGGGCTGTTCCTGGTGGCCGTGTCTCTGGGTTTGGTGCCATGGGCCAGGTCTGCACCTGCCTGGAGGGTGTTAAAAGCTGCTTTGATTCAGTTGGGTCTGAGTTCTGGGGCTGCACAGGGTGTGGGGGGAGTGTGTATGTGTGCGTGCATATAAAGCTCTGTTTCTCTGTAAATATGTATCTGTAACTATATAGCAATGCATAGTTTTACAGATAGTTACATGCATATTGAAAAGTTATAGCTATCACTATAATCCCCATTACAGACCTAAAATAGTTTATTTTATATACTTATGTAGCTGAAATACTGAAGTACTGAAATACTACTATGCTACATTAAAAATAATTTTTAAATATTATACATACAATACACATATTGTGTATGCTAGGAATAGCTCACTGAATGTGAAAAACTGTTGTTAGCTGGAATAGTGTATATAAAAAACAGACCTACCTCCTAAAGCACGGCTTATATATATTAGTTGTGATGTGCTTTATATTAAAAAAAAATAATAGAAAGCTGCTAAATCTACACCTTATATACAAGCACAAACCACATTACGCAGGTGCAGTGTGTGGTTAGAGGGGCTTTTATTTCATAGTGGGACTTGGTACCCGATGCAGTTTAGTTCCTGTGTGCCCAGGGCTCAGGGCACCACTCATGATGGGGCACAGCCCCAGGAATTTATCTTTTTTTTCCTTTCCTGCAGTCATGGGGGCACACGACACTGCTGAGCACAGCCAATTATACAAATATATATTGTGTGTAATACATAATATCTATCTTATAAAATCCAGGCATCTTCTACCAATGAAATCTAGTTTATATATACAAATATAAAATTCTTAAACCTATACTGCTAAAACTTCTTTCTCACACCACGAGTGTCTGTGTGTCTCACTGTTCTTACTCTCTTCTGTTCTCTCCCAATCTCTCACCCACTCTCTCTACCTCGCTGCTGTAATCTCTTCCAAACTAGCATGTCAATACTTACCGCTCGCTCGAATTACCTAAAAACTTTTTACACAGTGAATACCGCTCCAAGCTCCACTCTGCCAACCACCCACCCACAGGTGGTGGGTGGAGGTGCTCAACTTGCTCTGGGGTCCAGCAGCAGCTGGGGGGGGGGCGCAGAGGGCTGAGGGGCCAGGGCCCATTCACACCCCCAGTTACCTGGGGCCCTGTGCTGGACACCACGGCCACGCACAGCCCAGCACTAGTGGGGAGAAAAATACAAATCTAACCCCTGTCCTTCCCCAAAGACCTCGCCCATGCTCTGATACACCAAAGCAAGCACACATGTCAGAGAAGAAAAATTTAAAAGTTTATTAAACATTAAGAATAACAGACAAAAAAAAAAAAAAAAAGATTTGGGCTAAACAGCATACAGGATGCAATCCATTTCATGTCATACAGTTAATTTGATCTTATTTGTTAAACTTGTATTTAAACAGATGCTGTCTTGTGGTGTTGCCAGAAATACAATGGTTGATCACTTGTAAGTTTTAATACATTTTTTTTTTCTTCACATAAAAAAAGTCAAAATAAAAATAAACTGCACAGCTCTATTGTAAATTACATGCAAAAATAGTTTTAAAGCAATAATTGGGGTTATTACAAACCCACAGAGGCAAGATATTCAAATGCTCAGGGTCCTTCAGGCACTGCTGACCCCAACCCACTCACGCTCGCAGTTACAGGGCGCGTTTCTGCTGGGCCGTGTAGGCACAATGGAGCAAGTCAAGCACGAAGCCCTGCTCAGGCACCTTCCTTTCATTTTGAATTTCTTGCTTTTGTGGATTCAAGTCAGAACTTTATTTCCATGGTGCTAGGTTTAGTGACTTCAGCACCATTCAAAAGGAAAAAAATAATTCCCCCGCTGCTTCCTCTGCTACGGGCTTTCCCACGGAGAGCCCCAAGGTGCTCATATTCACATATACGTCTCAAATTCAATTTCTTTTGAGAGGGCATTCTTTTTTAAAAAGAAAGAATTCACTTCTAAGTTTCAGCATAAAACAACAAACAAAAGAAGACAAGCACTTTACCAATGCTTATGGTTTCATAGAGGTCAGTGAATTATTTAGACACGCTATGAATTATTCTGCAAATATATATATTTCTAGTTTTATAAAATTACAATTTCATATACCTACAAGCTCCTTCATGAGCAACAAAGCCATCAGAGGTGTGACGAGCCCAGCTAAGCTGTCCTTGGGAACTGAAAATGAGCAAAACTGTAATTTCTTTAGTTATTGTCATTTTGGAGAGACAGCCTGGTTAGAGAGCCTGGGGTTTTTTTCAAGTTTTAGCCCACATATTTTGCCCCTTTTTTTTTTTCCCCTTCGCTCTCTTTTTAAGCGCGGGCTTTTCAGAGGAGCCAGGGTACCTCACTCCCACAGCAAGGGGCGAGTGCCTCAGCCTTGGGCAGGAGAAGCCGCCGGCACCTGCCTGCCCGCCAGCCCAGCACCCTCCAGCTCTGGGGCTGTTGGGCACCTCTCGGCTCCTCTGTGGCCATGACTCATAAATCTGACATCCAGCCTATAAAAACCACCACCTCCCACCCTGCCCTGCCCCCCAAACAACAAAGTAATTGCTTTCCAAGCTGTCTTTTCCATTTTAAAGAGAGTTTTGTGGTCTCAAGGCAAGCCAGGACAGCTCTAGGAGGTGCAGCACCCACGGGTCTCACCCCAGGGCTCCTGCTGGGCCAGCGCCCCCCCACCCGACCAGCCCGAGGGCGACTCTACACTGGTGCCAGTCGCTGGGCTGCTGCCAAGAGGGTATCCACTGCAGCGCCTGGCTGAGCCTGCCTGAGCCCTGCCGTGGCCACGTGTTTTCCAAATGAAAAATGAAAAAAAAGAAAGTTTATTTCATAGTGGCTATACACTGACTTGTGCCAAACACTGTCAGGCGCATTTCTCTACCCATGCGTCCGATGGTTTATACTGACCTTTAGGAAAGAACTTACCACACTTTACTGCAGCACGCAGAAATTCAATTTGACGAATAAATGGTCCACAGGCAAGTACTGCACATCAAGGGACACTGACCAGTTGAGTATATTTGAGGAAAAATACTGGAAAAATGCCATTGATGCAAGGGTATTTTAAATGCTGCACAAAATGTTGAGAATTTTGTAACAATCTCCTGAAGCATGAACAGTGATCTAATGGAATGAACAACCTTTTTATTTTAAAATAATGTCAAAACACTTAGAAAACTGTGAGCAAGACATGTAGCACCATATTTTCCTCACATGTTAGTAACCGTTTGCAGTACGTACAACTGTATAAATGAACAGAACTACTTATAAAAAAAATTTCAGCTGGAACCAGATTCTAGCAGCAGATTAAAAATTACGAGTTGTTTTTTTTTTTGTGTTATATATTATTTTTCTGCCTTTACAAAATATTGTATTGTCCAATCAATAGTTTACTAAAAACCACGTTGTGCTTTGTCCCTATTAAAGAGTTTCTTTATGTGTTTCTGATGGAAAATAATAAAGTCTCTCTTTTTCAGTAATATGGAACATCCTAGAAAGCCATATTACTTCCATAAAAATTTAATTTAAAGCACAGAACACGCCGGTGTGCCAGTGGTAGGCTTAAAATATTAAGGATTTAAAAAAACAAACAGCAACCAACAAACCCCTAAGCATTTCCTTTCTGTACAATAATGGAGAATATATATCTTTGCTATATATTTTAAACATGGAATAGCTTTTTCTTTTTGCTATATATATGTCTTTCAAAATACATTGTCAGTATTTGTACTTGAAAAATACTGTACAAAACGAACATACTATAATTATTCTGTATAAACTTTATACATTTTATAATATCTATCCTTTTGGTCTATAGTAAACACTTAGATTGATTGGATTAACCACAGTATATGACAACACCATCCCCTTCTGAAATACACCAGTGTCTCTTACATTCATTTTTCAGAAGTCCACTTTATATTAGAACATACGTGTTCAAAAGCAAAGAGAGAGTTTAAAACAATAAAGTTCAGAACCATCAGTTCATGTCACACTCAAAACAACAATCACTAGGAAAAATGGGCTTTGCAAACCAGTGACAACTTCTAACTGAATAAAAGTGATTTTTAAAACAGCAAGATATAATCCACAGAAAATATATTACAAAACATGGGAAAAAACAACTGAATTTAGGTATTTATTTAATTTTTAATCACAAAAGGGAACTTGAAGAAATGCATAACTAACTGAAAACGGAAAAGCCCCTCTGATTTTGACATCAGATCTGATTTGATACCATTATTTTTGTTCTCATTTCAACTAATTATCCTGCTTCGTATACATGCGCTCCCTCTGGCAGGGACACAATTAGCATGCTCACATTAATGTGTCTTTTACTTTTTAACTTTTTGTTAAAGACATTAAAACTCCTGTTGGGTAGGGAAACCATCCTACGTCCACTAGGAACATCCGGGCAGCATGCGCGCTAGCGTACAATAGGATTATTGCTTCAGGTACAGACAGTGCAAAATACACACCCTGCGGTCTAGGGAGAGTCCTGCTACCTACCCGGGGTCTGGGGACACACGGGAACCTTAACAGCTACAGAGAAGCCATGAGGGGATCTAGAATGAGTACAGCTAACTCAGTCTAACAGCACTTTAAATCTGAAGACAATTATCACCAAAACTTAAAATACAACAAAAGCAATCTATAAATTAATATTTCTGCAGTGTAGTACTAAATTATTATTTGTGCACTTTATTAGCATGTTTACTTTTCTGATTAGACATACTTAAACAATAGCTTGTTACTCTTGAAAAAACTGAGATCTACTTTTTTTTCTTTTTTCTTTTTTTTTTTTTTTCCTTTTTTTATAATTTATACTGGGATCTTTCCAAGTAAATCAGGAGGATGGAACTGGTTACAATAACATAAAAACCCTACTCTGAAGCAGCACTGAAAAAATATAATAAAAAGCTTACTATGGCGGTTCTCAACAGTCCAGGTAAAAATGTGGCACCCTTTGAAGAGGGCTTCATAAAAATGGGAAGTGCTGAGATGCGTGCGCACACACACACACACACACACACATACACAGACGTGTGACCACACGTGCACACATACGCAGGTACACGCATACGCAAACAAAAAAAAAAATAACGTAAGTCAGTTTTGTTTCTGCTTCTGGTAAAGTGCTGAAGACAGAAAGGTTGGTTTGGGCGTGGTGCTATCAAACAGGAAACACATTGTCCATCTATTCAAATGCCAACCCGCAACAAAAAAAAAAAAAAAAAAAAAAAAAAGGAAAAAAGAAAAAAAACCCCACTCCCCCCCTTGAATTTACAGGGGGCCGTGTCGAGCTTCGTACTTTGCAAGGACGTTCTTGCATTTGCCCAGCTCTTTCCGTAAGTCAGCCACCTCTTGGCGGAGAGCCGAGTTCTCCTTCTCCAGGAAGGAGGCGCGGATGGCGATCTGGTTCTCCTTCAGCCGGCGGGCATCCCTCGATCGCTTAGCAGCCATGTTGTTCTTTCTACGCCTTGCCCAGTATTTGTCATCCTGCTCATTAAACACAGAAGGAAACAAAGCAGATATTAGATTTCAGTAAGCTGAGCAGCCGGCAGGATGTGCTCTTAGCCACAGCCTCCGGACGGGCGAAGACTGAACTCCGCACGCTTTGCTTGCCTGGCCCAGCCAGCCCCGACAGGGCCAGGCACTGCTGGGACAAACCTTACAGATTTACACGGCATAGCGCATCCAGGGAGCACAGATGCCTGCACATGTTTCTGTCAAAATGTTTACGCTAACCCCCTCATCCTCTTGACTGTGAATTCCTCCAAGGAAAAATGAAGCCATATTCCGGTGGTACAATTCATCTCACATCTACGCTGACCCAGTTAGCACATCCACCTTCGCATCTGGTGACTCACTCTCTACCCATTGCTGGAGCAGTACTAATTACTTCTTGTATGGCTCTGCTCCTCCTCCTCCTCTTTGCCAGCCAACACCTGGTTCGTTCACTCTGTTGGTGTGATCCATCTCGCCTACCATTCAGCTCTTTCTCTCTGTCGAAAGCTCTTTCTCTACAGAGCCCCAGAGCGTTCCTGTTTGCACCCTAGAACAGCAAGGCGCTGGGAGAGGATTCCTTGGCACAACAACGATGGCTGCTTTGGTACCATCTGCAGAGAGATTAGTACAATAGGCTTTGACCGTAAAAAAAAAAAAGCGTTTGCCAGAAATAGTTCCACTAACCTCTGAAGTTTCATAAGCTCACACATTCCCAAAGTGTTATCCCTAAAGACTTGCCCCTAGGAGCTTACTTTAACTGCATTGATGCATCAAAGGACCTAAGTAATTACTTAATTTTACCTGATTTTTCCACTCCTCCAATGAAGTGGCTTTCCGTGAAATGGCAGCTCCAATGTTGCTTTGAAATTTAATTGAGTTCTAGAAATTTGGAACAACTCAGTACAAACAAAGTGGGCAGAATCTCTCATGCAAAGTGAATTTCAGTCCCTTGCAGAGTAAGAGTGGTGCAGCCATTCAACCCTCAAACTGCCTGGTCAGTCATATAGCTCAAACTTCCCCTCCCAGAGTTGTCTCCCCATTTTTACAGGCTTCCACTTGTTTGTCTGCCTCTCTTGTTTCACCAAGCCCGGCAGCGTATCCCCTAGGAGGCAGAGCAGCCACCCGCCCCATCGCTGCTCTGTCTTTCAGCACGAAGCATGCCAGGCCAAATACTGCCGCTCCGCATCTTCTCCTGTTGCTTGAATAAGGCAAAACAAGAGCAAACAACTGCTAGAAGTACTCTAGAACTGCGTTCTATTAGTTTAGCTTAACAAGGTGTGCAGCAACATTAATTTGGAGCCAGCATATCTTTAAATTGCTCTTCACCTGTACTTAGATGGGACCCCCAAAAATCCGCTTAAAAATAGGCAAGCAGCAAAAAGCTATGACCCAAATCTTGTCATAATTTCCCATCTCATTCCACACCATAGAAATCAGCTTTAAGCAATTTATTAGTGTGCCACCTAGGCTTCATCCCTCTTTATTTTAACAAATTGCTATGGCAAATCTCTTAATCCAGACCCGAAAGAGGTAAGGCTGGCATTTCAAAATCACATGCAACCCAGAGACGATTGACTGGTCTAATCTGCTTACCCTCCCCCAGAACTCAACAGCCGTTCCACATGCCAGGGCAGAAGCAGCACTTGGGTCAAGTGCTCTGAAACGAGTCAAGGACAACTGATGTGATATCTCAGGGAAATGAGAGACCCTGAACATTCAAGTCTTAGGCTGAAAACTTATGTGTCCCACTGCTGCATGCAAGACACTGGTATTTCCACCTCTGGCATGGAGTAGTCCAACAGCATCTTTGCCAAAAGTGTGCTTTGGCAAACAAGGATACGTATGAGGTATCACAAAATGCTGAAAGGCACTAAGGAGCAAACTCCAGTTTCCTTACACCCATGCAGCCACCGCTGTATCAAACACTTCTCTTTACGCAGACCTCAGCACTCTGCAGTGCCCGCAAAGCACCACTGGCAGTAAAATCTGCCCAGGTAAGTAATGGCAACATGCAGATCAACCTTTCCAAACACTTTCTAAACAAAAGCTGAGGATGCTACAAACAAAGTGACAGCAACGCATCCCCTGAACACTACTGGAATTGTGATTTGTGTACTTTTAACTTGCACAACAGTAAAACAGCGAATAGCATCAGCTTCTTTCCCTAATGCTATCAATCTGGTGTGAACACGTGCCATCCCAGTCTCTCTGTATGCGCAGCCAGGGTTTCCCACCAACTCCAACAGACTTTCAGTCTGTGTCTTGGGGGGCAGTAGCAACACTGGAAGGAAATTCTGCACTCACTAACTCTGGTAAGAAAGATCCTCTTGGAAATCACACACTGGGAATAGAATTTTGCAAATAATGTCAATTTTCACAGTTGTTTGCGAAGCTGAATCAGTTCCTTAATTTGTCCTGCTCTCTTCATACTCTTTCCTCTTTACATCTCAGAAAGCAGCGAGAGACATAGACAAGGGTGCTTTTTAGATATTGTAGTAGTAGTGGTATTATAATGTATTTTAAATATTGTATTAAAATACACCTCTCAGCAGAATAATTTTGTTCTGTTTTCCTACAACTAGTGCAGATTCTTTCACCCAGATCAGAAGTGTTTACTATAGTGTTCTCATTCATTATTAAACACAGAGCTAAAGCAACTTCCAAACAAGACACAATATACTTAATTTCATCATTATCAGGGACCTCCATGGACCCTGTAAGAGACAGATTCTTCCTTGAAGAATTCACAATCTGTGCCGAAAAGACAGACAGAGAATGGAGGAAAAAGAAACATGATCAGAGTGTTTCGTAAGTGGAAAATATAGGACAAAGTAAGCTTGTCCAGGGTCACACAGGAAGTTTATGTCATATAAAGGAAATGAATATTGATCTCATGAATTTCAACTGTTGCATAACTAATCAGGGACATCCTCCCCTCAAGTCTTATTCAGACCCATTAACAGTTTTATTCTACAACAAAGTCATATTTAGCTGGGCAGATTTACCTTACATGAGAAAACAGATTCATGCTCCAAACCTGTATCTCAGAAAGTAACTGTCATAGTCTGTAGGAACAACCTTGTCACCAGTTCCAATTTACCTTCAGGTCATCTGGAATGAAGACTTTGCGAGCTTTCTTAATCATCGGCTGTGGTTTCAGCTCTTCTTCAGAGAATTTGCGCTTACGAGGGTCAAACATCTCCTGGCCAGGAATACTGGAAAGAGCAAGATCTGCAGGGTCAGGTTCGTAGCCAACAGGAACTTGGATAGTCTCAGGATCAATGGGACTTGGTGTGTTTCGGTTTGCTGGCAAGATCTGACCTACAGAAATAAAGGATAAATTCAGCTATGTATGTTAGAAGAAATTATAACAATAATGACACTAAACATGGATTTTAGAAATCTCTAAAAGCGGCAATTCTTTAAGCTTGCACCGCAAATTTGGCATCTACTCTTGCTAAATATTAGCTTGTCCGTTTCATAGGGTGCAAATGCAGATCCAGACTTGCTCGTGCCATTATTTTCAGAATGGGTTCCTAAGTCTGATTGCTAATCTTGGATGCCCACGTAAGATCACTGACTGCAACACGGAGTTGCGCTAGACTGCAGGCAGAAGGCGCAATGCTTCAACCCGCGCCACTTCATTAAGATCCCATCCTCGGGAACAAATCATAACTACTGTCTTTTAGCTCCAACTTATCCACCACACTGTAATCCTTCCCAGTTTCCTCACACACAGATTTCTTCATATTTTGTACTTTGAGGGTACATTTAGTTTACAATCAAACAGCGTATAGTATAATATCGCATGAAAATGTACTGTCAAACTGTGCTGAAGCACTTCTATGAAATCCTACTGGTGATACTCTAACAGACAGTGAAGGAAAGTAGCAACGCGAAAGGCTGCAATGACAACTTGCTCTGCAAAAATGAAAGAACACATATTTATGCCACATTGCTCTCTTATGGTATATAAAATCTAATAAAAAGGAGCCTATCTGGAGAAAATAATTATATCCCCCCCATTTTTCTTTTTTAATCTTAGATATAGCCTTCAAGATCCTACAGCACCAATTCAGGCACCATTTCCACTAAAAATCCAATTTAATAACTCAACTAAAGGTTCCAAAAATAGGATCCTAAAGTCAGCTGCCTAAACACGGACTATCCCCAGGGGCAGAATTTTCAGAAGTTTTCACATGCCTCAGAAGTACAAGCCTCACAGACTTGAGAAGGAGGACTTCTGATTGAAGCAGATAATCTTTTATAATTTTGGCTATTAGCTAATTCATTTTGACTTTAGAGATACAACAGCTTTCATAACTACTACACAAACATCCTGTGACTGCATAGTATTTCCACATTTGTGCCTGCATCTGCAATATTTAAGGTGTAAAATGGTAAATGTTAAATGTAATTTCTAATTCCAAACAAAGGGCGGTGTTAACAACGTAGTTTTTATTTTAATCTAGATGGTCGTGGCAACTATATTGGGACTACATGAAAAATGCACTGGGGAATTGCATTGCACAGATCAGGACTTCCTAACAAAGAGCTTGTCTTTTGTAACTTCTATTTTAAAACAGCACTGATAAAATCAGCTTTCAGAAAAGGCTAGTAAGGGCCTGGGAGAAGTGAAAAGGAGGATCACAATGATTAGAGTGTATATACATCTATAGGAGAGGGAGCAAGAGGAAAGGATCCTGCTGTCCACACCGCACAAACAGCTGAGCGCTTCCTCCTCTGCCCCCGGCCCGACGCTGCCAAGAGCCTCACGTTTTCTGCTGCGCCTCGGCAATAAAATCGGAAACCACGGGCCTGCCCGGCTGCCGGCCCGGCTCTGCCCCCACCCGCCCGGCCTCGCGGCGTGGGACGGGACGGGGGCGCGTTCCCCAGCCCACGCCCCGCGTGCTCGGGCCAGCGGAGCGGCATCGCAGGGGGAGGCGAGGGGAGAGCCTGCCGGGCTGTGTCTGCGTGGCGGGGTTTGACATCCCCCCCGCGGCCAGCCGCGATGAACGCACGCGTGTTTACAACTGCTGTGGGTCTGCCAAGGCGGTGGCGGGGGGAGACCCTGGCCAGGAACTCATTTAAAGCCATTCCCCAGGGCTCGGGGCACCAAGGCATTCTTGGAGCCTTGCTTTAAATGGATGGCTAATCTCATTTCAGATAGATGGGCTGGCAGAAACAGGCTTATTTAAAGGCTTAAATGCAGGAAAGCTTCCTTTGATGTGCATATGCTTGTGCCAGAGCAGCCAGGTATCGTTTTAAAGCAGACAAATACATAGACATACACATGTACAAATCTTGCAAATTCTGTAATACAGATAAAAATGAAGCAAGATGCTAGCTTTTATAATATTTCTGGTGAGCATGCAGGGTGTTTCTAAAAGTCAAGTGGATTGTGAAATCTGTCCCAGCTTTCTAATTGCCCTAAACAAAGGAGCCTGTATTTAAATATTGCTGAAGTTCCAGATAGACAGTATCAGTTTACATATCATTTATCTATAATGTGTCATATTACACAACTACTTGAACTTTGTAACCACTGGCCTCAAGAAATTTTACAGTATCTCTCTGAAAAAGGAAAGGGCAAAAATGCTCCTTTTAAATACGGGAAATCGAGACGCTGCATCTTACCAGTGCAATAGCTAAATAAAGGAAAGAGTGATGTACCTCGAGGTGATTTGGGAGAAGAACGTACAGCAATCCAGATCCTGCCTCGCTCCCCACATGCACACGTTTCACCTCCCCTGGTCTAAGGAGCTCTCACTACTGAAGACCTGGCCCTTCAGCAAAGACAAAATGTCCCAGGTGCCAATGAAAAGCTCATTCAAGGTGAATGCTATTCACTAATGCAAAGCCTGAACAAATCATGTACACAGCTAAACATTATCACCTAGGAGCCTGAAGACTATTGCCCTGTAAGATATTCCCACCTGCACACTGCACACACACCTCTCAGTCCACAGGGGCTGACTCCCCGTTCTGTCACGCTCCTGTAAGTGATCAGGAACTCAGCTGAGAACAACAGGGTTAATAAGGGTGTCTAAAACCCCACATAGAAAAAGCAGTATTTCCTTGTCCAGAGTTTTATGTTAGGCAACTCCTGGCACTTGGTATCTTTTTATTTATTCTATCAAGTTTTGCCAATAATACAAGCCAGGAACCTGTCTTCATTAGTTTACTGGCTCATGGCCATTATGTGGGGCTGGAACTCGTCGTAACCCAAGACGACGGCGTGGGCTGTGCTGGACTTGGCACTGCTCTTACTGCAGGAGTACAGTATGTGGCCGCACGTTACATTGCTCTCCAAGCTCCTCTCCCTGTGTGTGCATGGCACTTTAGCTGTGCATCCTTCTGCCAAATTTGTTCAGGGTGTTATTTTTATGCACTAAATTCCTCGCAATCAGAGGTAGGTCAAATAAGCACAGCAATCTGAATGTCATGTGCCCAGCAGCCAACTAATCCTCACATCAGCAAGCTTCACAGCTGTCACAACATCCAGAGAAAGATCCAGTCAGAGGCTGCGATGCACAAGGAATCAGCCAAGAAGGAAGCCAACACCAGCAGCCACCAAGGCCAGGCGAAGGTAAAGCACCTCACAAGCTCAGCATCGGGAGCCAGATGCCTTTGTTGCCAGTCTCTCTATTATTTCAGTGCTCTGCGCTCACAACAGCGGCCAAATTTTCACAACAGTGAAGTGGCTGGACCGTTTCATGCCCTTAGCTTTGTTCTCAATGGGGGCTGACAATTGCCAAGTGTTTTGGAAAGAACCTAGCCCCTCTATTTAAGTTGCTGAAATGAGAGCTCTTGAGCATCGAGCTCTTTTGGAAATCCAGCTGCAAAACTCCACGGTGGTGGTGGATGCAAGCTGGGAACAATGGTTAATGGAAACTTCCCCTCATACCACCCTAGTGATGTGTCTCAACCATGGCCTGAAGAGACCACAACTATGTCAACACTGGCCTTTTGTCTGGAGACTTTCCCACTTGTAAGAGCTCCACTCAAGCAACACTGAGTATGCCAGGACAGACACAGCCCCAGGTGTCTCCTGGCAAAGAAACCAGCAGGTTTTGACAACCCCAGCGGTTATGGCTGCGCTGCCCCAACATCTTGCCTTTGCTAATGCTCTTGGTGTTGCTCTGGCAGATATTAGCAAGTGGAAAATTTTCCAGAAAGAATGAATTGAAAGAAAATTGGCTGTTCTTGCCCTTTCAAGTCCTCCTCCTCCCAGCAGAGACTGCCAGTGAGGAAGTCCAACGTAATGGCAGTATTTTCAGTGTGGTTCCTTGTTCAAAGAGAAATGGACTGAGGCCATTCACTTGTGTCATCCAGGTCCCCAAATGGCTGCTAAAAAAAAAATAGTGGCTTTTAATTGCTCGTAATAATTAAAATTCACAACTCGAAAGTACAGTATCATTTTTATACACCTACAAAACCAAAATGCTGATCTGGTATCGTGGGGAGCTCAATCACTGTATCCCAACTCTTAATTTCCCCCTTCTGAAACATCCCACCTACCAGCTGTGCCTGAGAGAGTTAAGACGGAAATAACCTCTTCAACTGCACCACTGCTTGACAGACTACTTATCTGTATTGCAAGAGATCCTCGGTGAATTATGTGCAACTCAATTTTGAATCATTCAACTCCCATAGAAATGTGCCTGGTTTTCAGAAAATCTCCCTTCTCACAGCCCTTCCACACTTTTCATCAGCTCAACTCAGCTGTTCTCAGTCTGGAGAACAGCAACAAGAAAAAGAAAAGGGAGCGGAAATGTTTGAATCAAAATATTTTCCCCTATTTTTTACACATATATTGGAAGGAAAGAAAAGAGGAGTTTCTCCTTCGATTTATTAGCAGCCCAGAGATAAAATATGTGTTTGCTACTCATTTTTCCTTATATAAACTAAAGGCACTTTGGGTATGTCAGTCAGACTATGTAGTAGAGCACTTAAATTGACAGATAATCCTCACCCAGAGCTGCTCCAGAGAACCCCATTGCTCTGCTGATATGTTTTCCAAATTATCTATCCGCTTGGCAGCTGGCCAGCTATTTGGGATAGCTCTCTTACTCCAGATCACAGCCTGCCCCAGACTAATCTGTCATCTATTTCTGCATTAACCCCTTCAGCCTCTAGGAAAAGTCACCTCAATGCAGAACACAAGGCAGTGGGCGGGAATTGAGACAGGCAAAAATCCCCACAGGCAGTGAAGTAAAAGGAGCATTCTCTAGAGACAGTGTTTCATCAGACTGTAATTCCTCAGTTACAGTATTATAAGCATCATCTAATTTCCTTACTGTTAGTATTTTAGTGTCTTCCAGAAACCAAAACACTTACATGGATAATAAGAACATTATCTATACTACAGCACTAAAGGGAATGACAAGCCACACTGTATGATCTTCCAGCCCTCACATGGCAGGACAAAACCAACCACTCTGTGTGTGGGTGAAGATGACACTTCACCCCTGGGTGTATTTATTTAAGCAGTTATTAAAGGAGCTTTATTTTCTTCTAAAGCAACAAGAGATTAGTGTATTTTGACCGGTGCTCCAACCTGGCACAGACATTCTTCTATTTCTTATCTTACACAAACTTCATTCTGTCGAACATGGGGTGACTGCAAACACTTCCTGTGGAAAGAAGGATCTTAATCCAATGCAACTACAACATATTCGCTGCTTTTAACACACACTAAAAGACTGGCACATAGAAGTGTTTTTAGAACATGTACTTTTTAAAGATATCAGCATTGTTTACAAACCTTGTGCATTTAATTATAAAAGAATTGTCATTTCCCCTCTCAGCATTGTGTGCCTCCCGCTCTGGGTCTCTACAGTATTATTACAGGCAGGACTGGTAGTCTTATTCAGATCATCTGACACTTCCCATTAAGAGGATGCTGTCTTCAGTTCCTTAGACCTTTGCCAGACTTCAACCATTCTGTTTGAATTTGTGCATGCCAATTATGTTTCTGCCAAAATGGTTCTAGGGTTTCCCAAAAACGGTTCAGCAAAAATACTTTTGTTTTGAACCTGTTAAAAATTTCTGGCAAACTTTTCACCAAACTGTGCTAGTGGCCTGTGCGCTGGAAGAGAGGGCAGCTCCTGGATCAATGGTATTTCCCTTTTGTTTGCCATCTTAAAATCGACCGTGTGCACGCTAAGGCTGGGTCATGGTTGGAAGCACAGTCATGGTTGCAACAATCTTCAAAGTTTCAATCACATACTTTTTCCAGATTCTTTCCTCATTCAGGAGTTACTTGTTTCACCCATTTTGATTTACCCAAATGGACCCATACATTATTTGCCACAAATTATTCCAACTTCCTGTAGAGACACAATCAGCAACTTTTCAGGAGTTCCCTCCAGCATTGATGACTACTCCATCTGCGTGCCTTACAGAAACAATTTTTTTCCCCACAAAACTCCCATGAAAGAAGGGCCAGCACTTCCTCTTTGCAGGTGAAGGACAGAAGTACAGACATTTTAAATCAAAAGTACACAGCCAGCCTCTCACGTTTGCTAACGTTACAGGCATTGTCTGCATTTCAAATCAACTCACGCTGACTTCTGTTGCAGGTTGGGGACTGTGCACTGACCCAAGGTATCAAACCGGGCTCCTCACAAAAAGGGAAGCAAACACGCAGTGTGACAAACTCACATAATCAAATCACTTGCTCAGAATTCTGCTGAAACTTTGTGGCAAAATCCAGTCTCTTTAGACAAAAATCCTTCTGTCCTTCCTGCCAGATTTTCCCTTCTTCTCCTGCCGTTCCTCGCGTCCTCTCACATCTGCAGTAAATGAGGTCAAGATCCAAGATCCTACAGACAACCGCTTCCTTCCTGATACAGCCCTGATTCAACCCAGAGCTGGTCTGACCTCTGATTCAAAAGGGAAAAGGGAAAAAAGGGGATATAATATAATTAAAGCCTGTATCTCCAAGCAGACAAGGGAGGGAGAGTTTGCTATCTGAAGCTGCACACGTGGCCTTTGGTTGAGTGTTTGCAGGCTTTTGAGGGCTTGACTTTGCAACTCCTGCATGTGGTTAGCATAACGTGCACGTAATATGCTATGCCTGCTGTGCCAGTAACACTCTGCCCTTCAAAAGCAATACACAAACAAATACGAGGCACCACCAGGTAAAATTTTCCGCTATGTCTACTGGACTTAAGATTCTACTCCTCAGTAAGATCCATATTCTGAAAACCTTACTCCATCTATAACCTGTGTGAAGGCAGCACTTAGTTCAATGAGGCCCCATTTCTAAAAGCTACTGGGAAATCAAACTTTTCTTCCCTCCCAAACCAGCCTCTGCAAGATGTCTGAAAGTAGTTGTCCCTGTTTTGAATATTCCCTTGCAGAAGTGCTACACACAGAAACAGAGGGTTTGATCCCACTCCCAGGACACTGCACAGGGATTTTCAAATTCTTGAAAAGCATGAAATCCACAGCCCTCTTAAATGCTTCTCTGATTTTTTTGTAGGGTGCTGCTTTCCTTACAAAGATAGACCAAGATGGCATTCAGTGGGGTCAGGGCCTGAAGAGAAGCTGCAAGGAAGAACATTTAGACATGTATTTAATTTTAATTTACTTACAAGCACGTTTCGCTTCAAGATGCTGATATTCTCTAGTGCATTGGAGCTTCATAACACACTTTGGTATACCTATGTATATTTTCATTCATTGTCAATTCACATATAGTGAGGTTCCCCAAAAAGTACAATTCTTCTTTCTTTTCTTAAAGGGAAGGCTCTAGAGATGCATGAGAGTTGTTAACATGTTCTGAAGGAGAGAAAAAGATCCATTTTTCTTTCCTTGGACAATTACATACCCAGCTTTAATAAACCAATCTGAAACAGTAGATTTTTAGATGGAGCCCCTGCTTTAGGTAACAGCTTCATATGGCATCCATAAATATGCCCTCACGTGGAATACCACTCAAAACAAAGACAACACTTGTCCTCAGGATGCATTCATGCCACTGCCAGTGTGATCTGCAAGACTCCAGACCAAGTAAATTCCTCTCACATTGTTCTATTTATTTGGCTAATGAACATCCAGGACAACACGGTCTCAAGTCAGTAAACAGGTCTTGCAAACAACCATCGTGTAATCCTGAAAGCACATGCCACCCATGACTCATGTATCTACTACCCAGTTCTGGTACCCAAGCCCATCTTGCTTGGGTGTGTTATCAAAACACAGCCAAGTGAGATTTCAAACGGCATGGAAAAGCCATATGAAACAGGTACATTTCCTCTAACTCCCAATCAGCTCATGGCAAACCTGAGAGACAGACAACAGATGCTATCAGCTGCTCTCTGAATATATCCCTTCAGAAAAAGGGGTCACTGGGCAGAGTTACAGGAACCTGCAAATCTCGTGTTCTCTTTTGATCTGTATGCACAAATCTGAACTATCTGTTGCAGTATGTTTTCATTTTTACTTTTTTACATTTTTTTTGTTCACTAAAACAAAGTACTCTCCCTATGTGACAAAACTAAATTGATGTTTTATAGAGGGTGATTTGTATAAAATAATCACATTTTAAGAAGTAGAGATGCTAGAATCAGGATACACTGTTCCCATAACCTTCTAAGTAAGACTTACTACATTTTCTTTTCTCTCTGCCTTAAATTAGGACCCTCTAACATGTTTTGGAAAAAAACCAAATCAGCAAAACCTGAAAACTTATATTTGGTTTACTACAGCCCAGTAACTGCAGAGGTCTGATTTGCTTTTACATACTAGTTTTATTCCCAGTGAGCACACACAAAGAAAGCACAAGGGTGTGTGTTTGTACCTTTTGCTCTATTGATATATTTATCTTCATTTATAAAGTATATAAAAGCATCAGTCTCGGGTAGTCTGAAAAATAGGTCAGAGGAAGAAGGGAACACGTAACCACAGCTTAGGGAAAATTCCAGGAGAACAGGCTGTTGCACACAGACATTACCCATGTGTCCATAACTACAACTTCACTGCTGCTGCATAATACAGGTTGTCATGGCACATCACACACAGACAAAAACTGGGAACTTCAAAACACAAGTCTGATTAAAAGAAATTATGACACTGAACACTGGGTGAGACATTCTTATAAATTCACTTCTAAACTTGAAAAGTCATCTTGCACCAGCACATGGCAAGAAACTACTATGCTGAGTTGTCTCAAAAACCAAACTAGTGCCTGCAGAGATTTCTGCCCCTAAAAATAACAATCACATCTTTACAGAAAGATGAAGGTAAAGTGAGAAAAAATTCTCACGACCAGAAAAAGCAATACAAAGCAAAATCTTTGTTTTAATATTTTAAAAATAGTAGCAGGGAAAAAGGTTGGTGATGGAATATTTCTTTAAGAAATCCTGGAATCCCAATACTTATTTTCCTTCTCGCAACCTCCTCTGCAAACTGTCCACTGCCCTGAACTGAAACTCTGAACACACTATGTATGCATGTTCTGAATACAACAGATATGCAGAACCTGTGAAGATTCTGAACTATGTCAAAAATGAAACGAAAATGCCCCAAGACACAAAAGTCAAACCTCCTTCCATCTATTGAGTAGTGCATTTATTGCAATGCCTTCAGGAGGCATCTCAGTTAAACAGATCAGTGAAAAGAAACTTGTCTGCCATTTCTTTCAAACTCTGCTCCCCCAAATCACAAGTAATAGAGATTTTACTTCTACTATCACTCAGAGCATGGCTTTGCATTGCCAATCAATGATAAAAATATTATCAATTAAATCAATATATTTTTTAAAAATCAATACATTAAGTATAAAAATATATTTGTGTGCAAGTTTGAGGCCAACGTGACCTGGCAAATCACCTACCAATTCACTGCATATGGGAGCTTTTAAATATACGTGTCTGTATTTTATAAATATACATAAACACAGAGGACCCTGTTCACTGAAAATTATCATTAAGAAAAGTGTAAGCCAATAGCAGCCTTATTTACAGTAACTGTATTTTTAATACAGTGTTTTTCTTCCAGTAACCATAGCTGCAACTTTTAAAATTAGTTGTCAATCCAGACGTACAAAATAACTTTCAAACAATGTCTTGGCACTGAAACATTTCTGTAATGGAGACCCTTCTACTCCCTTCGAACACAGTGAATTTCGTAGAAGTCTCTGTCCGCCTGGGAACAAAGCCCTCTGCGTGCTGTGCTGTACTTGGCATTTTCCAGCAGACAGACAACCAGCTCAACACCATTCTGATTTAAAACAATGTGTTTTCCTACTTTCATAGGCAATGTATCACTAGTATGGAACACCACTATTTCAGGTTTATTTGGAGGGGGGGAAGTGCCAATGTGCTTACCTCTGACACCTTCAGTCTCTACAATACGTAACAATTTATATTAAATATAACAGTGCTTTACTAAAAGCTGATTCCCACAGAAGTAAATTGGCTGGTCTGGCTTCCTTTTTACGATGGTTGTCATCCCATTCTCTATTGGGGATACCTGTGAGACAGCATAGGCTTCACAGTATTTTGTTGTCCAAGGCTTTTGAGAGGATCTAGGGGGGAGGACAGGACATGACACAATCTTTCATGTTATTTCCCAATTATTCACCAGGTTGCCTGTAGGCAAAGACACTGCAGGCTTCATCGCTCCTGCAGAACTCCCACTATGCTGTGCCTCTGCTGAATACAGGATTGGGTCTGCAGGAGTTGGCCATGTAGAAAAAGATGTATCTGTGCCCAAATGAAAGGAGAAACGCTGGAGAGTTGGAAAGCCCTGCAAACTGAGGGCAGCAACAATTCATAGGCTTGGAAAATTATGTGGGCTTTACCTTTTACACTCCTGTTAACTCTGATTTTCATGAAGTAGGTGGTGTTGCTACAGCAACTGTCATATCACATCATTTCTGCTGTCTCTGTCACAGAGATCATCTTATTTTATCTTAAACTCAGATATGCAGCTTTTCTTCTTCTATTCTAAAGCCCTCTACATTTTGGATATAAAAAATTATACAATAGAGCTATGCCATGTAAATGATATTTTTTAAAAATGCAGCAAAGCTTACAGAACATTTTAACATGTTATTTTACAAATGCAGAAGGAATAAAGAAAACGGCACTGACCAGATTTATGGTGCTCCAGAGTTACAGAAATTAATTAAGAGCTGGTCTCATGATAAAGATGCTTTGTGCCACCTTTAATGTGTTCTTCCTACAGAAGCTAACCCTGTGTTCTGGCGCACTTCACCAGAAGTGATTTGTCTATTCACAGGTAAAAACATCTTGCTTCCTCATGCCCAGACAATTTATGTACATACATTCCACACAATTCACACCCAGCTTAGATGATGCTGCCGATCCACTGCACACAACACACTGTTCAACTCGTGTACCTCACCCGCTAACCCCACAGCCTGGAAGAAGCATCTACTGAAGCAGAAGTCTCAACCCATCTTTACCTATTTCAGAAGGTATATCCTAGCTGCTACGGATGAGGTGGCCATCCAGCTTTGCAGCTCCCTTGCTCAGTAACCTAAGAATTCAGCTCTACCTCCATTGCGTCCATTTTGCTGCCTGGATAAGGTCTTTGAGGACTCAACGCACAAACAAAACTCAATAAAATCCTGCCGACAGAAAGGCTCTATTAAATTTTTGTTATTAACATGCATTCCAACTCATGCACTCACAGATCTTCCTTTAAAAAAAATAAAAAAAATTCAATGTGGAACAGTAGTAAATATTCAGTTACACCCTCAGGCTACACAGGAAACGAAAGCAAGCCCTATCTCTAGTCAAAGGTTACTGCACAGCCCACCCAGCTGCTAGCACAGCTCAGACCACCAGATCAAGCTCTGCCACAGGCACAGCCTAAACTGGTGAGTATTTCTATCTGCTTCTTTGTAAGCATTTCCAGTCACTTTCAAAACAGTTGATGCAGTCACCAAATTACAGTTCACTTCTGCGAAGACAGGTCCTGGGCAGATGGAAAGCTGCCTGCGTGGATCTAACCTGTAGGCAAGAACTGTATCTTATGTACCTGGTTAAAGGCTATGTACACAATTAAGATACCAAATGGCCTTTCATTTCTTTCAATTACTTTGCAAACTTAATTTCAGTGCCCTTGTACTTGACAGTTATTCTTTAGCTCAGTTTCCTAGAGAAATGAGTTTTGTGCAATCATGCTGTGCACATGTCTGTCTAGCCTCCTCCCAATGACTTTTGAAACTGTTGGCCAATTTCAAATTTGGCAGAGAGGTATCCATATGTTTTACTAACAAGCTTTGTGAAAATGTAAATGAAACAAGCTCTTAACTCCCTGTCTGAAGGAAGGCTGCAGGAGCCTCGTTACACATCAGAGAACCCACAGAGATTTTGCTGCTCATGGGCCCGCTTCCTTGGGCAGGTAGTAAGAAGGAAAAAAGAAAAGTATTCACCAAGTTATTTTTTGTTACGGCAGTTAGGAAAGTCACTTAATCCCTTTATTCTCTACTGGAATTGAGATTATTTTTTCACTTTATCCCACCCACTCATTTACTATTTCCTGTAATCATGAGCAAAATTATTTGACAACTGCACTGTTGCTTGAAAATCTCTCTGAATTCCACACAAACACATCTGGTATTGATAGCCATTAAAACAGTCATGCACATGTCCCGTCTTAAAAATCAATGAAGAAGACAGTCAGATGTGGACAACCCAGCTGTCTGATATCATCTGAGCGTTTATTATTCTTATAATATGTAGTGGAAACCAGAGCTCTACTAGAAAGAGCTTTTTTATATTACCCGCAGCACTTATTATGCAAGCAATTTAAGTCTTCCAACCAAGACACAGTAGGAGTGTTGGAGAATCAACAAATTTGCTCTGGCAGCAATGAAACATTCATTATTGGGTTTGGAGTGGGGAGGGGTTTGGTTGGAGGGGGCAGGGGTTTTTTGCCCTTTTTTTTAAAAAAAACAAACAACCAAAAGAAAATTTAAAATAATTTTGTTAAAATGCAAGATAGAGAGTTCGGTAGGACTCATAGCTAACAACTGGCATGCTCCAGATTTATGCTGGAAATTGCATGTTTCTGCCCATTTGAGGGATACCTGCTAACACAGAGATCAGTATTTGTAAGATCAGAGGTCCCTTCTAACCCTCTCCCTTTCTACTGCTGTTATTTCATCATTGTGAACATCCACAATTACTGAAGCTTGGGGAAGAACGGGTTAAACTTAGCAAAGCAAAAACAAGCAAGAGAAACACCTTTCCTCTTTCTGCTTAACTGGATAATTGGTTAGCAGGAACCTGCTTGATGAGTTTCAGCAGCTCCTAGAGATCAGGCAAGGCTGTTTCTGAGAGCAGCTAAAGCTGCCAACTGTATAAACATCTTGAAGCCAACCAACGAGGTACCCCCTTGCTAAGGTTGTTTTTTTGACAGCTAAAATTTCCAGAAGGCAATGAAGCAGGCTGTATAGCAAAAATCAATCCAAACCCAGTAAGATTAGGGAAGTGAACTATTTTAGGCAGAATATTTTATAGATGTTATATACATAAAATTGTCTTATGGTCAGAATAAATAGATGATTTAAAAAAAATGTTCAAGTGAATGAAGAAAGATTAAGTAATTCTCACTGCAATGGAGAGAGCGTAACAGTAAGGTTCAAATGAATGAATAACAGGTTCTGTCCTAGTAATTTAAGGGGCTATGAAATTCCAGTCCTGAAGGCTCATGTGACAAATCAAAGGGCTTCACTGGATCTGTACAATCCTCTGGGCTTATTACTTGATACCATTTATCTATAATGCAAAGATTTTACTCAAGTAATTAGTGATTTTGAATCCAGTTGACTAAAAAGAAAGTACACAAAGGTTGATTTTTCACATAGGGTTGATATATATGAGGGCTCACATATATGAGCAAGCATATGAGTTTAAAAAACAAAACCAAACCTTGGTAAAATCATACTGTAAGTTCAAATGAGTCACAACTGTATAATCACCAAAGCAGCACCTATAGCAATCGGTGTAAAATATTGGAAAAGATTTACTTAGAACCCTCCATATTGTCACCTTCATTTCTATTTAGTCACCTTGATATTTCAATTAACTAAACCCCACAACTGATAAGTGGACATCTATACATGCCGAGTTTTAACACCGAGAACCAAGCTCTCCATTCCTGAAGCTCTGTCAGCCGACAGCAGCCAAGAGTCTCACCACTGGACTCTTTCTCCCAGGTTCTCTTCCTGCTGTGGATGCAGGAAAGACTAAGAGAAAGCAACTGTGAATTTATATCCTGAAGAACAAGGTACAGATTTGGGGAAAAGTATTTAATCTTTTGCCAGTATTGATCTGCTCAGACACAGCTCAAAGTGTCTGACAGAGTTACCATAAAAACTGACTTCCAGGCTCAGTACTGTCCATATAAAACAAACCAACTAAACCCCCCCACATTTCAAGAGAAACATCCCTTCAAAAAATAACAGGAACTGCTTCTCAAACACTACTGCTTGCAATCATGTTTTGTACCCCCTCACCAAGCGTTATGTCTTTTTGTACTATTTTTTCTTACAAGGGTGCCCTCAGAGATGTTGGGGTTTCAAACCGAGCCAACTTTCCAAAACACGCTGTATTTTGAAAAGCCCATTTTTGTTTCACAGAGAAATAAATGAGTTTGCATCATAAAGCCTTTATCCCCCCAAACCCAAAGCCTCCCATACAGTTAAAAATCAAATCCAGCTTTATTTTCCTGCATGAGTCAGGCTGCATACAAACAGCTTCAGAGGAAGGCAAGCTTGGTGGGGGGACAGCAGAACTGAAGTAGAAGTCCAGAGAGGGATACTTGCTCTTCTAACAGCACACTCCTATTTTCCCAAGACATTTGCTAATATTTTCATTTTAAAACTAGAGGAAAGCCACCCCCTTCCCCCCAGAAGAAGTTTTAAATATTATAAAGACACACAAGGACACACTTTATTATTTTAACAATTATTGCTATTTTCAGAGCTCCAGCACAGCTACTTCCTTCCATAACTGGACTTCAATCAAACCCTAGTGAGGCTTTTGATCTTGGAAAGAGTAACAACATAGCTCTGTTATCGGCACATAGGGGGCAAAGAGTAGGACGTCCAGAATTTTTCAATAAAAGAAAGTTAATTGCTTTGACTTATATTTATCAAAGGTCACAGCTACAAGTTCTGAGCGCACATACATAACGGTGCACACTGAGAAATCTTGCATAGACTGGCCAAAGTAAGTGTTGGGATTATACTATCTGTGTGTGTGTGCATTAAAAAAAAAAAAAAAAAAAAAAAAAAAAAAAAAAAAGGAAAAAGCAGCAAAACAATGCTAGATTACTATCCAAATATACCCCAGTGGATGTCCTGCCAAACAGCAAATATGTGGCTCTAAGCTCCAAACTGAAATAAAAGCTTGGCCATAAGCCCAGAGCTTCACTGTATTTTGCTCAGCTAGCCACAGTCTGGCAGAACAGAGTGAACACATTCTCAGCCACGTGATGAAGCAGCCCGTCGGGCCAAGCTGATTTCCTTGTGTTGGTTAAATGTGATCTTCAGACTGTACACACCAGCGGCTTTGGGAAAACGTGAGAAAGTGGGAAACAACAAGACACTGGCTATAAGCTGAAGGGCAGCAAAAAATTACCTAAATTTATGTAAATGCTAGTGTTGCCAGTGCTGTATTTAACCAGGTGTTAACTAGCCTCATAGGGCTGAGCACATTGGGCAGTGGTGCTGAGCACCATTTTGACAGGAGTCACACACCATCAGCTCCTTCAAGGATGCAGACCCTGAAAGGACCTGATTTGGAAAAGGCACTGTAAATTCTTAATTTCAGAAGATTATAAGAGCTTCCCATCAGTGGCTCAAAAATGCAAAAGACTGAATGACTTCCAATTCCATACTCAGGAGAATCAGAGGTACTTAGGCCTCTCAGGATGTGGCCCGGTACAGGAAGAGTATGAATTTGACGGTGGTATACATCCCATATGGTTCAGATTCTGGTGACAGTACTTAAAATAGCCACCAAGTAGCACTACTGAACACAGAGAAACATTCATGGAGTGAGACAGAACTCAGCTCAAGGATTCAATTGAAAAAAACAGACAGGGTCTATCAGGAAAAAAGCTGCCCTGACTGTAAGGTATTATATTTTGATAGTAGTGATAATAATGTTTTTAAATAACTGACTTAGGAAGAGCCAAACAGCACCCCTGACCAGCATCAAAGATGCATGTGACTTGTGAGAGCGTGTTACATATGGAAGCAGAAAAGCCCCCAAACACAAGACCTCAGATGTACATCCCTGCTGCAGATAAGAGCAACTCAGATAAAACAGTCATGGGAGTACCTAAGAAAAGTGAGATATGTTTACTTTCTAGCAGAAATAAATTGATAACCTAGACACGTGCAGCAGCTGGTGAAATCTGAGACACACATAAACTGACAATTACACCTCCAGTTCTTTCCTTCTATTTGGCTAATGATTTCTTTTCACGTGTTCAGAACAGCTCCCAGACAGAGACTACCACAATTTTCAGCAATAACTTCAATCACGTCGCATTGAGAAAATTGAACAGGTAAGAGTTTGGAAAAGTGTTTCTTAAACCTGGTGATGAGTCCAGTCCAACAGAAAGATCAGCCTTTCTGAGAGCAGCCACGTGATTATGGATGCATGAACATCAGGTCTTTGAATATGGACAATGCATGCCCTGATTTTTTTTAAGTGACAAGACACCAACAGCTTAGATGTTTTTAAGCAGATGCCCAAATTGCAGCTGTCCAACATCTGTAACTGAAGGCTTGTGGTTTAACGTTCTCAAAAGGTGGATATGCAGGTTAACTTTAAATATGCTGCACTCTTTCCTAATTCTCTCATTAAAGTATATAGCTGAGCGATGCAAGTGTTCACAAAATCAGACTCCTGCTCCATTTTATTCAACTCGTGTTGCTCTCAAAAAATGGTTCAATCACCAGATATTACTTACCGCTTCAGAAAGCCCTTCACCTAACAAGCAAGCCCCATTGTTTTTTGCCTATGTGAATTAAGAGTAAGGCATTGTAACAAGATATGGCTGAGGAACATGACACCATCTTGATATCTGACTTATTAAAGTTATCTGTTACTTATGCTCTTCCCTTCCCAGAGAAATAATCTTCACTACAGGCAGGAGAATTAATTCCTCAGTTTTCAATGCACATGTACTGATACAGAAGGCAGGCTCCAAGACAGTTGGTGACAAAGGCCATACTATGGTTAGTCCCTTGTGACTAACCTGCTTGGGTAGCTGTGGTCCCCAGAGAAGTCTGAAAAGCGAGAGTGGAACTTAAGTAACAGTGCCTTAAGGTATTCGTAGTTTCACTCCCCAAAGCCTGCACATATTTTACTAGCCCTCAGAGCAGCGATCATCCAGCTCATCTGCTCTGACTCTTGCTGCCTTTCTTTAGCTGTCTAGTTGCAGTCAGTCATTACTCCACCCTCACTCTGCACTAAGCAAAGAGAACTGGGCTACTCCATGGGGGTAGCCCAGCATATAAAACAGATACACCAAATAAAATAATTTCAGGATGTATGTCACACACACACAAAAAAAAGAAAAAACAAAAAAAAATTGAACAAATATCTACTGCTGTGACAATTTCTTTGACATCGATATGCTGCTGTGGTGTACTTCAAACAGTGAGCTCAGCCAAACAACAGTGAGCTCAGCACTTGCAGTTATTTCAGATCCGTATCTCATTTTTTACTCTTCCAAAGATAAGCTCAAGGCAATGTCTTAGACACAGTTTAAAAATTAAAAATATGTAGAGAAAAAAAAATTGCAACATTTCCTAGTAAACTTTCTCCAACTTAATCCTGAGAAAGCAGGAAGAAACTCCAGTGTCTTTTTTTTTTTTTTTTTTTTTTTAAAGCTGCATGAAATGACACTTCATATAATGTACTGCACAGCCAGACCAAAGGGGCTTTCAGGCCTCAGATGAATGCTACCTTACCACAAAGGGTATCAAAATGTCTTGATGCTCTGCTGGAAACAGAACATAGGAACGTAGAGAGGTTCTAACAAATCTGTGAATGCCCCAACAAGTATGTGCGTTCAGGGGTAGAGGGAATGGGACGCTAAGGGAGCAGGGGAGTCCACCCAGCAGCGCTGCATTATACTGTGAGCGTGTTGTGTCATTACAGCTTTATCCCGACACACCCATATTTACAGCACACAATGTACTGTACAATTCACAATGCCAAGAAACTCAACATATCTAATCTGGCAGAAAAACAAAGTCATATCAGGTTAATCCAATTCTTAAATTGCACAACTTTGAAAAGCCAATAGGAAAACAAATCTTCCACTAGCTTGTGTTCCCCCTAGTCCTCCTCCCAACACATACTCTGCCACGACCTACTTTTCCTCTTTGATCCCTCAACATTTTTAGCCTACTCTCCCCTGTTTCTCATTCACTTCTAACCTACCTCCACCCTAGACCCTGGTGGCAGAGTGGAAAGTTACACTGATTAGAGGAAGCTGTAAAAGGCAGCTTTGTGCGCAGTGCCCCAGCCAAAACGCACTGCAAAGAATGAATGGCAAGAGGCATACACAAGGTCACTTGGACACCTGCCGGCATGTGATACTGCAATAATTGTGATAAGATAACAGGCCTTAAATTTTAAGTTGGGTTCTGCAAGGTAAGTTTCAAACAGGACAGTGGAGCTGGGGTGCTTTTGCTGCAGAAGAGGAACAGGATATAGCAAGGTTGCATAGAAGTTCAGAAAATTTTTAGGTAAAGTAATTGTCACTTTGGTGACGAACAAGATCATTCCATTGCCTGGGTTCAGCACTTTCAAGCTCTTGCCTACAAATCTTACAACTGGTTTTCTAACTTCTCCTTTTAAATGAAACCTTAGAGTCTCATATAAACACAAGACTCCAGGAGTTGAGGATTTCAAAGAAAGAGTAATGGTGGAAAAAGGTTTATGACCCATCCCTCAACACACACTAAACCAATTAAACCTGGTTTCTTGCAGATTCATCTCTCAAAGTGAACTGATATCTCATGACGTCTAAAAGGAAGGGTGTCAGCTTTCCCAGAAGCATTTCACACCGCTCAGGTATTTTTAAGGTCTTATGTAAATTTTCTGATGTAGAAAATGTACATTTACATTACAGCTCTTCCTGCTCCATGACGTATTCCCACCCTATCCACTCACCTACTTCCATGAAATTTTAGGAATGTAATTCTTCTTTCCGAATCACAACTTTCTTGCCTCATTTGGTTAAAATCAGCCAATATACTCAAAAATCATGAAGCAGGAACATGCAAGAGGCCACACATACCTAGCATGACTGGATATAGTTTGTTTTCATTACAAACCAGGAAAAAAAAAAAATACCCCAATGCTTATCTATGACAGCAAGCACCAGAGCTGCAAGAGTTACATACAAAAAATGGCCAAATGCCCCATGCTGTAATGAGAGGCCGCAGCTGCAGGGATTACAGACGTCAGTAACATCTATATTTCCACTATGCAGCACAAAGAAAGCGGGAACAGTGGTATGTCTGATTGCTGCAGGGTCCATCAAATTAAGTCAGTTTAACCCTCTCTGTTTTGATGAGGAACAGGATTTGGTTTTGAGTGCTTAGTCCCTACTAAGCATTAGAAGCTAAACACACGGCTGTTTTTTAAGCAGACTTCTTGCTGGAGTAGGACTCATTTCCAAATGTTGAAATGGCAAGTTTGTAAAAACGACTACATTGTTTTAGGCCACCTCCTCTGTTTCAATGAAGCCCTCTCACTTTGAACCTGGGTTTTATATTCTGCAGACTGCAGTAATGCACTCTTCTACAAGAAGCCTTAGTGCTATTCTTTCAGTAATCTCGCTATGATAAAAATACTGATTGCTCTGTCAAACAGAGTTCTGCAGGAGTATTTTGTGTTTAGAAGTTTCACATTATTGTCCCTTCAGTTTTTCAAAATGCAATCTACAGTTTCCTTCCTCACCTCCTCAGAATCTGAAGTTATAAGCAGTTATTAATGGGGTAGCATTTAATTTCTCTTTTGAGTGTTTCCATCTGTATCACAATTGCTAAATTACCAGGTTACCTCAAACACAGCAATGTCCACATGCAAGAATTACATGGGGACCCTTGCAAGCGGTTTAAAAAAATTTAAGATCCAATCACTGCCAGACAAAGTAATGGATCTTACTATGGACGGAGAACCCTGTTCATTCATTTGTTTATTAAATTTGGGAGTACCAACCAGTTCTGTAATGAATTACTTAATCTTTGACCTATTGTCCACAGTCATGTTCCAGAACAAAGAATTTATAGCAAGCTGAGCTCCCTAAGGCTAATTGGAAAAGAACTTTTTTTTTTTTAAATCATTCTCCATCCTCAACAAATCTTTTACAAACTATGCATTTTTGCCTCTCTCCTTATACACCTACGTATCTAAGGATGACATTTTGTTACAGATGAGTTACTGCTGTAGTTCATTCTAGCATCTGCTTGTAGTAAATGCACACTAATACATTGATCTCTGGGTTCCTGTCAAGTTTTGTTTCGGTAATGATCTAGATCTGTGTTCCACTTAATAAGAACCTGAGTTTTCTAGGTCTTTCATGCAATTTGGATTTTTTATTTTCTCTTACAAACGGCCATACACCAAAACACAAGCAAAGAGCTTCAAGATCCTCAATGTCTGTTTTCATTAAACGGCAAATAATATGAACAAGAGAATACTACCAGTAAGATGAAGAGCTAAAGCTGTTTCTCTGAAAGTTTAAGCACAAGAACCCTGAAGCAAGAGCGCGCCACATCAGAAAAGCTAAGCAATGATCTTGGATGGTGTACAATGAAAATCTGGGCCACATTTAGTTCTGGCAAGACTTAGTTTAGAGAATGGGACAGGAAAGCAGAACTGTACAACAGCTTCAAGTGTGTCAGAAATGTGAGAGGTTGAACAAAAACTTGTATTTGTTTAGAACCTGATGGATAGCACCTCAGTTATGCAAAGCTGAAGTGCTGTGAAGAGTCCTAGCAGAAAAGAAAAAAGGAAAAAAAAAAAGAGAAAGAAAGAACAACAAAAAAATGTTGCAACACCTGCTGCCTTACCTGCCTGTGTTAGCTCTCCTCACATTAGCTCCAAAGCTCTCAGGACAACAATCAGCTTTGTGATAAACAGACAGCTTCTTTAATGTTATTTGTTCATTTGAAAAAAAGTATACAAGCTACAAAAATCTGTTTGTCATGCACTCATTTTGACACAGTCATGCATTTTACATTAATTTGCTATACTAACTCATTATGTATAACTTATTCCAGTAAATGGAGTAGATTTGAGGTTTAAGTAAATGTTTTTTTTCAGAGCCTTCATTATCTACTTAATGTAGAAGACATCAAACCAGTTTTTCTCAAACATAACTGCTGAAATACTCTTTTCTGATCATCATAGTCTTCTGTGGAATTCAGACAAAATATTGAAAATATATTTTATTTGTTATGAAAGTAAGACTTCAAAAAAAAAGAAAACTTAAGATCATGTTTGTATGCTATAAAAACTAAACAGCTCCATAGTATACTGCCACCCAACCAAGTTTCTGATTTCATAATGCTCTAAAGTCCTCTTTACTGATGGTGACTATGTCCTTTCATCCTGAGAAAACTTCATGGGTGCACCAAGAGTTCTTACTGCCCCCTGCCCCTTAAAAAAAAATAATAATCCAGAAAGATGAATGACAAGAGAGTGAATGGTGACATTTTGCTGCTCCACCTAGGAGTTGAAGGAGAGCAGTCAACAAGCTGCTTGCCTGCTGAGCAATACTTAAATCAGAAAGACCACATGAGGAGTAAAGTACTCATTGCTGAGATTAATTGGGCAGAATCTGGCCACTGCTAGCTCCCACAATTGCCAATTTGCTGTCATATAAATATGCAGAGGCAGAGATTGAACAATTTAATGTGTTTCCTAGTAGCTTCATCTAATCAGATAATGTCATCTTTGTATACATCTCCTGATGAGGTTTTCTCTCAACTATAACATATTGTTTTATGAAAGACTTCAGGCTGTACTCGCTTCTTTAAAAAAAAAATCCAATCACTGCACTAGAGAATCATTCAATCAAACACTCTCCAGTACACTAGGAGATGGGAAGCAAGGCTCCAAGAAAGACACCGCGCTTTTTCTAGGTTATTGCAACAAGTTCAACACTTAGACATCCTTGAAATGACTTTCTAAGGGGACAAAACCCCCTACTTGTTCCCTATGCGTATCTTCTTCCTAGCACTGGCTAGCCATTACTTGCCTAAGTAGCTCTATCTGTTTGAAAAGCACTATTTGATGAGAACTGAAGCATCAGGCCGGGTATATTTTAAAAGTATAGCATAAACCCCAAGATGTTTCATGCTGTTTACTGTTTGAACTCTGAATTAACCTCAAGTTCTTTCATGCAGTCAAGCAATTATTTAACCAATAATCAACATTTAACAGTGAATATTAAAATTAGATCTCTTGAAGGAGACACAGTGTTCTTGCTTCTAGCATTAACAAGGCTTGTGCGTTCAGCAATTTTTCCCTGTTATCATGTGACAGGCTATTTTTAATATTTGCCTGAATATATTTGGCATCTTCCTTTGATCCAGAAGCAGTTTTGTGAGGCTTGTCTGCATATTGCATTTCCCTTGCCATAGCAGTCCAGAGCAGAGCTTTTTCATTTCACTGCAATTTCGGCATTGGCTGGTTATGGCAGGAGCACACAACCATGCGTGCGTGCCTGCTGCTCTAGAAAAAGCCATGCTGAGCAGGCTGCACAGGGGACTGCCACGTGCCTAAAGCACATGGTCATGCAGGCAACAGCCATCCAGAGTCTCACGTGAGAGTCAATGTGAAGAGCAGCTCTGGGTAGCAGCCTGCCTGACGCTTTAGCCGGTCATTCCCATGCTGTCACGTGGGAGACCAAAGGTCAGGAAACTCCCAGCTCCTCTTGGTGCTGGAGGTAGAGTCCTTCAACTAAGAGAGGGGGCTCACGTTGTAGCTCATGCAACACCTAGTAACTGCTTGTAAACAATGATTAAAGCTTAGGAGAGGATTCCACATCCAAGCTGGCTGCTGGGAACACTGCCCTTCACACTACAAAGGCTGTGCTGGAAGAGGAGGTCACATTAAGAAACACAGGGGAAGGAAGACTGCAATAAAGGGAGTGTTGCACACACACCCTTTTGTGGGCTGCTCCCTTCACCAAGTCATCCCCAATATGCAGCTGAGAGGCTGGATGGAGCAAGAACAAACCTCTCCCAGCTGGCTGCTGTGCCACACAAAGAAGAGTTAAAGGAAAGTGCCAAAACCCACCCAATCACACCTCATGTCAATCATAACAGTTCAGTATCTACGTAAGAAGCAAAAGGTAATGAATACTGCACTCTACATGAGATCTCTCAGCTGAGTAAGTAAAACCTATAATAAAATCTGTGTTCTTGAGGGGCCGAGAGGGTGTGTGGAAGGTATAACTACACATCACATGGAAACAGTTTTCAGCTTTTTGATTAATCTACCGCTAGATTTCTATTTTTTTTTAATTTAAACTGGAAGTGAAGACTTGCAGATATTGCACATCAGTGTATTTCTGCAGCAGATTATAAAGCTTTTCTTTTTTTCTTTCCTTAAATAATCTTTGGCAGATCCTTTGCAAGTAGCCTAAAGCACCCAGCCATCCAGGCAACACAGACTGAAAACCACTGTCAGAGGAATGTAAGAAAAGAGGGAATTTTTTCAAAACCTCCAACAGCCCTATCCTTGAGGAGCAGGGTAGTAACAGAACATGAGCTATCATCAGCAGCATCCCTGTGGCATAGCCTTACATTCAAAGATTTGATGGCAAACAGAATTCAGATTTAAACCGCAAAATCCCCAAACCCTTCTAATTAGGGTCTTCCACCAGACTTAGCTGACGCGTCTGAACTCCAATTCACTCCCTTCAAACCCTTTACAGTAGTAATCCCACTCACCCAAATAAGGGCTACACAGGAAAAAGAACCAGGTAAAAAGCAACCACCAACGAGTTACCTGCAAAACACGAACCTCCCTCTACACACAAACAGCTACAAATACTCCGAATTTCCTTAAAGGACTCTGCAGTTAAATGGAGATTTACATTCCACCAAAAAATTGGCAGAAGACAACACAAGGTGTGCAACACATGAAGAACGACAAAAATATATTTGCAGTTAACAGGTCACTTTAAAAGCTAGGTTTATAAGATATGTGCTCCTGAGGTAGACTACAGATTTCAACCAACCAACCAGCATCCAATAGAGAGAAAAGATAAGTTTTAAATGCATCTACAGGTTACAATGAAGGGTGGTCTGCAACACTAAAATAAATCAAAATACTATTGTTTACTAACAAAATCAGTACTGTGAAAAAGGAATACATCAAATTCCACTCTTGCAACAGCCATTACCCTGTGTCCCTTCTCTTCAAAAGAAAACCAGTATTTGCTGTATGTGCATTCCCTGAACAGAAATTTATGGGAAAGCAGGTGCTTGCTGTATTTTTTGATAGAGTCCAGAGAAAAGATGATAAACTCATGAACATAAACATTTTTCCGTCGACCAGACAATCTGAGCTGAAAATACCGAATTAAGTTAAATTTATAAGGAACCTTCTTTTTTAAAGGTAAAACAAAACAAAATAAACCCAAAAAAAACCCCAAACATCAGTGAGAATTTTTGTAACGTCATGTTTACAGTCAGGATCAGCTCAGCTTTGCTGAGCCTGATGACACTTTGCAGTGACTGCCAATGCAGATTTCCAGATCTCTTCCAGAGATGGTAAAAAATACATATTTGGGCAATACCATCAGCTTCTAAAGACAGATAAGGCTTGTATTTCAACACAGGCACAAAATTAAATCTTCTTGTGCCACTGTTCTGCAGACCCTCTGCGTCTGAGGTACACCGTGTACCTACATGAGTCACATTTGGTGTTCCATGTGCATGTGTACATCCTCCCCCATACGCAGTACATGCAGGTATAGGAGTTTTTGAGCAACTGCACGTGATACACTGATGCTAAATGCTGCGGAGCCATTTAACATAGGGACATAAGCAGTACAGCATTTCACCCTTCCTTCAGCCGGAGTCCACACACTCAAAACAGGCTTCCATTATAAGACAAAATTCAGAGGACAACAATTGAATATTTTTGGGAGAATTGCTATCACCTTAAAAATTCAGTTTTCCTATAAACAGTAGGATGACATAGAATTAGTTTTTATTGAAACTGTATATGGTACTATTTGTTCTTCGGTTTATTACAATAATACAAATCACAACAGCCATGTATACAGTAACTGTAGCTCACACCAATTAAAAAAAATCTTTCTTCATGTGACAGTTTAGAAAATGTATTTTAGAAGTCTTAAGATATATTAACCAAAAGGCTCCATCATAATGATTTTAACATTTACCTCCAGACTAACTTACATATTTCAAAGCAGCACATTTCCCTTGGCACTTTTATGACAACCTTAAATGCTTATTTTTACTTTTACTAAAAATCTGATTTTGAGAATACATACTGTCCTATTTTAAAACTTGCTCAAATGCTAAACTCTAAGATGACCTCTTCAAAACAGATTGTCAGAATAAGATTTTTACACAACATAATAAAAATTTCAATCACCTGATGGTAAACCAGATTAAAGTTCATAGTACCTATCTGTAAAGGGAGTGGGAGGTTAGGGAAGGAAGAAAATATTATTTTAAGAAGTGGACTGAGCTCCCTTTTAAGAAACACGTTTAACAAAAATATTACATTATTCTTAAGGCAAGATGGCGAAGGAGAAAAATACCTGCAAATTTAGACATTTAATCCTTCCCTAAGAGATGTGACTTCTTTTACAACAGTAAAAAGTGTACAGAGTTTCTAGTGAGAAAAGTTTGTAACCCTGAGCTTCAAATGGCTGGGGAAAAACTCAAAAAAAAAAAAAAAAAAAAATCAATGAGTTGAAAAGTCATGTGGACAGCTGATTACAAATAAATTCTGACAGGTGATCATTAAAAGCCTGGCTCATAACCAGGCTCCTTTGAAAAAAAAGGACAGATTATTTGCTTTTAATTTTATGGGTGCATATGTGACAGAAAATGGTAGCATATACACACTATTTTTAAAAACTGGCTCAGAAAAAGCAAGGGTATTTTATATTCTGCTCTTGCCAACTCCAAATGTATTTTAACTTTGGAAATCCGTTTAAGTTATTAGTTAACTATGAAATGACTTGAAAATTAAATACAAAACAAAGTCAAATCCACATAAAGTAGAAGAAAATGAAACACATGACTAAACACACACATCTGACTTGGGGCCAACAAGTCTGTTGACAGGTTTGGGGTATTTTGGGGTGCATTACATTTCTTTTTAATGAGAAAGGAATGTTGCAGACTTGTAAGACTTTTCTATTTCATCCTGCTCTACAACTTTTGTCCTTCTATTTATTTATTTTGCCTCCTTATCAGATGTTTCTGACAATGACTTCGCACACTGAGCATGGCAAATGATCAAGCAGAAGGGAGAGGAGTGGTTTCCTGCTCCCAAGAGCACACTTTGCTCTAGCAAACCTTGTGTGAGCAGAAGAACACAATAAATAAGTCATTCTTGGTCTTTCTTTTTTTAATAAGAAAAAAAAGGCAAAGCACCATTTTTCCAAACGACAATGTTGACACTATTCCACTGACCATGATCTCAGCCATGCTGGTGTCAAGCCAGAGCAGTTATTCTGGATTCGTACTTGTGTCTCTAAAGAGATTATCTCAAGTGCTAATAAACTAATAGAAGACTTCCACTGACATCAAACGGGTTTGAATCATGCATTACAATCAGAAACTGGACTCCATGATGTTTTCTTTGCCTACAGCTTAAGGTGACTATAGATGTAATTTATCAACTCAGCTCAGAGTTACACTCAGTTTATGCTGATTTAAGCAAGACTATAATGCAGTTCGAGAATCTAGTTCCCGCCCCATATACTGTGACAAATTTTACTTTGTTCAATAGAGAATAGTATTATGGACAGTATTTCAAAAAGGAAGTATTGTCTTTTAAGTTTTAACTTCAAAATAGTTGCCTACTCCTGTATTCTCACATGAAGCATTGGGCAAAGGAATATTCTCTTTCACAGTAACTCACCCTGTTCATTTAACACCGTGGCATCTATGCATTACTGTTCTGTTTGTGGTCTTTTTCTTGCTAATAGCTAGGCTATCAATGAAGAAAAGAAGGCAAGTCTCCTTCAAATTCCCACAGCTTCCTTAAATTAAACAAAAAAAAAACGTGTAGGAACTTAGCAATAACTAGACCTATTATTTTTATTTGTTGGAGTGTAAGTGACTTGAATTGTATCAGCCCTCTCTAAGCTGCCTGACAACCATACAGGGAGAAGTAGTGATTTACACTGGGGAGGAGGCTCACATCAAAATCCACAGCAAGGTCTTAGGGCTGATTTACCTGGTCTGACCGGGCTCTGCATGCAGTTCTGCGACACCATGCCTGGATGGACTGAAGTAGAAGCCCTGTTGCTGAGGTCCATGACAGAAGGTGATGCTGAGGTAGCTTGCTGGAGACCTGACTGATGTGGGCTATGCTCGTGCTGGTTTGGGCTGGGTGGAATGCCATTTTCTGAGAGGAATTCTTCCAGGTCCATGTATTCCAACTGGAAAGTGTCTCCATCATATGGCAGTGTCTTGTCCCATAATGTTGGGCCCAAGAAAGCTGACTGAGGGACTGTGGTACTGGTGCTGTCATCGTCTAACTTCTTCTCTTTTTCTTTTTCTTTACCAAATGCTTAAACAAAACACATAATAAAGATATAAGAGCTGAGCAATTAAAGGATCAGCTACTACTACTTCAGTTATTTCTCTTGCACTCTCAGTTGTAAAAAAACAACACTCCCTTCATAAAAAATATCTCCTCTGATGCAATCCATTTGGTAGAGAATTGAAGGGTCATGCCAACTGAGCACCTCTCCTGGATCCAACCGTATTTTTGAGATTTTCCTCTATTTTTAGTTAACAATTCCACTGCATGCATGGCTTTGAATGTCAGGTTCAATAAGTAGTCAGACTTAAAAGCCTTTCAGGGGAAGCAAACTGGAAGATGTTATGCATTCTGTTGAGAACAGTCTTAACCTAACATCACCATAATTTATTATCCTCTCATACTTAAAAATTGAAGCCCCAGTCTTGCTAGCCCTTACACAAGGAAAGTAGTCCTAAAATTCAGTACTCAACATTGCTGTAAGCTAGGAACTTGCAACAACAGTGCAGTCTGACAGAATATGTATTCTGACATGCAGAAGAGCAAATGAAAATTTCAAAGGTAGAAGCAAAGCAAAAAGAGAAGTTAAAATGATGCTTCCTACTCATTCCTACAATATCCACTGATTTCAATGTACATTTTTGAAGGGAAACACCTATTTCCCTGTAAGATTTGCAAGAATCTGAACCAATAAAGCTTCCTGTCAACTACCATGCCTTCTTAGCATTTTCTTTTTAACCACACGCAACAACACCCGTGAAATCGTGCGAGTCGCTTTGCATTACGACTCAGAAAGTTAAGGACACAAAAAACCTTGGCTGTGCAAGACCTTTCACAGCTTTTTAACGTGCATTTGCTTCGTTAAAAATGTAACGTGCAATTATGTCTGCACTTCCTCGGCTTTCCAGAAAAGTTTAAACTTTCTACCGTCAAAGCGCCTTTCAGTCATACGGGGCCAGGTTTCACGGAGGGTGGTTTTTAAGCGGCGGGCGGGCGGGAGCAGCTGGCCGCCCCGAGGGGAGGCTCTGGCGGAGCCTCGGCGCAGGCCAGGGGGGCTCCACACCGCCCCCCTGCGCGCCCCCCCACCCGCTCTCTCTACCCAACACTTCGCCCGAGGCAAACCGAGCCCTTTAATTTATTTTTTTTTTTGCGGGCAGCCGGAGCCGTCCCCGCTGTAGCTCCGCAAAAGCGATGGAAAAACCGAGCGCCTTCCGTTAGGTCAGGCCGACTGAACCCATCGCTTACCGCCTAATGCCCTTACCGAAATCATCCCATTACTTAATCGCCTTGGGGGAGTCAAAGGGGGGGGGGGGGGGGGGGGAAAGGGAAAGCAAAGCAGCGGTCCCTGATGTGGCGGCAGGGTGGGGGCCGCCATTTCGGGGCGCCTGCCCTCACCGGGCCGGGCTGTAAGGGGGGTCTCGGGGGGGCAGAGCCGGCCCCGCGGGGCCGAGGGAACGAGGGCTGCCCGGGGAAGCCTCACCGTCTTCGTGAGCGAGCGGCAGCTTGAGCGGGTTTTCCAGCAGGGACTTCAGCACCCCGTAGGTGGGAGGTAGGAAGGTGGGGTTCAGCGGGAGCGGCCGCGACATGGTGGGCTTTCCCTCGGGGCAGCTGCGCGGCAGCGGTTCCTTCCCCTTCCTCTCGCGGCGCCGCTACGGAGTGCGGTGCAAAGGGCGCGGAGCCGAGCCCGGCTCTGAGGGGCACCTGGAGGCCGCCGGAGCAGGGGAGCGGGAAAGGCCCCACCGCCGCGCAGCTGCAGCTCCACCGCCACCCGCGCCGCTCCCGCCGCCCGCTCTGCGCTGCGCGCCCCGGCCGCGCGCCCATGTGCAGTCGCTGCCGGCGCTGACGTCAGGCGCGGCGCGGCACCGCCATTGGCGTAGGGGCGCGGTGGACAGCCCCGCTCCCCCGCCCCCCCTCCGCCACCGGCACGCGCGGCGGCCGTTACCCGCGGCGGGACGGGGACAGCGCGGGGGGGGGGGGGGGGGGGGCTTGGGGGAGGGCGGCAGGGAGCGCGGCCGCTCCGCTCCCCCAGGTCCGCGGGGAGCCGTCTCCCCGGTAACCGGGAGGAATGTTAATGAGTTTGCATGTTTGACCTCGCTCGGTGCATCCGAGCGTGAGGGCAGCGGGGAGCGCGGCGGCACCCCTGAGGGGAGCGGGGCGGGCGGGCACCCCCGCCGCCTTGGCCTGAGGGCTCCGGGCCGTGCCCAGCCCCGCGGGCTGAGGGCGGCTGTGGGGGACGCGGCGGGGGAGCCTGCCTTGCCGCCCCGGAGACGAGGCGGGTGGTATTTTTATCCATTTCTAAGGGAACCGGTTCTTGGGCTTGTGAGCGTTCAGTTTCGGAGCCGCACAGATTTTCCATACATCTCATTTCCGTAAGCAGATGCCAAGATAAACCAGGGCGAGAGAGCTGTCACCACTAGCAGGGTTCCCACTATCTTGTCCTAATTGTGTCGGAAGGGGCTTTCCTTCCTACTTGCTAAAATACTCGTTGCAAGTATGGTTGACTTTCTATCTGCTTAGGCCTTCAGCTGCCTTCTCGGGAGCTGAGCTCTATGCACATAGGCTTTTCAAGACCTGCAGTCTCTCTGGAGTAACTTCCACCCTTTGCTGCTTGCAGGCATTTGTATTCCCTTGCCATTTTTGGATGGCATTTTGCAAAGTTTTACCATCTGCATTTATTTCTTAATCTTTCTTCAAAAGTCCATTCTTTCACCATTAAGCAATAAATAATCATAAGCAAATAAAGATAAATCATGTGCATAAACTTTTAGTTGGATTGCCCAGCATTTAGAAATGAAAGCTGTCTGAGGAACAAAGTCTGCCTTGAACAGTTACGTTCTCTTATGTATCTGCCTGTGATTAATGTGCACTGACTAGTATTTAGACAAATTGGACTAAACCAAGCAACTCATCAAAGTCCAAAATACATTTAAATCAGTAAAATTGCACTGGCTCAGTCAAAACCTGAAGACTGGCAACTGTAACCATCAGGCCCTTCAGAACCAGAGACAGCGTAATATTGACATATTTATGGTAGGGCTGTGCAGGGGTTATGGAAGAACCTTCAAATGCCACCGAGGCAGCACGGCTCACGACTGGGGGGCTTCAGGCAGGAATGTGATAGTGGCAGCACAGTAGTTTTTAAGTCACCTAACCAGAAATAAGCACTAGATTATGAAATGATTGTACACATACCAACATTGCCTCAGACGGCCAAATTGCTAGTTACTGGAAACCTTTAATTACAGAGGTACAGAGTGAGTGACAGAAAGATTAGGGCAATGATTGGCAATTCGTATGCAGATGTGGTACAGAATGTTTTTCTATGCAGTATAAAGAAAAATACCTTTAGGAGATCTGGTAAGCAATGAAGTAGACTAAACAGAAGATGTAAAAGTGATGGGGATACTGGGGAATATCTGTAAGAAACAAGATTAGTTAGGGATGTAATGAAAGCTCAACTTAAGCAGAACTACTTACCTTTTTATGGTTATTGACCATTACAGACAAAAAAGACTGAACAGAAAGGAACAGCATTTTCAGTGCTACAGAATGACAGGAAAACTGCACTGTTTCACTACCTGACATTGAATAGGATAAATTATGTGTAGATCTGTGCAAGTGTAAAACAAAATGAAACAACCAGATGCTGAGGACTGCATACAGTTACAGACCCGGCATTCCCAACAGGCAGGAGCTGGGAATTTCCTGGGTGAGAAAGCCGAAACAATTCTTCCAGGTACATGGACCAGCCAGAAGAGCTGAGCAAAATACCCTAGTAAGGTGCTGGAGCTGTTGTTTCCAGTCCCACGCTGCAACAGGAGCAGTAATTTAACTCCAGCCTTGCCACACAGGCAGGTTTCACACCAAGCAGCCTCAACTGCCAGGCTGTCAGGACACCACGTTGTTTCTAGACACTAGTGTTGTGTGTACCTATGTTACCTATTTTTACTGGCTACACTTTTCCAAAGGTGGTCCCCCCAAAACCTTCACGCTCTTCTGACCACTGGCTGGCCCCCCACGCTACACTCCAGGTTAGGCTAACACAACCGAAACAGAGCTAATGATACGCTAACTGGATTTCTACCTTGGCATATATTCTTAGTTTAGCATTCACCCATAAAATGTTTACTTTATGGCTTATGAAGGACTATGACAGCTTCTTAGTTTTTGTATAGAAAATATCTTGATCGGTCTCCAATTAAAAAAATCCAAACCTCAGACAATGTTTATGTTTCTGACCCTGGTGTTTCCATCACATAAATGTAATCAGTTTTATGGTCCAAAGATCCTCTTTTTGAAACGAAGTACACTGAAATTAACGTAGCGTTTCCCAAGATCATCTTTATTAAAAATGTAATTATTTTCTTCAGCAAAGACAATTTGAACAGTCAGCCGGAAACTCAAAAAAACCTTTACACTTTTAAAGGGTCCTTCCACCCACAAGCCACGCACGCCAGGGCGGGACACCCGTGTCGTAACCCGGGGAAAGCCGGTTACCGCAGCCCTGGGGCCACCCGAGCAGGACCGGCGTTGCCTCGGGAGCTCACAGCACCGCTCTGCTCACGCACCGCAGTTCGCACCCTGACCAGCTCGGGTTGTTTGCGGTTTTGTTTTATTTTTTTTCCCGCAGTAGGGAGTGTTACCGACCGGCACGTGCAGGGCTCCACCCCGGCACCGCATCCTGCCCGGCCGCTGCCACCGCCACGGCGGGCTGACGAGCGTCCCCCGCGGGACCCCGCTGGCAGGAGGGGCCCGTACCCCGACACCCGCGGGGGGAGCTGACCGCGGCCCCCACGCCCGCGGGGCGCAGGGACCGCCGGCGCTGAGGGGGGGGCGGGCGGGGCGGGGCGCCCACGGCGAGGGACGCCACCGTCACGCGGAGAAGGGGGGAGAAGGCGCGCGAGGGCCGTCACGTGAGCGCGCGGGCTGACCTACTTTGGGCCAATGGCGAGGCACGGGGGCGCGGGTGGACGCGCGTTCCCCCCCGCGCGCACCGGCAGCTCGTGCCGCCGCCTCCCCTCAGCGGCGCCGGGACGCGCGGCCCGCCTGTCCGCTGGCCTAGGAGCGGCCCCCGGCTCCGGTCCTCTTTACCTCTTGCATTTGCACAGCTTGCTAATTGGTAATGGGGAATTCTTTTCTGAAATATCTCCTGGAAACAGGATTGCGGTTGTTCTTCCCCGTACAGAAAGCTTCAGGGAGAGTTTTCTTCAGGGATACATCTAACCACCATCTTCCTGGGGACCTGCTTGTATTTTTTCCATTAACGCGGGCCAGCAGGACTGTGCAATAATCACAGCTCAGCATAAATGTCTAGACTGATAGGTGGAAAGATACCCTCTCCTGGCCTGGAAGACAGGTACACCACAGCCAGTTTGTAATCTAGAGCTCGCACAGCTATTTAAATATGAATGGGTCTGAAGAATCCAGTCCTTTTCTTTGACCATGTTACTCTGTCTCAGGGTTCAATAGGACCAAGCACTGTAGGTGCGATTTGAGAAATCTGTTGAATTTGAGCAAAACTTACTCTGATCAGGTACGCATTGCAGCTAGTCTGCCAGTGTCACTTAATTCCTCTGTTAGGTTCCTTGCTCTTAAGTACGTTTTGTCTGGAGAAGAGAATTGGAAAAGTAGGAGGGAAGGACAACAAGCGGTGAGGTGAGGAGAAAGGATAAATAATGCAGGAGAACGGGCTTTTTGGTCAAGGCACAGGACAGATTGGAAAAGCAAATGTTTAACAGTACCTTAAACACCTACTGGTTTACTGACAGTGATCCCCACCTCAGCCCTTTAGGAGCCAAAACAATGGATGATGGATAGAATGAGATGCACAAAAAAACGGGAGAATTTGAAGGGATTTAAGATTCAGCCTTTGTTTTAGTTCTACTTTGTTCTACACCAGCGAAATATTCCCCAGTTGGTCTCAGACAGTGGTACATTTCCAGCTATACTGTGTGACGCATAATTCAGAGGTACGTAAAAAGCTACAAGTACGTTCAGATACCCACACCCTAACTGGAGCTAAAAAGCAATGGCTTTTGAAGACAAGATTGAGAAGCACCATCCCCCACTTCCTTCACCATTGTACAGGTTCTGGAAGTAGGTTGGCTTGGCTTTCCTAGTGAAAGCCACTACCAGCAGCGCTGAATTACTTAAAAATTGATGTTTATTGTCCACGTGGTATACAGCTGAGTGAGCTGCTGTGGCTCCTCACAAGAGGAAAAATGCTTGTTGAATGAACCATGATCTGCCCCCGCCTTTTTTTTTTTTTTTTTTTTTTTTTTTTTTTTGATTGAATGTGGGAGAGACAGGTTTAGAACTGCTTTTGGATGATGGCAGAGGAACTTCTCTTAAGTAATCTGGGGTGGTTCCAAAAGGCATTCCAGTTCTCAGAAAAATAGGTATTACTAGTCTCTGCTTATATGCTAGGAGTTGAAAGATTAGTAATTTTCTCTGCCAAAGTTTACAGTCAGCCTTTACCATGACAGTAGATCAAATACATGTAGTTGCCCGGGCAGCTGACCTGGTTTGAACTCAGCAAGTGTTACTCTCAATGATGACTACATTTCTGGAACAAATACTATGCTGTGCTTTTTAAAGCGACCTTAACCTTGTAAAGCATTAACCAGCCACTCAAGCCCGTTTCAAGCACCTTGTGCCCTTGGTGCCTTGGAGCATTCTTTAGACCTAGTAGGTGTAAATGGGCAGATGACAGAATTGGATTGAGACAAGCGATAAGGGAGTAAAGCTGGCCTGTTTTGCAGTCAGACCTTCCCCCGAATAAGGACAACTCCCAGCTGGTGCCAATGGGAGAAACAACTTGATCCTTCCATTTATTCCTCTGCACTCCCGTTCCTCTTCCTTTCTCACTTTTGGCTTGTATGCTGCAGAAAGACAGTTAGAAATAGCTGTTCTTACATGCTCAGGCTGTTTGATTTTTGGAAGTTGGCATTGGTTTTACTGGAGACAGAAGAGCACCCACGAGCAGAGAATAAACAGCCCATCCCCAGGCAGAGCTGTAACAGAAGGGAGGAGTGAAAGGTGCAGGAGCTGAGCATCTCCTCTTTATTCAGTTTCTATTGAAGTCAATGACCCAGATTTCTCTGACTTCAGATGGCTGTTTTCAGAGAGCTTGCCAGCGGCATGGTGCTGGGGAAGGTCAGGCAGAATTTAGCCTGAAGTATTCTGTGTGCATAGGCTTATCAGATCTGGATCTGTAGAACTTGATACTGAAGCCCCATGTTCTTCAATGAGGTCTGTGACAGTCACTGAATTGACTAGTACCCTTGGCTTCAGGCTTGCAAGGCTGTCCTAAGCATGGGATTTCTTTCTGTCCTGTACTTCTGCAATATCCGCCTTGCTCCCAGCTTTCCCTCTTAAAAAAAATTTTTTAAAAAAATTGCCAAAACCCCAAACTAGATTTTAGTCCCATGGCCTTAGATTATTAGGAACCCAGAAACATGGTAAACCTCTCTTATCTTTGGCAGGCTTCTAACATAATGGCATTGTTGTCATGCTATGTCTCTTTGTGAAACAATCATTGTAACTGCACATATTTTAAAAGAGCAGCAACTAGTGCAGAAACGCACATTATTAATCTGTATGCAGTTTATCCTGTAGATTTAGATTAATTAAGTCTGCAGATGAGACTGGTTTGGTTTTGGGGGGGTTTTGCCCCTTCTTGTTTTTTAATGTGCTCCCACTTTCAGTTATATGCAGCAGCAGAACAAGTTCCCGGTAGTAATGTCTGCCTGCAGTATCCTTCGTTAGCCCAGCCAAGGGGATTCTGCTAAATTATCATCTCTCTTATGGCCCATTTTATTCTGTTTAAATCTCTCATTGGAAATTTAAGTTGGAAACTAGTTGCTGTCACAGTATCAGAATATGCACACTGAATATGTTAAATCTCAGTGTAGCAGGCTTCCCAGGTTTTTGGAAACCTACTTATGCAAATATCATAATGCAACACAGAGACAGTAACAGTGAACACTGGTTTAAGAAGCAAATGTACCCTGGATTCCAGGTGTGTATCTCTACTTTATTTGATACAGAAAGCCTGATTAGATCTCTAAAGATTACAGTTTAAAAGGGCTTGGAAAAAACAGGCTATTAGTAACTTGGATTTTTTAAATGTATATTCAAACATAGAATCAGCTTTACTGATACAGATCATCCCAACGCTGGATTTCAGTTATACGGCTCTGTGTTTATCAAAAGGAAAAGGAGGTATTTTCCCATAATCATATGTTGGCTTTGCCTTACCAGTGTCCAGGGCTGCCACCTGCTGCAACGCAGGATGGAGCATCTGTGCTCTGGGGACTGCTCCGAGGGGAAGGAGCACATTCGGAGTGTTCACCAGTCCTCCCACCTCTCCTTTTTGCTGGAGTCTGCAGCTCTGCAGAAGTCCTGCTCCCTGTTTTATCTTCTGAAAAACTAGACCAAATGCTCACATTTCCTACGAGGACAGATGTGTACAGAAAAGATGTACATTAAAAGAGATGCACAATATTTGCTGTTTCAGACAATGTTTGGCTTCATGCTGTGAGCTTTGTGAAGTTCTTTTTATGCACTGAAGTGAAATGTTTAAGTTAATTGAGATGAATACAATGATAGCTGGAAGCTGTATCATAATAACCCTTCTATATACATACAGACACAAGGAAGCATAGAAGCATTGCTATTATTTGTTGCTTTACTCTGCATTTGACTTTTTTTTTTTTTAATGTCATGTTTTCTTTTAAAGTTATCTGCTCTGATTTGTGGTAATGTGGATGCATAATTGACTGTATCTGGACTAAAGATATTCTTGTCCATATGTTTCCTGGCCAGGCATTTAGACTATAAGCTATATTGAAAGCATCAGGCAGAAAGTTATACTGAAAACAGCAGACATAAGTAGTTTCATATTAAACCAGCTTCATATTATTTTTATTCCCATTCATTTTTAAAGCCTTTAAAAAAAAATCTTTAATTGCTTTGCAGAATAAGTTGGTTTTGAAGGCTTACAATTAGCAACTTCATAGGCAGTTTTTTGTTGTGTTTTTTCTTTTTTTTTTTTAAACTGCCGGAGGGCATAAACATACTTACAGTTTTCTGTAGCCATCTGACATCATGTATACAAGGAAATAAAGATGTCTTCTTCCTGTATTTTCCCTTAAATGGCTTTGACCTGGAGAATATATTATGTTGATTGGCATGAGAAAGAAGGCTGTGATCTTATTTTTACTCTTTATTATAGCTGTTTCAAACTTACCAAAGGAAGAAATAGAGGCTTTTTTAGCTGGCTGCTTGCCAACATCACTAGTCAGAATTTTAATGAGATTTTTGTTTTTGAGGCCTAAATTAGGTTTAATTAACAATATATAAAGCAAATGTATAATGTATACTGCATATAGTATATGTTTAAATCTCTTTACAAATAGAAATGTTGAACAAAATACACGTTGTTTTAAATATATGCAGCATTTTTTTTTTTTAACTGTTATGCCTTAATTAACAAATTGCCTTTAGAAAATGTGGCCCTAGAGTTTTATAACAACTTTGACATCTCTGATGGGGAATGCAGGTGCCTCTGGCTGAACCCCCCTGCACGATTCCTGTTCACTTTGACACAGACTCCTGAAAACCCCAGTCCAACTCACGCCGCTGTCTTAGTGACAGTGTGAACCGGCCCTTTTTACTTCCCGTAAGTGCTCCGTTCGCCATCACCCCATCTTTGGACGGACCATGTGTTCCTATTGTTTGTGGGCTGGATAACTAGCCTGCAGCTCCCATTTCCCAACCGTCACAAAAGGCATAGTTATATTTAGTTTACACACACTGTTTTTCTCCAAGCATTTAAGACAGAAAATGATTAACAACTAGACATCATTCTCAAAACACAGTGTTGTTTCTTCCTCCAAAATATATTTTATGCAAAGAGGGATAAACCAAAAGGACTTTTCTCTTTCCCCTGTGCAAGATTTTGTTGTTATTTATGGTACTGTAGTTCAGTTCTCTCCATGTCTGGCTTATCTGTTACATATGAAATATTTCAAAAAAGGGAAGCATCTTTAATCAGAGTTGCTTAGATGCAGCTTAATGCAATTAAACACCTGAAAGTATAGAACTGCAGCTTCTGCCTAAACAGACCATTTTATTCACATACTGTAACCGTTAACCAGGAAGTCTCTTACAAAGCCTTTTTCCAGATTTCATGTTTAGCAGACAAATCTAATTTCTTTATTCCAGCTAAATTCATATATCTTATGATTCATTTAGCTCATGAAACTAAAGATAAATAGCAGCAGTAATGATGGGACTAAAAAACCCACCAAAGCACACTAGAACAGAACCAATATAAAAACCAAACCAAAGACTCCCCCTTGCAGAAACTCAGTCATCATTTATAGTAATAGTGCATTGAAATGTTCAGAACACTTGAGCAGGACTTTGAGTCTTGCTCCGGACCAGGTTTATCTGGAAAGCTGTGACTAGAGTTTATGCTAAGTGGTAGCATCTGTAGTTAATAAGATAGTATATCAACTGACCATTAGCTTTGAACTATCATCATATTCTAAGTGAGCTTAAACAGCCATTTAAAATGTGTATTTCTTGAAGTGTGTAAATAAATATATTCACAGCAATTTTAAGGAAAGAGCCAAGCCACAGGGCAGAGTGAGCCAGAATAATTTTGCATCTGTCACAACACTCAGGATAATGTTTTGGTTGATTTATAGAGAAAATATTTGTTTTTCAGCTGGAATTTTGGTAACTCAGAACAGATGTTCACAGCAATGCTGGAATACTGTCTACCCATGCTTCTCTGTTAAATCAAACGCTGTTACAAATTTAAATTAATCTAGGAAAAAATTAATATACTGTGAAATTACTAATCTTAGGGAAGGTACATAGTAATGGGATTCCAATTTGGTTGTCTTTCCATTTTATCAGAATTTCAAGGCATGAAATAACACATGCAAAGAACTACCAAAGCTGCTAAGTTTCAACTGTTTTGAGACCCAGGATGGAGGAGAAGTGCTTGCCTATCAATATTTTTTTCAAAACCTCATATTGTTGAACAAACTCAGCTTTCCAACTTTTTTCCACCTTCACTGAGTTAGAGAACATTTAAACAAGTTATTTGTATCTCCTAAAAATCATTAAAAATTCAGTATATTATTTTTAAAAAGTCCTGTTTATATCACTTTAAGACCTCTGACTACAGAGCAGCCACAAATATAATCCTCTCTTCCCCACTGCTTTACTCATGTCCCTCAACATTTCACCAGAAAAGGAGAGGAGTGTGTCTCTGTGTTCATAAAAGTAGCTAGTGGAGCAGCATGTTTTGAAATCCATAGACATCTTTGCATTCACTTCAGTGGCACTGAGCTCTGAAGTGAATGGCACTTCTGTCAGTTTAGAGAGGCTATGTTCTTTTATTTTCTTTCCTCATTTTCCTCTGGGAGGCAAGTTACAGTCTCTTCTCCAAGTGCAAACATCAAAATCTGTTTGCTGATGTGAATTCCAGATCGCCAGTAGAGCTCTGCCTGATGTTTTTACCTTATGAGGACTGTTGTTTCTTCTAGGAACTTTCAGATACTCTTCTGCAGTTTTCTTGCTTCCCAGGAAAGAGCCAAGTAAGCTGGCACACAGCTTTAATGGTTATCCCATTTCCGTTTCTTTCCAGGTGGCATCACTATATTGTCAATGGCTGAAAACACTAACAACGTCAGAGAGGAGCCAGTGACTTGTTTCTGTGTGACGCAAACATTTTGAATTACAGTTACTCTTGAAGATGTGCACAGCGATGTTTCCTCATGGATTTGAGGCACTCATAATAATGCTTGATGACACACTCAGCCTGGGAGGACTGCCTGCTGGTCCGCAGGGCGGGCAGCTGAGAGCGGGGGAGGCCGAGCATGTGGAGCATGGGTCTCTTTGGGCCTGGCTGTTTTACACTAGTATCTCATCCTGAGAGATACACTGTAATCATTGGAAAAAGTGGAACCTTAGCACAAGCTTGTTATGCAAATGCAGTACAAATGCAGATTTTACTAGAATATACTCTTTGCAAGCAAGTTAGTATTTATAGCGGTGACATGAGTCACCTTCTTAGATACCATGGATACAGCATTTTATCTGCTAACTCCATTAAGTACAAGCAGTTTTTCACAATATTTTTCACTTGCACTTGTACAACTGAGTGATTGCTTTGCTCCTCAGGACACTCCTCCTCTGTCCTGGCGAGAACTGGAGCCAAGAGGCATTTGAAATCTCTCTATGGCCAAGAAGCTTCTGTGCAACAGAAACAAAACTTTGACTGCTGTAGACGTTCAGACAAGACTTTTGGAACAGTTCTCTGACGCTTTGCTCAGGCATCCAGCACTGTTATTTTATCTTGGTTGTTATCTGACTTGTCAACTGTTGTATTATGTGAGTTCTTCCTTGAAAAAGCTGTCCCTTCTGCAAGCACAGCCATATTGTCTCATTATTTGAATTTCCTTGAGCAGTAGGCATTAGACCCAGGCACACCTGAGACATTGGAGTGCTGGGCTTTCACAGCTGCCTGCATCCTGTACTCCTGGTTGTGGGTCTGAGAAACATATTCACTCTCAGTCTGTTTACAGTCCTTAATGGTTGGGTTTTAAGCTTCAGGGCATCTCAAGACTGAATCTCCAACTTCGTGGGAAGAGCTGTGCAACAACACTGAAAGGCACAGAGCTGTGTCTGATGTTTATCATACATGCGGTCCAGGAGTTTTCATCACTGGAAATGATCTTCCATGTGTAATCAGATGGAAAAGTTCTGAAACATTTTTTTAATACTGTGTTTGAGGAATAAAATTTTCTTCTGACTTAAACCTTTACACCTGATCTGCAGTCTTCACTTGCCAGTGTGGTTCAGTACAGGGGTTAAAGCACCAGGCTGCTGACTAGTGCTCATCTCTCCAGCCTCTGCCACCACTTGCTGGAAGTGGACAAGTCTCTCAGTTTCTGTCAGTGCTGTTTCTCTCATTGTTTGTCTCTCTTTCCTGTAGGAGGATCTTGAGAGTAACATCTGTATCCCGGGTGAGCATTTGCAGGGGTTAGTTATGTGATTTCATATATAAATAAGATAACAAGGTCTATTATGACATTGAGAGATTGGAAGCCTTTTGTACATGACAGCTGGCTAGTTGTTTCCAGTAATAAGTACGGCACAGTACATTATATTTCTCTGAACCTCACAGTAATATCCTCATGTTGCTCTCTCAAGCCCTGTTAATGACCTGCTCAGAGGTTGGGAGATGACACTTGCTTAGTAACAGAGTTGGTATTGATCTCAGTTATTTCAGGTTTCTGCACTTTGTTAGCACAGACAAACAGTCTAGTAGTTGCTTATCATAAGAAATATGACCTGCTTAGATCTGTTAGATTTTGAGGGTTTGATCCTGCCAGGTGGGTGCTGAATGGTTGTTGAGAGCTGAGCCATCCTCAGCCGATCGGAGTGGGTCAAGGCACTTGGCATGCTGCAGGTCCAGTCTGGCTTGGGCAGGGAACCTGTGCCAGATACTGTCCCACAAGAAAACACCTTGATTACTCTGGGTTACTAGTAGGTGAGACTAGTTTACTTATGAGTTGCACTGAGGTCCTTTGGAGGTCAGTCAAAGGCTTTATTATCCTAAGATTAGTAGCTCATGACTAATCTCTACTAAAACAATTCACTCTCACTAGGCTGTTGAAATTTCTCAGGTGCCGTACCTCACTGCCACACCAACTGGTTTTTAAAATCAAAGAAACTGATGGAAACATTGCATTTCTGGTGTAAGGGTCAGAAAAGAGTCCATCATGGTCCATGCCACTGTCTTTTCTGGAAAGGTAACACTGGCTTTATTATAAATGTAGGATTTACTATCATGTTAAGGTGCTTGTAAATTTTAACAAAAAGTAAAATATGCATAAGTTCATAGGAGGGGATTTTGTAGCTCTAACACATTGCAGTTAGACACAAAATGTTGCACTTTTGGTTCATTTAGAGAATACACATTTCAGCACTCAGAGACACCCTTATTATAAGGCATCAGCACAGACAGCACTAAGGAGAGTCTACAAATCAACTGAGAAAAAAAATAATTTTAAGCTTTCCAGTTTTGTAATAGATAACAGGAAATGTGATTTCTTTCAATATTTATAACAGTTCCTCTCAAAATTAAAATAAATCCATCTGATTTAGCTTTTTTCCAGGTTGTAGGTGCTTCAGGGGAGTAACTGCTATTTCTTAACAGAGGATGCTGCATACAGAGTACTGAGCAGCCTGACAGCCTGTTCCTGGTCATCCCCGCTCACGAGCGAGGCTGTAACAAAGGATGGCAGGAGCTATTCTGAATTGGTGCCTTCCCAGAGTCTCTTTGATTTAGTTCAGGCATGTTTGCTTTCTTTTTTTCTGCTCCAATAGCTGCCATTCCCTGTTGGAAAAAAAGATATCAGCCAGTTTTCCTGCAGCAGAATTTTGCTCTGCTACAGCCCTGCACAAAAGCAGTCCACATTTCCCTATCCCTTGTTTTTTAGGTACAATTTTACAGCTGTTTACGTGGATGCCATGAAGACCAGAAGAACAGCCTAGCACCAAGCAAAGCCATCACAGTATTGCTACTGGGTTTTCCAAGAGAGGTAAAATTTCACTCTAGCTCTGGGATCTTACCAAAGTAGATTAGGTTTAGTGACTTCTTGTACTTCAGTGTTTAGACAATAAGGATAATGTTTACTTGCCTTGAGAACTACAGAGGAACTACCATGTTCCCGTGTGTATCAGTCTTGTTATGAAGGTAGGCAAGGCTTCCCTGGAACTGCAGTACCATTTTAAGTGGTGACTCCAGGGAGAAGTCTGCTAGCAGACTTTTCATCTTCTCTGTGCCCTGGCTCATGAATAAACATAGAGGAAGAGGGAGCTAGATGAAAAGCAGCTGGGACCCATGTTGTTGTAGAGCTGTGGATCTTCCCAGGTGTTAGCTATAATTGGCTCCTCTCTTTCTGGGCTATCCGGTATTTTAGCAGGTGTTTCAGTGTCTTCCTGAAGGGAGGTAGAGCAGCCCATTGCACCAGTGCTCTAAAGCAGCTCCGACTGATTTTAGATCACATTAACAGTAAATCAGAGGGAATAGGCAGCCTTGGAGGGAGAGCTCTGCTCCCGCTACTACCTCTACTCCAGATATCAGCTCACTTGTGATCTGGCTACAAGAGAGGCTTGAATCTATTTGAATCCCACTCTATAATTTTAACACATACCCCACCTCCCAAAATTGTGTGAACTGGCACAGGGCTGTCATGGCCGTGGTTCTTATTCAGACTCTGCATGTAGATATGCAATAGTCTTTAAAATCTCAACAGGTTAACTTTCATGAAAATCTCTTGTTAGGTGGTAGGCACTACTAGCAATTACCATGCTTTTATCTGTAGCTGTCAATGCACTGTAAAAAGTGGCTGTTATTCCCATTTTATAGAAGAAACAGATGTTCTAGGGTTGTTTGAATAGATTTAATACAGAAATTGCATGCCTAAAAGATGTTCTAGAAAATCCAATCATTATCACATGACTGATTTTATTCAGTGAACCCAGGAATTCAGCAGATCTGCTAGTTGTGCTTTGCGTCTCTTCTTATTTGTTTTAAAGCAGTAGTTTTGGTTTGAAGTTTTCATTTTACTCCCCTTCTGGGGCAGAGGAAAAGCTGAAATGAGACTCATAATTTTCTTTCTGATGTCCATCTGACTCCCTGTCCTTCCCTGCTCTTAAAGCCTTCAGCCCCCATGGCAGAGCTGTGCTTCTTAGGTATTTGGGATTACTGCAAACTCAATTTACTTGCTTGGGAGTTGTCAGAGCTGCGGTCTTTCCCTTGGAAACATGGTAGATGACAGGGAAAGGGCAGCTGAGAACTGCTTCACTCTAGTGGAGTGATCAGAACTGGGCAAGAGGAGAGCTATAGATGGATGTTGTGTTGGCATCAGGTCTGTAAACAACTACTAGTTAGTACAAAAAGAGATAGGAGGCTGTGCTGTTGTCTTGGTTTTAAGAAGGAATTACAGACATTTCTGTTCATGTCTCCACTCATTTAAGCTTCCTGCCTGGAGCTAGAGTTTGCCAGTACCTTTACAGAGCAAACTTCTTTTTTGAATTGAGGACATTCCACTACAATAAGATAAAAGTTGTTAGAGCAAGGAAGAGCTCACTTTGTAATGATCCTTTCTCAGGAGCCAGCTCTTATGCACTGTGGATTTAAGGACATGATGATGCACCTGACTGCGACCACTGTCTTCACGCCCAGGTGCAGAGTCCCTTGGCTTGCCTTCTGGCTATAGCAAAAAAAGAAACTAGGTACCTCTCCTTACTTGGAGAGCAGTAATTCCTCTCAGCCATATCAGAAACCAGATTGCTAATTGCCCTGCTGTGCTGCTCTTTGGGTGAGAGTTGTCCCTTGCCTGGAGGAATCCTCTAGTAGCGCCCACTTGTGCTGTAGCAAAACTTCATTCCCAATTGCTAATGAGTTTTCTTCTAAGAGGGAATCTGTATTTTTATGAATGTGGATAAGTTACTGAGCCTTTTTTCCTCTGCTTTCCTGAAACTATATTCACTTATAAGTAGGTTAATTTGTGTATATGTAACAGTCAGAACAAGCAATGATAACAAACCTGGACTGAAAGAGACTTTAGAGTTTTGTACCAAACAACCTGCGAGCACAGCAGTAAAACTGACTTTTCCATTACCTTCAGCCAGTCACAGGACTTTACTGTTAGCATACATTTACTATTGATTTGATTTTTTGTTTTGATTTTTTTTTTTTTTTTAATATCATTCACTGCAGGACTCTAAATGGTTATTTAGAGTCTATATTACATCAGAGCCTATATTACAGTGCTACTTCAGCATCTAAATCAGAATGGGTTAAGCACATACATAGAGAGTTTAGGCTCAAGTGACTAGACTACATTCCCAAAGATGAGCAGACAGAGCAATTAATAAGTTGAGATTAATTGCATTTACACATTTTTGTTTAATAACAAAATGATTCCTTTTGGTTGCATCTTTCAAATAGCCAAATAACAAGAGCGTCATACTTTAACGCTGTTGGTGTCCTATTTCCTGTTCCTCTGTATCTTTATTATTTACAACACTTCTGTGTTTAATTTGAAGAAATAATATGATCTGAGAGTGACAGACAGCTTTCTTAATGGGCTTCTCTGCTCCTGCTCATGCCATGACATCAATTATGTACAGCTGTCTTTGACTTGGACCGTGTAACCCCCATGGTGACTAATTACAGTACCTAACCTTAGGGTCCCCAGTGGCACAGACAAGAGATTAAAAAATGCAGTTCAGCATGCTATTTGGGGACTGAAAGCTTCCCCATCCCTGGAGAGCTGCGAGCTCTTGGTTTTCTCAGGCCATTGGCATTGGGCAAGAACGGTGATGCATTACCAGGCTTTGGAGTAAAAATTAAAACATTAGAAGGAACCCCAATGCTTTACCTTTCCTAAAATACTTTGGCTTTCCCATATCAGTGCTATTATTGTTATATTTTTAATTTAGACCACAAACATAATTTTATTTCTTTTCCATTTTAGTCATAGGTTTTAATGAGTTCTCTTCATGTACAAGAGCAAGGATTGTTCTTGATGATAATAATAATTGGGCCACAGGGAAATACTGACTGTTTAATAGCTAAAGAGCAGGTATTTAAAAAGAGGTTAAGACATTTCTGATTGGTCTGTGGCTTTTGGGGGTCAGGGTAAAATCGTGCCGTATTTGAAGCAGTGTCAAAACTACTGATTTTTCATGGTTTGCTTTTAGCCAAGAAGCCTAGCAATCAAACTGATACTCCCTGTAATGACTGTCTTGAGAAACTGGATTCTTCCTCGTCAAGATGAGTGATGACTTCAGCAAATTCTCGTGTTTGCTGCCTCCAGTGAGTACTAAGGCATCGTATAGTTGCAGTTCAGTAACTGTGTTCGATATCCTTCATAACTTGAAGGAAGAACATAGTTTATGTATGTTTTGGAAAAGATGCTGGACTAAGTTCTGTGAGTCTTGAGCACCACTGTAACTACTGAACAGATCATCGTCCTTTCTATTATGCCGAGAGTAGCTGAACCTGGAAGATATATATATCTCTATATATGCTCATATATGCTCTAATGCAAGAAAATATCCTTAGTGGTTAACCCTATACATATTTAAGCTTAGCTAATCCTGGAAGTTGTAAAGGGAAATTGTATACATCAGATCAAACATGGCCTTATGGCTTCAGGGACAGAATTTGCAGGGGATACACCAATTTCCCAAAACAACTGGGAGCAGGAGGGATGAGAATTTTTGTTCATCTACTCTCTTTAAATGAACAGCTTTAACTAATTTGGGTTTGACTTAGATGCTGTACCATGGGGACAGAATCAGTATTGGTTATTAGATTTCAACTTCCCATCTTCATATTTGGAAACACGAGGCTCTACTTGTAACAGATTTCAGACCATTCAATTTTTTTCAGCTTTATGACTTAATGATGAATGATACAGAATTCATTGCATCTTTGTGGGAAGAGAATTCAGTGCTATTATCTTGATAATAAAATAACTTATCTTAAAAGAGTGTTATGAAAATATCAACCTATTAAATCCATGGCAACATCATCCACTGTTTGGGGGAAAAAAAATCTAGAATGAGCAAAAAATAATCAAGCCACAAAAAAATATGAACAGAATCTGGATGATACAACCTGTGAGATGGCTAGTATTTTTAGTATTACATGAAAACAATCCCCAGGGAAATGCAAAGCTGGTTACAGAAGACAGAGGTTAGGCTTTATTCATTAGTATTTGATTTTTGGTATGCTATCATTGCAAGCAGTAAGGGGAAAGATTTACTAAGGTATTTAGGTACCTAAACATGCCTAGCAGCATTTATAGCAGCATCTAAGTAGGTTAAGTGCCTAATTCCCAATAACTCCATCAACGTCTTTAAGCTGCTAAACATCTTTGCAAAGCTGGCCTCAGAGGCTGAGCTGATAGGTTTCTATTTGAACTGGTGTGGCTGTGCTCATTTGCAGGAGCTGACACTCCAGCTGATGCTCCTTGGAGTGGGGTGGTACGGATGATACATGACGACCAGGAGCACAGAAGTGAACAGAGGCTTCTGAGCTGACTTAAAGTTTTGTTGCTGACTTAAGGAAGAGCCATACAAAAGTCACTCAGAGCAGTATTTGCAAAAAGGCCACTGAAGTTCGGTGCTTGGTTTGGAGTAAGCATTAATGTTTCTGACTTGGTGAGTTTCTTGAACTGAGCGTTAAGAATCCCATCAGTTCCCAGAAAAGCCAAGTTTTCACAGGCCAGGTCACAACAGCGTTTCCTGAGCTTCAGGAGAGCCTTTGCCACTAGTCAGTCCTGCACAGCCTGGCCTGTTCCACAACCACAAACATTTTTCTTAAAGGATTTTCCTTGCCTTAACTCAGTGCTGATAGACACCCTCCTGCATGTCAGAAACAGACTTAAAGAAAGGGACCAAACCATTTGATTCAGGTTCATAAAGAAGCCTGTCACAAGAAGCGTTTAAATTGATGGTGAATGTTACATGGGATAATCAACCTGCGTTAAACACTTTGCTTGATTGAGCCTGTCTCTCAGTACTGTGCCCTGTCAGGTTTATCTTCCACAGCAAAACACACGTGGTGAAGCCTGGATCTCTCTGGCAGTGGGTGCCTGAGGGAACTCTAACACCACTTTGTCTGAGGAGCAGATGAGGCCACCCAAAAGATAGTGTCCACAAAACAAATACATTCTGAGTAAACCTGCTAGTTAAAAGGGTAAGTTACAGGAATTACCCCTATTTTATTGTATTTCTCATTTTAGTGTAAGTAATTTCTTATTCCTTAATTTACATTAGAGGCTAAAGCCTCCAACTGATTTCTAGATAGAATACCATTAGCTTCTGTTCCTTAAACTACAACCATAGACAGTAAGTAAAGTAGGTAAGGCTCCACAGAGACCTGCACAGGAATTGTAGCAAGCCTGCTTTGCTTTTTAAACTTCCTTTAAAAATTGGGGTTTGGTAATTCTGAAAAATTTTATGTTGGAGCAGGAAAAGTGGGATTTGTTCTCTCTCTCTCTCCCCTTGGCTGACCATTGGATTCTTCCTCCCATTACATGCTTATAACAGCTCTAGAAAGTAAGAAAGACCTGATTCAGTAATATGCATAGCCCAAGTAGATGAAGAAGTGATTTCTACTGTTTAATTACTTAAGAAGTAAGTACTTTGTATTGCTGAAATCTGTCCTCTGAAGTACACAGATTTCCATCATCACAAATGTGTTAGAGAGGAATGGTAGTGTGCATCACAGTTTTTAGGGGATGGTATTTAACAGGGGGCTTTCTAGTCAAAGGCTGAGTAGGATCATCCTTTAAGAATAACACTACATGAAAATTACAGTGAAATTCTTTGTACGAAGCCTGGCACCACTGCAAACCCATGTGAGTCCTTCAGGTTCCAAATGAAGTCAGTGTCAGAACAGATTTAATGTGGTAAGGTTGTGTCTGAGGTAGTCCTTGCTTAGCATTAAATGTCTGTGTGCAAATAGCAACTGTTGTTTTTCCCCCCGACTGATCATAAAAATCTATAGAGGCTTTATGTATTTGCTTACATAATAGCTGTATCTTTTCTATAGACTTCACTGTAAAAAACTACAGTGCAGCCAGTGTATGGCCGTGAACCTGCCATCATATATGCATGACCACTATGTGAATATTTAAGTGATGTTTATGGCATGGCCAGCTCTCATATGTATGTGTGCTTATATTTATTTTGTGGGGTTGACGAAAGGATCGTCTAGTTTATTGAGACTGAGTAGTGTTACAAGGAAGTTATTTAGCGCCTGTGAAGCTGAGTATCTAATATGCCTGTGTAGGTATTTGTGTTAAGCTGTTTGCTTTGATGGGAGAATGTGCCATTTAAAATTTACTGGAATATTTACAGTATTTGAAGGGCAGTGTGGTGCAAGTATTCAGGTAAAGATTAACACCAGTGTGTACCAGAGGAGTATTTTTCACAATGTCACCTTTACATGGAAAATAAATAGAGGTACAGGAATCATTTATGGCCCCATGGCCATTCCCTTACAAAGCTGTAGTTTCATTATCTTAAAGGATATAATGTGCACTTTCATTTATTTTCCACTTATTTTTTTTTATTCTGGAATAAAAATGAGAAGTTGTTGTTTACAGTGTTGCATATTTTGACAACTGCTCTTTACAAATTCTTTTTAAGTTATCCTAGAACCATTTTTTCAATATACACAGTTCAGTTTAATCAAAATAATTTCACAAACTACTTCACAGAAAAGTAGAGACAAGGGGAGCTAGAGAAATAACCCAGGAAACAAGTATGCCAGCGTACAAAAATAGATTAGAGCAGTTGGAGATTGTAGGTATGAAAATGTAGTCTCAGTAACAGCGAATTTGAACTAGCAGATTATCTGAAGAGGTAATGCTTACCGGAGAAGAAGCTAGATAGATGCAGAGATCTATTTCTAATGTCTTTAATTTCTAGGCAAATTTATAAGAGAGAGGGAGAAATAGTCTCAAGTTTCTGAAATGTTCTCATCTGTGGGTGGAGACAGTAAGCAGAGCAGGCAGATTGCCAACATTTTGTCTTGATTTCTCCCCCTCTCGTGCACACCAGGCTGTGCATCGCACGCTCGGAGCCAGAGATCATTACCAGCTCCCCAGGAAGGGCAAGTGGTACGTGCATAGCTGTCCTCCTCCAGCTGATCTAACAGAAGGACAGCTTTAAATTGCTGTTAGGTCTCTATAAAGTCTCTGCTCGTGCAGCCTGGCTGATCCATAGTCTCTGTCCCTAAATAGCTTCTCCTGTTTGAAACACCCAGCTAGCTGTCACAAAGCCACTAGCAGAAGAAATCAAGACTGTGAGGGTCAAGTGGAGATTCAAACCTCTCTTGAACAGTATTGGAAAACTGGAATCTATATGAAATCTGGATAGCATAGAAGTATGAACTTAAAGCCTGTCATAAAGCATCCAAAGGACTACTAAGGCTACAGCAAGTATTACAAGGAATTCAGATCATTATATATCCTCTATGGGTCATGAATCTGTTCCATTTTCAGAAAAGGGATTTAAATAAAAATGCTTCTAAAGTGTCCAACCCTGAAACTGAAACACATGCTCCATCCCTTCAGACTGTGTTCTCTGGGAACGCAAAGGAGGCTGTGAAGCATGTAGCAGCCATTGGAGCAAAATATGGCTAAAACATTTATGCGTTATTGCTATGAGAAGTTTTCTTAGAAATATAAGTTACTGTGGGTCTGCTGAGCAAGCTCTTCTTTCTAATCCACACCACTTGTATAGATTCATGGATAATTTGGTTCTGACCTAGTTAAAAGTACAAAACAATTTTTCCTATTTGCTTACTCAATATATCCTGACATCTACTTCCAGCAAAGCCTGAAAAAACCTTTTTTGTAAGCTGCATTTTCTTCCTCCAGGAAGAACATTTGGTGATGTGCTCTACAGCTCATAGGCCAAGTGCAGTAGATTGCTACACTGCTATTCAAAGAGACTTGACTTGGGCTTTAAACAAAGGTATATTATTTTTGATATGAAAAGGATCAAAAGGATCAACAGCTACTGTGTGCCTGACTCGGCAGAGCTCTGTAATGCTGAGGACACAGAGTGTGGCACAGGCACCAGAACTGCAAATAAGTCTGGTCTTTATATCCACTCCTCAGGGTACAAGAATTTTTAAATCCAATGCCACGCCTGCTGAATACAGAACTCAAAAGAATGTGATTGTACAGCCTTATTGCTTTGTATCGGCCAATGGAGGTGATCTGGAGTGCAGAAATGTGCCTGAGACTTTCCAGGGAGGTTCTGAAGTCCTTAAGTGTGCTGCTCAGAAAAATGCAGATTGGAGCCTGTGCCTTCCTCACACTGTTACAATCCTGTTCTTCTTGGACTGAAGATCAGAGATCGGGTTTTCCTTTGGCATATTCATTAGTGCTTCTGCAAAGTTTCAGGTCTTTAATTCATTAGTCAACACCTACCATATATATTATACACATACACATATATAAAGACCCTCCAGAAAAATGTAGCATAGACTCTTATTTGACAAAGTTGACATCATACATTGTGCTGTGAATAACAAGATTTAAAATATCCTGTGGTACTGAGGTACAGTGAAACCTGTTCATTCACTTGCACTAGCACCCCCTGTAATTTTCTTTATCCTCTTTAAATCATCACCAATGTGTACAGAATGACTTTGTTCCACTTAAAGACCAACTTTAAGGAGGTGACTGATTTCTGCTGATCCTGGAGGTGGTTTCACAGGTTTCATTGTACTTGAAACTTCACAGCTTCCACTGAAGTATTTGGTGAATGTATGTATCGGCTTAGCAGAGTACAAAAGTAGAATAATTTTTATTCTTGCCTCATATTGTTGACAGAATATGGTGTCCTCTACCAAAACTGTTCCTTTTTACTTGACAACTTATCAAAGACTCATGTTTTCTAAAGGTCAACCACCAATCTTAATACAGTATTTCTTTTAAATGTCATCAGGGCTCCAATACTTGTAAGAAATTGCTAAATTTCTATTAGCAAAACTTATTTACAAATTTCGCCCATAAAAACAAAGTTTTTCAGTAGTTAAAGAAAAGGCATTTACATTACACTCACTGGCGTTGGTTAATGAAAGGAAAAAGCTCACCTTGCATCTTTCAGTCAACCATTACCTGTAAGTGACCATGTGAAATTACAACCAATGGTCCTATCTCTCATGCTGGTCAAAGCTGTGAAAATTTCACTTCAGATCAGGGGAGTTATGCCAGCAGAGGAAAAGACTTAAGGTCAGACTGATCCCTGCATACCATGCTGGGATGAGTTAAGGACTAAAGGGAGACTTCTGCAGCACCTGCATCTTTTGTAGCACCCATCAATAAACCCACCTTAAAACCAGCAGAACTTCCTTGAACTTGGAAGGGGAGAAATGTCATCGGGTACTATTATATTAGACTAGAAAGTATGTAGATTAAAAAGTGTGCATCTTCTCACTAGCATATGGAACTGAGACAAACTACTTTCTGTCAACAGATGTCCTCAGCTCTTGGACCTGGGAAGCTCTCTTCTTCCATCGTCAGCATCCTCAGAGCTAAGCAAGCTTAGGGCACTTGTTACAGGATGGATCCATGACGTCGTCTGTGTCACATGGCTAAAAAGAAGCAGGAAAAAAAAATAAAGAGGTTTACCAATCTCAAAACAAGAAATACCAGATGGAGTCTGGAGTTGTAATGATCATTACAATACCAGAATAGAATTTGTCTTTTTTTGCTAACTATGAGATTTTTACAAAATGTGGAATTTTCTGGGTGCTAGAACCTGGACTGAAGGTCTCATTTCCCAAGACATTACAGGGAATGCTTTTGTAAGAGATTCCTGATGCACACTGGTGATATTTCCTGTTAATTAATAGTGCTGTAACACTATTAATTAACCCAGCAACAGTGTACAGCCCAGACTAGCAAAGTCTTAAAAACTCCAACAAGGTAGCAAGGTTTTAACATTGCCATCATACCGGTTAAAGCCCGAGGCATAGTGGTCAGAGGATGTTGACCAAATGTGGAATCACATCACAGAAATACACTCAGTTTGTTAGAGCATGAACTAATATTCCAGCATCATAAAGTCATTCCTCTTCTTGCAGAAAAAGGTTGACAAATGAATCCAACAGGGGTGTTCTTTACATGTCCTCTAGATCAAATCCTGGACGTGCTTCCACAGCCTTTCCACATGTAATAAAAGGGAGTTGGTACTACTTTTTAAGGCTTAAACCCTACATTTGACATGCAGTCTAGGCTGCTTTAGTTTTTGGTATGCTTCTGTATGAATGGTTAGAACCTGATCAAGGCTCAGTAAGGACAGAGAAACGCAACAGGCTTACTGTTTGTGGATGAGAACACTGTACACCTTATGATTGGTAGTAAGCATGCTAGCCATACTGTGTGTGGGCAAGACACAGCCTCTTCTCCCTTCTGGAATAATGTGTTCTTGGTAAAGGAAATAGCTTCTTTTCACTTAAAAAAATCTTGCTAATAAATGCACAGTTTTTATAGTCAAGTCAGTGCAAAGATGAATTTTGTAATATAAGTTCATTATAAGAACTAGCTGAAAAATATTGTACATATAATAAACACCATAAAAGACAAACATCTCTTCCTCACAACTGCTAACATACAGTGTACCTAGAGCCCTTGCCTAACCCAGTGCACCTGAAAGGTGAATATAAGTAAATATGAAGTGTCATGATGGAACTGTTCCAGATTAACCTTTTCAAGTGAAAACATATTTTGTCTTTCTGTCTTCAAGAATGCTCTCTTGAATATCTGACTGTGAAAACTGGTATGTTAAAGTAGGAATCTGAGACAATGTTCCACCACACTGAGTTATGGGCATCACTGTTCCAGTCAACAGGATCATGCTATGGTCTTACCTTGTATTCACACCTTTCATTTGCGTATACTGAGCTCAGAATAAGTTGGATGTGATGAGGACAACATTACTGTTCACCAAGAGGTAAATATGATGCTAACATAAATCACATCTTGAGCTGCATTAATAGGTTAACCTAACTCAGAACTGCTAATCTGTGAATTTAGCCAATACTTCAACTGAAGCGACGCCCGAGTAAGGACCAAACAAGAAAAACAAAATGTGGAAGATAAAGGCCATATCCTCAGTTCTTGTCCTTAAAAAAAAATCCAAAAGCTCCAGCCAGTGTAACAATTCATAAGTGCTTTTTTGGTCAGAGCAGCACTGGATGGACTCCATTCCTTCATGAATATATTACAAAAATGTGTGTTACCTTACTGGAGCTGTAGAGATCAGTTTCACAAAAGTTAAAACAGAAGTATAACTGAACAACATGTAGCTACAGAAGCAACATGTAGCAACAGCAGACACTGGCCATTCTCAAGTACAGTAATTATTGCATTCTGAGAAAGTGAATGTCCCATTTTTTTCTAGGAATGAGAACAACTTTCCAAAGTTTCCAATGTTTACCTTTAGAAAGTCAGGCGATAGCCAACATGAAGAATGTGAAGAGAGTCCTTTTACAGTGTTTTATGAAAGCTTTGTGAATAAAATCTGCCTCATCAAGAACATCATTCTCTTATTCCACAACACAGGGAAATGTAAGTATTCATATTTATATTATGAATATATTTATATTTGTAAATATACTAAGGAGAATATCTTTGCTGTATTTTCTATAATGTCAGGAAATTGCTTTGTTTTTTTTGATTAAAAAATTTAGTCGATATGGCTTAATACTGAAGATAGCACTCTAAATTAAAGTCACAGCATGTGATTTCATTTATCTCCATAACGACACAGAACTCCTTCCAATACCTGTGGAATCATGGGAGCTGAATGAACTGGATTCCATCCATTCCAGCTCTGCCAATGCAAGATTTATTGCCTGCAGGACTATTTTAAGTGTTTATATTGCCTGCTTTTATCAAGCCATTTCTCAGCAATCCGTTACTGAATTTAAATAAGAACAAAATTATTTTTAAATTTTATTTTTTCCCATTTGACTTCTCCATGTAGCATGCCTTGATCTTCCATGTATGTAAATCCTTATCTCTGTCTTTTCATGAGCATGCAATATCAATCATGTGAAATGGGAGAAACCGCACAGGAGTAGAGTTATGTGGAGAAGCATTCATGGGTCTTTGATGTAACCAACTAAAAAATTCTTTGTTAAGTGTTTATTCTTCAGAAGATTTTCCTCCTACATACTTTAGGACCAGGAGGCAAATGATAACATGCCTAACTTTCTGCTAACCACGGTAAGAACTTGATTTTATTCTCATAGGAATTAAATGCAAAAATTTTCCAGATCTTTAATAGTGCAGAATTGTGGCACTGAAATCAGGATTACAGTTTTCTCTATTCAATGGCATAACATTGTTTAATCACTGGTAAGAAAGAGGAGAACTGGTTTTCATCCATTTTCAAAATACATGGGGCCAAATTTTGCTCTAATGTCAATCTGCTGTAAATGCTTCTGTTTTGAACTCAGTTCTTTTAAACTTGCACTAGACTTTATCCCATGAACACTTCTACTAGGACAGTCTGTTTTATATCCCTTGCCAAAATCCTTACTAGGAAAAGAACTCTTATAAATAAACATTAAGTCCAGATACCATGTCTCACATTGTAGACAGACACACACAATACTCACAGATTATTTAGGTACAGAATAAATGTATAAACCCTCCTGCTATTTATTTTTAGCTCTCCAAAAGTGCTGTGGCTAAAGAGCTTTGACATAATCAGTCCAAAGAGATAATCCCAGATTTACTGGTTTGCAGAACATTCTTGTATTAGAAATACATCCTGACTTGTGGGTTAGGGCCAGTAATAAAAGTGAGAGGGAATTTGAATCTACCTCTAGGTTTTGCTTAATTGATAAACCTGTTTTGAATATTAAAAGAATATTTGGAAAGCTAGCATTAAAAATTTTAAATGTAAAACATTTTCCATTTGCAAATGTTCCTGTTCAAAAGATTAATTTCACATTTTCAGAGCAATTACCAATATTTAAAGATTTTTAGGTTTTCAAACAAGTCATTGCTATCAGAGTAGCCAAATTTATTGTTAGAAAACAGAAACATTTGATCTGGAAATATGTCAGTAGCTTATTCTGTCTTTTTAACATTAGTAGATTGCATGACAAATTTTAGAACTTGGAAAAACAAAACATGAGTACTCAGGGATTTTTTTGGCAAAGAAGTGGTAGCGAATAATTTAAAATACCATTATAATTACCCTCCTTATGGCTCTCCTTTGCATGGAAGATGATTTATTTTAAAATGAGAACTTAAGATGATCTTTTAAGAAAAGAATAATTCAAAGATAAATCAAAAGCTAGTGGAAAAAATGTCTGCACCTTTGCTAGATTTTGAGCATTATCAAGACATCTTTTTCACCTTAAGTTCTATTCTCCAACTAGGGCCAAATTCTGGAGCCTAACAAGGAATCATGAAGAGTCTTGCAGACAACACAAGTGCTGTAGGTCACTGTGTAGGATGCTGAGCTCCAAAGCAGTCATGCAGTATTCTTTGAAGTTGGATTTTTTTTTTCCATTTTGACATGGGATGACATTCATAACACCTGGCTGAAATTTTCCAGTGTACCAGGGTTACTTAGTAAAACTAGAAGTTTTTAAAGTACTTTAAAAGAGCAATCTTATGCAAGATTTTTTAAAGATCTGTTCAGGAGACAAGATGCAGCCTTAAACAATTAATCAGTCAAAGTCTGCTAATGAATAGGGACCATTACTCATTAGGGGCCAAATAGGATTTAGTTGTATCTGAACTTGGAAAGCCAAATTCTGGCCTCATATGAACCCTGTGCTTCTCTACAAAATTGAGCAGTATTGAAGGTGAAAGTGAAAGCAGAACTCTGCTCATATGAAATAACACAAAACCCAAGGAAGCTATTTTCCTCCCTAAATGAACATACCCCATAAACTAAATCCATTTAATCCATATAGTGCTTTTGCTAAACTTTTAATCTTTCCTATCTTAATTTTTGATTTCCCAAACTTCACTGGCCCTTTAAAATGCAATAATGCTGAGCTAAAGGGTAAAGCTAAAGGGTACTGATGCTTGATGGAGCTTCTACCAATTTGTGCACAACTGAAAATTTCTGCAAAGCCACTGTTGCAGTGTAGTGCTGCTGACAGCCGCAAGGCTGAGACACAGGAAACTGCACACTCTGAAAGCTTTACCCTTTAGTGATTTCACCGTTGTTATTGAAATAACCATTAAAAAATGTAGCAAATAACACTGCTAGATGTAGATGCAATGTGTTGGAAGGGGACATGCTCTATACTACCTGGAAATACGTTCTATATTGTGCTTTTTTAGTTTTTAGACTTACACATGTATCCAAGGGGGATGTTCTGAAGCTACTGCGGAAGGAGTACATGCCATCTGCTAGATGACTACCAGTGTGGGAGACTTCCTAGTGTGTTCCTTTGTCACCCACTAGTATGCAGGCCCCCATGCAGTGGTGGTTTGGAGGCTAATGAGGGCCAGAGCAACAGGAAAATAAAGAACAATGCCACTGAATGAAGATCCTGAAACTTAATCCTTCAGCTAGAGCTTGTATCATCTTCCCTGCTTGCTCTTGTACAGAATCTGTCTGTGTAGCTCTTTGCTGCACTACACACAGCTTTGCAACATTTGTTTTAATTATTGCCTTTGTCTTCTGTTTCTGGGCCTTTCTGTTTCTGTTCCCCTTGTGCTTGGAACAGACTTTTGCTTTGCAAGGATCCTTTTTTTCTTTAAAACCCTTGTCCCAAATCTTGCACCTTTGTGAAGGTATCTGGCTCTTTCATCTCTATTTTACTCATACTCCTCTAACCTGGGCCATGAACAATATTCCTTACACACCTTCTGAAACACTGCACAATAAGAAAATATACCATCAAAAATAGATCCTGAACAAAAAGTGGAGTAGACCTAGCTTGCACCAGGCACCTTGAAGACCTTCATGTGTTGGTAGGGTGACACAGAATTACCTTTCCTCATGCCAGCAGGTGGCAATGAAGCATCTGAGGGAGTACCAGGGAGCTGTTATTCCTGAAGGCAGAACATAGGATCCCAGTAATAGCAGACCTTTTAATTACAGCCGAGCCCACTCCCATGATTGTGGAGTTTAGATCAATACTACACAGCAAGATTTGGTCCACAGGATGGTCAGAATGCTGGAAGTGTGCTAATTCTGTTGCCCTCAAATCTCTACCTAATAGTGTTTCTAAATCATTTTACAATCAGCTTGAATATAATGTGTAGTTACTGGTGCTGCACCTGACATGTTTTGTGAATGCATTCTTAATTTTGTTTAGGATTGCATGATTTTTGGGAGCAGAACTATTTCTTAGATTTCTAGAGCCAGTGCTTCTGACACTTTGCTGTTGTCCCTTATGAATTTAAACTTGTTATTAGTTTTTTGTTTCTTCAATGCCAATACTTATAATGAAATAAGCTCTCAGAGCTGGCACAAGCTAGCAGACCTAGTCATGATATCTGTCATGTTTGGTATCCCCTTGAAAGATACCAGTGGTTGGAAAGCAGATGTTAAATGCTGTAAGGGGATACCAAGTCAAGCAATGGAAAACTCTTGCTACTTTGAAGAGCAAATGCTGGGAGGATCTGCAAGGAGTAATTTATTTTGAACTGTAACTAAAGGGATTGTAATTTAGTAGATAAGCAATTAGAACAAAATAAAACAAGTGAATGATGCTAATGCAAGAATAATCATTCAATCCTTAGAGCATCTAGAGAAGACAGTTTCCAGATATGGAACCTATGGGCAGTTTGGGAAGGGTTTTTGTATTGTATTTATCAAAATCAGATTACTTGAAATTAAGTGTTCTTGTTTTCTTTCCCCTTTTTGTTAAAATTGGTTTAAAACTGTACCCTCTTTCAAGACAACATTTCAAAAGAAACATAAAACATATAATAGTACCCCAGGAGATGCAGGGCAGGTCCTGGAAGATGGCAGTCACCATAACTTTTATTGGCTGTAATAAGATTGAAAGCACTTGTCACTTCATGGAACTGTGTCCTAAGGCAACATAAATGTTTCTCGTATTTCCCTCAGGGATCACAGATTTTGCCTGAGTATTAATTAAATATTGAGAGATATAAAGTGAAACCCCAGGAGACAGTCTTGCTATTTATTCCTTGATTAAACTGGTTAAACACTTGTTTACTAAGAAGAATCTATGAGCAATTTCAGAAGGCAGTAATCGCTAGGAAGAAGATTTATATAGCCAAATAGTGTGTTGTATCATTAAAAATTGTCAACAATACACAAATGGCCCAATCTAAAATAAAAACAGTAGTAACAGTAGGATCTGAGCCAAGTCTGAATAAGCCCAAAGGTTTGACTGACAGGAGATGCAAACTCACACTTTTAAAGCACTACCTGAAATCTATCTCACCCCAGTATTAGCTAACTGCTATTACTCTAAAAGTCCTATTTTAATATATGCAGTCACTCATAATCCTGTGTGTCTAAGTGAACAATATGAAAATTCTGGCATAGTTTATTTGCAAATGCATCAGAACATGCTCAGGGCTTATGTTTAAACTCCACGTGTACTAAAATGAAATAGAGCTGGAGCGATGGCTTAGGCCCATGCTTCAGATGAAGCACACACTGAAGAAACCTTGCTGTGCATTGCTTTGCTCCTGATGGCTCTCCCAAGCCCCAGGCAGGTCTCAGGAGAACTGATGGTGTAGAGCAGTGTACATGACTTGTTCTGCAAGTGCCAAATCCTGCCCTAACAAAGAAAAATTTAGTAGGAGTCTGAACTTTCACATTTCTAGTCCTACTGACAGAAGTAACTAGTTAGGTGAGAATCAGACCTTTGGTCACATCACTGCAAGACTAAAATTACCCAGCAGACGTAACAAAAATCAGCACACTGATTTCAGTGAGATTTATAGGTCTAGAGCAAAAAAAAATAATTTCAGCTTTGTGCATTTTCTCACAGAAGAAATTTTAACAGCTGCATTATATGATAAGCCAGAACCTGGCCAGTGTGTGCAGCATCTGTGGAAGCTGAAAGAATGTTTCTCCATTTTGGTTCTTGATATTAAAAAACAACCAACCTTTCAGGAAAAAAGATTGCCCAACTAAAAGCAGCTTAAGGTCTTAACATTCTTGTATTACAAGCTCATGTTATCATAAAATCCAATGCCAAGTTCCCTAGTTTTACATCTGAGATTATTTTCCTTATAGTCGTGCAAAATTATTTCAGTGAAAATCAGAGAAACTGAATTCCCTGCAACCCAACTATCTGGCAATAAACCATGTCTAAACCTTAGAAATTATTTTGAATTTTCATTTTATACTGGTTATCTGTAAGATTTCGTGAATTTTTACTTAGCAAAATGTCTTACACTAAATCACTGCTGTGCCTCTTAATAAGATTTTCTTCATTCAGCAGTGAGTGCGAACAAAGAACAACTAGGGAGTACAATTTTCAGAAGAGGACTATTACTTCTGGATATACTTATTCCTAGTGTCCAATCTGAGACACAGCAAAGAGTCATGTACTTCAGATGGCACGCATTAACACTTTGTGAAAAAAGTTCTCTGAGATGTCTATAGTTGGTTATCCAAAAATCAAAAAGAAAAATGTCAGGATTACCCAAATTCTTATGGTTACATCTGAAAGTGTTTGAACTGATGTTGAGATGATGGCAGAGTGCTTTGGATTGTTATACATTAGAAAGTTGTAATACCAGTTAGCACTTGGGTAATGCTGAGCCAGTTTTACTTAAATATTTGCAGCTTCTAGTGACTCTATAACTATTCTTTCCTCCATTTTCAGATAGGAGGACTTGAGGATGTCAGGTAAAAGGAACCATTTTCAAAAGCATCTTCTATTTTTGAGTGACATGTAAAATAGGAAAGATTTAATTTTAAGAGATGCAAAGTAATTGCATCTTTCTTTGAACCCAGTGAAAACAGAGAGCACTCCATGTGTCAAAATACCCATTCCTAGTCAGAAACATTGAAGTTATTAAGATGGGGACACCTACAATGATGATTTTGATAACTTAAAATTTTGGTGCGACTAAGAGGGAGGTGGGAGCAGAGCTGGTACTGGATTCATCCTGGGGGAATTACAATTGCATGTTCAGTATGGCAGATGACATTTTTTCTTAATTTGCTGCTCTGAACTCACTGAAACTTGAGTGGAACATACGGAAGTTTACTTCTAGATCAGCTCTGCTATGATTGAACTTTATTGAACTTCATTTCTTCTAGGAAGGGCCACTCCACCCACTACTGAGATAACCTGCAAATAATTAGTATACTGTAATATCCTAGTGTATGCTGGAATAGGACAGCAGAGGCGAAGCTGAACACAGCTTCTTATGTTGGGGTTTCGGTCCTTCCTTTATAATGTAGTGGAAACGTGTAAAGTCTGCTTATCAAAGGAACAGCTTTGTTTTTCCAATTTAAAATGCAGTAAGTAAAATCAACTGTGATTTATTTTCCTTTTATGATGATACCTTTAGCTTTAGTGCTATCAAACATCAATGTTTATACTACAGAAGTTCTTCATCTATCACACATGCTTTGCTATTCTTAGTTCAGTCATAAAATCATAAACAGTTTCTGTGAATGCCCAGCTTTCAGTAAAATTAATGATGGCTCCTTCCCAAGCAAAACCAAACAAAACAGAATATTATATAATTATGATGTGTTGGCTTTCAAAGTGGAAGCCTGATTTGTTAGGTATGATTTCAAAAGCTACCACAACACGTCATGTGTGGGTTTTATTAATCTGTGTTTTACAAGTATTGACTTTAGGCTCCTACTTAACGTGAAGCCAAATTCTGTACCTCTCAATGAAGGCACCTTCGTTGCCTATTTTGTCACAGTGAAGCACACAATGCTTCCATGTGAAACTTCTGACATTTAGATAAACTGCTGAAAGATAACCCTAAATCAAATATTAAAGTTTCCTTTGTGTTATAAGATAGAAAACATCAGAGGCCCTAATACATCTAAGGGAAGAGATCCTAGAAGTTTAAAGTATTTGGGAACTTTTACTTGTCTTTCAGGAAAATTTAACTTAAGATAAAAGTTCTTGAGGAAAATAACAGTTAATGTGGAATAGTTGGAATCTAGTCCTATTAAAATGCTAGAAAAACAGTGTTTACAGGGGCAAAATTCACAGCTGGTCCTTACAAACTGTATACATATGCAAGCAGTGGGTGGAAGTGGGAGGGAGAATAGCAAGGCCCTACCTAATTTTAGGTGCCAGTCTCATGATACAGAGCTGCCATATGTTAAAGGTGAACATAGTGGGAGGATGGAAGAGATTAAATATAATGGTCTTTCTGGGAAAAAAATAGTGTCCCAGCTATGTTTTTTTATACTGTTCCTGTGTGATTCTAAACCACCAGTGTATAACTATTAATTAATTAGCATATATAATATTTCACTAGGAGGGCATTTATGCATTGACTCTTTCTCCTATTTGAGAATCAAACTCAGAAGCTACTAATTCACAAAATCTGTTCAGTGGTACACTTTCCATTTGCACTGCTGCAGTGCTGTGACTTCCATGAGGAATTTTAATGTCAGACCATACACCAAAAGTGAAATTTTGTTCTAATAATGGTTACAAGACTCAGTAAACTCATTCAATGTTACACCTGAACTAAGCCTGGGCAAAACCAGCCACATGACTAGCTTTAAAATTGAACAAGATGGCCCTTCTCTTACAAAGCTTCCCATCCTAATGCCTCCCAGTTGACTGTTAAGTGCATACATACACATCTGAATGTAGGTGATACTTTATGAAGGCTCTTTAGCCCCTTTGTGTTTCTGGGACAGAAATTTCTATTGGAAAATCAGTAATTTAGTTTCTTACAAGAGAACAGCCTTAATCATCTAATAAGTAAAATTAATTAATATTGAACCTTTTTACCTTATTATGTAGGGTCTCTTCAGTACACTGGTCCTCCAAGTTCAAGACAGACAATGGAAAAATTTGGAGAGGATCCAGTGGAGGGTCACCAAGATGATTAGAGGGTTGGAGAACTTGGCACATGAAGAAATGTTGAAGGAAATAGGTTTGTTCAGCCTATAGAAGAGAAGGCTCAGGGGGTAGGGGGTGGGTGTCTAATCAAAGTCTTCCAATACCTGAAAGGTAGTTATAAAGAAAATGGAGGCACTCTTCTCACAAAGATGTATGGCAACAGGTAAGAAGCAATGGGCATGAATTGCTTCAGGGGAAATTCTGTCTAGATTAAGAAAATATTTTTCACTGTAAGAACAATTAAACATTGGAATAGGGTGTCCAGATAGGTGGTGGAATCTCCCTCACAGGAAATATTCAAGACTTGGTTTGACAGGGCTCTGGATAACTTACTCTTCAACAGACACTTAAATGAGATGACCTCCAGACATCCCTTCCAATCTAGTCTTTTCTGTGATTTTATTCTACGATTTTGGAACTGCAATGGAATTCTGAAAACTCCATTAGGCTACATTCAACTGTCACTTTGAGCAAATGAGGTCAGAATCTCACCAAACTGACTGATATAAACAGTGACAGAAATACCAAATGCAAATTGGTGAGGAAACAGGCACAAGTAATGTTTCTATTACACAGTAATTGATGAGATGTGAATCTGGTGCCACGTATGAATGACTGATTGTATTACTAGATGCAAAACAAAATAGTGCTTGCCCTCTCCATTACTTTAAAGTACACCAGATTATCTTTAAACATACCTGGGGCCAAATTCAACCTCTACTCTCCAGCAGGAGGAAAGCACAGTTATACTAGCAACGAAGCTGATTGCTGCCTTTTAGTTTATTGGTGTAATTTTTGTCTTTCTGGTAACTGTTAATTTATATTATATTAGTAAGACACTTGAACTTGCTTTTCTCCCCAGTGCATACTGAGATGTATGGCAAAGAGGCTTACATTACTTTTGCTATTTCATGGTAAACCTATACACATGACCTTAATGCCCAGCACAGAATCATGTGAGTTTATGACACACCAGCAGACTAAAAGGTAGTTTTCTCACACTTGCCTGTACTTTGTGACTGATCTTAGCAACCTGGTTGACTGACAATAATTTACTGAGAGACTGAAATGATTTCCTGAATAAGGGAGGGGATTTCAGAAATTGTCTTAAGGTGAGGATTCATGGACAAGATACAGCTTTCCCTGGTAGGTATAGAGAGCTGTTCAGTCCCTTAGGAATATAGCCATGTAAATGTTTTATTCATGTCAGCTATTCACACAAGTGGGTTTCACTTTAGTGTGTAACACAAGCCAGCTGGTTTGCTTCTTTTAAACTCTGATTTCTCATGCACTTCATACTGCTACACCCCCTTCAGAGATATTTATGGAGGTTTCACAGCAAGCTGTCTCTCTCAAGCTTATGCGCTATTAAGATTCCATTCTGGGGTGTTTACTGCATTAGATTTATAACATGTAGATTTATGGACTCAGCTACTTGATGGCCCAATAAAGCATGTTGGAACTGAAGGCAACTGCTAATTAAAATACTATTTGATTGTCCTTAGCTTATTGTAAATCTTCTGTGGATTTAAACAGAGCCATAGTAGCTTCTATATAGCCTCACAGCCTAGCTGCATTATAAGAAAACTGCTAATTCTTATATAAGATCAGTTTAACTGTGACTACACTTCAGGAATTATAACATGTTTTTTATCTGTTTGTATACATGGAAGTGGGCTAGTGCTGATATAGTCTTAAGCCCTTCATGGCTTTTGCTGTTCTAAACACCAAAGAATGAAAGGATTGAAATTCACTGCCAAAGAGAACAAGAAGGTTACAGTGTTAGTATCAGGGCTGTAAAGCATCAACTATTTTGCTAATCCCCATTTAAACAATTAGATTAAATCCTACTGAAAAAGATCAGCTGATAAGATGCACCTCAAGCTAAGTTCCTCCTAGAAAAAGATATTTTCAATGTTGGGTAGAATTTTCATCTTGAGATCTCTACCATTCAGTGTTAGAATCAGGGGACTTATGCAACCCCTGCTGCTTGCTCTAAGTAGTTAACTTTCTCAGACTGATTTCATACACATTACCAAGTGTAGTAAGAGGTATGAATTTTCAAGCATGCAGAAAGCCTGGCTTACGCTCAGCAAAGGCATTTGGAAACAGTGATGAAAGCAAAATAAGAAAATAGTTAATATTAATTACCATGATGTCTTATTGCAATGCTCAGTTAATTCCATTCTAATGAACTGCATTAAGAGCTCTTAACATCACCTCAGTGGGGTGGCTCCATTTAGAAGAACAGAATTTTTTAGACAGTGGTCATGAAAGGTGATTTCATACCCTTCTCTGCAATTAAAATGGATGGATTTTTCTTGCCTGCCATGTCGAGACTGACATGCAGGACTTTACGGGACAGATTAGAGAAGGTAACAACGATGAAAAACCAGGGGAGCTATCACTTGTAGTGCTAGAAGCACATTAAGAAGAAGGAGGAATATCCCTGAGTCATTAACAATCAAAGATCAGATATGCAAAAATCCTTTGAAAAGCTTTTTCATGTGAACTACTGAATTCAAATCTGTAGTTTCAGCAAGTGTGGATAACACGCAAAACATCTGATGCTTTCTGCAAATTAGGCTTCCACCAGCTAGACTAGCTGAGTCTACTGTTGCTAATATGCATCTTATTGTCATATCTGCAATAGTTAATCCAACTGCAGAATTTAGAAAGATATGTCTTAACACATATTCAGCAAATCTAGCTTTCTGCTGAGTCAGCAAGATAATTATATGTATGAGAAGCACAGTAACAAAAGCAGAAAAAAGAAGAAGGTGGGGGGAATGTTTCAAGAATGTGAGATTTCTTCTACTCAGTTTCTAAATTTTATTTGCTATTACTGTTAACTATCTTCAAGCTTAGTTCCAATTACAGAGGTATAAACCCAGAGTACTGCAAGTGTTTTACCCAGAACAGAATCCAGCATCCACCTTAACTTTCCAACTGCCCTATAATGGCTCCCTGTACCAACAGATGGAGACCAAGGGAACAGTGCTCTATTTTAATAGTTGCTCTTGTATTTATTTCCATTGCTATGAAATTGGCTTTTAATTCACTTTCATTTCCTAAGTTATTTTCCTACAATTTTTGTTGGTAGAAATCCCATGTAGTAACCTACATCTGTCTGAAAATAAAAGCTGCCCTTTGATTAGAGCTGGAATGCAGTATCATATACGGTGTGTTTGGAAACCTCTAAAGTAAAAAACATGTCTGATTTAATACATCTAGCTTGAGGCACCATGGGGTGAATCAAGGACAACAGCGCAGTATGTTTGAAAAAAAAGAAAAAAAAAAAGTCCCTGCTTTTCTTGGCTAGATAATCCATAAACTTCAGTGTTATTTATGTGACTTTTTAAGTGTTTGGGATGAAAGTAATTTTATCTCACTGCAAAGATTTATTTGCTGCTTTTCCTGTCTTTTAGGAGATTGTGGAAGTCCACCTGCAAAACAGTGTCTTCCTGGCACCTATAAGAATGAAACAATATGCAAATTTCAGCAGCTACAATAACTATTAATTAAACAATGATACATTATAAATATGGAATGGAGATGACTTCTCTTTTTCAACAATTGTTTCAGTCTTTTAGAGGAATAATAGAAAAACCTATTACATTAAATAACTTTCATTATATTCTGGGAAAAAACAACAGCATACTGTCCAATTGACTTCCTTAAGCTTCTGGAATATACAAGAACTACTTCTTTTTCATGCATTGTTCCTCCAGAATCAGGAGAATATAACTGAAAAAAAATAATTTCCTATCGTATATAACAAATTCCTATAGCTTTTATCAAGTAGGTCTTTGTAACAAAGCTTTCAATTTTCTACCTGCAAGACATTAGCAGGATATAAACCATACTTTGTATTTGGTTAAAAAAAAATACTTTTTTTTTTTTTTTTTTGGTAAATAATTTGCACTGCATTTTTTTCTTCTAGTCTTTCAGGAATATGATCACTAAGGAAATGTTATAGTTAAGGACAGCCAAAAAAGCAAGTATCAAGGGCCCAAGCTTAGTGCTTTGTTGTTTTTTTTTTTTTTTCCCCAGATGATTACATCTTCAAATAATTACTGCATTTAAAGCTTTTGTAGAAGTTTTCTTTATGCTTTAGACACTGTTATTGTAACATCTTATCAATGTCACCTTTATTCTAGTCTCTGGAGAGTTTTGAAAAATTGTTTGCAGTATCTTCTAAAAAAATAACAGGTAACCCCTGATACAGCCGTATTTTCTGTAATGTTTTTGGCGGGGTGCATAACTGCTCACTGTTGCAATGCCTATCCTGAACACTGGTCAGTGAAATTCACTATTAATTAATATAAGTACTTCTAATAAGCCAACTATGAAGAGTATGGCTTTATCTTTAGCAATCCCTTGAAGATGTAGAAAGCAGATCCTGTAGAAACTGTAGATATAATTTTCATAGGGTAGAAATCAAGAATAAGAAACAGTATATATGCAGAATATGAGAGAAGGCTTTTGCAGCTGGTGCAGCTTCAGTGGCATTATCAATGGAATAAAAGTTGCTTAACCTGCAGCCAGTGATACCGTGAAATGTCAGTATTCTCTGATACTCAAGTCAGTAAAACTCCATTTAGCATCTTAACTCTAGAGTATAATGACTTAGCTTCTAAATGAATGGTATGGCAGTTGGAAATCTCTTGATCATTTTACAAATATAACTATATGCTTTCAGTCTTGTTCCTTCACCCTCTTGCAGCAAAAGAACTTATTCCCACACAAGGGAGCAGATTATGATGTCAAAAACCCCCATTAGTACCTTTAGATTTAGGTGAAAGAAGAGCATTACCTTCTAAAAAATCTAAAAGTATTCTAAGAATTCTTCCACTTCCCCAAAATATAAGGGTATTTTAAAAAGCAGATATTTATATTTGCAAACTATTTAGGGGATGAGATTTTTTTTTTTTCATATTTCCTGAGTCCATTATTGGGTCAAACACATAACTGGGGGAGTTTTCAACTTTGTAGACTGGGGTTTTCAAAGACATCTGAAGGACTGAGAGATACACTTCTCACAATTTCAGTTGGATTTGTGACTAAGCCCTCTAGGACCTTCTGGATAGTGAAGCCTCAATAACCAGAAAAGAACAAGTAACAGTGGTAATAAATATGTATATAAACCATATGACACCTTTTTTTGTTTTATTAATTTTTCCATTCACTCTCGGTTTAAAAATGTGTTTAATTTGATGTGCTTTTATTTCATCTCTGACCCATTTTCCCCCAGAACTACTCACTTGATGAAATATTTGATTCCATCTGCTGTATAAGCTTCTTCCCATCCATAAGGCAGACCTAAGATGAAATAAATAAGATATGTCTCTAAGCTTAAGTGTCGCAAAAAACATAGTTTTGAAATGGTGTTAGAATGCTGTAATTTCAAACCTTGTCATAAAAAGATTATAAATAAATTCTTACTATTTTTGTAACAGATAATAATATAAACAATACAATTTAATAAATATTTGCTGTGCTACAAAGCTATAAACCATTTGCTGATACTTTTATTACTAGTATTTCTTTTGTAGAAGCTGACAGTCTAGTCAGATTAGAGTGTAGCAGTTCACTCTTTCTGAACTTTTTATTGTAACTTAGATGTACATGAAGTGACCAACAAATCCCTCTGCCTGTGGTCTGCTGAGGTCTGTTTTTACAGCTATTACACACAGATGCTAATAACTATGTGAGGTAGAGGTCTGGGCAGAATTAAATTCTCTGCTGTTTGGTTTATCACAAACATTTGTGTTTATACATAATTCTTTGAGAATTTAAATACAAACTCCAAAAGACTTGCGACAGATTCAGAGAAAATATGTGCAGATATTTGTATATGTACTCATCTTTGTCTACTTACCCTGACAAAGGTTAATTTACTAAATGCATTGCTTAATTTTGTGATTTGCAGTAATGTTTCTGGGAGCTAAAGTATTTAATAATGAGAAGTTAAATTAAAATAAATAATTCTGAAGGGGTGCCACTTTTACATGGACTAAGAAACTATGCTCTCTTTTCCCCTTTCGTAATTATCAGTCATGCTAATCTTAAAAACTCAGTCCTGGACTTTGTTCTTAGTTTGAAAGTCCTGTCCATGAGAAAGATAATACTTTTAGTAGGGTACTGTACTATATCACTTTAAAAATTAAATTTTCATAGGAAACCGTTACCTTTTGTATTACTATCTGGTCAAAACCAAATGTTTCTAGAGTTTGAAAGTGCTGCACATCAGTCAACGTGCAAAAATGCTCCTGATGTATGCTTTTGAGATACAGAACTATAATATATGTGATGGAAAGTGCAAGGTCCTGAAAAACCTCCCTTTTTTGGAGACTAGAAATATATATCAAATTAAAATATGCAAGAAAATTTTACTGCAAGTGTTTTAGCTTGAAAGTCATCTCAAAATGTTAGCGTCTTAGGAGTTAAACTATTTTTGTTCAAGTCACAGTATATCTCAAAGACCAGCTCATTAGAACCATCTGTGAGTCTGCTTTAGATTTAAAACTTTTATTTGGAAAATGTGCTGGACTGCACGCACCATATGATCTTTGAAAGCTGCTTCATACCAAGACATGCCCTAAGTGCACACATTTTTTTTTTTAAATTTGTTTCTTAAAACGCTCATTTTCTTTTCTTCCATCATCACACATTTGTCTCTAGTGTGGTCCTTCTTAAAAATCTGGAAAGGGATGACTTCAGTTCTTTAAGATAAACAGAGTTTTACAGCTACTGAATCATGACTTGGCACAGTGAAGCAGGTACAAACCATCTGAGAAGTGATTATACCTGTAGGTACCAAGTGAAGAGCAGTAAGTCAGTCTACCAAAAGTCCAGAATTCAGGAGCCTGAGAATTGGCAATTGTAGAACAGCACCATTACTGTTTAGTACAGCTTGAAAAGCAAAAAGCACACTGGATTGATTTTTTTCCTTTCACTTTTACCCCGTATTAGTCACTTATCTCAGGCTTCTTCCATTTTCAGTTTAGCATAGATCTATACAATCTGTTCCTCAGAACATGCCATCTACTGCCTTGGAGAAAGAATAATCCACAGCTACTTCTCTATAAGTAGCAACAAGGTAGTTGCTGTGTAACGGTTTTCAGGCTGATTCCTATGAAGGAAGGAAGGAAGGGATGTTTTAAGTTATAAATGTGCTAGACATGATCACTAGTTCTTCCTTCATCTCCCACAATGGATGTGACCTTTATTCAACATTGATATTTTCTAATGATTTAAATAGCAATAGGAGTAATCTTTCAATTGCTTCCACCTGCCCTGGCCTTTCCTCCTTCCTGCATGCAACATGCATATCCAAAATAAATGATGATGGATTTGCTCAATTAGGAATAAAACCCTTAGTATCTGCTCTGTGCTCACATGGACCCCCTACATCACCTATTTCATTCATAAGTGATAATTATACTTTTTTCAATAGTAATTTGACTAGAATTATTTCTTTTTCTTTTTTCCTTCTAAATGAAGAATGGCATGTCGGTAGCAATGATAACTGATGCTCTGTATTATTTTCTTAACCACAAAAGACTATGCTTTTCAAAATCACTGAATACATTTATCACCTATAAATGAGACTCTTGAGATATCTCCACAGCCTTATTTGCCTTTTTTGACTTTATATGCATTGGATTGTATATCCTATCCACTCTTTATATGCGTCAAATTTTCACCTACATCTGTAGGTTTTTTAATGCCCTTATTTTCCATATTTTTACTCTTTCTCCACTAGTTTTTCACTGCTGTTTCCTTTACTCTGTTCCTTCACTGTTAGATTTGTACTTATATTTCTTAGTATTTCCCATGGTAGCCAGGAGGCTCTCATCATTTGCATCACATTTCCCTAGACATCATCTTCACTTCCTTCAAGCTTACTTTCTCCATGAATCATTCATAAGTTGATCTACTTCCTAGTGCTCTATTTTTTCACACCCTCCAGGGTGAGATTTATTGCCTGTCCTAGGACTTGCTTTGGAAGAGTGCTAAGCTCTCACCTGGAGTAAACAGGAAGTAAAGGAACTCAGTCACAAATAGAATCTGAAAGATACACGATTTAGCCTATATAAACTCTAGCAGTCTTAGGTTTCCTACATATTTATAATTTCTCCTGTGAATTGCTACTGTCTTTTATGAAACTTCATAAATAATATATTTTGGATGCAGCTGTCTGCATATATCATCTTAAAAAAATTACAGATTTACAATGTATAAAAATAATTTATTTTCAGCAGAAAATACTTAGCTTCTTGCTATTCAACCATTTGTGTTTATTTATTTTTTGCAAGGTAAAGAAAAGGTAAAACTGCAGAAGTAATTACGCATGCAAAAAAAATGGATACAGTCCAAAGCACCCTTTGCCCAAATAGAATAAAGAGCCTCCTGAGAGAGTGCGTGTTAGCCAAAAGACATTATAACCTACCATTATTTTCTTCTGAGTATACACACTCGATTAGGGTTAATACAAAGGAGATTTCTATAATTCTATGCAAAAGAACCCCAACAACAAACCACTTGTGATTGTATGTATACCAGTAGTGTCGCAGCTGGTCACAGAGCAGCAAGGCAGTATCCCTGGTGACTGCTTGCCTCCTCAGCTGCAGGATGCCTGCTGTGATAACCACTGTTGTAAGGTTAGCATTATATAAAGCAGAAAGGAAATGAAACCCCAGGGCAAATGAAATTTTCCTGATACTTGATAAAATGTGGATCTCATCGATCTTTATCACTTCCTGGGGTTAACAGGACAAAGAAAGCGCACCAGCACTGATCCTTCGCTGGTTGCAGTAAGGAGAAAGATAGGCATCGGCCCAAATTATAAACTTGTGTGAAGAGACAGACATTGAAGATTTTGCCTACTATTTCCAAGACAGAATGCATATACTCTCCCTCAATAAAAGCTGCACATAGCATGATCAAAGTATGTCCCTAAAGGAAGAAAGGGAAAAATACAGATATTAGGAAAAAGCCTGATTTTACTGGGCAGTTATTAAACCTCGAAACTGTGCAGTAATGTAGTTGGATGGGTTTTTTCCAATACGTTAGTTAAAAAAATACTAAAGTGAAAGAAATGTGAGGATCAGCAGATGAAACTAATAAAAGCAGATACCATAGCATGAATATTCTGTTGACTCAAAACTGACAGTTATTTCCCTAACATCTGAATACTGCAGCCCAAATACGTTTTAATTTCCTTATTTTCTGGCAAAATTACTCAAAGGAAATGAGAGATTTAGAGACTATAGTAAGAATTGTTCAAAAATTTACTGTTCACTAGGACTCTATCTAGATTTGACCAAAGGGGGACTATTTAGATGCTCCAAGATAAATATGTTGCTAAGTGCTTTATTTTGGCCTTAAGACCAGACTTTAAAACCCTCCTTCCATTATAGGCAGTCACACAAACATTACTGATGAACTTGAAGAGAGTGCTTAGGGACAGCTGTCCACCAGAGGTGGAAATCTCATCCTAAAAACTCTTTTGTGAAGCATAAACTTAATTCAAGCAGTGTTCACAGCTTTGTCATCCACCATAAGAAGGATGTCTGCTCACAATTTTTTTCCTCTTAGGGCTAAACAGTCTCGTGGTTGTCTCATTAAACCACCTCATCTGGAATTAATATGAAGTATCAAGCTTAAGGGATGTAATATCTACCTGGAATTCAAAAGCCCCACAGTACAAGTATTCTGTTTCACAATGAGCTCATTCTTTGACCAACAACAGAAACAAGGATGTCTTCTTTACATATCCTTTTATCTAGCTTGACTTTTCAAGGTATACATATTTTTTTAAGTAAGAGAGCATGAGCTAGCTCAGAACTACTCTTTATTTACCTCCTTGTAATTTATTTATATTTAATATTAGATTCTCAAAAATGATGAAGTTTCTTAAGAAATACAAATTTCCTGTTAAAAGTACTTCTGAAATTTGCTAAAGAATATTATAAATAGTTTTCTCCATCACTTGATAAATGAGGTTTTGAAATCTGATCTCTCTTCAATATCCACCAATTCAGCTCTTATCAACACTTAAACCTTCCTCATGTGGCCTCAATAATAATGAAAAATTTGTCAGTTAAGATCCCCAATGCCTTTGGCTCTTCTCTTTGAGCTATCTAGGCAATGCAAAGAAGATGGAAAGCTGCAGATCTGACTCTAAATTAGCCGTTCGTGGAATCCTGAGTGCTACTGCAATATGGGAATATCCCAGATATGAGACTAGAGGGATCACATGATGCAAGAACAGCAAAGGAACTCCTCTGTGAGTGATGCAGTTTGATACAGCTAAAGCAAAAATCTGTGAAGTATCCAGCCAGGTTTGTTGCATGTATTCCATGGAGTGCAGGCATAAAATGGCCCTTTAATTGTTTGAGGCTGTCAATAATATATACTGTATTTTGCTGCTTTTATTTGTGAGTTAAGTATAAAAACTTAGGTTCAGAAAGACAGCTTTCAGAAGTGACTATGCTCTTCTGGCATTTGCTTGTGTGCCACTTTATTCTTTAGACCATTTCAAGTGTTCTTCCCACAAACAAATGCGTTTCATTTTATGAATAATACTATGCTAAGGGGACATTCCATTCCTTTCTTTCACATATCAAATTCCATTTAAAAGAAATTGTTCTTTTTCTTTTTGTTGCTGGTAATTTAATAAAACAAAGATGGAGTAAGTAGTTTTCAAGTGGAGACATCTGGGAAATACTAGCAACTGAAATTTATGCTAATTTAGAGTATGGTTGGCAGGTTGGCTTGTTGCTCTCAGTCTTGATCCTAGAAACCATGCTTCAGGAAAAATATTTTTCTTACTTTGGATATTCAGGGCATGGTGAAAGATGACCTCATGTTTTCCCATTTTCTATTAATCATAAGATATTGACCTATCTATGTTAGCAAACTCATTAATCTCTGATTAAAACAATTACATCATATCAAGTTACAAATCAGAATGAGATTTATAAAATAGCTAGTTGATCATATGATCCTTCAGCATGAGAAACAAAGATCTTTATGGTAACTTTGAAATTACAAACTATTATGAATGTTTTTCTTCTAATACTTGTCTGTGAATAACTTGGTACAGTTAATTAGAAACAGCACGGATAGAGCAGAAATTGTAATATATGAACAAAGACCAGTCAACTGACTAATTTAAGGAAATAAGAATGACCCCAATCGGTATATGTGATCAGACATTACCGTAGACATATTGCTCTCCTACCTAACAAATATGGAAATCCAAATTTAGAACAAACTCTGCCCACTGTGTACACTTAAGCTTTTCAGAAATGAGTGAGAGCTCTAGTCATCTATGCAATGAGGTTGCTGCTATGAGTCTTCAGAAGGATAAAGAATTATCTTCCTGAAACATTACTTGAAAAATGTACCTTTTCAGAAGCTGAATATTGGAAATACAACAAAACCCCCCCGAACTATATGTTTTCCAAATGAAGACTAATATTCTCCTTTCAATAAAGTTTTAGGTACTGTAGGATCCAAGCAATTTAGACTGTTACTAAAATGAGAAGCAGTCTCGCCAATGCTCACTTTTATCTGTGAGGAGGTTAGTAGTGTAAGTACAAAACAAGCACAACACACTTAACAAGGGCAATAAAGTACTTTCTTCTGCTTAGTTAATGGCAATCAAACGTGTACAATCAATTATAGAGAAAGGGCAGAAGACTCCGGAGCTTGCAGTACGTAACTTACAGTAACATTACTCTAAAACATTCCGCCTTTCAAAGGGAATGGAAAGAGTACAGCAAATTAAGTACTGAGCTGTCTGCTTCACCAAATAGAAGCTGCTGTTGTAAGGGACACTGGAGAAGATACAGACTTCTCTGAGAATACGGAAGGTAAATAAGCCACTATCACTGACAGAAAAAAACAACTTTTGGACAAGTCCTCCCTTTAGCACAGAGGTAAAACAGAAGATTCATGCCATTATCTACTGTCCCAGGCTGGAATCTGAGCATCTACACCAGCTACTGATGTGAAACCGGGAATGTCTTTTAGCATACAAAAAGCTGAAGGCTGCTTTCCTTGAAATGCTGACATGAAAGGAATTCAAAGTACTACTAATGATTACTATTTTTGTAATGTAATCACCTTTCAGAAAAAAAGGAATTATTTAGCAACTTATATTGAAAAAAAACCCACGCTTCTTATTTCAATATGCTTATAATACAATTAATATGTATCACATTTGGCTTACAATGCATCTTCACATACCACACATTTGATAGTCAGAAGTTCAACAATCGGTTTTGAGAAGGCCAAGATACCATTAAGCAGTATGTCCTTCAACATTACAGCTATTTTAGTCAGGAATGTGATGTTTATTTAGTCATTAGGTTGGGAAAGTGTAAGCCCTCAAAGGTAAGGGCTAATGAAAGCAGTAAGGGATCATGAAAGCAGAGAAGAGTTTAAGACTTGCTCATTCTGACCAAACACTGAATTTTGCATAATCTACTGGCTCATATTATTTGCTTTTTAAAATGCATTTAACATACCAATCAAATACACTGCAATTTACAAAGTAATTTTTGAGGAATATTTGCATAAGTTAATTTGAAATGCATTTTGTTTGTACCTACAAATCTGAAACTGCTGAGGAGAAGACAGGAAACACATTATTTATTATGAAATTACAGAAATGGTCCATAACTGGGGAATTCTACATAGATACCATGTAGGCTAAAAGAAAGTTAAATTCATAGAAGTACTCTCTTGAGAACATTCTTGTAATGAATTGGTACACTTTAATCATCTGATTAAAAAGAATCAGGTATGAAACGTTCTTATCCCAGAAATACAAGCCTGTGCACAGGGCGTTCACGACCAGGACTACGTAATTATGAACAGCCTGGAATACTTCACTGTATGGCCCAGCTCTAAACCACTTCTTTTTCCCCCAGTTTTCCTACTCTCTTGCTCCCCCGATTACTCTGTTCCACAATTCATCCATCTCTTCCTTTCCTTACTGGATCAATTTCTCTTGTCACCATCTATTGTGCTATCCACCCACTTCCATCACTGTCATCTCACACTGCTCACTGACGCATGTGATTGTTAAATAGAAGTTTAATTAGAAAGCATTCATTGGTAACAAACTAAAATGACTGTCTAAAATTAGAATTGAGCAGAAATTGTCTGAGATTTAAAAAGCAATAGTAATACATGATATGTCTTTCTTGATAAGTAATATCTTACTTTATTGCAGTGATGATGAAATTAAACTGTGCAGGGGGCTGGCATGAACCACCTACAATTGAGAGACACAGAACTACTCTCTGCTGAGCTCATTTCACAGTAACTACAGACCCAAGTAATACTTTCTCTTTTTGAAACAAGAATTGTAAAAATACATTAACACAGGCTATCCTCTTAGCCTGTTACAAAAACCACTGTAGCCACACATAAATAAAAGAAGGTTTTACAGGAAGACATGACTTCAAAGCCAGATTATTTTAAAAATCATGTCAAAACTTCTTAGAAACTAGGATAGATATCTTTCATTTTTTGTTATAAATCTGGAGGGGAAAAAAAAAAATCACCATGTGCCTAAATTAGCATATTTTATTTTACCTTAACTGTGAAGGCTTCAAACATAATGCCTGTAGCAACCACTAGTGCAAGGCAACATCTCCACCCTTAACTCCCAGTTAATGATACATATGCTTTATGGCATGAGGTAACTGATCTAGTATGAGACTTACGCACATTTTGTACCTCATTTTGGTCTCCTTCATAAGCATCAAGCAATTATGTTTTCCTCTTTCAAATTCTCCTTAAAATACACTTTTAAAAAGCTTCCTATATCATTCTTGGCAATCAACTTTCTCTGTACTTCTTTCCATTTAAATTATCACACTTGTGCACCATATATGTCTAAGTAACTCTGCTAGCCCTCAGCTTCTCACTCCTACCTACTGAAAAAATGTGAAAAAATGTGACAACTGAAGGAACTGACAGAAAAGCATACCAACCCTCTTAGACAAGATGAGCACTGATAGCTTTAGCACACACTGACATTCGAAACAAAGGCCTGATAATTCCCCTTTCTCTCACCAGCTTTAATCCAGCTCTCTCAGGATGCTTAGTTGTGTAGCCACAAAAAATTAACTCAGTATTAACTGCATAAAAGTACGCACAACTTTGGTTCAGCTCCATACTGTAATGGTTGCTTTATTTTTTGGTACCTGAAATAACGAGACAGTCGCTCCCTGACTGGTGTGCAGACATACCCCCCCCCAGAGAGACACCGGGTAACCCACCACTCCCGGTAACCAGGCGACTGTGTCTGAACTGGGCTTGCAAATCAAAAGAAGAGCGAGCTCAGCCTTGAGTTTGAGACCCCAGGATTCCATTCCTGTCTCACCTGTGCATTTCCTCTGACCGAGCAACTTCCATCTCTATGCTACAAAATTTAGCAGGTTTTTTCCTCCCTTCTTATGTCAAAACAACGTACTATAATTGAGGATTAATATACCAAAATTCTAAGCATTATGCCAACAGAAACTAACAGAGGGACAATTTAGGAAGTATTTACCATCCAGTAAAATTGTTGATTCTGGAGAGATTTGAGTTCAGTCTCCATAGTTACCAAGAGCAAGTACAACTTGAATGGGAAGAGGCACAAAGTCAATTAATTTTTTCATAGTGGGGTCACAGTATGAACTAAAGAAGTCCATAGACTTTTAAAGGTCTGTTTTTAAATAAAGTCTTCCTTCAGAGATGCTGGAAATTAACTTAATGAGACTGCACTAATCTTGTTAGCCCACCTGCATTTTAAGGTATAATAGTATCACTTACTTGTTTTTCATTATTAAAATGTTTTGATTTGAAAGTCAGTTCAGACAGTGCCTATTCAAAAGCTGACTCATCTTTTCTCATTAAAGGTAAGTGAATGGAGAGAGAATAAATTGCTTTTCTAGCAGCAACAACAGAGTTCTGAAATCTAGGTCACATTAAAGAACTATCTTAAATACGGGCTTTAGAGACTGACTTGTCTTTTTCCTTGCTGTGAAACACTGGGAATAACATACATGTTCAATCACCAATAAATTAGCTAGCAACTTGTTCATAATTGATTAAAAATTATTTTTTTTTCTTTGATCAGACTGTAAAATTATTCCGTCCTCATTAGTGTCACCTTTTATCTAGCTTCTCTGCTTGTACATAATTACTGTAATGTTCTGATTCTCGGACATCAAATTAAACAAGTGGGGTCTAATTTCTAGGTCCTGTAACAATACCCACAAGTAAGACCAGTTAGGTGAAAACAATGTCATTCCTCACTCACACTCAACAAAATGTGGTTTTAGTCCAAGTAAGGAGAGTTCAGGGATAATTCAGGATTTAAAACCCATTGTAAAAGGACATTTCCTTGAAATGTCATTGAAAAACAGGATTAGAATTTTGCAAGACCTTGACTAACTGGATCAAATGTTTGAAATAAATAGGGTGTAATTCAATAAAGACAAATGCAAAGTACTACCCTAGGTGCAAATAATCAGCTGCACGAAAGCAGGTGGAGTATGTCTAGCTAGCCTTTGGTTCAGCAGAAAAGACTCTGGAAGTATACAGGAGAGCCCAAACTTCAGATGAATCGGTGACATGAAGCTATCAGGGAAAGGGAACACCATTTGGGGACATAAGAGCTGGTGTGCTACATATTAAAGCAAACAGACTTGTTGCATTTTTGTCTCCCACAGGAAGGTCTCAACTACAGAACTCAATGTAATTTTGATGAATTGCAGAATTCATAGAAACACAAGCGTCATGAAATGGCTAGAAGACATGCTCTGTAAGGAAAAAAAAGAGCAAACTGGTATGCTTAGTTTATTCTGGGGAACAGAAAACAGAGTGGGGACATGATATGGTCTTCAAATATGTTAAAAGCTGAGACAAAGATCAAAGCAGTAGAGTGTTTTCAATAAATACAGGGATGAACACAAGTAGTAATGGGCTTGAACAACAATGAGGAGGATTTAAGCCAAAAGAAAAGCTTTCTAATGGCAAAGATAATTAAGGATTGGAATAGTTATCCTAGAGTAGCTGTGGAATATGCTAGACAAATACCTGTTTGGATTAATGTAGATGTAATTCATGTTGCTGGAGGCAAGTAGATGCACTACCTAATTGCTGGAGGTCCTTTCTAGCTGAATCTTTAATGATTCCTTGGCAGCAAAATACTGTCCGAGTGCTAGTTTTCTAAGCTTTTGTATAATTTACATTACATGCTGACATTTGTTCTGTTTCCCATTTGCAAGACATTTTTACATCTTGTGTTCACCGGTGTAATATATTTTAATTATGTTATGTACCGAGCAACTCTACACTTGTCTCCTTCCAAGTATTTACTGTAAAACCAAACCAATCCTGGCCAAAGAAACGGGCTTTATAACATGTTTTTTTTAGGCTTCTCAAATAGCACCTGAACTCACACCCTAATAATAATACTAAAAAAACCAAAACAACAACAAAAACACAGCCAAAGGTGAAACTGTGAAAGTTTTTTTGCTATTTACTACTGTTCTAATAAACTAGTCAACCCTGACTTGGCTTCACTGGCCTAATTTATGTAACATTATAGGCACTGCTTTTAAGTACAGGTATGCACTTAAATTTTACTATTTCAGCTGTGATGATGCTATAGCTCAGTGGTCTCAAATTGTTTTAAGTCAGGGATCACACTACCTACCCTCCAAAATTCTCACAGATTATCATAATGAATCTTTTAATTGAAAAGAATGTAAAACTGCTAAGTTTCCGTAGACAAGCTGTAAATAAGTTATAAGAGTTTTGTGGTTCAGTGGCTGTTGACAAACCACAGCTTGGAAACCACAACTGTAATTCTGAATTACTTTGAAATATATGGATAACTGTGCATTAAAAATGTAATCCGGATCAAGTACACAGCACTGAAATATGGCATCAAACACACAGTACCAAAATATAGGAATTAGAAAAAAAAAAAGGCAAGAAACCAAAACCAGTAAAACTTTTTCAGAAAACTTTAATGAAGCCTATGTTGGCTGTCTCTATTCTTAAGTCTAAGCCCTCTCATTAGTCATTCTCCTTTTCTAATGAAGCCTTTCTTAAAGGGTAAGACAGTAGTAAAGGTGCTACTTAACACTGTTCCACAGTCAAGGCACCAACCAACATTTTTGTTCAATGAAATTGCATTGCATAAATATAACATACAGTAATGATAAAACAAAACCAAATTATTTTTATAAATCACTAACAAACTTGACAGTTATCGAAGAAAGCAGAATAATTTAATCTATGTTATAATAGACTCTAGTAATAGTAGGTTACTATCCAGGTAGAAAAAAAAAAGTTGCTTTTTGGATTTCCTACCACTATGACAACTAGTCAGAAAAAAAATTATTTAATTCAGGAGAATTTTGTTAAATCCTTGCCTTACTGCCTCCCCCCCATGAATGAGTAAGTCAGATGCTTCAATGGCTCAAATTTTTCCTTAGAATGAGGATGATAATTTTAATCAAGGTATACAAATGATGGAAATAAAGCAGATCATATTAGATATACAGACTCAAGCATGTACTTGTCTCAAAGGTCTATGTCATGGTTTGGGCTCCATTTTTAGTTTAATATCCATGCACACTCAATTTAATTTAAATTGGAAATATTTTAAAAATTGTACACCATTACATTTCTCAAGTGGAATGCTTCATTTCTGTTGCAATGAAACATTTTAAAATTCTTGGCTAGATTTTCCTTTTGGAATTATAGTTCTTGAACACTGTCAAATTTACAACTCTTCATTCTTATTTACCATGCAGGCAAAATTGGAAATTTAAATGATTTGTAGAAAATTCAAAGTCTTGCTGCAGTAAACAGTTATGTAGAATAAGCTTTTGAGTTCTAGACTGTGTCCTTGTAAAATTGTATTAAATATGCTTTTTTCCTGAGGGCTATAGAAACCATTTAGCCTGTTATGCAACTACATATTCACCTTTGGGCTTCTCATTGTGCTCTAATTTGCAGCGTATCTAAAGAGTGGCTGATAAGCCACTGATAACTTAATGAAACATCCTCATTTTCAGAATGAGGCAAAAATGTAACAACATCTATATTATGGGGCCAAAAGGGATTCACTTCTCATCTCCTGTGCATTTGATGTTATGTACTGGAACAACTGAAATTAAGTCAAGGGTTATTCTCAGTTTACATCATTGAAGACGTAGAAGGAAAATTACTAACTTTTATTTCAGTTCCCAAACTGTATTCCTGTGTTGCACTAGAAAACTTTTCAGATTAGTGAAGAAATATGGGTACTCTGCAATTTAATAAAAAATGTTACAATTTCTTGCTACCTTAAGTTTCATTTTTGGACAAACTATCAGTTTGTGTAGTAGCCACTGTTTCTGCAGTGTCACTCTCACAATGTGTGATAGCAGGGATCTACAGTCCAGAGCACATGCTGAACTGGAAGACAACTGCTCCTAGTGTCTATAAAGTTTTCCACTGCGCAGAGCTGGAAACCATTAAACCACTGCCCCACAGAGACTGAATCAAGTGATGCATTCAGCAGCACCACGAAGCTCCTGTCTTGCTCCACCTTACCTTTACAAGATGAGACTCAGCAAACAAGATAGTAACTAAATTCCAAATTCAAGACAAACTATGAGATGCTTCGGCTACAAAAGGAAGAGGTTTTATGTCTCCTGTTGCCTTCAGAACTCAGTGGAGGCCAGGAAGACATGCTACAGGCACATATAATTCCTGCTCTTCTGTAAAGAAAGATGGATTTTGAAGTATTGTTCTTGAGAAGTTGACAACATTTGGTATCACGCCACGATGCTGCATGAGGAACACTGTGCCAATATTCTGTGGCAGAAGACAGCAGTTGCCATAAGCTCAAAATTCAGCATGATTTTGGAAGTAGAAGGAGCCACTGATGACCAGGTCATATTCCAAAATGACCAATGTGACTCTGGGATTGATCTTTTTTTGTTAAAAATGTCAACTCAGAAAAGATTCAACAGTAAAAAGTTCATTTAATAACTTAATAATTTTATTTTCTACCAAAATGAAATTACCCTTGCAAGAAGTATTTTTGTTTTGAAGGAAAAAACCTTCAAACCTAAGGGACTAGCAAAACTCTGAAATTTTCTACTAGATAAAACAGTTGTTAAATTCTCTTTGGGGAAAACTCACCTCTTCTGTTGTTGCTGAAAGTTTCAAACGAATAATACATTCTAATTTCACCAAATGAATACTTTCTAATTGAAGTACTGTCTCAGAAAATGTTTAATTGACAAATATAACCTCTTTAAAGCATACAGCACTAATTTTAAGATTTAATTCTTTTGCTAGTCAAAAACTATTAAAAAGGGGAGCTGTACAGCTGTGTTCAGGATATATATTGTATAATTTAATAGGTCTCTTCTATTTCTGATTTCAGTAATTCACTGAAATATTTATGGCCTTGCCAGAACAATGAATACACAGAGTTACCTCTTTAGTTATCATTATGCTGCTCCCTCCCAAGCAGCTCTTCCTGTAAAACATACAGTTCTTGTTTATTAGCTGAAAGAATATTAAAGGTATGCTATCCTCCCAATGCAGAATTGTCCCCACAAAGATGATTCTGCAGGAAATAATGTTCTCTTTCTGATACTAAAAATATAAAAAGACAGCAGCATGAGTTTCAGCAATCAGCTAGCAATCAGACAATATTCTTGGGGTCAACAGAAGACTTGTATTTTGATATTCAGCCTCTGCAAATGCATTTTTAATATCACTAGCTCAATTGACACAAGTCAAGTTAGCCAGGGTATGCCTACTCATGTTACAATTACATCTGGATTTTGATATATAGACATAAACCAAAAAGAGGGGGGTGGAACAGCCCATGGTTACATATCAACTTTTTCAGAACTCTCCTGATGAACTACAGCCAATTACCTGTACAAAACTATAGCACTGTTGTATCTTTCATTTCAAGAACAAAATAGTAATAAGGTCTATGGCATGAATTCTGTTGTAATAAACATACCAGGGCCGCAGCAAATAAATAAAAGAAATATGAACACTTAACAATATTAGCTCTTATCAAAATAGCAAAATTGTTATTTGTGAAGACTTACTACTCCACCTTACAACATTGTTCCACCCACACTGTCAAAAGAATGGGAAGGGACAACAAACACACTGCAGAATATGGAATAGTTTTGGCAAATGACCATAATATAGTTAAAGAAACTAAACTGAAGAAATTGATAGATTCCGTATCTCGGCTTTTAATGGGAGATGCAAGACTTTGTGGTCCAAAAATCAAAAGCAACTTAACTATCAAGAGAACAAGCACTAACGGATGCTGCACTAAAGGAAACCAGCAGTTTCCTTTGCCTTCCTTTCATAGATAATCAGCATACAGGGAAAATGAAAACAAAAACTGTGCAACTAAACTTCTGCCTGTAGGATCTTCATAATCAAATGTATAGTGACTGCTGTGACTAGCAAGAACAATATCAGTAAAGTAAGTAGGATTTTTGGAAGCTATATTAATTTGGAGATAGTTTTAGTGAACTTCAACTTGTGTCAGATCCCAGGCTGACAACAGATTAAAGGAACACGATGGGGAAAAAAAGAGTTCAAGATGCACTGCTTGAGGTCCTGCTGAGCAGAGGAGCAGGCTTCATAGCAGTTAATGGATACTGATGACTAGGACTGTATCAACAACAGCAAGATTGTATTTTTGGATAGAAATCTCAGAGGCATAATGAGGAAATTAGCAGTCAAAATACTTGAAAGCTGCATTATGCTAGTGCACATTTCAAAATGCCAGTTGCCTGCTATTTTATGAAGAGATAAGTATGTTCTAGAGTTAATCAGATTCTGGCCATTACCAGTACTAATTGTATTTATTTTCTAATTTTGTGATAGAAAAGAAGAAAATGCTTTCTCAATTCTATTTAGCATGATTTGCACCATATGGTCTAGTAAGTGCAGCCAGCAACTACTTTTAAATGCTCTTTCACTGAGGCATTATTATCCTTTGTATGATGGAAGTAATTTTATGTCTTCAGGAGATGCTTGCATTCTACAAAGCAGGAAGGCCTCTCAAGACTTAGTTTCTAAAAACTGCTTACAGTCTTTCAAGATGATGAAGGATATATCTTTCAAGGGACGAGCTTGATTATTCTGTTTATTACTTTCTTATTTGCATTTCTGGATCCTGAGGATCCTGTAGGCTGTAGTAGTAAGCACTGGAAAATGAGATGTGGTTGTTTTTTTTTTTTTAAACAGAGTCCTCACTTGAAGAATTGCCAAACTGACTTCACATAGCTGACATTCAACCTACAAAGCTGAAAACTGCTCTGCAGCATTATCACAAGACAATATATTATTGGAGATTTTCAGGAATACACTGAACCTCTTTAAAACTCTTCCCTCAGGCAAAATGTCATGCTATTATGGAGGAAGAAGACAGTTTGTGTGGCTAATTCATGAAGATGTCATTTTGACCTGGTTGTCAAGGATAATCTTTAACAAGGGAAGGAGTTTTCTTTTGGAAGAACACTCCACAACCTTGTCTTTGCACCTAGACTTTGTTTCACATGTATTGTAAATTAATCAAAAAGGTATATTGTTTAGGGGTCCTTTACTTCATGTTGTACAAAATGAAGCTAGTCATGAACGAGAAGTTCTATTTAGAAGGTAAAATATATCGTGATGGTTGCCCAGCTATACATTTTTAACCACTTAGCAATCTCAAAAACTTATTAAAAAATATTAACTCCAATTCTTAGAGGATTCATTAACAAATTATTATGTTGTGGACATCTTTCCAGAAGACAGGAAAACCTTCAGTCTGCAACATAATATCTATTCTACTTTTTTATTTGATGTGTGATAGTTATGAAATGCTACATACATGGGAGCCCCCTTTTTATAACAGCCCATCTGCGGGAAAACTGAAGAATGTACCTGGGAAACATTTTGTGAAAATCTGGCATAGAGGACTACAGACAGAATGCTGTTCAATAGTTACTCTGCCTTAACTACTTTAAGAGAGAGAACAAGTGAGGTTTAAAGCTTTAATCTCATACACAAGCTCGTCAGAGTCCAAATCTATCTGTAACTCTCCAGATCAGAATGAACTCAGAAGGATGACATTCAATCTTAAAATCCTTCTCTGCAGAGCTATTTTTAAATCTGAGATTCATAAAATGGATCCCTGCTGTGACTCCAGAGCTTTCTAACATGTATCCTACCTATTATGTTTGACACAACCACATGTTGAAATTCAGTTGCATTCAGAACTAAAAGTTTTCATTGCACCGTTTCCTGTGTAGTGTGATAGAAACAACTCAATGTGACAGAACACTGTCACTGGTGGAAAACCAATTATGTCCTCTCTTGGCCACTTCTTTTCACTTCCACCAGTAATTCTAATGCTAATATTCTGGACACTTTGGAACTTTTTTTATTGTTTTTATTTTGCTTTCTCCTCCATAGAGTGATGTAATAAATATTGCATAAATAGTGCCAAATAAGACATTTTTCATATCTTGAAACATTTCCTCAAATATATTTATACAGTCGCTTTCTAAATTAAATTCCCAAATAATGCAAAAAGGATATTCAATTCTTTGATACAATGATTATTGTCAACCATAATTCAGCAGCTTTCCAAAAACTCCTATAATATGTCCGGGCATTTCTATTTTATTTTTGAAAACCAAACCGTCTAAACTGGATTAGAACTGACATGTCTGCTCAACTATAGGTAAATACAATCAAAATATACAATCAGTTCCATGATCTAAACTGGAAATCGTATACTAAGCCACGGTCGTTTCTTAGGTTTCCAACTGCATGTAGTGTATTACAGTAACTGCTCATGAACTAGCATATTTTTTACTAATGGGAACAGATTTCTGTTAGTGACCTGAGGATATACACATATCTCCAGATGAAACTGCAGGCTACATTCACTCCCTACAGCAATAAAATCTTCATTAAGACACTGTGATACATGTTCACGTAAATTCAGCAGAGTAACATTTTGTAAACATTCCGGTATGAAAATAGAGCATTATGGTCAGGACATTCTTCTAATTTTACATGATTCTGGAAATCTTCATATTCCTCATTCTGGCATTAATTTTCTGCTTTAAGTTTTCCAGGAAAAAGTGTACTCTGGAATAACTTTATATTCTAATTACAGTTTGATGAAGGTGCATACTGAACTGACACTGAACCTGAACTGTCCTCTGGTGTGATGAAAGACTTACTCTGCCAGTGCACATCCAATTATAAATAAAAATATCTATCATCTTTGGTAATGAACTGATACCAGATTTAAAAGCTCTGGCAGATTTCTTTTCTCAAGGTCACTTCCTGACTTCAAAACTCACATTTAAAAATTCTTAACAATGCTCTGATTTTCTAAAAATTTGGAGAAATCTTCTGATTCTGATGCATCCTTCACATCTTGGAAGAAAGATATGTATTTGTGTGGTTTAAGATACTGAGTTATTAAATCTTATATTCCAAAATCCTGTTGACTTAGACTGCATTCACTGCTTCTGTTTAAAGGCCACCAAGGTCAATGGAAATATTCCCAACAGTGAGTTTCAATGAGTTTCAAGTGATTTCTTTTGAGACAAGGAAACCCAAGTCTCTACAATCCCATGTGATGCTTACTTCTGATTACCTCCTCCTAATGTTTAGATCAAGATGATCTTGAACTACAGAAAGTCATTGGTATATTGTTTTTGGAAGAATGATGGATGATAATCACAGAACCAAATTAACTTTTTAATATTATACTTCCATTTTTCCCTTCATTGGGTGTTTGTTAGATAAAAGCCTGTTGATGAACCCGAAAGTAAAGAGACTGTGCATAAGGCAATGGAAACGGAAGAACAAAAGTAAAATGTAAAATTGAATCCACTGAGAAATCTCTAAATGATCTGCTCTGTGGCAGCAAATCACTGAAGTCTCCAGGATCATCCACTGGCTTTACAGCACTCTGTAACAGGTGACTACTTTCAGCTTGCATAGATCTTACCACCTGCCCAGTCAACCCTTCTAGAATGGGATGAAATGTATTGTATACCTCTGAATTATCAGGTCTTTTCAGAAATGTCTACCCATTGCCAGGTTAAACCTCATTTTTGATTTATTAAACCACTGTATTCTTATTAAAAGCTACTAAAAGAATAGTAAAAGAGGAACAAAACTCCTCTCTTTGGCTTAATATAAACAGAAGAAATTTTCAACTGATGATTAACAAATCAACATACATGCTATCAGAAATAACACAAGGAAATGCACAATGCATTTTCCTGGAAGAGCATTTATGATCCAAAAATATTCCGTGACTTCATTATAATTCAAAACACTGTTTGTTACAAAGATTTCTTTAATTTACTTTGTTCTTTGTTTACTCTCTGTATTTTCTGTAAAAGTCTCACTGTTACTTATTCCACAACCTCCAGTGAATTAGAAAATACACCTAATTTACTTAAATAAGGTCATTATTCTTACACCCATTGACACTGGTGAGATGCATGCAAGAAACTGTCCTGGGATATCTGCTTTGCACTTACTAGTTTAAGGGGAACTAGAAATGCACTTACCAGTTTAAGGGGATTAATACAGAAAACCACTTCTAACTCTAGACAGATACTAGCTTTTCTTCATTCTGCATTCTGTATCAGTCCTAGGAAGTACTGACTAAATCTTAAGCAGCCAGAATTAAGGCAGATCTGTCGTGTTGGAATGAATTAAAAAATAATACAGTAAACAAATTCTACTGGGTGAAGCACACAACAGAAAGGAGGTCAAATCACCGTATGAAAACAGTTCAATTGTAGGAGAAGGTTCTGACTGTGGGTAGGGTAAGTTTAGGTTATGGTAAGGTTTAGGGTTAGAAAAACAAAGGGGATGGCCCTTAGCAGCAACAGCCCTTCTGCGTTTGCAAGTCTCCCACCATTCTGAAAGACACCGGACTCTTACCTATACCATAGTCCTAACCCAATCCAAACAGAACCTCTACTCAGGATCCTTCTTCCATATTTGGGAAAACCCCGCCATATGGTGCCTACTGAAACATGCTACTCTCAATTAGCCAGCAGGATGCTAAAGCCACAACATTTGATGGAAGAAAGGAAGTATTTATGTGCGTGTATACACACAGACACGCACACAAAGGCACACACACTCACTCACAATCTACTTCCAAAATGGCACGGACAGACTTGGCAAGGTCTCTGGCTTCTGCTGCAAGAGCTGTTGTGACCGTAGGCCCAATCCTTCCCAACCGTGCAAGAAGTGCTTTAGTAGACAGTGTTCTTCTGTCACTAAGAGAACAAAAAGTAGTGTTTATTTGTAAGATTGTAAAAGAAATGGTTATTTTTAATAAAGTAAACTTGTGTTTCTAGATTGTTTTTGGTCTCATTCCATGAACAAAAAAGATTCAATCTACCATACTGATGTGTGCCTCAGAAGCAGTTCTGTCTGTACAAAAAAGGTATAGGAAAGTTCAATTCAAACAATATTCACGTCTCAAAAATCTAGTGTCAAGAACTCAGTGGTTGCCAGGAAAGTAATTTACTTAAAAGTAATTTTCCTGTTAGCATTTAAGAAGGGACTCTGCTTTAGGGGACCAACTCTCATCTTCTACGCTGTTAGTACGTCAGTTTGTCACCTTAGCTTTGTGTTTTATACCTCAATCCATCTACTAAAATAGAGTCTCTGAAATCTATAAATCATGCAACATTACTCTTGTCCAGTGCCAATGGGAACTCCATTTAATTCATTAGGATTATCCTATGAGAACACAGACATCTACAGTATAATAGCTGATCTGATCCTGCAGATTTTTTTGAAATAAAGTTCCAGCTAACTTCACTTAAATATATTTGATTTCCATGAGAGCTTTACTGAAAAAGATGGCAGGACAGAGATCAAACAACTTTACTGTTATATAAATATTAATTGAACACTATCTGGGATATATAGGCACAATCATGCTGATATTCTGAAGGACCAAAGGCTGCTCTAAATCTTGTTGAATATTCCTAGGTACTTTTTTAAACAAGAAAAGTAATAAAACTTAAATGGATATACATGTTACCAATTTACATGCTACTGGATTAATGAAGATACAAAATTGCTCAGGCAAATGTAAAAAGTAATCTAAAAAAATATAAACCACTGTTCAAGTTTCTTGCAATTTTAACTAATCCTTAGCACATTATAATTACTTTAGGGAAACACCCAGACAATCATAGCTATGTAATTACTAACTGTTTTAATTTAATTATGAGTTTTTTAATGAAGCTGTATCCTGAAAGCCTAATTTATAATTCATGCCATTCCCTCTCCTCCAATAAAATGACACTCAGAAACATACAGCAGAAAATATAGGAAAATAGCTACAAGACAGATTTGGGAGACTTTGAAACAACAGTAGAGGTTTTCAATATTAATATTGCCATTTCAATATGAATAACTATGCCATTTCATTACCTTAAAACTGTTGAGGAAGTGGAATTATCTGAAAGTATTTCATGCACAACCTGTTGGCCATAGTAAAGAAGTTAACAGTTTATAAATTAACACAGTCAAAAAGTTAATACCTTAATTTATTTTTCTATTTGGGTGTGGGGGATTTGATTTGTAATTAAAGAGTCTAGTCTCTCCCAGCTAGAAGTGTAAAAGTAGTCCCAAAAATATTATAGCCCCTTTAAATGAAAGAAATATAACAGCATCACTTTTTTGTTTAAAAACGTTTCAAAATATTATCAAATGTTACTTTTGCTGCCTCCTTCTTCTGGGGAATTTCATGGAAATTTATATGAGTTTGTGAAAAATTAGGTCAAAAAAATTATCTGATCAGTTTCATTTGTTTAGTGTATAGCAAAACATAAAGACTAAGTAAATTCCTACATGGAATTCCCACACTTATACACCATTTTTATTTCTAGCAATGAAAAGTTCTCTGTAAACTAGCTGATAGTCAGTTTACTACATTTATTCCTCAGAAACATCAACACAAAACTTCTCCAAATAAAGTATTGCTAGAAATGAAAGGCAAAGTTACCTCTACAAATTGTAGCAATTTCTCAGTAGCCACCTCGAAGGTCTTCCTAGCTGATTCTGATTTCCGCAGCTGGCAGTCAAGCACTGTAACTCTCTTTCTCAAGTCTTGGATGTTATCCTGGGAAAGATATTTCAAGGCTTTTATTCTAATAATTTTTTCCCATGGCTTACATAGATAGATGGTGTGAACTGAAACGGATGTCTGAAATATTTAACACACACTCTTTTCCACATTTCTGAAAAATACAGCAGCTCCTGAGGCAGGTATGCCTCATCTGCTAGTAAATCAGCTCAGACTGCAACAGATTTTGGCAAATGATATAAAGGTGAATTGAAATTGTCAGCTAACAACAGTGATAGGGCTGAAACTTAGAGACAGTTTGAACTGTTTCATGAATGGATCAAAAATACCAACCTGATGGTGACAGTATCTGTCAGCAGGGTGGAATAAATAGCCAGTATGTGAACAAACTCAGTCCACTAGTTTGCATCTGTACATCCTTTGGACAGAGTAATTATGGCATATCTTGAAGGAAATTACCCCTAAGATTTCTCTTAGTGCACTTGTATAACCTATTGATCAGTGTTATGCATCCCTCTGTACTTCAGCTAGAGAATGTGAGCTGCATTAGACCAAGTTCCGGAGGCTCAAGGTTACAGCTTGAGTCCCTGGCACTGTTCGTGTGAGAGGACCACGAGTAAAGTCTTCACATGTATGTGGGCCTGTTTGTTTAGCTAAGCTGTCAGCTAAACAAAAGTTCAAGACCAAAATATTCTCCAAAATTAAGAAAATATCACTATCATTAAAAATAAACTTTTACATCGGTGTAGGTAATCTTTTCTGAAAGCCCACTACCTGCTATAAAACTCTTACAAAAAAAACACCAAAACTCACTTATTATCTTTACTTGAAGAAAACGAGTACGCACATTTGTTTGTATACACTGTACAGAGCTGCAGAATCACGATCACTCTGAATGTCAAAGAATCTGTTGACTAAAACACCTTCTTTTGGTAATCTCACTGTCCACTATGGGAAGAGGAGCTGGTAAGCCCCCAGAGGGACCTCACACTTTATTACTACAGAGTATAGTATAGAGTTGGGTACCTCCTTGGATACTGCTTCTTTTGAATAAGAAATGCAGAGAATCAAATCTCAACTCAGATATTTGAGAGCTCACTTGGAATTTCAGAAATTCAAGCTAGCATCTCAGAAACAAATCTCTAAGAAAGCCACCCACACGCTCTCAATTTCTTAAAATTTTGATAGTTAGTCAAGTCCTAGAAAACAGTGCTACAAAAATATCTGACATAAAAGATGGGGCATCTCACCCTGATGTTCAGAAAGAAGAAATTCTAGGGTGTGATTCGTCTCATCAGCCACACTCAAAATTAGATGACAGGAATTCCTCCCTGGGAGCTACACATACTTGCTAAGTTGCTTCTTTGCACGCTTGTATACTGTAGAGCTTTGTTTTACCTTTTAATACCTTGTAATATTGAATTAATTCTCATGACGAAATAAGGCAACATTTCAGTAGTCTTCTTCGTCAATTCATATGCACATCCATTCTTTACGAGAAGAACAAGGTAAACACACAAAAAAACAAGCTAACCTGCTTGCACTTGTTCAAACTGCATTTAGAAAACAGATCTGCAATTACGGAGAAAAATTTAAAAGTGCTTCAAATACTTTATTCCTCAGCATGTTTTGAAATGCCTCACTGGAGATGAAGTGGTTTTAAAATATGAAGCTCAACTGAAAAAAAGATTTTTTTTTTTTTGGCAGGATACTGTTAGTAGCATTTATATTATTATCTTGATTAAATCTAAATTTACTTAAGAACACTACTAGACTTCATACTGTTATTATTTGCCTAACAGAAACATAAATATGGAGGCCATTTTTACATAAATATAAAAGCATACAAATATACATATAGTCTTTAAAGACAAGGTATCTGCAGTCCAGAAACAATTCCATGCTTTAATGCTTGAGATGTGCCATTTTGACCTATGACCCACATACGCTTCTAGCTCCTATTTTTCCAGTCCAAAGATATCTGGCTAAAGGAAGACTCATACACTTCAGATTACGCCCTTCACTACGCATCACTCCAGTTATTGAATAATACAAGACAAACAGTGACCTACTTTAGAAAAGCAGATGAAAAGAAAATGAAAACAAGATACATGACAACAGCAATGAAACCATGGTAACTACGACAGGCGACTGCTTTGCTTACTTTATTTTGGCCAGAATGATCAGTGAGCTGAGCCTTCAGCTCTACAATTTCAGCTTCTAATAGGCGAATTACTTCTTCATAGTCCATCTCCATTCCACGAGCCTGTCTTTGTGCAGCTTCTGCAAGATGAATCCTACTTCGCAGGGCTCTTGCCTCTTCTACAGCTGCCTTGGCTTCCTATAGATGACAGAATTTAATTGAAAAGCTACAACTCCAGCTAACAAAGAAGTACAGATTTAGCTCAAAAGTACTGCAGTTGGCATTAGGGCTACTTTTAGTATTTATGGTGAGATGGTCCAATTGCTAATTTTTAAGTGTATGATGTGCAAACAAAGAACGGGTATTTATATAGAGAGATAATTTTCCTAATAAATGAAAGCACGAATTCTCTGATTACTGTAAATCTAATTGAATGAAAGCTTTTATAGAAATGCACCTGATGCTGCTCATCTGCTCCATCACTTCCATACAAAAAAGGATTTTAATTAGATGTTATTTAATTTTAATATTATTGCATGAATTCACACTCAATTCAGAGTTCGCAAACCCTGTAGATGGACTTCTAATGCAAGTATCCAGTCCACACTGTTCTTAAAATAAGTGCTGTTTTTTATTTTTCCGTCTAGTTCCTTCTCTTATATCATTATCCTGTATTATCACAGAAGGGTGTTATATAAAATTTATATATAAATAATGCATGGAAAACAGGAAATTAGGAACCGTTAGCTTTTAATACAGCTAAAGTAATCCCTAAATTTTGCAAAATCTAATTTCAAGAAGGATATTGCACAGTTCATTGTACTACTGAAAATGAATTCAAGTTAACTTTGATTTATAAATTTAGAAAGTCAAACTAAAGGTCTGGACAACAGATGAGTTTACACTAGGAAAAAAACAAACAAACTGCTCATAAAAAAATGTAGACATGCAGGCTCACTGGCATAAAACCAGAAAACCATCTTTCCCCTTAGCTTTTTATTAATCTGTGGAAAAAGTCATTTTATCTGAATTTTCTGAATCATTCAAGTTATGAGCCTTAAATCTACAAATTCACAGAGCTAGAAAGTCTTTGTAAAAATTCCTCAGCTAAGTATATTTAGGTGAATATCCTATTCCTAGTCTACCTATTATATCTTATTATTATAACTATATGCTGATTGGGAATGGAACTAGAGGGGAAACAGTTAGGGGTAGAGAAGAAACACAATATAAATATATAATAAGTAGGAAATAACATTCTAGAAACTAGGCATAAAATAACTTTCTGAAAAACCTAAATGACCAAATCTTCCTATTTTTGTGGAACAAATGTCATATATTATTTAACAGGTATCACAATATAAATGTCTAGAGAGGTCAGTTAAGCTTACAGAAACAGATTTCATTCTATTATTTCCTAACTTATAAGCATTTGTTCTGAGCAATCAGTATCTTTCAAGTCAGGTTTGCCTATACTTTTGTCATAATGTTTTTTTTCTGTAAAATGATTTACCATTCTCAGATTCAGATTACTTTTAACCTGTATACTGTTAGTCTTAAACAGTATGTATTTACTTCAGTCCAGAAGTAAACTAATCTCAGTGACATATATATAGGACATCACCTTCCTCATATTTACAATGGTTTTGCAATATAATACCAATTTGGATGATTGCCAGGGACATTCTGGTCTCTCAGAAAATAAAACATTAGAAGAAGTAATCACACATATAGCAAACAGCAACATCATTAGTGAATACAGATGACATCGGTGTTATATAGTTTAGAGGCTTCTGTTGTAGGAACCCAAATGATAAGAGATATATTTCAATAATCTTTAATTTGACAGCAAGTATAATGATTCTTTTTTTTTTTTTTTTGAAGCACAAAGCATTAGGTGAGCCTATTCTACATGATGATCAGCTCCACCTGGAAACACAGACTATTCAAAAGCTTATTGCTGCATGTCTTTCCTTTATTTGGCTAGCTCGTTTTACAACTATTTCCCCAGCACTAAAAGCAGTGCAAGGGGTCATTACTGAGAGCACGCACTGAAAGATCACCAGAACAATCCATCCCTCCTGCAAGCCTTTCAGAGCAGTTCTTTTTCCTAGAAACAATTCAGACAACACAGGGGCTTCTAAGAAGTTAGGAATCTACAGAAGCAGAGGTCAAAATTAGTGCCTCTGTAGAGGGAATTTTCTTGCCACTGTATGACACAGTGTGACTCAACAGCAAGAAAACTGGGCCCTGCTAACAGAGAGGATGATTTGATAGCCTTCAGTAGCAAAGGTATCCTTCAGTAGTAGGCTGGAGGTGGGAAAAAGATTCTGGAAACAAAGGTGAAAAGATGCTCTGATGTTAAGTTTGACTAATATAAATGAACACAGAGGCCATGACAAAGGGTGGCATCTTAAAAATGCACTCATAGGAATTACTTAAATAAACTGACATCAGAAAAGTCATGGGAAAATTGCTATAATGAAAAGGGAGGCCTTCATTTTGAAATAAGACCTCCTTGAGATAAAGGATTAATCTCTTATAATCCAGAATTGCCTTTACTCCTCCATTGTTTTTTCAGAAACCCAACTGTTGAATATTAATTTCTCTGTAACAGCAGACTAAGTATGACCAGATTTTAACAGCAGAAGACCTAAAGGAATAATTAACGAACAATGGATTCTTACATTACAATGAAACGATTATCCATACAACAACTGAATTAGCAAAATTTTATGACAAACCAGAGCTGCTTGCTAGAGCAGGGAGGCACAAAGGGAAATGATACCACCAGGTTTCCCAGTTCTACAGTTACTGAAGCTGGCACTGCCACGTGGTGGGTTCTCTTAGGCAGGTAAGGGGCCCCCACCGGTGAAGAACAGACGGTTTGCAGCATGCTTCAGCAACATCTTCTCTTGTCCCATTCAACTACTTGTATGAAAGAAGACACAACATAAATGGAATCTGCAGCTGCTAATATTTCATCTGTATAAATGCCTGATGGGACCATTTGTCCTAATGCAGTATGAAGCCACTACAACAAATAAGAAACTGCAGGCTGGAAGAGAGAAACTGAATCCTTACAGAATCAATCTCAAGGTACAGGTTTTGTTCAAAGCCAGGTTCTATTTCTTCCTTGTGTAAATTCAAGTGTCAGGAGAAGATTTTTATCTGAGTATTATTCCAGCCACAACAAATACTGGAACAAAGGTATTCTTTTAAGCTACAGAAAAATTTGTAGTTACAATTCAATTATGTTTATTCACTAACTTTACAAAAACTGTATGCTGAAAACACCTTTTAAAAGAACTTTGAGTATTTTTGCTACATATTAAAATAAAAAAGGTAATGAAATAAAAATAAATCAAATAATTATCTCAGGTAGGGTGAAATAAATTATTTACTGCTTCCAAAACAGCAGACATTCAAGTTCTAGTTCTCAAAGCACCTGTTTTCCCCTTAGAAAACATAAGCATAGAATAGCAAATCTTAGCCCTATAAAATACAGGTCCAGCAGTATGGAATACCACAAACAGTATTCTATCTTTACAACCTTTCAGATTTACTAGGTTTAGCTGAGGTGCCTCAGCTGACAATAACTGCATAAAAAAAATACTCCGGTAAAGAAGAGATCATTCAGGTTGGTATGACCCAGTGCTTTCAGGCAGCACAGAATACAATCAAACTCATCCAGGAAGATAGAAGATGACATTACAGATTCAAACTCATGGTGTTGACAAGACTTCAGGTACTCAAAAGTGCCTTTCTGTGTTTTGTGGCAGTTTCAGCTTCCATATGATTTCCAGAAAGACCCAAAGATACTGCTATATCACAATTGCAAAGTAAAAATATATAAATTAATGTATTTTCATTGTCATAGACCAATATGATAAAGTAATTACTACCTCATTTAAATTTTAGCAATCTTTCTAATCTTAAAAGTCTGTTTATCCTGTTAGCTACTGATTCAAGCCCTGTTTAATGAATTGGTACTAACAAAACATGTTCATTACCCAGAATATTTGTATGCCTGTCCTAATTAAGCTGCAATCTCTGAGATTCACAATTAGTGGGCAACAGAAATACCACAAAGGATGCTCCAATATATCACTAGTAGCCTAGATCCTAATTTAAAATCTTGCTTTTTCAGGAAAGCAGTGATTTAAAAAAAATGTTGAAATTGCATTGAATTCAGAAGACCTTAAGCACATACTTAAGTTAGTTCCTTTGTTTACTTTTAATCAGGCCATTAGGGCTCAATAATGTACTCGTTAACTCATTTCACCAACTTCAGCTCAAGCAGGAATGCATTATCATAAGTTAAATGACAACTTGTACTGTAAGTAGCCCATTTAAAAAAAAAAAACAACTTCATATCACCATGAATCTCAGCATCAACACTTGTTCTGATCAACAGATATATATAAAATACTTGAAAATGCACCAAGTATAAACAGAACTAAAATTTCCAGTAAAAGCCTGCTTGCACACCCTAAAATAGGTGTCACAGTTCTGTAATTACATATAATTTATTATCTCTATTTCATTTCTCTCGATGGAACTTTAACAGCAGTTACTTAAAATGCTTACTAGACAGAGTATTTATGCCCCGGAGGTTTGTACAGCAAAGCTGACCTTCACTATCACATGACAGTAGTTGAGAAAAAATAAAAGTACGAGGACCTCGTGTGGTAGAGAATGGGCACTGCTGCCATTTAGACCATCTTAAGCCATCTTTGATCAAGTCGACCTTCCCAGTAAGAGCAGGTATGTGAATTGAAACACTCGATGCTGAGGAGCTGATGTCCATATTGTCTGTATTTTTGGGTTTGTATTTTGCACTAGTTTTAGTCTAGACTGATAGACTGAACATCTGCTCTAGTCTAGAGCAACAGATTGAACACCCAGTAGTGAATGAAAACATGAGGTGTACTACTGGCACATAACTCCAGTTAGATTTTATTCAAAAAAGATTCCAATTTATTTCTCTGCTGTCCCACAGTGTACAGAAGGCAACATCACAATATCAATGGAAAAAGCTTTCAAGCGGTTCTCTTATATTCAAGGAATAAAAGGTGGTAATGAAGGTGCTGCATAAATCTACATATATGAGCAAAACTGTAAAACTAATCTTAATATAATTGTATACAGAATATCTTGCATTTTTACATATGACATCTGATGGAACAGATAGCCATGAGAAACCTACAAGGAATACATGTAGCAGTAAAGGAGAGAAGAAAGACAGCCAGCTACTAAGAAGAAAAGAGCTGACAAGATGATGTTCAGTAGAAGCAGGAAACAGGAAAGTTACTGGGTTTTGAATCCAGGCAAGAAATGACATGGCACTTACATAAAATTGGAAATTTCCTTTAAGAGACACAAGAAGGCTAAATTTCATATGAAACTTTGATTTCTTCTCTCATAAATATAGATATGGAAACAGAAGCAAGACATTCCTCAGAAAACACTACCATTTTTTTTTTTTTCTGGTAAATATCACATAGAATTGTCAAGTGCATCTATTTTTTCATACTTAAAACTCTGGTTGACATATAGAGTAGCTAACATCAGGACTGTAGATTAGGCACACGGTTGCCTAATAACAGCAAAATCACTTCAAGAACACTCAAGACCAGAAGAGCACTACATTATTATTATTCAACTTATCCAATCCAGCTTGTTTTACAGTTCCTACTTTGATTCAGCAGCAGAGAAGCATTATTACTTTAAAAATCTAAGGATCAATATTCTCAACTTCTAATCAAAAGCTTTGCAGTAACAAAAGAACTACTTTGTGTTGAAATCAGTGTGAAAGTATAGTCTATACAAGCATCAAGAGAGAAAGAAGTGCTCCCTTCTCCCTTCCACAGAAAACAGTGAAAAAAAAATTATATTTTTTAAGAAACTTCAACATACTTGCTTGACTATTTGTACCTCCTCTGTTAACTGTTTCTGCAAATTCACAGATTCAGACAATTTTTCCTGTTTTAAAAAAAGAAAAAAAGAAAGAATTAATAATTAGGTCTGAAAGAGAAAGAGTTCTTATTCCTAAAACCTGGTTAGCTCTTTCAAAACTACAGGTAGCGATACTTAAATTCTATCAATGTACTTACTGGCTTGTGTACAACTATTATGTTCCTAGGCCACAACATATGTCAGTTAGTGAAGCTGTATAATGAGAAACACACTTATCAAAAAAAGCTCTGGTGGAAATAATAAATAATCAACAGCTTTTATAAAACCTGTGACAAAACCAAATTTTAATCTCTAAAAGCTAGTTTTTCAGATAATTCATTGACATTATCTAAGTTTCTTCAGCATCTGCGGATTATTTACTGAATATTTCTGTGCTATGTGAAAAATACACATTTGAAGTCTCTTGTTACCTAGTCACATAACACATGAGCAGAATAAAAACATTTTTGTGGCTCTAACAGACTGCCATACAACCTAAAATTCACATCATGTTATTTTCAATATTGTATGTTTGACCATTCTTTCACTCACCTACTGATACCAGAAGCCTGTACGTACATCACTTTCACAAGGTTAAAAGTTCTAATGAAGTGGTGTTTTTTTTTGTTTTGTTTTTTGTTTGTTTGTTTGTTTGTTTTAAAAACGGTACTATAAAGGCATAAAGATTCATACTGTGTCAGGCCATGGGTATTTCTCACTCGGTATCAAGTATTTGACTGTAGATTGTTAAGGGAGGAGTCTAAGAAATGAGGCAATTATAGATTGATCATTGCCAGTTTTCAACATGAGCAATTTAGGGACTCATGATAAGTATTCACTACTTCAATGTAAATTGGGTTCTTTCAGTACAAAGTTTTCAGAAGAAGAATCTTTGTGCACAGAGCAAGAACAGATCTTTGGGCATGCCAACCCAGTGTTTTTGTAATCTATAGAAAGAAAAAAACATTCTTGGAACAGGAGGCAATTTGTAGAATTGCCTGTATCCTGGGATCAATTTTCCAGTCCTGTCCAAGAACAAGAGTTAGGTGTGCTGAGTATCGAACCAGAATTTTTTAACTTTTGCCTTGTCAAAAAGGAAATTCAGGACAGGTTGTAATGGTTGTAACCCAGAGTATTAGGTCTTATGTATTTTGTAATATCTGTGAAAACATGTAATAATTCTGAAAGCAGATTAATTTATGCTCCAGTTTTGACATATTTCAAAAGTATTAGCATATGCCCAGACACTGCGGTTACTAGGATCACACATTTCTAAATAAAATTACTATGCAAATCAGTTACTTCTCCAAATTCACTTTTGTGAAACGTCTGCTTAGTCTCATTTCTCCATGAGTCAGATTAAAAAATGCATTGGTATTCAGTATAACAAATAATATTCACTGTCTCCAGAAATATTTTGTAAGCATATAATCTTCAAACATAATTAGGATTGCTTGCTCTGCCTTTTTATTTATTCAATCAAAAATTGCACAAAAAATTCAAAAGAAAAACAATAAATTACTATACACACTCAAAAAGGAATGTCTCTTAAATAATTTAAAGCAAATAAAAATTGTTACCTTTAATTTGCTAATTTCTTTCAAAGCTTCTTTTCTTTCTTTCTTAAGTCTTTCCATGTCATCCTCCAAAGAATCACAGGTTACAAACTGTGTGTATTTAAATATGTAAGGTTAGAATGTATTGCTAACTGTATCTTCCATAATCTTTAACATCTTATCTTAAAAGGTCTTATAAAATAGACAGGTCAATAAAATGAGAGGATAATCCTAATTTTAAAATACTTTAAAGCGCTGAAAATAATAAAAATGTTTAAGAAAGTTCTGACCAACTTATCTTCCATAGGAACAATTATTTTTCCTGTTAAAAAGGATTAATAAAAATATTTTTTAAAGTACTAAGAATATAATAGTAATAGCTGCTGTTTTCTTCAATATTTTAAATAATACATAATTTTATTTTAGTATTTCTATGTGCAAATACTCTTTCTTAAAGTCACCTCTAGAATAAAGTGATTTCCACTACCATAGTAGTTCAAATCACTGGGCCCAATAATTGTTTTTCACTCAGACAGGTAGTAGCAGTATGTATTCCATTAAGAAACCTCAGTAAATCACTATTGTCCGTACTTATAACAAATCACAACATAATTACGTGAATTGCTTCCTGCAAAGTAGGTTGCTTTAAAAAGCTTCACAGAAACTAGGTTATCTCAAAGAACACCATGATATGGACCTTTTCTAAACATCTGCCCAGGATCTGGAGTAATCTTACATATAATAAGCTCTCCAATAATCTCCTCCCAACAGTTGAACACAGTACAGGCACATCCTTTACCTGCGAATCCAATAAACTGGCAATTTCATTGACCCCAAATGTTACAGATTTTTGGCCGTCATCTGTTGCATTCAATTGCATGGAGAACAGATTCCTTGAAACTTCAACGAAATCTAAAAAACAGTTTAGATTTTGTTGCTGTAGTCCACAACTTCAGTTTAGCAGCAGTAGCAATAGATGCAACACAACTACTAGTATCAGAATGTATGGCTACTCTTTTATAAATGCAGTGTTTGCCCTTCATAAGCTTTCTAAAAGAAAAATGTCTCTCTGAACAGAATCATTTGTTAAAGCTGGTAAGAATAAAAAGTTCAAAACAGGTCTTGGGATGAAATATCCCTGAATCAAGCTGTGAAGGAGAAAAGAAAACAAAAGGTGGTGTGAAGTTCCCCTTTAAAGTATCTGGTTAGAGATGCTCTATTTTCAGCAGACCCCTGTGAAAAACTAAAAGAAATCTGCACACCTCTTACACACCTGCCCTTCCTGATGAATTGACCTTACTAGAAAAGACATAGTGTCTCTGTAGGAAAAAAGAAAAATTTTGTGCTAGCTCACAGTTCACAGTTTCCTTTACAGGTCCCTTAAACCCCTGGCAGAGACCTGGTAAAACTGATGTTGACCAAGTTGAAAGTTTTAAATACAAACAATACAGCAGTCTCAATCAACATGGCTTGGATTAACCATTCATTCTCAATGTATATAAAAAAAAATTCTGCTAGAATGTAACAGAAGAGTGGAAATGTAAAGGCCAGTTTGTTTATACCACATAAAATCTGAGGGAAGATCCATCATCTTTATCAATAAAATATTTGAAAAATCCAGTATCTTTTGGGATGGTTAAGTACAGGAAAATAGTTTTCATATACTAGTGTTTGATGCTGTTTTTTCATAAACTTTAGGTAAAATGAAATTTCCATCATTTTTAGCATCAGAACTATCATCTATCTCACAGTTTATGAGAAAAATTCTTAAATTGTTAGTGTCACCTACCAAAATCCTCATAACCAACAGAAGCAACTTATTCCAATCAGAACTAGGTTTATCTAGAAGAATCATGATGGTATCTCTTTCTATATGCAATACTTGAAATTCTCTTGCTTCTTACAAACTAAACAAATAATTTGTCAGTTTAGTTGGTTCAACAAGTCTCTTTAACTATCAATATTCTCTCAAGTAAAGTCTGGAACAACTACAGTACCCTACTGCCATGGCAAAAATTTAGGAATTTGTGAGCACAAGATCAAAACTTTCTCAAGGCTACTCTTAATTAGATAAATTTGTGATTTGTTTTCCAATTAGGTATTTCAGAATTCCAAGCTTATTCTTATACAGTAGAATAAGGTTCTTAGCTAAAAGAACCATTTTATTTGTAGTAGCAACCCAATACTGACAGGAAATATATTAATGGTTATTATCTATCATTTCTGTATTCCTACATTTCATTATTTTCCATGGTAATTAACAAATTATTACCTCCAAAAGACACTGTTCCTTTAGAATCTTTCTGAAGTTGCTGCCTTAGGGCTTGCTGCTGTTCATCTGTGGGCTGAATCCCAAGATAATTCAATGCCTGGAAGGAGAAAACTTATTTTGGAGAAAAAAAAAGGACTGGGGATAATGACTGCAGGGACATGGGGGAATAATTAAAGAGCTATAGTTCAAAGAGCCTTTGTAACATAGTACACTCTCACTGACATCACTTTTATTCCAGAGTCACCTGGTGACTTTTCTTTCTAATTGATAGATGTTCAGATATTACTCAACCTTGAATACAGATGAGTGTAATAAGCAAAACCCTTTGTCCTTAATAATTGCCTTAAAAATCCTGAGGGATGTTCAGATTCTCAGAAGAGTTAATCAGTAATTAGATTAACAAAAACAGTAATTTGCTCAATGTATAAAATGAAATACTGGCCTACAACCTGAAAGAACTACCAGATAGAAAGTCTGGTGTATAATTTCTACTTTAAAGTTTGCCGGCTTAGAAATATTCTCCAGATGTTTTATATGCATCATGAAAGTGGAGAAAGGAAAACTCAAAAGTTTGCAAGTATTTACCCTCTCCAGCTTTTCTGCTTTGAGACGAATAGTAGAGTTCCTTCCTTGCAGCTCATAATCATCATTCTGGCTGGAGGAAATATCTAAGAAGAAAAAAATTAAAATTAAATAATGATATAGTTGTAACTATTGCTTTGAAAAATTTGTTCTGAAGCTGTGCTCTTCAAATGGATGCCAGCTGAATACCCACTCACCACAAATAATATTTAGATTGACTTTTTTTAAAAAAGACATAATTGTAATAAACAAACGTTATGAGTATCAATCACTTAGCTACTTTTTCACATCAAAAAGTGACAAGTAGCAAAGGAACCAGGAATAACTTTGAGCGATCCATCAAGCATATGGCTTATACTTGTGGTATTTTCTCTTCTCTCAGAGATACACAGTTACTCTGGAAACAGAAGGGGAAACACACTTGTGAATTCTGAGAAAGACCTTCAAGACACACCCTCAGCATGATCAACAGTTCCCAAAAGCATATCAAGTTATCTGGAAAACACTGTGGAAAGAGAGGGAATGACCTGTTGCCAACTAAAAGCTGTGTGGAGTTAGTTTAGACTGAATTCCAGCAGGCTCCTCACTATTTTTCCTGTGGAGGAACTCTTTTCCGAGAACTACCATCCATTAAGCCACCATCCGTCATCCCCTCCTTTCCAGTCCTTATAGTCAGAAATATAAGTTTGCATAATTTTAGCTAGTTGCATTAATAACTTATGGTGCATCTATTTTACTTCCAACATACACAAATTATTAAGCTGAGGAAAGGGAAAGAAGGTAGCAGTACTAAGCAGTCCATATGTAAGGTTTCAGAATAATTGCCTTTTTTTTTTTTTTTTTTTTTTTCGGTATGCATGCTTAGTTTTAATGGAACTTGACAAGTAAAGTCACAGCTTTGTCAGGTTTCAGACACACCTGTGGATAAAACACAAGAAGCAGCAATCTTTGGAAGCCTTTGATCACAGACAGTAGGCAAAAGGAGCAGTTAACTCTCAATTTCTTTGGATTTTAGATGTATGTAAATAGAACAAATTCACTGAGTTGTTTTTGGCAGAAGAAAACTGAATACTTGTTTGCGGTCACTATTTATAACTATAATTCAGATCTTAATTCATTATTTCATTAATGGACTAGAGAAGTACTGAAACGAAAGCCAGCATTTGAAAACTAAAGGATCTTGCAGTTTGAGATTCTCTCTAAAGGAACAGAAGGAATCGCATAATTCTTTCTTTTTTTTTTCCCCAGTTTCACAGCATATCTGTTTCCAAGCTCAAAGTAATTTACATTCTCTTTATATGCCAAAAGCATAAACCAAAACATCTTGAAAATCTCTGACACTAACACCTCTCACATGCTATATTAAATTCAGAAGCCAGTGGGCTAGAACCTCAACTGAATTGGCACACTTCCTTTGAACTCCAATGAAAAGCCTTGTGTATGAGCTTGTGCAAGAATTTCTCAAAATTATGCTGATTTTTCTTACAGCATTAAAAAAAAAAAATCTTAGAGTTACTTTAATTTTTCAAGGTTATCTATAAAAGGTTGTCCTTAAAAAAGGGCAGCATGAGAGAAGTGGCAGCTTTGACTGAGGATACGCTATTAAATAAGACAAAAATGAAGAAGACAAGAAACAGTACAAACTGGAGCTGCAAGTATTTCTGCTTTCCACTCTACTAGCTACGTTATTCAGATATGTTAAGAAACTGCAGCCACCTTGGTCTCTTTAAGCAACAGTGAAGCTCCGGAGTATTGCATTATATTAATTGAATGTCTTATATTCTGAATATATTACAAAATAGCCTTTTGTCCTGTTGTTCTGATTTAGCTGCGGTGTTTTTCATGATCAATGTGAAAAAAACTGTATGATCATTAAACTCCAGGTGTATTCAATACTACAACCTTTCCAATTTCAAAAGTTCACCTTCGGTCAGCTCATCCTTCAAGGAAGGAAGCAAACTGATCAGATTTGCAATATGGTGACTGTTTCATTTGAAATTTGGATATGTAATATGGGCCATGATAAATGCAGGTAGAATTTAAATAACATCAGTGGAGTGACATCTAGAATGATTCAGATCCTGTATGTTTGTCCTTCCTCTTCTCAGTATATTAGACATCAAGATGAGAAGCACAGGTTATGCTTACTTACTACTGCCTGAAGAATATAGTTCAGGTCTTCATACAGAAATTCAGAATTTAATCAGTTATTACTGTGTCAGTTGAGACTCATTATTATGTCGAATTACTACATTTTCACTATTTGTAAATACAACACGTATTTGTAACCCAAAGGAATTAAAACTGCTCAGTTCAGATATGGTTCTGACCAAATTCCACAACCTCTGTTTTATCTTGGTGTTGTTTTCAAAATATATATATTTAAATATATGATCAAAGTGACTGTTGTCTTTGTTTGAATATCACGACTCTCCAATATATACACACATATATTTTCTATTTGTTATTAATTGAATAACTGTTAAAGTGGTCTGGATGCTATTTCTATCCTTTCAATATGCTGCCCTGATTTAAAAACAAAAAAAAAAAGTGTAAGCAGTATACATCCACAGAATTTCATCAAATCAAGAAAGCACAGTTTCTATGGCAACCTAATCTTGATCTATATGTGAGTCTTCATTATCTGGTTTCTATTGAGTCTATTACCATTACTGCTGTATAGCAAATGTTGTGATCACTCATTTTTGTTTGGTTTCAGCTGTTTCTAAAGACAATGTAAGTTATATTTGACAGAAACTACTAAACAATCCATTGATCTCAGTCCTTTATTTAGTACTACAAAAATAGTGCAATATTCCTTTTTTTAAAGATTATTGAGTCTCATGATGTACTATTTTCTGTATGACAGTTATGGAAGAAAAAGAGGATGTCAGGGAATTAAATCAGCATTTACCAGTGGCAGACACATCAGCAGGACTGCTGCCTAGGGAAGTAATTGGAGACTGCTCACCCACCTTGACTCCAGTTTCCATCTATGAAAGAAAATCAAAAGTAATGAAATACCATTTCTAAAGCAGATCACAAGCCAAACTAGAAATACACATTAATGTAGAAGAGGGAAAGGAAGGAAGACCAGCGGGAGAAATAGGCTGGATAGATCAAAACAACCCTAGGAGAAAATGGAAGGCACAGAGAGGTCATGGTGGTGGTAAGCAATGCCATTCGAAAAACTTAGATCAGGGCCTTATCAAAACCTTAGTTAAGTTTTGAGTGTCTTCACAGATTAAGACAGCATAGTCTCTCTACGCAACCTGTTTCAATGTTTATATCTCTAATAGGAAAGAAAAACAGGCAAGAATTTTAAGTACAAATATAAGAACAACTGAGAATCACCTCTTTTGACTTGGTGTTTGACATGGAACATTTTGTTCCTCCTTTTTCAAAGACAGTATGTCATTTAGTTTTAAAAATGCGATAAACTGAAATTTTTTTTTTAAAATTTGGAATGATAAAGTTGTTTAAAAATCTTCTTTCTTATGGCCAACATTACTTCTTTAAACTAATGGTGAGCTGTATGAATTAAAACAATTGTTGCTTAGCCAAAAGAAAGAGGGAAAAACCCCACATTCTTTTAGGACTCTGATTTTTAAGCAAAAATCTCACCATGATGGAGGTTGTGTAACTTATGAGACTGTACTGTACTCACACATATGTACTAATCAGACAGTACTTTATCTCTGAAATATATAACGATATATATCTAATTCTGAAACTTTACTCCCTAGAGAAACAGTAAGGAGAACTTGTATCTAAGAACATGGCTAATGCTTATTTTATTTATTTTCATACCACAAGCTAACTAATACTCTTATTCCTCTCATCAGTGTGGTTTACTCTATTGTTACACAACATGTTTTCTGAAAAGGTCTTGATATTCCAAAGAATTAATATTGTGCAGGAAAAAGAGCTAGTCATGTTCTTACTAGAATTGAAACTGAATTAAAATAACCCTATACTGAAATTCCAGTAAAATTAGGAAAAACAACCATTTGCTCACTTTATACTAAGAGGCGTAATAAGCATACTCACAGCATTTGGAGTGAACATTGAAACAAGCTTCCCATAAGGAGATGCAAGAGAACCAAGTACTGCAGCCTGTTGCTCTCCATATGCTGCAGAACACATTAAGAGGCTGGAAGGACGTTGCAGATTTTCTGAATAGCTGGGAATATTTTTTTGTCTAATAAAAGCTATCTCCCAAAAACTTTCACACCTAAAATTAAAATTTAAAAAGTTTCAATATATGGTATACTATACTGTTCACAAGATTATAAATTATTCTTGCAAAAATTACACTTTCCCAGTGTGTGATCTTATTTAATTATTTTTCTAAAAGTATGTTCTGTCCCCCAGCATTAAAAAGGGCAAATACTGTCATTTTGGGTTTTGTTTTTTCTTTTGGAAGTAATTAAAGTATCATAATTTTACAGGTCTAAAAGGTGTACTTGAGTATTTTTCTGTGAAATAATAATGCAATTGAATATTTTTAAAAAAATTAATATCCCTTGCATTTCTTCTAAGTACACATGACATGAAATTTCACATTAATCTGATCATAAATACAACATAATAAACCATTTTGGAGGGTTAGCTGTTTGATAGCAACAGATACCTCATCTTTGTTCGGTTGATTATACTTGTTGCCTCTTCATAGGAGACACCAATCATTGACTCTTTGTTGATGGATACAAGTTGATCTCCAGGCTTTAATCGTCCATCCTAACATAACAAACAGAAAACCAAACGCACAAATTTCGTATTAGTTGTTAACATTATAGAAAGAACTGTGTAATCACACCACTTTAACATATTCCTCTGGATATGTTAAAATGAGAAATATCAAGAATGGCTATACATTTTGGCTGACAATCTTTCAGAAATAAATAGCAGATCAAATGATAATCACCACGATTGCAGTCATTATAAAAGCTTCATCAGACAGAATGGATCTCAGATATTGCGTAAAGAAGAAATCTGGACCCAGATACATATTTCTGTTAAAAACAAACAAACAAACCAACCACATATATTTCTTTTCCAGCAAAGAGTACCAACCCATCTGACTCCAGGAAGCTTCTTTACCAATTAACTGAGCTGTGAGCTGGATTAATTTGTATTACAAAACCAAATGTTCTTGGCTATACATGGGACTCTTCAGGCACTTACTAGCCATAATAATCTTAATGAGGAAACCAGATTAGTCTATTAGAAATTCACTAGCTGAGAACATGATAGAAATAATATTGTCAACTTTGTGCTTCTGTTGAATTCATTGCAAACTTTCTACCAACACTGGAATGTATCACATTTCTGTCCCAGAGACTGTAAGACAAGACTTTAAACATGGTAGGCTAGATTTCTCACTAAGATAAACCTTTCTCTACTCACATTTTAAGAGGCCTCAACAATTTAACTGAAAATTAATGTAATTCACCTATAGTTACAGAGTTAGTTATGACATTTGTCTAATGTAATACACATCAAATTACACATAACATGTCTGTGTTCTTCAGCCCTTATGAAATTAATCACAGAATCAATCTGACCATGTGAAACAATCTCTGTACAGAAGAAGATACCTACGAAATAAGTAAAAAATCTTTTCAAGACAAATATAATTTTACATATTTAATACTCACATACCATAATTTTAGTTGTGTTGTTTCAAACCTATGATGGCACTTTACTACATTTTTTTGTAACTTAGTGTTTTGGTTTTGATTAAAGAAAAAAGTTGTAGATCTTTTATTTTGTTTGCATCCAGTCTATTAAAATATATTAATTTCAATGCTGCCCTCATGTGGCAGAGATTTAAAATACGCTTGCTACTTCAGTTTCTCCAACAGGATAACCAGGACTGGGAAATTATCTCTACTATTGCTAATATTAGAACTTGTTACAAAAGTCTCAGACTATCAATTATGTGTGATAGGCTGTAAATTGTATGTTTACAATGAGAAAAAATTTTTAGAAGCCACAACAAAATAAGAGAAAACAAAAGAAGAATGATTATTATTTACCTACTTAAAAAAAGTCCTGGAGAAACATTGCAATTTTTCCTTCCATATTAGCATTTCAGGATTAACCTTAATCTACAATAATTCAGTCACAAATAGTTAGAGACTGTTTTGGGGTAAAACTCATTGCCTGTGAAATTAACTTGTACCCTGTTACTTGGCAAGAGGCAAAAACTGGTTATCTGCACATCAAGTTAACCACAATAACTCAAAGGATGCAAAAGGAGACACTTGAATAAACAGTTTTGTGTACCTGAACCAGACAGTTCTGTTTTTTATTTATTTTTTAAAACTGACAAGCCATCCTTATTTACATACTGCATTTGTCATAAATGAAAACAGTAATCAGTACTGATTCATTTTATTAGTCTGCACTATCAGATTTTTTTTTTCTAATTTCCCTACGCAATGCTTTCCAGCTGCAAGGATCCATCTAAATTAAGTCTAAAATGAAAATGATTTTTTGAATGTCCAAGAAAAAGAGATGCAGTCTGTAGTTCTGTCCCATCCTTGATTTACCTCACATCATGCAACCTCTTAAAAAAGTTGATTTCTGACTTTCCCATAGATCAACTGGGGAAGAAGATCCTCATTTACCTCAACTGAACTCATGAATAATTTTCACTACCATGTAACCATGATATGGTGCAATACGGTAATTCTGTTTAAAGAAAAAGCAAGGAGAAACACAAACAATTTTTGTATTTGAAATATAACTGTATATATAAAATACTGAAGTAGGTACTAAATGGAGGCAAAAATACAGGTGACTGAAGGGGAAGGGAGGGAATAGAAGATCTTTACCTTATGACAGTCACCACCAGGGATAATTTCTTGAATATATACCAAAGGTCCTTCATTTCTGTTAATTCCTCCTACAATATTCAAACCTAGACTTCTTCCTTTGCAAACAGAGATAATCTGAAATGCACTATCCCTATGAAGACAAAGAAAAGTAGAATTACTTCACAGAACTAGATACTCAATAAAGACTCAAGTGATGCAGTATTTTTATCTTACTGTTTCCACAAATATGTATTACAGCAAAAAATAGAAACAGTGGACATTTAACCTCAATGTTCAAACATTACGCTGCCTACTTACTACAAAATCAGCAACTTCAAGTGTTACTTTTGGCAATTACAAAAAGAATTGATATACTGTTTTACAAAGCTAAAAGCTCCTCTCTACCGTATCTAACCAAGGCTTATGGGAGTACCTAGGCACACATAAACCAGAAACATTAATTCATTAGGAGACACAAAGATCTAAAGTCAACCTAATTAATCTACTTCTACCATGTAAGCAATAAACAAATGAGAAAAATAACTTATTAAAACTGAAAGTCTACAGTATCAATGGTATTGTAAGTTACAGGATTTAAAAAAAAAAAAAAAAAAAATTGAACACTTAGTGCTCGACCCAAAATTTTCCTGACCAGCCAAATACAGACAGCATTTTCTACAACTCACACAAGAGAGTTACAGTCAGTTTTGGAAATTACTTTGCAAACTTTGCAGATGGTGCTGCAACAGAATTATTTCTGCTGACGGTGGTGATATTATCCTTCAGATGCAACTGAGGACTGTGTGACCTTGATGATGACCCAGGAGAAGGGCTGTCTATAGATTTTGCTTAAAGAAAAGAAATAAAACACACAGTTGGGAAAAAGCACAAAATTTCAACTCATGTAAGTAAGTTCAGTAGGACTATTTTCATGTTAGAAAACTGAAAATCTATAAGCAATCGGACAACAAAAGAAAGGTTAAGTCTACACAGCTAAGAATTGCAAGCCACCCAGGGTTCCAGGAATAATTATTTAAAACATAGCAAGTGATGATTTTTTTCAAACTGGGTGCAAAAAAAAATAATCCCAAATGCCTGCTAAAGAATAATCACTCATGCTATATAAAGGCATCCTAATCAGGCTACAATTGCACTAAGATTAGGATTTAAGGTATTCTAGCTCAAATCTTAGTATTTTAAAATCTTATGGTACATTTCATCTACAGATGCCAAATACTTTTCACATTATTCATTAATTAACATTGCTGAAAGTAGGTGGTAGTATACTTAAAGAGGTGGGGAAACTGACATACAAACCCCTCTACATGTTTAGTCTACAAACTAAATGTTAAGTAAGCAAACGTGTGTTTTCCCTGACTTTCTGTCACTTCCTCCAATATACCCTCCTCCTGAATGAAAAGAGTTTTAAGTGCAAGCTTCTACTCCACTTAAGCAGAACTACAGTCCTGCAGCATTATGTCAGGCTAGGAAGCAATCTCTCACCAGCTAATAGCTGTGTCGGAGAACTTCTTGCAGAGTTGGTATCATTGTGAGAGCCGTATTTATCCATCAAATCAAGAAATTCTTTCCTGTGGCAATAAAAAGAACCTCCTTTGTCAGGATTCGGCATTAGTTAAAGCATACCCTTTGAAACTTGCTACTCTTTCTACTTAACAGTTACCCGTCAAGAGAAGGAAGCTCAGCCTCAACTGAAAGAGGAAAGTTCTGTCAAACGTTCAGAAGAGGCAAGAAAAACATAATATAATACAGAAAGATTAGGATGGAATAGCAAAAGACTATGAATGAAATGGGCTATTGCTAGAAAAGTTTAATTATTACCTCACTTTACCCCAGATTTCAAAACTTTAAAAACTCATAATTCAAGTCAACTACAGTTAGTAAAATAGTGGTATTACTTAGGTCCAGAACAAGTTATTTATATTAGAAGGAATGAGATAATATACTTATAGCATGCTCCTATTGTTAAAGAATGCTTTTAGTTCAGCTACACTGAACAGGAACACAGAAGAGACTGACAAAGAAAGATGTGACACCTCAAAAAGAGGATAGATTAAATATTTATTGATTATTCAAGAGTGAGTAAAACAGATGCAAATTCTTCTATTTAGCTTTCTCAGAAATTTTAAGTCTATTTCATCTGAGGTAGAGATCACTATATATTGAAATACATGTGCTTGGGCTTTGCTTATATTTTTCATTATTAAATCTTTTTTAAAAAGCCCCAAGAGATGAAATCAAGGGCAATATTTGGTTAGGCACATTGTTGAAAAAAATAAGAATAAAAAATAGAGGCAGTTCTTTGCAGAAAATAATCATATTGTAACAAACTGGCAAAAAAGCAGCAAAGATGTACAACCTGTATCATATGCATTAAAAAGAAAACAAAAACTCTTGATTAATATACTACTGAAGCCTAATTTAAAAAAAAAAAGTTTCTAATCTGAGCTATGATTACCTCAGTGATAACAGATTAAAACGATATAAATTATCTAGAATGATATAAACCAGAAATATCAGCAAATTAATATAGAATTAGAGAGAGAAAACATAAATTAACTGATTGCAGGGAAAATAATTCCTAAGTAATTCCAGTGACTGCTGAGGGTTGTTGAAATCTGCTGGATGCATTTTTTTAAAAATGACAGAATTTATTGAACTAATGGCAGACCTAGTGAACACATATAAACACAGTTGAGTGTAAATCAAATAATCTTTTAGCACAGGACTGTACAGTCACAAGAAATTAATTCACAGGTGTCTGAGTGACAGACTGTATGCAAAGGCAAATTCTACACAGGCTGTTGGGCATACCACCAGAACGGTAAAAGGACTGATGGATTTTAATTATTCAGGGAATTTAGAGCAACTAGGGCAGTATGCTTTAGGTAAAAGCAGATTAAGAGTGGACCTCACATGTATCTAGGCAGCCTGAAAAAATGAGAGATCAGGGGCTACAGACTGATTTAAATGTCTGTCAAATACAAAAAATAAAGAAACAGAAAGAGAAAGCTTAAATCAAACAAAAAGACTGAAGGAATTTAGAGAAAATTCCTTTATGCAGAGATTACTCTGTAAGTGGAACATGTCAGGAAAGGCAAGTAACAGCAGATACTCTTGCAATGATTATCAAATACAGTTACGTAACAGCTGTTTCCTCCAGAGATTTAAGTCAAAGGGGACACAGACCTGGATCCTAGCATTTCCGATGATTCTCTGCCAATATTGGTTTATATGCTTAACTTTAAACAGCTTAACTTTTAAAGCAATATTTAACATAAATGTCCTTCTAATGGAGGTATTTCGGACTACCTGCTGCAGTGAACAGTTTAACCTACTTATCCAGACTAATTCAAAGCTCATTAAAGATTGAAAAGCAAACTTCTGAGGTGAAACATTAACTAAATCTGCCTTTCTTCAGAAGGTAAGACCAGCTTAAATTAACCAGATCTATGGTATCATAGGTCTAAGAGATTCCTCATTTTTTATTATTTTAAAATGTGAGAAGTATAAAAAAAAAAAATCACAGCAAATGATTTTTAATGGTATTAGCTGGTAACATAACAATTCAATCCTCTTAATTAAACTGAGATTGGCCTGAGCTTGCTACTTTGATGCAAATGGTCTCAGAATGAATTGGTATCAAAATGTGACATGTGGTGCAATTTTGTGATTAAAACTAATCTGAAAGAAAAATACATGCAAGCCTGCCCACCCAACCTTTTATTAGTTATGAGGTTAAAACAATGTTTTATTTTTCTCTTACTTTGCTTCTTCATCTCTAGCAACTAGCAGAGACATGTGATTAGATGCTGATGCTGCTCGCAAAATGTCAACAGCCCTAGAAGAGGGGGAAAAACAACCAAATAAATATACCAGGATGCTATCAAGACGTACACAGTGTGTAATGCTAAAAGAGCAGGAAAATGGAAAAATTCTTAATGTTAACCATTTTGACTGCCAGATACAGAGAAAAAAGCTTGCCAGCAGCATAACAGAAATTAAGCACTGGAGAACTGAGTGAAAGACAGACTGTGGGGAGTGTGTGCCTGGAGACAGAAATAAATTGGGATTGCCCTCTCCTTCCCTTCCCTTTTGTCCCCATCTCTCCTTGGTCCCTCCTACTGCCTTCCTGGACCTCCTTCAGGACTAACAGCCTACACCAGAACAAAACTACTGCTCAGGTATGTTTCAGTGCTCAGGATTTCCCTCAGCAATATATACTGTAATTTTTCTTTGAATTTTAAATCTATGTCTCCAACACTAAGCTGCATTGATTTCTGGTGATCCAGCTACAGAAACCATCCAACATATTATGCAGATTTTTCTAATCAATTTCTCCTTCATTATCCCGTTACAATGATACTTGTTAGCTGCATCATTTACATTCATCAGTACTGAACCAACAGATAGTTGTAAAAATATTTTAACAGTTTAATATGTTTTAATGCTATTTTCACATACATTCATAATCTACATCATTAAAGAACAAGCATATTCTGTCATTATAAAAGCCTATAAAGTCCTGTCACTGTCCCATGATAGTTTTGCCGAATTAGATTTACAGGATAAATTAATTGCCAGTTGGAACTCCAAGGACCTCAGTGGAGTTGTGCTCTTTCAATCATGGGTCGATAATGTCCAAAAAATCCACATAAATTCTAATAAATAAGTACAAACATACCTTTCATTGGTCACTCCAATTAGGTTTTCTCCATTGACATCCAAAATTAGGTCACCAGTGAGCAAACGGCCTTGTAATGAAATCAAAGGTAATGCATGAATCAACAGGAACATGATGAACATATTATATCACAGTAATGAAACAGGGCTTTTTCTTTCCATTTTATGCAATCTGATGCAATAAAGAACCTTATGACTTTTAGCAGATTAGGTTCTGATCCTAATTAAACTAGGTTATTCTGATAAGACAAGTAACTATCAATCAAGTCATATTAATCACAGAATAGCCACTAGAAGTGAATGTTATTTAACTATTTGTATTTTTTACACTTAGCACAAATATTTGTGGGACTGGAATTTATATTTCACAATTCTAGAATTAACTTTCAGCTGAATTTTGCTCTTAACATACCTGTAAGTTACCATGCATCAATATATTAATGTTTTATATATTAATAAAGACATCTAAAAGATTTTTTAGAAACAAATCTGTTTTTCACCTTCTGCAAATCTCCAGTTTAGGAACTATCACTTTTGAAGTAGATTTAGATTATCTGAAATGATCATTCTACACAAGACGAGATGAAATCTCAAAAACTGTATACAGACGTAGAAGTATATTCTCTAACTTTAACACTGCAAACTCTACCTAGTATAATTTCTTCTTTCCACACCAAACAACTTAACCACCATTAAAAAAAATGTAACTGGAACTCATTAAAAATCCAAGTTCTATAAAGGAAACACCACTCTTATCCCTTATCAATTAAAAGAGATTTAGCATCTCAACACTTATTTAGCAGTGCTGAAAGACCACCAGTTGCTTTCACACCAGCCATATCTAGATTTGAACACGTTTTCAAGAACTATATTAAAATCTTTTCCGATGAAGGGCCCAAGTTTCATTTCTCTATCTTAAAGTAAGCCTCAGCATCATGAATCCTGATTAAACCATGCTATTTTAAATATCCTTATCCACAAAGTAAAATAAAGACGACTTCTTTTGACAGCTTTTTATATGCAGCGTGTTTGTAACAAAAAAATCTAAAATTACTTACTATCTACAGCAGCAACCCCTCCAGGCAGAATTCTCTTTATGAAAATCCCATAATCTTCTTCTGTTTGTGCTCGATAGCCTCCAATAATTTTAACTCCTGCACATCAAACAAAAGAAACAAACAAGAAATTGGTTATTCCACCTACTGTGCTAAATGGATTTACAGTCAATCCAAAAAAGCCAGATAAATTAAATTTCTGCTGATGACAGTGTGAACTGGAAAAGCTCACCATGTGCTTTTAGATTTGGTTTACTCTGAATCAACAGAACATGCAATCTAATTACCTAATCCATTCTGACAATCAGAAAAAGAAATGCGGTGAACAGCTCGATTGATTCCATGAGGGCCCATAATAGTCCTAAGAAATAAAATAAAAGTCATTAAATCCCTAATTACAGAAACATATGTAGAGCTATGTTAACATAAAAGAAATTACAGTGACCATGTTTTTAACTCTAATACAAACCAAAACCATTTTTCCCCACTGACAACTTCATGCTGTTCGATACCTCTGCACCTCCCCTTTCCCAATGAAAAAAATCAATCTCCTCATAGCAAAATATAAGATGGCAAGGTAAAATAAAGTACATGTAGTTTAATTCCTTCTCCTCCAAGGCATTTCAGTCTGAACTGTGAATCCCAATTTATTTATAATAAACGGATTATGATTAAATAGAAAAAAAATCCTGCAACCTGGTCCATCTTAGCATTTAGGCAAGAAAAACATCATAACATCTTAGATCAAGTAATCAGTATTAAAACAAAACCACAGCTAAAGCAGTGTTACAAGAATATCTTCTAAAATATCTACCATATAGTTTTGTGGTTATTTATCTACATAATCTTTTCCTTAAAGTCTCTCATTTCCTCACTCAACATTGTTTTCTTTCTCTGTTTTTAAAAAAGGTTTCTTTCCAAACTCTATTGCCTACTCCCCTGTGTACCTTCCCACCCCAAGACAAAACACCAGGATGGCACTTGAAATTGTCTAAAGGCATATTAATACTTTGGAGGTGGTTGATAATGCTAAAGAATTAAGGAAGAATACAATGTATTTATAGTTCCATCGGAAACATGATCAGGATACTGTTCTGTGAATGGAAAGTGTTAAGAACACCTATAAATCCAGATTGCCCTTTACCATTTTTTATTTTTATTTAGATGAATTACTATAAAAATAATCCAAGTTGTATCATAGCTCCTTTGCCCTCCTACTGTACTGTTTTTGGAGAAGGCTCATCAGATCCCTTCTAGAAAAAAAAGCAGAAGCACCACTTAGGTTTTTCTGCTTTGACCTACATATTGTTCTGTATCAGATACTGAGTTGCATTTTCTGGAGCATGATGTTAAAAATGAAACGTAACAACCAGAATTCATTAGCAGGGGTGAAAAGAAGATCAAAGTGGAGGACACAGTGACCCAAATCCTCCCACACAACCAAATCCAGCACACAGCCTGAACTCCATGCCTGAAACTTGGTATTTCTGCAAAAGCCAGAGTATGTGTCATTAAAAGGTATTGTGCCAGTTGGAAGAGAAATCCAGAAGGTCCAAATGTCCCTAAAGTCTAGCACCAGGCAAGAGATCCAGCTTCTAAAGAACATCTGCAATTCTTTTTGATTTAGTATAAGAAAACTGGATGAGTTTTTTATCAAGTGATAAGCACTTGGCTCTGAAAAGCAACAATTTGTTCTACAACCTCAAATTCCCAAGTATTTGCAAAATTTGCCTTTGTTTTAGAAAGGCTGGCCATAAGAACAGACCTAATAATTCACAGGTTTAGAAACAAGCAGGAAGACTATGCTTCAGACATTGTCTAATTTTCATTGTAGTATTTCCTGAAGAATTTGTTTTATAAGCTAAAAATAAATGATGAAACCTAGTTAGTGTAGTGTATTTGGCCACTGACATGACAGCACATGACCTTGCTACTATGTGACAGAGTGTAAGGCACACTTTGTAAGGCTAAAAGTGAAACAAGCTGCTTTAACTTAATTACAGTCTGAAAGGAAGAATAAATCCTTAAGTTTGCTATTTCTCTGACAAAACTTTTTTTATAAACTACTTCCATACTACAACAGCAGAGTATTTTGCATTACTACCTAGTACTGTCACTTCAATTATCCCATGAACTTAAATTGTTTTGAAGCTGAAAGACAACATACTAGTTATGTTTTTACAGGTCTGTCCTGATTTATATCTATCTTTGAACACTTAAACAAGGTATACTGATCTTTAAAATAAGTAGACAATTCTATTTTTTTCTCTCTTGCCTTCTGCTACTACTGTTCTGTTTCTTGCTCTGCCATGCTCTTAGCAGTTTTCACATAGCAGATTTTTATTAAAATAAAAAAGCAAGAACAAATGTTATTTCAACCTCACATGTGAGTTTACTTTCATGAAGTCTCAGAAGATCAAAGCTCAGACTCTAAGTCTAAAGCTCAAAGTTCACCAGAAGATGTAGGACCTATTTATATACTACCATATAAAATGATCATGAAATATGATCAAATTTGGACACAGACACTTAATAGGAAAGTATCTACATTTCTAGAAGTAACAGGCAATACTTTCAAGAGACCCTAACTAACATGAAATGAATTCTGACAAAGAGGATACAGAGAATATACAGACCAATAATTCACAATGGAAAGGAATAAGATACCTCTGAAACTGTGAAATTGTCATGATGTTGGCTCCTACAATTATAAGGAACTAACACTTTGAACAGACACCTTTATAAGGCATTCAATTGTATTTATGCTCTAAAGGCTAAATCCCTCCAATACAGGCACTATAAAATTACTTTAGCACATAAAAGTAAAGACAAGGATCTTCAAATACCCTGAATTTGTTTAGCATATCACATCCTGTTGACTTCTGGTGTTAAGTTTTTCTCCCATATAACTCAGAGATGGATCTTCCAGTCAAGCTACTTGTCATAGTTCTAATAAAATAAACAGGGATTTAACAGTTTCACTATAAAAAGACTTGGGTTTAGCACCCATCCAACATTTGTTTCATGTTATCATTATTTAATATTAATGAAATGTTAGAATACTTCCCCAAAAACACTGGAAATATGCTCAACAATATAAGTAAGTAAACAGGCTTCTAAACCAAGTGGCAGTAGTTAAAAAAATAATTTCATAAATTAATGATTAATAAATTAACTTCAAAAAATAACGTTCTATGTAGAAAAAGATGCAAATTAAATAATCCAATGTTGCTGCTCATTCCTTGAGAAGTCATGCAAAAATACTGGTAAGCAAGCTTTTAGCAGACAGAAGAAATGGTGTGAGACAATAGATGAAATAAAGAAGCAAGACTCTACAAATGTGCACTCTGATACACTAACAAATACTAAACACTCCAACTGAATCCTGGAATGCTAGTAGACTATGTGCATATAGTTTTATGTAGATGTTCTAGTAAAGAGAGTTAAAATGAAATATCTTATACTTTTTTCTATTACTTTTTAGCAGCATACAGAAAGAAGTTCAACAGCTTCATATCTTCTAGAGACTTATCAGAACATATGACTCCAGATATTCCTCTGATTTGTATTCTTGATAAGTTATTAGCCATTTATATACACAAAATATTTATCTGGGTTTATCAGTGGAAGAATAATACCCTTCCCTCACAAAACAGATAATACTTGACACAAACAAAAAACTAAATGATAAACCCTGACTGCTTATGAAAAGCTGAAAATACCTACAGCTTTTAAATTATCTTTACTGTACTCTTCTCAAAAACAGACTAGAAGAATGCCATCAGATGCTAATGGTTAAGCATACCAGTATAAGAGAGAAAGACCATCAAAACGCTCTGGTTCGTCTTCATCTCCTGGTGAGAGTAAGGACATTCTTCTGTACAGCAGCAAAGACAACGACAAAGCAACCACAATACACTGGAGGTTTCCAGTTCAGCTGGATAAAGGTTACATGCAGGACAATTTCTGCTACTAACTAAAAAAAACCCCAGACAGACAGCGCTTGAAATGAGAGTGTCTGCCTACTTAATCTTCTCTGAAACTCTCTGCGTCACATGGACTAATTCACCTATCGAAGTAATGTTTACTTTTTCCCCCATTTGAAATGGCAATTTATAGCAACTTTGAAGACTGATAAACACAAAGGATAGAAAATTTATTTGCATTTACTACAACTGTGATCATGCAATCTGTATCTAGCAGCCAAAGGCAAATGAAATAATAAAAATAATAATCTTATTTTCTCATGTTCTTCCAACAATTTATTTGCATGCTCCCTCCAAACAAGGTCAAAAGCAATGACTCATGACCTTTCTAAAGCAGTCTTCCTAGCAGACTGGTTTATGTACCTCCACACACAAAAGGGAAAGCCAACAAAGCAGACAGATCGAAAGTATTACTGAAACAAATGTCATTATCCTATTACTTTTCAGCCTCAATCATGGTATTGATTTGTGTCATGCTTTAACTTGGATTTTAGTCTTTCAATATACAACAGTCGAAAGTAATTAGGTTACATATTTTTCTCTAGAAACAGAGTCTGACACATCTGTTTTTTTGTGAAAGCAAATTAAAATGGTGAATTTACATTGTTGCACTGAGAATAATCTAGTTGAAAAGGAAAAAAATATACCACTGTTCCCAGAGGTAAGACTCTTGTGATGCAAGGCTTGGTCTTCCAGATATATGCATATTTTCAGAAGTTCTGAGCACCTGACATCAGTTTGGTTAACTGCTATTTTCTTCCAGGCTTGCATCAAAAGAGGCACTCCTATTACTCCCTCTCTTTCTAAAAGATCTTGAAAAGCGTGCAGTTTAAAATGAAAACCAAATATTCTGTGTTCACTGAGGACTTTAAGTAGAAAGGTGAATCCTCTCCAGCAGGGAGTAACCCTGTGATGAGACGGCATCTGTCAGCGTCTAGAGCTGCACAGCAGGACAGCCTGGCTATGTGAGGAATGCATATGCTTATCTCATGCACCTTTTTTTTTTTTTTTCTAAAGTTGTAGTGACTGTGATTTTATTACCACATAATCATTCTGGAGAAAGGATCTTTTTGCTTATAGGCAATGTGCTCTACAGTGTTTAAATACACAGAGGCCAGTCCCTAGAGCCTGCAATACACACACAAGAGGGGCATAAGGGCACCAGGTTAAGGTGCAGATCAGTGATGGAAGTAGGAACATAAAACACCCTTCCGAGTTCCCGAAACATGAAGAGCTCCACTGCCATCATTTGGATTGCTCATATCCATTAAGTGATGAAAATTTGACCCTTTGTAGTCTTTTCTCAATTGAGTTTAACTCAGCTGGTGTTACTGTCTGATGAAAGAAAAGCCACGGATATTTTAAGCATCATATCGATTAGATTTGCCCTAAGCAAGTGTCCTGGTTCGGGCAAGGTTAAAGAAGATAAAAAAAATACCCATAAGCTTTATCCAATAAAATCGTCACTGTTCTTAACACCAGTGGAATTCAATTCGTTGTACCGGTATCAAACATTTGTCAAAACAGCTCACTCAGACCAACATGGCTTGTATCCAGTGTCACGTTTTCTGCAATGGAAACACCCTCCCCAATTAAAAGTATGGCTCAAGGCTATACATTTCCATTATTAAAAAGCAAAAAAATATTTTTATTAAACTAGACATGACAAACTTTCGAACAATTTAAGCAGATATAAAGTAGCATTAAGCTTATTGCTTCCACCTCTTTTTATTAGTTATTATCAGTAATACTTGTTCAAACAATTGTTCCTCCATCCCTTCTTCAAAGTAAACTATACATTGTTCAGCTTCCTGAACTCATATCCAAGGCTTATATCCCTCTTTACTCTGAAATTCTGCTGCTGTGATGCTTTTAATGTTTCTAAAGGATTCATACAGAAAAAGTGGTATTATTGCTTCTCTTGTAAGTTCTCTGACTTTCAAGAACATACTCAGGGGAACACAATTTCTTTTTTACTTCTAGAAAGATCTAGGAATACTGTAACAACTTAAAACTCCATAAAATATAATATCAATAAGTAAGACTAAATTTTCAAGAGACAGCATTTGTTATTTTATGCAGCAAACAAACTAAGCTGGTAAACTATTCTATTCCAGCAACGTTATTACTTATGACTCACCTTTCCCAAAGGAAGTTTTGAAATGATTTAGCAACTGAGATGGATTACAGGATAATTTATCAGATGACAAAAAGATTTGCAGAATCTTCAGAAGCACAATTCGCAAGATCTTTTTGTTATAAATAAAACAAAGGTCTTTCACAAAAATCTTATGTAAGTGAATTACGCAACTGTAGCCTTTCAGGTTCACTAACACTAAAACATAAAAATTCATTATGATGCTGAGGACCACAGCCAAGAGAACGCTGTATCATACAGCGTGAACAAACACTTGCTTCTGATCTATCCAAAACCACTAATTATTCAAATACATTTTGCTGATTAGGTCATAAAGATTAAAAGAAAGCATATGTTATTATATGGCAATTGTTAAACATGAAAAAAAGCTTGAGCAACATTGTAATTGTGGAGAAGCATAAATGATTTGAGGCTAACCCCTTGTCTAGAGAAGAAAGGTATTATTTAAAGTTTAGGTAAACCTCAATCAACATATAATCAAGTACATTCTTGAAGCATTGTGCATTGATACTGTCTCCCAGGGGAAAAAAAAAAAAAGTATATAAAATTATAGTCCTCCATCATCATGTAGCTCAAGTGCAGTTATATGTACCTTTCATGTTCATCTCTTACGTGAAAAAATGCCTTTGGAATACAGTGATCTAGTAACTATTCATATAATATACCTTCCAGATGAATCTAGAAAGTCATAGCTGTTTTGAAGATGTATCTTTGTATTACATATCCTGTATTTCCATCAAGCAAGCAGAGTGTTTGCTTCTCCAGATCCCAGTAAAAGCAAGTCATTTTGAATGTTTTGTGGATGTTGTTCAAAAAAATCAAGTTATTTATGAGCTGGAGTAATTCAAAAATCAATGCTACATTGTTTGACAATTTGAATGCTATTTACTGGATTCTATTGCACAAGCACAGCAAACATGATAGTCCGGCAAGAGCTGTCTGTGCCTGTTTTTAATTATGGTTTTGCTGACAGCGTTGGCATGGTTACTTCGCAGTTTGAGAAGGGTCTGGAGTTATGATTTGCAATCATGACTGAATCCATGTTTGTCATTTAGAATCTGATCCAACTCCTAAGTGGATAACATGATTTACATAATTAATATAATTATCATTATGTATCCCATGGCATTGCTAAAAAATAAGATGGTTCCAAAGCACTACATATCAAACATTAAATGTATGCAGACGTAATATTCTGAAAAAGTAATGCATTGTAATACATAAACTCTATACCTTGTTTTATGCTACTGTATGTACCCTATGTACATAAGGAATTAATTTGCTGTATATCTTAGGTTTTCATAACTGCAGAAGCATTAAGGAATTTCTTTGCAGGGTTTTCTCTCTACAATACGAGTCCAAACCAAGTGCTGAATAAATTATTGGAAGCTTATGAACTATTTCCTCCCTTCATGTGTAAATTCACTGGTGTTGGTATGAGCTTTTCTAAGACACTGCTTCAGACTGTTTCAATATCAGTTATTTTTCTTTTAAGACTTCATCAAAACAAGATCCTACCAATGAAACTGCAATAATTTTTGTGTTACAATCCAGTAATTGTTGTATTCCTGTGTGTGGAGATAAAAAGTACTTACTTTTTATCTGTACTTGTTAGTGAATCTGTACTGGACATCTTCTTAGGTCCACTATTTTATTAAAAGTTCAAAATGAAGAATTCTGACACATGAAGCACTGGCTTATAACCAGGACAATAATTGCTGTAAAAAAGGAGAAACCGTTTTTTGAAATTTACATGGAGATGTTTATTTTCAGACACCGACAACAATTCTTATTTACTACTGACTAGCTGAAATCATGTGGGAAACTTTTAATTATTAAACAGATAGACTTCATTGCTGAAAACTGTAAGCAGCTAACAACTCAGACTTCACTGTATATTGTACCAAAACATTTGACGTTCTAATTTCCTCTTAATTTATGAGGTAAGAATTAGGGTAAACCTGAACTTCTTGTGACTAAAATCTTCTAAAAAATTAAGTAACTGAGATTACAATTTCAGGATAATGCAACTGCTAAAGACAAAAACAATCCAATTTTTTTCCAGTGAAGGTTATTTGGGGAGGGAATGTTGTTTTGCCATAAGGTGTTTTCTGTGTCTTGTTTTTTCACATTTTTTTAAAATGACTGTCCAGTATACTGTGCCTATGGAATTTTCATGTGAACTATGTAAGATGTAGGCCAAAATGCACACAGAATGGGGTTACGTATGACTAATGTAGCAAAAACAGTCATTCACACTGTATTTTTATTAGCACATATGGCGTCACCAAGAAATACAATCCTAAATGTACTGAGATACAGTAATTTGAAAAATTACTGCAAAAGCTCTAATGCAAAAATATCTGTTTGTATCAGCACCAAGTTCTCCTGACCTCATGAGCTGTATGGCTAAACGCTCACATGGCCATGAACCAAAAAAAGGATTACTCCTAAGACGTCGTACAAGGGGGACAAGGAACTCCCTGAACAACACACAGGCAAAAGATGGCCACAGGTGCTAGTGGTACCAGCGACACACTGCAAACCTGGGCTAAAACAAAGCAAGCTCCCTAGGTGCACAGTGTCAGCCTCCACAAAAGCACAATGACCTATTCCTGCAGGACTCTATTTCTGCACAAAAAAAAAAAAGGTCAAATTCACTTTGGAACATCCCAAGTTTTCCTGCAGTAAATGTTTTCAGATCTCTCACTGAAGGATTAATAAAAATGCTGTCTAAAACCAGAGGAAACACCACAATATTGCTTCGCTCCAGGCTTTATCATTCTCTTATTCAACACCCCTAAATGGAAAATGAAACACTATCATGAACTGCCAAAGTCATTGTGCGACTCACATTACTGGAACCAGCATAAGAGAAGAGCAGAGCTCTAAAGCACTAAATTCAAGCATCGCTATAGGAAAGTTTGTTACAGTGCATGAGACCAATCCTGAGAAAAAAAGACTGTGATGGTTAATTTGCCATACCTTGCCTGTCCTGAAGTTACTGCCGTTTACAAACAGTGCTCCATCACTTTGTGGCATGTTTGTGCCTGAACAAAACCAAACCCGTACTGAGTACAAAGAAATGAAACTAAACATGAACCAAAGCACCACCGGAGGGGGCGAGGGGGAAATATAAATCGGTGTCAGTGTCCACAAACCAGGCTGACCTGCGCGAAGACAAAGGGATGAAGCCCCCTCCTTTCTGCTGAAACAGCCCCGCAGCAGAGCACGGCACGGTGTGCCCGCTTGCTGCCTGCGGCCCCACAACACCAAGACGAGGAGCAGGGGCACAAAGGAGACTTTACAAGCGCTTGGTCGTGCGCTCACAGCCCCAGAGGAACCAGCCAGAAAGGTCCTCGCGTCCACCACCCTGTCCCGCTGCCCGTCGGTGCATCCTCCCCGCCATTTACCCCGCTGAGGTGCTCAGGTAGAATCATCGCCCCCTCTCGCCCCTGCTTCGCTACGTTAACCCGCTTCTGGCAGAACTTTCCGGTGGCCTCGCTACCGGCCAGCAACCAGCCCGCCCCGGCGCCGCTCGGACAAGGTGGTGCAGGACCGGCCGCGGCCACCAGCCCGGCGGCAACCCCCAGCAGAGGCGCGCGAAAGCCCGCCGACCTCCGGGGCTGCGACAGTTTTACCTCGAGCCGCCCGGGCGGTCTCGCTGAGGAGGGAGAAACAACCGGGCGGGGTCTGGCTGGAAGCCCGCGCGCCGCTCTGAGGGGGCGAGCGACCCCACCCGCGCCCCGCCCCGCCCCGCCCCGCCGGCCCGGCCCGCCCCGTTCTCCCGCGGCGCAAGCCCCACCGCCTTCCTCGGGAAAGCGGCGCACGGCGACCGCCCCTCGCGCCGCCGAAGCGGGGCCGGGCTAAGCCGGCGGCGGGGCGGGTGTGAGGACGGACGGAGGGAGGGCGGCGGCGCAGCGGCGTGTTCTCGGGCTCAAACTCTCGCGAGAAGAGCCGCCCGCGCCATGGGGCTGTGCGGGCGGGGCTGGGCGCGCTGCGGGGCTCTGCGGCTGCCCGCGGGGCCCGGCCCGCTCTGGGCCTTGGCGCTGGGCCGGGCGCTTCGCTGGCAGGGCGGGAGGGCTCGGTACGGTCTCTGGGCGGGGGCGGGCGGGCGGTCGCCGGCCCCGCGGGAGGCCCGCGGGTTGCGGAGCTCCAACCCCTTCACCCGCAGGCAGGAGGAGGAATGGCGGCGCCGGAACCGGTCGGCGCTCGCTTACATCGCCGCCGCCGCCGTGGGGATGGTGGGCATGTCCTACGCGGCCGTGCCGCTCTACCGCCTCTACTGCCAGGTACCGGGGAGCCCCGCGGCCCGGCGCCGCGCCCGGCTGCTGCCCGCCCCGGGGAGGCGGCGGGTGCGGCCGGCGCGGGTCGCTCACCGCCTTCCCTCTCCGCCAGGCCACGGGGCTGGGCGGAACGACGAGCGCTGGGCACGGCGCGGAGCAGATCGAGCGCATGGAGCCGGTGAGGGGCCGGGTCATCAGAGTCACCTTCAACGCCGACGTCCATTCCAGCATCCAGTGGAGCTTCCAACCCCAGCAGAGCGAAATCTACGTGAGTGGCTTCGCCTTCACCCTCGCACCGAACGGCTCGCACCCGGAGCGCAAAGCGTCGGGTTTTGCCTCGCAGGTTGTTGTTGTCCCCCCCTTTGCATCCTGATCGTGCGGACCCCATCGGTTTGCGTGTTTGGGCCCTGATCTGGCCGAGCACACAGCCGGGGGCACGCTAGCCCAGCGTGCTGCACAGCGTTGTTTCTGCTGCTGGTTGGGAAGGCAGAGCTGATGTCTCCTATCAGAGGGTAGAACTTGCCTTGCCTCTTGTGGTGTTGCTCCCCTACTGTCCCATCACGGTACCAAAAAATAATTGCTATTAAAAGTATATTTACATATATACTTTGTTATATATATTTTATGTATATATATATTCCCCCTTAGTACGTTCTCTTATTGCCCCTATTATTGTAGGTCTGTTTCGGTGTTTTTTTTTTTTTTTTTAAATTAACATTTTAATCTAACTATACTGTTTAAAATTAGTTCATAGTAAAAACTCAGAGAAGGAGTCACGCTTCTTAAGTGGATTCTGAGTCCAGTAGTGAAAGAATGGTAAACTCAAGCCTGCATATTACAAAAGTTCTGTACGCTGCTAAACTGCTGAGAATAATGGACGTCTCAGTGGCAAACTGGTTAAGATGAAAAATGCACACAAAATATTACTGATGCTTTTAATTTTGAATGGGGGTGAACTGACTTTAAGCAAACTATTTGTGGAGTAGTAACTAACCTGAACCAACAAAAGAGAAAATGAACTAATTCTAGCTAAAGTCAGGACTCGGAGGGGTGGATTAAAAGTAACTCTGCAATTCCTTTATACAGGTGGTACCAGGAGAGACTGCCCTGGCATTTTATAAAGCGAAAAATCCTACTGACAAACCAATAATTGGAATCTCTACCTACAATGTAATACCCTTTGAAGCAGGACAGTATTTCAATAAAATACAGGTACGTGTGAACAAAGCAAAGATTACATCCTTCTTTGCATGAATGAGAATTGTTCTCCTTAACTTTTTCTCATTTTAATCCTCGATACCATTGTTTGTATGCCAGCATTTTAAGAAAGTACCTTGATTTTTTCAAGTGACAGTGCATCACTTCATTTTAGCCTGTCTTCATGACAAGCTGCAGTACATGTATGATTAGAGTGGCTCCCAAATACACCATAGTACAACTGACACTGAGGGCATGTGGTAATAATGTGAACTAGCCTGGTCAATGTGCATGTTTGGACACTTCCTTAAAAGCTAATTTTTTTCCTGTAACACAAGAGGAACGGAATTTCTCACTGGTTGCTTACAGGGAGGTACAAGGAATGAGAGTTGATTTTAAAAGATGAAGCTTTTGCTTATGTTGGCAGAGATGAAGTTTACCAGAGTTAGTGTTGTTTGTTTTGTGCTGTTTTTTCCTCCCCCATGCAGTGTTTTTGTTTTGAAGAACAGCATCTAAATCCTCAAGAGGAAGTGGACATGCCTGTCTTTTTCTACATTGATCCAGAATTTGCAGAGGACCCTAAAATGGCTAAAGTTGATTTGATCACGCTCTCTTACACCTTTTTTGAAGCAAAAGAAGGACAGAAGTTACCACTTCCTGGATATCAGTAATGAGCAGTCCATACAATTTCACTTCTGGTACCTGACTACTAGTTTTGAAACCCTTTTTCCATGGAAGAAAAAACTGCATGAGTACTGTGCAATATGGAATTATATTATTAAACCACCATGTGCCCATGTTGCTGTTATGAAAGGATATATTTCTACTTTTTTAAAATAAAAATTTATGTAGTTGGAATATTATTTCTTAGGGATACTACTTCATCAGACAACAGAAGAGAACACACTGTACTTGGAAGAGAAAGGGTTTTCTCAAGCCATCTTTTTACAAGATGATATATGTTATCTGAATACTGTGAGGCAAATTTTTAAACCCAAGAGGAAATTGAGATCTTCATTTAAATACAGAGGAACAAATCAGTTCATTAAGTATCACTGTTGCATTGCTGGCCCTGAAGAATAACTCCCACGTAAGTTACTTTATAAAAAGATAAAACCAGGTAATCAGTTAATGAAATCTCTAAATAAAGTTAGATTATATTGCTGTGTAACCTTCTCATGGCACAGGAGGATAATGATGATTCAGAAGATGATACACCCTCACATTGTTACCGAAGCAGTAGTTCATTTGGTAAGAGCAGACTCCTCCAAAACTGTTATCATTTGAATAAGAAACAGTAATTTTAATGTAAGCACATCAGATCTGTGGTATGATTTTTGTTTAGAAATACCATCTTCAAATTTCAATGGTGAATTCAACTCATTTAAAATATGCGTACTGCTAATGACTGCTCTTTAACTCCGCAGAGGGCTGTACAGTGGGTGCCTCTACAACACAGACAAGCTCGCTTTATGCATGAAATGCTTTAAAGGGAAAGGAAGAACATAAACAACTGCTTTAAACAGCAGGCTAAATTAATAGCATAGAATTCCCCTCAAAAACCAAAAGAAAGTCAACTTAATTCAGAGATTAAGTGCAACAAAGCATGCCCAGCAGCCTATCAGTTGCTCAGAGGTACTCTATTTACCATGAGAACACGTATTTATGTAACTTTTGGTCATTATCTGTAGGGTAGGGATAGTAACACTTTATCACAGCTTTGCAAATGAGGAGTGAGTTGCAGAGCATTTTCATTTTCAGACAGGAATTAATCTCAGCCCAGTATTTCATCTGCTAGGCCAGTTCTTCCAACCCCTTTCAGCAGATGAGATCTAACAGAGACCCAAGTTGGTTTGTTTGGATTCTAAAATGGTAATGGGTATATCAGAAATAACTTCCAGTTAACTTCAATCTCAATTATGTTTACATACAATCATTTTAAAGTGCTTTTTTGAAAATAAATGGAAGCTACATTTAAAATGCATTACTGTACCAATTATACGTCTTGTTTAAATAGATTCTGGATGATTTTCATGTAAGGTCTTCACTGTGTATTTATTAAAGTTTTAAAACTTTTCATTCTTTCATCTCTCTAATGCATTTTATCCAGCAGAACATGAGCAGCTCACACAAGTGAAATACATCTGTATGAAGACAGCAAGCTTTACAATCTATAATTCTAGTTATGCTTCAGGGGGGGAAAAAAGCCACAACAAATCTGAACCTATGCTAGGAAAAAAAAAAAAAAAATCTTACCTGGCTTATCTTCAGTCTGTTGTCTTTTTGAAAGTCGAGTTGATTATGGGAGTTTTCCATACGTTTCTGAAGCATGTGGCCAAAGTAAAGCATAAAAGGAATATCCCCCAGCAAGTGCCACTTTTATAAAAATGTGTTTACCCCCATTTTGAAAACCCAAGTTTGCACAGATACGGAGCACATTCCAACTATAAAACAAGCTCTCTAACCTCAGTAATTAGTTTCCTTTCATCTATCTGTGACTATTTCATGTCTTCAATTGTGGAAAATTCAGTTAGCAATCATCCATTATGGATTACCATACTGAAATAACCCGTTTTAATTTGTTAGACTTGGTGTGTAGGGTTTTACCAATAGAGCTAAGCTGTAGGGAAAAATCGATCCACCTCAAATCCTATTTTCAGCAGTTTTCTCAAGCTGCTGTTCAGACCACTGTGAATGTGAGAAAAATAAAGCTGCTTCCCTTCTCACCTCTGCTTACAAAAATGCCCAAACTTCTACAAGGTTGTGGTTTTGATAGAAGGGTTCTAATGGTCCTACAGCAAACTGCAAAGTTCCCAGCTCTGCTCCTAAACTACTTGCAATGCTATCTGTGATTGGTGTTTCATGGAATACACATGTCATCTGGTAAAAACTCAGAAGTGGTGAGGGTTAATTTCTCAGTAAGCATTTGCTTTTATTTGGAGTTTTATGCTACAAAAATTGCAAAACCAACTGAGAACTTAAACAGTTAACATAATGAAAACATAATGAATATTTAAAATGCAGTATTTCACAAAAAATTAGCTTACCAGCTATTAACATGAACCAAGTTCTCAAATTTTATATCAATTATAAATTCAGAGAACTATACCTGTTAAAGTGCACATTTGACATTCAGCATTAAAATAGATAAGGCACTTTATTATTAAAAGATAAAACTGTTATTAACAGGGTTAAACAACTCGATTAAAATAAATGGATAACTATTGCTCATCTGCATTGTAGATGATTATTTTTTCCTTCACCAGAACAACAATCTCTGCAGGGCAGGAACACTGAAAGAAATGATTGATCCCTCTCCAATATTTACTGAGTAAATACAAGTAACAACAACACAGAAATAAGCAGGTTTTCTGTTCTGTTAATCATGGATGATAGCACCTCATGTCCCAGTTTGGGTTCTTACCAAGACAAAAAAAATCCAACTATATTGGGGGCTTTTTGGAAGAAAATAAAATCTGTATTCAGAACACGAATGTTGGAAAGTAACACCACATATCTTCAGACGTTCATCAGGAGGCCCAATTTTAGAAGAGTCTTACATATCAAAACTCTCTTACAAATTTCTAGGGAGATTTAACACAGGCAGTAACAAGGCCAAACTAGAAACTGGATTCTGCAGTTTCTGTAAACATAACATTCTGTTTTGTTTGCTGCATAAAGGGGTAAAGAAACAGTTAACTTGGAAGAAAAGCTTTCTTCTATAGTTGCAAAAGTCCTTTTAGTTTACTGGTGTCAGGTGTTAAGTGTTATTTCATATACAGCTGAATTTAGAAATCATGTTTTAAAGGCCCTCAAAATATTTTAATCCTGGAAGTTACCTTGAAGAATACACAGTTGAACATGTAGGACAAATTATCAAGGTGTAGATCCAAGTAACTCTTCAACTTCCAAACAGCTTAGTATTCCAATACTTACTGTTTTTTGTGTCAAAATACAAAACCTGTTCTGTTATTCACTTGTACACTATAGGAAGCACTGCACAGGACCAGCGTCAGAGAATAGCGTGTGCTCAGTAAGACTTCACCTCCACCTTCAGCATTCTGTATTCTTTTTAACTTCTGTCTTCAGCACAACATCAATTTCTTCATAAATGGCTCTGGAAGAAGAACAGAGCGACTCCTTTATCACAGTTGTTTCATTTTGACAGAATGCACCAATGAAATCCTGCCCAAGCATAAACTGCCAAGAGGTTATATTGTTTGCCTAACAGAGTAGCATCAGTTGCAGGACGCCCAGGTTTCCATGGAAACAAAGAGCCAATCCTGTGGTGTGTCTGTGATAGATTTAATGAGACACCTCCGGACATTGTCACTTTTGATTAAATAAGTTTGGGAACAGGACTGCAAAATGCAAAGGGCAAGCATACCATACGGCGTGCAATTATTACACTAGTTAAAAAGAAAAAAAATAACAAAGCTTTATCATCTCAGAATTCAGTGGTTCCTCAGAAATAAATTTTGTGTAGATGGCTCAATTTTTTTTGCATTTTACCAGTAGAAAGGAAAGTTCTGCCCTCCTTTTGGTTTCATATTAGTTTTCTGTCTGACTATCTGGCCCTCTGGAGAGTCCCAGCATCCATTAGCTTTTGTAGCATATATTTAAATTGAAGATTTTCTTGATAGGCAGTAGAACAACATTTGTAATCACAGTTGCTGCAAATAGGAATTACTTTGGTTACCTTGCTCCAGGAACTACCTGTGTTGAAGAGTCAATCAGCTTCCTCCACCAGGGCCCTTACCATGTTTTATTCACATTTTCATATCACTGGACAGCATTACTCCACCAGTTTTACAGATGCTGTTCAATGAAAACACTATAGGAATTTATCCCTTAATTGGTTATGCCAGAAATATTGGAAGAAAATGTACAAAATGCAGTCATTCATTTACATTAGCAATCCAGTTAGTCAGCTCAGTCAGTCCTAATAGTGTGGTCTGTTTTCTCACTCAGAACAAAAAGCCATCTCGGAAGCTGCCTTGCCTTTGGCACCTATGAAAACTGTACGTTATCTATTTAAAAAGGTACTTACTCAGTGGGAGCCAAGGGGTCAAATTCCATTATCTCATAGTAATGAGGTGATTGTGACTTGTTCTTTGATGCAGCTGAAGAATAAAGACAGATAAATCCAGATCTAAATGTAAATGAAAAGCATGCTTACTGCATGCTACTTTTTTGTATCTTCCTGAAAGTAGATTATCTCCTGAGTACCTAGTTGCTTTAAATGCTAAAATGGACAGACAGGTACCTAAGAGAAGCCATGAGCAATATGAGACTTTGCCAATGTTAGTTGCTGCTCCTAGACTTTAACACCCATTATGTAAAGCCCTTAACTCGTAGCAAGAAGAATATATCTCCATGAAAGCTAGGTGGTTTGCAGTAGTTATTACCTGCTGGTGATGGTCCATTTAATGATGTATTATGTCCAGTCTGCAGATTTACTGGATTCAGAGGCACTGGGCTTAAAAGAGTCGTCAACTAAGGACACCAAGCAAAACAGTGCATAAACAGATTGTTCTCTGAGAACTGGTTTGACTTAACGTCTACAACTGCTGATTTATCTTTAGACTCTCAAACTATCGCAGGTAAATTCTATGGTCCACAGTTACCAATATAACGAATCTCCATTCCCCACACAAAGTGCAAAACACCTTTTAGAGTTATCTATTGCACATTTATATAATTTATGTCTGTGTAATCTGTTACACTACACAGACTGAAAAACAGCATCATTCACAATACAGGTATCTGCTTTTACTTGTGGTTTAAAATAGGGAATATGCGTGTGTGTTTGGGGGCTGCTTCTCCTATTTTCTGTTTCATACTACCGACCTACAAAATATCATTCAAATTCATAACATTACCTCAAAGACTCTTCATATTCTTTGCATTCCTTCTGTCATGGGTATTTTGTCTGCAGCATATGCCATTTGTTCTACACTGTACCTCCTTTAAGTGTTTGTTCTTTGTTTTTTTAAATATCTTATTTGAGATAAGAAATACACCAGAGTAACATAACGGCAGCAGGAGGAGATCTCAGCTTGCTTCACACAGCAACAGATTAAACACAAATAACAGAGCAACCGCTTTCTACAAACTCCCCTGAGATTGTGCTGGACCCAAGAAAATATGCTTTCATATTAACAGCTGCGGTATCAAAAGAGGAAAGTTGGCCTGGTCACCAAATACAGTGTTCCCTGATGTATGGAGAAGGGCCACAGAATAGATCTTTGTATCCCATGTGGACAGCAGTTGGGGTAAAATCCAAACCATTCTCATTTTGACAGTTGCCAGCAAAGAATGATTATCCTGAACATGAGTGTTACTCACATTGCTATATGAATGTCCAGCTGGGTTGCTTACACTATTGTTTTGTGCTTCAGTTGCAAATCTAGGAAAGAGTAATACATTGAAAGTAATGGAGAAATTATCAAAAGTGTATATTCTGATTGTTACATTATTTTTGTCTTGGTCTGTCTTTACCTTATGTCACAGAGAGTAGCATGGGCAGGTGGGCCAGTGTCCCATCCACATAAAAAGCAGGGAACTACAAGGACACCTCTCCTATCTTACTGTTCTCTTCTTATTGACCTGTACGATTCATCTGTTTCTCCCTTTCACTGCAGCACTGGCAACACTCAAGCAGAAAGTCATATATATCTCAAGTATGTTTTGACCATTGAGATAAATTTATGTCTATGACTACTGCAGGAGTAGTATTTTTTAAGCATGTTAAGCAATGTCTAGCACACAGGTGGTTTTCACTTGTTTTACTGGACTAATGTGTAAAAGCAGTATATCTGTAATCTCAGAGCCATCTATAAACTCATTAGATGAACTACAGAGTACTAATACCTCTGAAGATCTGTTATCTGTTACCATTGCTCGAGAAGAGATTACTCACAGGAATTCCTGAGCTTTTGTAGTAGTTGTTAAATCCAGCTGTGGATAAATTGGTGAATGACGCCTCTTTTTATCTTCAGGGTGTGCAGATATGCAATCTGAAATTCAAAGTGGTAATTAATGATCGTTTAACATTATTAAGCAAATGTTAGTTACTTGTATTATGAACAATGAAAGGGTAAAGTTTTGTTTAGAAGGCATATAAAGAGTCTGAAACGAATTGCTGTTTATCACATGAAAGGAAATTTTAATAACTGAGAAGGTTTTAGATGCAATATATTTATCTCCTTAAAATGTCAGAACAACATTAGTAGTGCTATACATGGTAGATACCATTTAAAACTCCTTTCACTATTTCTAAAAGGTTAAAATGGAATTATAGGCATTTATTCCTGAGGTGATATTCACACCTTTAACTTCAGTACACAGACTCCCGTAGAGTGGATAAAGGAGCAGCTTCTGCCAACAGTACCGGGGTACAACAGGGTACCAAAGTTAGGAGCTTTCCTCACTCCTCTGAACTATGAAACTAGTCTAAAATTAGAGGAGATGTGTACCTTTCTCAAAGTGAAATGTTTCTAAGACCAAGTGCCTCCTGAAAAAACTTAGGACATCAAGAGGGTATATGAAAAGTGTTTCTTTCTTCCAAGCCTACAGAACAAGCAACTACCAGACTTTTACAGGCTTCATTGTAATAGAAAACAGAGCACGTTCTACTGTTCAAATTTACATACTGGGGGAAAAGGTTATTGCTTCCACTGTAAACAAATTACAGGGAACCTTATACTACCTTATATTTTTTTCCTATCTACACACATCAGTTATTCTAAGGAGATTTAAGGAACATCCTTAAAGTTAAGGAGTATCTTTTTTTCTTTCTTACACGGAATTTCTTGATTCCCCCACTCAGCTCCTGGTTTGCTTTAGGAAACCAGACTGCAAGGGAGAGGTGCATTCATCACTTACTAAGGCCTGAAGGAGACACTGCAGAGTCATGTTGCACCACTGTTGGCACAGGAGATGGAGAATCGATGGAGAGGTCAAGCAGATCACTTGAAGGAGCAGATGGCTGTTTCCTGTACAGCTTAACATTTGAAAAGGAATAAAGTTGTTTAAGTTTGTTTTGGTGTTTTGTTGTTATTTGGTTTTGGGGTTGTTTTTTGTTTTTAAAAAGGAACTTGTACAGTTTAAACATATTGCTATTTTCACAGAATATAAACTTTAAAAATAATAATATTAAAAATTGGAAAGCATGACAGAAGACTAGGATTTTTTTTTTTTTTGGTGAAAGTTAGCTAATGAAACAAAAATGCTTTCTAGAAAAGATCAGTTTCAGCAAGGTTGCCATCTCAAAAAATTAAGGAAAACAATTCCTCAGTAGGAAATACAGCGGACTCAATTCTAAAAAGCAATCGTGAGCTTGTTTAGATACAGGTTTGATATTGATCTTCTGACTGGTCCTGTACAATTTTCAGACTACCTATTTGTGTTATTGAGATTTGATACATATTTAAGAGATTTTTTTCATTCCTGCTTCGGATAGGAAAAGTTCAAAATCACAACAATGTTTCCTAGGACACTGAAAAGGATTCCCCGTGTTTCTCTTCTGAATGAATTAGAATTAGAAATGTAGCCACAGATTTTAAAAAAACTACATACTTGAATTGTACAGATTTGGTCAAACCAGATTAAAAAAAAGATGATGCATTTTAAACTTGGAGACTTCTGAATAATAAAAGGGCACAGACTGTACCATTTGGACTATGAATTAATCCAATAGTGCATCCACCAAAACATTCACCTACAATACCAGATTGTAGTAATAGTGGCTTTTCACGGAAAACAAGATAATCTTCTACCTCTTTTAAATAATTATCAGCTGTATTTCAGCATTCACAATGCTGTCATTTTCATCGTGAGTCCTAAATAACTACACAATTATAGCTTAGCAGAAGCTGAAACACATGCAAAACTACTTTGGGCAACATATTTAACAACCGTAATTATCAATCAATAAAGGATAGTCATTAAAGATCTGCTACAAGCCATTATTCACAATTCTGAAAAAGCTCTGAATCAGAGAAAAACACCAGTAATTGTGAATTTCGATAATTCTGATAGTGTAATGGTATTTCAGTCTGTAAATGCTCAACAGAGAACAAATGAAAAGAAACATTATGGCTCCTCATTTCGTATATGGCAAATAAAAGTGCTTAGCTGTAGAGGTAAGAAACCAGCATTTGAACAGATATATTTCTCTCATTTTTCCTGACCAAGCTTCCATTTTCAATGACATTATTTCCTACTTTACTCACATGAATTTGCATGAAATTCTGCAAGTGAGACTTTAGAAAAATTGGTAAGAGTAGTATCAGCCTGCTGTCTCCTGTACCTCTTTCAACTAGAAAATAAAATTCTGCATATATCAAAAGCCTATTTTTCACAATGAACAAAAAAAGGAATGTTTAGTCCTGCAGTTCACAAGTTCATCTGTAATTACTCACCTCTGTGCGTTCACGTTGTATTCTCTGATTCTCCAAAAAACGCACTCTGTTTCGAGAGAACCTGTTCAAGTTGCAGAGGTAAATGTTCATTCTGACATTTCTGTGATGTCATTCATAAGAATATAAAACCAGTTATAATCAGAGTTTGATTATCAAAAGACTCCAGAGGCATTAAACAAGCACTACAGCTGCTTTTCTCTGGGGCACTTGTCTCTGCACTAGCAATATGACTCGCTCTTCTCCTGGGCCTTGGCTCTCTATACTAACATCGGTTTGTTCTCGGACTCACTTTTGGAGACAGCTATCTGTGTCTTCCAAAACAAAACCAAGGCTCGGCTGACAATAAAGTCTGCCTCTGTTCATGGCAGATAGGTAACTATGACCATGCGCTGTACCACATCTGTCTCCTGACAAGAAGACTCTTCCAACTGACTCCCAAGAAGTCGCCTGTTCTCAGAGGTCCCCACACTCCCTCATGTCTTCTCAGAACAAACCACACGCCTGTTCTGGTACGCAGCCCTCACTAGTTCAGGAATTTTAAAGAATTTTTTTTTTTAAAAAAAGGAACAAAAAAAATCCACCTGCATAAGTATTTATGTACTAGGAGTCATAACAGTGCTACACTGTGTCCAGAGGAGACCCAGTCAAGTGATAGGCAACATCCATAAGGTCAATCCATTTCAGAAGTAAGAGCCCTAAGTGGTACAGACATAAGACAGCCTATACAGCTATACAACTGTGTGTGCCCTTTGGAGTTACCATACTGGTGAGGCCCACAAAGATAGTATATATGCAGGGAGGAACAGAAGAAAAAAAAAAAAAAAAGAAAAAAACCTTTTCAACTGCAGAATGTAAAATATGTATCTGAAATACAGGAAGAACAGAAAAGTTGCTAGTGCCACTAGAGGGAGTCACTGTCACACACACGAGGCCAGTTTATTGCACAATGGTGATTGCTCCTGATTTAATTTGGACTCTATATTAATAATCAGAAACAGAGAATGCAGCATGACTTGTCTTCAAACAATACACATAGTATGAAACAGATGCAGCTAGTTAAAATTAGTTTGTCTTTTACACATCTCACTGTTCAGAGAGAATTCCAAAGAACAAATTTGCAACAAACATTAACCAAATACATTTTAATACTTATCAACTCTAAAGCACAATGTATCTGCATCCAGGAAGACTCATTACATATAAACCATAACATTATATACTAAAATGCAGTTGCACTTTCTGTCCAGTTTCACAATGGCCAATTAATTGCTCCTTCAATCCCAAGAAGTAAATCTTTCATAAGGAATTTGTTGACTTACATCCACAAGCGGCTGCTATTCACAGTTCAAGAGGTTCTTGGCATTGCCAGTATTCACCAGTTGTAACAGAAATGTAAGCCCACATCTGACTTCTGTGGATTTACAGAAGCTGAACAGAATTCTACGTTTGCTTTACTGAAATAAAAAGCTTCCTAAAGCAAGAAGTGAGCCCACAGTTCTTTCTAGGCAGTTACTGCAAAATACATCAACACTGTTGTACACATATGATTTAAGAATAAATGAAAACTAAATGTTTTCAGGGTTAGGCTCAAAGTTTATGCCATGACACTTAAAAACATTAGTGGTGATGTCAGTGCAGCATTCAGTAGAGGATTAAAAGAAATTACCAAATTCTCTAAATCTGCTAAATCTAATCATTAACGATTGCACTTGATGCATAATGATTTCCAGAACATTTCTTAGCCATGGAGAAGGTATCAACTACTTAACATGGAAGGCTAATTCCTATTAAACCAGAATACTCTCTTTGAGTATCCTCATGTGATATTTTGGGGGATAATACTGGAATTCTGAGTTTAAAATTCATTTCAGTTTTGCTAGCATCTAGTCATGATAATACTCAGGATGTCAATGCAAGCACTGCGGTGCTTCCATGTGTGAAAGAAAGAAATGTTTTCTCCTGTAAGACAAGTAGAACAGCATGTTTCAATCCAGCTGAGAAAAGCAAGCAGCTCTCTCAAGCATGCAATGAGGCAGAATGCTATTCCATGGCCGATTTCTGCAGTAGAGCTGTCAAAGTTGTTTAGAAAAGAGAACAAATATTCTTTCCTTGAAGCATATATACTTAATGGAGATAAGGACCATCACCGGTACCAAAGGGTTTGTAGCAGACTGATGACAAATACACTGTGCATTACCAAAAATTAATGTCAAATGCTAAAGTGATTTTTGCCTGTGTGCCTCCATCTGATTTCCTATGCTGTTAACTTGTTTTACTTTGTTCTAATGGCTTTCTAACTACCTCTATGAACCCCTTCTGAAGTGTTTTGAATAAGGCAAAAATCATAATTTTCTCCTTTTGCAATCATGTTTCTTTTCTGGATTTGAGGCTAAAATGTCTTCTTGTGAAGCATCAACATTATCGTACAGACCACCTGTGACCATTAAGTGCACATACTCAGTTAAGATACTAAAGGTGAGAGAGGCCCTGTACTTACCTTTCATGTCCCAGAAGGACATTATTCAGATCTTCATTTACTTGTATTAACTCAACTATCACATCTTCATTCTCCACTGTCACCAACAATTCCATGATCCTCTCCTGCATCATCCGACAGGTCTTATATAGTTTCTGCACAAGGCAGAGGAAGAAAAAAAAAAAAAAAAAATCGTAACTGTGGTCTCCCAATCTGTCAGTTCTGGAGAAGAATGACAACACTTGAGCACTACAGACTCACGGGTAACATTCCTTAATTTACACAAAACGCATGCATACCAAACATGGCAAATTGCATAATTTTCATGTCTTTGATCTTTGCAAGGCAGGTTGACAACTCCTATCATCAGACAGCTCTCCTACCCAATCCCTACCTCTTGACCCACCTTTATTTCTAAAGATATATCTGTCTCTAAAGTCTAAATTACAAATTGCAAAATAAAAAAGACCCCTCCGGGTGACATGGAGCAAATTTGATTTGATCCTGTTTGAAGCTGATTAGGCTCAGCAGGATACTTCACATGAATATAATGGATGTGATCTTGTTCAGCGTCTGCTTGCAGAAAAGACAACAGTAATCTAAAGGACAGACGTGCTCAGTAACACAAGTCTCTAGCTCTACCTATTCCTCTAAGCGGGAAAGTTCAGATGCACTTAATCCATGTACTTTTTGAGAAAGTAACACAAACCTAGCAGAATCCACTGATAGGAAAATTATGAGAGTTTACGGAGCAGAATTTTGCATTACTGGCAGTTGAAATGGAAGATAGTTTATTTATATTCCTCTCCACTGCAGATTTTGCATGTTCAAAGAAGCAAATTCTTTAGCAACAGGAACTTCAACTCAGCCAACATTACTTCCCCCCCGACAGTGCATTTGCAAATGCTGGCTGGCTCTGCTTAAGGGGAAAAAAAGGAGGGGGAAAATTGTTCTATTTGCACGCTGCTATTCAGAAATTGCCTTGGTATTATTTTCCAAGCGATCTGGTATTTCCTCAAAAAACATATACTTCACATAAAGACATTATTTTATTTATCTAAAAAGAAATTTTGCACCCCCTTGCCAAATCTGCATAAAGATTACAGAGTACTGTACCTCTGAGTACTGTATCTTCATAGACCAGGATAAAACACGCAAAAAACGTATTCAGTTTAGTGTCTGTAATTAAATATAAAATGTCTCCAACTCCACACTTTTCTACCTGATCTGCATTTAAAAACAGTATATTTCTTATGACTCCACTATACAAGCAGACTAGCTCCTTTATAAATATCAATATTCAATAGAGAAGAAAACTGAAATACTCATTTCAAGCACACATTTGCTAGGCTTTGCTCCTACCCACAATGATGCATGTACTCTTATGCTTCAAAAACTGGAGTTTTACAACAATGAATGACCAGCTGGTGTATCAATCAGTGATTCCAGTGAATTTGTGCTAATTCTTACCAGCTGATGATCTGGACCCAAATTCCTCTATGTCTACCCAGTATGTCTATTCACTATTCAGTACAAAAGTTTGTTACTCTTCTTGGCTGATGCTGAGCTTTAGCTATTCTTTAACTACTGTTACTGGTCAGCACAGTATTTCCAGTGAGATCTGTTATCATAAGCCTTGTCCAAAACAGGGTGGAGAAAGGGAGGAGTCTAGCCACTAATGAAGCTACAGAATTTAAAATTTGTTGCACTGATAAAATTTACCCTGTTACAGTTTTTATAGAGAGACTCCAGATAATCAGAAGCACTGAAATTAATGTCTCCAACTCACTCAGAGGCTAAACAAGCAGCTCTTTTAATAAAGGACTTTGTTCTCTGACAGCAAAAACTTAATCCAAACAATCCAGGCAGAGGCACAAAGAAAAGGGAACATTAAAGACTGGTAAAGGACCAGGATAGCCATGCTTGATGCTTTACATGACTCAGCGCACAGAGGGAATAACGCAGAAAACTCAACAGTGAAATTAACACAGAAGGAACCAGTTTTTAGTTACTCTCCCACAAATGGGAACTCCACACCCTGTCCTCAAACTTTTGCCAACAACTTTATTACTGGGAGTGTCAATAAGAATCCACTGGTTTACTGTGGGCAGCCTAATCTGTGCGCCCACATGCAGAGGGGCCATAGTAGGAGACAGGAAATGAAAGACATACTTTTCCTGTTTTGCAACCAGAAGCACTTACCTTGTCATGGACTGGGCAGAGGTGGCCAACTATATTAAACTAGTGTGTTCTCCTACCTGGACTTTCTTTCACTGCCTGGTTAAATCATTAAGGCCTGTTTGCCCCTTGGCAACCTCCCTGGTGGCAGCAGCACTACAGAAGTGATGTGTGTAGCACAGCCACAGATTAGCTGTTTAGGTGGTGTCCATTGCTCAGACAACCTTATACTCAATCTTTAGTGCAGGCAAAGCAAGCTCTCTGCAATTCCCTGGAACAGCTACTTGCCCGTGTTTAAAGTCTACTCTGCTCAGACCTCTCCTCCTTGGACTTGTAGCTCTGCAAATCTCTGCAAAAGACACAATGTTGGAGATGTGACGAATCTCCAGGGGAGCAAAGACCACTGAGAGATTGCATTTGTCTTCTACCTGATTCCCCCAAATCAGCAGCACTGTCTGTCTTTAAAGATGAGAGATAGCAGCAAACTGCTGCTATCTCCCCATATCTCTCCTCCAGCTGTAAACCAATCCATAAGTGGACGCACCTGAACAGCATGACCTTGAGGGCAAACCAGTGGCACCCAATAAGGGCTCCCTGCAAAAGGAATAATTCTCCACTGGGCAAGAGAAGCACGCTGAAGGCTTGCAAAATTTAGATCAGCTCTCCAATACATTTAATGCTGACAAATTAACAAAAATGCTTCTTCATCATAGAAGTTCAGATGTAAGTTTAGAAACAGAAGGATGTGATAAAAGCTTCTTAAATTCTTGCGGACAATATGAAACAGAAAAATGTCCATTGATGTAGGACACCATTGAAATGCTGCATTTTTAATTTCTAAAATAGAAAATACAGCATGAGCAAGTAGAAGTGACATTACAGAAAGAACATATACATGTTCACTGTCAAATCTAAACTGGACTAATGCAATACACTTCCTTCAGGCTACACTTTAAGAGCACGTGGATTCATCTATAGCACAGCAAGCTCCCAATCTTTGAGGTCACACACATAAAACCAACACTTCATATTCTTCACTGGCCTTCAGTCTGCCTTTAAGGTACTGGTAATAACAAAGAGAGTACTGAAAACTCCAGGGCGGATATGAGAGAGAGAATGTGTCATCATCTATTTTCCCACAAGGCAACTGTGTTCAACTGGAATGTTCTCGGGGCTGTTTGACAGAACACGCTTAACAGAGAGTACTCTATTATGAAATTCCTTTGCCCTCAGAATTCCCTAGAGCTTAAATTTGCATTGCAAGCTGTATTGTCCTTTCCTGACTACCTAGATGTCAGAAGGTGAAGGAGACAAAGCTGAGAAAACCAGAGATACAAACTTATTGTTGAATTCTATTTGGCAATCTGAATCCAGATGCTAAAAGAAAGAATATAATGTATTTTAAAATCAATTTTGACCAAACCAAACCAATATACCCTACCAATGAATTATCACATACCTGTAAAAGATTCATATCATCTGGATTTTCAGAGCCAGGAACATTTTCTTTTAATATTGATGACATGACTCTCACATTCATTTTTGCCATATCCAGTTCACTGTACAGTTTCCCAATCTGTTGGGTTCAACAGGACAGAATATTGTGTAGGTGAAGAGAGTGTGAGCAGAATAATTCTTACCTCTAATACATACTTTCTTCCCCATTAGGTATAATATGGGCCTAATTAGCATTATTTTACTCTGGTGATATGCCATGAAAATGAACAGAATTAGCTCAGCTTTTATATGTGCAACCAATCTGAGATCCAAGTCTGATAGTACTACTCATTTTCCTTACAGTTAATCCCTCTCACTAATGTTACTGTTACTCTTACTCTTTTTAGTTATCTACAGGCCAAGCAGGAATGGAAGCGAACTGTCCCCTTCCCTCCTACTTTTTAGAATAATCTCTTCACATGATCCTTATGCAAAAGTAAGTTTCACTTTCCCACCTATCTTCGAAGTGACTTTTATCAGTTTGCATAACAACATTATAAGACGTCATTAGATACTCTCATGCTAGAGCACACTATTTCACTTTCTGGTTGGGGTACAGCATGGCATTTATTGAACTCTCCTCTGCCTACTTTGCTTTGGCACACCACTGTATAAAACATCTTCAGGAGAACAAACCTAAAAACCATTAATATAGAGCTATGCCACTGGAACTGATGGTCCCTTCCAGTGGCCTCCGCCCCATGTTGTTGAAATTATATATTAAGAGAATATTTCAGGTGGACCACCCTCCCTTAAACCTTTAGCACTGCACCTGTTCAGGAGTCAACAATAACGTTGGGCCTGTCGGAAGAGGCAGTAAAGAACGTTTTGCAGGATTAGCAGAAGATGGTGATGACTTTGTAGAAGGCTGAGATGAGGTCTGCAGAAAGACAAGAGAATAGAGTTTGGCTTTAACAAAAGAATTGAAGTAGACATCCAGATGAGGGGGCTACAAAACCTATTTGATAGACTAGACTACTGGGCATTAGGTTTCTCATAATCAGTGCTTCCATGGAATTTGTAGAGTAAGGTCTATTTACAAGAATAAATGGCTAGTTTGTAATAAAATGAGGCTTGGAATTCAGGTATGTTTTATATGCATTTGCAAGTAAATTCCATCACAGGATAAAGTGGGAATGACTAAGAACAGGCAAGCTCCTTGAGCTCTTAAGCCACCTAACAGCCTTCCCAAAGTGACACTGTAATTTTATAATGAAAGACAATTTAGAATGTGATCACACTTGGAAGCAGTGGAAAAGTTGGGGGGTTAAGTGTGGGTCTCTTCAGAAAATGAACTACAGAGGCCTTCTGGATCAAAAAGCTGGAACACTTTGTCTGCAGAAAGCTTCACTTGCATGTGAACTAACTGCTATAAAAAAAATTCCAAATCCAAAACCTGCACAAGACTATACAGTTCAAGTCCTTCACTTCCTAGAGACTGGGGTAAAATATGTGTTCAGTTCTGCTGTTGTTGAGATCAACAGAAGGTTTCCCACTGATTTTAATTGGCTAATACACATAGTAGGCAGAATTGTCTCTATTGTACTCGGTGAGAAAAAAAATTGTCTACTGAGAGCATTCTTCACACATATTGTTCAAACCACCTTTAAATACATAAGCTTTTGTGCACTCCACTATTCAGTCATCAAATCAAACTCAGGATATGAATAATTTCTGTCTGCACTGATTATAGACATCTAATTCTGTAATTGCAAGGTTCCACCCAGTGGTGGATGGCTTCCACACTTCTCAAAACTCTCGTGAAAATTCTTCCAATAAAAAAAATCTGGAAAGAATTGCTTTAAAAGATGTACTCTATTTTCAGACGATGTCCAATGCTCAAGCCATACTTATATTTATTGTCCTAGATGCTACACAATGCTACCTATGGCATATGCTTAAATAACATATATTGTGTAGAGGCTGTGCAAACAGCTGGAGACATATAGAGGCAATAATCTTTTCTTACAGATTTCTACCTCTCTTGGTTTAATTTTAGAGATAGATAATGCTCATGTTCTGAACAGTACGTGTTTCTGTAAAAAGCTTACTCATTTTACCTGAGACTTTCAGAACTTGACAAGTTTGGGGCGCTCAGCTCTCACTCATTTTAAGGTAAACAGCATGCCCAAAGACTTTACACTCTTTGAAAGTCTCAAGAAAGAGATACTTCCTTTTTGAGAACATATCCACTAATCTGTGATTTGAAAGAAAATAAACTATTATATAGGCCGGGTTTCTTTGTTGTTATCTTAGGTGTTATAACTGAAACTGATTCTAGCTCACATGATTAACTAAACTAGGTTGGTCATATTCTGCCCTGGAGCATTTAAGTAAAAAAAAAAAAAAAAAAAAAAAAAAAAAAAAACAAGGGCAAACCAAACACACCTTCTTTGTCTACAGAACTCATACAATTAACACATCCTGTTCCTGATTTACAATGGTTAATGAAGTATCTCTGTCTATCCTCACCTTAGGTCCCCCTCTGCTGGTGTCAGCAGATGGAAACTCCACTCCTTTCTTCAGCAATTCTAGATAAACTTCTTTTACTTCACTCACATCCACCGTTCCTTGGAAACCTCGGGCCCATGTCTGGTTTTGAAATAACAGGAACAACAGTCACAGAAATGGACAGTCAGTGGATCAGACAAGTGCTTCTAAAACATGTGGTCCTAAAGGCAGGCTATTCCCTCTATCCACTTCAGCTAACTCCATTCAAAGCAGCAGGAACCACGAAAGCTCCAAATTTACCTCCTCTCCTGCTTGCTAAGTGCAAATACAGAGGGAGCACATATGCCTGGGAAGGGAATATAAAAAGTGGAGGTTGACAGTTTTCCAGTTCCCTCCCTTTGTCTTCCAGTCTGGGCTACACCTGCATGAAATCAGGCACAGGAAGAATTAAGTCTGCTTTAGGAAGAAGTTCCCATGAGCAGTACAGAAATGGGCTACATCATTAAATATTTATCATATAACAGAGACACAAACACTTACTGTTTACTCTAGACTTACCATGATAAAGGTCAAGATTTTCTCCTGCATGTCAATTGGCAGATTGTATCTTGGATTCAGTAGTTTCACCAACTTATCTTTACAGAAATCTTTCTTCACAACTAAGGACTGGAACCTTGGGCCACAGTTCTCTATACACATGTCAAGCAGCTGCACAAACAAAAAGCTTTTGTTACATAGATATTAGGGAAAGACAACTTGACTGCTTTTGTTTAATTTGTTCCAAGGTGTTATGGGGAAGAGTACAAACAGATATGAACAGATTATTGCCAGCTATCTCACTAGAATGTCTGATGAGGTTACTACAGGGAAACAGTAGCTTGCTGTGTGCAGTTATACCTGTGCAATATAAAATGAGATGCATTAGCCAGAGTTACACTTTTTAACAGAGAAGTACGGTCACTCTTGTTTCCATGTCATTGCAGTTACTGAACATACGGGACTTTAACAGCATGAAATCAGTCCATAGTTTAAAAGAATTACTTGTACGGATTTAGTAACAGAATTAAGTCACTGCCTAGCACATAGGTACCCTGGTCTGACAGATTCTGAAGAGCTCTACAAGAGAAGAACATAAGATTACTAATGTCTCTTCTAATCTGCCCTGGGAGAGACTAATGAAAAAATAGGAAAGAACAAATTCAAGAACTCTGAGTACAATTTCTACATGTTTTAAAGGTCACACTGATTTGAAACAGAATAGCTGATTTGTTCCATTTGCCAGATTCATCTTCATTAAAGAACTCTACTTCCAGAACTCTACTTGGAATGCTCAGAGTAGAATCACTGCAAGCAACGTGTCTGCCCTATCAAATACAGTGGTATGTGATAATGGCATAATACTTCTTCCTTGTATACCTCAAGGTGACTGATTACAATTCCCATTTTACAAAAGAGATATCAAAAGCTGTCACTACGTCCTAGTCACTTGCAGTCAGGCCAATACAAGTCTTAATAGGAAACTGGGGTCAGATCAGATGCAGAATCAGGAATAGAACTCATCCTGCCTGGCTCAAATCTGGAGATTGATCACAGGACTATGATGCTCCATGTAGGGAAAAACGGTCACAGTTGTGTTTTTTGCTCTCCGACTTATCTTTACTCTCCCCTCGCAATTGGAATGGGAAGATAGAAAGGTGAAAGCAAAGGGTAGAAATTAACAAAAGTTTTCAAAATTTTATGTATTTCCAGACAAAAATTCCCCTGAATCATGCAACAGACAGGATATCTTCTCAAAAGGATATACAGATTTTAAGGGACACTGCTGTAATCTTGATAAAAGTAGGTTAAATATACTTTCCTATTCAGAGCAGACTATATTTGACTAAGTTGAAATAATTTTAGTAACTCATTTTCTAGCCTCAGGACTTGGGGATTTTTCTCCCAGTGTGATCAGGAACTTATGGGAGAACAGGTTTAAGACCAGAAGAAAATATATTGCTGGAATGAAAACAGGGTAGAACAAAGACACTGGCAGACTGCTGTGCAAAAAACTAACTGAGAGATAATTACAAAAAATCTTGGCTCGTATCATTATTTTTCATTTGAAAGAGTACATGAAACATATGCTAATAAGCCAAGTAATTTGCCTGTGCAGTACTTCAAAGATGGTCTGTGTAAAACATTCTCAACTCAGTGCATGGGAAATTTGGTATGCTACTCCTCTATTATTAATTCCCTACTTAAGGGACTGAGCATTTACCCTCTGAATGAAAGTACTGAACTAATGGGCTAGATCCTCCACTCAATTATGCCAGCCCAGCCCACTCAGAGCGAAACTAAACTGGTGCAGGAAAAAGAATTTGGCTTAATTATTTTTAACTGGACTATTCACGAGCAAGCCACTTTCATGCTAATAACACCTTTAATTAGAATTTCAATATGGTTATTTATCATTGCAAATATGACTTCACCTTTCCAGGCAGTTCCATTGGAATGAACAGATCCAAGGTAGCCAAGTCAACCACTGCTCCACACGGCACAATGGAATCTCAATAGAAACATGTTTTAATAACAGAACTGGCAAATTAACTTCAACCAAACTATTAAACTTCCTCTAAATGACAGGCAGGACCTGAGAACTGTTGGAACTGGCAGAGCTGCTATATTCCAGGCTAGCTGATACCAGACATCCAGGTGAGAAGAGATCTACACAGAGCAAAAAGGGGGGCAAACTGCACAGTCGAAGCCATCTGGTTCACTGGGCAGCAACATAAAGCTAAAATGATAAAGGGCATCTGAACAGAGGTGAAGACAAACTGTAAGGCAGAAACAAAAAGGGGAGAAGTAGGTGGGTATAACAAAGTCAACTACATTCCTTATCAACAGAGACCTCATTCAGAATTCAGTAGACTATCTGCTCATCTAAAGCAGGCAGGTATGGTCCATTAAGCTGGAATGAATGGATGGAGTTTGTGATGGACACTTCTCAGACCTAAGGTGAATGCAAGGACACAGATGCACAGTTTGCTTCTTCCTATTTCTGACTCAAATGGAATAAGTCATTAATTGATCTCAAGGATTACATTCAAATAAACATATACTGATGTCTACCCGGTCAAGTTTTTGAAAGGCAAGATACTATTTCCAAGTGTCACCATTTAAAAGTAACCTGTATGAGCAGTTTTTTCAGCTCTCATTCATCAGTTACAGTGTAGTGGCTATGTAGACTTCATTGAGATTCTGTATTTCAAAAATATTAATTTTTCAGAAGTCTGATTTTTCAAATTACATAAGTACTGAAATATGCATTTCTTCTGCTCCCACTCTATGTCCTTTTTTTTTTCCTCTTTGCCCACATATACCATAAAGTGCAATAAAAGTGATGAGGATGTTTTTGATTGAGGAGCTGGAAAGCATTCACAGTTTTTCGATCCTCTGCTTTGTGAAATGTTAATTTAGCAAAGGAGAATCTGAAGGCCACATTTGCCATGCTAGATTTTTTTTTTACATCTGAAAACTTGCAGAATATTAAAAGGAAAACCAGAAAAAAAGCCTAAGGCAAAAAAAATAAACTCCAAAATTTAAATCTAACCAATGACTTCCTTTAAAATATTTTCTACCAGTGTAGTGCAGAAATGAAACAGTAATTCCACCTTAAATTTCTGCCCACTGCTTTGTATGTAAGAGTGTCTGAGGACACAGGTACAGAAAGGGACATATTCAATAAACTACTTCCCCATGTGCTGTTCAGTTCCTATGATCTTACAGGCATCAGAACTGTGGCACTGCAGTAAATGCTTTGCAAAACCAAGGGAGATCTACAGAGACGACTGACCAGGTGTCTCAGTGTTTACCACGTAAACAGAGTTTACGTATCCAAGGCCTATTAGCAATAAGAAGTCAAATAACACACACATGCTTTGTTGGATTCCTGCCTAAAAATTCTAATCCTCTTCAGATTGCAAAATCACCACTGCCGAGCCTGATCTCTTGGCTTTATCAAAGACTCTGCATGAAGCAACTTCATGGCCTGACACACATACATCTCGATCCGCGTGACTTCACAAACAGCAGGTAACTTCAGTAGATCAGAGTACATGAAGCCACGCCATAGCCAACACATTATACAGCTGGCACTCACCCTTCTTCCTCCAAGTAAACAAATAAGCATCTACAAGCCAGGAGGAAGAAGACACTGTTGAGATTTAACATGTTTCAATGACAGAATCAGTGCTAACACATGCAATCGTGCTACTTCAGATGAACACTTTCACATTTCCCTGTGTGTAGTCTCTGACAATAAGCTCCTTAAGCAGTTTCATTAGAAAGATTAAATTCCAGAATTTCAAGGTTGAGTAAATGAAAGTGGATCAAAGCACATTCCAAGAGAAAAGTGATTTGTAGATCTAGTGCTGCCTTAGTTGTATTAACCTAAGTAAGAGAGACAATTTGATATAGAGTCTCAAAAGCTGGAGGACCCCATTTGCTGTAGGAAATACAGGCAGTAACCTACAGTTCATCAAAAGAGAGCCCTTATTTTTGTAGAAATCTGGGAGAAAAACAATTCTGAAGAGATAAGAGTTGTTTTAGGAGTTGAAAATTATGTTTCTTTTTCCATTTGCAATAATTTGCTATTCCAATCTAAACATTTAAAAAACTGGAAATGAGAATAATTTCATGAAGGCAATCAAGAACATAAAACCAGAAGATATAGCCTACAGGAAGACTGATTAGGTAACAAAGGAGTTAAAAGTAATACATGGTCAGCAATGAGGTCATCAAAGGGAAGGTTTTACACATACTAAACTGACAGGGGAAGTGGTAGAAAAACAGAAAAAGGAAAGGAGCCAGGGACAGAGGGAGAGACAAAGGATGGAATATCTTATGTAAAAACAAAAGCGGGAAGAGTGAGCATTAGAGGAAGGCTGGCACTTATTAAAAAACAAAACAAAACACCAGAAGATTAAGGAACTTGGAGAGAAGAAACCTGCAGTCAGAAAACTGAAGCTGGGCCAAAAGGATGTGATTGCCTGGCAGGCACAGTTACGTGCATACGTATAAGTGGGTGAGAACAGACATGGAGAAAGGGGCCTGGAACAGCAAAGAAACTGCGTGAAAGTGTTGAACTACAAGTCCAACTGAAACCTGGTACACACTCCAGTTGCAAGGAAATACAATGAGTGTCCAGGTCAATGTGATAAAGTTATTCCTTGGATATAGCTGAAACAAGATCCTTCTCCCACCTTTATGTTCTTATGAGCTAAGCTATAATGTCACCTTGGGTATATCTGCAGAGTAAACATCCAAAGAAAGGCTCCTAAGTCTAAGCACTCAGTTATCAGAACTCCAGGTGACTGTGTCAGATATTCATAAAAGGACCTAAGTGCACAAAGATTGTAGGAGAAAGAAAGCAGATCTGATACATACAAGGACTTCAATTACAGCAGAAACTGAGTGTTTCTGTTATGCAAACACATAGAACACACAAAAAGGTGACTCATGAGACAGTGGAGGAGGAAGCCAGGAAAGAAGTACGGAAATGGAATGAGCTGAAGGTATACATCACTATGTTTAACACACTTATCTGCATCTCTAACTTGTCAGAAGACACCTGGGCAATTGCTAAGTAACCTACAATTCGACACTATCAATCACCTATCTTTCTTAATCACTTCTCAGCACGTATTGATATAGATAATGATTTTGCATAACAAATACCAAACCCATGTGTAATAGTACCCAGTATAATCCAGACAGGCCTCTACAACCTCAAAGAAGGAAATGGTGAAGAAAATACCTCTAGACAAATAATGAAAGACACAAATCCCCAACAACTTAAAATACAAATGGCATGATTCTTCTCACAGTTGCACTATTGTTAGTCAAGAGTAATTCCAGTCAGGAACTCTGGACTTATGACAGTGTTAGCAACTTCCTGCTACGGGCTACATTATCAGTGTAGTGGAAAAGAGAGAACTATGTTCACATACTCCAGTAAATCTTAAATTGACTGAAATCACAACACTTCCCCGAACTCTGGGATAGTTCAGAAACAGTCAGGTTCTGGAGGCCAGATTATCTCAAATGAGGATATTTCCAGTCAATCCAACCTTTAGTCATAACATCTGAATCTTATGTGGTTTACCCTGGGCCTTGCTCCCTTGCTTAACTCACCATCGTTACCCTTTCATTCAAGTTTCTCATTTATACGTGGTAACACTCACCTTTACAAAACCGGTATTGCACATTCCATGATGCTGTATACCATGCTTAGTTTAACCAAGATCAGTACCACAAGGTGAGTAATGGAATGGTTAAATGTAGCTTTTAGGTAATATCCCAACCTCCATATCTTTCACAAACAGGTGGGGCACTCACAGAGGGAGTCACTGAAGTAAGAACTACACTACTTTTACACAGTACAAGTTTAAAAAACCAAAACTGCAACAATAAATTTAAGAATTTGCATCATCCAGGACTCTATGGAATGCCAGCAGACCATCTGATCTGCACTGTGGTAGCGCTGTACACGCAAACAACAGACAGAAAACACCACGGAGAGTTGTGTCAGCGATAATTTGCATGCCACCTTATCGTTTAAAATGTTTTCCTTCTTAGTGTCTAATTAATATAAATATAGCTGTACTTACAGACAGGGTAAGCCTGATCTCCTTATGGTTACAGTTTTTGGAAAGCTTTTTCTTTAGCGCTTTAACTGCGTCTTTAGGTCTATGACAAGAAATTAAGTAGAAAACGTTACCAGTGAAGTTAGACTGTTTATCTAGTTCATAACTCTATCCAAGAGCCAAAAATACTGGCCTGAGACACACAAACATATTCATCCCCGTATTTACACCCACATAAAACTAGAGCAATTGCCCCACTGATTTCAGCAAAATCACTTCAGCATTGAGCTAGAGTAACAAAGCCGTGAATCAGGGTTGTTACTGCAGACTGTGCATTACTCCAGAGACTAGTGAAGAGAAATAAAGTTATTCTCCAAAATTATTTCACTGCTGTACAATAGATTTATCTAGCTTTTATTGCTACAAAAGGGAACAGCAATTGCCAGCTGTATCGAGTTGACTGATACTTATTTTTCATGTATGATGCAATTAAAAAATACTCTCCTGGGAATGCTGTCAGGAGTAGGGGTATCTTGGCTAACTTCCAATCTTATAATTGCAGGATGCTTTTAACTCACCTAAGTAATCACCATATATGAATGGACAACCCATCCCACCCTAAAGATAAGGGCATTTCTAGCCCAGTCATTTTGATTTCTATATATACACCCCATATCTTTTAGCTATCTATGCAGGAGGAAAAGGGTGGAAGATGGTATCAAGCTTATCACATGTGGGAAACAGTTTTGCCTGATTAATATGGGCTATCTATAGTGTACAATTATTAGGGCCAGCTCAAGGCTCATGATCAACAAAAACAAGATGTCTTAAAGTTTCTTTAGGATCTCTCTAGCAATAGGCATAAATACGTTTCAATACGAAAAAAAAAAAAAAAACCAACCAAACTTTGTTGAAAATATTTCAAAGTCAATGAAATTAAATGGTTATTTACCATTACTGCATTTTTCAGTTTGAAAAGTTGTTGTAACACCATCAAAAAAAAGGAAGAGATTTCTCTATTTTTCTTAATTCTATGTCATAATGTCATACCCAGTTACACCAGTAGAGCATCAAGTGATGGATGAAAGTACGTGAAAGGAGAAAAAAACATTCTCTTGCAGAAAGCTATACTACTACTATTCCACTCCTGCTTCTTGCTTCTTTCACTGAAGCATCTGGAAATGCTCTGGTCAGGAGCTGGATATTGCATTAAAATAACCATTTGCCTAATTAGATACAGCAGTTCTGCTGTTCCTAGTATCCTGTTACAGACTGTGACTAGTAGTAGTTGCCTAGGAGGAAGTTATAAAGAGTTCCTCTGTAAGCATAAGCTGTGCATAAGAGGAAATAGTTTATTAAAAAAAGCTCTGTTGCATAGAAGCTCCACATAAAAACTAATGCTAAGGGTCAAAGCATGCTGTTGCTTATGGCAAAGAACAGAAGGGAGTCATTACTGACCTTCCAAGCTCTAAGACCCATGGGTGAGAGTGTGGGATCCAAAAAAAATAAAGGAAAAATTGATATTAAAAAAAAAAAAAAATTTGTGCAGAAACTAAGGCATACCTCAGTCTCCCAGAGAAAGCTCTCCAGTCACTGTTAAAATGTGCCACTGATAGCAGTAAGTTCTTACAACTCAATGCTGAAGCAAATCTTGCATAAGAACAAATTTCCTTCTCCTCCTTTTACAGGTGGGAACAAGGAAGCACAAAGCAGCAAGCGGCTGAGCAAACCAGAAAGTGGCTGTTCAGTGCAAGAGGCCACCTCTGTCCTGTGAGCCCTGAGCACATGCTTGATACAATGGATCCCACTGAAGAGAAAGCCAGCCAACACTTCACTCCTGCTGTGAGATAGTTCGGCTGAGAAATTGCATAGGGGGGAACTCCGATGAAGTTAAAGCACAGTGCTGTAAACAGTCTTGTAGGCAGCCAAGTACTCAAGGTCTTTTTCCAGGATAGGTTTTACAGAGCAAAAGGGTATCCATTTAGCTTAACAAGCAGTACAGGTTATACAAAAATACATCAGACTCAGGTGAGAAACCTAGGTTAGCACCTTTCTGTAGCATGCGTCTATGGGGAGGAAGAGCCTACAACACTAATCTCTGGAAGCCCTGATGGCTAAGCAAGGGGCACTGAGACAGGCAAAACTCTTCCCGAGGAACCAACGATACCTGCTCCCTGCTGCTATTTCGTTTCGGGTAACTTCACATACGCTTTGTATGCCGCCTGCTCGATTTGCCTCAAGCAAAGCTACTGCTGCCTCCGAGACGAAAAAGCGGCCGTTCTCACTGCCCACAGATGAAGGGGGCCAGGTCACAGCACTGCCGGTCCCTCTGACACCGGGGTGCCCCCCCTCCCCCGCCCTCCCCGGGACCACAGCCCCCCGCGCCGCTCACCCCTCCTCCGTCGTGTTGATCACGTCGCAGATGTGCATGAACTGTCCCCACTCCTCCGTCTGCAGCGCTCCAAACGTCGCCCGCTCTGAAAGGCCAAGGGGCAGCCGCCGTAGAGCCGGCCGGGGTCCGCCCCCCCCCCACCCCGGCCAAGCCGCGCCGGGCCGGGCCGGGCGGGAAGAGCGGGGAGGCACCGTCCCGCCGCCCCTCACGGCCCGGGCAGCGAGGCGGGTAACGGCGCCCCCCGGCTCCCCTCAGGCGGGCTGCGGGGCAGGGCAGGGCGGGATGCGGCGCCCCCTCGTTACTCACCGACCAGGCTGCCCACGGCGGTGCCGAAAGGATCCTTCGGAGCCTTCCCGAAAGCCATGGCTGCTGCCGGCAGAGTCGCGCGGCCTCTGAGGGGCGGCAGCCCAGCCCAGCCCAGCCCCGTCCCGTCCCGTTCCGTCCCGCCGGATCCGGTCGCTCCCTTCCTGGGACTGGGGCGGAGCCGCCTCCAGGTACCGTCGCGGCTCCTCGTTGCTGTTCGCGGCCGGGCCGGGCGGGCAGCACCGCCCCCGCGGCACCTGCGCGGCCGCGCCGCTTCTGTCCCCACGCAGCGGCGCGGAGGCGCTGAGCGGCGCAGCCCCCCTCGGCCGCGGGCCGGGCCTGGACACGGGCGGCTCAGCCCCGCACCCAGAGCTGGCTGCCCACTGACTTCCACGCGGGATCGCGTAGCCACGTCCTCTTTTTCCTGCTCCTTGGCCAGTATTTAACATGTGCCGGGACCCCCCGCCGCTCATCTCGAAGTCAGAGGTCCCTCAGCCATCTCCTAAATGGAGCTTAGTAGCTGAAACCGCGAGGAACTTGGCATTTCGTTCGGAAAAGCTCAGATCACCTGAGTCCAGCCTACCCAGGGGCTCCAACCTGCCTGCTGACACGTGCGGCTTGGAAACCTACGTTAACTAAAGCAGGAAGGGAAAAAAAACCCCAAACCTGCCCTGCAGCACTCACCCCCACGGGTCTGTTCAGCGGCACTGTGGCAATTTTGTGTTTTCAGGTATTTTGAAGAACCTTTTCTATCAGGACTGACTTTAAAGGACCAGCTTTATGAGAAAAGTGTTAAGATCTTCATTTCAGGTACCAGACCACAGAAAATCAGGCTTTTCAAATGCAGAAAAATAGAACGTGCACTTTTAAACCGATACCTGATGCAATTTGGTGGTTAAATGGATTACACGCACACTATGTGCAAATGTATTTCAAACTTAAGCATCCACTGCTATGAAATCACCGGGGCTGACCACTGCTCCTGCAACATTCATACATGTTTTCTCAAACCTGTATGTTCTTTTCTGTTTCACAGATTTAACAGATACAGATGCCCAGATCTCAGAGAAGCAGGGGAAAAAAAAAAGAAACAACCAGTGCATGTAAGTTACATTCATAAAGTCATCCTTTGTAGGAACCGCTAACATGTTCATCTCACCACATACAAGTTTCTACATGTGGGACTTTCTTGCTACAATTACTATCAATTACTTCCATTGTGTCACTTCTTCACAAGTCTGACTGTATCTCACACCTATACAATACTTAGGAACGAATGTGGCATGAATGAAAATTAAAACCTCAGCTGTAATTTTTGTTGACTGAGAGTTGTAGTTATTTCAGTATCAAACAAATACAGAATCATATTAACTAGCATTTGAGTACAGCTTAATCAGTCATACAGTCAGAACATGATGTAACCAAATAAATTATTTGCCTGACATTAGAACTTCATGAATTAACGGAGCTCTATTTGCACTGATTCTGATGTTCTTTCTCGGATAAACTCCTTTTACTTTCTTTCATAACTCTATGGCCCCATCTACTGGATGGCTTTAACTAACGGCTGGAGAGCACACTTCTGTGTACCTGCAAGTATCTCTACAAGAAGCAAGTTATTACAAGAACTTTTAGGCAAGTTGATTATGTGCAATGAATGCAGGAGCCAAGTATTTTTCTTACTCTTTCTATAGTAAATGGGTGGAGTTCATCATACAGCTTGGTGAGGTTTCATTTGAGACTGTTTCTAATGAATGCATCTCAATTTTCCACATTTCTGTTAGTCTTGTCATTTGGTTATAAGCAAGACATCATCTGTCAAAACAGGAGTTTGTTTATTTATTCTTGGTTGCAGAATTTTGAAAGACATCCTCTAAACTTTGGTGTTTATTTCATTTGTTCTTTAACACCACAACTGGAATAAGGCCCTATTTAAATTAGCCTTTGTTAAACCTGCAATATGAGTCAGTCTTGTTTCAGAGGGCATATTTTATTGAGCTACGCAGGGGAAAAAAATCTGATAAAGCCTTTTTTCATTGGAATGTACTGATTAAAGTTACTCATTGACAACAGCTACTGGTCTAGATCTGTGAACTCCTAGTGAGCATCAGGTTCTGTTTGAAAAAAAGCCTGCCTGACTCTTCAGCCTTCTCTGGACTGGAGTCCTTGGTATTTGAGTTGGTGGCCAGAGTCCCAGGAAAGTCCTACTGCACTCTTTGCAATTTTACTATTATTGCAGGTATAGTATTATATTTAAGTATTACTACTAAGGGATATTTTCTGTCTTTTGCAAGCACATACAGTATGTTATAAAAAGAAAGAAGAGGCTAAATAATTTCTCTTTGAAAAATGTTTTGAAACAAATGTGTTTAGTGGCATAGTTTATGTCTGCGTCTTAAGCTAACATGTATTATACCAACATAAGCAGGCTTGTCAATGCAATTTTATTTGTACTAGAGATTTTGTAATTGACACAGCAATATCAACAATTATAAACCCACATCCCTAATTGCTATAGCTATGCAGAGATTTTTTCAATCTAGTTTTGCTGGTTTAAAAGTTGTATATCATTAATTTAGTTTTTCAGTGCTCACACATTTATCTTATTTAGTTTTCAGTCCTATTTTCAAGGAATCACACACACAGCACACTGAGTGAAATACTTAAACAGATCTCATATTAATAAGCTGATTTATGATATTGACTTGCACCTGCTGTTATTTGTTATATGAAAATTATAAACCATGGTGGAGATTTTTGCTTTAGTGTGAAAATGAGAGAGATTCTTATTATTCAACAGAGATCGGGTGAGGAGTTGCAAAGTATTCCCTCCTCTATCTCCCAAGAGCTGTATTTACTCTCAGAGTCTTCACCAGAAGTCTATTTCAGTGTGACTCTTCCTTGTTATCCAGTACAACAAAGATACAATCAGCGGGATTCTCACTGTAGCTCATTAGACCAGATGCTGGTTATGGCCTGTGCTGGTAGCTCAACTTGAACAAACAGCTAGAGGGCTAAATCAAATCCCTTCTGCATCATCTCCATTAGCTCACTGCCTTCAGATAACAGCAAACCTAATCAGGAGCTATTTGGGCAAATTAAATTAATGTTTGGTACCCTGTCTCACTAAGAACACAGAATATCTAATAAGAATATCTATTTAAGTAATTACTATTTTTTTTTCCTTTAAATCTAAACTCTGTTATGTTAGCAGCGTATTTAATTTGCCTGTGTAGAAAAGGGGAACAAATATCCCAGTGAAGGAGGGAGGTGTCTGTGGCCTGCAGAGGGCAATCTTGTTCAACGAATCTCATTTTTCATGTGGTCGCTACTGGAAGTGAAGGATGGTTTATCGAAAAGGCAATAACCTATCAGCCATATTGGGTTTTCTCATCTGTACGGTGTAGTTCAGATGCAGCTCTCTAGCATTATAATGTTTTCTTGTCATTTGAAAATTTTTAAAAAATTACATCTCTGTATATGCAATGCAAGCTCTCAAAAGGTAGGAGGGGGTAGGGGATGTAGTATTTTTCAGGGCTGACAAGTGGATGACAGATTTTCTCACTCTCTGTTCTGTGCTGCATTTCCTGGACCTCACAGCCTCAGAACACTGTCACTGCCCTGGAACTTTAATGTGAAGTTGAACAAATCTGTATTTCTCCCCCTTCTAAAACTTTGAGAATTTGAAGTGAAAAACATTTTAATAACACACCATGGGTGCCACAGCTAATTTGAAAGTAAAACCATGTGTACCTTGTTTTACATAAGGCTAAGTGTAAAATCTGTCAGAAATAAGTATTTTGCAACTTTTTTTTTTTTTTTTAAAAGATTTTGCATATTGCTTCCCTCTGGGCTTCTACCCTCACAATGTGGTGTTAATCCAAAAGCTTTCCTGTCTATCATCCCTTTCCTTTCAGGAAACAATCCTCCTTTTTCCCTGGATCAAGGCTGGAGATAAATATTTTGTTGTATATTGAGGAAACTTACCTAGCCTTTTCTCAAGTTCACCTTCTCAGAGACAAAGATGCATCATCCAATTCCCTCAGCTTCCCTCCAGAGGTGTATTTTCCTGCAATGGATTTCAGATTTATAAAGAAACAATGAAATCATTATTATACTGCAAAATATTGTAAGTCTTGACTCAACCTGTATGAGGTTAATTATTAAATATACCTTATCCACTGGAAAGTAGAGCCCTCTGCTTGAATCTCTCAGGAAAACCTATAAAGAAATAAAAAACTCCCTGAATCTTAAATTACAGGAATTGTAGATGGTTTTCCCATGAATGGGATGTGACTGCTATATATACACTGCTGCGTAAAGAGCAAGCTCAAAATGGAAAATAAGGTATAAACTCAGTAATTCAGATTTATAGCAAACTAGCATATGAGAAGCTGGGAACTCTTCTATCATCTTGCCTGCAATGGAAAATGGCAAATAACTGCTTCACATTTAAGCTGACAATGAAGAATATATGAATTGGCCAGACATTACTTTATATCAGAGGCTATTTAAAGAAGTTTATTTCATAGGAAATCCTTTGTGAATTTGGACCATACTAAAACAGGAATGCCTTCTGAGTTACCATAACACTTTTTTTCTCTGTGATACACAGCAGGACATTCATATTACATATGGCATACATTACTGTGTGCTACAAGTTCAGTTTAATTTTGGTTTCAAATTCTTGAAGTTCATTATAAAAATCTTTCATATCTCACTCTTAGCACCAAGATAAATTTCTTTGCCTTCAATGAACAAACTTGAAAAATATTGTGATATTAATTGGTGCAGTTTCTAAAAGTAAAAAAATACTTGATGAGTGATGAGGTCTTCAGATATATGTTTTCATCTATAAGTGTGCTGAAATGTGATATAACAACAAATATTTTTGTCTGTTGTTTTAAAACAAAAAGTAAAAAAAAACAATCCCCAAATCCTTAGGTATCAAGTATGTGGTATAAGAATCCTTTCAAAAGCTGCAGGAATCAACCTGCATCAACCTGAACCAAGCTGATATTTTCAGTACCAGGAACAATCTTAATTATTTGGGCACTATTGCAATTATCAGGGTAGAAAGCAATCCTGGAAGAAAGTAAAATCCTCAACCTTTGCACATTAGCAGCAGGTATGGCCTTTGCTGAGAAGGTAATTTTTCTCTTTGTGACACTCCCACTGCCACTTGAAGTGCAAAACAGCTTTAGGCAAGAGCTTAGTTCAGCACTGTTTCTTCTCATTTTCTTAGTATTTGACAAACAGTGATAACTAAAACCAGATTCTTTAAAAACACAAATTTAAAGAAAATAGTTTTCAGGCAATGTGTCCTGATTAAATAATTTCATCAATATTTGATTGCCCACAAATAGGCATACTGGCTACTGGAACAAATATCCAAAAGCTTCATAGTTAAATCATGAGCTGGTAGCTCTGTGTCATCCACAGAGCCCTGGTTCAAATCCAAGCCTCCTCCAACTAATGTAATGCCATGCCGCTCACATGGCTATCTCCTGTCCTAATTAACCAGGAGTCTCAGCTGAGCTCTCTGCTGGATTTTAATTACAGAGTTATTAATTCATGGGGAAAAAAATGACAGATGTTTCAGGTTGGTTGTAGCAAATTAAAAGACAGGTGCTTGGCATAAAAACTCAGAAATGATTAAACAAATGACTTATGGATGTTTAGCTCTTTTACAGTGAGCAGTGTACATAGTACCATTTAGTATATTGTAGCACAGGGTGACTTCTCAGGATAAAAATAACAATAGCAACAGATTTTGCTCTGTCTAGTTTTTAAAGGCAAAGAGGCTTATAAATCTGTGTTCTTAATTTGGCTTATAGCTTTTGCTGGGTTTACTCCTCTTTCCTCTAAAAATAAAATCCAGTATTTTCTTAGGTTGTTAGTTTAAAAAAAATTGCGTGATGCCAAGGTAAATAATGAAACTAGTTGGTTATGCTACAATTCTTGTTACTCAAACTGAGCATATATATAACATGACTAATTTTCATCTCATAAGGGACAACAAATGTCATAATTTTATTAATAACTTCAATGGCTTGATAAAGCGGCTTAGAAAAATGTTAGCTCACATCAAATAAACGCACTGCAGAAAACACAGGCATGGCCTGAAAAGCTACGAGGGTCAATATTTTAAGGAAAGCCAGAGGAATCCAGTGCCACGATTTTGAGCTCTCCATCAATTTTGCTGTTCCACAGGAGTCTTTATCTAAAGTCTCAGCAAGTCTCATCTATCATGAAGGTATACACAGTCTCTTAGTTGAACTGAGGAAACGGTCTTTCAGTAGACAGTTGGTTATTAAAGAGGGTTATTTGGATACAGGTTCTCTGTCTCTGTTTCGGTGTTTTTCTGCTAGGGAAGGAAATGTTGCAGGGTTTGCGTGTTCCGGTTTGTTTTTTTTTGTTTTTTTTTGTTTTTTTTAACTGAACACACATGCAATTTATGGTACAGTTCTTTTCAGAATGAGCCATTTTGTATTTTTTTCACATGTTAGTATCATATAAAAAATGACAAAGCGTTTTGCCCATGTGAGGACTTCCGTACTGTTTTTGTTTTTTCCTTAATGAGAGTACAGTTCAAACTACACTTCTCATCCCAGTCACTCAAAAAATTATTCAAAACCAAAAATCACTAGATTTCACTTTGAGAATGCAGAATCAGATCCACTGACAATTCCAGAACTAGAATTGAATGAAAGCAGAATCCCAGGAATGGTTTTGATTTTGACAAATCAGTATTCACTTATCAGAGGTGTTTTGTTAGAAAGATCTCCCAGCAGCTGCAGATTTTGCCACACATTAATTGCCTCAGAGCTAGGAAATCAAAAAAAAAAACCTAAATGAAACATCTTTCCAATTGTGGAGACAGAACTATGGGGACCTACCAAAAGACCCACTTCAAAGGCAGTCATTTTCCTACTGTCAGAATGGAGGATGTAGAGAAAATTTTGCCAACTGCTATGTATCTGCCAGTCAGTAGAAGAAACAAATACATGCAGATTTTAATGCTGTAACTGAATGAAAGCTGAAGAATATCTTTCCCTGTTGCTAAGGGAAGCAAACGTTCATCCTGTTTCGTAATCTGAACACAGAAACAAAGTCTGCCCATGTTTGGACTGAGCCCTCTTCTAAGGAAGAAAGTATTCAGATTTCTTGTACTTCCACCACACTTCTGCACAGTTAGTGACTGCTGCCTGTTGTGTGTGGCTCTGATCTGCGGGGCATCCGCACAGTTGGAGCTAATAGATTAATGCACGTGGCCTAAACGGAGATTTATGGCATTGTCACCTCTGTGTTATGCTAAGCCTCGAGTACTGTGGAGCAGGGGAATCATACACTTTTCTCATGGAGTTCAGACTCTTTCTTTTCATTGCAGTGCACTGGATTTTGCAGCATGTATATAAACCAAACAGGTTGTACAGTGACCTGCCATGGAGCCTGAGCTCACTGTAATTAAGTTCAGTAAGGAGAGAAATTGCAGAAGGTACATCCCCTGTATCAGGATGGAGCAGGGTGAAATTATTGCTGGTTGCTCCTCTGAAACTTAAGATAAGAAAATCTCTGTTCAGAGTTGTAAACCTCAAAATATACCCACTGTTTTGGCTGCATCTCCACACTGATATTTTTGGCAAACATTTCTGTGCAGTACATTTTACCCAGGGAGCTGGAGCACTGGCATTTGCAAGGCTATGCAGCTACCAGTAATTTAATGCTGTGTGAAACAATTCTCATTAAGACTAAAAGGTACAGTTCACACACTTCAGGAATCCCACTGGTAGTTCCAAAAGCAGAGAACAATTTGGGATGCACTGTGCATGCTCACTCTGACAGCACATGTCCTGTAGGCAAACTGGAAATTTCAGCTTGTCCATACTTGAGTTTTTACCACAGCTGTCACTGGGTAATGATGCATCAATGTCAGCAATGTAGGAATTTTTTACTGAAATAATCAATGAAGTAGAAGTAAAAATTATTTGAACTGTTTGCTGTGAAGACAGCTGTGAGGAAGAGGGTCCAAGAATTCCTTTCTCCACCATGATCAATATGTCAGAGGTCTTCCTATAGTAGACTGTTATACCAAGTCTGTTGCTGCTTACTGATGTGGTTACTTCTGAAAATGAGCAAGAGTTCTTCCATCTTTTCTACTAATTCAGGACATGAATTTTTCCTTGCAAATATACTCATTTATATGCACTCCCTACTTCTGATCTCGTGAGCGGAAAGACTGCTAAATTGTACACATACATCTGCTTGAAAAAATGCATGAAATTCAGAGCCGAACTATACTTTTGACCTCTCAGCTTAGAAGAATCATAATCCTTGGCTTTGCACTGATGCTTTGTGAAAAACATTGCTGAATTTTAGCATGAAAGCAGTCTTCATGAAGCCAAGCTAGAATCCAGCCAACGTAAACTCAGTTCCTGCACTGTCACGATCCATGTTTGTTCTGGCTAACCACTGAACAACAGTCCTGGCAGGGAGAAGAAGGACCAGCAGTATTTGCATTGCCTATAGAAGTAGGTGTCAGAGGTCATAGGGAGAGGGGAAAATGAGCAACTCATTACACACGTGCTGGATAGTGCAAATGCCTGCTCAGGACCACCAGTTTAGTCAGGAATTCCCTGCCTGAACAATCCCCGTTACAGAGACAGGGAATGCCTAGCAGAGTTCATGCTGATCTTGGTAGGAACTTTGTGCAATTTAACAGCACATACAATGAATAAGGAAAATAGCTGCAGAGCAGTAACTGTTTCTGCCTTTTCTGCTTGTCTTGTACAGAAGGACCAGTTTAAGATGACAGGAGCTCTCCCACACATGCTTTCTTCTATGCAAAGCTTAATGCCAGGAGTTATCAACAGTTCAGTGCAGGTTGTTCTCATCTCTAGGGACAATGCAAAAGTCATTGTCTTTTGGCAGTCCGACTTAAAGGACCATTTGGGATCTAGCCATAAGTAACTCAACTGTAAATTGCCACGCTTCTCTCAAAGTGAGATTTTGTGTCAGAAAGTGTTCCTAATTAGTCAGAGTGGATATCGATACCTGTGCTTAGTCAAATGTGAAGAGGGGAAAAAGATGAGGCTGAAGAAAATGTTGTCAACCTTCAGAGTAACAGAGAACAAATACTAACTTTTCAGTTCATGGTAAGATGTCATTTGACAAAGCAGTATCCTGAAGGTGGGAAGCATGAAACTTGTTCCCTGATGTACTACGTGCATGCTCACACATTCACCTTCCTTAGATACTTGCTCTGTGGAAATTCTGCAGAATTTGCCCCCAAACTTTTCTCTAAATTTGCAGAAGGCCCACCATACTTTTCTCATTTGATTTAATGTTTTCTCCTACTTGTTTCTCATTTTCTTTTGGCCTCTAAAATTGTTACCAGACCCACTTCTCCACCCTTTCTTATGACAGAATTGTTCCCTAAAATGTTTTCCATCCACTTATTCCTGGAACTGTGTCCACAATAAAGATTTCTTCCATCATGAACTGAAACACAAAGCTACAAAAAGGGCGCTGACATCACTGCTCACTTGACCACTTGCTTACAGAGAATATACATCCTGTATTTGCATCACTGCTATGAAGGTACCTATTCTGCAGTCTTGTCTGCAGGGCAACATATAGTCTGGCACATCTCCATACAATGGCCCCCCAGACAGCTCTACCTGTATGGATCAGAGATCAGACTGTTAACTCTGAAGAGCTCAAACCTTCCCACCATACTCACTTATAATGCACTCTGGTGCTCAAATTCTCAGCAATTATAAATGACAGCATCTGTTAATTTTAGCTACTTCTATGGTCCCCATTGCTACAGTAACTGAATGCTTTATACTCTTTAGTGCATTTACCTTCCGATTCCATATTGAGGTGGTGAAGCAACAATAGAAAGATTAAATGTTAGAGTCATTAATTTATCCAAAGTCCCTCTTTTGATGCCTAGTTCGAGAGATCTGATGCTTGAAACATGCTCTCAGCTGTGGCTTGACCAGAGGCTGGAAAATTTTGTTCCCATGCCTGCCCACAAAGTCTTTTGTCATGACTGAACTGAATAGCTTGGCCCCTAATTCACACCTATCTTCGGCGGTAAGAAGCTAGGTGCTCTGCTATTATGTAAGCAGTACCAGAGGATTCTTATTGAAAGTATGTAGGATTATGCCTTCTTTCATAGAAATGGCTTCCTAAGGCCATATAGAAATTATGTGAGGATGTTGAGGGTGCCTCCTTATGTCTGGCCACTGTGGGTTTTATTTTGCATTCCATTTAATGAGCCTTGCTCTCCTTACGCATCCTGTAGGAAGTCTGAACATCGTCAGGATTTGAACTTTGTTCAGTGCCTGTAAACTCTGTTTTTTCGTCTAGATATAAGGAATTTGCCCAAGATTCCACAAGAGATCTGTGGTGAATTAGGGAATTGAGCGTAAGCCTCTTATATCTTAGAGTAGCAGCCTGACTGTTGCTTTCAGAAGAGCTTCACTACATTACACCAGCTAAGTGTCTGGCTCAATCACTATTCTGTGGATTACCAGAGGGCAGATTAACTGGAGTCTATTGAATTTTTAAAACATAAAATAAATACTTGCTATAAGCTCTTAACAGGTTTCTCCTAGCAAGGTTTTGAGGAATTTCCAACACTGTCTTAATTCTCTATCTACATATGTGCAGAGGAATTGACAGTACATGTACCTGCACAGTAGTAGAGCAAAGCCTCACAACGTTACTTAAGGTTAATCAAAAGTAATTCCTGACATTCCAAATAAATGATGTTTTCCATTGCTATACACAAATGCACTGAAATATAGTTAGCATTTCATCTGCTAAGCAAGAATAACCTCAGCCCCTTTCAATTTGGAATTCTCTAACCACACATGGACGATAAGATGTGCGTTTACCATCAATTTTCTGATTTTGTGGGGAATGAGGGCTGAAAGCAAGGCAGATGGAGCCTCTCATGCAGTGGCTTGTTACTTACAATTTCTTTACTGTGAGTTCGTGCCTACCCCTCAGCTGAGCCAAATCCGTACTCAGCTGCATCTGGTAATACAACACTCACAGCTCAAGGTCACTAGCTCTAAATTGGTGCTTCTTTTTAACTGGTCTCACTTGAATGGTAATAAGCTTCAAGTAGCGCTTAGTCTTAGCTTTGATTCAGTTAACAGTGCACTATCATCTCGTGAACAGGATACCTGAGCTGCAGTTAGACTCTTGCTGTTCCTTTTGCTCAAATCAATGGCAGAAAATATGCAAAACTGTGCAATATTGACAGCAGACTTCTGAATATAGATATATGTTTACCTACACACCAGAAAGGTGATCACTAGTTTCTCAGTGTTTCACATCACTTCTAGTTTTTCAGTATATCCTGTGCCAATGGAATACAGATATAATAAAGGAAATTAATTCCACTGCCACAACCTGAAAGAGCAAAGCAATGGCAATAGGCGTAATGGCATAGATGCAGTGCACAGCATGCTGGCAAGCTGCAATCCTGAGACTGTTCCCATGGAAGACAAAAAAAGTCTTTCCTTTGCTCTTCTTTAAATCCTTTTATTTGTGAGGCCTAAAGGCAAGCCCAGTAAAATATGGCTAATTAAACCTCTGATCTTTAACCATTGTGTGGCTGGTGTAGCCTTCACATACAATATCACACAGCGTAGCTGCTACAAGTAACATCCTAATAACCTGCTAGTATTCATTAACAGCTGCTAGAGGGAATTGGTTTCGAAGCCTCTCTGTTTAACACAGACCAAGACCTTTAAGTCTGCATACTGAAACCATTTTTAAAAACTCAGCTCAATTGCAAAGTGAAAGAGCTAAACCCTATGAGGAAACCGTAATGACCTTTGCTGGTATATAGTTTGCTTTGCCCAAGGATGTTTAATTTCTTGATTCAGTCAGTCATTTTGGACAATTCACAGTTTGGCAAGCTGTTTGTCATTTCCCTCATTCTTACGAACACTGTTAATATTTAGCTATCAGTTGAGTCAGTCTTTACTCCCCTGTAATTTTTTTCAGTTCTTTCTATATTTCTAATGACTGATTGTAAATATACATTCCACAGAATGACTGATTTTATATTTTTACCCCGAAAATCTTGGTGCTTAGTCTTTTGCTTTTTAAAAGGAAACTTACTGTGTGTTTCTTTTTGATTAGGACCATGATGTTGTCAATCGAACCTCTACAAAAGTCATTCAGTACTCTCTCTACATAACCAAATAAAAATGTGTTACTTAATGTGTACTTTATTTAATGCAGAATATATTATTTCTAGTCAATGCATATTTCTGTAGATGTGGGAAGCACTGCTGTACCTCATAGGAGCTACAGCTCAGATGCTCGCAAGTTCCTACTCTGTGGATGGAAGTGTCTTTGGACTGTCTTTATCAAGAGAAATCACAGCTTTTCCTCAGGATGAGGCATCACATGAAATCATGGGATATCCATAACCTTGATAATATGGAAAGCTCTTAAATCTTTCAGTATTATCAATGATTTTCCAAATATTTCTCTACACTGCTGGCATCAAGGTAAGAACAACAGACACTAGCTACTAAAGAATATTTTAGGCTGACTGGCAAAGCATTAGCAACTATAATCCTATTGAGCAGCATGTCCTTCTTCTCTTTTAATGCATAGGGACTAGCACCAAGTATAGATGCATCTGACTCATAATCAGAAATTATATTTAATGCACAAAAATTACTTACCAGGACCCTGTTAAAACAGAAATAGTGCAATGCAGGTTATAAAACCAGGATGAAGGAGCCAGGAATCTTGGGGTCTTGCTTCTGGCTTTCAAGCTGTCTTGCTATGGTCTCAGGAAAAAAAAAAAGAAAAAGAATCACTCACCTCTGTGTCCTGTAATTTACTCATCTGAAAAAATGAGATAACTTCACTGATCTACCTCACAGGCACTGTGTGAGACTTCAGTAATATTTGTGAAACTATACAGTGATCTCTTGGCAAGAAGTGTTCTAACAGAGCATAAATGTCAAAGACTACTTTCAAATCAGGCAGGTTTTGGTGTGAACGAAAAGTGTGTACCAGACTGACATGGATGGTGCTGTAGTTATTTCCACTGTGATGACTCTTTTATTGTTTCATCTCTTTTATGGCCTATTTCATGGCCTATTTTGATGAGTTAGCATCGCCTAATACTTCTCATTTTCCCTCCAAAATTTCATGTGTCGTCCTCGCCCTGCTCACATTTTTTCCTCACAAACTGCTCATGAATTGCCTTGGCAGTAAGACAGTAAAGTGATAAGTACTCCTAGAATATGGCTTATGGTTCACTGGACATCAGCAAATGCTGTCAAAGCTGATAACCTTCAGCTGGGAAGGTGACAGTAGTTTCACTCATGCAGTCATTAACCTACTGTACGGCATGTGTTATAGTTTTATAGAGTGGAGCCAGGCTAACAGCATGCTCAGATTGGCAAAGACAGGCTAGGCCACTGTCAGGAAATTTTATTCATGAAGGTGACCTATATTTTTAAAAGTGTACAAATATCACATGTCAGATTTGCATCAGTGACTAATATGTGCATAATTCAGGTGAGATCGCACAGAGATGACCAAGCATGGCATCTTTGGATGTGCAATGATGAAATATAAGCAACTCATGTTATCAACTGCATTAAAAAAAAAAGCTGAACGCAGTTTTAAAATATGGCCTTAAAACTCTCAATTTTTGCATATGAAGCTCCTATCCATTCTGTAGCATGTTCCAGAGAGAGACATCTTTGCTAGTACAGGGAACCTGAGACAGATCTGCATTATTCCCCTCTGAGTGCAAAAATATCTTCAAGCAATATCTGAAAAAACTCATTTAAATGCTCTGTGAATACAGCCCTTCCCAAAGGCCAAGATCTATTCATGTATTTTGGATGATCTTCAGCTAGAAAACCATGCAGCTAATGCACCCGTCTTACCACGTACAGGATTTAATCAAAACAAAAAAAAAAAAAAAAAAAAAAGAAGAGAGATAAGCTGAAAAAGCCAGCCTACAGCTTCTAACCTAGATTCATGCTTTTAAATAAAGATGGTCTGAGTATGTTCTTATTACCCAATTCCAACAACAGCTAAGGTTCAAATGAAGAGCCAGAGTATTTTCTTAGGGATGCTTAACATTATATTGTCTCTTTTTCACCTTTCTGGTAAAATCTCTTAAAAATATCAAACATCAGCTTCATGGAGAATGCTTTGTTTTCTTTTGCTGTGAGAATGGATGCAAGGATTTCAAAGGTTATAAGTTACGAGCTGATATTACAGGTGCTTTACCCAAGAACTGGCAAAGTTCAAGCTCAGACTAGATATCAGGTTATTAAAGATTCTCCAACAGCTACCATAGCTTAGGCAGGATGTGTGAGTGAACACAGTTTAGTTTCCCTTTCTTTCCTGAAATATAATTTGCTTACCCTACTGCTATCACATACTATATTAAATAATGTCTTTCTTTTATTAATGACAGCTATTTTCTGAGCTTCTTAAACTTTTCTAAATTTTCTTAGCACAAACACTGTTCATTTAATTTCTTATCCTGAGACTGATAACAGGGTTTCTATATAAATGAACATTCATGATCAAAGAGCAACTCTGTATCATAAACAAATAGCTTAACCTAATTAAGCTCAAACACTTCCGCAAAAGCTTAAAAAAAAATTGGTTGTAATTGGAGCTCCATTCAGGTTCAGCTGACTTCATATTTTTAGTTTGTTTGGCATTTTTTTCCTTTCAGAGCTTTCCATAAACAAAACATTTTGACAGTGTTGCTTTCCTGGGAAAAATGTTGGTGGTGCTGAAAATTCAAATTTCCAAAAGAAATGCAGTTCTAATTGCTCATTTTTACAGTTCTTGTAATTCTCATGAAATGTGCACACCAAATGCAGTTCTAATTGGCACCTGACTGTTTCACAACTGTGTAATAGTTGTGTGCATACAAGTCAGCAGAACCGAGTTGGTGCCCATCGCGTGCTGAAACCCCAGTAACTCTGTGCATATCTGAAATGCAACTGCATGTATTCTTCTTATCAAACTCATTTACAAAGTAAGGGTTTGGTTTTGAGGACTAAAATGGAAATCCCTTTAGCATCATTTGATGCCACTGTCTTAAACTATGCTGTTTGTCAAGCATGTTCAAGAGTGGTACACATTACTCCAGCCACACGATACCTTCTTCATTTTCAGTGCATGTTGTTGGTTCCTTATGGAAAATTACTATTTAGGCTGAGATTATCAGACACTAAGATTTTAGTATCTAATTTATGATCTCACTCTCTACGTCCATTTTAAAAGTGTTATGGAAAACTTTTCTTAAGTATTTATAGATTAAAAACCACCAAGTTAGAAGGATTGATCATTTCCTTAGATTGAATTCTGGGGTGACTTACAATAACATTACACCTGTATCCTTTACTTACTCAAGTCAGTTGTTTTAAAATTACAGAAACACCTGTGGATGGTAAAATGGCACAGAAAAAGAAATCTCTTTATTGAAACATAAATTATCTTAACATTAGAAGGAATAAATATTTTGTAATCTATACAGAATTGTGTATTTCCCTCATCATCACCATAAAAACTGAATACTTTCTAGCAGAGTTTTAAACATCATGATTATTGTCTGTTATGTTATCTGGTCTCTTCTTCTGTAGTGAACGATTTCCCATTTTTCATAAGCTTTTAATTCTATTGATTTTTAATTTCATAATTAAAACAATTTGCTGTTTGACTAGCTGTAGAATTTTCATGAGGAGATAGTGATTTTCCGAATGCTCTTCACTTTTTATATCTGTTCTGCACTCAAATATCAAAATACAAGCTGTGATTGGTGTGTGGATAAATGTATGAGTAACTCTACTATAATGTATACCTATTAGGAATATTTTTTGAAAAATAATTTCAAATTCTTATCTACTAGTAATCCTGTATAACTGTTAACAATAAATTTTGTTCTTTGCATATCCATGCTTGTAAAAGTTTAGTATACCGATGATTACTGAAGGCCTTAATTGAAACAAATTCATGTATGTATTTCAACAAATATTTTTGTTCTCCAATACTCAATTTTTTCAATCTTCATAATTTCTTTTCCATTTCACGAGAAGAAAGTTTTCAGTGAAATTTATTTTAATAATTGGAAAGTATTAGAAGTACTAAACCAGATTATATGTAAATTACATAAACTTCTGATTCTGACTGTGTTTAACAGGTTAAATGTTCTGTCTTTGCCACTTGCAAGGTTAAGCGCTCAAAATGGGACATGCTGGTGTGTAGGTCATATAATTCACAGCAAGTGGTACTCAGCAAACCAAATGGAAGATCTTTATTAAAATCTGTAACATACAACTTTAACACTCAAATTATAAGGGAACCACTTGAAAAGAGCTAAAGGCTATTTTCAGGTTCAATGTATTCACTCTGCTCTCAACAGTGATCAAAGTTTGGAAATTCGCATGTCTTGGACTGGTGTGAGAGCTAAGTTGGAAGAGCTGCAAAAACACTATTATACGCCCAAACTACAGCAGTTTCATAATTGGAGTCTTACACCTGTGAACGGGCAAGCAGCTGCTTGCATTGCACAGCTCTCAGTAGGTTTACATCGTTGCATTTGTAAGGGTTAAAAGTTAGTGTCATGAATCTGAACACTAAGACAAATTACACTTCCATTTTCTATGTAAAGTTTTCTAACCAAAGTAGTTATTTTTTAATTGGTGAGTATTACTTTAAAATGAGACACAAGATTGTGAGGTTTTTTTGCAGGGATATTTCAGTCATTGTCAATCCCTCCCAATAAGTTCATGCCTGCCTTTGTTCCATATATTATTATTTTTTTATCTTGAATTTTCTTGAGTTTACTGATACTGTCTTTTCCTAATCTATCCTGAAAGCCATGCAAAGTCTATAAAGTTAGGTCCGAAACATATTGAGCCTTGGGGTGACACACTAAAAAAGGGGTGGTTTTCTTTGATTTCAAAAAGACCACCTTTGTATGTGTAACTATTACACTTAAACAACTGTAGTGAAAGCCCTTGACCAAAACAACCACACCACCCTGCATTGCGATTTCTCCTCTGTCGGTCACTGAAACGACCTTGGTTTAATTACCTGCATCTCAATGAGTGAATCTACACAGAAAGTGACGGTTAATTAATGAAGGATCATTTCTTACTTTAAACCCATCAGGCAGTGGCTGACAAGCAAGTCCGGTCCTTGCAGTATTATCCTATATCTCATTAGAAATGGTCACATTGATATGCGAGCTCGGGTCTAGAAAAGGAACAGGACAGCTTGTTAATGAAGAGAAGTGATGGTACACTTGCAAAAAATTTGAACACCTGTATAGGAGTCCATTATCACTAATGTTGATGAACTTCAATTTTTTCCACTAGCTTCTTAATTTCAAAATAGTTCAATTTACTCCTTTTAAACTTACCAAACTTAAAAGTTTTCCACCCAGAGGTTTCTGTAGTTTTTCTACCTGAATGAATCTGGCTAAATTTAACAAAATAATTAGATCCTCTCTCATATATTTGTGTAGCTGTCACAAAACCCACTCAGGTTGCATCATTTTAAATCTGGTGGCTACAAGAATTCATACTCTTGACTCGTGCTTCTAGATCTCCGAGGGAATCCTTCCCAGGAGCGCACTGCTATGTTTTAAAGCTCGATGCCGCACCTCGTGGTGTCCAGCAAACCATCCACAGGCAGGGCTGAACCAGCCTTTCCATTAGGAGTGCCTTCTCATACACTCAAGAAAGTTATTTTACAGCTCTATAAAGGAGAAAAGCATCGAAGCAAACTGTGGAGGGTCTTATTGTTATGCTGTCATCCCTGTAGGTAAATCAGTGATTAAATAACACTTACTTTCAGCTACAACACATTGAGCAATGTGCCACAGGACCAGGCCTCCTAATCTACTGCTGCTCTTGTCTCCAGCAAACCACACATTCTTACTGTGAAAGTTTTAACTTTGGTCATTAGAGGTTTTAGGGTTTTGCTCCAAAAACAAAAACATAGTTTACAGTGGATATGACAATAAGGTGAAACTTGGAGTTGCACTAAGACTTGAACACTGACATCCTTAATGTGGAGCAGCCTGTGGGTGTAAAATACCCTCAAAGTGCACTGAAGGCCAAAACAAAAATCCAGAAAATAAGAACTGGAGAAAGACAGTTTCTCAAAGCAGCTGAAACCAAAGTTCAGAAGTTTTACTGGGAGCCCTAAAAGCCCTCTGTACTTATGCTTGTAAAGAGATGGACATACACCGCACATAAACCTTTTATTTCCAGTCATTCATATTGTTGGTATAAAGTAGCATGTTCATGATTTTAGAAAAACAATTCCAGTTTGTTTATTTTGAAGGCCATGGTGAAGAATCTATTTCTAAGACAATAAACAGCATCTTACATCTGGCTATTGCTTAGTATGATGGTGGTAATTTAGTCCTATGTCACTTGGAAATTTTCTAAACATAAAGTGAGACTCAGTTTACACAGAAAGGCTTTTAAAAGACATTTGCAGACAGATAGATTATGCCTGCAGTGATTAGTAGCTCTCTTAACACATTGGATTGCAAAGATCAAACCAGAACCTATTTCAGCGTAGGACCTTCCCTTCAAAAGGCAATACCCCACTAGAATAAAGAGCATTTCTAGGCACTGTAACCAGATCAAAGGGATCCAGCTTCACCTATGAAACCATCTTTGGGCATTTGAGGGTTCAAAGCCCTGATGCTTTGAGGTCAGAAGGTGTTTTCCTTTTTTTTAACCGGGGAGTCAGGCTGGATTCATAACTACCTAGAGTGCCAGCACTAGGCAAATGTTTGCCAATTTTCACATAATTGACAAGTTTTCCAACTACAGAAGTGGTCAGAGAGGCAAGCACTTCTTACACTGGTGAACAAAGAACATATCATACCAGGGGTTTGCTTGCTTCTGTGTCTTGACTATATTTGATCTTGCAAACATTACAGATTTTGGCTGCCTTGCAGTTTGTGAGGAAAACATTGTTTCTTTGCTTTAGGTCATAATATGCTCTTCAGCATCTTGCAATTCCTCTAACTTTTTTGAATGTCTTGCCTTCTTAGTCTTATCCACTGATTAAGAAATAATAACAAAACAAGCCTAAAAATGTTGATCTTTTTTCATCATCACTTTTGAAGGTTTACATAAATGAAGGTGTGACTGAGTTTAGAGGTAAAACTTTTCTTTAATACACAACATAAAACAATTTTTTAAAAAAGATTGAAATGGTAAATTGCTCCCACCTTAAGAGGAAGATGTCTTGTGTGATCATGCTTGTGTCTTTTTTATATGAAGAAATATTAAGAATTGTTTCTGGTTTGGGCACGCACGTGCCAGAATTTAACTCATCACACTTCTATGTTTTCAAATACCAGGAAAAAAAAAAAGATATAAAGATGATATGAAAAGTTTTCTGCAACTGTGAAACAGAGCTCATTTACGTTTGCAATTTTCTATTAATTTACTACTAGAATTCATTTTGCATTTATTCAGTCCTCTAATGGCTTAAAACTGTGTCTTTGGTCTTTACACATTTGTGATCTCAGTCATGTCAAGTTTTTTCATCTACTTTATGTTCATTTATTTTAACTTTTAGTGGTCTTCTATGCAATTCTTTATCCCTTTTATTACAAGAAATTTTATAATGCCCTAGAGCTTTGTTAGTCAGCTGCTACAAGGTTCTTAACTTTAGTTAATTTATTCTTTCACTTTTCACTTTCAGATATGGAGCATGCTTTAATATTTTGGTTTTGAATATGAAAGAAACTTTTACTAAGTAGGTATATTGCATTGGTAGATCTTTATTTCATTTCAACAGTAGCGTTTAGGTATCCTGCTAGCTACAGAATGTTTCATTTTACATAATGATTTTAATTTTTTTTGTAATATAATTTAAACTTTATTAAAATATTGCTAATATAGCAATCATAACATTGCTAGGTAGTTTTACTAAATAATTATTGCAAGAATGTCCTTTTTCATTGTAAAACCTGATATTTTTGGTTGCTTATTACATTAACAAATCCTAAGAAATGGCAGTTTGCTTATTGTACTGGGTTTGTCTGGGATAGAGTTAATTTTCTTCACAGTAGCTAGTATGGGGCTGTGTTTTGGATTTGTGCTGAAACCACTGTTGATAACACGGGGTTGTTCAGTTACTGCTGGGCAGTACTTAAACAGAGTGGAGGCCTTTTCTGCTCCTCACCCCACCTCACCAGTGAATGGCTGGGGAGGTGTCGTGGTTTAGGCCTGGTTGGCAGCCAACCAAATGCAGCAGCTCTCTCTCCCTTCCCCTCTGGCAATGAGAAGGGACAGAGAGCCAGGCTTGGGGTTCAAGATAGGACTGGGATGGGGAAAAATCCCCCTTTTATGATCATGAGCAAAAGGCAGACTCGTTAGGGGAAGAAAAAAAAGAACATACATTTATTACAGACACTAACAACACATAACAGAGTAGAACAGTGAGAAGCATTGCCACATCTTGAGAACATCTTCTCCCCACCCCTCCCTTCTTCCCGGGATCAGCTCTGCTCCCGATATCTCTACCTCCTCCCCCAGTGGCGCAGGGGCAGGGAATGGGGGGTGCAGTCAGCGCTGCCACTTCCTTCATCTTCGGTGAGGGGAGTGTCCGGAATTTGTTCCTCCTGCTCCATTGTGGTCCCCCTCTCACAGCAGACAGTCCTCCACAACTTTCTCCTACCTGAATTCCTCCCATGGGCCGCAGCGTTCCCCACACTGCTCCGTCATGGGTCACTAACTTCCTCCGACTGGATTCCCTCCCACGGCTTCAGCCCTTCCCGAGCTGCTCCAGCGTGGGACTCCCCCGCATGCTGCAATCCTCCCAACACTGAATTACATCAGCGGGGCTACCTTTTCCCCTGAGACCCCGGCCTTCTTTGGGCACAGAACCTTGATCATCTGAGCAGGAGCAACAGGCCATAAATCAATGTCTGCTCCACCGTAGATCTCCATGGGAGGCAGGGGGGGGCCGCCCTGCCGTCTCACCACAGGATACAGGGGGATCTCTGCTCCGGCACACCTCCCCCCTCCTTTCTTCCTCCGTTCCTCCACTGACCTTGGTGTTCATGCAGCTGCAGCGACTCCTCCTCACAAGTCCCACTGCACGTCACCATGTCCCTTCTTAAATACGTTATCGCAGAGGCACAGCTGATTGGCTCAATTTCCCAAACAGAAGTGGAGCTGACTTGGAGCTGGGGGAGCTTCGAGAAGCTTATCCCAGGGGGCTGCCCCGATAGCCCCCTCCCCTGCCACCAAAAAACTCCACCACTCACTCAACCCAGGACAGGAGGCACAAAGAGCTGGGTGGGGACACAGTGGGGACAGCTGACCCCACCTGACCCCAGGGATATCCCAGCCCATACGGGGTCATGCTCAGCGTATAGAGCTGGGGGAAGGAGGAGGAAGGGGGGACGTTCGGAGTGATGCCATTCGTCTTCCCAAGTCACCGTTACGCGTGCTGGAGCCCGGCTGTCCTGGGGATGGCTGAGCCCCTGCCTGGGATAGGAGGTGGGGAATGAATCCCTTGTTTTGTTTTGCTTGCGTGCACAGCTTTTGCTTTACTTGTTAAACTGTCGTTATCTCAACCCACGAGTTTTCTCACTTTTACTCTTCTGATTCTCTCCCCCATCCCGATGTGGGGGGAGTGAGCGAGCAGCTGTGTGGGGCTTGAGTTGTCAGCTAGGGTTAAACCATGGCACTTATGTACAGAAAAATAAAGGGGAAACCACTAAAAGTATCACTTACCTTAATTTTACATGATTATTCCAATCACATCTTGTATCCCCATCAAGTGACGTAATGCCGGCTGCTCTTCCAATTTGGGTAGTTCCCACAGGAATTCGTTAAACCCCTGCAGTGATGTTATTATCCAAGAGTTTCGTATTTTTATCTTTCAGAAGTAATTATTTGCATTCCCAGCCAGAGAGCAAAGCTTGGAAATCTAAATGCTAGTCTCCAACTTGAAAAGGCTAATGAAAACCTAAATATTACAAGGAGGAAAGAAACCCCAACTGTTAATTTCTATTTTTAATTCCCTTTATTCTAAAGTTTATATTTAAATTATCGTTGGTCTGACTCACATTATACTTGGAGCGGGAACACTACATAAATATAAGAAGTATCAAACTCAGAGAGAGAAATTACGAATTTGTTTGGGACCTATATCGGGACCTAATTTGAAATCCATTAAAATGAAGGCAAAGACTTAATTTTGTTGGAAACCTTTGTAGTCCCTGACGAAATGGCCAGCTTAGAAAGATTAAAAATATAAAACGTGCTTTCTACATAATGTTTTTTACTCTTAAACATCACCAAGCATTATACTGTGCCCTTTGATTTGTAATCTGTCTTAAATCTCTGTTCATATTCCTCTTCTTCCTCTTACTTTTTTGACATTAAAGTACTTTTATTTAGCTCATTTAAATCATCATATCAGTGCTTTCAGCAGTGTGTCACTTTTTAAGATGCTTTACGAAACAAACACAGATGATGCCCTGGCCCAGAAAAGGTTGCGCCCTCATCAGACACGAGCCCAGACACAAGTGAGGGTTGGCTAAAGATCTGCACAAGCTCTGTGCACCATTTTTATCCCATATCTGCTCAGCTGTACATGACAGCCAGTCAGCCTGTGCAGCTCCCATCTATGGTTTACTAACAGGGATGAAAGATCTGGAAAGGAAAAAGTGAAAGCTGAACCACAGAGAATAAAGGTGATATTAGAGAAAGACTAGGTATCAGCTTAACTGAATTGCCCAAGATTAAACATGATCAGATTCTTCAGTCTCATTGAAGAAGCATGTTTTGAAGAGAGAGGCTCAAGGGAGAAGAGGTTGGAGGTGTATGAAAGCTGCAGCTCAAATGGTGCTGTAACATATCCAGCTCTAAATGTCATGGCCTAGCTCCAAACGTTATTATGAACACAATACTGACAGGCTTATTTGCCTTCTGTGTCTTCAGAGTGTGCAGAGTTCACATTGTCAAACCTTTTCTTTTATGGAGAGCTACAAAGCAATATCCTACTTCTATTCTTAGGTGAAAGTCTCTGACAAAACCTGGGCTACGGCAACCCAGGCCCAAAAAAGTTTCTTGATAAAACCATGGCAGGTAGTTGAGCTCTGTGTTGAATGGAGAAGATGCAAAAGTTAATATCTGAAAAAAAAAGACAAAAGTCATGACCAGACAAATGACTAAACTTGAACAGATGGAGAACAGGTAGCAAAAGAAAGGTAAGGAAGAAGAGCTAAGCCAAATCAAACCATCATCAAAGTAAGAAAAAAAGGCAATCCTACCCCCTTCTGGTATGGTGATGAGTGAATATGAACAAGAAGGAATCTGAACACTGGTGTAAAATAAATGTTCAGCTGAAGGCTAGAAAGTGATTGCAAAGGAGTCCTCAGTGTCAGAGGTCAGACATGGGCATCTTTGCATAAGTGCTTAGATGAACTGCATCCCTACCCTTCTGAATAAGGGTGGCAGAAGTTATCATAGGAGAATAAGAGAGGAGAACAATCAAATTCAACATGACAAGTGTTTTTAGCAGCAGGTGAATAAGATCAGTTATTGAAATAGCAAATTTATTGCCAACATTGAGAAAATTAGATAAAAATGTAGGGTCTGAAGAGCCTCATTCATAACAGATATGACACAAGCTGGAGTAAACACAGAAAACTGTTAACTTTACATGTCAATAAATAATTGAAATAGTATATAAGAGAACAAAATGGCTTGGCATGGTTTTGACTATTCAGCATCATAAACAGAGTACTAATACCATACAGCTCTGCTCATAAATTTGTATTTCGGACTATTCAGAACAATATACTTGAGAATTTTCAAACTAGTTGCATGCTGCATGACTGTAAAATCATCATGCTTATGGTACTAACTGAAGTAAAAATTTTAGGAAGGAAGCTGGAAAAAAAAGTAACTCCACATGATTGTAAGTGAGGGGAAAAAGTCCCAGTTAGCAACTTAAGCTGAACTATATTATCAGAAATACAGATAGAAGAGAAAGGTATGCAAAGAAACTTCGTTAGAAAAAAAAAAAAATCAGTGAAAGTCTTTTAACTAACCGTAGTAGTCAGTTCATCAGTACTAACATCCTTCATGTGCTACATGAAGTAATTCAACAACTGGGATCTGTGGTTTAAATTCCTATTTCACCTGATTATAGTGGTGTAAATTTGAATGTACATTCAATGGGATGTATTAACTTCACACCTTCAGCATTGGTGGAAAAATGACAAGGAATCCATGAGAGGATGTTCATATTCTAATGCACTCGACAAGAAATGATCTAAATGAAAGCAGCAATGCCAAACAGCTAGAAGCTTTGGGAAGTTCAGCACTTTTCACCGGGGTCCTGCAATATCCTCATACATAAGAAGTCAGTTCCCGTCGAAATGTGTGCTCCACAGGCTGAGGCAGGTACATCTTCAGGAATGACATTTACTATTACCAGATCAGTATATTCTGTTCAAAGGTATGCTTATTTCACTTCTGTTTTCTTCATTTAGCTCTCATTATGCTTAAACTATGTTTAGCGTAAGTAACTTTTGTAAATCTATTCCTGAAAGGTATAATGACCCCTGAGTTTTGGCCTCAGAGTCACAGTTCACCTTTCAAAGAAAATTATTTAAAAGACTTAAGGGTATAACCCCTGAATTGAACAGTAGATGAAGCAATGGGAAGTTGGACTGGTAAGGATCAGGTGGAGCAACCATCTATTCACTGGTTGTATACACATTGATTTGAGGCATATTCGTATAACATAAAGATGTGCTGGAAGTCCTTTTTCTGGCATCTGAAAAAAACTTGCATGGGGGGAAACTCGTGTGGGAAAAACTTGTGTGAAAAAAACTCAAGTGGAGAAAAATTCATGTGGGGGGGACTTGCATAGGAGAAACTTGTGTGGGGAAAACTCACGTGGAAAAAGCTTGCATGGAAAAAACCTCACATTGGGCAGAAGTTGTGTGGAAAAAACCTTGCATGGAAAAACTTGTGTGGGAAAAAGCCTCGCGTAAACAGAGTGTGAGCTCTGTGTGACCAATGACAGTCCCTGTGAAGACACCTTGACTCTTTTTCAGAATCACGGCAAGACCTTTCGGCTACCCTTTCCTCTTTGTCCCATGGGGTCATACCCACGCTGGAGTCCTCACACACCTCCGGCCACAGCCAGCAGCAACATATTACTCAAAAGGGCTTGGGCACACATCTACTGCCACTAGCTACTACTATGAATTTTGTCCATTTATTCTGATTTTAGGTTATACCTACTTGTCTTTTTAAATAGAAAGTAAGTATATGGACCGTGATACAGTGTTTTCTGCCTGCTTTCAGTTCTTGTTAATGTCTTCAAGGTGCTATGGAAATAATGATGATTTTAGCCCCTAGATTTTAGGGAATAAGGACCAATCATAAGGTATCAAATGCTCAACACTTCTCTTCCCTCTAAGTGTTGCTTGAAAACAAAGAACAACTTTTTATTTCAAAACAAATTTCCATTTAGAAAGACCTGTATTTATGGACAGAAAAATGCTAAAATTAAAAGTAACATCTCAAATTGATCCTATTCCACAAGAGACATGAAAATGCTCCAATTCAGAATAAAAAACAACTGCTGGAAAACAAGGAGTCTAAAAATCCGTCAGTGTGGAGATCTCTACATGTTCAGAGCCAGCTTGGCTTTGGAACTGAAGAGAGCCTTGCTGCATTTACAGCCGGTACTGAGAAGTAAGCCTGGAGTGTATGCCAAGTGATGCACAGATGCAGCTTCTGTGTTGCTTCTGGGACTCAAACTGGCATCGTCACGCGGAGCTGTGCAGGTCTGTGTACGTGGAACAGAGCGTGTCAGAGATCTCTGATGCACCATGTAAACATACCCAAGACATCTGCATCTTTATCTTGACTCTAGAGAGTTAATTTGATGAAGAAACAACTGAAAATAGCCAAAAAGCAGAAAATATCTGTGGAACTGGACATGGTTTTCAGTCTTATAGTAGTTAGTGTTGCTCAAAGCAAGATTTGTAATATATTAACCCTTACTGGCTAAAGGCAACTGGTTTTGCTCACCTGGGGCAGATTTTATGTCAAGATCAAGTTACTTTAGATCTCAATAACTGTGTGTTTCCTTTAGAATGTTTGCACTATGCTGGTCTCCTATTTTCCTTAATATTGCCTACATGGTTACAGAGTGTGGGACCAGGAGGATGGAGGAAGGGAAAATCCCACAAACTTGAAAGGAGTTAGGGACTGTATTCATGTTACCACATTTTCCCTGTGGCACAGAGAGTGATCTTCTATTTCTGACTCCCATCCCCAGTACTTACTGAAGAAACAAACCATGCCTGTGAGATCTTAGTCATGTATATTAGAGCAGTACTGAAAATTTCTAAGGTGAGGAAAATGGTATTAGGATCTCTAAAAAAGAGAACAGAACAGGAGCTGAAGTTGCAAGAGGTTGCAGGGGCAGCAGGGATGAACTTTAAGACCAGACTGGCAAAAATCCACTTATAGTGACAAGTTTAAACTGCACTAAACTAAGTGGGGGCTCTTCCAGTTCTAGCCTAGAGATGGACCACAGGGGCAGACACCTGTTTTCCCCTTGGCATAAAAGGATTAATATTGCTTCTGCTTTACCCCTGGTTTTAGTTCTGCAGAAGTACTGAAAGGGCAAATTCAGCTTCGCTAGAGAAACAATAAGAATTTAGCAACAGAGTTCATACAGAAAGGTAATGAAAGAGCAAACTGTTTCAAGTTGTAAATTTATTTGAAGCATATTTGAAACACATACGTAATTTTTATCTAACCTACAATATCCCACAAAAAAAAAAAAGAAAAACTTTTCTGCAAAATTTCTAGGTGGTTGCACAGAAAAAAAAAATATATCCAAGCAGCTGACCAGCAGGAGAAGAATGAGGTCAGACACATTTGAATAATTCACAATGGAAAGGAACCACCTCCTGATTTAATAACAAAGACTAGAAACATCACATTTAATTTCAGACCTCCTTGTTTCAATCAACTCTGCTTTTCTTCTATACACATCCCTTCCTCTGAGGGCTTTCCTGCTAAGAGTCTGCATCAGCAGCTTGGGTTTAAGTTTGCATCAAGCTGGTTTTTATAGTAGTAAGCACACTTGGAGGTTACAAAGACACAGTGTGTTTTTTGCTGCCTTGGATATCATTCACAACAAATGATTTATAGCTGCACTTTAAAAAAAAAATTAAATCAGTACAAGCTTTAAATAGTTCAGGTCTTAAAAAGGAGTGAAGTGATTCTATTCCAAGGTTTTGGCACAAAACCTAGTTGTGAGTCAGGTAAGCCGAAAAATTACTACATCTCAATTTTTTGAAAATGTTTTCAATGACTTATTGAGACTTTAGCCTTCAGTCTCAGTGAATTTGAAAGCTGCTGTGTTAAATTATCCACATAAAACAGGATGTGCTGAATTAATTTCATATTAGAACACAAGCTCCATTATTGATAGGGCTACAAACCCTCAGGCTGACCGTTTTACTTGCTCAAAAATCTAATTCAGATTGCCCTGAAATTTAATTTGCCACATGGAGGCAATGGATAAAGTAAGTATTCCAAATTTTGGCTAATATATTTTAAAGATCTTGGTATTTCCTCTCCATGATTCCAAGAAAAACACACAGCAAAATATAACACTGAACAAAATCCTCTACTAAGATTGACACCAAAGTTACTGATTTTTTTGGTATATATTTAGGTAATCTACCTGGAGTTTTCATTACACCTTAAAAAAGTTTCACATGGATCCCCAGAACCTGAGAGGTCTTCTGCAAGATCTCACCTTCAGGTAATAAAAACTGGAACATCAGATTCTTTTACTAATTCCTTTTCTATAAGCAGTGTGTTTTGTATTGCTGCAGAGAAGATCTAGTCAGCCAAATCTTTGACAGAGTTTGCCGCTGTAGCAGAATTGCTGTTAAAAATGTTTGTGTGGTGTTTTTTTTTTTTTTTCCTAACTGGAAACAGGCACACATTAGACCCCTTTCATATGTTTTGTTGCCTTCTCTATTAGGATTAACCTTCTCAAATATCCACCTCTGTCACATCCATCAGATATCTTGCTTTCCATGGCCCAATTTTCTTTTTTTCTCCTAGCATTGATCTGGATTTCAGCTCAGCTCTTGCCAAGCATAGCTGCCATTCTCACATAATACTAATGCTGCTTCTGGAGAGAGCTCAAAAACCCTACTATTTTTTTTGCTCATGTGCCTTCCTTGCTTGCTTTACTTTCTTCCTTCTGTTCACCCACTGATCTATCCACATACAGACACTTAGCTTTACAGGGAAAACCCAGTCTTGGCAAGGACAGGAATAATGCCTATATAATCACTAAATGGGGACTAGGAACCAGAAGTTTTAGAAGGCAGGCCTGAGATTGGAGTCTGCAGAGTATTAATGGCATTGGACTTGGTACCTGCACTCCAGCCTGCTCAATAGAGATGGATGGGCAGCTCTGGTGGGAGATGCAGAATGCCTGTGAGATGGTACTTAACTTAATCATGAAGACTTAAGTCAGCATTCACCTTTTCACAAACCTTTCTTTGCAGAAATCACGAGTGCAGTTGACAAAATTTGTCCTAGGTATTTCTTCTGTAGATAAACCAGAGGGGAAGGCAGGGTTAATTATATTGCCCTAAGCCACAGAAATTCTCTTACGCTTTTCAATAACATCTCAGTTGTCTTGGGCTGTTAAATACTATTCACAGGTGCTCTCACGCTGATTCTTTGGAAGGGGGTGTTGGAGATGCTTAGCTTGTGCTGTGGCAGTCACATCGGTGTTTGCAGAAAAGGCAGGAGTTTGCCTTTCTAACCTATGCCTCAGCTTAATGATGGTGATAGAAAGTGGATCACTATTGGCCAGACAATGTGCATATATCCCTCATAACTCTTTTTCTAATTGTGATAAATCCTCCTTAAATTAGCTTTAAAATGCCAGTGCCTTAAACATTCCCTGTTCCTGTTTTGTCTCATGGGATGATGATGTTTTTCCGGCACCAGGAATTACTATTTAATAACTTGGCTATTTAACCAAGATTAAAGTGAGGGCTTGTAGAGATCATATGTACATTAATATTATTATAAACAGATCCCCTTCCAGAAATATAATGAAATTTTCAGAGGACCACTGTGTCAACAGCAGCAGCAGAATCATAGAAAGTAATTTTTTATAGTGCTGCATGTAGGGAAGAAGTCTTGGCTTGAATACTCTTTGTAATTTAAAAAAAGGATTGTAAGTCCAAACAGCAGCAGTACCAAGCAATTAATGAAATTAGTCTTTTGGGATGGCTCAGTGTACACTCTTAAATATGTTGAAAATTAGCCACAACTCCTTAAGGAGTCTACTTGGAACAAAAGTGAAATTTAAATCCTGACTTTAATATAATAATGTGGAATAAATCTTAAGACTGCTGGTGCACAAGTTCTCTCAACTCATTTGGTTTGGGTTGGGTTTTTTTAGTATTTCAAGTTAACATTTTACTTTGTGCACATGTTTCTTTATGTCTTTATTACATTCAGTTTAATATTTTATTCCTCCTAATATTGTTTCAAATATAATAAGTTTAAGTATCATAATCTCCCTGGGTGATGACAGATAAAACAGAAGTGAGCTGCATGCAGTACAAAATCTAGTTCAAAGCAGCCGGGAACAGTCTTGTATTGCTGCAAGCAACAGCAGCCCATGTCTCCAGCTGATACCTTTGCAGAGAAAGGCGGGAGGTTTTTGGGTGTCCCTGGGAGGAGCTGTTCTGCAGCATCACTCTAAACTGCTTGAGTAGCATTTACAGTGGAAGAACAGAGAAAAATCCAGCCACTTTTTTTGAACCAAATTAATGAACTGTCATTTGGAATTTGTGGTGCTTACTGACCTTTTGAAACTGTTCCCCAAGTAGCTACAGGAGGATTTAACAAGCAGATCTAGACGGAGCTGTGCTGCTGCCCAAGAACTGTAGTCATCAGAGCACTTCTGCTGCCCAGGAGGCAGGGGTTTCTGCTTGTGTTACATGAAGATGCCCTGTTACAACCATACAAGACTCTTCCAAACATCCTTAAAGAGGGATACTTTTTAGAAAAAGAGATTAAATTCTTTGTGTCCTTTCCTTTTTCTGTATGGCTTATAATGTCCTAACTACAACAGACTGGCCACTTCCCAGTGCTTCATTAAAATGAGTCTCTTTGTTTCATTAACATCTGTCAGACATGGTTTATTCCTTTTGCTTTCATCCTGCCTCTGGAGAGCACTGTGTGAGACATGGAGTGCTCTGTTCTACTTGCATGGGGTGCATGTGGTTTTGGTTTGTTTTTTGTTTTGTTTTTTTTACCCACTGCTCTGTACTCAGTGAAGAAAAGAGTAATTCAGAGATGCCTGGTAGGTTTTGATAGGGAAGATGGAAAGGTTTGTGGTAGTCATTTACTCTCAGTACTTTGCTTTGCAGCCTCAGACCAGGAGCCCAAAAAGCTCTGCCTCCTGCACCAGAGAGGTGAAATTGCCTTGTATCAGAGAAGGATGTGTCAGGAGGACAAATTCACTCAGGTGAAATTCTCAGGTCCAGGAGCTCAGGATATTTTGCAAGTCATAGCATTGTCTTGCAGTAGTAAAACTAAATATTTTTATGGCTACTGAAAAAAGCTGGGTGTAATGATGAAATATCATAAAAGTTAATAACACAGCAGTGCAAAGCCAATTTCAGGTAGAGAATTGGACCCTGCCTAGACTGATAGTCTTCACTTAAAGAGCAGAATTTTGTTTGATTCAAATGCTACTGATAATGAACTTTGTTTGGCTTATCTGTAAAAGAAACAGAAGTTAGAGGAAAGACAGAGAAATTTTTGCCTAAGATCAGATGCTCATCCATATGCCAAGGGCCAAACACCTTTCCAAAACAGATGAAGCAGCAGTTGTATTTATTAAGAGCTTACTTTATCAGTTTACTTTTTACTTGCATAATGTTGAGTATTGCTTTGAGGTGGCATCTCCATTTGACAAATCTGATGAATGTTTGACTGGTTGAAAACCAAAGATGGCTCTCACAGGCCACGAGAATATGTGAATTTCATATCTTTCTTTGGCTACACTGAAGTGGCAATCCTGTGCTTGAGAAACACCCTGTATTGATTGAGGAGTGTAAAGAGAAGGGCCTTAGAACTGGGAAGTAATGTTGGAAGGAAATGGGTATAATTAACTGAGTATTGAGCAAGACAAAATAAACTATTTGTGAAAGCAAGGCCTAGAAAGATGTACTGCCCACACATGGGCTGTGGTGAGCTCCACTGTTGGACAAGAAAGGCAGCTCTAACTTGGACTTTAAGGAAGCATGTGCTTTCTCTAAGGAAAATCTTTGCAAGTCATTGCTAAGGTGGCTTATTTCCACAGAGCAAAAAATTAAAAAAAAAGCCAAACCATCCTTGTTTTCTATCTTTCCTCGTCTAATTTAGGTCTGTGACAGATCCAAGTAGTCTTTCTTTTTTCCCATTACCTCTCAAATCCCAAGAAGGCTAGAGTACTGAACTGGTGTATGTGGTAAGTTTGGTACTAGAGACTGCTTCTACTATATAAACCAGGGTGAAATTATCTTGCAGTATTTCAGACTATGACCTTTTAAGTAGACAGACCCAATGATTTTCAGTCAATGCTCCCTCTGCTTGATTTAGAAGCCCATTCAGAAGGTAAAAAGGCCAGTTCATTGTGGCAACTCATTATTCCACTGTGCTGCTACATCCTGATAGATAACAAATCTGACCTTTGCTACAGAAATAGGTTGTTGTGGGCAGTAAAAGTTCACTTTGAGTGACACCACGAATGCTAACTCTCCTGTAGACAAAGACAGCATGGGGGCAGAATATGCAATCAATGCTCCATCTTGAGGAGCTTGCTGAAAATCTGTATGAAAAAACCTACGTTGTCTTCCTATTTTGACGGCCAGGACTGAGCTCATGAGTCTCAGGCCTTAGTTTAGTGTCCTGAGCCCAGAAAAAAGTTACTTAATTTTTGCTTAATGAAGTGAGGATCAGTTGAAATTTAAAAAATGCAGTGAGCTCCTTCTTAGACCTAGAAATGCATTGGCCCCATTCTTGGTGCCAATATTAAAATTATGCTCTTGAAATTCTGGCTCCAGCTGATGATGGTGAGCACTTAAAGTGGAGCTGTAACTATATGGTAAATTTAGCCCTGAAAAAGATGTGCGAATAAGTTTATGAGGAATGCACTAATTATGGCAATGTTCAGTGCTTCCTTGTTCAGAAAATTAATTCCAAGCATAAAAACTGATTCTTGATATTTTTCAACGCATCAGTTTTATTCTAATGCCACCTGACTTGATATAATGAGATACTATTTTTCTCAGGACTTTTTTTCAGTCAGGCAATTGAACAAAATCTTGTATAATCCATTTTACAAGGTTTGATAGGTGAAACAATAATATTATCCAATACTTATCAGAGTCCAGAACATATAAGCTCACAAAAAGTATTTATCTGTTCCTCATTTAGCATTCTACTAAATCAAGGTACTTCTATTCCCTGGCTTCCAAGTGAAAAAAAAACCAAAAACCCTGATGAAGCCATCTGAAGTGTGACCACTTGCAACCTGCAAGAACTGATGTCCCGGAGATATGGCTCTCCAGCTGAAGACTGTGCTGGCCACCATTGTCCGGAGATGGCAGTAACAATGCTGGTGCCATCTGCAGACCTCTTACTGCTTCACTGAAAGCTTCTTTATTAGTGAATGTTGACATCACCTCAGCAGTGATCTAAAACCCCAATATACAGAAACTCCTCAGCAAATGAAAGATTCTCCCTAAGAGAAAGGTCTTTGGAATTCTGGAAATAATTATTGTGTTTCAATCTTTAAGGCTTGTGTGACTACTTGAAAGTTTTTTGGCTGCAATTCCACTTCAGAATCAGATGGTATTTTCAATGACACACATCAACGGTCTCTATCTTTTTATACCAGCTGAAGATCTGGTCAAATAATGTTCTTCATGCTCCACCATTTAGGCTTTTTTTTTTTTTATTATTTTTATCTGAAAAATCTGTTGTTTTGTGAACAGCTGAAACACTAAAGCTTAATTTCTAGGAATCTCTGCCTTGAAGTTTGGCTCTTGTTCGGAACCTGCAATGGCTAATGAGGGTGGTGCTTGTATGGCAGGGTTGGCTTAGTGGGAAGCAAATGGCATCAAAAAGCCAAAATACTGAAACCCCACAATTATTTTTAAAAACTACATCCTTAATGGCCACAAGACTCAGGACAGTTATCCTCCCTGATACAGTGTTGAGTTGCTCATTAAGCACTGGTAATTAGAGTACCCCTGCTGCCTTGTTATAGTACTGATAAAAAACTATTAACTTGGCATCCTCCCAGAACAGCTTATTTCAGGAAAGTTCCTCCTCCTAGACTTTCTGTTGTGAACAATCCCTTTTAATGTGCTGACTCAGATACTGCTTTAAGGCCAGTTTCTTTGGAAAAGAAAAGAAACAAAAAAAGATGAGAAGGCACCTATTTTGTGGAATTTTTAGCACTTAAAGTTCACTTGCTCACAGCTGTAAGATGCTGTATGACTAGACCCACAGACAACAAGGCAGAACTTTCAGAAGTGTAACAGTGATTTAGGAACTCAAATCCCATCAGTGCTCAATGGGGCTCTGTTCCTAACAGACACCTGGAAACCCAGCCTCACCGACTGCCCTGGTAAACTTGCCAAAACTCCTCTCTGAAGCAAGATGTACATTAATTTTGTAGGTTAATGCTTAGTGCCCCTGAGGTTCCACTAGAAATGACTTTTAAAAACTAATGCCATCAGCAAGAGGATCCAGTAAGAAACAGGCATATTTGCAACACTTCTTTCCTCCTAATAAATCCCCTGTAATGAGACATTTTATTGCCTGGGCTGACCTTACTCTTTCTTCTGAAGCTGCACGGCAACCACAAGCTTAGAGCCTGATTACAAGAGGAATATTTTTTCCAAAACGCCTTTTCGTAAGTTAACACCAAGTTAACTAAGAGCGTGTATAATCCTTTGCTGCTTTCACCTAGTTGACACCAGAGGAATGGCTGCATGAGATCTGACGGGTAAAATATCAGATTTGAAATGTCTCATCTCTCTAGCTATAACCACGCTCCAAATCTAACTTGGGTTGTATCTCGCCATTTAGTTATGCATGTTTCAAACTTCCTTTATTTATTTCCTAGAGCTCATCAAATCTTAGAACTTCGATTTTGCAAAATATGTCTAAACACATATTAATCTATGTTGAAACAAAAACACAAGCAAAACTCACAAATGTCCTGGAAATAAAAGAAACTGGGTATGGAAAACTGTTGTTTGGTATATCATTTTATACTTTTGTCCTCTTGCATATTTTTATATTGTTTTATGCCAAGCCAGTAGCAGTGATTCATTATATGAAATTGGAACATTATAGATTCAATACGGAAGCATTTGTCTTAGTGACAGGAAAGGATCCTTTAGGTCACTGAGCCACTTCCCTGCAACTGCAGGAAATTGCATAAAAGGCACATGAGCTAGAAATATCCCCAGAAGCTTAACTCCATTCAGCTGTGTACTTCTGGATTTACAAACCCCTGACTATCCCACAATAAAATGAAAGCTGTCAGAGGTAAAGAAAAGCCTCAAAAGCTAATCTATGCTGTAAATCTATGCTATAAAACACAGCCCAGAAGCACTGACAGTGCACTAGGTCCTGGCACTGGCACAGACTTTTTGAGGTTCCATAAAACAAATATTCTAATCACAAATGTCTGGTGAGCAGAAAAGCCCAAACTTATGGACAAGACATTAATGTCCATGTGTGTTGTCTTCTCTGAAGGGTCATTTAAAAAATGAAAATCCCTTGCAGCCTTTGTCACCCAAGCTCCAGTGACATCAGTTCCCTCCCTGCTATTGTATACTGCACTATGAACTTGAAAATATTGCTTCATGTCTCCATGAGTGACACCTGGGGCTGCATGCATGCCATCTGATGCACATGGGAGTGAAAGGAGTTCCCTAAAAGTAAAAGATGGCAACATCAGTTCCTATTCTCGCAGCAGGCCAAGCCATAAGAAGAACTTACTGTGTTGGAAAGGATTGTAATATAAATAAGACTATGGTACCATTATTTTTATTCCTGTGATATTCTGTAAATGAATTGGCCATAGACATTTTACTGTGTGTGATTAGAGTCTTATTAATCCAAATGAAAGAACAATAAAGGCTTTCAGAGAGGATATCAAAGAGTAGATGTGAAATATATAAAGGCAGGAGCTAGACAGTACAAAATCTAACTGCTTTGAGGCTATGCAAATAGCCAAGAAAAGTGGGTTTGTATTGACTACAGATATTCTTGCAGTGGCATAACTGAATTGGAAAATGCTCTGAGGTATCCCAAGAGATTAGATTCTACAGAACTATTTGGGATCATGAAAGAATCTGGAACATAAAATCTTTCAGAAAGTACCAAAAATTCAGTGACTTTGAGAGTTTACCTCTTTATCCAGAATAACTAACATGAAGATGGAGATAAGAAAAAAAGATGGAAAGCAAATTGCAAAACACTGGCTAAGCAGGAGGAATGGTATCAAATCTTTATGTTCTTTGTCAAATTTCCATGTAATCTCCAATAAGGAAAAAACACACCTTTCAAGTGTCCAGAATTAAGTTACATCATTGATTTCTAGATGGTGGCTATCAAGAAGAGTCATACTATTTTAAACTAAGTATCATCTCAATATCAAGCTTTGCTTAGCAACCTTCAAAGAACAGCAGATCACCTGGTGGAGATATGTTGCTTACCTGAAAATGCCCTCCCATGCTCTCAGAGCATCAGATGCACTTCAGCGGTACAGAAGATGTCCTTGTACAAAAGCTGATAATCAGCAGTATTTGTACAAGTCTTTTTTCTTAGCAGTGTTCTTCCGATGCTTTGACAGGTGAAAAAAACACCAAACAACCAGAATTTGTGAAATTAACAGAGGGAAGTGTTGACCTTGGTCTGTCATCCCACCAACAATTTACCTGAATTATGTATCCAGCTCCAAAGACTCTTTCTACGCAGATGTCTAAATGTAAATAGAAAAACTGTAACATATATCCAGCTTTCAGAATATTCTATGTAAGGTCTAGTGCAATGAAAAAAAGTATTATTCATTCAAACCATTTGGAGTGCTCTGAAGCTTTGTACAGCTTTTTGCAGAGGCAAAGAGAAAACTTTTGGTTTGGATTAAATCAGCCAATACAGGTGAGTGTTTGCAATGCTGACTCTTGAAACAGGACAGGGCAAAAGTCTCACTCTAAACTCAACGAACTCATCCCCAGACCTTATTCGTAATAGCATTGAGTAATTTGCCAGTGATGTGCCATTTGTTCATTTTAGTCTCTAAATGTTTTCTAATACTGAAAAGAATTGTGAGGAGTACGCTGTGATTTTAGAAACTGCTATTTAACTGCTCAGACTGTAGTGGGTAACTAGAATTTCTAGCTGGCCAGTAAAAAGAGCCAAGGTGTTACCTGGTTTGTCTGTGGACTCACTCATTGACGGGAAAGAGGAGAAGAGAATAATGAAATCCTGCTTTCCAGGCAGGTGCTCCAAACCATTAGACAGTTTTTTCACTTCTGAGGCTGCCAGCCAAACACATGCTTAGAAGTACTTATAAATATATCTGTATTGCAGTCTCTTGGGTCTCAGGTTGTATCTCTCTTTAAAACTCTAAGAGGAAAAATGCATTTGGAAGTGTTATATGATTATGAAACACGCATGTCTGATTAGAAGTGTAATTACATTGCATTTTGATATCTGTCAGCAACAAATGGTGTTCTTATAGGCCAGATCATAACATATGCACTCTCAACCCTAGACCTCACGAATTTCTCAGCTGCCATTTGAAGATAATAAAAGAAATCCATGTTTTAATTTTTAATATTTTCAGTGCCTGTTCTTACAGCCATTATATATTTTGGGAATGAATGGCTGAATCCATCATCCTGTCTCCAATGGAATCCCTAGAGACATTTTACCTGAGCCTTGCTGCTTTTTTCTCCCTCCTACACAGACTTGCTATATTTTCATCTTTTATAACCAGGCTGTATATTAACAACGAGGACATTAACTCATAAAAACATTAACTCATTGGGGGAAAAATATACCAAGAGAGTGCATCGAACTCCCCCATGTATTTTGACATTCCATTTAGCAAACTGTGTTATCATTTTAAGAGTGAATAATCTCAGCTCTGAACAACTGCAAGGGAAGTAGAAGGCATGTGAAGAAGAAAAACCTAGACAGATGCACGTATCGAGTGCATTTTAAATAATGTCAGAACTGAGTGTCAAAGCACAGAGCTTTCTCTCCCACAAAAGGTCTGGATGCTGAAATGCGAAGGGGCAGCTCTCATCGCTGTGCCTGGTTGCTAACAACAATAACTGCTGCTCACATTTCTCTCAATCCCTAAAATGCACTTAAAGCTTTCACAAGTTGGCATTACTCTGCATCTGCTACTGTTCATCCTTTTTCTTACCCTGTTTGGATGTGACCAGGGGCATGGCATCCCTGCTTTGCTGTTAAGTTTGTTCTCAACTACAGAGAGGTAGTCAGTCCCACATTTACCTGGTCACCACAGACTTGAGGCTGTAAAGGGCCAGTGGGCACAAAACCTGTATCTCATTGCACTGAAATCAATGGATCACGTGGAAGAAAAATCATCACTTCAGGTACTTTAAGGTACACGTTTTTTCTAATGCTGCCAGATGCAAGAAAAACGTAGTTCTTCCTTTGCACAGCAATTTGGTGGAGTGCATGCCTGCAGTGAAAGGTGTAGCAAGTCCACACAGCATAAGGGTTTCTATAGCCTCTCATCAGAAACCCTGTCCCATGCTGAACTTGTGTGAGGTGGTACTAGCAACAAACAGTGAAGAGCTTTTGAATTCACCTAAAAAGTGTGCAATTATCACAGCCTTTAGGAAAAGGCGAAAGAGGCAGCTTTGGGCAGAGTGCAAGCAGACAGAAACTCAAGGCCACGCAACGCTGTGGAGCAGGGAAAAGCAGATGGTGTGAGGTTGCTTTGACTACAAAACTTGGTCACACTTAAAGATGCTGTCCTCTAAAAAAAAATCCACCACCATTTATTAGAAGATCTGTTAAGGAACCATGACTAGGAAGGACCAGGAATATGGATACAGGCAGAGCACACTAGCTCCTGTGCACAGAGTTGGCTGAATAGCATCCATTTGGCTCACCGTGCACACGTGGAACACTCCGGGGTGTCTGAGCTCTGGAACAGCACTGCCTCAGTGCATCTCTATATGTTTCCAGAAGGGATTCGGCTTGCACAGGAGCCAGAGCTTTTGCAACTATCAGTTTAGAAATGCCTCAAGAAATGTAAAGCTGAAACCAAGGAGCTACTAACTGGAAGATTTTTTTTAATGAAGAAATGAAACAGCAGAAACGATGGAAGTTTTGATGTTTCCTCTCAGATCCCATGTTAGCATTAGCACTAAACAGATGTCCCACATTCCAAAGAAATGGCAGGTTTGGCACCTCTTCACGGTTAGCAAATTTAATTATGGCTTCAAATGCAATAATGGAGCAACCTTGCTTGGCTATAATTGGATCTGCAATTGGCACCAGCTTTCCTTCCCTCACTGTGCCATATGGGGAACTGCAGAACAAGGTGCTGCATATGTTCCTGCTGAATTATACTGGGTCAAATCGGGGTCAGATTAAAATATTATGGAAAGGAGGGGAGGGACAATCGAAAATGAAGACTAAGGATAAACACAAGTGTTTTCGTGCAATTCTAATTTCTCTGACCAAATTATCTGGGATCCAACTGGATGTGAGCTCCAATAAAACAGCTACTTTAATTAGGAGAACTCCCAAGTCTGTCTGGAATAACACCATGTTCTGGGCAGAAGATCAGGGGAGGCAGAAGACCTGGCATTGTTTAAATATGAGACAGCCCTCAGATAGGCACGAAGAAAGGAAAATAACCCTTTAAATATACCAAAAATACTGGGGGAAGAGTTTTCTCCTTTTCCCCCTTCCCACAGTCAATGTCATTTCAGAAGATTTGGAACAGGGTGGAGAAAAAACCTTTCTGTCAACTCGCACTGCATGTCTGCAGCAGCACAGCAATTAATAAGAGTAAAAAGTAAAATAATGCCTACCTTGTTTCTTGGTTACATAAAATAGCCACCTTAGACAGGCCAGGTAGCAATATCTACAAGTACGACTGCCTGACATTTTCCATTACAAGGCCCTGTTTTCTGTTGTTAGTAACTTTGCTAGACTTAAACCATTTGGGCTGAAATTCCCCTTGGTGACTTCCTGTCTTAGGCTGAGTTTGTCTGCAATGTTTCCATGTATGCACATTTATGCCTAATTGGTATGGCTGATTCTGATCTGGAGTAAGAAAAAGCAACCCATAAAATAATTGCTTCAACAACTTCATAGCTCCAGAAGGGATAAATAACATTAAATAATCATTGTGACATCTTTCCTGCCAGAAGAAGAGGAAAACTCGCTTTGTGCAAGGCGGATGCTACTGAAAAAATTATCTGATGCTAATGTAAAACTGCTTACCTCCAGCCAATGTCAGCAATATATATAGGTAATGTTCTAACCCCACTTAATTTTAATTTAGTAATATCCTGACACACAATCATTTTCTTTCTCCTGTTGAAACTAATGGGAATTTTCCATTAAATTTATGGAGTCTCAAAACCTCTTGGTTTGTATGTTTCTTTAGAATTGTGTCCCCCTGTGACATCTCTTAAGGTGCCATGAATTACAACCCACTTATGCTATTTGCTCTTTGAAAGCCTAGTTTTTAGCCCTGACATTGACGAGAAGTTAATTATTCTTATTTTCCATTTTCAGTACTTTTTGCTTAATAATTTGAAATTATAATTATTACAGATTTAGAATAAAACATGAAATTACCCCTGATAGAACTGAGACCTGAATCGACACAGGAGTTAAGCCATACTATACCTCACAGTAGTTAACTTCAAGAGTGGGCCAGTTGATTCTGCAATTAAATAACGTTGTCATGGTATTGGGTAGGCCTAGGGAATAAAATGGTGACACTAATTATGGAAGGTACAACTGGAAGACAGTTGTGGCTGACTGCTGCACTGGAATTTGGTCTCTCTATCAGAAAACAACAAAGCAGTTCATAAATATTAATAGTGATTTGCAACACCCAAAAGTAAGGAAGAAGGCTGCATGTTACACGTAAGAATAATGAAGTAAGAGAGCTGTTATTTTTGATGGCAGTGGCTGTCCAGATGTGCTGGGTTTGTGTGGCAGGGATTTTGGTAGCAGGGGAGGTGGATACAGTGGTGGACCCCTGTGAAAAGCTTTTTGACTCTCTCCCAGCTCCAAGCTGGGCCCACCTCTGGCCAGGGCAGAACCAATTAGTGATGGTGGCTGAGCCTCTGTGATAATGTAATTAAGAAGGGGAACCTGAGCGGAAGGGGTTGGAACTTGTGAGGAGGAGATGGGATGAAGACACCTATGCAAAAACTGAGGTCAGTGGAAGGAGGAGAAATCAGGGGAGGTGAGGCAGAGCAGAGTCCCCTGTATCCCATGGAGGGATGGCAGGGCCACCTCTTGCAACACCCATGGAGGTCCATGGTGGAGCAGAAGCCAACCTGTGGCTTGTGGAGGACCCCACTCCAGAACAGGCACTGTGCGTAAAGGAGACGAGGACTCTGAGGGGAGAAGAAGCCCCCACTGTTGTAGTTCAGCTCTGGGAGGACTGCAACATGCAGGGGTGATCTACACTGGAGCAGCTTGGTAACTGCTGCAGCCCACGGGAAGGACTCATACTGAAGAATGTTCATGGAGGACTGTCTGCAGTGAGAGGGGAGCCACGTGGATCAGGGGAAGAATGTGCAGCATTTCTCCCCCTCCCAAGAAGGGAGGAGTGGTGGGACTGAGTGTAACCCCCATCCCCTACCCCCTGTGCTGCTGGGAGGGAGGAGGTAGAGAGAACGGGAGAAGAGCTGAGCCAGGGAAAGAGGGCGTGGAGGGGAGGTGTTTTAGGTATGTGGTGGCACTTCTCACTGTCCCACCTTGTCTGTTATGTGTTGTTTTTGTTAGTATTTGGATTAAAGTGATGTTTTGTTTTGTTTTGTTTTTTTCCTTCCCCTAACAAGTCTGTCTTTTGCCTGTGACAATAATGGGTAAGCCACCCCGCCCTGTCCTTATATTGATTCCCAAGCCTTTTGTTTCGTTTTCTCCTTTCTAGCACTGAGTGGGGAAGGGGTGAGTGAATGGCTGCGTGGTGCTCAGTTGCCCTCTGGGCTCAAACCATGACATCAGGGTTACACAAGTCATGACAGAGCCAAGGCACTGCAATCCTTAACTCCCTCCTGTATTAAAAGCCATCAATGCTGCCCCTCTGGATTTCTTCATCATTCCTAAGGAAGGAAGGAGCCTTCCAGTCACCTGCGACCAGTCTGTGCTTCAGCCCAGGCTGCTCTTACTCAGACTCACTCATTCAAGCCAAGCAGAAAAAAAGAGGAGACCCCAGCAATGTCATTAGCTGCTGTGGTCACACCACCCTTTTGTTTCCATCTCAGGAACACAAGAACTCCAGAGGTTGGAGCTGATGCCCCATGCTTGCAGACTGTGGCACATGTCGCTGGCCCTGCAGAGATGCTCAGCTCACTGTGATGCTCCGTTAAGCAATCTGAAGGAAGCACTTTATGTCAGATTTGCCTCCAAGTGCTCATTGAGGAAAATAGGATCTGACACATACAGGTAATTAAAAATACAACTGACCCTTGTTCACTTCATAGAATAATAACCAGTTCCTTCAAAAGAAGATCCCAAAGGGCTTTACCAAAGAAGAAAGTGCCATTAGCCTCTTGAAAGAGGCTCAGGGGATGAAGTGACTTCTCAGAGATGCAGAGAGGTTGAAAGAACGTGAGGAAGAGGAGTCAGATGTCAGAAGTCTCAGTCTCAATGACTTCGACCTCTGCCAGGGAGACCCCACCAACCCCTTTCCCGTTTCTGTAATGCCAAGGATTCTCTACTATTGCTTTTGCTGGTGCCATTTGTGTGTAGGACATGCCAATGTCACTGGGCCACCACTGAACCAGTCCAGCCAGACAGAGACCAGACAGCAAAATAACGATTCTGGCCACCTTCCCCATTTCCCAGAGTGTCTGAGATGTCTTCCCACCAACAGTCACCATGCACTGTGGAGCATAACCAACAGGCAGTGCTTGTTACCTATTTTAAAGACACTTCTTTGAGCAATTTAGACAGCAGCTGGCTGGGAGATTACCAGAGGGAGGAATGAGTTCTTATATCACAAGGGACTAGTCTTGGATTCATGCCCCCTTATTTCTCCAGTTTACATGTTCAACAAAAAGAATGGGAGAAATTCAAATACAAAATATTCTCACTTCACCTCAGGGGAAAAAAGAAAAATACCAAAATGAAACAAATAATGAGTCCTGAAAACCACATAGTTTTGAGCTGAAGCTCCTTTTAACTGTGCACATCTGAAAACACTTCCAGACAGCTCTGTGGTGAAATAAGATGCATGTTAATATCGTCCTTGAAGCAGCATGAACAGAATGCTTAAAACTCAGTAACCAGGAATAAGGGCAAAAGTCTGGAAGATAGATTTCTTCATTACCATATCTGGATATATTATGCTATGAAATAATTCAGTACTTTCAGAGAGAGAAGAAAGTCTACTGTGATGTCCTGGATGCCCGTCTGAATCTATATTTGTACTTTCTGAGTTCCTAAGAGCAGAGACCCTCACTTCAAGAGGCAACACATGGCTTCATGCCTGCATGTCTCTGCCTGGGTCGTGGCAGACACTGCTGATCAACTGTCCCCCAAATGCACAGCGTGCTGAAGTGTGAGACAGACCAAAACATCGTGCCCACAGCTCTGCCATCCAGAAGTATGAGATGGAGGCCAAGAGACCAAGTCTTATGTTCACAGACTTCAAAGGTCTCTGCAGACCAGTTTGTAGGACTGAATCTGACATATGGGTAGATAAAAAATATTTTAAAGCACATTTCTTCCTTTGAAGAAGCATTGCCTACGTGAGAGCTATCACTGATGCCAAGGTTGCTATGGTAAGTAGTTTTCAATTCTTTGATTGAACATAAAATATCTTGGGTATGGCTATTCCCTGGGCAGAGTAGCTTTTGGGCAGCTATAAATTTATGCTCTGGACTTTTTATGTAACAATACTGGAACAAAAGACTTTATGTGAGACAACATAAAGCTGACAACAGCAGCTTTATACTTGTGTGCTTCTCAGTATACTTGCAGCAAATTAGCTATTTTCTCTGAGAGGAGGGAGTTTATCCATCTCTGTGCAACCCAGCTGGGCAGCCTCGTCTGCTTGCTGGAGCCATCACTACTGAGTACCCATGAGAGTCTGTTTTACTGCATGACCAGAGGAACTCCTTTGCCTCCCTAATACATTTGCTAAATAAGCAGGTGAAAGACTGGGATTGGAATGTTCTTAGTTCAATTATTTTAAAATAATGATGATAAGAGTTGGTGTCCATGTCATTTGTCTCTCGACTCCATATTAGTTCAGCACATCAATGTAACCTTTCCCAACAACTCCTGCAGCTAAGACAATTATATAAAGATTATCCTATGTCAAAGTTTATGCTATGGCTCAGCAATAGCAATGAAGCAAAGGAGCTTCATGCCAGGTTCCTGAACCCTGAAGTCTCTCAGTGGGACTTTTCAAGGGACGTAAACATAGCTTATAATTCTACGGAGGACAAGGGGGAATTCCATATACTGCATCCTACTGACAGAATGGGTCTTGCCTTGTGTATCAGATTCAGCTGCAGGACACTGCAAAGTTGTCTTTTCTACTCGAGAATAAGAAGAGAGCTGGTATTTGAAAAAAACAAGCATTGGGACATACATTATTTTGGCCTTCCACTTAACATACAAAAGATGTTCAGATACAGATTTTTCATATATTGAAGTCTCAGTCTACTCATCACCAACAGCAAAGTATCCATATGACAGGGCAAACTATAAAACATAACACAGGCATAAGTCACAATGAATTCACAGTCCCTCTTGGATAAAACACTGCTGATAAATACTACTTTTATGTCAGTATTCTGTACTTGTACCACATATTCATATGAGGGCAGATAGCTTGTACCATTTTCCTGAAGAGGATGCCATGGTATGGAGAATGGGACCGACCAGCATCTGGCAGGTGAGCAGGACAAACCATTCCTTTCATTTCCTTTTTCCTTTCTTTCACAGTTAATGATTTCACTAAGCCTTGAGTTCAGTCAAGTCCCATGTACAATTCTGAATGCAATGCATAGTGTAAGGGATTTATTGTGTCATAATAGTTGCAGTGTTAGCACAATTAGATTTTATGTTGGCTGTATGTATATAGAATATAAAAGAATCTGCTTTAAAATTGAATAAATTTCTAGGACATATATCTACTGCAAAATCGAAATTAAGACATTGTTACAAAGACCACAGCCTCATTCTCAGTTCCTGGATTAACACGATGCTCTTTATGCGAAAGCACAGTACACAGTGTGCTTACATATCCAGCAATAGGGGGATATTCTCCAGCAGTGGAGGTAATATGAACAGATCAGAAAAAACTCACAAGAAGAAATGGCTCTGATTCCTGAAAAAGATAATTTGCCAGATTTTCCCAGCACAGCTCTGTACCTGAATCTTCAGTGATCTAACAGATATTTTCCTGCTTTAAAGGAGTTCCTTGTCAACCAGATGATGATCTCGGCTAAATCTAAGGCCTATCTCCACTGGAAAAAGTGCTGTTTGAATCTGTTCTCATTTTATGGTGTGGCCACTACGGTGACAAAGTTCATTATATTGAATATCTCAACAGCTTATTATGTTGCCAAAATATGTCTGACAGTCTGGGCTGGAATTCTGTATTCAGGATCTCTCGAAATCTGCAGCTGGGCAGGAACCACAGGCAAGACCTTGACTTTAGCTCAGTCCCTTTAGCAATCCCAGAGATAGGAGACAGATGGAGCCTCTTGAGTCACTGAATCCATTTCCCTGCTATTTTAGGCACATTGCTACAAAACTCCTTTAATTAACCCTTGCGTGCCCCTGCCCCTACTCAAACCCCAGGGATAGAAGTTCCCAGGGGAGCCTCCCCAGGACCTAGCCCAGTTCCCTTTGCCTTCCTGGCAGTCCAACCCTTTACCCTGTTTTACTGTTCAACAGTGGAGAGCACAAGCACTTGTGCTAACAACTTCAATCTTTCCTAAAATTGAAGCTGTTTGGCTTTTACAACCCTGGCCCTTACGCTGCTCATTCCACTAACAGCCATTAGAGTCCTGCAACTGCAAAAAGGAAATGACTTTGTTCTCTGTCTGGCAGGCTGAGCTCGTGAACTTGGCCCGAGAAAGCACCTGGAGGACAGGCCTCAACCTGCGACTTCCAGAGGTAATTTGGACTCGGTGACTAAAGCAGTAACATGAAGCAATTTTTTTTTGTATCGCAGCAGTATCCCATTTCTATGAGGTCTTACAAAATGAAGAATGATGATTTATTTTCATCTTAGTAGGAAAATTCCCTCTTCTCATCAGTCTTTTATAGCACTGTTACAGACCTGGAGATAAAGCTGGGCTAACAGCACCTGGTGGAAGTCCTTCAGAGGAAAGAAATAAGTTCGAGTGACTTTTTGATTAAATTCTTATAGACAGAAATGAAAAATAATATGGTTCCCTGATGCCTCAATACTGTAGTGATGGCTGTACTGGTTAATAGAAGGAAATTCATGTCAGAAACATTTCTGCAGGTCTACTCTATGCAACTCGTTTCACCTCTCCACCATTCCTCCCAAATGTGAGAGAACCAGCCTAGATTATTCAAGGATCTTTGTTTTAAAAAATGGGAGCTTACAGAGTTTCAGTTAGTGAACTAGCTCATAAATTCAGTATTTCGGGTGGCAGCCCTTGGCAGAGAACAACCACCCCATTAAATCATGCTGGGCAGGAAACTGTCATTTTGGTGAATCATGAGAATTACTAATTCTATTATAAAGTGTGTGTACATGAGAAAGGTAATTCAGTGGGAGTTTTAGTTTCATCTTTATGGTGTCCTTCAGAAGATTATGATCCTTGCTGCTTTTCCCTGTTGCCCGCCCAATTTCCAGAGCGGCTGTTAAAAGTTTCAACAGCAGCAGTTAATAAAGACAAGCAAAGGATAAACCTTTTCAAAACTCATTCCTGTTTTGCTACTCACCCCTGATTTCTGGCATTAGCATCTAACCATCATGTAAAACTGATGTTTTCTAAGCTCATGGAGTGTGCAAGCTCCTCCATCTTCCTCACTGAGCGTGCATTTACCAATGTGATGCAATGCACAGGTTCCAGGGCTGCCCCGATGTTTGCATGTGCTTTAATACCCATGGGTCATGTTCTTCATGGTCTTGTACAAAAACAGACGCTCACATTTGGAGGTAGTTCAGGAAAATCAGATGATCACCCAAAAAGGGAACAGACTCACACGTGTCCATTCTTGTGCTTGAGTTAGCATACATCCAGGAGGTAAGATCTTGCTTACACATGAGTTCTCTACATTATTTACAGATTAAGACAGTCAGAACTGCACTTCATATATTATTAAGGCCTTCTCTGAATTTTAAATTAGAAGCTATTTTTAGCCCAATATATAAGATCACAAAATTTACAATTAATTAGAGAACAAGTATGCTTATTAACTATGAACTGAAATTCTCACAGTCCAGTGAATAAAAAAATTCAAACAGTGCACCCTTAAATTCAAGAGCAGAGCAAACAGTCCTGTGTGAACACTGCACACTGAGCTAACTTTTGTGGTAGGTTCTGATAGCAAATATTTAATTTTGCACTCAACTGTTATTTGGTGAGAGATGTGGCAGTAACTTCTATTTGACCTTAATTGTTCTGAGAGATACAAATGTATGTGAAAGATCCAAGAAATTTTGCCATCTCACCATTACACATAAGATACATAAATCTTCTCCCAGATCAAATACATTTACCCTGTTAAGGAGATATTAAATGAATGCAGACAGATTTGATGTATTAATCCACCTGAAATAATACACGTTACATAATTCAATATTAGCACATTTAATGGGAAACTGCATGAGTCCAAAGTGTGGGTAATTTCAGGTCCATAATTTAAAAGTACCTGATTTAATTCAGTGTAAAGGAAGAGATAAAAAGCAAATTTGTTCTTTCCTCCACTAATGAAATAGTACTTCAAGGTGCAATAAAGTAAAAATTTGGCTACATTCTTACTGCAGTCCGTGTTTGGAAATAGCATACACTGTTCTCGATTCATAAAATCTTGCATGTGTTTAGGTACTAAAGAAGTTGATGCCAGGTTTTGTCACCAGTATTTGCGAGACAAGTTTATCCATTTTTGCATTAGCAGATGTAAATTGCTGGAGGCAACTATTAAGCACTAGTAAACATGTGTTGCCTTTTAAATGCTGTCGCTGCTATAACAGACCAATGGTATGCTTATAAACATGGCCAAGGGGCTTTCTCTGAATTATTTTAATTCATTTTCAAAGTACTGCTCACATATGTCCTGTCTTGCTTCCAGTATGGTCCCCGAGTCTTCCGTCTTCAGAGAGCACAGTTTAAACGGTGTGGCAGGCAGTTATTCCCTGGTACATCTTACTGTGTATTTCTGTTGACTCCCCCTCATCCTCGTTTGTGAGACAGTTAACTACCCTTTTACTTCCCCCTCACAACAAACCAGAAGATGAGCAGAATAACCTGGGATTGAGCTACAAAGAGATTAAGGACATGTCTCACTGTGCAATGGAGCATGGTGAAAACAGTTTTAGGGAATATGTGCTTCCGTCTAATAGCTGCTGCAAGCAATTTTGCCCACTGCATGGTACTATCTCAAGACACTACTCAGGTCCAAACCCCAGGTCTAATTAGCCCTATTACCCTTGCATGGCTATCTTGCTGCTGTTTTTGGAGCTGTCTTGCAGCATCCCCATAGGCTTGCTCAGACCAATGGGCAGAATTACTTGCAGCACACCAGAAATCAGTGGCTGCAGCAGGGAAAGAGCCCAGATGTCTTTAGTATCAGTCCCAGCTCAAAGTCACCAGGCTTTCTCCTTCCCAAGCAAAATAACCCTCTTTTTCTAGTACACAGACAAGTATTAGAGAAGGTCCACAACTTGTAACACTTCCAGAGAAAAAGCATCACGCATGAAAGTAAATCACAAGACTATTTCTTAACCAGCAAACTGTTCTGGTCCAGGACAATGGAAAACACTTTGCCTCTATCACCATGATGAACCTGTACAAATAAATTACAAGTTTATTAAACAATTGAGAATTCACATACCCTTGAAGAGTAAATGAAGTTTTGACTTGGCTACAAACTGCCATGCTTGCTCATGCAAGAGCCCTGAGAGGCAGCCCCTGCTCAGAATGTTACAGCAATAAATCCCAGGTTTCTCCGGTCACCACTGAGTCTCCACTGCAGACCCTCCACACCCCCATTTCTGTGGCTGCCAGCAGGATCTGACTCAGTACATGAACTAGTGACATTTAATGCCTAGAAGGATAAATTCAGTTACCTACAACAACTGAAATAACACTGTGCAGTTTGTCATACCCAGTCCAATTTGTTCCATAGTTTTTCAGAGACACCAGGGAAATACTCCATTCTCCAGTTCTGCAAGCTTCATCTACAGTATATGTTGCTTCCTAAAGAGATGCTACAGTGGAGAAGGAAAATAAAAAAGAATAGAGGCTTAGAACAAAACTACAAGCTTTCTGCTGTGAATCCCACCAACTTCTGTTACTGAATTTAAATCTAAAGCCATTTTGTCTTTGACACAATTGCCAGTCTCTTCTGTTTTCTTAAACTACTTGCTTTGGTACAATTCTGCACTGATTTATACTTTCCTTTGACTTCACTTGTTTAGGTGTAAGTGATGGGAAAAATGGATCTAAGTTTCATTGCTTTAAACATTTCTTGAATCCATAGATAAGACAGGCAGGCTGACTTTGTAAGTTATTGTCATCTTTGTTTCCCAAAAATCACAGTAGTTGAAACCATTACCTTTTTTTTTTCCATGCACAAACAAAATTCATATCCTTTCAGCTTAAATTATTTTTAGATGGTAAGATGCAGAAGTAAGTACAATGACAAAGCACAGTGGGTTTCTCTCAGTACATTTGGAGCAAAACCAAGATGGAGCTGTTTTCAGCACGCAGCAGACTCCCAGAAAATTGAACTCACAGTACACAGCAGATGTAATAAATTTCTAAGCCTCTAGCCAGAACATCCGAGCTCCGGTTTCTCTGCCCCAAACCAGCAGAGTAAGAGGGAGTTCAGATAAAAATGTTCTTTTTGGGGCTGTTCTTCAATTCATTGCCACTGACAAAGAATTCCTCCTGATTTTGTAAAATCTCTTTGTGGGAAGTTTGTTTGGCAGCTGCTGGTGCAGGGGAGAAGCCGGGGTAACTATCGCATTCCCCACAAACACCCTCTGGGCTCTTGTGAGCAGCACCGGGACTTTCTGCAGACACTGGTGGAGATAAGAGTACTTCAAAGGGGGATTACACCAGCAAGAATGAACTGGATGAGCAGTCAGGAAGAAATGAGCAAGGAAGCCATTTAATTTTTCTTTTGGGTATTTTGTTTCCAACAAGTCAACAACCTTTCCATTTTGGACATCAAATCTCAACTTGATTCTCCTTGCCAATGACAAAACAAAAGATGCTACATCTGTCTGCCCACAGAGGCTATTACATGACCCGCAGTTATGCCATCTCTTCTTGGTGCTTATAGTGAAGAAGGAAAAACTAGAGCACAGAAGAAATGCTTTTGATGATGTGCAAGCCCCAGAAGGATCCAGACCACACCAATTTAAGATCTCTCAGTGCTAACAAGGAAGAGCTATTATTATTGGTACTTACACACTAGAAGAAAGGGTTTCTTTAGTGGGAAGAACTCAACAGCTTCTTCCCTGGAGGGTTTTAACTTTTTAAAATCATGTTAAGGAAAAGGAGAAATCAATAAATACCCTTGTTAGAAGAGGAAGTCAGGAGCTACGGCCCTGCTGAGGCCAGTCCTGCCCCAGGGAGCTTAAACACCGCAGAAATACAGTGAGGTTTGTAGAGAGCCAGAGTGAGAGACTTTGCCTGTCCTTTCCTGGAGACCTCTCGTATACAACAGGCCTTGCTGCAGAGGCCAGCCCGGCTTCTTACAGCAGTTTTTGTAATTCACCTGTAAAGTCATCTTGAAAAAAATAAATACAATTTGAACACTCCCTGTTGTGACTGGACATACAGGTTTTGACAACTCACGCTGACCTTGACAGGAAATCCGGGGAGCAAGTCTTTATCCTGCATTAGTCACACTCTACTTGTGACAGCCTTTCCTTTATTAATAAAAAGCTGCCTGCATTGCTTCTTACAATACTGATTCTGTGATAAGTATTTCAAAACCACTTGCTTTGTTCGTTGTTATTTTAACTGGGTGGAATTATGTGAAAAAAAACAACCAAGAAACAAAGCTTTCTACACTGTCACAGAGTCCAGTGCTGGGCTGCAAACCTGCCTGCCCTCCCAGCAGCCATCCTGCCTACCTGGGATGGACTCCTCAAGCATTAGCATTATCAGGTAGCAAATGTCCTCTGAATATGCCACCTGGAACAACTGCTCATTGCTTCCTAATCCTCCTGGAATAGCATTTTCCAGACAACTGCTATCATATACCAAGCATTCTCCATATGTTTGCAAGATGAAGTCAAATACAAATTTGTTTTGACATCTCCTGCAAGAATCCTTTATTGTCAAAATTTGGCAGAAGAAAAAGACAGGAACTGTTTTCGACCTACTGATTTCCCTCCCCCTTCAGGTAAATTTTTACTTTGGGAGACATTTGCATCTCAGAGCTTATTTTTCTTAGATACTGAACTAATTCCATGCAAAAAATCAAGCACAGAATTAGATGATAATGGATAAAATGTATTCAGTCGCTTTTCTCCTCTGTCCAAGCTATGCTGAAGGCAGACAAGTTCACACAGTGATTCTCGCCTCTCCACCTCTCCAAGTTGCTCCCTGATTTGTGGCATGAAGCAGCTCCAAGTCAGAGCTGATATAACTTACTCTGCTGTGGCAAAACTGCAGGAGCTATTGCAGCAGCTGGAACATCTAAAGATTTGCAGAGCTCTAACCATAACCACCATCCCATATCTATATTTCTGATATTTCAATGCATTTAAGTTATTTCCTGGTGGGCACATCTGCTGCATTTATGGCCTCATTCTACCACTGTGGAGAAGACATTACCTTGTATTCCTGAAAAGAAACTACTCAGGGAAGGAGTGAAAGTCTCTTGGCTTGTGCCAAGAACTGTGAGGATCTCTCACTGCTAGTAATGGCAAAATGCATAACCTTGAAAAGAAAGGGGCCTTGCAGAGAAATTAATGACTCTTGGAAATCCTGACCTCTAAGTCAGCTCACAGCACTTGTGAAGTGAACTTTGCTTTGAAGTATTTGCCATGGAGTCCAGTCTAGTAGGAAAGAGTAAGAATAAATAAATTTACAAATCCCCAGTTCCCACAACTGATTATAAATTTTACCTATACATATAGACACCTACTGATGAATACCTTCAATCCCATACATATGGAGCTGATTTTCTGGAGGTTACAAGTTCCCTGCTTTCATACAGAAGAGTTGTATCACAAGCAGAAGGAGCAAACAAGATCTTGTGATATACATACCAGTAATTTAATGAGGAAAGCACAATTCTTGCTACAGATTCATAGTGTGAGTTTTGCTGAGTGCCTCACTTTCCCACCTACAAACTGGTGCCTGGAATTCCCGTGTCCTGCCGTTGGTGTGGACTGCACAGTCCTCGAGGCAGGAACTATTTTTCAGTTGGTGCTTATACCATGTTGTGCTCTAGGATGTTCCAGTCCTGGTGGGGTCTGTGGCCTCAGCTACCTTGCAAGTGCATCCCCCTCCGAGGATAACCTCGTCTCCTATTCCTCAATTTCCTACTTATCTTAACAGCCTGCTTTAAAGTAATATTTGTGCAAGGTGTTCTGGTTCTTGGTTAAGTGTGGTAGGAATTCTTTAATTACTTCTAACCCCAGCTATTTGCAATTCAGAAGCTCATGTTACATCACTAAAAGGCTTTGACAAATTAACATGGAATTTCTGGAGTAGGCTTCAGCAACATGGTTTCCTTTTTATCTTGTATTTCAAGGAAGAGTGACAGCAAAATTTAAATGCTGTTTTTATTTAGTGCTGTTTGATTGAAAGATTAAGGGTTGAATTTCTAATTTGAAGAGCAATTCTCAATGGAGATGCAATATTTGTATCCATAAAGGACAAGGTGCCCCTGAAATTGCAATCTGCAGCTCTTCAGAAGTTTTAAATTTCAGGAAATTATAGCTTTCCACCTTCTCTACAAAAAATATATGTAGTTTTATGATAACAAAAGTGTCTCAAGCAGAATATGCATATATTTCAACTAAAATAAAAAATGTAACCCATTTAACCTTCAAACAAGGTGTCTCTTCCAGCCACTAGCAGCCTCACAACAAAGCAGCTGTTGATCTTATTTCACAGCCACCTCCCTTTGTAGCATGCAAATCCTGTTACATGCAACCGAATTTCCCATTCTCACGCCAAATCCTCTCCAGTTCCAGATCATCCCAGTTCTGCTGTGCTGAAAGTGGAACATGGGGATAACTATAGGGCAAACATTTGGAAACAGACAGTATTAAATCCCCAAGACATCATCTGCATGAGAAAACATCTTCCTCATCATTCCGCAACATCCCCATGCCAAAGAACACCCTCTCCTCTGATGCCAAGGGCACAGAACACTCTCCTGATCCCTGCACAAGCCAAATATGTCTACATAGCCCTAGGAAGGGAAGACTCCTGTAGTGGTAATGGAAATGTGGAGAGCAAAAAAAATTTACATCAGGCTATAAGGGGTGAACACCCAGATGCACATGAGCTTGCTTTAATCTAGCCAGTCTGCCTAAAAATGTGTCAGCATGGATTTTAGCATGGACTGATGTCCCATCATCACCCCAGCTCCAACACAAACTTAGAAAACTAGCAGTGAAGTTTAAGTTGTCATAAACTCTGTTTTTCACCCAAAGTAGCTCAGCCATGCCTTCTCCAGCTGTCATGCAGCCATAGCCTGAGTGACCCCGTTTGCAGGAACCGCTGCAGAGAAGAGATAACCTTGGCTGAGTTGCAGAATGGTGGAAGCGCGACTGCAGTAATGGAGACATCCCCAGGCCCTTCACGGAACGTTAAAGGCTGCAATTACAGCTCAACGCAACTGATGTCACCATGACAGACCGACCCTATGACATGAGGCTGTCAAACTCATCATCCGTCACCCAAACAAAACGCTAATGATCTACAAGCAGACCTCCCCACCCCCAACAGATTAATTCAGATCATTATAAAATAGCTGTACCCAGTCTGATGGTTGTGATTAACTGATGGAACTGTCAGAGGTTTCTAAAACAACAGTCAGGCTAGAGAGAAGAGGAAATGACAGTCAACAACAAAACCCCATACATTTTAAATGGGGAAAAAATGTTTCAGCCTTATTGTTTCTGTCTGGAAAGCACTGTGGCTATTTATACTAAATACTGTGTTAAACTCTATAAAGCAACTGCCCCAGGCCATAGCAGCTTGCATCCTAAATTGGGCAAAGGTGGTGCTGTCATCCTCATTTTACAGATGCAAAATACAGGCATGGAGAGAAGAGGTGACTTCTATAAAACAAGCATGACAAACACATGAACTAAATTTGAGCTCAGATGGTATATGGGAATGTTTTAACTGAAAGCTTTCCCTTTCCTGTCAGTTGATTTCCTGACTGAATACATCTAAATTACTGTGGCTTTCACCACATTCACAGATTCAGATTCCTTCTGTTTCTACCAAATGATGTAGGCTGCCCACTTAGAAACAAAAACTACCAAGGCTGCTAGAGTTATTTCTCTCTCTTTCCATTTTCTTAAAGGAAACTAATTTCAGGCATCAAATACAAAGGCAGTTCTTGTAGGAAAATTTCCAAGTTGCCACCAGTCTTTGTGCTGAAGTCACAGGCTGAATTACTGCTGGCACAGAAGGATGGGCAGAGCATGAATCCGGGTAGTGTGTGTAGGTGCTCTTGGGTAGTAGCTACAGGCACTTGCCACACACAGAGCAGGCAGGCAGCTCCTGGCCCTAAGCTGAAAAGATTGACCCAAAATTTGGCATGTTCCAGCTCTGGGAGCTGGTTTGGGGTATTTAGGTGTGCCTGGCAGACAGACACCGTGGCATGGTTGAATACCACTGCCCTGATAACATTTTGGGAATCGTGCATCTACAGTAACTGCTTGCACTCTAGAAGCAGGAGATAAGAGTAGCAGTATTATATTAGGAAAATGGGTTAGATGACTCCTACGTCTTTCTTCCTGAGTACAAGGAAGTAGCAGCTCCACTCTTGTATGGACCCACCAATACTGGATTATGTGGTTGGAGAGTCTGGCCTGCTTTTGAGGGACTCATTTTGCAACTGCAGGCATCACAGGTCTGCTGGAGCAGGAAGTTTATAGTGCATGCTGCTCTTGATGCTAAGTAAAATTATAACAATGTCTGGCATCCTGCCTCTAGCATAACCTAAAACGAAGCTTCCTAAACTGATGCTTCAGAGGGCAGCAAAAGAATAAATAAACCCCTTAGTAATTTGTCTAGCCAACCGTACAATGCTTTACATGGAGAAAAACATCTTTCCTGAGCCCAATAGGAAATCATTTTGTGCCCTGAAGCATGAGATTTGTTTACCCTTAACTTAACATGCATAATGCTAGTTTTGTCTTTTTGCAATGAAATCATCCATTGCCTTTATAAATCTGGCTCTTCAGATCCCCCTGAAGAAGCTTATAGCATAACTTGTAGAAATAAACCACTGGAATGAAACCATGAGGGAAATTACTGTTATTTCTTCTAAACTAACTCAACACCTGTTCAAGTTGGACAAAAGTTCACAACTGAAAACACTGGTCTGCAGTTAACACTGGAGATTCTGGATTTTTTCTTCTTGCTTTCAAGACAGCATTGATTTTGGAGGCTGATATTAAGAATAGCCTAGACACTTCAGACAGACACCATTCCTTAATGCAAGGTGCTCACACCACTGAGGACCATCATATGGTGGGGTTGGTCAGATACCCAACAGTGCAACTTCACTGTACATTTTAAAGTCCTATAATTTTATAGGGGAGACATAACTTCTACAGGATAGTTAAGGACTTAAGCGGCAATATTCTGCTAACAGGCCTTCTCCAGAAATGTGGATTTACACCAAAGATTAATTTGTTCCAGCAGCCGCATGGTGTTTTGGCTGCCCCTGAATTTCCCACACACAGATTTAATCAAATCTCAGATGTTCCTTTTCTCTCATGGGAGGCAAAAGGGCAGAAAAAGCTGCTTGCAAAGGTTAAAGACCTTCTTTTTGAAGGCTCTCCAGTGAGAACAGAAAATATTATTCTAGAGAGAATGAATATTGCTGATCCATAGCTGATACACTTGTAAATATTGACAAGAACAATATTTGCTGAAGGGCATAATAAATATCTTTCATATTCACAACCAAACAACAATGCAGGAGAGTAAGCCGCATGGTCACAGTAGCATGGTTAGTTTTTTTAATCTTTTGTACCTGTTCACGTGCAGTGGTTGCATATCTCCATTACAACCCTGGTATTAAGACATTCAAGAAGCTGTTGCAGTTCCCAAGGGCATTATTTCTATTACAAATAGTGACTTTGCTGTAGCCAGATACAGAAAAAAAAGAAAAAACAAACAAACAAACAAACAAACAAAAATCATCAATTGAGGCAATGCAGAGATAGTGGGGCTTCAAAAGGGCTACTGCCAGCATGGGAGGTTAAAGTCTCTAGGCTCCTCTTTACACTTAATAAAGATAGGCCCTCCCACATGATAAATCTGAGCAGCTGAAGCTCTTGCTCTGACTAGCCTCTGAGTTGCAGGATCCTGTCTTCATTAACTATAAAGGGAGCCCAGATACATTAACCTCAGTGAACAGGAGTCTCACACTATCTCCTTCAGTTATTTGACTGGGATGCGATTCAGGGTATGCAAAGCTGGGAATCTAGGTCCTACATTGACTCTGGTCTTCAGGCCATTTCAGACAGTGATTTAGGACACCTGAATTGGCATGCATTTTCATGCCTGTTGTAAGCCAATCCCATAGCTTCTAGTTTTTTGAAATTTTCAATCAGTTTCATCTGGGATGGCTCCTGGACTGAGTTGCCCGCACTAACACCCAGGTGCCAGCCCTGGCACAAGAGAGATGATGGCTCATTAGCAGCTTGTGTTTAGATCACCTTAAAGCAGTGATGAGACGGCAGCCTCAGGTACTGAAAGTCAGATGATATCAGTATCCTCCTGCTTTTTTACTGCCATAATTGTTTTGATCACTGTATCCTTAAACCAGTGTCTACCAGTCACCCAGCTGTATATCACTTCTTGCCAGTATTTGAAAAAAGGAGTTTCAGAGAAAGACAACCAGTATCAAAATTTCATTGCTACAGAATAAATTCTATAATAAAGGCTTAAGGTAGGATACAAAACCTATATGGGGAGAGAGTGTCTCCACTGCAGAGCATGTGTGCTAGAAAAGCCAGGTAAAGGATGGGAGAATACCTTATCCTTTGTTCAACAAAAGGCAAATTAATGGCTTACCTTCCTTTCCATGTGAGCTTTTACGAAAAACCCAACCAAGAAAAAACAAACAAAAAAACCCTCTCATGAAAGCATTTTTGTTAGAAGTGTTTGTATGTTTATCCCAATACAAAACAGCAAGATCACAGCTAAGCTATCATAGCCAACCAACACACATCACAGCTCAGCTAGTCACAGTCAGCTCAAATGAGGAAATAAAGAAAATTTTCAAAGACTCAGTCATCTAATTAATTCAAGGTTGTAGTATTATGTAAATAGATAAGATATCAGAAAAGGAGAAAGCCCTAAATGTGTTAATATTCACTCATGCAAATATTGACATCGAATCCAATAGGATTACTCCCCTGAGAAATGTTAAGTGTATACCTAAGTCTCTGTGGAATTTGGGCTTAGGTTTGTTGAATAAATAGCTTTCTGAGAATTATTCATTTTGTTATATATTGCACCATCTGTAGGAATACTGATACAGTAATTTGAATATTACAAAAATACTGATTGTATAAAATATTCAGCCGGTCTTCTAATGCAGGTGAGGGATAAAACAGATACTCATAAAATGGATTCAGGAAATATGACAAACTTCGTCACATTATAAAAACCACTATTCATTCCCGTAATCAGGTTTGTTAAAAACAAAAGCTAGTTAATATTTTATATTTGCAAGCATCTTTTCCCACTAATACTCTAAAGCATTTTGCAAGCTACATGCTGACAACATCTTAAGTGCAATCCCTCCTCCTGTGAACCCCAGTTGCAAAGCTCTCAGCTGAATACCCAGCTGCCACACCACACATTGGCAGCAGCCCTGTCAACCCCTTGGTGAGGCACAGAATGAACCCATTAAATTTCATCTAAATACTACTGCTGACATCCATGCTAATTCAAAAATTACAACCTGGTCAAAAAAATCCTGTTCCCACTGAAATGAACATCAACAAGGACGACTGAATGTGCTGGCATCTATATTAGGGTACACATATCTCCTCAGCTAGGAAACCATGCTTAAAACCAATGGCTTAGACACCGCTACGTGAAAGATTTGCAGAGGAGGTGGAGACACTTTCAAGCTTTCCATTTGCTGGATTGCAAAGCCTGGAGTCTCAATGGATGGTGAGTGAGAAGAGGTGGAGGAAAGCAACTCCATTGAGATAGCACTTCTCGTTAGAGAAACCCACCCATGTGCCAGGGACCAACACAACTTCCATTCTCAAGGCTAGCTCTGAATCCAGTTCAGAGTGCAACCAGCAGCCGATGGAAGGTTTTGGAAATGAAGCACCACTAGAGGCCAGTGGAAGCTCAGAAATGCCTGGCAGAGCCCATGGTGCTTGGAAATAGGCTGGGGTCTGGAGAGATTTGCTCCAGGAAATTCAGTCAGTAAATAACTGCCCACGCATGTTTCAATGCGTCGTGACTTCTGTGTGCAGCAGGTAGAATTCGACTGGAGAAGATTCACAGTGAGAGTGCGAAGTGTTGCTAAGGTGGGGGTGTGCTAAATGGGTTTGGGATTAATCGAAATTCACTGCCCAGGAACTGCCCCCCTGCCTATATGCAAGCAGGAGCGACAACCACTGCAGTCAGTACTTAAAGAGTATGATGGGCGTAACATGCTGATATGTAATTGTTATGACTCAGAAAAAAATTAATCAGCTAGCAAAAGAGGTGACAGCTGTTTCTCTGATTCCATTTACATCTAATGCGTAGTGTTTACCTAATATCTTAGGTGTATTTCCAAAGACAGCTAAGAATACCCTTGCGTTTCAGTGACTGATAAGTAAAAGTAGGTTTAATTTTATGTGAGTGACTAACTCTACCATTTCCTGCTAAACAGCAGCAATAGAGACAGGGGGAGAAAAAAATAAAAAAAAGGAAAATTGAAAATCTCTGTTCTAAATTGCAGAACATGCTACATAAACTCACACTGGACATATCTGTTTGCCTGAAGACCTTGCAAAGGCTCTATAAAAGATTACAGAATCATAGAAGATGTAAAAGATGTTGTCATAGAACTAAATACAAGCCTGTCAGTTAACCATGATTCTGAAGAAAGTACTTACCTAGAAAAACACTTAAGAGATTTAACTAGTCAACATATGAGCGTGGTTAACCTTAGGTTCATCATATACACATCTTTAAGTGACGTTTCTTGAGTGGCAATATGACACATCCCCTCTCCTTCAGGATAGTTGCAACTTGAGAATTCTCATGGTTTTAGCTCAAGTTTTGTGCCATCTCTATTGTAATTTCTAATTCTGATCATGTTTCTCCCATTTATTTAGGACTAGCTTACTGCTTGCAAGGTAAAATATGTGTAAAAATACATCACAGCTGCCATAGCACCTTTCCCATTTAAGTGTCCTGGATCACCTTACAACCATGAGAAGAGTCCCAGTATCACTATGAAATGGTTGCATTTAGATTTACAGCTGTAGTTGCCTACTATCCAGAGTGGGAATGATCTTTGTAGCACAGAAGGAAGCATTGCAGTGAGTGGCCCAGGGCTCTGTGAAGAGTCAGCGGTAGAGCTGGAGAGGAATCATGGAGCATTGCCCATTGATGCCCTGCTTCAGTCCCTGGTGGAGGTAAATGCCACAATGTACATGTGGATAGTTCTTAAGAACATTCCTCTAGAGCTATTAATATTTTACTGGCAATATATGGATCATCTTTCCTGATCTCTTCCCTACTGTTCTCAGACATGGAACAAAATTTTAAAAACCTATCATGCCATTTTGCATTTCAATTAAGTACAATGGAACAGATGCCCAGGGGCTAGACTGGGATGTGCCAGCACAGTCTTTTATGAACAGAAGGACAGATCCCAGTTTGCTATTGTGAAAAGTACAGTGTCTACCCTGCACCCTACACCACTGGGTCCAGAGGCCAGACCTTTGTCTGGAAATGCAGTTTTGCCTTGGGAGGTATGGGAAGAAATTGGCAGCTTGTCATACCTTCTCTCAGCCTCACTCACCCTCGTGAAATAATAGTAAAGATGTGAAGTGACACAATACTATGCCAATTTCTGTGGTTTTGTCTAAGCAGCTTGCTGTTGGCTTTTATACACACAGTATTTGGATGTTTTCTGGCAAGTTGGCAGCCCAGGGGTATGATTTTTAGCATTCTCTAATTACAATGCTGCTGTTGATGAGCTAATGCCCATGGGGAAGCGGGGGAGAGCCCATGCCCCATGAACGGTTCCCACTCTGTGGGGAGTTGAAGCACTAAAAGATGTACAGAGAAATATGGCCTCCCTTGATGACTGCAGATTAAAACATGGGCTCTATTAAAATTCACATCCTGCAGTTCTCAGTTCTGTTAATGGTGAAGATAGGAATAAATGTAGGAAAACAAAGCAAACCTTTTTTTCCTTTTATGTGAAAACTGGAGGGCAAATGGACGTTCGCTGTTTTAAAAAAATTGCTTACAGAGCAGAAGGACAGAGTCATGATCTCTTGACAAAAATACCTGCCAGATGTACGAGGTACCAAAGAAATTACAATTAGGTTGGTTTTCATACTGAATATAGCACACAAGGGATGAATCAAGAGAAGCAATCCAGCCCTCTGCACTCAGGTAGCCACTAGTTCAGGCATTATTTGTAAACTGTTCTCTACAATAGCACAGAAGGAGCCAGGTACCTGTTTAATGCTGCTGTAGCATCACCTAGGAAATACCCTTGGAAAGGGCATCACAAGAAGTAAGAGGTATATATTTTCTCTGCAGAAAGGATTGGATTTTGAGGACCTCTGCTCACTGCAGGGTCATAAAAAAATGACAGTTCTTTATGCTGTTAAGAAAACCTACTTAAAGCAATGGAAGAAGTGAAATACACAATGTTCAGTGCCTCAGAGTTGGGTATGTTGGTATGAGACATCTAAACTTAAGGGAAACATCTGAAATTCTGGCACTCTGTGGTCATGAAACATATGTTCAAGGGATTATTTTAAGTGCCTCCCCAAAGTAATGAATGCCTCTGTCCCTCTGATAAGGCCTCTCTTCTCAGTTCACTCCTGAAGCAGGGGTTACCTGTGATGTGCTCAATGGACTTTCTAAAAGAGGATAATGCTTGAAAAAAAAAAAAAAAAAGAATGGAAGGAGAAAGAAATGTAATCTAAGTTTTTTTTAACTCCAGTATATTATTATTAGTTAAAATTCCCAAAGTATCCTCTATTTCCACATACATGTGAGAGTTTTCAATTTCAGTAAGTCTAACAAGGACTGTGAAACTTCAAATGAGGACCAGGAAGCCTGGCTGTATGTATCACATTGTAGCACACCCTTAATACTTCAATTTCTGTGACCTTTCCAGCATGTGTATATATGGGTATTATCCACCAGGAAGAACTGAATAATGACACACACATACACACACATACCCTTTTTTTCCTTGCAAAATCATTTCTCAGCAAATCCAGATGGTGCAAAGGAGCCTGATGAGAAGACTGACCTGTTTCTGAGCATGGATGTCTGAGGACATATCCCGCATGTCTGTGAAACTGCAAATGAGGCAGATGTTTGCCATTACTGTCCACTATTGAAGTATGAGCAGTTCTTGCTCACTAACCGCACACTGCAAGCAGCAGTCATGCATCACCTTCACCTCTTCTAATGGGTACTCAGGCATGTAATAAGTTGAATTTGATCTTGCTGATGAATCTTATTTTAGTAGTTTGGCATGACAGGGCATTTCTTTGTTAAAAAGTGAATGGAGACATCTGGCTTTGGCAGGGTGACTAAAATCAGCTGCGTTTGGCCGATGTCTCTCCTGTTTCACCTTAATTTGCTGACATGAGATCCAGCAATGTTTGCAGACTCAGAACAGGAAAGCAGACTGCAGAAGTCAGCCTTTACACCTGCCCTATTTTGCCTTAGACAACTTTATCTCTCATGGTGTAAAATGCCTCAGGTATTCCTTATGGCACTTGAATGGTGCCAAGGCTGTATCACCCACTAAGAAAAGGCACTAAACCTGTAAGAACATGGAAGGTATTCCCATTGTTTCTTCTGGCTCCACTGATGACAGCATTACTGTTAGCCAAACAAGCACTGAGTTCAGCTTTCTTGACCACTTGTCCCAACTCTGCACTTAGGCAGAGTCATGAGACTGTTCTGACTCATTAGCATCTTACACAGTTTGCAAGACTGGTGTAGAGTTACTACACAGAAGCTAAAGGACTGAGAATCAGACCTGTAATCTAGGGTCACTGGTGAGAGACTGGTGCTGTTTCATCCCCCTTGTAATAGCTTTCTTCCTTCACGATGAGTTATTGCACTCCTATTTTTGGCTGTGCTTCATTTGGAAAGTTGGCACAGAAATATTGTTTGGCAGACACAGACCTGCCCTGGCAATCTACTGTTTTGGGGGTTGTTTGCTTTTAACTAATTCATTATATTGCTGTACTGCAACGTATATAACTTGTTTTCCCCTCCAGCACAGAGTGTTTATTAGACAACTACTCTCAGGAAACTTCCCCAAGACAAGCACTTAACCCTCAGCCTTCTTGGTAAGGTTGACAGTCCTTATTACCAACCACTAGAAAACAAAGGCAGCTCAAGTATATTAATGCATACAATTATTACTAATAATATTATTTTGCTTGTAATTAGTGAAAACTTGTGCTAACATCAGTGCCTTCACCTGGATTCATCCCTGAAGTAACAGGAGCTCATTACAGAGAGATTTGTCAGATTAAGCCTGGGTTTTGCTGGCTTCTCTCTCTCTTAATTCTATAATGTGACTGCTCTCCATGACCCTAATATATGACAATCATGTTAATGCTGGTAACTACCCTTCTGACTGGAGAAGCTAATGAATGCCAAAGACATGTAAAGATATCACCAGTCAGCCCTGATTATGGAGCCATGAAGCCGTTCATGTTCCTTAAAAGCTGATTCCAGCAATTTCCTTTTGGTGCACCATTCATCAGAGAGATTTGGTGGAGTCCCCTTGGTATTGCTCATTCCCATAAGGGGTTACTGCAGACACTATTTACTGATCTCAAAACAACCCTGAAGCTTCTGTCAGTTCAACTGCAGGTTGAGGGCAAAATACTCTTCAGAAATACTGGAGAAGCTTTAGAATTTCATCTCTGCTAGCTGTCACACAGATTTCTGTAAGTATGCTATTGTGTTCACAAGCTTAGTTAAACTGCAAGGAATTTATTGCAGTAAGTGGGTGGTGATTTATAAAGACATGCTAATACTACACTTAAGATGACATAAGCCAAAGTCCACCCCACAGCAGAGTACTCACTTATCTTGGAGAAGAGTTCCTGTACAGAAAGAGAAAGCAATGGAAAGTAGAATTGACGCCCTCTCCTGTACCCAGGTGCAGGGTCTGGTAGCACAGGGTGAGCTCCATCCTCCTGCACTTTCAGGGGAAGCTGCTCTTGAGCACCCTGGAGAATCACCACTGCAGCGGGAGCCAGACACTGGAGTTCCTGAGCCTACTAGATACCAAATTTCCAGGCTTTCTATATAATCATAAAATTGAAATTGTTCCCTGAAGCAAACTGGCTGCTTGTGCAAGACAGGTGCAGTAGGCTCACATCATCTCTGCTCCCTACTGCAAAACAGCCATGCCTCCCTTGGGCATGCCACACGCAACAGCAGAGAAATGGCACAACAGGACATCACAGACATCATTGATCTATCAGGTTTCTGCCTATCATAATAAATAATTCACTAAAGAACATTCTAGACCAGAAGTTACAAGCTTTATAAAAGAGAAAAAGCCCCATCCTTTCTCTTTTGTATAGCCCCCATTGCAGAGCAGCCCTGGTTCTGCTGCAGCTCAGACCAATAACGGTAGGAATTTAACTTTGGAAGTAAAGAGCTGAAACATCACTACAGCTTTTGATGCCTGCATTACAGCCTAAACACAGCCAGTGTGCTCGTCGTTAACTCTGCTGTCATTTTGCATATCAAATTCTCCTGCAAGTCACCCAAAGGAGTATAGATCAGCAGAGGAACATGAAGAACAGAAATGCTGTTAATAATATCTCCAAATCTAACACTTTGCTTCAGTTTTAAAAACATGACTTGTGACACTAGCTAATAAAGCACTGCACAAGAAAGCATAGCTTTAATCTTTGTATTGGATTCTGGATTTGTAGGAGTTTTGAGTAAATCTGTTTAGATGGTTAAGAAAAGCCTATAGCTAACCATCTGGGTTTACACTGCTGCCTTGCCGTTTGTTGACATCAGCAGTCCTTGAAATGTTCCCAACAAAGCATAATTTTTTAATTTTTTACACCTGGGTAATTAAAACAGGTATGCATTGAACACTGGGACCCATTTTTAAAAGACATCATTTTCTCAACCTATAAATGTAATTTGCTATCAAATTAAGTATTTCCACACCCCATTTCTCCAGCAGTTTAGCATTTTAATTTGAAATATAGTTGATAGAAATTATTATTTTCAAGCAGCAGCCAGGTTTGGATGCAATTCTGAACTAAGTAAGTACTTGCCTTTTTCTTATGCACCTCAGTAGTTTATTGCCTTGGTGTGCAGCAGAGACAGTGAGAAATGGAAGAAAAAGCAATAAGAAGGGGAAAGGTACCTCATAAAATGAAGAGGGGAGGGCAGGAAGATATGATTTGTTTTACAAGAGAGTTACCACTATAAGCCTTTCTTAGTAGAAATTCTTATTGTATGAATCTCGATATCCAGTGCAATACCTTGGAAGAAAGCTTGGCCAATTTAGAAGAAATAAGACATGATCCCTACAGCAAAATCATCACCTTAAAAAATATCCCAACTTAGAATTTTGCAAGGCTTGGATACCCTGGCTTCATTCACAGATTCCAGATGAGACTCAAACAAATAATATACCAGTATCACACAAGAAATAATTTTCTCACAGTATTCCAAGCAACATATATAATCTAGTTTATTTTACTCATATAAATTGACTTGGAGACCAAATTTAATAATTTAGGTGAAAAGGGCTACCCAGACTGAGTTTTAAGAATGGATTTGCCTTTTGGGAGTGCAGAATACAGTAACACTGTACACAGTGTTACAATGACACTTCTCCAATGATCAAATCACAAGATGCTCCTGAAATTCAAAAATTATGTTGTTCTGCTTTAGTGGATTGTAGTCTAACTATAATTGTAGCATTTTTTCAAAATACTAATTTCATTAGATTTATTTATAGTTGTAGCAGAATGGTAACAAGTAACTCCATAATTCATGGACCACTCGCGTAATAGGAACCATTAGCTGTCACATCAGTGCAGATGAAGTGAGCTTTGACCTGTGAATTACTGTCACAATAAGCTCGACTCCTGCAGATACCAATGTTATTCTTGTGGATATAGTGTATGTTAATTTGAAGTAAGTACTTCAGTGAGGAACTAGAGAAATTAAAAAGAGTCTATCTGCTCCCAATCTTTGGTCTTATTTGAGAGCTGCACTCCTAATAAACCTATCTGAATATGCAAAAATTAATGAGTTGCTCAACAAGGAGAACCAGGGAATAACAGCAAAGGGAAGGACAAATTCCTTCCTTGACAGATGATTTACTGTCAAATATATATTCAGGCAAAGAACAAAAAAAGAGCATGAATGAGAACTACTTTTTTGTCACTAGTAAAGAAACCAAGAAAACAAAAAAAGATTAAAGAAAATGTAAAGAATAATTGGAGATAATGATGGTAATTTGTTTCCCTATTCTGAGATAATTGATCCACACTGAAGACATAATTATAGTACATTAAAGAGATTAAGCATAAGGTCTGAGGCACAGAGTGAAGACAAGCGTGAGCTGAGATACTGTAATTATGACATTTTGGGAGTCATAATATTTTGATGTTGGCCTTTCAAAATTCAGGGACAATGGCAATACAGCAAGCATCACTTCAGTTGTCAAATGTCTGCTATATCTCCCCCTTTTCTTGTTTCTTCTGGCTGCAGTCTCTCACAGAGTGCCTGCTGCCAGCAAGAAGCAAGTTAAATGATGTGACAGTCCATTTTGTTAAGGATGACAATTCTGCTGCTCAGGTTGTCTTCTTTTGATTGCTAATCACACTTCAGAAAAGGCAATTCATTTACTCAAGGGGCTTCTAAACCTTTGAGTCTTTGTTTGTTTGTTTCCAGACCTCTTTCTTCCCTCTAGGTGATCTTGTGCCTTACCCCTTATTGATGCAATACCTGTGGTGATGTATAGTTTTGGGCTGTTAATGTTCTACCTGTCACACAGGGCAGAATGTGACATGCAGGGCTGGGCTACAGCAGCAGCCAGGAGACTTCAGCCTTAATTATCCTCTTTTGTTATCAGCCTTGGAAGAGCTCCTGATACAGGGAAGCCCCCCATCCTGCCTAGTATGGCTCTGGATATTCATTGTTAATGCATTGCAGATACATGCAACGACAACAGCTTTTAACTATTTAGAATATACATTCCTGTGCTGTCAGTCAAGCAGCTCTTTAGGAAGGATAAAAGGGATAACTCAAATATAGAAATTCAAATCCTAGGGAGGAAGGAAGACTCCAATGAATTCAATACTTGCTATTTGCTATTAATTCTATTATTATGTGTTAGTGCATTTTTTCTCTGTAAGGCATCCTTTATTTACTTTATTGAATAATCAATATAAAATGCTAATTACAGAACATACCTAAGTTTGGACTTATTTCAGTTTGTTCATTTGATATCTTTTCTGGGGTGGTATCTATATGATATCCTGATTGATTTGCAAGTTCCTTGTCACTTATCTATAAACTAGTCCTTAAATATGTCAAAGTGGAGGTTATTCCTTTTGTAAGCCTGCACTTTTCTGACCAACAAATTTCAAAAGAAGGGTGTAAGCTGAAAAGGATACAATACAACTCCTAAGGAAACAAGAGGAAAAATCTGGCAAATCTACTACAACCAGCACTGACAGACTTGGATCATGCCAAGCATTCCAGAAGAGATGTAAAGTATTAAAACACAAATAAACCACAAAAAGATTTAAATGCATTCAACTTATAGCCAACACCAAAAAGTGCAAGGAAATGGTGAAAGCTTTAGATGATAATCCAAGTGTTGCTGGAAAAGCTACCAAACATTAAAAACAGCCTTAAATTTGTGGGGATGCAGCTACTTCCTACCTGCCCAGTGGATAACCTGGTCCATGTACTAATTTTTCTTACTAGGGCTCTGAGCTGTTGCTTTGCTGATCACCTTAAAAGCAACCTGCATTTCATTTCATCAGCTGGCATATGCACCAAGTGTGCCCTTTAAAGCTGTTAATCTTGATTCCAATTTCTTCTGTTACTGCCTTTGGGGAGAGCGATAAGGAAGGGAAGGAAGTTTTAAGCTCCTTTGCAATTCTGTACTTTGGGCATCTGCAGTTTACCTGATTCCCCCAGGCTTCTCTCACACTCTGCTTCTTATGCTCCCTTGAGGCATCAGGGAGTAGAGACTACCAACACGCTGTGTGCTTCAGCCCAGTCAAAGCCTGCTCAGAAAAGCCCTCCTACTGCAGAGAAGGACTGGAAATGGAGGCAAAGTCAAATGATACATAAATATGCAGCTTCATGCTCAAGTTTATTCTCAGGAAGTCAAACCCATCCTGCTGAAACCAAACAACCTTAAAGAAGCTTTCAAGAGACAAAAGGGCATTGGTACTAATGAGAATAGACGATTAAGTAATAAAAACATAGCTGAAAATCTGCTTGAGGAAACAGGAGAATTAACTAAATTAAAACCCAGATCTGCTGTTATATTTCCTACCAGAGTCACTACAATAATAACCCTTTAGGATCAATTTTGCCTCCAAAAAGACAATTAGGTTGCAGTTGTTACTGCAATAGCTCTTTCAAGTATTTCCTTCATCCCTTGTCTCAACCTAGAGATAGCTGAAACTCACTCTTGATCTCTCCCAAATTCTTTTTTTTTTTTATCTGAGAGTTCTCTAAAAACTACAGAAAAGTCACAGTGTTTTAAAAACCGATTTGTTAAAAGCAATGGTTCAGTCCATTTCTTGAGAAAGTGAAAATGTTGCACTTATGGGAAGAAAAAACAATACCAAAATACATTAATGGAAGGAAGTAATGAAGGCAAGAAACAGTCCAGAACAAAAGGCCAAATGCTTCATATTAGACAGGAGGAGAGAGAAAACTATAAGGTCATACATAATCTGGTCAGTTGAAAATTGTAATCAGATGCATAAATTAAAGTAACAGTATCTTTAAAATGGTGAAAACAGTGAACAGTATCTTAAAAACTGGCTGCCAGAACTGTAAAAAAAAGTTTTTTTCATAAGCAATGCAATTAATGAAATTAATTTTCCAGTGGCTTTGTGTTCAGTATCCCCTCCTCTACCTGCACTGTGCCTAGGTTCCTGCCATGGCCACCGTGGCTGGCTGGGCAGCGTTGGTGACCCCTAGAACCTCCTGCAGACTGGGTGCTCCTGCAGACTGGGTGCTCTGCTCTGCCGTGGGTGTGGGTGGGAGGGGCAGTTGGTGTCTTCTGACCCCAGGCAGTATCTGCTTCTTTCTCCATGGGCCCGTTTCCTCAGAAGCTCTTATCATGCCTTATACCTGTCAAATTGGTTTGTGTGTAAACAACTGTTATTTTAGTTACTAAATCCCTTTTTCCTTTTAAAAACTGCATTTACATAAATGTTTTAAACTTTGTGCGACATTTAGTCTTATAAACTCTCTAGGAGAGGGGCTCAACAATGCCTCAAACAATGGGAAATGACCTGACTAAGCTCTGTAAGTGTCACCATACTATGAGCTTTAAGTCATATTAATAATGGAAGAACATGGAGTTCATGCCCAGCCAGTCTTCAGCTTTGTTTCTAGAAATGCACTTCTAAGCTCAAGAACCAAAGGGAAAGAGAGGGGAATTTCCTCCACCTTTTCTCCTTGCCTTGCTCCTGAAGCTGCAGGTACTGATGGTGAACTAACAATGTTTAAATCCTCAGGAATGACAAGCAATTCGACTGTGAGGGGGAGAATAATCAACATTTGGATTTTGCTGACTTTCATAATGCTCCTCTTACTGAACTTTTTTCCCCCTTATTAACTAGAGGAAAGAAAGAATGACTTGTCATTGTACTCCATTGACGAATGGAGACACAAACTAGCTTTTGTTGTCAATAAGGAAATAGTGTACCATTTCTTTTGGTGAGATCTCTGGCCCTTTGATTTCTATTTTTTTAAAGAGAGATAAAACTCTACATACACTATGTAAGTAGTGAAATGGCTTCTTTTGAAATTCTGGAGACGATAAAGATCCTTTGATATAAGGCATTCACTGCACCTCTTTTCACCTCTCTACTAACAGAGCTTATTCTTGTTAACTGGCTAAGAACTGTGGAAAGATCTATTAGAATTTCACCGATATCATTTACCATTGCTGTTCAACCAGTCTCGGCAATATCCGTGTCTATCAATTACACGAAGAAAGGTGCCATACAAGTTCAAGCAGAAATGCCCAAAATATTTTACTGTGTATGGATGTAATCTCAGATACAGGAAACAAAAAAGGGAATCATAGGCTGGCAGATGTCACTGTTACCTGTTTTCAAATGTGAGAACAAAAATTATAGCAAAACATATGTGCACTACTTCATCAGGAAACAAGCAAGTCCTTTGTCAGTGATCTTAAGGGGCTTTTATGGCAGAAAAATGTGGGGTGCTTATCTCTTTCCCATTTGTACAATTTCAACAATATTGCACAATATCTTCCACAGCATGACATCTTAGTGAAGCAGAACGTTTTACAGATCAAATTGAGGCATGATGTGGGTGCCCGAAAAGGGTGAAGAAATTTAACACAGGTACTAACTCCAAGACCGTAGTTCTTAAACCTCTGCCTTGCCCTTACAACTTTTAAGAAGGTTTTCTTACTAGTAAACTAAGAAACACCAGTTTTGCCTTCATACATGTCAGACCCGTGTCCATCTTGTGTGACCTGAGCTGGTTGGCATAATCATCCTACAGGCCCACAAATCAGGCTTTGCCATGTCTTAAAATTAAAGCTAATGGCCTTTAGCAGCACTCTGTTTTCTACAGTTACCAGTTTAAACCAATCTTAGTCAAAGATTTTTGATCAAATATATCCTACAAAATTTCAGTATGTTTTTTCATAAGGGAAAGAAGACATCAGACACATACATCTTTGGAGGACGAAATCGCCAGCCCTTGAAAATGAACAGACACCAAACCGCCAAACTGTATCTCTGATTATTGCATGATTCTTTCCTACTCTCCTTTCAGTCTCCTACACCAGCCAGCAAGCACAGATGCTCACTATCATTTCCTAATTAAAGCCCTGAGGCAGGAAAACAGTTACTGTGTATATAAAACACCCTGAAAAGCATTTAAATACGTGTTTAAACTTTAGCATGCATTCAAGAACCCTTCTTAACAGGGATGCTTCCTTGAACTGGAGTGTTGAGCTACAGGCTCTTCCATGTCTCTTCAGCACATTTAAAAGGAGCTAATAAGAGAAGATGGTTATTGCCAGTGGTGACAGAAGTGGATAACCTTCTTGTTAAAACCGTGCTGCACAGAGATGGGTTGTTGATATGTCCCAGCTTGCAAAAACGCATAATGATATTGCCTACTTTGTTAACATCAAGGGCTGTCTCATCTCTAGAAAGAATATCCTCCACCTGTCTTGTTTATCTAAAGCCCAACTGAGTACCTTTTTCTTCTGTTCAAAAGCAATCCTGCAGAATGCACTGCGATCTGCTGCTGAACTGGCACACACTTAAAATACTTCTTGCAAAAAATTAAAACTTGAGATTGCTGATTACTCTGTGTATCTGCAAGTAGGTCACTATTTAATCTAAAAGTATTTATTCTCAGGTCAGGTCTATATTACTCTCTGCTTTGTGATAAATGCAAGTTCATATCCAAAGACAATGTTTACATTCATCACATGAGTTTAAGCTTGTCTGCAGTAATTAATGGTTATTCAGATGCTGCCCATTATTACTCCAAATAATAAAGAAAATATTCTTTATCATTATCTAGCTAGGTCAGTGAACACAAGGGCAATGTATATCTTAAAATTCCCAGGAAAGCAGAGATTAGTTCCAACACTTAAAAAACCCCTAAATCACTGTCAGCTGCATTACAGATTCCCAGACATAAAGGAAGAAGGAAAAGTCGTAAGATATGAAAACACACACACACACAAATAAGGTAATTGCTTCCCCTCCTTCCTTTTTCTTCCTGCACTTTAGAGAGATCACAGAGAATAATTATAACTATTTTTTAAATTCTGTCATATGAACCCAGTTTTGCTTCCAATAATCAACTCTGTGCTGCTGCTTTAACATTAATCTAAAGGATTATTTGGATGAGTGAAAATTGTCTAGGATGTCAGGGCAGCTGTTCTCTGAATAGAAAGTTGACTTCTGTGTAGAAGAGGTTACAGTCACGATTCACTGTGACTTTGACTTTCAGAGGATGAGTCTGGTTTGATTTTCATGTAGGTTTAATGGCAATCACATCTTCCAAAAGAAAGGGGAAAAACCATCCCAGAATTTTAGCACACCCATATTCTCACCCAAGAGTTCCCCAAATGTGTGTAAGCACCTAAGCTGTACTCAGGGGCCTGACTTTCCGTTGACATCTCTGGGATGTTAGACATGAATTAAACTTTAAGAGCCTTTGTGCCAGCTGCCAATACTGGCAGAATGGGAGATACTGCTGCTTGTTCTACTATGGATTGCTGGTGGTTTCCCAATTGGGGAAGAACCACCCAAAACAGCCACAAGCTTCTGCAGAAGGGAAGAGCAAGAAGTTTGATTGCAGTTCCTTTGTATTCTCCATCCTCCATCCTTCAGAACAATATGCAGCTCCATAGTTTCTTCAGGAAGCAAAGAATTTTGGTGCTGGTTTTCGATCAGAATACACTATAGCACTAAAATCCAACTTTCATTCCTCTCTTCACATCTGTCATGACACTAAAGCCCTTCTTTCCCAAGACACAGCTGCTGCATCCTGCTCCACTTAAATTCTTGTACTCAATAGAAGCAAAGGTCATTCAGGATAAATTCCATTTTGTATCCTTTTAGGTTTGGTATGGGATTTTCCCAGAATTGGATGGATTCTATCCTAGGACAGCAAAACACTGTCTTGATGTTACCTAAAGTCAGACAACACAGTATTACAAGCACCTTGTAGGAACATGGAAAATAAACTGCCTCAATATAATTTGATCTATTTTTCTAATAACTTTTCTAATGAATATTTTATTTTCTGTAGTGCTGGACTTAATTTGCTTGGAAGACGATTGTCATTACATTAAGGAACAAACAGTTCACCAGAGCTGAGGAGTGCAATAATTGATTTTTCAACTTGGTGGGTGAATTAAGAAATCATTATTTTTATGTTCTGAGCCACATCAAAAGAAGCTGGTGTGGATTCTGAAATCCTTCACTTGGAAAGACCAATTTTGATGCTTTCTAATTCTCAACATAGTTTTTCTTTAGTAAATTTTGATCAATACCTACCTGTTGTAGTCAATATTGCTTTTCTAATTCAGGTTAAGGTGTTTGTCACTCTCATCTCTGAACAGCTGGGAAGGCCTGGTTGGGCAAGTAACTCTCCCAGAGAGCAAAGCTATTACCGGTGTCTTTGAAAACATCATGTCTATCAGTTATATTATCTGCCTGGATATCCTACATAACCAGTGAATACTGCATGTTTTAATTTATATGGGATAAGGCATGATTCAGAGCTCTATGCTCAATGCCCATATGTGAAAATCTTTTAGACTAATGATTTTACCACTCACTCATTTTGATCTCATGATTGAATGATCTCCTGATTAAAAAATGTGAGTTCTAATCCTTCTGAGCCTCCAGTTCCCCATATATGGAAGCAGAATAATCCATGCAGCTTTGCAAAGGTCTTTGATGTCTTCAGATGAAGAGCAACAAACATTAATATGACTCCATTGCCAGCATAAAATTACTGTTATATCCTCTCTAGCCCTTGAGCTGTGTTAAAGAAGGCAATGACACTTAATTCATTTGATGTAACTATATAAGAATGATCACATATACACAATTAAAAGCATAGTTTTTATCAATTATGCAGTAGCATCTCATCTGTACTCTACTAATTAGAAAGGGGAAGAAAAAAGATAGTGGCTTAAAATTAATTATGCCTACATTTCTATACTGTTTAGAACCCAGTTATAAGAATTAAATATTTATATCATTATGGTTTCCATTATGCATCCTAATGTGATTGCCTGAGAGAAAATACTGCAAGGTGCTCCAATACTCATGCAAGTTTAGAATTTGGATTAACCAATGAGCTGATAATGCCGACAAAGTTTGTATCTAAATTTGGTATCTTCAGACAAGGATCTTCTTTCCACACGCAAGCTTGCAACTCATTTAAAGCTGCTGATGTGTCACATTGGTCTCAGAAAATAAGATGACTTTCTATTCAATTAAAGAGTGGTTTGAAAAAGTAAAGATACTGAAATGGTTCCAAATCTAAGTTATCATGGATCGTGGGCCAATTCTCAGGCCTGTTACAGAGTCCTTCCTCGGAGTTGGATGGTTGTTACAGCATTTCAGGATTAGAGGCTTATTAGGTTTAGAAGGATGAAGTTCCAGTTTTTTGAGAGCTTTCCACGCGTCTTCTATTCATATTTGTTTTATATCCCCATTCTAGCTTTTATTTGCCTGGATTCTTTTTTCTTCATTTCATCTCTTCCAGTCTTCCCTCAGCAGCTAGAAACACAACTTTAAAACGGCATCAAAACAAGGCTTTTCACCTTTCCATGTGCACATTCATCTCTGAATGCAGAGTGTTTATGTAAAACAGGTTCAGCCCTACAGCTCATGGCAACTTGCCAGCATGGCTCAAGACTGGCAAAATTTATGATTGTTATTCAATGTAAGAAGGCTTTGCTCTTTGCAGGTAATTGTTAAAAGGTGAGGCCCTGACCCCACTCATTACACAATGGGTTATTTTCTAGTGTTCACCCTGAGGGGTTCTTTACTTGCAACTTTTATAACAACTATAAAATGAACCTGCCTTTTTATCGAGTAGGCTGTTCCTCTGACATTTTTTCCTACAGAATCTAGCGTCCCTCTCTAACTTTCCTTGATTTTTAATGCTCATCCTTTTATACTCCTAAGTTGAAGTTAATGAGACATATCTATTTGTCCCAGCATTCTTGGCTGTACCAGATCATTTCTGGACTACACAGAAAGTCCTAGACTTTACAAGTCATCATACTGCACACTACACTATTTTGTAACGAACTCAGAAGCACAAACAGCAAATAAAACGTAGATATAGTCTCTCATGAAAGAAATTTCATGTAAACACTGAGCAATTTAAGCTGCCAAAAAGGCACTTTAATATAGAAGTTGAAAAGGAAGGATGATTTAAGAAATGATTTTAGGCTTCAAGAAAACACGGAAACATATGGCTAGTGTTAAATATTTGTATACATGATATAGCAAATAGAGATGTCTCATGGGTTTTGAATCAGATATTTAGAGAGAAAGAAGAAAAAATACTGTGCTGTGTCCCTTCTTTAGCATAGTCTAGAAACAGATTTTCTTAAGACATGCTTATCTGAGAGAAGCTTTGATTAAAAAAAGAACTAAAATCTCTGAGACCAGCATCGAATTTTAAAGCCATGTTTTAGCTCTTTTCCACACTCATTGCATTAAACTCCTTTGGCCATAGCAAGCACAGACCTTTGAAGGCACGGCCCCTGACTGGGATAGGAACCCAGAGACTTTGAAGATGGACACCACCTCAAGCAAAACCAAGTCCTTTAAAAGGAAAGGCAATTGATGGAAAGTCTTTGAACAAGGAACCCTTCAGGTATGTGAAGTGTTTAAGAGCAAAGCTTTTTCCCCAGTGATATTGGGTCCTTGATATGAGACAGTAATTTAAAGAGGAGAGCCCTTTAATTTGGAGAATCCTTAGATATTATATCTTTGGGGGAAAAAATGGGAATATTTCTGAAAATAATAACAGCTAGGAAACAAAGAAGGGAAGGTACAGTGGCTTAACACTGTGGAAACATCAGCTGTTCTTAAAGGCAGCAGGATGCTTTTGATACTGTGTGATCAATACTTTTGTTTTGCAGGGATTCAGGAAAAGTGCCTCCTGGGGAGCAACCTGAACCATCAGACAACCTTTCCACACATATGCATCATCCCTGGCTAACAGACAAGGTGCTTTTAGATCCCAGGTGGAAATGGCCAATTACAGAATACAGTGAGATCCAAATATGTCCTCCCTCAGCCGCCCAAAGGTAGTGTTACAAATGCTAAGTGTATGAAGGAGTCTTATCTGCAAGGTTAGGAATATAAATAAAATAGGATCTAACTCTCCATTAACATCCTGAAGGTCCCAATCAACAGGCTGATGAAAGCAATGGTCATAGTTTAGTATCAAACTAAAAATTATGGGTTTGTCTGTGTGTGTGTATGTGCACAAGTGCACATGTATTCATGGAAAATCCTTTCTGTTTAATTCTCAATATACAAGAGCCATTAGGTGCTTAGCAAAAGGAGCAGGGAGAAAAATGCAGTACCTGAGTATTACAGAATAAGTCACCTGCCTATTTATATCCAATAGTCTCTTTACCACAGTTTAACTTCTTCAGACAGCTGCAGTTGTACAGTGGAATAATATAAAGGGTACTTGTCCTGGGTTGAGTGAGTGGTGGAGTTTTTTGGTGGCAGGGGAGGGGGCTATCGGGGTGGCCCCCTGGGATAAGCTTCTCGAAGCTCCCCCAGCTCCACGTCAGCTCCCCTTCTGTTTGGGAAATTGAGCCCATCAACTGCGCCTCTGCGATAACGTATTTAAGAAGGGACGTGGTGACGAGCAGTCAGACTTGTGAGGAGGAGTTGCTGCAGCTGCATGAACACCAAGGTCAGTGGAGGAACGGAGGGAGAAAGGAGGGGGGAGGTGTGCCGGAGCAGAGACCCCCCTGTATCCTGTGGTGAGACGGCAGGGCGGCCCCCCCTGCCACCCATGGAGATCTACGGTGGAGCAGACATTGATTTATGGCCTGTTGCTCCTGCTCAGATGATCAAGGTTCTGTGCCCAAAGAAGGCCGGGGTCTCAGGGGAAAAGGCAGCCCCACTGCTGTAATTCAGCACTGGGAGGATTGCAGCATGCGGGGGTGTCCCACACCGGAGCAGCTCGGGAAGGGCTACAGCCGTGGGAGGGAATCCAGTCGGAGGAAGTTAGTGACCCATGACGGAGAAGTGTGGGGAACGCTGCGGCCCATGGGAGGAATTCAGGTCGGAGAAAGTTTGTGGAGGACTGTCTGCTGTGAGAGGGGGACCACGATGGAGCAGGAGGAACAAATTCCGGACACTCCCCTCACCGAAGATGAAGGAAGTGGCAGCGCTGACTGCACCCCCCATTCCCTGCCCCTGCGCCACTGGGGGAGGAGGTAGAGATATCGGGAGCAGAGCTGAGCCCGGGAAGAAGGGAGGGGTGGGGGGAAGGTGTTCTCAAGATGTGGCAATGCTTCTCACTGTCCTACTCTGTTATGTGTTGTTAGTGTCTGTAATAAATGTATATTCTTTTTTTTCTTCCCCTAACGAGTCTGCCTTTTGCTCGTGATCATAAAGGGGAATTTTTCCCCATCCCAGTCCTATCTTAAACCCCAAGCCTGGCTCTCTGTCCCTTCTCATTGCCAGAGGGGAAGGGAGAGAGAGCTGCTGCATTGTGGTTGGCTGCCAATCAGGCCTAAACCACAACAGTGCTCTAGGTTGACAGGCACCTTATTAGTGTATGCCATTATATTAGAAGTCATTTACTTATTGGTATCAAATGGGTTTTTTTTTGGCCAAAAGGTCAGGAGGAAAAGGATTGTCTCTTCCCACTATCTTTAAGTTGTCCTGACATCTGTTTACTCACCCATTACAAACAATTGTTCCAATAAAAATACAGAGTGGGGAATATGCTGAATCAATAGCTGAGACTGTTAAAAAAAAGAAGCATCAAAGCAATGAAAGTGAAATAATTATTTTGACCATATTTAGTCAATCTTGAGAACTACAATATCCATGAAGAGATTGTGAGGAGGCAGAGATATATTGTATTTTACGCACATATTCAGTTTGGTTAGTGGGATTTTTTGTTCACATAAAATTACAGAAATTAGCCTTTCTTCACTCCTCCTCTGAGGCTTACTGCGATCAGGGAAGTTGTAGGAGGGATGCATGCTGTGTACACTTCATGTCACTGATTTTCTTTTTGGTGTGAAATGAATATAGTCAGGTCTGTGCTGCTGCTGCAGAAGGGCAGTGCCCTGCTGGGGGAATCATATCAAGGCAACTGCCATAGGCCAGATCTACCCAGATTTAGGATTTTATTCCATTCTCTCATTTTACTAAATGGGACAGTGAGGAAGGTGGTGACATTTCCCAAAATACCCTTCATCCCCACCTCTTGTACTCTAGATACTGGCTAAGCCACCCTCCTGTATTTCTAGTCCAAGCGAGTTCTGGTATTATACTATGGAAACAAGAGTGAATTATCTCTTGGGGTTAATTGTGCTTTTTCTTTTCTTTTCTTTTACTGACAGACTAATGTTATGGATGGCAAATAATTTATAATTAAGCAGATGCCCATCAACATTTTTTGTAAGCAGAACATCCATTTGAAAAGCAATGAATATTTTCCCTACTATCCCCCTTCAACAGATGTTCTGCCTAATCTACATTCACTTTACTCACTGTCTTACCTTTGACCTTTCTTTTGAAGGTATTCATAGAAGAGAATGTCAGTATTTATCTACCTGCTGTGCTTCCATCTGCCTATGCAGTGCACGAATAACCACAAATTATATTTCCTTTGTGAAAATTTGAATGACAGAAGCCTTTCTAAGGCTTCATATACATGGAATGATCAGATGCTATCTCCTTGTCTTGGAGGAATTATTCATCCTGTATCTGGATATGCAAATCAGGAACAGCTGCCAAATCTGGATTTGGGTTTCCAGTGTCTCCACTGAGATTTTTCTACCAGAAGTCTTTCTTGTATGCTTTTCCATCATCCTTTTTTTACTCATTTTTCTTGACAGGGAAAATGAAGTAGGAAGGTTCATACTCAAAACTGCCACAAGGAATGTAGAGCAACATAAAGCTGTTTTAAAGAAGTCTCCTTTGGGAAATGTTATCAGAATAATGACCTGTAAACCTTTTAAAATCTGCACAGTTTGAAGATTGAGAAACAAGTCCTTCTCTGATGATTCCAGTGGAGCCATATTGGCACTAGATCTGGTCTCAGGATTTATGTGCTAAGAGGTACAGAAGTTTCCTATGTGAGATGCCAAAATATGCTTCTTTTGGACAACATAGAATAAAAAGAAAAATAAAGAGGCAGTGTTCCCCAAAGAAAATTTGGCCTTTGTATTTGTTTGAAATGGTGTCAACTCCTTTTTGCCATGTTGGTGGAAGAAGACAGAGAAATGTGTCCTTACCAAGTCAAATACAAATACCCAACTAGAAAAATTTACAACAATCACATCAAGGCTCACTTCTACATTTAAAATATAGAATAAAAACATATTTTAACTGCAGCAAAGAAACATGAATATATTATATGTTATACAGGAACAATGCCAAATTATAGTATATTAAGACTTTTAAAATAGATGGACCTGAAACAAACTCCTGATCCCATGATTTTCTGAAAGGCTGATTCCAAATCTCATCTTCAGAGGTTAGGAAGAAAGGAGGAAAATGGGGCCTTTTTTTTGCTCCACCCACAAATTAAGAGTGTGCACTTTCAACACATTTAAAGCATACAAATGAAAATGACAGAATAAAGTCTTGGATGAGTTGATTTTCTGTGTGTATTGATACGCACCATACATTGTCAATATACAATATATTACAATTCTAATACTAAAAACTCTTTTTTTTTTTTTTTTTAAACTATCTAGCTATTGAATTGAAAGACAAAAGAAGTGTACATAAAATAAACACATATAATCTTGTCAAGAAATACTTAGTTCAGATTCAAGGTCAGCAAGGTCACCTTCCTGTGCATGTACCTGCCAAAATAAAGAATGTTTTCCTCCTTCTTCAGTTTTTTAGACCACTAACAATACAGAACTTCATTTTAGTTTGTGACTTGGTTGTGGGTTTTTTTTGATGTTTGTTTGTTTGTTTGTTTTTAATAGTTAATTATAATTGCATCTATTGGCAAACAGGATTTCCTTCTTTTCAGACTCAGAGATGTCAGGTGGAAGCCAGGTACTACAAACCAGAATGCATTCAGAGAGAATTAAAAGTAAATGAATCACAGGAATAATAGTCCATCTGCCCACTTGTGCTCAGTATCACTGTAGTTCAGCACATGCATTTGAAAATACCAGGGTGAACACACAGTTACTGTACTCAACATTTTTTTTTTTTTTTCAGAAAGGTTCTTGCTAAAAATAAAAAGTGAGCTTGTCATCTAAATTCATAACGTGTTTTCTTCAAAGCAATTGTGCACAGTCCTCTTTAAGGCTGTCAGAAGAACTACCTATGAAGTGACATTTTAATATCTTGGACAGAATTCTGGTGAATAGGGTAGCACTTATCAAATATGGATTTCTCATTCAAGTACTCAATTATTTTTTAAATTTAGGCTAATTCAGTACTCATGAAAATGGTCCAAGCTAACAACTGTGCCACATCACAGAATTGTGCAGTCTTGGTAAGAACTGCTCCAACAGAATATACAACAGTTTAGTATAAAACAGACTGGATAATCTGATTCTGGTGTATTTGCTAAAAGAGGAAAGCAATTTAATCTACCAATTAGTTTGTCCATGCTACTGAAGAACATACTCCAGTTCAAGTTCCTGCCTCTGAGAGGTGTTTGATATTAGTTTTACAGGAGGCAAGACTCTCACCTCTGAAACAAAGTGTGTCTTGCAACATCTGCTTGGGGAAGTCTGGCTCCTACAAAAGGAACAATTGAGTGAAAAGGGAAAACCATTATCACATGTTATCTTTAATGCTCCACAGCACATTTAATGTAAGTATGGCCATCAATTTCTCACCCTGGCCGAATTCCAGGATTGGCAATTAAATCTTCCTGAATGTCTACATTACCATCTAAAGCATACTCCTGGACACAGTGGGACTGTGCAAAATTTTACATATCTATTTCTCTCCACTGACTATAAAAAAGAGTCTGGTCTAATCTGGCTCTCTAAAATGCAGACATCTCATTTTTATGTGCAAATGTTAAGATAAATGAATCTCATCCCAAACTCCTGGGAACAGAAAGGAGAAGAATCATGCCCAATATAATGAAAGGTTCACTCATAGCTGAGCCTGAAGACTGAAGGAGGAAAATCAGATTGGGGAAACTAGGGAAAGAGAAGAAAAGACTCCGGATTATAAGAAAAGGATCAACTTTGGTACATCATCGTAATTAGCTTGTATCAATATGAGAAAATATGGCAATAATTTAGAAAAATAGGGAAACACGCACAGTGAAGTATGCAATCAATGTTTTGACCAGCTAGAACACAAATCAATCTGCTTTTCATCCGATAGTTGCCTAGTTTTCCAGGGAAAAAGAGGCAATCAGTACTATTAAAAAGGCTTGCAAAGTGAGGGGTAGGGTTAGCCAGTACTTCTGCACTTGATATCACTAAGAGAATTACATATATTATGCTTAATTGGTTCCCTTACTCCTTTAACAATACAGGTTTTTGAAGAAGCTCATTTGTTAGGCTCAGGCATATCACAGGACCAAAATGTTCATGATTCAATTATCTCGGAAGAATTGCAGAAGGTCAAGGTGGCTCTGGAGGATGCCACATTAAGGAATGCAAGTGAGAATCAGCACCTTCCCCATCGTTCTCTGTATTTTGAAATTTTTGCACCTATCACAGGACTGAACTCTGTTGCTTATCTGAGTAGTATCTGGACACACTCTAAAAAATGTAGGGCTTATTCTACCATCCTTCAGGATGAGGGTGTCCCCTCTGATTTCAGTCTAATTTTCTATTCACTTCTCTTAAAAAAAACAAAAGACTAACTCCTTTAAGTCTTGGTGTCTCCAGGTTTCACAATGCTCGAAATCTGGCCCTAGATTTGCAAGAACAGGAATCACTTCCATTTGAAAACAGCAAATAAAGTGCATCCCATAAAGCTCAAAAATCAGTGATGAATTATCTGTATCAAACCAAGAAATGTATCTTTAACACCATGACAGTATTAAAGACTTGAAGAATTTTTAAAGACTGAAGTCTAAGGTTGCTTGTGAGAGCATTCTGATAGAGACTTGCAGGGAGGGTATCAAAGAGAATACATTAAATTTCTCTGCAGATTAAATCATTATAAACCAAGCTACATGAAAGACAGTATTTCTAATAAAGGAAGAGTTGAAAACTATGTCAGAAATTAGTAATGATTTTTGAAAATTATACTTTCATTTCACTTGCTATCAAATAATTGGTGTTAAGTTATCCTCCTAACTGGACTGAACCATGGAAACTAAGCAATAATGGTGGTCCAAGTTCTCAATGGAAGTGCATTAACAATGGTGATTTTGGTTCAGGGATGTAGCAAATGAGCTGCATGCCTTCTGTTAATTTGGGGCCTGCTTCTGCTTTTGAAGTTAGTAGTTCTGTTGACTTCAAGGAAAATGAAACTGAACTGCCTTTCCTGGCAATCACATCAATTCAGTTCAAAAAGAAATCAAAGCCTCTACCCAAAAGCTAGTCCAAATTTCTGGAGTAAAACTAATCAAAAGAAAATCCTGATACATGCATGTGTTTCTTGCATATCCTGTTTTCAGTCAGGTCCATAAAACAACACCATTCAATGATTAGGTATTTATACCCTTTTTAGCCTTAGTTAGCTATGAGATCCCCTGGCAAGGCTTTGGTCTCAGACTGTACTGGGCTTTTGGCTTTTTCATAGCCTCAGGCTAATCTCACTCTCCCTGTGCCCATCCCCTGTTTCAGAAAAGGGGCAGAAGGGGCTCTTGCCTATTTAGATTGTATAAGACCAGATGAAGGAATCATTGTTCACTGCATTATGTAGTATAACGATACTAACATTTGCTAAGACTCTTCTAGGCACCTTTGGCACAAAAATTAAAACTTCCAGGCAAAGTGCAGTTATTAGAAGTAATGTTTGTGCAACTCCAGTTTGATGAAACAGAACAAAAGGCTTCCCAAGGTCTCCTCAAATGAAAGGACAACAGAATTGGTCAGAGGCTTGCAGCCACCCAGCAGGCAGAGAGAAAACACATGCAGTTCTTCCAAGCTCATTTCTGCTCTGGCGGCTCAGTCGCACATTAACTCCCACCAGCTTTGCTCCTCATCCTCTAACTCCTGGCTATGTACAACCTGGCAAATCCTGCAACCTGACCTGACATCTGTGGTACTTCTGAGGATTACTGATAGTAAAAGAATAAACCTCCTGCCAACAGATAAACCTGACAATACATCCCAGCAATAAAGAGGAGAGCTGAGCTGCTGAGTGCTTTCCAGACACACTAAACTTGAAGCCAGCCACAGCAATCTGAGCTGGAGAGGTGGATGGATATTTGGTTCCTGATTCACATGTGAATGTTGCCTCTAAATGTCTCCACTTATGTATCTACAGGCAAAGCAGGAGCTATTTCTGTTACACAGAAATTATATTTCTGACATGATTACAGGAGCATCTATTAGGCTTTCAAAAGGACACATTTCAAAGGCAAAATGGATCAGACCTGGTACATGCAGTACTCCATCTCCTCAAGGTTATGAAATCCCTACAATTTTATTACACTTAGGAATTTGACACGGTGGCAATTTTGGATGAACTAGATTCATTTTGAGAGAATGGTCAGCTGGGATTAGTTTGGATAAAAGAGCAAGCCCTCATTGTAATTAAGGAAGGCACATGTAGAAGAAGATGCGACACCAAATTAATACCATTATGCCTTTTGCAGCCCTCACATTCTCTGTCTGCCAGTTTCTGCTTCACCAGCATCCAAAAGCAGAGAGCTGCTGCTGCTCAGGACATCAGTCCCTACCTGGCTGTTTCACCTGTACACCTGCCCAAGGCAGAAAGGACAATTGCCAGGTTTTTACATGGAAGATACCATCAAGCATTATCCCCTCACTTCTCTACCTTTGAAGACATTTTCCTGCCCCCTGAAATCCTCACAGCTCCCTTGCTGGCACAGCCTGGGCAGCACCATGCTGCCGCCAAGCACCCCAGATGGCTCAGCACATGCAGCACCCACCAGAGGCGTGTCAAGACTGTGGAGATGTGTCCTCTTCAAAGGCAAGTTTGAAGCTAAACTTTTGCTAAATCTTATATACTGAATAGTGCCATCAAGGAAAAGCCATCAGTGAAGAAACAGGAACAGCAGACTTGTTATAAATACAAACTGGAATTCTTGTTAATGTGTGTTCCCCAAGTAATAAAACAGGGTGAAGGTAAACACAACAAAGCAGAAAATGTATCCCAGAGAAATTATTCTATCACTCTCGGTCTTCACATCAAATTTAAGTCAGGCTTATAAAGAGAGTTAATTTTGGAGTACCTCCGCCCTGTTGCACCACTTGCCTTCATCAAGCTCTACAGGCTGTGGCTTAACTTTGAGGTGAGACCTGCCTTGGGGGAGTTTCTACTGGACACTGCAGTACTACAAACTCTAGAGGTATCTTACAAAGCTCAGATCAGCAGTCCATGCAGGTACATACGCTGGGACAAAATTTCACTGGCACTTAACATAAATACAACTTCAGTTTAAAATATGCAAAGCTTCAGTGGAAAGACATGGAGAAAATTATTTCTTGGGCTTAGTACCAACAGATTCTCTTGCAACCCTCATCACCTTTTCCCCATTGCTCTCCTTTAGAACTGGATGGCCAATCTCTTCACCTTATTTTCTAAAAGAAAGTGTTAGGTGTGTGACATGGGACAAAAAAAGTAAAGGTGATAATAAAAGAGCTTAATTTTTATAGCCTCCAGAGGAGATTCACGTTCCATCAATTCTGAGTTTAAACAACATGAAAATGGGCCCAACCCAGGAGTAAATCCCCTTGGAGTGAAGCCTTTTGAGTCAATTTTTCATCTTAGCCTTTCTAGCTGGAGACATCACACATAAATAAACATGTGCAAGTTATTGCCAGCATGCTCTGCTTTATTAATTTTGTGTAGAGCAAGCTGACTTTCGGGGAGGTTAATTTCCTGAACTGAGAAGAAAATGGCACTTCACCAATTTGAAAATAAATAATTGTGTGGATACCTCAGTTCATTATTTTTAACTCTGCAGAGCCTTTTCAGCCTCCAGAGCCATGCTGACAGCTTAGAGAAACAGAGCTATTTTCACTAACCAGTTTCCTTGTGCGGTGTGTATTATACTGTGTAACAAAGAAATTAATGGCTGTTTAAAAAGCAGTGCCTTATCTAGGTCCTTTTCAATTCCAAAGATGTAGCTACCATGGGAGTAAAAAACATTTAACACCACATTGTTTTAGGGAAAATATTCTTAAACTCTAGCAACATACTCATAACCTGTTGAGCTCCTGTACCTCAGTGGCTACCACATCTTTGCTGCCTCTGTTGCTCTTTAATCTTAAAAATCCTTAGGTATGAGGAGCAAGGACTTGGGTGTTGGGGCTTTTCTGCTGAACTACCTGTGAACCTGGAACCAAAATACACATGACCAAAGTCCTGGTTTTGTTTGAAATAATGAGAAAATTACATTAGTCCATATGGCTTTGGAAATCTTGGTTCAAACTTGTCTGTTGATTTAAAGGCATATGGATGCTACAGGGCTTTGACAGTATCGCTTGACTGTGGCTATTTCAGAATCCAGGCAAAACCAGATGGCAACATTTCTGAGGTTTTGAAACATATGCTATGAAAAATAATTTTAAAATATATTTATTAACAGTGCTGTTAATTTTACTGGAAGTCGTAATGGAACTATATTGGTACATTTTTCAGGAAACAAGTGGTGTGAAAGCTTGGAGTTGTGCAAACCTATGGCTCCAGAATTATTTTCCCAGACTAAAAGTTTGATAGGAATTCTAAATAGCACTCCTAACAATCTGCATTTTTGTCTGTCTCAGAACAGACAAGATTAGAGAAATAATGTAAATTTGAAACCATTTAAAATTCATGTGTCATTTTGAGTTTGCAATAATCTTTTCATCATCTTAACTAATGTCAGGTGATAGGCAAAAGTACATTAATTTATCTGTCTTATCAAAATGTTTAACATAGATAATGCATGGAAGAGAAAATATTATCTGGCTGACATGATGCAAAAATGTCATTCTGTTCTTTTCTGTACAGATGGTTCTTCACTTCCCACGGTGTTTCGCTGTGGAAAATCTGTTGTGTTCTTGGTATTTAATTTGCCTTTTCGATGCAGTTTTCTCAATTAAATCTCATGCAGATGATGCAGTCATTTATATTCAGAGGATCAGACTTTTTGCTCTTATTGGATAAACTTTAATCTAATCCACAGGGTTCAGATTTAGCTGCATGATACTAATTAATTTTAAATTTAGATAAATGTTTCTTTGGTGGAGATCAAAAGGTAAATGTGGTCCCCAGATCTGAAGCCTACAGGGAGAGCTTGTATTGGATGACTTGCTCAGATTTTACTGAACTATGGAGAATTCAGGTGAAAGAGGATGGGAGAAGTGGCTCAAAAAATTAACTGATCTGTGTAACAGGTACCGCTGGAGCATTAGCTCCACCTCTGCAGCCACCATGTCTCAGCACTGCTCTCTGACCACTCATTAAGAGAAGGCCAAGCAGAGTGATGTTTTCATGACAAGGACATTTTCCTTGTGGTGAGGGCATAGCAGAGAAACTTTTACCTGCTTATGCAGTACACTTGTTTGGTATGAAAATCATGTAAAAAAGACAAGTAAATTTGTGAGAAAACCTTCATTTTCCCACTCACAACTTATACCTGAATAATACAGTAACTCCTTCTCCCCCTCCAGGACCTCTCTTCATTCAGGGAAGGGGATGGAATAAACAGTAGGCACAACTCAAGTTGCACATAGAAACTTAAATCTGGTGCATTTTCGTGTGCTTGATTTTGCAACATAAACAACTGTTTTAAACAGTTGCAACTGCTGTCAGAAGCATGAAATCTGGCAATACAATCTGTACAAAAAACAATGAGCCAATTCAAACTTGGTATTCCCTTGATTACTCTTTGGATACCAGTGAATTCAGCCCTATGTCCTTCATAGAACTGTAGGAAAAGTCTTCATTAAATTCATTATCTGGTCCATATGGACCAAGTGCTTTTCTTTCCTTTATGAACCTAGGAAAAAACCTAACAGCTGCCATAGAACCTCTGATATTCATAGCCACGATGAGGACAAGCAGGGTTTGTTTCATGCTCATTAGGATCATGTATGGGGATGGCACAGCAGGTTTAATGCTATACGCTTGACTTAAAAGTTGTAACTAATCCCCTTCTGTGTCATATGAAACAAAAAATTCAGTATGAGAATGGGAAAGGGGTAGGTCTCTATCCATTCATTTCTAGAACAGTCGCAAAATGCTGAGCCCCTGCTTTGCCCCTCAAGTACAATGCATTCAAAGAAGTTCATCCTAGAAGACATCTCATAATTTGTTTTATCTATTTACAGAAGGATTTGTTTTTCTCTCTGAGTTATTCATAAGATATTAATTTATGTGGCTATCTGCATATAAACATTACCACTGGAGAGTAGCGCAGTGGATAGCGAATATGGATTTCTTAGTCTTATCGTTGTACGTCTTTTATATCAGGTGCTCATTTAGACAGAATTCATTGTATATTATTCTCCTGTGACAACATTAACCGACCTCCAACTTTCCAGTGCTTGTTATCATTTTCAGAGTGTAAAAACCTCAAGGACTTAAAAGGACAGACAGGCAACTTTGCAGAACATTTCGTTAATTTGTGGGAAATTCTACTTACTGTAAGTGTCATGTCTTTGCTGTGAAGACTGAGAACATCTGCCAAATATAATACCACTTTCTTCCCTCACAGTCTGGCTCCTCTTCTGTTTGACATTGAGGGACTAACCATTAACTCACACTGCCTCAGCCTGAAGAGGCAACTATGTACATATATCTAAAGCTTAAATTTCAATTTGTATTGGAATGTCAGTCATCAGATAAATCCAGACACAGAGGAAAGTGAATAATAAATAGCTGTGTGGGCCAAGAGAGAATAGAAAGTATCAGCAATAACTCCTTTCTAATCTATCCCTAGTCCTATAATGCGGTGGCTGTTATTTCTAGTGGACTTCCCTATTCCTTCTAGCCAGCATGACAGCAAATCACACTCAGTGGTAGTAATGGCTGATTCTCATTCATCTGCCCGAGGGAGTTGTCTCAGAAAAACATTCAAATATTCAGACAACACTTGTCAAAATGATATAATAAACTCTGGGGTTTGTCAAATTGATCTGGTAGTATCATGGGACCTTTCTTGAGCTGACTCATCATCTCCCCTTCGCATATCAAGGCTCTGTTTGGGTCCCCAAAGACAAATGAAAACTGAAAGAATATTAGATGGTTGCAGGTTTTAACCATCACCTTAATAATAATACACACACATCAACTTTTTATTCAAATAATACCATCAAGCCTAATTTATACAGCATACCATTCCAAAAGTGTGTGTAACTAACCATTAACAGTATTGTACCTTAGAAGTTCAGAGAAAACAATACCAAAACACACTACTCCAAAGTAGTTACGAGATAACAAGATACAGCTGGGTCTGTCCACTTTTGCTATACTTAGTAGCATCATTCTCCACAGACTGTCCCAGGATATTTGGTCCCTACTAGAAGTAATGTGAATTCAGAAAAATCTACACTTGGATGGAGATGTGAGCAACACAGGATCAATGCAGAACCACTTGCAACACTACTGGAAATTGTTAGGTGAAGGCTCTTGCAACAAATTGTTTCCTGTTGCAGAGTATGTTATAACATTGTTATTTTGCTCATTTACTGTTCAGTTTCCTTAAAATTACTGAGTTGTATCATCCTCAGCAATTCTGTTCACGTCTCACCACTGTCCTGATTCTCTGTGCTCTGTTAAGTTTGAGCCTAAGCAACCTGTTATTTTAAGAATAATTTAATCAAAAAACCCTGGAATGATTATGATCCTTTATCCAATTCCATAGCATTCAGAGATTTTTATCTGTGGCTTGTTGATTAAATGTTATCAGGTATGTTGAACCATCATGTCTCCTTTAGAACTCATTACAATAAGAACAATGCAAATATGTGTTTAAGGAGTTCCAGCCAGTGAATTATTAGTATGATAGACTGTAATGTCTTCTTTAAAGTAATATAGTTAGTGAGAGAATTAGCAGGAGTATGAACCTAAGAAAAGAGCAGGCTGTATTACTGGCATATCAGAGATAATTTAACAACAGGGGTGGTGCCCTGGATTCTTTTTAATTTTCACCGCTCTTTCCAGTGTTCTTTAAAAAAAACCCAAACAAACAAAAAAAAAGAAAACAAAAAAAATCACCAGCAACTTTGGAGTTGCTTCTCTGTCTCTGCTGACAATATAGAGAGAGCTTATGTATCGAACTCTGAACGTATGCCTCATTTTCCAATAGTTAACACTGACATGTTCATCTTCAGTAAGATCATAAATATCACACTGAAGATTAGTGATCATGATCAAGACAGTTCAAGAATATAAAGTTTTCAGTTCAAGAATATCAGTTTGCACTTTGAGCCAGTAACTTCAGAAAAGAAGGAACTGTCACAGAGATAAAAACCATGGTCCAACACATTCTTTTCTACACAAAAGCAAGATGCAAGCTAGGCCATCAGAGTAGAATTCTCTATTAATTTTCCCCCATGACTTCTTCCAGATTTCTTCTACGAGGGATAGCTATGTCATCACAAAAAGTTTTAACTCTGTTCCAGCTCTCTGATTCTCCTAATCTTACATAGCACTATTGATTTTTCCAAAATCCATAGAACAGATATAGTTTTTATAATATATATTAAATTCCAAATGTAGGGTATTTAGAGAATAAAAATACACTTCTAGGCTTGTTCTTCCCATCTCCCATAATCTACTAATTCTTGAACAACTCACATTATAGGTAACATTTGCATAATAAAGATCTCAAAACAAGGTAAAAATACCACAAAGAGGGAAAAAGACGAGAAAGTCTTCCCTCAGACACTGTCACAGGAAGTTTTTAATAGCTCTGAGCCACACTGACAGAAGGGAGGTAGAAGAAAAACCAAGCAGGGGATTCTCAATACAGGGCAAATCACTTTAATAGTGTCTGACTGAGAATGGCAAGGGCTCTTTAAATACAGTCCTTCATGAACAATTGTGAAAAGCAGCGATTACCTGACTTACTCTGAATAAGCTCTATATAATTAATAAATGTTCAAGCTCTAATTATGGTAAAATCTTAGCAAATGAATTCCAGCTCATTTTTATTACAACTATTCCCTCTGTTCTTTCAAATAGTTTAAATTTATGGCCTTCAATTTCAACCAGGTTCAAACATTTGACTGTAAAACTAAAAGAACCAAGAACTCAAGGTCTGAGGCACAAGACTGTACCACCAAAATATCTGTATACACTTCCATTTGCTTACATATGACTTGTCTTAGAAGACATATGGTCATGCCGCATGACTGTCCAAGTCAGCAAAGGTAGGTAGGTGCTCAAATTCAACATGTACCAGCTTAACATGCTCAGAAAGAAGCTATATAATAGATTTTGGTACCTCCAGTTGTGCTAAAGAGATTTCCATTTTCCTTGGGATCCACATCTATAATTCTGCAACCACTCCTCTAAAGAAATGGGAATGGATTGGCCTTGTGTTTTAAAACATAGACAGGTACCTTTAATAGGCTAAACATGAGGACATTCATCCTGTGAATGAGGTTGTCACAACAAACACTGTGTATATGTACACACCACAATATGTTACATGATACTTCAAGTGTTTGTCAACAGAGGAGCAATTTTACAAAAGAAACAAGGAAAGAAGTACTGGAAGGTTATAAGCCACTATAGCTGATCATGCAACAAGAGTCAAGACTGAAAAGATTCAGAATGATCTTTACTCTGCCATCACCATATCACCTTCCCACAAGTTACATCTGACAACAAATTAACCAAATGCCACCAACCTTTAATTTGCCAAAATAACAGCTGTGAAATCCCATTTACCTATCTATGAGCAATCTGAACAGATTTTCTCTGTGAAAACCATAACTAAACCCCCTGAACAAATGTTTTACTGGCAGATAGCATGTGTGATCGCCTCTTTAAAATGTGCTATTTTAATGCAAGGTCTGATGTTTCATACATTGCCTACCTGAGACTGCTAGCACCAGCTACAGCCACTACTGCTTCCTCCTGAAGGTATTTAACACACGGCCACTCCTTATTCCTGAATTACTTTTGTTAAAAGTCTCACTTTTAGCTGCAAAGCAGCAGATGACAAACGTGGTGCAAGATTATTTTGCAATTATCCAGTTTATGTGCCTGTGCAACTTTTGTGTCAGTCTTTTAACTCACACAGTTGCATATTCCAACAGTTGATGGGAAGTACAAAATGGAGCTTAAGAGAAAAAAAAAAAAAAAACAAAAATCCAACACAAACAAACAAGAAATCCCTTCCTTTGTGCATACAGCAAAGTAAAGAGTTAATGGTTCCTAGATTTATGGGAATCCTGCCAGCTTGTTGTTTCTTCACTGGTGTGCTGTGGCCTTACGTTTCTTGTAATCATTCAGCTACTTAATGATCCCCTTCTATCAGGTGTAAATGAGTTTTCCCCCTCCAACCTGATTTTTGTCAAGGCTTTCATGTAAGTGGTTAATGAGTGCTATTGCTCTGAGTTTTCTCATGTGCAGGAAAGGTACATCTAACTAGTGATACAATGACAAGCAGGAGCTAACCCTCTGTTCAGCTGCAGTGCAGAGCAAAAAGCTTAAGAAAGATCAATCTCCCAAGCTGAGGAGGACTGAGGACACATTGGCAGAACCATCCTGACAGTCTAACTCTGCTCCTGCTCTATGGGTGGGGATCTATTTTTGCTTTGTCAAGGATCTCAGTGGAGCCAAGGGGAAAGAGCCTGGTTTTCTGTGAAACAGCCTAGTTAAAATCATCAACAGAACTGTTAGCCTGTAACAGACCAACAGATTTATTCAGCAGCAGGAGACAGCACAAGGATGCTCAGATTTATCACTCCAAATACCATCATTATTTAGTGCGCAAAAAGCCTTCTTGTCTCACAGTTAGCAAAACAAAATTACAAATTAATAGCCATATATTTTCCCCCATGTCCTGGATCTATCATCCAATTTCCCCTGTGCTGTAATTTTATTTTGGTACTAAACATATGGGGCTGGGAAAACTGGCAAATTTAGAAATTACACGTATTTTATCCGCATTCTCTTACATAAATTTTCATCGTGTGTTAATTTACTGAAAGAGTATATTCATTTTCTTAAGAATCAGCAACACAGAAGAAAAAGAGACATCAGAAGACATTTTCTTTGTACCTTTGACCCTAGGCTATTTGCTATCCTTTCAGATACACATCAGATTTGAAGAGGGAGGAACAACTCCTGCACAGAAATTTGTAAAAGGTAGCAATCCCAACTGGGTTCCTGACACAAGTGAAAGTGGAGGATGTACAAAAAAGCTCCCATGTGTAGCAGCTTGCCTCCTTTCAGGAACACATGGGTCAAAGGTAATCCAGGAAAGCTCTTGCCAGCGGATCCCAGGTGTAGCCATGGAATATCAAAAAATTGCAGCACTCCTTGCTCATAGAGATCAAAACAAATCAATTTTTCTTGTCTTTTAGAATGCACTAAAATACTTCTTTGCACAGCACCTATGTAAAGGGAGACCTCAGCATGGACAGGGCTGTATTTTTGTCCATAGTTGTTTAAGGAAAAGATTTCTGGCACTCAGATGATGAGGAGTCCATGAAGGGATATCACAGATACATAGGCTAAAATAAACCAGGATGATGTTATCTTCGGAATCTTTTCTCAAATTTATGAAGAACCTGGCACCAGACTGGGCTCATTTTCCTTTCTATTATTTAATAAATCTAAACTGATCTAATTTTTAAGTGAAATATAATCTTTAATGACAACAGTTTAATTTAGTTAAATTAAGATTCAAAGTTTAAGCTCAGATCCAAACCCCTCTGATGATAGGAATGTATGAAGAATGAGGTGTAAAATGTCTAGATCTATCTATATTCATATATTCATCTCAAAGCTATCTCCACTGAAAACACTGGGAATCCATCTTAAGAATGCCTTCCAAGGGTTCAGCAAAAATAGGTTGTGTTGGAGATAAGAAGTGTGATTGCAAACTTTCTTATATCAACACAAAGCATAAGTCAGCTCTCCAAAGTCAATGGAATTACACATTAGAAAACTCAGATCAGAATACAGTTCAAAAGGTGATTTACTTTCAGAAATATTCAAATCACTAAAGGCATAAAGTCCCTTTAGAGGTCCACAAAATGTGTCAGTTATCTTAGTAAATAGACTTTAGCAACTATTCCCAGTTGATTGCTTATAGCCCTCTAACACTTTTGAAAAAAACCTTTCCCTGTGCAAACTCACATTATTGTTGTCTAGAAGCTAAGTCGGGCCATGAGTATGGGATGCTTATAATGAGTAGGCTGTCTGTAGTGGATATGGAATTATAAGAGTTCAATTTAGGTGACATATTGAAAACTTTGCCTTTAGATCCAAATCTGATGCTTGAGATCACCATGAGGAAAAGATCACCTCTCTGTTATAAAGACTTTATCCAAGGAGAACTTTTATCAATTTGAAGTGCAAATACCTTTGTTTTGTCAGAAATTAAGAGAACTGCCAGAAACCTGGGTCCTACTAGAAGGGCAATATGGCTTAGGGAATTTTCCAAAGATGATTCAAGAAGTTCTTTGTGCACAGTACAAGGAATAAAGGTTCTCCAGTTAGGCACTTTGACACTTCTAACCAGTCTCCTCTAGTCACATCAAAATTACCAAATATTAGCTATGCATAGTCTATAAAACAGAAGTTCTGTAACACTGTAAATAATGTTAATTCCTACAGCTCAGCCTAAATATGAGACCAGCTGTACCAGGTTAGAAGAAAGGTCTGTCTTGCCCAGTAACCACATTCTGCCAGGGGCCAACACACAGCAAAACTGCAGATGGCTCATTACAGCAGTTAGGGTTCCTCAGGTTGCTCCAACTTGAATAACCATGGTACTTCTAGAGCTAATACATGCTGATGAGCACTGACCTGCAGGGATGGATGCATTAATCATTAGCCAATAGCAAATGCCTAGGGAAGAGCATATGGACATCAGAAGCATAAATCATTATTTCCCTGCTGCACTCCTGCGGCAGTCTGTAGCTCAAGGATTTCCAGAGACAGAGATGGTATCTTTTGTGTCTCATAGTCTCAGGTGGATTATTCTTCTAGAAATTTGTGAAAGACCTGGGTTAAATTGAACACAAAAAACTACATCCAACTCAAAAATAATATTAACCTTTTGCATTAAACCTCTGGTTCAGTATGATTCTGAGATTAGCCCTGCATTAGCCCTGCTCTTACAGAACTTGCACTGCTGCTGCTGCAGCGAGCTGCAGGCAAACAGGCTGCCTGCTCGTCCTGCCAGCTGGGTTTGAGTCCTGTGCTGTCAATAGATGTCACACTTGTGCTTTTGTTAATGTCTTCTGGAGCAGATTATGCCAAACCAGTGCAGGGTAGCAGCATGACACAAATTATTTGAATGCACAGCCTTTATATAATAAAACCAAATCCAGGAGAGATTTGATCTTCTGTAGGTTTTACAATGTGCAGCCCCAGAAAAGACTGAACACAGAAAGGGAAAGGGGGAGGAGTGACAGCAGGAATCTTATTTTACAAGGCAAAAGTTCATTTTGCCCTATAGGTTACTAGTTCAGAACTGTATAGCTAAATGTACATCTGCTTATTTTGGGGAGCAAATGACTCAAATGATTTTTTGTGATCTCTGGCTAAATGCTTTTTGTAATAAATACAGGACTGAGGATGAGCCAAACTATTTGTGTTCAATGCACAAATAGCAGCAGATGAAGATCTTTGCACTAATTTTTTTCAGGCAGATAATTACAGCAAAAAACACAAATGCATTAGCACAGTAAAAACATGGGGTCTGACTACAGGTGTCCTAATTCTTAAATCTGCATGCAGATCTGACAAGTGGGATGTCATGATTCATGGAAGAAAACCCAGGAAAGTCTTCTTCCTGAGCTGTAACTTCTGCTAATAGTGTTAGAAAAGCAGAAAGAATGACTTTAGTCTTAATTTCCATTTGAAAAAAGAGTTCCCTTTCTACATATCTGTCTGTGCCAATGCATATAAATGAACTGTGCATGCAGGAGAAAGTCAGCATTAGCAAGAGTTTGCAAGACAGAGAAAAGCATTGGGTTTTAAATCACCTACTCAGTATTTGTGGAATTTCAGATGGAAATGTTATTGCTGAATTTTGAAATGTGGCACTGAGTGTTTAATAGCTGTTGTCACTATAAGGACATGTAGTGGAAAGCTCTGGGTGCTCTTTGCAACAGGAACAGCTTGCTGCTCTGGCCAAATTTCATTTGGACTATTATTAATTCTATTGCTGCAACATCCCCTGCTCTTTCCGGAAGTCCAAAACCTTGTGTCATTGCAGTGGATTGTACCATTGTGCACAGACACTGATTCCAGTGGGACTCTGCATAGTCAAAACAAATCCCAGGACTCGAGCTGCTATTGGCTGCAGTCGTCATCACTTTTTAATGAGTCAAATGTTGTTACTGAATTACTTCTCTTCAGTGCAACTTTATGCCATAAAACGAATGAGGAATTCCTGAATTTTACAGCAAGAGATATCTATCTTATGCTGTAAATGTTTGCAGAAACAGAACTGGGCAAAAATGTCTCATCCACTAGAAAATTTTGCTCAAAACCAGATTTCAAAAATAAGAAGTTCCCTGCACACAACAGTTTTTGGCCAGTTCCGTTCCATATCAAACAATTTCTCATGGCAGTAAAGCTCCTGCAAAGTTAACTAAACACTTTTCTGATTTACACTCATCAATAGGCTCATTCATTTAGCTCCCACTGAATAATTCATCATCACTAGCAGCAACAGTATGCAAACCAGGAAAATTCAGCTTGATTTTCACATCCAAGGATGAGTGTAGAGTCAAGAAAACAAGAATTTGGAACCTTTCTGTGACTACATGCAAAATATTAAATGGGAATACTTCATACATTACATTTCTGTATATGTATGTGGAGCAGAGTAAAATCCCACCGATAGGCTACAAGATTTCTTTGGCCATAAAGATGTTTTTTCTTGATTATAACTCACAAAACCAAGTCATCATCTGGCCTGCAGTATTTCTGAATTGCCCCAAAGGTCAATTTATATTAAATGTTTGAAGAAACCAAACTCTGCTGTATTGTTGGAGAAGGAAATATAGACATCTCCGTTACATAACATTTCATAAATCAAGCTGAATCTAATTGATATCACCTGAAAAATAATAGAAAATTCCTTCAGGCAAGAAAGTGACATATTTGAAGGAAGACAGCTCTGCTCAATTCTTCATCGCTACAGCAACACAATTTTTCTGGATGTTATTGTGCGGGAAAATCAGACTTTTCTGGCTTTTTCTACTGCTTCTGATCCTTTCAGCACCAAGGCAGAACCTCCTTGAGTCCTCCCAGCCCCCTGTCACCTCCATGAGCTATACACTCTCTGCTCACAAGGACATTTCTTCTCTTTCTCACGCCTCACCAAATACAATGTCAGAGCTTAGCGAACAACAGGGTCCACAACCCCCGAAGCTGTAGTGTAACTTACTGCAATTGTTTCAGTTGCCTGGAATATTTCTGGCACTTAGATGCCAGAAGGGGATGGAGAAAGGTCTTTTCTGCTTGGAGTCTTGAGGGCTGGTTCATAGCTCTGTTGGCTGTGGTGGCTCAAGAAGTGAGAGCCCAGCCCAGCCCAGCCTCTGCCACCTGCCCCAGCCGCCCATGAAAAAGCTGCTATGAACCGCTATCTTTGCTGCTTTGGTGATGTGGGTTAAATAATACATCTGTGCCAGCAAGCTCACTTTGATAGGATGGTTTAGAGAGTGCCCGTTGAGTCATGAGGACCCCTAAAGAGTACAGGTGACCCACTGACCTGGGAGAGGTGGTCGCCTCCTGCAACTGTGTGGAGATGGGTAGCTGGGGTGATAACTTTCTCAGGTGGAAAGGGACAGGGGGAAACCCTCAGTGAGGCAGTAGTGAAGATATTTTGCTCTGAAGACATGAGGCTCACTGAACTCTGCAGGCTACTCAAAGAGGAGCAGACAGGTAGAGTCACCCAATAACTGGACACAAGCCCAACAGGAGCTTTGGCTCTGATCTCTGAAGCTACCCGAGAGAGTGAACTGGACTCTGAAGGAGGCCATGTCTTGGTGCAGGATGCTCTCCGGTTGTTGGAGAACCACCATTTGGATTACAGATTGTCTATGGAGAAACCAGCTGGGGCTAGTTCCATGGATGTGGAACTAGTTTTAGTTCTATTCTCTAATTTTTAGTGGGTTTAGAAGCCATGATTCATACATTTACCTTAGCAAAGGTAAAACTTTGTAGCATCTTAAATTCAGTACCCCCCAGGTACTGACAGCGCATGTCCATGTGGGAGAGGTAAAACTTAAGATCAGTAAAAAACCCAACAGGAGCATGAGGGAGTTAATGAGAATGTTGTTGTGTACTGTTCTGGACTCACAGGCTGGTTTATATGCTGACCAGAGAATCAATGCCAAAGTATGAAAAGAAACTGAATTTTGCAGGTAGAAAGCTTTAATTCACTCCGTGCTTTATGGGCAGCTTTCTATAGCTTTTCAGGTTTTTTTCTTTCTTATTTACCCATTTAGAATACTTCATTAGTTAACACTTTTTACAGCTGTCAGCCAGAGGCAAAATTGCAAAACAGAGTTCTGACTTCCCTCCAGGCATGTTCTTGGGGCTGCTGTGTCTCGAAGAGCTGATTTAACACAACTCACACTCTGGAAGGTCAAATAAAGTAAATGCTGAACTGTTTGATCCAGGGCTCATATGTTATAACTTGCTTTTGCCTCTCCTTTGGAATAGCTGTTAGAAATACTAGTGCAGTTAGGCCAACCTCTTAGAGCTGGAGCTCCTCTATACATCAAAGAGAAGGGAATGCAGCTTCCCAGGGTGAATAGGAAGGAACTGGGGACACTCCAAGTCCAACATGAGCCTGATGACCTCTCTCCCTCACATTAAGTGAAGTAACCTGTGGATTCCAGAGTCTTCTAGAATTTGGCAGGCGGTTTAGGGCTGATTTTTTTTTTTTTAGGCCAGAAAATAGGTTAAAAAAGACAAAGTCAGCCATGCTGAAATTCATTCATCAACAAACTAAATACTGTAGAAATTAAATTTTCTTTAAGAAAACAAAAAATTCTAGAGAAAATTCTTTCCTATCAAACCATGGGAAGGATATTAGTGATGTAATATCCCAAGTCAGCCAATAAAGCTCACTGCTAGAGGCAGATCAGGAGCACAAGCACAACTGTCTGCTCCAAGGACCAGTTCCAGTATATTCTACTCCAAAACAAATGATGTGTGCTGGACTGTCAAGGAGCCATTTATGACTGCTACAAAATTAAATAAACTTTCTGTTTTTCTGGTGACACAGGAAAATCTGAATCATATGCACCAGAATGTTCCTATAGCATGCTAGAGAGAGTGAATGATAAATCAGAACATCTGCCTGCCATGCGGCCTTAGAGCTGGAATAGCACAATTTACTTTTTCTATGCAAAGTATCCTGCAAAGGAAATGGCACAGCAGCCTAATTTCACAGAGAGAGGGGACAGTAATTTATTTCAGGAGTGAAACGGAGTGAGGAAACAGCATGTACTTTGAAATTTAGAATAGGCTCGGTATTTCTGAACCTAATGGGCTTTACAGAGAGGAAACAGAGAGTCTCCTTTATGAAACTTCAGAATATGAGTATAGCCCTCACATGCCTCCAAATGATAAATCTTTGTCCCTGAAATAGCATGCTTTTAGGTTTAATTTATTTTCTTTAGCCCCACGAAGGCCTTCCAAATTTATATACTTCAGCCCTAAGGACTAATAAATTATTTTCTTCAGCCTCAAGAAGGTCTTCTTCATTTATTTTCAACCTCCCTGGGAGTGAACTTTAAGGAGTGTACCACATTGCAGCACTGTCTAGAAAACAGGGATAAATAGATGGAGACAGTGGCCACCAGGGGAAAGTGGGAAACCCAGTATCTATCTGAACACACCACTGTCTTGTAACCTTATCACATATTTAACAGAATCTGCAATTAACCAAAACATGTCCGGTTCTTCATCCATAAAGGGAATCTAGTTTCTGTCAAGCTTTTACAGGCAACTGAAAAGGGAAGAAGCTGGAAGATGGAAAGAATGAAGCATTCATTTCTTTACCAGTACTTCCTCTGGCTCTCAGGCTATTGATGCAACTGCTGTTTGTGTCTTTCATTGGTTTGTTTCTCCCTTTTGTTTCTTATAAGAGAAACCTGTGATTTTCTGAATGCTAAATCCCTAGAATACTTAGGAATAGAGATTGATTTACATTTTCTGCCATGGTTTAGATGTGGCTGTTTAGTTTGAATAAAAACCAGAGTGGTATGTTGGAAAACGAGATGAAACAACAACTAAACAAAAGGACAAGGAGTAAAAGTAGTCATATTGCACACAAGTTATGAAGGTTGCATACATGCTATGAAGATACCACTTGTAAATCTAGAAGTATTTATGAGATCACAGTTCTTTTCAAAGACTAATAGAAAAGTCCATTAATTTATCAAATCATCAAAGAGTATTCCTGCGTTTCCAGAGATGCCATTAAAACACATTATTGAAAGAACATGAGGCACCAGGGCAGAGTATTTTATAATCTAATGGGGTAAATCTTGACATCTCTTTCACACTGACAACCCTCAAACTTGATGGGAATTCTGCCTTTATTAAAAATTGAACAAGGATTACATCATGTGGCTTACGGTCACTGTAAACCATAACTATTAAATATACACACTTCTAATGGGAAGTGCACAAAAGAGATACAAACTCTTTTTTCTTCCTCTGCAAGTCAGACAGCAAAATCATATGAATGTTCCAGGCAATGGCAGGAGGGAGAAAAAAAAAAAAAAAAAAGGCAAAAATAAAGGCATAGAAATGCCAGTAACCATATTCTACCATACTCAACAACTGAAGTTGAAGCTACAAATCATGGATGTATGTATCAACAGAGTGTCTGCTTTGAATCCTTGACAGTGCAGCCCACCCCACCCAAACAGAAAACCTGTGAAGGATAAATGGGTGAGGAGAAGGCTTGAGAAAATGCAGTGCCTTCCTCCAAGGTTACGGAGCAGAAGAATGGCAGAGCTGGGAGCCCAGCTGGAGTTTCCTGCCATGCCATGCTGCACCACCACCGTGCCGGCAGCTCCAAGAGGAAGCTCAACTCCACTCACTTGCATCAACGCCACTTGTGAATAATGAAGCTTTTTCAAAACTGACTAATAAAAACATTATTGCTGTCACTTCATCTTTGCTTATGGATTAGGAAGTCTTTATTTTAAAAGATCTTTTCTTCCTACTCTATACTTTGTTCCAATTATAAATTATTTTAACAGCAGTTTTCTTTCTTCTTTTTCCCCCCTCAAAGCACAATTAGAGAATAATTGTTTTCAAATAATAACCACTAGTTTTCCATTTAATTCTTTTTTAACACTAGTGGCGTCTCCCAGCTGACTCACTCAGCATTAGACGAGGGTTTAGAAGCACTATAGAACAGAGAAACAGCTGTTTCTTTGAGCATTATAAGCTTTATTAATCCCTTCTTGCCTATAAAATGTAATCATCCCCTTTATTTCTAGAGGTACTACATATAGTTTCCAAATAACTGACAATCAGAAACAAAAGGTTTCTAACCTTTTTATAACATAATATATATTTGACCCTGCAGGGTGACATGCTTTCTCTGTTTTCTCTTTGGTTAGTTAATAAAGCAGAATACACAACAAAAGTAAACACTTCAGAAAGCTCAGTTTTAGTAAATTCTCTTTTGATTAACATCTCAGTAAGAGATATTATCCACAGCAAACAGGATGATGTTCATAGGTTATATTGAAAAAAATTCTTTCACAGTAGGAAAACTGTTTGTTTGTTTGTTTGTTTGTTTTTTCTATATCACTGAGGTTTTTACTTCAGGACAGAGAACCATCTCACCTAACTGCTTCCTTGTACTGTTGATTCCAACTGAAGTCTGTTTTGAGTCTTCACCCATGTTCCTTCCTGCTCCTTTTCCCCCCACCTCCTTACTATTAGATACTTAGGAAGCAACTGTAGCATCTCTAAAACACCCGCAGGAAAACACCAAATGAGCTCTCTCTATGCATACACAGATTCTTGTATTACTCATTTTGTAGGCATCCAATGCAATACTCATACTTTTACTCACCATCTGAATAAGATACTAGATGTTTTGTGTTTGTGCTGGGAGAAAATCAAAGGAGGGCAGTGGGAGAGGGAGCATACACGTGCCTTATGGAACAGAAAGCACTTCTAAGGGAGCATAGGGAAGCTCCTGGTAGAAAAGTAGTTTAGGCTTTAGTGGAGGTGAAGCTGAAGCTTTGTTGCAGATATGTTAATTTAAAACAAAACAAAAACCAAAGAAAGTTGTTGAGGGTCACTTTTGCGGTCCTGCAGTGGTACCACATACAGGACTACAGAAGGGAACTGTTTTCTACTAAACAGGAATGAGCTACTGCTTTCCTTCAAAATCCTGCCCTTAATTTTTGCTGTGCTCAGATGCTACTCAGGAAGGTGAAGCTCTGCAGGGCTGGCTGGGAGCAGGAATGCTTTAAGGATCTCACCAGCTCACTGTCATGCTTTCTAACCACAATGCTTCCAGCATAAGCTCAGAAAGAAAAACCTTAAAGCTCAATGCAACAGATCATGAAAATAAAAACTTCCTAAGGGCAGCAGCCTTTTTTATCAGTAAACAACTACAGCCTGTGATGTTCTGAAAGTTGGAACAAATTTCATTGAGGGAAGGTTTAATAAACTCAGAAGAGATACCTATTGTTATTCCAGCCAAATTTTCTCTACTGCTGATGCCCTAAATTTGAACTAAAGCTGTCCTGAATAAAAAAACCAAAGAGACTCCTGTTTATTTACGAGACTTCAAGAGACAAAAGGATCTTTTAAGATTAAATTAATGCAAAGGTGATGAATATCTTGGGAAGTGGTATTTATCTGGCCAGGCTGCCTAAGCACAGGTGTAGATGTGCTGCTAAGCACATGCAGTTGGATGATTCAGGCACATAACCATGTGTGCACACGTGTGGGCAATCCCACTGGGGATTTTTCTCCCCCTCACCCTCCCAATAGCACAGTAATTTATTAATTCATCTTTGGTGCTGAAATTACTTAGGTTTTATTCCTTTTAAACAGAAATCTAGCCTCTATTTCTGTTGCTGTCTGATTGGCCCAAGCAGGAATACATTCCCTATTATTTAACTTTTCATAATATATTTAATTAGCCTGTTATTCTCATACTGTCACCTATTTCTACTCTCTGCCAATTTTTAAACAAACTGACTCAAAGAACCAGACCTACTAAAATGAAACAAAATGAATAAGCAAATTGGAAGTAGCTCATTTCTTAAGAATAAATGTTGATATCTGTCTCATTTTTATATTTGTTCATTTTATACACACACTTTATTGTATTATTAGAAAAATGTAGAAAATGTGCATATTGCTTTTTAGGAGGAAAATAACATATGAAAATGCAGATGATTTTACAGAAAGTCAATGAAATATAAATTGAAAAGTAGCTGCAAGAAAATCTTTATTCCACAACACCGTAGTCTTCAAAGCACAAAAAAAAAATCCCTACCAGAACTGAATTTAATATCTTCATACATATTCATGTCATATGGTATTAGTTTTAGTCTTAGCTTCGTGCTGCCAACATTGTTAAAGCTGCTGTTGTAGCTAGTCAGAAAGTCAGATAACGCGTGAATATGTACAACATTTAATAACACATTCTGACAAAAAGCAGATCAGAGGATTTGAAGAATGAAGGAAATAAGTACAGTGTTTGGCTTTGGTCCTGGTAGCATAAAAGTATGGTAAATATATATTTCCATGTATTTAAATGTAAACAGGGTGTGGAAACCTTTTCTTAGTTCTAACATGAGATATACCTCTTCACTGTAAGTAATGACATCACTCAGTAATTCCACCACTGTTATGGTTATGGCTCCTACCACATCACCACTTTGCCTACCTCCCACAGTGGCAGCAATAGTGGCTGACTGGGGAAAGCTGCCCGTGCAACAGAACTTCCTACATACAGAAAAACCCAGGGGATTTCAGTGCAGTAGCTGGGAAGGATCATGATAGTCAACTCCTGCCTCAGGTTTCCACCTCAGGCGGTGCCTTAGGTCCAATCTGATTTGAACTTCACTTCTCTGGTAAGCTTAAGTTTTCCTTCTGATAGAGTATGGACAAAAGTGAAAAATTTTTAGAGGATTTTCAAACCCTACTCTAAAATTCATTGCATCCCCAGAGATCCCTCCAAAATCTATTTCTCAGAAGCCACTCACTCAGGTTATCCCATCCTGGCAGCCTCCCATGGCGAGTAGTACCTGCTCCAGATGACCCAGTCCCTGGCCAGATTTGGAAGCTGCTCCCCCAAAAAACAATCCCTCCTCCAAGGCTTCACAGCATTCAATCATCATGAAGAAATGCAACATAAATTCAAGAAGGGAAAAACACCCCTATACCCGACAACTTTGTAGCATTTCAGTATGTTCTACTAATTTGGCAATGAATTTTAAAAGTCTTAGACTTTCAAATAAAACACTCCAGCATCAGGCTTCTGTTATTTTACATATTTAACTTGAAGCCCAAGAGTACGTCACTAAAAAGAGAAGCCTGTGAGAAGCAGATGAATAATAAGTGTAGCTTGGATCAAATGCTCTTCTAATTTATAAAAAAAAATTCAATACAGAAGAGAAAAGGAAGATACAACCATGACCAGAATTGCTAATTTGTGGCTCACTGTCAGGTTTCAGATTCATATCCAAATATTTAAATAATAACTAGATATCACAAAGTCCCCCCAATATGACATTCTCTTTAGATTCCAGAACCTGTCAACCACAGAGGCATTTTGATGGTGGCAATGCAGCTCCTTCCTCTCTCATTCCCAGAAGGCTGCAGCCGTTCCTATGCTTTTATCTGAAGCATGCAGAGCTTGGGAGGGCTCACTGGTAACAAACGCTGATCTTCTGACAATGTCATCAAAGACCTCCCTTATTTGTTAATTTTTGCACTGAATAATTTAGTTCATGGTCACCTAGGGCAGCTTATTATGAGTTGGAAAGTAATTTTTAAACATGTAAGCAACTTCTATACAAAAATCAACCACATAGTGCAATCCACGTCTAAAGAATTTTAAAAGAGAACTGTGTGCTGTTCATGGCTGTAATCCTTTCTCTAGCCACTGCTTCAGGATGTGGGGAAGGAAATATTTATCTTCAAAAATTACTTTGAAACTAGAACACCTGTGCCTTGCACGAATGGTTTATCTGGCTGTTGTTCTAGAACTTAATTACAGCATCAGTTTGAGGTGCATGTTTATAATATTTTTTTAGCTCATCCCACAGTGGATTTAAAAGAACAATGAATCAAATCAAGCAGTAATAGCAACAAGCCTTGGCTGAGGAATACCACATTGTCTCCTTCTACTCCGCTCTTGTGAGACCCTGCCTGCAGTACTGTGTTCAGCTCTGGGGTCCGCAGAGTAAGAAGGACATGGATCTGTTGGAGTGAATCCAGAGGAGGCCACAAGGATGCTCAGGGGGCTGGAGCGCCTCCTCTGTGAGGCGAGGCTGAAAGAGTTGGGATTTCTGAGCCTGGAGAAGAGAAGGCTCCGGGGAGACCTTATAGTGGCCTCCCAAGGCTTAAAGGGGGGACAGGAAAGGCGGGGAGGGAGTCTTTATCAGGGTGTGTAGGGATAGGACAAAGGGTACCAGTTTTAAACTGAAGGAGGGTCAATTTAGATTAGATGTAAGGAAGCAACGTGGGTGCTGAGGCACTGGAACAGGATGACCAGAGAAGTTGTGTCTGCCCCTCCATGGAAGGGTTCAAGGCCAGGTTGGAGGGGACTTTGACCAACCTGGTCTAGTGGAAGTTCTTCCTACCAAAGTCCCTTTCAACCCAAACCATTCTGTGATTCTATGATTAACATGCTGTTCAAGGGATCAGCCTTCAATATTGGATAAAGTCGGGCTAAGAGCTGTAATGTAATTTTCTGCTTTCTTAGGATGGTATGGTAGCTTACTTCTGGCCTTGGTGAGGCTGTCTATGAAATCAGTGGGTGTTGGGAGACGATGTCTATCTCTGCTATTAGGTTTTGAGCAGAGAAGGAAGACAGAGCATAAGAAAAGAAGAAACTATCAGAGCTGGGGGAAATGAGAGGTGACACTGAGCTGGAGATGAAGGCCACAGACAGACTTAAACTTCCACCTCACAGACTCCTGTAACAAACAACAGATTTAAGTACAAATATTCACACTAACTTTAACAGATTTTAGGTAAGAAAAATAGTTAATTATAAGTAAGCACACCCATCAAAACTAAAAATGAAACTTGGAAACATTTCAGCCTTTCTTATACAGCCTGTCCACATCCATGGCTAAAGCCAAGTGGATGGTTTTAGTTTTCTGTATGATTGTCTGGAAAGGACCACACCATCCTACCAGTACCATTCTCCGGTCCTTCTGCCAACTCTTGTAACTGGATAGTCCCACCTGACCTTTGTACCCAGACCTTTTCCCTGGGTGCCTGTGATGGTTCTGATTAAAATGACTATAAAATACTCTTCAAACCTACGAATCCTGAATTATTTTGTTCAAAGGTAAACATCACTGTGAGCAAAGATTAAATAAAAAACTATATATAGTAAACAAAGTAGAGAAAGTATTTTTTAACCTCCACTTTTCCTTCAAAATCTTTAAAGAATTTCCCTCAAGTCCATGTCTGGAACACTCTGCGTTTCTCAATCTTCTCCCATGGTGTCCCTCTGACAATGGTCCCCTACATCTTACTCAACAATCAGATGCTTCAATAAGTATCTTTTCATCCCTCTCTTCTCAATTTTGGCAAAACTCATTAGCTTCATGACAGTTAACAAGGTACCATGGTTTGTGACTACTGTGTTTATGCCTGCCAAATGCAGATTTTCTAGATCCCTGTTTCAGCCCAGATCCCCTAACAACACATTTTGAAGCTACCCTACAACAAACAGTTGCCTGTTAACTCACAGAACCCTGCATCATATTCATTAACAAAAACAACCAGCCAACCAAGAAACTATTTGCATAAACTTGTCATAGAGAATAAGGGAATTAAATGCTTAGCTGGATTGAGGCCTCAAATTGTGGTTCTGATTATGAATTTACACTTGTATGAATCAGAAATAACTCTGCCAACATCAACTGAATGACACTGCAGTAAAACCAACACAAGCAAAACCAGAATTAATCTCAAGGCAGATTCTGATTTTTGTTTACTTATTTAATTAGAAGGAATCCAGAAATGAAAAATATATAACAATTGCACAACTTCTTCCATTTCAGAAAAGAAGGAAAAAGACAGATGTGAGTGTAGACAATGATTGCTGAAAGAGAAATGTGACATTTATGAGCCACTTCCATAAAAATTAAGAAGAGAGAAAGTTCTTCCACAAGTAGCACAGGATCTTAACAGGGAACAATATAATAATGATACAGTGATGAAAGAAAATAGCAAATTACAGAGTTTTAGTAAAAAACCTGAAGATACTTGTGTACTAACACACTGTAATGATGGTATTAAAAAAGGTGCTGGCTGATGTTGTAGAGACCCATTAAAAAAGAATTGAGTACAGCAGTAGTTTGACAATTTAGAGAAATTGTTTTAGTAAATATGTTATATTAAGGTCAGAACACTTTGGAGAAACAAGTTAACAAGATGAGAAAGGTCACAACACAACAGTGTTTTGAATTTGTAAAGGCATTAGAGTCATTCTAACGATGCACTGGATTTTTCATTTTTTAAGTAATTTGACAAAATTTCACATCCATCTTTAACTCCATGAAGCACAGCCTATATCAAAGAATAGCTGCAGTCTGGGGTTCTATGGGAAAAAAGATACTTTATGGAGCTCAGTATGACTCTTATTCATCACCATTTTTAAATAATTTATATTCATGGTAAAGTAAAATGACCGGCTTTACATGAGATCATTAGAAGCAACACAAAGAAAGAAAAATAGCTATAGAAAAACACAGCAGCAACATTAGCAGAAAATAGGCTAAGCAGCTCTTTGAAGAACATAATGTGTATTATATTACATTAAAGATACATGCCAATCAATTACTTCCATTTTGAGGGCATGTTAGCAATTTGGAGGGTCTAAAATTAGAAGTCCTTTTTGTCATGCTGGGTTTTCAAAGAGAATGCTCTATGGGGTACAGAGGTGTTCTTAAATCTCAGCAAATAGGGAAGCCAAGTTCATAATAAACAGTGTGGCTAAAAGCTGGACACGCTACTGTTTAAAATAGTAGAGATAACATTAGTTCTACAACACCGCTAACTTCACAGTAGTTCAATATAAAAGGAAATTCTTAGAAAATCCTAACAAATTAAAGGGACAGATGGTTCATCCCAATTTAAGCTACCTTTACTTTACATGATTCTCAAGAGAAATCACTGTGACCAGCTCAGCTGGCCACTCTTCTGTGAAATTTAACAGATTGGAAGGACGTTTGCTGCTCAATGGATCATCCACATAACAACATAAACAAGGTTTGTCTCATGAGGAGGCAAACTCCCAGGCAGCCAGATTGATACCCAGTGTCAACCCGTTAGAGCTTGGTGGTAACAAACTGTCACTAGAACAATTTGCATTTATTTTCCCTATATATGACAATTAAACATCATTAGAGCCCTGGCCTGTAGGCAGAGCGTGTACACAAAATCAGAGTCTCATCATTCAACAGATCAAAGTTGTCAGACAGTGTTTACAAAACATACAATTAAAGGCACCCACAAACCTTAAAACTTTAATTTAGTCCGGTTGTAAGTCTAGCTTTAAAAACTGAGACAAGAAGAATTCACACCAACATCTGGTGATATCACTGGATGCTGAAAAATAAAAAGAGATATTCTCCCCTCTCTCTGGCATGGTATTTATATTGTGTTGCTATTTGTCTTTTGTGTTTTTATTCATCAAATGACTGGTGGGACTTCAACACAAACCAGAGCTTCAGTTTGATGAGCATGAGTGTGGGAATCTGTTTTTTTGATCTTTCTCATTGCTCATTCCTCACACTGTTGTTTCTCTCATGCAATGCTTTTCCTCTGAAATGACCACTCTCTGCTGATGCTTCACTCTCTCCTTTCTGTGCCATTTCCAAGCCATTGTCAGAGTTCCCATTAAGCACAATTCTTCTCTCCCTAACGTCACTGTAGTGCAGAAGAGACAGTCTGCTAGCTCTTACCTGAATACTCCAACAGACAGTTCATAGGTTTTTTTTTTTTGGCATCTGCAAAAGTATTCCATGAGTTGGCAATAAAGGAATACTGATACAACGAACACATCTGTTCGCCAGGCTAGTTCTTGCCAATACAAGTACATAATCATTGCTCTAGAAAAATATCAAACCTGTGAGATTTGGCACCTCTTCCACTACTTAATGGTATAGCAGTTTTTCCTGCAGTAGCAAAGCCATGCTAAACTGGTCAATGGTTACATGTGGCTGCACACCAGAGCTTTCGCTATCTGGATTTTACAAGCACTGTGAACACAAGGCAGAGGAGTGCTGGTCTTGATAGATAACATGATTGTCCTGTATAAATTAGCACATTTGCATTCCTGATAGTGGCAGAATTTTCTTGAAAATTGATGTCATCTTAAAACTAAAAGCAAGCACAAAGGTAGAGAGAAACAAGGTTCCCTGCCAGTGCTAAACTGCAATGTCCAGTTGTGGAGGTTAAAGAACAAGACTCATAAGCCAGAGAAGACTTCGTTCTGCTCTATTAGTACCAAATTCACTACGTTTTCTGTGATTCATTGTGACATAATGGATAATGACCATTATGAGAGACATGACATGGCATATGATGGTACATAATTTTGAAATTGCTGCAGGAATTATGCCATGTACTACAGTTTAAGATTATAATCTTTTTATGATACAGAGCTATTTCTTCAGAGCTTCATTCCCTCAAGCCAGAGCGGAAGACAATTGCAGTAGTCTAGTCCCACAGAGCTCAAATCCACAGTTAGACAAACTTCAGAAAATCAGGGAAAGTAAAAGACATCTCAAGACAGAGGTACATTGAGTCAACAGAGGTATTGCTGTGGCCTTTCTGGTTCATCGGTCTTCCAAATACCACACGCACACAAATACACTGAAGAATGTCATCCTGATAATTTGGAGGCCACTTGCATGCATGAGGACTATTCAGGTACAGCCTCATCATTCCATCAATGGTGCTTCTGCTGGAGACTCAAAGTGAATATTAAAGGCATTTTACTGACTTAGTACCACACGAGGGTTTTCCACACAGAAGGAATTGCTCTTCATCTAGACATACCTCTTCTACAGGTGCTTCCAATGTCAAAGCCATCCTCATTCACTACTGAATTGTGTGCTGACTTTTCAGTGCAATGGGTCACCACCTTTGGATAGCTGGGACACCGCTTCTCTCTTTCTCAAGAAACCTATGTTGCTATGAATGTAAGGTTGGCCACATTCTCTTTGCAAACTTACAGTGATGGGTGACTTGCTATGTAATTGCTTTTCTGGGCAACTTATCCTCCTGAGTCAATCTTTTATGCTGCTGAAGTTGCCAGTTGTTCCTCTGCAGTCATAACAAATGTTTTACCCATGTTAAACCATTAAACAAAGGAAGGATACAAGCTTTTTACAAAATTCTCCTGTCAATTTATTTAAATTCTTAGAGCTGAAGTTAAAAGTCAACAATTTTTAGGTTTATATTAATATGACTATTATTTTTCTCTGAAAAAGTGATGTTTAGATAAATACTAAGTAAAACTAAACTAAGCATGACTGGAGATAAAACTTTCCCCCGTATAAAACATTTAATTCAAGTACAGTCTCTACACTACACTCTACTCCAGATATTCAGCAACTTCAGTTTGTCACAGTGATCCACAAAAATAGTGATTGAAACTTTACCCACGCCCCTCCTTCTACTCGATTCCAAATAAACCACAGGAGCATGATGGCTCACTAAATTCAAGATTAAGACCAGGTTGCTATATCACTACTGATTTTTCTGAACTATTGCACAGGTCTCCCTTCAACTGATAGTGTTTAAATCTTCCTGCTCTGTCTTGCACCACAGCATAGCTCTTACTTCTGTTTCAGGACATACTGATTTGATTTGTAACTCAAGGAAATACAGAATGACAACTCTGATTTATAGGATCTTACTCCACAGGCATGTAGGTATAAGCAATCATTTTAGGCTCATTAAGACTCATTCATTTTAACTTAGAGGCTCATGCCACATACTTCTGCAACACTTTTAAGACAAAGCTGGTCACTTGCATGCCTGTGGCTCAGAAGTTATAAGTATGGCAGCAAATAATGCCATGGATAAGGTGTGACTGTGTTAAAGTTGACTGTCTTTATAATGTACCTCTAATATATCTTTAAGTCTGGATTTTCAGTACATCCATTGTACCAACCTACAGTCCCTCAGAATCACTCCTACATGAGGAATATGAGAGGGTCAGTGATGTATATGAGTCTGCAGTGGCATCACAGTCTGTGAAGGCCAAATAACTTCCACCACTTCACCTACCACCTCTGATGTGGATACTGCATGCCTGTAAATCTCTTCTCAGTGGGATCTCTCATTTGTCTTACATTTAAACCTCTTTGTGAAACTTACCCCACCCTTTGAAGATAACTAAAATTCATCTTGTTCATCTGTTCTTTGCACCTCATTGCAGAAATTGATGCTTGAGATAAGATAGCTGGATAATGATCACAAATAGCTTCCAAGGGCCTCTTATTAAAATAACTTATTTTAAGGTACTTTCTCTTCTGCCTGCTGGGTTTAAAAACTTCCTGTGGCACACATAACATGTAGGACTGCAAATTCTTGTTCCATAGTTTTCAGAACAGCTTTTTAAAGCATCAGTGCCATTACTAATATTAATCAAGTACATTAGAAATTGTTAAAACGTTGCACTAATGGGCAGCTACATCACCTACTGCAGGTATAAACATCCCCTGCACTACTACTTAAAGAGTCACTAGGGAGTAGGTTTGGCAGATACTAAGCAACTGTTAATTAAAATCATGACAAATGTTTTATGCTTCTTCAAGTTGCACCTTGTAGCAACTTGCTGGTTGTTTCATTTTGGGGTATAAAAAGTCTTTGGGAATCTGACTGCTTGAAACAGTATAGAACCACAAGCTATGAGTGGACAGTACTTGTTGTAAGAGCTTTTCACTGCACTAGAAGTTAATTCATCATGTCTAAAAGGTTCTCTGATCCTCACAGTGTAGGACAGGAGGATCCCAGTTCCTTCATATCCCCTGGGAAAGATCCTAATCCTTTTCTAGAGCTTTTGGATATTACAGATAAGAGACTGAGGGGAGAAAAAGATACAAAATGGGAAGTTTACTTTTGATTTGAAGAACCAATCTGTTTATGACACAAAGATTTATTGGCTTTTAGTTCTTGTAGTTAAATTGCCATATGCAGCTTTGTATTTCCACAGATACTCTCCTGTTTAAGAAACCTCAATATCAGATTCATTTTGTTTCTGCCTGCATGTCCCCGCTTTCTTTAATCTTCTGTCTGTAAAACCAGAGTCTACCAAAATCATATCCCTAAGAAAGTGCATCTTTACTGAACAGAACATATTTTGAAGTCAAGATCTAAATATTTGGAGTTTCCAAAAAATGGTTCCATTGTTTCAAGGAAGCAGGTAATATCAAAATTTTGGCCATACTAAAAAATATTTTTAAATAGTAGCCTTCATGTTTGAGAAAAGGGCTTTGCAACTGATATGAAGGGTCACTCTTGTCAGGGATGTGCCCTTTTATTCTTTTTTTTTAATGCGAAACAAAACCCCTGTTCCCATTTGGTTGACCTAAGACTGTGAGAGTGCTTAGTTAGCACAGTTAAGTCCAAAGCTGTTAGTTTGGCAAAGACATTTTCGGAGCATGCTGGGATCAGTGACACTTCCTCTGCAATTGTTCTTTCCAGTTCAGTAGGAAAGGACAAGGGAGCCAGTGGAAAGAAACAGCTTGAGATGAAGAAACGGGCATGAGGGATGTTGAACCAGGACTAGCGAAAAAACTTGAAACACAGAGCATGGGAGGGATAGTGAAGAACATTAAAGGTGTCTGGAAAACATTTTGTTTTCATTTCAAGGACTTAACTGCATTTCAGTTAAAAGAGAAGGACATTTCAAAATGGGAAGGTGTAAGAAACACTGTCCAAAGTTCTTGTGCTGGAGTGAAATAAATTTTGCTGCTGATGTGTTTTCCAATAAGATTTCATCAAAACTGATCCAGTTGTGAGACACTTTGATGTCCCCAGATCCACAAAAAAAGTGCTTCAGGTGTCATGTACTAACTATGCTCTCGTTATTTGAGGTGCTACACATACTGCCCTAAAGAACTATGTGTTTCTTCTTTTGTGATTCTTTCCGTTTGGCTGTTGAAATATTTCAACATCTAATATATAATGAACCTCCTGTTTCATATCAACAAGGATTCATTACAGAGAGGCTCCAATGCTACATGCTTTATCTGAACCTACAGTAATTACTATAGCAAATCTGCTGGTCTTCACTTATCTTGTTTGCTAACATATCTATTGATAGTGAAACAAATAACAGTCAACCTTCCTAATGAACACAATCAATCACAGTACACACATGCCACAACCAAGGCCAAAATGTTAAGACGTCCTGCAGCCCTGCAGAAAAGAAGCATCCAACAGTGGTAGAGCAGAAATATTGAAGGAAAACACCAAAGCAAAACAAATATCAGATTGAAACCAACAACTGTCGATTGTTTTGCAAAGTAAAAGGGCTGCCGTGTTTGTGACAGCTTACTGAACCATGTGCTTTAGCAGAAAGCCAGGATGAAAGGGGGAGTAGCGAAATTGAGCTCTCTAATGCTGCCTGCAATAAGCATCCTTCTCTGAGCACAGGAAACACCTTTCATTTCTCCATGTTATTTTTGTGTTCAATAGCTAGAAATGTATTAGTAAAATATATGTATTCATCTGAACAGAACACTGTGCCATGGAAGAAAGCTGTATGGGTACATAACATGCGGCGTTCTCTCCCTGCTTACCCAAATCCTGTATTTCTTTCCAAAGTGACTGGTCTCTGTCAAAGGTTGAACAGCTGAGATACTGAAACCCCTGCTTTGACCCAACTATAGCTTTTACATTCTTACATATCATTGATCAGATAAATAGGGATTGAAGTTAAACACATTGGCTGAAATTTCATCCTGGGGAAAAGAACCAGTGGACAGCCTATGCCCCGCTCGATCTCTCAAAATAGGCATTAACTGGAGGTTAAGCAGGGAAGTGGCACTACATTGGTCCTCCACTTCAATATGCTTTTCCTTCCAACCCGGGAAAGGGAAGAATCTACTTCTCTCACCATTGCAACTTGCAGGCTCCTCAGAGGCGTCTGAGGAGGAGAAGGAATGACTGGCTTGTCAGGTCACCTCAATATCTGTAGCAATTATATGGTGTGCTGCAGAGCCCAATTCATTTCCAGCCCTGGTGATTCAAATTCTCAACTTCATTCTGTAAACTCCTTGGCACATCAAAGCTCAGAGTAATTACTCCTTTCCTTAAGTGTCCTTAATTAAGTGTTGTTAATTATGTTTATAAATGCAGTCATGTATCCCAATGCGTTTCACATCATATTGATACGAGTAGCCCAGATAAGCAAATTCTTTCATCTTAGCAGCCATTCTGTTACACAAAGCACTGCTAGTGGCTGTTGGCATAGACCTTCATGCCTGGCTGCAATATATCTGCCAGAGCACGTGGGACCATGAGTACCTGAGCGTGCAGGTGGGTTTGTTGGTAGCCAGACATGCTTCCACCACTCCTCTGCAGCAAGTCACTCTGCGAGACAGCCAAGTTATCTGGAGACAATAAGGATGTAGCCGCTAGATCTAACCTGAATCGTGTACAGGCAGGAGGATTTTGAGGTTTTGGAGATGAAAAGCATGCCAAATACTGGGCTTTATGTCACCGTGATAATAATATGAAATTGTCTATTGACTCTGTGCTGTTCTGCTCCATAAAATATTAATGTATTACAGAAGGAGAGGAATGAAACTGCTGTCTTCATGGACATGGATATTCAGAGTGAAGTACTAGTATGTAGGCTGAAGCTTAGGGCATTATTCCATCCCTTCATTTACTAAAATGAGATAGCAACAATGAATTTTAAAAGCCTACCATACCCATTTAATTTAGTCAGTCCTAAAACATTAAATATAATTAAACAGTGAAAAATATATTAATGGCTTGAGACTTGCCAGGAAGTTCTGTGCAAAGGCTGAAATTTTCAGCTGTTGCTGTACACATTATGCCATTCAGGAACAAAAATGAAAAATTATAATATTCTACATTTGGGCATAAGACTCTAGTAATTTATTTTCCGATTAAACTGCCTTTATTGGGTTTCCCCAAGGTCTTGTATCAATTTTTAAAAAAGCTTGTAATATTCATATTGCTGGAATTCCAGAAAAGGAAAAAAACGCAGCATGCACATGCATGTATACATATATATACTCATTTATCCATACATGTGTAGAATTAAAATATAAAATACATATATATAAACTATATAAGTTTACATATAGAACAGATATGCATATTTGCACATATATACGTTCTGCATTTTCATTGTACAGTTTCCTTTGGAAAGGAAAGCTGTGAATGATGGGAAGGTACAGTTAGCTTTTACTTACTTTCACAGCACATATTTCTAAAGATTGTAGCCAGTTTTAATAACATCAATATTATCATAAGACCTAGAAATCTCAGCAAAGGTCAGCGGCGATGGGCAAATATAACTAGGCAGAAAGGATTTTATACCTCAGAAAAGGTGTTTATTGCACCCAGGCCTGTACTGGTGTGACCTGAGTTTGATTCTTCCATCCACTATCAATGCTGATAGCATACACTACCCGTGCACTTACTGGATAACCTAATGGTCTCTTCTGCCTTCCCTATGCCAGTAAAACAGAAGGCATTACTGTTGGTTGTGTTGGTGCCTATAATCTTGAGTCAGAGATAAGAATCATACTGTGCTAGGATCAGCCCACATAAAAGATATCGTATTGAAACTCTAAGTTTAACACCTATGTACACATTTTCAGTATCAACTGTTCTATCAGGTCAAAGCAGTTAGATGGAAACCCAGACCATTTAATGCAATTTCCTCATGCCAGAGGAATTGTACGTGGAGCAGCAGAGGAGCAGAAGCCAATTTTGCAAGGGAGAACAAGTTGCACTCTGCATCCCCAATTAGCATTGGTTGCAAACACTTTTGACTATGCATTTTTTTCACAAGATGACTTTTAAAATCCACCTCTGCTTAAATTGTCCTACATCAGGAACATTCATGAACTCACTACACAGATCTCACTGTTATCAAACACCTTAGTTTCACTTTGGGCCCCATCTACAAAAAACCCACTTATTCCCTAGTACACTGCTCCATAATAAATATTACTCAGTAATTACTGAGGGAGTCATAAAAGGGAATTGGCATCCTAGCGACAGAATATTTGCACTCCTTACAGATTTGCGACTTTAATATTGAAGAGATACATCTTGCCTTATAAAACACTCCCCAGGCTGCTTGTTTCCTTCAGCTGAAGACTGAGCAAACGTATCATGGTTTGAAGAGCAATCACAAGACAGCACAAAGTAGCATCCCATTTACAAACAGCATCACTGGCCAAACAAACAACAGAGAAGGATTTACAGGGACACATTCCTAAGAGTCTGCCGTTGAAATGTGTCAGCAAATCATCCACATGTTTAACTAGATTTGGCAGGAACACTGAGATTCAAACTATATTTTATTACAAAGGTTCACAACTTAAACGTACAGGCATGGCAATACACTAGAAATTATCATGACTGCGAATTGCTAGGCAATCAGCCTACATTTATCAAGGGACTCAATGCAGAGATTTTCATACCTTGATCAAGAAGGGAAATTTATGATTCTTTCTGTGAAAAAACATTAGAAGAAAATCCCTGCCTACCCAAATACACACACCAAAGAGAGCTACTTTTTATTAAGAGGTGTTTGTCAACCTCTAAGTACTCACATGGTCATGTCCACTTATACATAGGATGAATCAAAACATTATAGCATTATTAAGACCAGTTCAGCATGTTCTGGATTCAAACATAATAAACTGGAAATACACTCTGAATCATCTAAATTCCCTATCACTGTATAATAAACACTTCTCAGCCATCATCCTTTCTAAAACCCTGCTTAAATATAAATTCCTTTTGCACTGTCTGACACATTCAAACAGATCAGGCTATTTTGGCCCAGCTGGAGTCCTAGCATATAGACTCCCTATAGGGAGTTTCAGTCTTGAGTATCTTGTCTGGAAAATGCCACTCATTCTCATGCCTCATTGCTGATCACCAATCCAACAGATTCACTGAGAGGGCGTCTCAGACAGCTCCCAAACCTTTAAAAGCTTTATAGGCCAATAACCCACAACTTAAACTCTTTCTAAAAATTAATAGGCAGCCTGAGGACAGACAACAGTGCAATAGGGTAATGTGTTCAGGGTATGAAGAACCTCACAACAAGCATCTAAATTGCCCACCAGAGGCTTACTCCAAAGCATACTAGATAGGAAAAAATTCTTTCTGAACAAGGCCTTGGATGATGTCCCTAACTTACTTTAGATTCACAGGAAAGCATCTGGAAGTTATGTGCAGGTTCAGCAATAAAGGCTAGGTACAAATGGAAAGATGGCAACATTATTGCCAAAGAGAGATTAAAAAGAAACCCAAGTCTCAACAGATCTCACATGAAAAAGTGAGCTTTTCCAAAAAGAGATTGCCAAGTCTCATCAAATCTACTGATCAACTGAATAGAGCTTGTATTAATATATAAATGAAAGACTCCACATCATGTTATAGCTAGTTATATTACCTATTACCTTAAAAGGAAATGCACATGTCCATACTCTTTTGAGTAAAGGAGATCAGTATCTCTTTCTTCATACCCAGTTAATGATACCACGTTAAATCAGGAGCACCTCCTGACTTCCTGTTCTTCTGTAATTAAACAAGAACCCTTTTTGTTTGAAGTAAGTCGGGAGAAAAATGAATTTATACCGAAGGCTGCTAAAGCTACTATGAATTTGACAAGCTGTTCTGTTCCGTTGCGGTCCATCAGGAAGGCACTGGCCATCCCCAGCAGCACCGTTTGGCACTGTGCACCCCTCACGCAGGACACCAGGCAGCCCACTTCCAGCAAACCTGTACAAGACCTGCTGCCTCAGTGGTCCGACAAGTTTGGGAGCAGCTTCTCCAACTCACTTCACAGGGAGAAAGCTTATTTTGCTTCCTCCCCACAGTGGAGCTACACAGGGACCTGTGATCCACACCACTTCTGATGATCTCTTGCACAATACTCAGGGATGTCCAGACATATCATTTTCTGAGAAGCAGATGGTACTGCTCACTGTGCCAAGCACAGTACAGAAGAGCAGGTGATAATGGTAAAAGGAAAGCCCTGAACTGTGGATTGAGACTGAGCAGATGCAGTCTGCATACAGCAGTCCTTAATGCTTCCAAACTTGGGTGATTTAGTGAATTTTTGAGCCTTTCATTATAGGAGTCTCCCGAAGAAATTCAGCACTGCACAAAGTACACGGACTGTGCTAGTACTGACAGACTGCTTTCACCTACTGTCATTTATAATAAAATTTTAAAATTCTGCTAAACTGATTTAAGTACCACATATATGCCATAGAAAAAATCATTATAGACAGAAGAGAAGAATAAGGTCTTCATTTTTTCCTAACCTGACTGTTGCAACCTGCTGATAGCTAATGAAAAGGACAAGGAGGCAATCATGTCAGACTTTGTAAGATGGCTGGAACCTGTTTGTGACTGCATGAATTGCAGACTTAATTTGTGTAAATGGCCATAAAACCTGCACATGTGACTATTTCAAATTATTATGCAAAATTATTTGGAGATCATCAAGCTACTTCAAAGCTGATATTCATTTAATCTTCTCTTTTCTTATTTTAGAAGCTTCACTCATACTTTATTATAAAGCCAATACCATTAGAGGAAAAAAATATATTTAAAACTCAAATTTAATTTGAAGGGATTATCCACAATTGTTTTCTTTCATTTAAAATATAAATTTTGATGCCAGCTATCTAGAGCGAGAACAAAAGACAGACTCCTGTTTGATGATTCATACTGACTTGTAGGATGCTTTTAATAAGAAATGACAAGAACTCCCATTCTACACAGCTGGATAGGCTCCTCTCATACTGTGCTACTACATTTCTAACCCAAACTTTACAATTTCCTTTCCACTTCCCAAGTCTGCAGACCTCCTGGGTCATGCTGGACCAAGCATCTTTAATGTTAAGTGCATTAGCGTATCTCCTATGTGGAGTTACTGCATACTCTTTAGTTGCTCATGTGTGGGCAAGTGAAAGGGCACAAGAAGTGCAGCTTCCACACAAGTGTTCATTATCCACTATAGTTTATTATTAATTCAATTGGGTTATCTTGCTGCAAATAAAGCTTAGAGAGTAGAATCATTGCTGTAACATCCATCAAAGACACTTGCACCTGCACAGCTGTGAGGCTGAAGCTTGTCCATTATTTTGGAAGTAAATGCCTGCTGATTGAACTTTTCACTGTTACCAATGCCCTGCTTTCCTGTCTTCCACATCAAACTGAATTAATATTCAATCAATATCAGTCTCTCAAAGAACATGACAAAAACTCATGAATAAGCTTAAATTCAGATAGAGATCAACATCATAGATCAACAAGATCCAGACAGAAATGGATTGCAGTCAAGTTAATATATGCATATTTTCCCTCTTTTCCTTCATTTTCTATTGTATCTTTTTATGTCTTCCTTCTAGCTTTTTTTTTTTTTTTGGCTGCACCTGTCTCTTTAGAAGAACATCTAAAAAGATCTACACTCCCATGTAAAATTCCATTTACCATATATAGATAGTACTACTACAGTGCAAATTAAAATGCAGGACTAATGGTGGAAAATAGTGTACGTTGTGTCTCAGAGGTCCTTCAGTCCAACAGAGAAAAACAATCGGTGGAAGAAAAGCTGTCCTGTTACCCTCCTTTATGTGTGGGAAAAGGATGGAAGAGCAGTAAGAGTCAAAACAAAAGAAAAAGCATTCTTGAAACAAGTAAATCAACAAAAAAATAAATTATGAACTCAAGTAGAGGTTGTGCTTGGTAAGTCACTGGATAAAAACCAGAAGCCATCCTTGGAACAGGGCTATTCCTGCTAAGCAATGTTTCACTCTTTCCCTAAATAACTTGTGCAAAATCATGCAGGAATACGTTGCCAGAGTCATGACATAAGTTTTGCCCCACAGGGTATCTGTTCAGTATAGATGTAACCTCCTGGGGTAGGTATGAGCTTAGGAAAGTCCCCTTTTGCAGAATTTACCAGCTGAAAGGAGCAGGAAAAAATAGCAAAGACACAGTGTTAGGGCAATCACTAATTACAGTCAGTTTCACTGTGCAAATGAGTATCAATAAGATGTTGACAGTGAAATTTTCTTTCTCATAAAGCTCAGACCTGTCCTGGCTTTTTATGAACTCAGTATAACATCACCCAACACCACACAGTAGTGACTGTGGAGTATAATCTGACTTTCCTTTCTTATTTCATACATCATTTCGAACTCACTGCAATAAGCCTACAAAGCCATCAGAGGCTTTAAAAAGTTAATGAGAAAGATGTAAGAAAAATGTATTACTGTTTGTTTCAGAGAGTCTTGCAATGTTGGTGGTTATATACCCTGAGACACTATGTCAGTTCCACACCGTGGGGTTTTATTGCATTACTCTGGCAAGCAAACCAATGTATCATTAATGACCAGATCTTTGTGCCCTTACTTAGTGCTGCTTTTGATAATAATGTCTGAATAAGGGGTTCAAGCTTAGCTCTAGTTTCAATTTTCCAGCACAAAGTAGAATGAATCCTAAAGAAAAGCTATTAATACAGTTTGAGTTTCAAATAAAGCCTCGCATATTGCTGAAGTCATGGTCTTATGGCTTGTCTATATTTCTGGCTTCATCAAATCAAAAGCAGAGCCACAGAAATACTAAGAATGATACAGTAATGATAACCAAAGATGCAATAGCCTTCCAAAAGAAAGTGTCCCTACAGAACTGGGTGAAGGTACACAACTGGGAAACAATTTTAATTTGTCTAAATCAATATGTCTGTACTCAGAAACTACATTTACTGCCAACACAAACCAGTCCTAATGAAAAAAGTCTTTATTTTCCATGGATTCAGACAACCCAAATAAAAACTATTATTGAGATAAACATTGGTAATAATGAGTTTTAGTCATCAAAGATAAGCAATCTCTACCACATTTATACTACACTTTCATCTCCTTTACTACTCAAAGCCCTCTGCTCCATTAGTCTGAACTGAAGAAGATTCAGTTTGAATATATCCTGTGATTTTCCATAAATATTTAAGTAACATTTATACTGTACCTTACCTACAAATTATTTTTTTTCTTAAGAGAAATGTATCACATTCATGATATCTCTCAACACAAAAGTGTTGGAATTTTTCAATTAACATATGGAAAGCTTGGTTAAGGTAAGCATGCAGTAACCAGGACAGCATACATCATACTTGCCAGAAGATTTATGTGCTTTATTTCAAGATATTAAAACACACTTAGTTCCTTGTCTTTCAGATAGTGTACAGACTTGAGGGTAAAAATGAATCAGTGTAGAATAAATAAATTCATGTCTTGTAAATACAGTATGATTACTCTGCAATCTATTTGATGACAATATGTAACTAAAGATGCAGAACCTATTAAATTAATATCAATCATATACTGCACCTAAAATAGCTATATCTGAAGTGAAGTCTATTACTTAATCAAAAATAGAACTTCTAGCACCACCAAATATGACCATCTTCTATTGCCAGGAAAAAAAAATAAGATCCATGAATACCATAAGAATAGCCTGTTTTCAGACACTTCAAAGTATGCAGCTGTTTGGGGTGCAGGTTATTAATTTGTACTGATTTATTTTTTATTGTGGAGTGTTTATTCCTCTTCCTTTTCCATCAAAAATGAATAATGGGCTGTTCCTGCTCCTGCTGATTTAAATGAAATAAGTCTTTGTGCTTTGTGTCACACCTCACTGATGCATGTTTGGTTCATACAGGTAACAGACATATTTTATACCAGTTCTCCAAATGCTGCAAAAAAATATTTCTCATTTGTGGAAGAATATATTTAAACATGAACTTTGTAACAATGGTCAAAAAGAATTACAAGATGAAGAGGAACAGCTATTTAGTTTGCTGTAAAGTCCAGTGAAATTAAGTCACAGATTCCTGCTGGTTTAAAGAGGCTTTGGACCTGGACCTGGCTGAGATGAAGACTGTGAGTTTATTGCCTCATGGTAACCAATGACTTTGAATCTGCCTATTGCTGACATTGAACAAATAACTGAGACTGCTCACTATTGTTTAAAAATACATATAATCTAGCTCAACTTGGTTCTACAGAAAGAGGCCCAAACACTACTTAAAAAATAAGAAAAAATACAAGTAAAGGAATGCATATATATATACGCACACACATATATACCACTGTGGTTTCTGGCTGTTTTTTTTTTTTTTTTTTTTAAATACTCGTTTGAAAGTGCTCAATTCATAGATACTAATATCTAGGGCCCACATTTTATATGTAGATCACAAATATATAGTGACAATGAATGAGCGTGACTCATAGTACATATAGTGCGTGAAAAGAGTGTCTCCATAAGCTCAACAGCTCTCTACACCAGCAAGATTGCCACCCCAGATAATGACAACTGTAGGCATGGAAGATTTTCAATCAGTTTTCATGTGCTCTATATCACGATCTGATGACACCTTTACTTGTAGGGCACGAGCATACTAAATCATACACTATCTATGCACATATATCTCACTGGGTGAAGTCTAACACAAAGCAGTACTTCTTTTAGGTGACAGACATTTGATGAATAGACACATGAATGCCAAAGACCACTTCTAAATGGTACAGCGCTGCTATTGTGAAAGCACCTGTGCTTAAGGTCATTGCAAATGCACATGAAAACTCATGGAAGGCTCTTGTCTGAATAAGGTTTTGTACAGGGGCTCAGGGAGAAGTGGGATCTCTCTCCTGAAAAGGCTGAGATGGTCAAACCGAAATGAAGAAGAGAAATGCAGAAGTGCACCTGGCCTTAGAAGTCTCCAGGAAGAAGCTGACTCTGAGTTAGTCTGGGGGCCTCCCTTCTTTCTCACAGCTCTTTAGCTGGGCCAGACTAACATATTTTCCAACCACACCTACACTAAAGATTTCACAGAAGCACAAGATGCTTATTTTGGAACCATAATCTTGTTTGCCTTAGATGGGAGAAGATAACTTTCCCTGCCTGCCAGCTTATCCTTACTCTCCCAGCTATGTTCCTCCAAGACACAAATGCAGGCACCACCAGTCCCCCTCTTTGACAAAGAGGGACAAATACTTGTGCCCATGACTCCTCCCTGCACAAAGATTCAGAAGATTCAGATGACATGATCTGGGCTGGGACTCTTCATGCACAGAATGATTTTTTTTTTTTTTTTTTTTTTTTTTTTGTGCTGTGCAACAAGCTGGTGCTGAGTTTCTTTAGGAAATGTGTTATATCTCCATCATCTCTAGCTGCAACAAGGTAGGATGGTTGTTATGGCAAGACCTTTTCATTGAATGGCAAAGTATTGAACACACATAATATCTTGGACAGACGCACCAGTATCTTCCTTTTTCTTTACTGCAACCAGTTTTCTTTTCTTTTGTTCTTTACTAATTTATGCTTATCTAAGCGAGGTGCAATACATGAGATTTGTCTTTTAAATCCAACATTGTTTCCCTTCAACCTTCCCCTCACCCCCAGTGCAAGTTATCTTATAAACCTACCTCTGAACCAATGGGAGATGCAGGACAGGGTGATTTTTCATATGTATAAAGAAATTATGGTTTTATAACACATCCACAAATTCACTGAAAAAAAAAAAAATCCTTCTCTTTGATTTCACCGACCAAAACGCACTAAAATCTGAATACATTTAACTTATTTCTATGCTGTTTCTACTGCTATGAAATTGCTCATATGCATGAAACTAAGGCTACATTTGCATATGACTGTTTTACAGGACCATCGTCTACTTTATAATGTGTATTCTTCTTCTTCTATGCTGTATCTTCCATTTTCATTATGCCTCAATTAATACACTGAAATATGCCTAGTGGTTTCACATGAAATATGTTTCTCATTTTAATCAGTTTAGCATCAGAGGTTTTAGGCTGGTATTTTCTAGGTTAGTGCATAGGGTGTTTATTAATTTGTCTGTGATGCCTTCTCTCATTAGCGTTTAATAGAATTTCAAGCAACCCCAGCAGCTAATAGATAATTTATTTTTTAAACACATTCCTATCAGTGTATTAAACAATCAGAGTATTTTTTCTGAATAATCTGGAGTGCTTGTTTCATCTCCAGATTAGAAAGCTGGTACGCTCTGAGTCTTGATTGCACAGAGCTGAAAAAAAAACATTTTTTATCTGAATTTAGAATGATTGGAAAGTAGCAGCCTAACAGCCACTGAGATCTGATTCTCCAATATTTCCTTTGCAAAGAACATGACAAAAACAAATGCCACCAACTCCTGACCCAGCTAATTCATTTACTGTCAAGAAACCCCTGCCACAGCCTTAGTCAATGCAGGGGACCTCTGTGTGTTGGAAATCTGCTCCAGCGAGGCAGGCTCAAACCAACACCAGTGTTCGCCCTCTCTGCTGCCTCTGGCTCTGGCCTTTCTCCTGACTCCAAGGAGGCTTATTTAACGATATCTGTGTTATGCAAATATTCAGCAACTGAGAATGTAGCAATGTCTACTAATGACCTCTGCTACATTTGAACCTAAGATATTGAGTTTAGACAGCCAAGAGTTTCAGTGCTCTTAAAATAATGTAAAAAATTTTAAAAGAAATCAAGTCTTCCTATCACTGAAGAAATATTTTAAAAATCAGCTTGCGTTTAAAAAATATTTTTAAAGGATCCCATCATAGATCCCAGATAGACTTTTCAATACTTTACAAGTGTTTAAACCATACATTTGAAAAAACAGACATATCTAGTACTAAAATGAATTGTGAGTGCATAATTTTTTCTCATAGAGGAAGTTTTAATATCTAATAGAATATCTATAGGGAAAACAAAAATAAAGGTTTCCTAGTTTTAGAGGAGTGAATAAAACCCAAGAACACAGAAGGGGTTTCCCACAGACACAGCATGTCTACAGTAATCAAGAGGTGTGGTTTGACATATGAAAAAGTAATCCCAAAGTTGGATGGAGGTGAAACATTACTATGCAAACAAATCTGAGGTTATTTTTGTTTTCATTCCTCTGACATTGTCTTCTCTCAAGCCTATATGAATAAAGAACTGTATCTTCTTGATCACAGTGCCATGAAATCACATTTACATTCTCATTCCCAGCTCATGTTCTTGTTTCACTTGGTTTAGCATGCCAGATAAGAGTCGGAAACTGACTGCAGCCGTATGAAAATGGCTTAGCCACGGGTGTATGAAAGACAGACTCAACAACCATTAAACTAGGTCTCATGATCTTGTCAATGGTCTATATATTGCTGAAGGTTTGCTAAAGAAGAGAACTCAGCATTTTACATGGAAGCTTGCTTGATTCATCCCTCCTGGTCTGGAAAGGGCACACTGCAAAACAGTGAGGCCACTGTTTTCCAGACCTCATATATAGCATGTCACTGATATTTACAGTGCTCTTTAGCTTTTGCTTTCCTCTTTGTCCCCTCTGCCCTCTTCTTCTTTGAAGAGACCCTCTTGTTTTCCCCTAGTAGTACATTATCTTGCATAGGCCTTGGAGATGCTTTCTCCTGGCTTATCATTTCCTCCTTTCTGGGGCTACCAGAAACAGGAAACAAAGCTGTAAAGGTGTACCACGTCCCCTGCCCCTGTAGATAATCTAGATGCAGTACTATTCAGGAGGCTGGTTTTGTATCTCTGAGTGTAAAACGGTTTGAGAGATCTTTGAACAGTGAAAGGCCTTCTGTCTTTGGAAACCTTTAAGTCAATACTGAAATTATGCCAGCCCTCTCAGAGCTGATCCCTCTGTGCTATGAAGGGGCACCAGTTCCTATCAGTGGGATGCTCTTAAAAGCAGAAATGGTGAGGAACAAAGGGAGCCAGCACACCGCTCTACTTTGCCAAAAACCAGACAAACATTTACTGTAATTGTTACAGGATCAAACACCCCAGCAAGGTTCAGTGCAGAGGAGAAATGACAGTGAAAGAAGAAAATCTATCACAAGACTGCCTGACTAGTTGTTTCTCAGGAAAGTTATTCTTTTTTTATAACAAGAAGTCAGGAAATGTTTAAAATCTGTTTCAGTAAAATAACTGTTGCCGATTAGCTAGTTCATTGTTTTCATTATATTACACACTGAAATAACCAAGGATTTGTCTCAGTTACAGAGACAAGCAGCCATTTTGTACTGCAACAACTGCCATTACAGTCAGAAGAGATGTGCACATTTATCTCACATGCTGGTCAATTACCTATTTTCAAAACAGATGCAAATCATAGTTTTTCTCATCAGAGAGTAGTTTACAGGCATTTTACCCAAGTCCAGATACTACTGTCAAGTGCATGATAATAAAAACCTTGCCCATCCCATGTTGTTTTGTGAAAAAACATAGTTTCGCTCACTCTCATTTTGTGATGATCTTCACCTAAAATAAAAGCAATTCTGTGGGAATGTGTCTTCCGGTGTATGGGAGAAATGTAACTATTATCAGTGCAGAAAATATGTCCTTCAGTGTGCAGTCCTTGAGTTTTCATTTCAAGGAAAACAGCAGCGGGAAAAACAATGAGGCTTGACACCGAAAGAATGCTCTCGAAAGGCTAACAAATACCAACTTGCATAATTAATATTGTCTTCCTGTTAAACATTGATATAACATGAATATGAAATAATGCCACATTTATATGCTCAACTACAGAATTCAGGTTTCTTTAGAATACAGGCTGTTAGAAGTATCAGTTAAAAATTCAGCATAATGGCAATATATGTTAATTCTTGTTAATTGTATGAACTGTTGGGATCATGTCCTATGTAAACTCCTTCCATGCCTCCCAAATTTGCTTGCAAGCTACAGTACTAAAATTGAAAATATTACTGTACATGTTTTCACAAGGAAGTTACTAATTGTTATGCATTTCCTTCTGCTTTCTTCTATCCTACAAATAAAAACACATCAGGAGTGAGTGGTTTTACCTGATTAAACAGAAGACATCCTCCTGAAGGAATGGTATTAGGAGCAGAAGCTACGAACTGATTTTCTCGTTATTATTTCAAAATGTACAGTGCAATATATCCACTATGCGCCCAATAACACACCCATCTGATCAGGCTCCCAGCATGCCCAAATCTCAGATGGCAATTTAGTAAATCCATATATCAGTGCTACCTCATCCCAGCTGTGCACAATCTATCAGTGCTTGAGCAGCTCCTGAAGCAACTCCCTCACTGCAGCTGCACACAAAGTCACCAGCCCAAGGATTAAGTTCACTGAGTAGGGGGATAAGTGAAAAGTGTAAAGATACTGGAACAGATAAAGAAGGTGAAGAAGAGGTCTGACGGATGTGAAGGACACAGGGGAAAATAGCAAAGTTTGGTATAAAAATTGAAAAAAACCCAGAAGATTGTATTATAGTCAAGACTAGGAATTCATGTGGATGATTTGAATACTTTATAATAGTTGTGTTACATTTGTTCCCTACCTCAAAAGTTATAAGCCTACACAAAATTATAAAAATCCTCCCAGCTGTAACAAGCCATAATTTCTGACATCTACCTGAAATACTCTCTAGATTTACTAGGAACTGCTGCTGAAACAACAGTAAAAGGAGACCTTTTTCCCCATGGTTAATTCTCCACACTCTGTCAGCAGTCAGGAGTAGGTAAATTCTGCAAGAGACTGGAGCTGAGAGCTGCTAGGCTTTCCTCAGGTTCATCTCACTTCCTGCCATTTTGTACAGAGGAGGTGAGTGTGCATGGGCCAATAATCACATCCAGTAGTCCTAAAGCAATCCTTGTTCAAGTGAATGACTCCAGGCAACTTCCAATCACATCCCCAGTCAAGAAATAAACACATACATGAAAGAGCAGTGAAGAAAATTATTCAGCAGACTCACATAAGCCATTTGGTATTTGAAAATAATAATAACAATAATAACAATAATAATAACAACAACAGTCCTGTCTTCAGGGAAGAAAAATGCTAAATAATTAAAAATTCTATTTTAAAATGAGACCATTGGATTAGATTTAAAAATAGATGCTTCAGAAATCTTACAACTGACAAAAAGTATTAATGCTATTGCCAGTCAGTGCAAGTAATGGCATTTTATCAAGGAAATTTGACTCACAGACCAACAGTGTAGAAAAAAAGAGGTTAATTCACCCCAAACAGATTAATGTAATTTTTCAAGTTACCATTGCTGAGATTCAAAGCCAGTTTGGGAGAATAAATTATAAATGGTTGAATATAAAAAGAACCCAAATGAAAGGGATAATGTGAATTATAGTGAGGGATGTATTCCCATTACGATGTAATGAAATTTATGTGCAGAAATCCCATTAGCATCAATGGGAGCTGCACACAAATACATGAAATGCAAATTATTTCATAGTTACCTACATAAGCATGTTTGTAGACTACCTCTTGCAGCTTCTTTTGACTGTGAAACATGGACACTGTCAAAAATATGATCTAAAAAAAATGTAGAAGCCACATATGCTCTTTGCTATAGCAAAAAGACTGGTTTGTGGTTTACATGTGCCAAGGAAACTTCTGAGACCTCAAGGGAGCTCATCATATTCTTCCTTTGGCATCACTAGAAAAATTCTCTCATTTCCTGCAAGTTCAATTTTGATTTTGGGAATCTGATATAAAGACTGCTGCAATATAGGACCTAGCTCAAGAAAGAAGATCTTTTAAGGAATGAGGCAAAAACCCCATCATAAGTTTATTGCAGAAAATCTTTGCAACATCTTCATGGTTGGTGGATTTCTCAAAGCAGTTGCTATGCTGTAGATCAAGCTTCCATGGGGTTAGGTTTGACCACACAAAAATTGAGAACAGATTTGGAAGTCCAGACCACAACTGTAAATTAGAACTTCCATTCCAGTGCAAATAGAGGGAAACTTTTGTGTCAGATCATAACACAAAATTTTCAGGTGAGCTGAAATTCTCAGATACGGTGTTGAGTACATGGAAACATTTAATTGAAAGGATAATAAAAAGGGACAATATCTAAAAGTCCAAGTGGAATGAGATGAATTGCAATGACAAAGTTGAATCTACTAACTTATACATTTTTCCACCCATAATTTGGAAGAAGTTTATGTATCCCTCAGAAACGTAAATTTTGATTAATCTGTATTATCTGACAAGACACTGTTGTGTCAAGAACTTTTACTCATGCTAGTCATCACAGTTTGAACATCTTGTGACAGTTGTGGGAATGTTCCCTACAGACCTTGAGTCAATTTCCCCAGAATGACAAAAAGGAGGCAGAAGACACTTTCACTAGAATTAAGACAAATTGAATGTACTGCTAACTTTCTGGGATTTCTGAAACAAATTTTTAATCCCAGAGATCCATTTAAAATCTCTCGTATTTTTAGGGTTTTAAAATACTCTACTTTTATGAACAAGAATAGAACTTTATAGACAGGAAATATGGGATCCTCAATCGACACCCTTCAGTATTTTATTTTTCATTAAAATGTATTTCAAATTATATCTGATCAAGATAAAAAATTTCACTTGAGACTGATTTTTTTTTTCACAAGACAAGTACATTTAATTGCCTTTTGCCATGATCAATGTTGACTAAATTTGATTTTGCCAATAATTCATGAGCTTTCATGAATATGCATATACTTTTCTGTACAGGTTGACATTATTAAATTTTACTTTTCCTGAGAGCAGGGAAACTAATTGAATTAAAGGGAAGTTAAGAAGAACAGGTGATAAACAAATGGATATTAAGAGAAACCTGTCACTTAAACTGGTTTGGCACACATATCATCCCCTTCATGCCCCAAGATTCACTCACTGCCAGGTCCCAGGTTGCTGTTTACTCTGATGTCTTTCAGTTTTGTGAATGTCTTGATGAAAAGTCTTTCTAGCTAACACCAATGTGCAGCAATTTATGATGGCAGTACCATTCAATTCTACTGTGCCAAAATGCCCTGATCCTCATAATTTTAAAATAATTTCTTTTTGCTTTCATCGGCTGATGATCATCATAAGTTTGCAGCTCACTGGAAAGTAAAATACTGACTATGCACTTTGTTTCCTTCAAGGATAAAGCATATCTGTCATTCATGTCATAGAGTAGTTGTCTCCAAAACCAAAACATTCTGTTCATGTAGGAAAACTGTCTGGAATCACAAAAGACTGTTTTTTTTCCTAGAGAACTCTGACACATTTTATGCTAGCATCTGCTTTCATTTACATGCAGCATATGCATTAAGGACCTGGTATGCCATGTCCAAATCATGTTGAAGCATCTCTGAAGTAATGGATGGGGACCTCATCATTAAAAATTAGGACAAAAACCTGTGAATGGCCTCTGATTCGAGTAAGGCAGTCATCCTCTGTCATGTCTGGGATTTCAGTCTGGACATCTGTCCTCAATAAAAGTTTAAGGCTCTAGATTCTACTCACAAGCAGAGTACTAGGCTGTATAAAGCACCCAGAACCCTCAGCTTGGCTTTCCTGAAAGCATTCAGCTATACTCTGTCTCTGATCTGTGATTCTCAAATAAATGAATATTTTCAATAGGGAATATCATTATGGAAATCAAATAGATCAATAAGAACACTCCCCAGACCCCCTAACACTCAACCCTGAAAACTATAAAAGACAAATGAAATCACTTTCAGTTTTATGATATTGAAGAGAATTGGAGTTCATGTATTTCAGACACATGGAAGGAGAGAGCTCTGAGCATTGACAGCTTTTCAGGAAAGTGAATTGTACATTATGTTAATGAAGTATGAAACTAATACTTGAGGAACAGCAACAAAACAAACAACAAACAAAAAAATTAAGCTATCATACAACAGTCAGAATACCAAACCAAAGTAGTACCCTACCCTGAACCCCTAGCTCTAGAGCTGGCATGAAACAAAGAGCAGACAAAAAGCAATACCTAACACAAAAGTGCTGTCTTCTATTCGGGGAAGCCAATAAGCTTAATAGAAGGAAAGTGAGAAGGAAATATCACATTTAAAAAAATAGTGACTCACTTGGAAATATAACTCACTGTTTTTATTTTAAAATCTCCCCCATACATATGCAGTGCAATGAATTATATTGAAATGGATGAGCTCCTGTCATCTATTATTTGAAATGTGAGTTGAGGTTCACTTTAAATCATTTCTCTGCCAGAGAACAGATAAAAAAAAGAGGACCTAACAGCTTCTACTCTGAAAGCCATTTCACCATAAATATATGTCTCCTGCTGACAATATATTGGATGAGCTTGTTTACAGATTCCTGTTCTTATGGTCTTAGATAGTCCCCAGCCTCCTAGCTATATTCTCATCACAATATGTATTTTAGGTAGTCACGTATAAGAAAAAAATTATGGTTTTAGAAATACTCATACGCTTCCTCCCTGAATTAATACAAACTAAAAGAAAAGAGTGGATAGCACATGACAAGCTTGTAAGTGCAGAACTGTGCTTCACAAGGGTCTTCGCTAAATCACATTGCCATACAGACTCTGACCTGGGCACTGCCTCTTTTTACAGAAGGACAGAAGTCACATTTTATGTATTTTTTTTGTTTTCAGTAAATGTGCTAATAAAAATAAAAGCCATTCATAGAGAACTAGACATGATAAGAAACTCAGAAAACAGCAACCTAATTTCACCTAATTCTTCTTTCTTCCTCCCCTTGTACAGGACAGGTGATACCTCCCAAACTTGTACCCAGTATCAACATTATCTTATTACTTTCTCTGCCAAATCAAACCTCAGACCACAGTGATGGTCATCTGAATAATAACCTTAGAAACAGGTGCTTCCCTTTTACAAAGATACGAACAGTGGAAGACTTGATAACTCAGAAATGTACTCACTGGCCATCAATCCACATTTTCATAATAACGATAAATACATGATGTGTCCAACTGATGGATGGCTCAGTCACTGGCTGCTTCCTGTTTTTAGCATCACTATGACAAATAAATATGGATGTGCTGTGGATAGGCTTGGCATTTGTGCTGTTTGTTTGGGTTTTTTGAAAAGAAGTACTCAGTCTTCTCATAGTTATTATCTGATAAAATTAACTTCAAGTGATATCCCTGAATAAACAGACCAAATAACCTAGCAACATTTCTTCTAGCAAAGATAGAAAATTATATTCCATGCTAGCAATCAGGATGAAGACAACCCTACATTTCTTGCAATGAGGCATGCACATTTTGGTAAGAATCAAGGGAAATTATTTGCCTCAATTTTCAGACCCCAAGAATTATATTAAAATTAGAAGCTATATACTATGGATCACAGATCAGTGGGTGAAGCAATGGTTGTATATGAAACTGTATTAGAACAAGGATTAGTATTTTAGTTTGAGACCATCTAAGAAACCTGAAGGTGCACAAGTCCATGGGACCTGATGAGATGCATCCATGGGTCCTGAGGGAACTGGCAGATGAAGTGCCTAAGCCACTATACATGCTATTTGAGAAGTTCTGGCAGTCCAGTGAAGTTCTTGGTGACTGGAAAAGGGGAAACATAACCCCAATTTTTAAAAAGAGAAAAAAACATGATGCAGGGAACTACAGGTCAGTCAGTCTCACCTCTGTTCCTGGCAAGACCATAGAGCAAATCCTCCTGGAAACTGTGCTAGGGCACATGATAAATAAGGAGGTGATTGGTGACAGACAATGTGGCTTCACTAAGGGCAAATCGTGCCTGACAAATTTGGTGGCCTTCTACAACTGTGCTACAGTGTTGGTAGATAAGAGTAGAGCAACTGACATCATCTGCTTTGACATGTGCAAAGGATTTGACACTGGCCTGCATGACATCTTTGTCTGCAAATTAGAGACATATGTATTTGATAGATGGACCCCTCAGTGGATAAAAAAATTGGATGGATGGTCACACTCAAAGCATTGCAGTCCACGGCTCAATGTCCGAGTTGAGACATCTTTTTTAATATCTGTTAAACAGCTTTGTCAAACATCTTTGTTGGCAACATGGACAGATGGGAGTGAGGGCACCCTCAGCAAGTTTGCTGATGACATCAAGCTGTGTGGTGCCGTCAACACGCCGGAGGGAAGGAATGCCATTCATTAGAGGGACCTGGACAGTCTTGAGAAATGTGCTCATGAAGTTCAACAAGGCTGAGAGAGAGCTCCTCCACATGGGTCAACGCAATCCCAAGCACAAATCTGGGCTGGGCAAGGAGTGGATTGAGAGCAGACTTATGGAGAAGGATTTGGGGGTGGTAGTGGATGGGAGATGGACTAGGAGCCAGTAATGCTTGCTCACAACCCAGAAAGCCAACTGTGCCCCGGTCTGAATCAAGAAAAGTGTGGCCAACAGGTCGAGGGAGGGGATTGTCCCCCTCTACTCTACTCTTGTGAGATCCCACCTGCAGTACTGCATTCAGCTCTGGGACCTCCAGCATAAGACAGACATGGACCTGTTGGAGTCCAGAGGAGGCCATGAAGACCATCTGGGGAGGTGCTCCAGCCCCTTATGAGGACAGTTGGGTTTGTTCAGCCTGGAGAAGAGAAGGTTCTGGCGAGACTTTACAGCGGACTTGCAGGGACTCTTTATCAGGGGATGTAGGGATAGGATGAGAGGTAAGAGTTTTAACCTGAAAGAGGGTAGATTTAGGTTAGATCTAAGGAAGAAATTGTTCCCTCTGTGTGTGGTGAGGCACCGGCCCAGATTGCCCAGAGCAGCTGTGGCTGCCCGCTCCCTAGAAGGGGTCAAGGCCAGGTTGGACGGGGATTTGAGCAACCTGGTTTGGTGGAAGGTGTCTCTGCCTGTGGGAGTAGGGCTGGCACTAGATGATCTTTAAGGTCCCTTCCAAACCAAACCATTCTATGATTCTATGATTTTGTATGGTAGAGCATGAACAATTACAGCACAGTAATAGACTGTGGGTTTATCTACATTTGAAGGATTATTATACATACAGATGTGTACATATACACACACACACATATTAATTTCTAAAGTAAACATACTTTGTCTACCATACAATGGGATAAGTTATTGTTTTCCCTCTGAAAGCACGTCTTATTAAATGGTCACTGTGCTTTGGAAGAACCTGGTCACTGGGAATTCTGATGTACACAGTTGTGCAGCATTTCAGTCGTGAGGTTGAAGTTTAAAAGATGCCTTAAAATAAGAAAAGAATTTATTATCTAAATAATTTGAATGAACTCATGCCTCTAAATAGTGTATTTGTATGAAGATAGATCCACAGAGTGCTAGCCACTGAACACAACACTGCTTTCCAAGGCTGTCAAACATAGATGAAAGACTATTGCTACACCCAAAAGCTTAGAAGGAAGATATTATCTCAAGTGATTTTCTGAATATCTTTCCAGTGCTACTGCTTGAAACTTCAGTTCTCCTGCTGAATTTGGAGTTACTTGCACTGAATACATGTTGGATTACAAATATGACTTGATTCAACATATGTTAAACATTCCATACCTCAACATAAACCAAACAGCTATAGATATAACACCACTCTTACTTTTTGTGTCAGGTTTTAATTACATAGAACTGGAATTCAGAGCATTGCTCAGTCCAGTAAACACTATTAATAGCCATGGATCATGTATATCATTCCTACAATGCAATTTGAAACACTGGTATGTATAATTTCAATATTACAATTATTCACTTTAGGCTGTTTAATAGATCTCTCTCAATATTGCTTTACTTATTCAAATCAACTGTAATTAATGTCTGTAAAGCACTTGATCATGCAAGGCATTACGTGAATGGCAGGGATTTTTCTTGCAATATAATTTTAACAAACATTCCTATTATTCATTATTCATGAATCATTAAAAGTTACATGATACTTCACAGCTACACGAAATGACAGATTTTCTGTCCTTGTATGCTTCATATCATAGAAGAACATAAAAATAATTGTATTGGTTTGATTTTTGTTAGTTTATCTTGACATAATATCAGCTCAAAGATATGCATCATCAGAAGAACTTGGTGGATCTAAGGAGAATCTTAACATTTTTTTGATTTGAGATCAGCTGTATTTTGATTCCAAGTAGAGTCAGCCACTTGATGCTTTAAAACATGTTTAGAGGCTTAGAATAAACAATTTTAAAAAACCCAGCTAGTCGCAACAGAAAACATGAGATTTGCTACAGAGAATCATCTTTTATTTTTCCTAAGCTGGTAATTCTAGCATTTCTCAGAGGGAGTTTTTCTTCCTTTAGTTATGCAAATCAATTTTATACATACAACTAATTAGAATTATAATGAATGTGCCTTTGGAAGAGAAGTTGGCCTATTTCTCATTAACTGCAGGGTAAAGAAGCAGTCTTGTGATTTGCTCTCTTGATTCATCATGTTGCATTCTCAGCCATATGCCATCCACCCCGTACAGTAGTCTCTGTAGGGTGCACAGCAGCAGTGTGAGTTTGGGGAGCAAATGCTGTTCTAATGCTGGAGAGGGGCTGATCTCTGCACACTGCTGTGGTGAATGTTGCAGGAAGCCACCATTGGGGTTTTAGAATGTAGATACTTCAAGTACAACTCAGAAAATCTCTTTTCACAGAACTCAAGTCATCTTTTGGGGTCTGAGATATGGCTGCTCATATAATTTATCTTCTACTGTTTTTCATAACTAGATTATAAAGCTACCACCCCTGTTTTGTACCCTTGTCAAAAGATCTCTTTATACAGTATCTTTTATTATAAGATATTCCCATAAACCAGATTCTTTATAGGCATTTCAGGTGAATGGTAAGCAGTCCACTAAATAATAAAAACTCTAGAAGACAAACAATAAAAGAAAACATTAAAGGAAAAGAACATGCATGGAGACAGTTGGCCAAATCAAGAACAGATCCATGGCTACAGCTTCAAGAAGGTTCATGAGTTTCTCATGATAAATTGTTATTTACAGCACTCTAGCATAACCCTACATGTGCCTCAACAAACCAGTGTGGAAATGCTTTTGGATTACTAGCCATTTGGAAGCAGGAAAAATATAATCTTGGAGAACTCAGTTCCACAGAACATGTCCCATATATTAAAGGAAGAAAAAGATAATAATAAAAAGATCTAGGAGCTATGGACCTGGTAGAATAATAAATGGCAGGTCAGACATAACTGACAAATGCAATCATAAAATAATCTCGTACCAAGTTGCACCCAGACTCTGTGCTGCATGACTTCAACTAAAAGACTGGAAATTAGCATCAAACAACCCTTGCACAAGGACTTAGCTCTAGTGCATGGCTTCAATTTTAGCTCATTTGGAGTCAACATCTTGCAAATGACATCTAAGATGATTCTGGATCCGAGCCAGTAAAAATATCTGCTTGCTTCTCGGGCCACCTTCAACTTCAGCTCTAAAGTCTTAAACCCTCTCCAGAATCCACAGCTCACCCCAACCCTAATTGTCTCCCAAAGTCCACTGCTACAAGATCTTTCACATATAGCCACGTTTATACCATCTCTGAATAACCGAGGTTGGCATTGTAAATACCTGCACCTGCAGTTTAGAAACAATCCCCTGATGAGCTGCAAGCTGAGAAAAAAAATACCTTGTACAAAACTATCCAGGAAGAGAATAAATCTCAAACTCCATTAGATCAGCCTTTACAGTCACTTCATGGGAAAGGTACCCCTAGCTATTAGTATTTTAGGAAGAAGCAGCCACATCTTATCACCTAATAAAATATACACACATAAATCTCTTCTATTACTGTTTTATAAAACAAAACTGTGCTTGTATGTTACCAGATAGGAGTATTAATACTCTACTCTTTTACAAGACTTCTCAGAGCACTTTAGCAAGGCAGGTATTGTTAGATTCATACTTCCAATGCAAAACACAAGGTCATTTGTATATGGCACAGCTAGGAGCAGAGTTGGATCCTCATTCTTTCTTTATTTAGCTACTGCATTCAACTGCTAATGTAAAGCATTCCTATAATGCATACCATGATACTGGGAATATACAAATAAAGTTCTTATTGTAGCCATATTCCTTACCATTTATAATATGGATGGAGTTGATCATGAATAAAATAGAATTTTCTCTATCAATATTACATAGGAAACAACCTTTGCTGGTTAGGAACAGTACATTATCATACCACTTCTCAGACCACCTATTAAGGAAACAGAGAACTTTCTAGCCACCACACTGACATCACATACTGAGCTGTTTGCTTGCCTTCAGGTGTTTGTTCAAGGGCTGTTTACCATAATGAGAGCCAGCTACACTTGCCATGAATTTCACAGCAACCTCCAAGAAAACCTATGGGGAAACTATTGGCTGAAGTTATGTGAAAAGCATAGTTTTGGCTGCACTTGTGTGCATCGTGACTAGCAGACATCAGCATATTCAGGACATATTCATGCAACACCCAACTGGTCTCAGCAGCAGAAAGAAGCAGGAATAAACAGTTTGGTTGATTCAGTGTTGGACAAGTAGTACTGGTCACTTAGCAACCTTCACTTCTTGGAGAGATACAGATGGTTAAACACCTGCAGCAGTCTTCAAATCAGGGACTAGATTTTTCTCTCATGCCAGTTTGACACTTCAAAAGCTCATTACATTTTACACAGCTTCTTATGTTACATCCTCACAAGAGGGAGGAGAGTCATCAATCAATTACTGTAAGCAAGGCTGGAGTAACCCATTCAGTCTCAAGTGAATGAGTTAAAATGGATGTGAATAAAGTCTTGGGTACAGAGTGTTTTACTGGGGAAGGTTTTTGTTTTAACTTCCTCATATAAATATGTTGTCAAGAAATATCAATCTGCATGCGATTTATGCAATTAAGTATAGCAATCACCTTTACGCAGCTAGAAAGAAGAAGAATAAAAAAAGATATTCATTTGACTCTCCCTAGTTAAGTTTGTTTGGCACATCACATTTTGATTATCAACAATCTATCAGCACAGACACCTGTATTATATTCACTGCTTTTACTCCTCCTCTGTTAATTTCATACACAATATAAAAATCAGAGATTAAAGAACCACAAAGTACAGTGTTTTACTGCATACTACTACATAAGTTATATACTTTGTCATGTTTATTACTTAGCAGTGGCTGGAAGAGACTTAGGTCTAATGGGCAGCTTATTAGCCTAGGTGAGCAGGGCTGTATTCCTAGTGCTGCCACTGACCTGGTGCATAAATTCAGGAATGACACTATGCTTCCCTCTGCCTCTGGGTGGATCCACACCTTAGTAACCCATGTGGCTGATGTATCAAGGACATGGATGTTGTGACAAACACTAATTGGTAACTGCTACTACTCCCATTTTGCAGAGGGGAAGCAAAGCTAATGAGCTCACGTTCTTCTTTCCAGCAACACCAGATGTCATTCTCAAAAGTGATGGCAAAAACAAACAGTCAGGCTGTGGGACTCCTTGACTCAGCATGTCTGTGAGTCCAAAAGCTCATGAGGAGTTACAGAGAGATTAGACATTTGCAAGAATATCAATAATAACTAGGGTTGTAATTATAAATTCAAAACAAAAACCTCAGCCCTTAAATGCTTTAGAAGGCATATAAACTCCTGTGCTTTGTGGTAAAATTCTAGAGCTTTTTCCATCCTTGAAGATGGGAGGAAATTTTCCACTAGAGTTCTTAGACTACAATTGCCTTTTGTTTAGGTTGCCTCTGAAGCTTGTGGTTTAAACTTTATCTGTGACAGCTATGGACTACATAGATACTGCACTGATCCAATACATTAACTCCCATGTTTCTGTTCTGAAAATACTATCAATTTTATATAAAACTTTCTGCTTTCCTCCTTCATCGTATTTACTGCATGAATGACCCAGCATACAAATTTAATCTCTCTTTTTTGAAAGACTGAAGACTGCATTCCAGCCAGATACTGATCTACTCAGGCTCTTTTATCTCTCTAATGGTCAGTGCTGACATGTACTTAAGGAGGCTGAGAAAACAATGACAAAATAAACACTGGCTAAAGAAAAATCATTTCTGGCAATGACTCAGATAGCTCAGGATTTCTGCACATTACTGAGTCCACTATGACTAAAGTCTATTATGATCTACCCAGATACGATGACTTTGGTTGGCTGTGTAGTTTATAGCAATTCTAAATGTCACTATTGATTCAGACACTTACTGACATTTTTCTGCATGGACAGACATTATTTTAAACGCTGTTTTGTTGTTATGCCTAATGTATTTGTAGGCAAGTTATTCACCCGATGGCTATGTGCTTGATTTTCAAACATTACATCAATTATATCCCAATGTATATGTTCCTCAAGAAGGACACCTCTTTCATTAGGAATATTGGTTATGTTTTACCAGTGTTGTTAAGACACCGAGGTTTCAGTTTATGGGTGTTTTGGGGTTTTTTCCTTAATAATTTAATAAACATTTTTTTTAGCATTTTAAGGTGTGCCTCTGTGTGTGTGCACAAGGATGTGTTGCAACACCTGAAGAAGCATCACTGACAGCCTTATGGAAGCCACGTTAGTACAAATAAAAAAGTTGAGATGTGCTTTGTGATGTGGATTAAAAATCAACTCTGGTTAGGCTTTATTCTTCCTATATAGTAAGATTCAAATAGGGAATTCTGGTGTCCTCTTAAACAAGCTATCACTCTCCTATTGTACCTTGTATTATTGATGCTCTCTTTTTAAAAAGGAATCATGGGCATTTCACACGGTAATGTTGTGATCAAACACTTTAGGAACCAAGCACTTCATGCTTCAATCATATAAACTAGATGCATGTTTACATAATGAAGGAAAAAAAAAAAAAATTACTTGAAGCTGACTGAAGAAGGTCCAGGACTTGACTTTATTCACTGTATAAAGAGATGTTTCTTTTTAAAGCACGTATAAAAATCCTAAACTTTCATAAAGAAGTTATGCTGAACCATTTGTGATGACATGCTAAAAAGTGATTTATCATTCTGTATAGCTCTCTATACAACCAGTACATGAAGGCATCTGTCAGGTTTGATCTTAGGACAGAAATAGACTTCATGGTTTAGATGCCAAATTATATTTGACATTTAATTTATCATCTATGAAGCTGTAATATTTCACCTAAGCAGAAAGGGAAGAAAACAGCAGGAAATTCCATTTGCCAAAGAGAAATGCCAATGCTCCTTGCTCTCAATAATCAGATATCTAAAGCAATACATTATTGACCATAACAAAGTACATATAAACATGATTAATGTAACTGACTAGAGAGGATATTTTGGATACAGAAGTGAAGGAATAATGCATATAACAAGAATGAGTGTCATGATTCTTACCTGGTTTTCCTGATTTGGTCTGGATGACAGGCAGTAGCAACAGCATTGCCAGACAAGTGCTGGTTCCAAGCAACATGAATCATAGCAAGACTTATTTCCAGCATCAGCAGACTTGAAGCCAGTCCTGGACCAGGAGGAGGGGAGCATCTTTTATGGGATTTCTCATACAGCGGGGCAAAGAGCAAGTGGGGTCACAGACTTCATACATGGTCGCCTGAATCTCTTGTGAAACTTTGGAAGGCAAAGCTGGAGACGTTTCTGAGAACTTCATGTACTGCAAAGAAAAAAAAAATATTAATTGTATTTCTGAAATGGATTCCAACTGCTTCCCATCCTTGATGAGTTGAGTTACTTTTTCTAAGAAAAAAAAAAAAAAAAAAAAGCGTTATTCGATCTCCTCAAGTTGTAACTCTTGAGAGGCAGAGTTTGGACTAGATGACCTTTAACTGTCCCTTCCAATCCAAACTATTCTATGATTCTAAGTGGAAGATCCACTTTTTCAACTTTTCTTGGAAAGTTATGTAGAAATTTCAGCAGTTACCAAACTTTTCCAAGCATGAACTTAACACCCACCTTTCCCATTTTTGAGAAAACAGAAATTCAAGAACTATAGAACTATTTTTTAGATACCACAAGATGCACATAAACACAAAGCTAGCTCTGCCAGTGATCTCAAACACTTATTCATTATATCCCTAGTGACAACGATGTGCAGTATTTGCATTTTTCTGTCTCCCAAATATCTTCCCCTACCAGACACACATTGATGGCTCTGTTCACAGGACCATTTCTGCAGTTCCATTCAGAGTCAGACAGGTAAGGATTCTCTTAGGGAACCCTATAATTATATTCAACAAAACACCATAGAAACATATCAGGCAGAAAGGGAAGGGAGATGCTCTCAGGTAGGCAGCTATTTAATTTCACTAGTATATTTTGTTCACCATTCCTCAGCAAAGAAGAGATGCAAACTTCTCTCAGGAAAAGTCAGGAAATAAAACTACACTGATGCCTCGTTCTTTATTTGTAGTCACCAAAGTGATTTGGATATGCTAAGCTATCCAAGTGAATATTTCATTAATGGAGAAGATAGAACTATTCTTACAGAGTATATTAAAATTAATTAGCCTTCAAGAGTAGAAAACTATGAGCAACGAGATTCAGAGGCAAGTAAATTAACAATGGATCTCATTAAAAAGAAGCTGTGTTTAGACTAGAATGCCATGTTACTTTGGAGTAAATCAAAACTTTCAAAATGACCATTTTCTTTTATCTGCAGAAATTAAGGGGAAAGCACTGTCACATGATCCTCCAGATGTTCACGTAGATTCGGGAGTTCTAGAGGACTGCTTAGGGGGGAATTGCCTTCAGCTGATTTTCAAGCTTTACCTTATTTACAGGCAGAGCACCTACAGATGTTGTTATCACAAGAGGAAAATGCAATCATTTTGAAGGCTAGTCAGAGCCTGCAGTAAGAGTGCCTTCCTGCCAGAGAAGTTGGGAAACAGCTGTTTTCTAGATAAAAGATGCACAGAGCCTGCATCAAGTTGCTGCTGTACATGTACTTGTTGGCTTTAACACCACTCTACAAGGGGACATCACCATCCAAGTATAGCCTGAGTACATATTGTCAGTGGTGAGCAGAATTTTTTTCCTTGCTTGTGGTTTAATACTTTTAGTTTCAGACTGTCTTATTAAATGGCAGGGGGGGCACAGGTTGTGGCAAAACTTTGAAAATTTCTTCTGTAAATCAATGATAGTAATTTATGCTCAACTGTAAATACTGAAGCACTACTCCATAGATATTCACGTGCATACCTTAATTAGTTTGCTACTTTTTAAAGCTAGATAAGTGATAGAAAATGAAAATCAATCAAAGAAATTATAGCAAAAATCTAGTATATTTATGAAGTGAGACCCCAGTCCTGCAACAAAAACACAGGATTAACCTTCATCTTAGAATAGTGAAGTTAAAAACTTGCCCATGAATCATTATAGCATCGTTAACATGCAGACTTGCAAAAGCATTGATCATATGGTGTGAGGAATAATTTACCCAACTCTGCCCAGACACATTTTGGTGAACAGGCATTTTCCCTCCTCGCTATGAGTGGACTGAAAATAGATGGTCATAAATAAATAAACCCCCAAACAACCTCGATTCTCTGTTAGTAGCTCCAGTTTGAGAGCAAAAACCCCCAGTCATTTTATGCCTAATTTGATATTTTTTTCAGAGGGATGCTTCACCTATGTGAACCCTAAATTTTTTTGTTGCATAAGGACTAGACTCTGGTGTCAGTGTAAGCGGTGCTGCAGATGAGCATTGAACAGACTTCAGAAACACTTCCTTAAGACAGTAAAATACTGGTTAGTTTCATCTGATGCAAGCTGTTAATCTTGCTTTATTTTTTTGTTATTAACCAATTAAATAATTGTCACCCATCTGTGAGACAGTAATCTAAATTATTTATTGTACCCTTAATCAGTTTTGGTTTATCTGTCTGTCAATGACTACGAACTTAGTCTATTTGTCTTGACATTTGCTTCTACTATCATCTGCCGAAGTGAAATTGGTTGAGATAGTTTAATTTCAGGATATGTAAGCTGAGGACAATCATTACAGACATTTAAGTAGCTTGATGTCTAAGGCTTTACTTTGGAAGTTATTGAAGACTCTAGGCCTGATCTAGTAAAACATACCTGATATGAAACACACTTAGTGACAACAACAAAAAATATCTATTATATAGCAGCTTTTCTTGTTTCTATGAAGCAATTTTACAAAGGAAAAATCAACTTGACAATTAAAGATGCTGAGATGCAAATTATTTTGAAAAAAACAGCCCACAATGCAGTATCAGTAGCAGAAACAAAACAGAGCTTCCGACTCCCAGCCCAACCTGTTATCCACACCACATGATCTATATATTACTTGCAACATTGTCTTTCTCAGAGCTGGATGGGCCAGTATATTTGTACCTCATCCAACATTAATATGCAATCACATTTAAGATGGTGCCTGTTTAATTAGACTCTACTGGATAAATCAATCTGTAAATAACGTAAAGAAAACAGGTTTTGATATTTATAGTTATCATGAAGAATTTAGTGATGACAGTACAGTATATCACCAACATTAATTTCATTAGATATAAATTGTACTAGTATGACATTGATATATTATGATTAAAACTAATGATCCATTGATTCTCATCCAGAAATCCAGTTAAGATGACAAATATTCTTCTATTACAGACGAATGAATAAATATTAAAAAGCATACAAAAGTCCAGGAGGTAAATTCTGCATTCAGTTATGCCAAGGTTCATATGCCAGTAAAATTATTTAAGTTATGGCTACGGTATGAATAAAAGGAGAGTCTGTGATCTTTTGCTGTGTCAGAAGCAGCATATTGCCAATTCCCATGAGAAATCAGCTGGAGGATAGCTCCAGTTTCACTGTACGAGCTATCAGGGGAATTTCAAGCTATAAAGAAACCTCGGCTGTCCCCCACCCAAATTCACAAATATCTCTGTATAGTTACTATACATCAGAACTCTTCAGATGTAAAGAGGAAGAAATGTTATTTGAGTAGCTTTTCAAATGCAGATTCAACATAAGCCATATCTAGACTTCTACATGATCATATCAGCTCTTTCTGAGAAAAAAGCTGCTGATGGCTACCCAAGAGCCAGTGCTAGTAATCCCTAAATGCTTAACCACAGTTTATCAGAAGAAAATGAAAGGGAACAACAGGAATTCCTCTGAAGGAATGGATCTGAATCAACGTAAAATGCATTTTCATTCATTGTTTACTTTCAGTGTCATTCAGGACAAGTTACAATACAAAGTCTCTTTCCTCCCAGATAAAAAGTCACTAGTCTTATGGGTGCTGTAGACACAATTACTCATATCTCTTGCTTTCACACACCCTTTGCTTTTATTACATGATTTTCCTACAATTAGACCTTAAAAGAATTGACCCTCCTTTCACTATAAAAGGTAGAGACAATTCTTGTGAGTGTTTAACAAAAGGTAGTAAAAGCAGACTAGACATAGTCTTTTAACCTTACAGTAGAGGAATCACCCAGATTTCAGTGGCTGTGCCCAGTTCTACTGTTGACTTGACAACTGCCAATGAAACAACTGAATTCACCAACTTTTAAAAAGTTTAGAAAGACTTGTATTGATTTGCATAGGTATACACATTTGCTGATGTAGGCCTAACACATCCTGAACAACCCTTTCTTTATAACATTTATAACTGAGGTGGTTACAAAGTGGGGAAACACCTATTTGCACACCTAAGATACTCAATCTGTTATTCAGACACCACCTGACTGACCAAGCCCCTTACACTTTCTATACAGTCAGTTATAAAAAATTAACCACCTGCACAGAGGGATTCAGAGCAGCTAATTTAGGAGCCTACCTCTCCCATTAGTTACATGAGCTATCGAAGTTACACATCAAAGTTGTACATCTTTGCAGAGCAAATGATCATCTTTTCCCATCTGCTTAAATTCAGACACACAGTGTGTCTCCTCTGTGTAACTCAAGGAAAGAACATTTACCCATTTCACCCTCTATTTGCCTGGCCCAGAGACAACTACTCCCGCATTTCAACAGTGTATTCACCATTGTTTTGGCAATACAAATATTGAGTATGTGATAAGATGTGCTGGGGACAGCAGCAACCCATAAACCTGTATTAGAACAGAGACAAATGCAATTAGAAATGTGTAGGGCATTTCCCAAGGGGCAGAATACATATGTAACTTAATTAAGCCTTTTCCTGCAGGCCTAACTGATTCATTGGGCCAACAGATACTGTTTTTAGGAGAGCACATGTTTAATCTACAAATTAGTGGATTATAGTAATATGTGTAACAACATATTAAATGAAGTATTAATGTAATACAACCCAAACGACACATGATAAACTATATAAGCACATATACAAATTTGATTTAATATGTTAGCTTCCTTTGCCCTCTGTCAGTCTGATTGCCTTTGCATAATTCATATTTCTAATTATCCCCTGGTATGCCTTGCATATAAATAGCTAATTAGATAGTGTCCCTGTCAGCTATGAAGTATGTAATATCTGAAAAAAATACTCCTTTGGAAATTTAATTTAGGATAACAGATTGTGCTATCCAACTGAAGAATTAAAGCTTTCAGTTTACTAGGACGTTTGTGCATTTAATATCAACTTCATAGTATTATATTAGTGCCCCCAAATGCATCCAGTAGTTTTTATTCTCTTTTAAAAATCATTCTGTCAAAAGTTTGTACAGTAATTACAGTAAGATGCTTAAGATCTAAAAATCAAATTGCAGATTATGATTCTACATGTGCACCGACTGTCTGCTGAATATATGCTAAGCAGAAAATTTTCAGATGCATCTCTAGAAACTGGTATACCAAAAGATACAAAAAGGCCATGAAGTGTTGTGTGATTTTCCTGGTCATAGTCAGATGTTCCAGGAAAGGGCACTGATGTTCTGAGACTGTCAGATGCGAAATAATCTTGAACATCAGGTTACCTTACAAACGCTTTTTTCACATCTTGCCTTGTCACAGTTATTGGCCAGTTCAGATGCCACCCTGATCATCTCCAGTGCACACAGAATGCTACCAAGATTGTCTTACTTATTTTAAAATAATAATAATAAAACAAAAAATATTGAATCTTGTTGACTATCCTTTTCCTCACTTGACCTGGATTCTTCAGCTTTTAAATTATTTCCCCCTTCTCCCAAGCCTTTACTGGACTTCAATCCTTTTAATTTATTCAATGTAAAGCAACAATAATTTTCTGCAGTAATAAAATCCAAGTATGTAGCTATAAGTAAAATGCTGACTGCAATAATTACTTTCTCCTTCTTGGCTCCAAGGAGCAGATATTAAGAAGGTGAATGCTGGAAGGGGTGCAGGGAGGCTGAAAGCAGCACAGGCAGGGAGAAGGCCATAAGGATGGAGGAGGTCATGTGGCGGGCCAGATGCAATGGATACACAAACTTCTCGCTGTCCTCTCACTGTATCTAAGATGAAATTAAAATTATTATTATTATTTAAATTATGAATATTAATTAAATTAAATTTAAATAATATTCCTTTTATTTTATGGGCAAGAAATGTTCTTCAATTTTAAAAATATTCCTCATATATAGGTATTTTCATCTGAAGGGAGCAGAAGAGCTTTTTAAGGGTATAGAATATGAAATACTCTGAAAAATAAAAATAATTAAACCACAGCCGTGTGTTCCTCTCTTAAAATTAGAAGGAAAGATCACACATTTTTCTTTAAATGAATCATTAATACTATATGGCAATTTAAATAGCATCACTGGATTTCTTATTCATCATGTTGTGTCAGGTAGGTAATATTAATGGGTATACTTCAAATCTAGGCCATCATGCTGGGAATGAGACCAAGGGGAACAAAATGCCATAGGAACATTGTACGCTCTGGTTTCATACAGCACACAAGATTCAGCCCTGGTGCAACTTCACTGCAGAAGCAGCTCAATATGTTCTGTTGTGTGTATTATACAGCCCACGTAAAAGGCAATGATGCACATTTCAGAGTAATTATGGTTAATAAAGTACTGGGATTGCAAAACAAGTTCTTATAAATAGCACAGGAATAAACATTAAAAAGATGGAAATTAAAATCTTTTCCATGGATGGTGGATGGGAGGGGATTTTTAAAAGCAATTGCTTCATGAGTTCATACTCCTTTTTAAAAAGTGACCCATGTGCACAAGGGACTGTAATAACTTGGTAGCTACTCTGTGATACTGCTGCAACTACTCCTGTCCCCATCAGCACAACTGAAAGGTGAGAGCAGTTTCCCTCAGGGACGAGTAAGACAAACCCAGGAAAGATCCTGCACTGGAAGATTTGCTGCAGAAGAGCTAGTGTGCTGCAAATTTGCATCCCCTGCTAACTTCAGAAGAATGCCTCTGTGTGCCCATAGCCGGGGAGCAAAGGTACACTGCACTAAAAGTCAGAGTGATTTGTCATCTTAAATAATTTCTGAAATCAAGATTTACATTCTTAGTGGCATCCAAACAGTTCCATATTTTTCCCCTCTCCTGTATGGGTGCATTCGCTGGTATGGAAACTTTAGTGATGTCATCTTTGCATTGCTGTGGTAGAAAATATAGAATAAGCTGGCAGGACATAAAGGAATTATTTAGTATAATTTCTATGGAATTTCTCAATTATTTAGATTACAGTATTAATACATTCAGCATTTTGTTATAACAGACAAAACATAGCTGTACTTCTTATAATAAGTTAATGCTAATAACATTTCAGAGGCAGAACAACACCCTTAAGTCTCCTGGGTGTTGTACACTAATTTATGCTCTTAAGTGCCAACATTTAAAACAAATTCTATCTGGTCAGAACAAACACAGGATTTTTGGATCCCATGCAACTTTTCTTATTTTACTCTGTTACGGAAGCCTTCTCAAACAATTTGCTTCCTTACACTTGAAAAGATTAAAAATATGTTTATACTTCTTAGCTATTCCCCCAGCTGAGTTCTCCCTGCTGTGCTTGGAACAAAGCTGTTTTCTGCTCTGCCACGTTACTGTCGTGACTGTCCTCCTTAAAGCCTCAACTTTATAGAAAATCTTTTAAGCATTAAATACGTTCACACATTTTTAGAGGCTAATTTTTTACACCTGAGATGTTAATTGGAAATATCCAAATCTTCTCTAGTAGTAGGGACTGTTTTATTAGTAACAGGTTAGCAATACATGTAAACGTTTCCAAGCATTCTTGATAAAAGAATAAGTAATTTGTAAGATAGAGACTTTCAGTAACATTTGGAAAGTGGCAATGCTTGGCAATGAGCACAAACCATTTAGGACTCAGTTCTAGAGACCACACTGCCCCTGGAGTTCCCTCTATATGTGAAATCAAGCACCTAAATACAACACCTTCCTGGTAGAAGCATTTTCGCTGGCAAACATAGTGACAGCTTTTCCCACTTATCTGAAGTTTTTGCATAATACAGTCCTTTCCCCACATGAGGGAATTTATGCTTTTAATATTGTAATATACCATAGCAACCTGCATTACTTTCAGTAAATATATTCCTGTGATTATTTTGTATATCATCAGCAAGCTTAAATGAAAATGACAATGTCTAGAGATACTCTTAGCTGATAGCTGTACTTATTCTGTATGTTTATGCACTGACCGTCAAAACAGCTGTGAAATATGCATACGAAAATGTAGATTCCCTAGAAACTCAGAAAAATTAGAAAGTCCAGTCTACCCCATTTTAGATACACAGGCATTGCAATATATATCTCCAATGATGTTCTTATTACAGTCTAAAGTAGGGAGGGTTTTTAAAGCTTTGTAGGATTTCAGTAAGAGTATCTCTATCTATCCAATTCACTTACCAATTTGTCTGTTATCAAGTGTTTATCAGGCTGCGATGACTCCAATAAAGTGGAGGGAACTCTAGAGAACCCATGTGCCACTTCTGTATTCATACTTTTATTTATTTTCTTTTAAAGCAGATCTAACAGTTTTCCCCCACTGAGACAAAGTTACAAAACCATGATTCATTGTTGTTTTTTGAATGTTGTTGCATGGAAAAGGTCACACTCAGGAAATCATGCAAATTTTTCCCATAATAGTGTACTTTGCATGTGAGAACTGAGAATTGATCTCCAGCTAAAAGCCCCTATTTATGCTTTGTTTAACTTCTGCCTAACCCCTGCTTAAGCATCAGTCTATTTAACGCCGGTATCAGGTTTGAGGTGCAGAGTCCTGACTGCAGGACTGTGGGGTTTGGTGTATGACTTGCAACCATCCATATGCAGAAATAATTTTTACCCATACTGCCCAGTATCAATAACTGTATACACATTAGAGAGGCCCTGTTTATCCACACGGACCTCCACTTACCCCAAATTAGCCACAGAATTTGAGAGTCAAGCAACACTCTCACCTACCTGACAAACTACCCATCACAAGTCTTCAGGCTTTCTTCACCAGGTAAATTCACTGGATTGCATCAAAGACCTTCAGCAGTTAAGGGCAGGGTTTGATTTTTCTGCAAAGATGTTTTGAGACAGACGCTAGCTTGAACAGCCTACACAAGCAAATCCGCTCCTGTTAATTACGAATCTTCCCTCATCTGAATGAATAAGCAACTCTGCATCTGGTACAAGTCATGTTGCTAACATTTTTGTCAGGTGCTTGTCTTCATTTAGCAATTAAACTAGCACAGCACTGAGAGAAGGCTTTTAAATTTGCATTGTGGCTAACTCCAAGATGTCTAGAAGCAGTAGCACAGTATAAGATTTCAGGATAGAAAATGAATAAGGTTTTGGTATATAGGCCTTCAAAGATAGCTCAGAGCTCAAGCAGGTCCCTGTTCCTAAGGAACTGTAATGGGAGCTGGACACCTGCTTGCTGCTCTGCGTGTGTCAGTACTGCTGGCTGAGCAACTAGTGTCAGGGTTCAGGCACAGACTGAGTATACTTTTTGCAGAAGAAACTCCGATTCTAAACACATTTCTACCATATTTCTAGAAGGTCTTCCATGCCCTTTCTTTTAGATAAATATATATTCAAAACACTTTCTCATAAAGAATCTTATTTTATTTAACCTGATACACTCAAGAGAAAGAGTATCTCCTTTTCTCCTCCTTGGTTCTGCACTTAGAAACTGTGGTGCAGCTCCAACACACACATTCTCAGCCTATGGTAGCCTGTTGCTTGCTTCTGGTCAAGACACACAGCTTTATAGTGCAATCATGACATACATTCAGCTATTATGCAGCATCTTAAACATAAATGTACTGGTACTTTTCCTTGGCTGGTTAGAGTAGTCTAACAGCTGCACACCATGACATCCATTTTTTATGCGTACAGGTATATTATATATTAGGCTAATAAGAGAAGCAGAACACAGGAGGTTCTGAGTGGCAGATTCCCTGTTCTAATCACTTGCCTCAAGCTCCTTCACATGATACTCTGGGCAATGCTTTTTGGGGTGATTAAAGTCACTTGAGATTGATAGATAAAGGTGTAAGACCTGGGAAAATCTAAATGTGAACCTGCTGTCAAGACACTTTAGAGCATTACCTGAGGCATGCTATACTTATCCAGATATGCACCGCCTGTCATCACATATTGCTTAAATACTTTAATTCTGTATTGGTATCATAGTTCATGGTAACTTTTCCCATCATTCCTACATTTATATCTTTGCTCCGGGATAATTATCTGCTGCTCTAGTTCTCTCTGAGCTGCTTCACTGAGTTTCAGTCTGTCTTGATGACAGTTAAATTATTTTTCTCCTCTGCACAATCTTCGATCTGCCCTCAGATACAGTTGGTAAGAGATCTTAGGCCCTACTAAATTTTGAACTAGACCCCCATTTTAGCTTGAGAGTATTCCATGGTTTCTGCTCCTTCCAAATTCCTTCTGGAGCCAGCTAAAGGGAAGCAATCCTGATGCTTGGAGGGTTTCACCCCCAGGGAAGAAGGAAAAGTTCTCTGTGCATGCACCACAACTCTGTATCTGACTTCATAGGACAGAAGGATCTTTATTCTCGTTTTAGGTTTATTCTTATTTAACCTTTCTGTAAGAGACTGTTTAGCTGGACCCAGGACTTGCTTCTTCCATTCCCCTCAGGAAACTTCTGACGGCAGTAATAGACATCTGTATCAGACAGGTAAGCTTCCCTTAGCTCCACAATCTCCACACTTAGTCTTATGTACAATAAAGACTTGGACAGCTTCACTGCCTCCAAATGCTGGGGACAGCTATGAGAGAGAAAGGAGGAAGAGAGTCTCACAAATTTGCCCTCTAAATTAAAATAAAATTATAAAGACTAGCATGGTATGTAAATTTAGGGCTCAAAAGAGCTAACTTCTTGTGTAAGCACCTTAATGAAGTGGGCAGATGTTTCTCTGCAGGTACTGAGACCTCAGTTATGAATACTGAGCCCACCTAAACATGCTTTCCTGAAAGCCATTCCCCTTCAGTTCCCTTGAGTTTCTCAAATGTAATTAAACTGACATTTAAATAAATAAATAAATAAATAAATAAATAAATAAATCTAGCTGTGCAGTTTGTGAGTACTGTGACAGTTTTATGAGAAAAAAAAAGAAGAAAAGCAGCAGCACCTTCTTAGAAATACACCATCAATTGTCAAACATTGTATGGAGAAGAGAAACACCTGTGGTATCACTGGTGCCTTCAAGCCACAGTGACAGCACAGCAGTAGTGACTAGAAGTAATCTGGAAAAATGTCCACTTTCCCCTTTAGAAGCTGGAGCCACTATTTCAAGTCTGGTTGCTGCAATGGGAGTTGGGTTTTAATGAGTTTGAAGTCTTTTCATGTTTCTTTTCTTCTCTTTTCAAATGAATTAGGGCTGCATTGGGCTGCAGCACCAAAAGCTAATCTGTCCAGTTCCCTGTCATGCTCTTCAAGTGGATCAGAATAATATATCAAATGAGAGCAGCAACCTGGGAGATTACAAGGATGATTAATACCTGTGCTACAACAATGAAATTCATACATATATACATATATATATGGAGGATGCATACATAATACATATTTCAAATATCTCTGAAAAAGTAGTGGCAATTGACCTGCAGTATAAACAGAATAATCTCTGTTTAAAAAGAGAAAAAAAAAAAAAAAAAAAAAGAAAAATCAATACGCTAAAAATTCCATTCTTCAAAGATTTCTGGATTGAATCCATTCAAGTTATCAAAATTTACAGGAATTATCACATCACATACCAAGGAAGAATAGTGCTCCACAAAAGCCATGCATCTATTGCACAAACACACATCTCATTTTTGCCCAGTCACAAGTACTAGTAAAGTTTCAGTTAATAAGAGCTGATGCTTTATTGCTATCGAAAAAAAATATAAAAATCCATTTATGTATCTTAAGAGAAGGCTTTCCAACTGGGCTAAATCAGAATTTTGGTTTAACAGAGCCTGGATTTCTCACCCCACAGGGAATTCAGCCCTCAGTGCAATGACAGGACAAGGCCTTTGCAATGCTTAAGCGTTCAACACCAAGCTTAAATGAGGTTTGTGCTCTGCACCAGCCTTCCCAGGGCTACATTTCAGCTGTTCTGAAGGCCTTTAGGGAGGATCAATACCAAGAAGTAGCAGTAAAACAATAAATATGAATCCTTCAGGTACAAATTTAAAGATAACCTGGCTCCTCTCTGCTTCGCTCATACAAGTTCAGGAAGAAGTCTTTATCACACTTTGGACAAAGTGGTTTTGAATAACATGTCATGCATGGAAGCTTTGTCCATCATAATGGACTGAACTGGGGGGGGGGGGGGGGTGTCCAAAAAAACTGAAGTTCTGTACACTGAAGCTGAAAATCCATGTGCTGTGGCTGTAGACTATAACAGACTCCATCTCAATAAATTTAATTAAATTAAAATCTATACCTCAGATTTTCTAGGTTTTTTTTTGTCCCCAAAATATATGTGCTTGCTCATGTGAAGCAAAACTAAACAAAAAAGTTGATATTATCATAGCAAGAAAAAGAAAAGGGCCTGGAATGACTAAGTAATTAATGCAAGCCTTTTGATTAAAGTCAATTTGCCTTCAACATCATGACTTACAATGTGCCCTAGGCCTGCATTAATAACCCACTAGCACATGGCTTTCTTGGTTGTTTAATTATTTATAATTTTTATTGCTTGTTAAAACAAAACAACCTTAATGAGATTAATAAAATAATTTTCTTACTTAACTTTTACTTATTAAAAGTAAAGAATGGAGTTTCACGCCTCTCCCTGATAAATGGGAAGCAAACTTTCAGCTCTCCTCTGGCCTGCCTGGCTGGAATTTTTCACTATATAATAAAGTGCTGCAGGGATGTTTTCAGGGGAAGGTGGGTGTAGTTAACCTCTTGATGCTTGGGGGATCGGGGTCAATTGCTCTTACTACACAACAGGGCTCAGGGATGGGTACTCAACTGCTAATTCACAACTGAGAATTTAAACAACAGATCCAAATAATATCACCACCAATCTGACATCCAGCCCTGAAGCAGGAACAAGGCAGGACAGAGCAGACAGTGGGAAAGGGCACCAGCACAAGCACTGCATGCTGGAGGTGAGTTTCCCGTTCACTGTGACACAACAGGAACACCCTCTGCATGCTCCTCCCCTCTCCTAATCATTCTGCAGCCATACTCCCATCCATACATTTTGTGCGTAACTAAAAGGGCTATGCCTAGGATGGATTTTTAAATTGCAACTATGGTTTTCAGGTTACAGCTCTGACAAAACCTGGCTAGAGCAGAGAACTGGCTAAAGCAGATGAGATGTAAAAGATAATCTGAATATGACTACGTGGTATCACTTTATTTTAGGAAGGTGACCATCAAAAGCAGAAGTGCCACTTGCAATTAGGATAAACTTTCCCACATCTCTTGCAATTTATTAGTGGTATGAAATTCTGTATTCTAAACTCAGTACTGAACAAAACAGGTGCAGCTTTTCCTCTACAAAATTATCCGCACCACCACAGCAAACTTACATCTAATCAAAAGTGACTTTTATTTAGATTCCACCTTTACAATCCTTAAAATGTCATACTTCTGAGACAGCAGCAAGGGAACACTTTCACGTATTCTTATCTAGGAAATGTAATTTTTTTTCCTCAGAAGCTGGTGAATAATCTGTTTATTTTGAAATACCCTTTGACATACTTCTTCAATTTAAAGACTTATTGTAAAATAGCATTTTCAAGATCAGAAAAAACATATGACACATTTAGAAAGAACTGTGTATAGTTACTGGGTTGAAATTCAGAAATATCTAAATTAAAACTACACAAAAAGAAAAATTACTTAGTGTAATTTCTAGCATCAGGCTGTTTTGTTTGTTTTTCCCTCCATATCTTCCTAAAGTGCTAAATTTCCTTTGTGAAATGAATTTGGCATTTCTGTGAAGGACATTGCTTCCTACAAAAAGCATCTACTAAGAACTTTATTAACTGCAAGAAGTCTGCATTTACAAAAAATAAAAATCTACTTGGGCAATAAATATCTCATGTAATATACGTACATCAGCTCAAGTGAATTTGGATAGCTAGAAACAGCTGTTCAGAATACTGATAGACTCAAGGAATTTAGTATTCTCCAATCACCTTTCTTTGAAATATTTGATTAACTTAGGAAGACACAAATAAATTTAATCAGACAAAGCCTGCAGAACCTATTCAGCATAAGGCTAGCATTTGTGCCATTAATAAGACTAATTGCTGTCGATCAATTTGTTTCACTAGCAGTGGAGATGAAAAACCTGGAGCAAAGTATGAGCTTGCCTTTCAGAGTAGTTCATTGGTACATGCTGATGCTCTAAATCGCCTAGCAGTTTCAACAGGATGATTCACTTTAACAAAAAAAAAAAAAAATAGGCAAAACAGATCTTGCAGGTATTTGGCCTTAAACATTCACAATTGGGAAAAGTGCCTTTGCATGCAATAGTAGAATTTGAAGCCTAACTTGAAAAGGCATTTTGATTTAGTAGTTTCAGGTGAAGATATTAAATACAGTTCTCCAGCTGCTTCTGAGGATCTGCAATTGTAGCCCACACTCAGATGGAAAAGGCTGCTTGAAGGACTGAGACCTGGAAACGCAGAGGAATTCAGTCTGTCTTCCTACATCATTCTCTGCCACATCAGCCACAATGGATGGTCTGGTTCGAACTGTCCCTGCCGCCGCCCTCTGCGTGTTGCATCCCGCCAGACCTCGCAAGACTCACAGGGCTGTGCTTTGTCCCTTCTTTTGAACTTGGTTATCAGAAATACTCTTTTAAAAACAAATATTACCCTGGCAAATGAACTCACATACGCATTAGATAGATGCGGCACCTAAAACAGATTTATATCTTCCCTTGATATTATAACACTAACAAGTTTAGTACTCAAGAGTTGCAGGCTTCCTAGTGGCATCTTTATGAGGCCCAACTGACTCTCCACCAAAATTTATACCTGCTCAAGCATGTTCCCTGAACCACAATCATAGACACAATAAATTTAAAGGCTCTTTTATATGACAGTAGACACTTTTCAACGCTTCCTTTACATGGCACAAGGGGGGAAGCACTCATCTTATTTGGCAAAACTCTGCAGGGCATTCTGGTTGCTCATTCTTGGTATTCAAGACATATTTTGCAGTTTAGAAAATACAAATATTAAGGAGAAGAAACACAAGCTCAATTTATTGACTTAATTACCTCCTAGCCAGAAGCACAGCCATGTGTTTTGATCTCCTCAGCAGTGGCTTGCCCTCCACCCACACTGTCAGCAGTGGCAAGCTGATGGCTTTGAAGTATCCACCTGAACACTGCAACAACAGCAGCAATAGAGAGGATTGCAAAAAGGCTTTGAAAGCTGGCAAGTTCACAGGACATTGTTAAGACCTCAACTTCTATTCATTCAAAACCCAGCAGCGAAGTTTATATGCAGTAGCGTCAACACTGAACCATGTTCTATGGTAAAGTCCGAATGGCTCCAAAAAATTTACAAGCAAGAATGAATGTAGTCCACTGTGTAAATTTTCAATTTGATCTTTAAAGTACTGACCTCCATTTGAGCAAATAATGTGAGAGATCTGAAGAACTTCATAAAACCTGACCTGCTAATATATTTTCACCTGAGACAACTTCAGAAGAGGAATGTATCACATTATTGCTAAAGTTTAAGTTGGAGTAAGGTTTTAGCTGTAAACATAGCTGTTCAAAAGATAAATATTTAAACACAGACTTCATGTCAGAGTCTATAAAATATAATATTCACCACTTGGTTGTAAGCCAATGGGAAATTTTAACTGAGGATAAACTATTTCTTTTCACAGTTATTTAAAGCAAATTAACAATGACAGTAATGTAATTTCCTTGGCATGACTCTTTTTCATTTCTTTTCAGCTGCCTCCTGCTAGGATCTTTAGAGAAGTTTAAACTGATTTGAAGAAATCCTTTGAAAAAAAATGCACTTTGCTATTATATACCTTTCAGGTGTTCACAGAAGTGGAAAAGAAAGAACATTTGCATTTCCACTTAAATGCTCTGTTTATACAAAGCTGTAGATGGGAAATGACAACATACATTTTCCAGGTCCATAAATATTTACTTTCACTAAACTGAAAAGTTAAAGTTTTGGATTGTGACCTGTTTCAGGTAACTTGTGCAGAAAGAATCCTACATCAGATTTTTGTAATGAGATAAGTTGCTGAAGAACCAGTCTGATACAAATTAAAGGGTGTTGCAAGTTTACAACTAGTGATCTTTGTAGTTTGAAATAGACTACTTAAACCCATTTTTAGGGAATTATGTCATGCTACTGTACTGTTGTAATATTCACCATATTGAAATTCAGCATTTGCTATAAGAAAGAACTACCGATTTCAACAGAACCCCTTCGAGAATTCTACTCATTTAGTTCGATAGCGGTTCTATGCTGTAAGTAACTTTTTCTGAAAATACATGTCATTGCGTATAATCATTGTTTCATATGGACAAAACTATAAAAAACTTGAGAACTGAGGATTCTCATCCACTAAAGCCAACAAAATTACTTTCTTTAGATTCAGTTGGGTTGTGAGGGTCTCTCTTGTCTTCTAAAACCTGATAAAAATACCTCCGAATTCAACTCTTATCTTCGTCTTCACTTTAGTAGTCCCTGGAAGATGTACCTAGAGAATACTCGACTCAGAGCTATAAATCATATATGTCATAGCTGAAGCTGAGCTACAGTTTTCAGACCCCACTGTACTTTAATCGAAATTTATGCTGTTGGGAAAAGACCTCAAAAGAATTTTGACTTTGGGCTCTTGCTCCTCAAGCTCCTGCTTTCTGCCACTGCAGATCCCAGTTAACAGCCAGTCCATTCCCACAATTCCACCCAATGTCACTGGCCTCCTCCATTGAACTGTCTTTTCCAGCAGAATTACATGAGTTATTTACTGTAGAGCACTTGCTGTTTAAGAAAGAGGGATTCTGGCAGAACTCATCTGATATTTTTACCTGCTTCTGTCAAGACATTCATGCTACAAACTTCCGATTCTTTGGGGAGCCTTATGGTCCCATGATGCCTGACTGCATCCTTAATTCCCCAAACTCTGTTCTAGCAATCCTAATTAATACAGGTGACATCATATGTGTTAGAGTAAGATGCAAGGAAATTAAATCTCTTGACAGCAACCTGACTTTTAGGGCTGTCTGCCAAGAAATCTAATTACTATAACCAATCATTTGCAGAAATTACAGAAAACCAGCTTGCTGGTAGTAAATGTGCTAGTCCACTGGGGCAAATGGAGGGAAATTAAAGCAAGAGAGTTTAGGTGAAGTTATTAAATAGACAGAATGAAAACAATATGGATAGGGTTTGTAATATTTTTGCCTTAAATAATCAAATCTATTACTACATTCTCAGTGGGCTTCTCTGTTTTACTAACATATCTTCATTTTTCATGCCAGGGTTATACTTGACATAACAAGAAGAAGGATTACATTTTTTGATCTCTTGAGAAGAGTTTTGCAAAAACTACCTCGTGAAAATATAGCAAACTGCTGGCACAGGTGCTTACGTGAAGGCAGCCTCAGAGATGCATTGCAAAAATCAAAGGAGTTGAGTGAAGTCAATTCTTAAATTCTTATGGTATTATTACCTAGTACTGGACAATATTTTCCTCAAGAAAAGTGTACTCACTCTGTTTTGGCCAGGGTTTTCCTGTTTTGTTTTTAAATTTCTCCTTTGGGCAACATCTGCAAGTGGTAATAAGCAGCTGATGTTGCTTTTCAGAAATCACATCCAGTTCCTTTTCTTGGAAGGTCCTGCCAGTGGTTGGACTTAACAACCAACAGCACTCACTTCGCAAGTTTTCTGTTCAAATTAAAAACGTTTCTAACTCACAGGAAGAACACAGAGCAGGAATAGCATTTCATGGTATTTCTGGATACATCTGCCTAAAGGTAAGCTACTATTGCAAGTATTTTTATCCCAAATTTTGTTATTGAGATATGGTACTGTGGTGATACAAATTCAGTTATATTGAAAACTTTTCTCTCTCTGAATTGTTGTATAAATAAATAATTTTCTGTAAAATCCCTCCTAAAATAACTCAATATAGTAATTACCAAAAAGAACCCCAAGCATTCGGTAATTAATAGTTCCAAATGCTTATGTTTTTCTTTATGCAAATAAGCACCTATGTCAACAAAGTGTTAGCAGAGGGTACTCTATTAAAGACAGACATTAGGGGAGTTTCAGCTTTGTTTTTCTCTTCTTCTCTCAGCAGTCTTCATTAATATAATAAAACTGTCATTATAAAATCATTAATGTAAATGCAAATAAAGTTTTACATTGTTAATGTCCCCACCAGGTCCTTAATCACTTGAAAAGTCATGCTGCATTAAGTATAACATTGATTACACATGATAAAAGGGAATGATGTAAAAGATGTTACATTACCTTACACTGAACTATTAAGAGAACAGGATGGTCTTTGTGTTCAAAACTATTTTTCTGTATTGTTCATATGCTGGATTCTAAAAGGCACTAACTGAAAAATTAGGTGAAACTCTAGACTTCAGTTCTATAAGGAGCTTTACACCTCCTGGACTGCTCTATTTCCCTTTGTATGTTGCCCTCAGTCCAGCTCAATCCTCACCCCCTACCCTACCTCTGCAACCAATTAACGAGTGGGAAATGATGAAACCCCCATTCAGGAATTTAGCTTTATGCTGCATTAAGTCACTGAATGCATTTCTATTACAGTATTTTTCCTGAAACTGCTCTACATTTTCACATTTATCTAGAAATCATTGGTGTGATATTAACAGCAGTTACCATGAAACATCGAGACAGGACTGCACTAACCAACCACCAAATTATAGGAAACAGAATTCAAACAGTACGAATATCTCTGATTTAAGGCACTAGAGAGACAATGTTGCAGACCTATTTTCAGTCTTGAGTCCTATAATTACTACTGTGAAAACATGGGTGCTTACACGTTGAACTATTATGCAATTGTAGAAAGAATTTCTATATACATTGTAAACTTGTGAACATTATATCACTAGAGTGTAGAACATCTTGATCTGGAATCTCTTTCTCCTTGGTTTCTACCTACCCAAAGTTATTTTTGTGCTTCCAGAAGAAAGTAATTAGGACTACTCCAATTAATTAGTCCAAGAAGGAAGGGGGCTGATTGCACTAATAATCATAAACAGATCAGATAGACATTTAAAGCGTGAAGCCAGATACAAGGGGATAGATGAAAATAGCTGTTCCAGATTTGAGAGGAAGAGTATACAGTAATGAAAGAAAATAGTAACTCCTGGTTTTAAAATGTTCTTAGAATAATGTACTTTGTCATAATCCAAAAATCAAAGGAACCAAAAAAATTGAGACACAGAGTTTGAGTAAACCAGGACAAAAACCAGAAACCCAAGATTCCTAACTTCTTATATTCATCATCTGTTAAACCCAGCAGCTAAATTCCTATCTCAAATTAGCATGGGTTCAGTCATGGGATGGCAACCTACAGCCATCTCTGTTAGCAATCCAAGTGACAAGTGGGTCCAACCCTGCTGATGTTTTATGTGACCAAGATTACATGTTACTTGATGGCAGCTCAAAGCTAAACAAGAAAATCAATTTCCCTAGGAAACTGCCTGTAAATCATTCTAAAAAAGGAAACTATTAAAGTTGCAAGTCAAGTATTTGAACGCTAGGAAATGCCAAAATTAAGATTGTCTGTGCAACTTTAATTCAGCCTCTCAGAGACCTTCTTTCAACCATGCCCTGTATGCATGATGATACACTCTTTAATTACAGACAGCAATATCCAAATGAGTTCTGCCAAGAGACATGCCAGTCTTCTGAAGTGAGATCAAGGAAATGATCTCCTTTTCATCTCAATGCATTGTGTGATGCAGTCATTGTTAGCATATTGTAGCTGCTATTTCCAAAGGGGCTTCCCAGATTTACAGCTTAGAGAAGCACTGAATTCCTGAGGCATTCAAGTTAGTTAAGGAATGACAATGAATACTCTCAACATCTGGTAAGTGTATTGGGGGGGAAGAAAAAAAAAAAGAAACAAAAATAAAGAAAAACCTCCAACTACAATGAACAGACTGCATGGAGATAAATTTCTCCTTTCAACTTCAGAATTTCCTGAGACCTTTCCCTTCTTCTCAGATCAGTAACCTCCAAAAGCTTTGGCAAGACAGTAAGTAGTACAATGGCTGTGCAGAGCAATATACCTACCTTATACACAAAGTACTCTAGAGGTTAACTGGCTTGGTCTTGCAATTAGGAAGATAGCTGAAGAAACAGAGATATATCTGTTTCTTACTAGACTCCAAGCTTGACTTACACAGGTTATTTAGGGTTTATCTGTATCATGCAAAACAGCACTTAAGAGACATCTGAGCTGGCTGGAAATGAGCTAGCACCAGAAGGGAAGGCAATATACGAGCATCAGCTTTACCCAAACTCATTAATTTGGGTGTGTTGCCATGCTAATGGAGCTATACTGCATCTGGGACTTATGAAATGAGGAAGGCAGCTCAAATCAGAGCCAGCTCAGGTATCTTTACATCACAGTGGATCATGTAGTTAAACATATGTTAAAAGTGCAGCTACACTCACAGTGTGAGCTGATGGAAGTACTAAGCTTCTGCTTCATGGGGCAGCCCTTACCTCTCCCCCTCCTCTGCCTGTGTGCTCCTCACCCCATTCCCTCTCTCGGCACTAGCGGCTGCGTAATTGGGCCAGGCTGCTGATCCGGCAAAAACTGAACTTCCCACTGGAGGCCAGGACCAGCTCGTGCAAAAGCAGTTCTCTCAGAGGAGTTGGATCTGGCTGTTGATTGCAACTGGGATTTTACAAAAAGGGGACAAAGACATTTCACTATCCCCAAGAGAAGTAGCAGGCAGTGGGGACAGGGACTTCAGAGTAATCTACTGGGAGGGGAACGAACCCCCCCCCAAACCACCCCCCGCTGTCCCCCCAAAAGAAAAAAAAACCAACAAAACAAAAAGAAGAAACACACATCAGGGGAAATGAGGAAAAACATTCAATGGTTTAAACAGCCTTCCTGTGCCTCCACCTTAAGCAGCAAAGGGGTGCGTTTAGTGTATCATCTGTTAATCTCCTGTACATGTAGCTTTAGGAATGAACTATATTTGTTACTGTGGGGGTGGCTGGGAAAGCTCAAAGATAGAAGTGAGAGATGACTAAGCAGACATTAAATTAAGCAGTGACATTGACTACTGGGGTAGAGTGATTGCAGAAGGTTTACCTGTATGTTCTAAGAACAAGGGCCACTTAATTGTTGAAAGATTAATACTTAAATTTCATCCCCAGGTGGCATTTCCCAAGGCTATGGTTAATGCGTATGCATTTTTTTCTTCCCTTTCTATGAGGAGTGACACAGATTCAATTCAAGGTTGAGGTTCAGAGTGAACAAGGGCTCAAAAGATCTCAGAGCAGCCACAGCAGCTGGGAAGTCACAACTGTGGAAATCAGAGCCAAAGGAAAAAGATGGAGAGGGGTTCGGTTATTTTTGTGCCTTTCAGTTTTAAATTCTTCTTAGACATAAAGAAAACTTGGCATTACCCTGTGATTCACCAATCACTTTTGTAAGCTTTTCACCTTCAGCTTCAGACTTCTCAAAAAATTCTTAAAAACTAGATTCTGCGCAGTGCAAAATTCCTACCTCCCAGAGTTAGACTGTATTTAAATCAAACTTGTCCAGGCAGTCTAGTTTGCACCAATTACACTGCCAAGTCACAGTCCTTGTCACAAAATAAAAAGCTCACTGCCTTTTCAAGAAAACAGAGTGGAATTAGCACATAATGATACTACCTTCCTATTAATTCTCACTCTCTCATACTTTTTCTTTCAAGGCTGTTTGCATGGCAATAAAGGATATATTTACATTGCCAATCTTGTTTAACAACTTAGTACTCAGCTAATATTCAAGGAAAGATCTGGAAATAGAATAAGGTAGAGCAGCAGGGCCAACATTGGCAATTCCTGAGAGATATTTCAAGTTTCAGCAAAAACCTGCTAGCAACCAAGAAAAATTGTAACCTGTAATGAAAGGGAGTATTCCTCTTAACACAGTTATATGGGTGTTTTTGCAGCACATATATTGGCAAATGCACATACTCACTTGAGGCCTGATTACTTGAGTGAGAACAGCAAAAGGACATGATCCAATTCAATTCAACAGCCTGCTCAGCACCCTAGTGCTGTAATATTGCTTGGGTAATAAGAAGTGTTACATGAGGAACCCAATTTGTACAATTCATTCTTACCAACCAGTGCCACTCCCCCAGAAAGTTCCCAAATCAAAGGGGAAGGATAGGTGCTTGCATGTGATCTGAGGTTTGTCTAAATTATTTTATTGAGCAAAGAGAAGCTACTAGATACAACCTCTCAAGAGCAAATGTATACCCAAGTTCAAGCAGGATTTGTTTTTCAAATGTCCTGCCACTGTTTTGGTCAGTTTGGCGTATAGGCAGACCAAGTGCATAATAAATGAAGCAGAAGCTGTCTATCCCTAGGGAACTGAACAGCTCAGTCTTGTCAGCAAGAAATCAACTGCAGATAACATCACCAATGGGAATATACACTTTCCCTGCTCATACTATGTCCTTTCTGTTTGAAGAGTGTAAGAAAGGCTGCAAGGATGCTTCACTGTACTCTCCACACTGGCTGACAGCCACTGTACCCTGTGGGGAAATGTGCACCCAGCACCCTTTTGTACTACAGAACTTTGGAAAGGATCGTTATCTCTGAGGGCCCAATCTTCTTTTTGCATGATATAGCTCTACAGCACCAATCTCTTCTAGCCTGAGCCTGTAAATCCCTCACTATATATTTAACGAACTGAGCAGAGTGTGATATTGCTTGCAGGGCGTGCTTCCCAGCCAGAATTACCAAACAGCTGCTTGAGGAAGTCCCATCAGCCTCATCCTTAATGCTCAGAATCAGCATCAGAGGAAGGCACACGAGATTTCAGGCTCGCAATTTAACATGATGGAAATGACAACAGAGGCAATTCTGACCCATATTCCTCATTACATCGATTGCACCTGAATGTTTAATTGTCATCTGCTGTTCTCATTAGCACTGTCATGCCAGGAACAGGACACTGCAATGGAAAGTGTGACAGTTCCTGTGTACCCGAGTGGAAAACACTCCTTCCTTGTCACACTGCACATAGGCAGCAGAAAAGCAGAGGCCATTTTAGGGCTACACCTGAGTTGACAGGCAGAGAACAGGGAACACCAACTCCTCAAAGCCTTATGGGGCATTTGGTGGTTATTGCACTGTGTGCCTAAACCCCAGAGCAAAGAGACTGTTCCACAGGTCACACAGAGCACCCATTTGTGGCCTCAGCCCTATCCCATGCTCTGCGTCTAACAGAGCCACGTTAGGGTAGCACCTGGACCTGTGCAGTAAGGCTTTAGTAACAGGAATCACCACTAAATCTATTGCCTTTTTACAGCACTCTCACATTCTCCCCACTCTCGCAGTGCAGTTACCCCTTTAAATTAAGCAGGCACTGAAGCAAGCCACACATTGGCAATGTCCTTCCCCCCAATGTGTTGCTGGACCTAAGCACCCAACAACAGAGGCTGGTTTTGGAACGAGCCTCAAATGGTGTCAGATCATTATTTCAGAGAATACCTGCTTCAGAGAAGAAGGTAGCCTGATCCTTTTAACATCCCAAATTACTTTTAGAAAAAGACTCACAGAAAGTTGTATGCAGTATTAACCCGATCTCAACACAGATTAGCATCTAGTGTGAGATCTAATGGAGCCATGCATCAAATGAGAGGTATATCACATAATCCAGCTAAGTCATATATGTAAAATATCAAATGTTAGAGCATATTAAATATACATGCACAGCTTTCAAATATACAACTGAAACATTGACCTGATTCATCGGTGCTCTCTCAGTCTCCTATACAAAGAGACTCTAAAGTCTTAAAAGGATACCTGTTCGTAGAGACAATTAATTTCTAATAAGGAACAGAGGTATCACATGGAAGGTGTCCATGGACTGCATTTATTTGACATACATAATGAAAAATTATTAAAACAGAAGAAGACTTAAGGGCATATAGAAATATGTAGAAGTGTGGCAACACTACTCTCTACTGCTTCCTACTTTTAAAAATCCTATTTTAATTATACAAAATCAAATGTGGTCCTCCCAACCCCACTTTTATACTCCCTTCCTGCTAATAGCTGTCAATCGAGTCCATTGGCTGCAAGGCTTCAGGAAACAACAATCATCAGAGAAAATACTGGTATAAAAGAAGAAACAGGAACAAGGAATTTGGATCATAGGAATCTTAGAGTGTCGTCATGAGCTTCCTACCTTTGAAATCCCTGCATTTTTATCTAGTTAGTTTTATGTACATTCCTTCCTAGAGTACCTTGAAAAAAATAAAACAAAAGCAGCCTAGAAAGTAGCAAAGACCCATTACACTTTTTTTTTTTTTCTTTTTTTGTAAAGTTACAGTTCAAATCCACTTATTTATTTGGGGATAAAAAGGGAGACCAGGCTCATTCTTCAAAGATTTGGGTTGGCAATATCCTACCTGTCAAAAACAACCACATGCACACACCCTCGGAACTGATCAAACCCTGCTATATCATGTCCTGATCTGTCTCTGAATGGCTGCCTGCAGCTGCTGACAGGTGACTGATAGAATGCAAAGGGAACATTAAACGTTTAAGTTACCTACTGCTGTACCTAACATTGAGGTTTCTGCTTGTATTTTGTGCTTGACAGGGAAGTCATACACTTATGAAAGAATAATGTGAAGAAGTTTGTATGGCAAAACTTCCAACTGACATGGTCAAGTGCATCCCAGTGAATTTTAGTTTAGCAGCCCCAAACTAGGGACACCAAGTACTCTTTAAGCCTGATCAATTTATAGTCACCCATATGTGGAAGATACAGAGTGTTCTGTGACTATCTCCTAGTCCAGTACATTTTTCTGATGCACAAGAGGACTCATTTTCATTGGTGAAACCCTAAAATACGGCCTGCTGATACCAGTGTTTGTAAATAGTAAAGTATGCTCAACTAAAATTACACTGTTACTGTTAATGAGTTTAAATCCTCTTCTTAGGGCTTATCCCCAAAGCAATTTTCTTCTTAGCAAACTAGTAATGAAGTTGTACTTTGCCAAAAGCAAGAAAAAAAAGACTGGGCTGCTCAGTGGGGATCCACAAGTCTCTCACTCAGTTTTTGCAAAAAAATAGCATTAGCATTTTCATGGGCTAATGTATGCCCCCACAATTTAAATGTTATTATCTTTTAAAGTGAAACTCTGAAGCCTTCAAAGCTTAATGCGTATGGAAACTTCCAGTGTAAAAAGGCCAGAAAAAAACATCATCTGGGGTTCTTATGTCCCAATCAAATGTAAAAGCTCTCAGTTTCCACCTCTGAAAAACACAGTTTGAAAATGCAAATATGCTTTCCTTTTCCTGTGGTTGCCAGGAATTGCTGCCTTTGAAAAATGAGACAAAGTGTCCATTACTCACTGGAAACTTGCCCAGTCTTAACCATAGTCCTTAGATGCCATGCATTTTAAGATGCACATCCTCAATAAAGGTTTTACTCTCAAGGCTTGGTCCAATTCTTCCATCTTCTGCTTGTTTTACCCACTGGAAAGCGGCTCATTTGTCTGCAAACCACTAATCCCAACCTCTTGCCGCAACCATTCATGGAGAAACCCAAAACTCTTTCCGGTTTATTTTAACTCAAGGTGAAACTCAGAATTCAGGCCAGTTCATGATATGCAGCCATTTATGTGGCATTAGCAATCTGATTGTTTGACATGCTTGAAAATGGTTTCTTGAAAAGATTCAAAAATGTGGCCTAAATGGATACAGAAGACAATAATAATAAAGCTAATACTAAAACTTGAAGTTTGCCAATATTTCCAGGTTATTTCAGGGACAGAAGGACTCAGCATTGCACTGAGGTGGCACAAACAGCTCAGAGCCAAGGCCAGAGGCTTTAGGAGAACAAATAAGACATTCCATGGTACACAGACTTGGGGATCAGCTGTGGGAAGCGTTTTCCCCTTGAACTGAGACAATCTGCACCTGACTTCTGCACTACAGAAACAAGATTGTGATTTTTATATATGTGTATATATATATTTAATATCCTTTCTGGATTCTCAACATAAAGTTCCTCTTCTAAGCTATTTTGTTAGAAATATACTTCCCCCAGCAGGTGAGCATTTCAAGGAAACTTCACTTCAGGACATAAATAAAAACATTTAGATAAGATTAAAATGTTTCAGTTTGTTCTCTTCTGAGCAAGTAATTTATCTTTTGTTCCAAATAGCTCTGTTTAGACATTTCTTCTATGGTACTGCTGATGTTAAATACCGCAGTGGACCTAAAATTATTTCATTTCATTTTGTAGGTAATTGGAGATTATTTGCTTTCATTCCCATTTAGAACACTTTTTTTAATTCTTTTTTTTTTTAAACACAATATCCCAGGAAAAAGAGATGCTGGGCCCTTCTGACATTACCACTGCTATCTCTGGGTGGGAGAGAACTGACAGCACCCCATGCAGCTGCAAATTCCCCACTGAACTACTCCTGTTACTTGAAATCATTCCTTGCTGAATTTCTCTCTCGCTCTCAAAAGGGTATTTCATATTTGCTATGACATCCTACAACATAATCTGAGACAAAAAAAAATGCACAGAGGACAAAAATAGTGGGAAAAAAAAGAAGTCAGATGTGAACCCTAACCTCACAAAAGTCCCTACTCTGAATTCAGTATTAGAACATGCAGCCTGCTTTAAATATTTCACTTGCAGACAGCACAGAGATGGACGTAAAAGTGTTTTGAATTACTTCTTCAGAGATGATGTATCAGAACAGGACAACAATGACTTTAAAAGGAACAGTTTATCTCTACAAAGTATTAAACTTTGGAAACATTCTTCCCTCTACAGAAAAGCCTTTGAAATAACAATGCACTGAGTCACTGGATTAAACCTTGGGACGCCATTCTGCTGTCGCACCTTATGAGCAGCTTCTATTCTAGAGGAGTTATTCACATGCTATAACAGGGGAAAGGGCAATCCACAGCAGCAAGACTCTCTTATGCCTTCAACAGAAGTTATTTCCTGAGCAAAAATTGTGATATGGGGTCACTAAAATTTGAAGAGATGGCATGGGGCCAAAAAGAAAGGAGAAAGGACCCGAGCATGAACAGAGAAGAGAGGAGATGATATGACTGTCTCAGAAGATGTCCCTGTCCTTTATTCTACAATAGCATGTCTATTATACACCTGTAAAAGTGCTTTTGATGGGCACTCATGCAAATAAAACTTGATTGCTTGAACATACAGAGAAAGTAAACAGGAATGACAAGTTGCCAGGGTCACCAAAGCAGCTCCAGTGGAGATTCAAGCAAAGAGTTCAGATTAATATGTGGGGGTTTGTTGTTGATTTGTTTCATGCATGTTTGTTTTGTGGTTTTTTTTTTTTGTTTGTTTGTTTGTTTTTTCCTTCCCCTTCCTCTGGGATTTGGTCATCTCTATCAAAAAAACACCAACGGCCAAATTAAGGCTGTGACTGAATCAGAACACCAAGAGGGAGGGAAGGGTTGCACAGATGAGGAGGGCAGTCAAGCCTCGGGGGTGAGCTGGAAGCAGGGTGGAGGTCTCAAAGTCCAGCCTGGCCTTGCACAAGGAAGCACATACCATGTTTCTGAAAGGGCAGCAAGCCCCGTCTGCTTGCATCCTCCTCTCCTCCACACTTCAAAAGGGGCACTTGCTTTCAGCTAACCCACCCAGGAGTGCCAGCTTGGTCCTCCACATCACCAAGCCCAGATGTAAAGAGAAAATAAAAAGTCCTGATTTATTAGTTCAACTATTGTCTAGTGCTTTTATGTACTTGCTGCAGGGTACTAGATCTTTTAGGTTTTCTTAAAAATAGTTTAAAAAAATATAATAAAAAAGATAGCCTTGAGGGCTTAATTTAAGAGCTGGTCTTTTTTTTTTTTTTTTTTTATCATCCATATCATCCACAAGGTATTAGAAAAGTCCAGTAATATCTATACTGTGCTACTTGCAATCCTGTGCTACTTGCAGTCAAGGTGTCTAATTCTTTCTGAAAGTGAGATTCACCATCCCCAACCCAACATACAGGTAAGAAAACCAAGGAAGAAATTGTTTTTTTCAGACTGAATTATTTTCTTTCAAAACACAGTGAACTATCCCAGGAAATGAAACTGCCTCCTCTCTTTTTACCCCTCCTGTGAATTCCTCATAAACAGTTACTAAGTGTCCTATTTCAATACGCTGAGTGAAACTAAAACAACTCTTCTAAGAATAATTAATAATTTGAATCTCACTTCTTCCTCCTCCCCCCCAACTCAGTATGGAATAGCATGTATCTCAAAAATATATTTTTATTTTCAGAAACATTTCCAGTGGAACAAGCAGAGTAAAAAAGTAAGCAGAACCAGGTCTAAACCTAAAGATTTTAAGTTTTTTGCTCCCCAACTAACACAGTCCAAGCCAGTGGTGGAAAAAGCTTCCATGATCAAAATTCATTCAGAACTCTGCTTTGAGTTAAAGCTCCAGACATCTGTTTTATCTAAGCATTACAAGCTCCAGTGTATAAAAACAGTTTCAGATCTTATCCATGAAGGTCATACGAATGGGGTTACATACACTTCTTTTATTTATAGCAATCTACAGTATAAAGATTTGCACAGAATCAGTACTGAACTTCATTTAATTTTATTCATTCTCATTTTGGAGTACAAAATGAAATTAGCAGAACTCCATCTTCCAAACATCAAATTGTGTTGATGCCTGAAAAACAGCCTGATTTGTAAATATCTATTATGCACCACTTGTGCATAAGCAAGCATGCAATTATTCAAATCCAGTCTGCATTTGTGCTTTTTGATTGCCAGAAATCTTCACTGCAGTAGCAGAAGCTGCCCTAGCTCACAGGGAGCCTGGGCTAAGCCTTGAGCCCAGCTGTTTTCCCCCTTCCACTGCTATAGGATTTTGCCTCAATGGACTCCTGATATGACCACACGCAAAGAAATTGCTGCAATTTCTCATCTCTGAAACAGCATTAAATGCTGTTTTGAAAATCAGAATGAAAGGATTAAAAGGTAGATCGCTTTTCAAGATAATGCAAAGAACAAAGCAGTGAACTTGGTTAATGGTTTTACTCAATTATTATGGGAAATACCATTTTCTGGTTAAAGATGGATGGGCCAATCTGGCTGGATGCCTAGCTTAAGTATCTGCCTGCTGCTGAATGTGCTTCAAGCTACATTTGAAACCTCATAATGACAGGACAGCCCTTACTATCAATGGGACAATTTCCATGAAAAATCAAGAGAGATGTCTTGCAAAAGGCAGGCTGTACTCACAGGTAGCTGCTTGTAATTGGAACAGCACAAACCCAAGTTTGACTTTTGGATTTGTTTATGCTCAGCAGTTATGCAAGTTAAGTCAGCTAGAACTGTAATTCATGTATGTGCCACCTGCTCTTTGGCTAGTTGTATACCACTTCAAATTGAGTTTACACAGGTTTAGGCTCCTCCTGTCGATTACCTCCAAAAAACCACCTGGACAGCCAAGAACGGATTTACAGAGGAGCACATATGTGCAAGGGGGAGGTGGAAAAGAAGGTTTAATGTGCCAGTAACATAGACAAACATAGCTAGAGCATGTTTTGGGTCATATGTGGGGAAGCAGCAGCATCTCTCGTCAGTCTGGAAGCTCCTCTGGGTGGCTCAGGAGTTGACAGCTATAAAGTCTGTATACATCTACCTTTGCATGTCTCCTCAGCTGTGGAGCTGAGGCTGTCATAGGACCCTAAGGTCAGAGCTTAGGATCTAGCACTTAGTGAAGTTGGACATCTGTTCTCCAAAATTAGAAGTATTACCCGTTTGGTATATGAAACACTAACAAAACCTGGTCTTATGCAGTCATTAAGAATAAAAGCCAAGTACTGCAACTGCAAGGCTGAAATAAAGGCATTATGCTTGTTACATTATTCATGCCAGTCTTTACAATGCCAGGTGTGTCACTAATTATAGCAGCCATGTACCAAAAGTGACTGTTAAAATAGAAATGTAACTCCTGTACTTAATTGAAAATTTGCTATGATGCTTAACTTTTCTCCATTATTCTCAACCAGAAAATGAAACAGACTAATTGGCCTCACTTTTGCGTATAACCAATCTTGAATCTTTTCCATCTTCTAATTCATATGCACCTGCTTTAGGTTACAGCGTTTGGTTTTTGCATAACATAGCTCTTCCTGGTTTTGGAGAGGAACAGCAACAAGAGTTCTAGTGCAAATAGTGGCACTAGAAATACCAAGTCATTAGTATTCGATTTTGTAAATGCCTTTTCAACGTAAGCTTCTTAGCTAAAACTGCCCAAATAGTTTGCCCTTAAAGAGCAAGGGAAAGCAAATTAATTAAATATTGTAAGCTACTTGACACATCACTAAAAGTTTTTGCTAGAGGCAGGCTAGCAAATTAAGAAAGTGGGGATGCCACAAGACTTGTTCAAAGAAAGTTTGTTTGAAATATGTACATTTTATTTAACAAATAACATTTCCATCAGCAAAATTCTTGTGTGATAATTTGAGGAAAGCTCAGATTTATTTTAACACCACATCTTTAAAAACAAGTCATAATGCTGGAAGATATTTCAGACATTCTAGTTCAGCATTTTTTGAGTTATGCAAAGAGAGACAATATCTTTTATTAGAAGAGACATTAAAATACAGCAATTAACAACAAACTACTTGAGTTGCAAGTTTGATGCTTTCATTTGAAAATGGACCTAGTTAACTAAAGCACTGTTCTATTGCAATGACATATTTTTAACATAAATACATGGTCATCACACATCGACAGTTCACACTGCGAACTACAAATTAATTCTAGCAGTGGCACCAATGCTTGAATTCTCATTTTTCACTGTCATATGTGTAGCTTTAGTGTCAGAAGCGATACATCTAAGCTTTTCCCTCCCCCCTGTTTTCTATTCGAATAGTGTGCTATCATACTGTGACATAATCAACAACCTTGAAAAATACAGAGGCATGGATTTGAATATAAGTTTATGTATCAAAGAGGTATATACCTTCTGATCCAATTTAAAGCTCAGATCAAGCAGTACTATGGTATGCTCCACACAGCTTTAGTTGACAAGGAACTGCATTAAAAACCAAAAAGTTAGCTTATGCAGTAAAATTTTTAGAGTTCTCCTGGGGTTTGACTCCCCACAGCTAAACCCCAGAGTTACAGAAATCTGTGTAATACTTCATTCTCAGCCACTCTGAGAACTGATGTGATGCATCACCCTGTTCTGGGCTTTCTGAGCAGTGGTGAATTTTACCTTGGCCAGGCCCAGCCTTGGATCCCGTTTTGCACATCACTGAAGAAGCAGCTCTGGCAACTATATGGCTTGACTGAAGAGAACTTATGAGCAGTATTCACTCACTCTGATGAACACAGTTTGACCCGGCTAAGTGGTATTTTGAGTAGGGGAAGAGTTTCCAAAATACACTGTCAATGGAAGTGTAGATAAGAGAAACTGAACCTTCTCTAAGCAATATAATTAAATAACACTAGGCTTAATTCAGTTCCCTAGAAGATGTCCCAGTTAAGTAGGTTTTCTAATTAAGGATATCCTGATTACCTACTGAGGTGTCTATAGCATTCAAGTGACACTAAAAATAAAATAAAAGAGAGAGACAAGAAGTATGCTTAGTAGGCCTTGTCCCCTTTAGAAACATGGCACGGTTCAGCTGTTAATGAAAATTAAAGTAGGTACATGTTTTTTCCCTATTGATCTGTGTTGGTAATTGCAGAGCAAAAAATAATGATAGCCAGGAGGTCAAATTTGCCCTTCGCTTCCACTGGACCTGGTGTAACAGAGTAAAATTTCATCTTCAAGAACAAAAAGGCTTGAAAAGACAGGCTGTTTAATTTCAAGAGGGTTGACATTTTCAGTCCAGTTTTATCACAGATGCTCCTGTCAAGATTTGCTTGCTTTAAAAACATGGATCAATTAAAACCCAACTAATGCTGGGCAAGCTGCCTTGTAACACTAAGCTAAAATCTGGCTTTACCAAATGTAAGTTAACTCATGTTGCTTCACTTCCCTGGCTTCCAGCCTATGTGCTGATGTCCTGGGTAGGCACAGAAAGCTTCTGATCACACAGTTCTGGATCTATATTTAACAGTACTTGGTGTGACCTTTATCTAGAGAAGATGTGGATTGAAGCTTCCTGGTATCAAAACACTTATTTTAAAGAATTTTTAAAGCGCTTTCTACATAGATGTGCTACTACCTTTCTAAAGGCAAGGGTAGTATAGCTGCCCTAAATCCTAGCAGCATACGAGTCCTCTGTTTTGTTTGCAATTAGACTGCACATCAGAGACACAATGCTTTGACACATGCTCCACAGGACTTAATTTTTGTCCATTTTTTTCCTGTCTAAATGTCAACCTTTCAGTAATATTATGGCAACTGAAACCTGCAAAGAATTTTAAAGATGTTCCTACATATTCAATCTTTGTAAAATGGAGAAATACAACCTCTAAGTTTCTGCTGACACAACCCATTGATCTTCACTTCTTCTAAAGCACATTGTTATTTTTGTGTTTCTATTCCCCACACACAAAAACTGGAGCCAAGGCATTATCCTTTAGGTCTTCTTTGGTAGTGCCAGATAAATGTGTACTGCAAATGCAAGTTATGCCACATAAAGATCATATAAAGCAAAAAGTGTCCTAAGGCATATTGTGCATGAGCCTGTAAAAAACGCTACCAAAAGCTGTTTAATGGATGGGTGCCTTTCTAAAAATCCTGCATGACTTTCATGGTTTCTTATTTTTGGGGAGTTCACCAATAATCATGAACATTGCAAGACAAAAGCTGCCAAGAAGTACAAATCTGCATTACAACCACAGGAGACAGAATGAACACAGATCAAACAGCTGTATTAAGAAGGATCTTGATATGCCACAAACCTTTTGCACAGCAGTCAGTCCACACAGATATCAGATAACACCATCATGGCTAGACTGAGAAACAGAAATTAAGCGTTTTGATACTTTCAGTACAATGCCCCCAAAAGGCACACAGCCATTAAGACAGCTAAAGTACCACTGACATCTAAGAACTGCTGGCTCAAATTCAGCGCAAGAAACAGCTATAATAACTACAAAAGATACAGCATCTGTCAGCTGTGTCTTCAAGAAATGGGCACTAAAGAGTTAAAGAAATAGTTAAAGAAATAGGAAGAAACCATAGAAAGTTAGGAAGTGTTTTATTCTTCAAACAGGTTTTCTTGCAATTAACATCAAGAAAACAGGAAGGATAAATGTAAAAACTCCCATGTTGTTATGAAATCAAAACAGACAACACAAAATGCTCACAGATGTCTGATAGGCAAAAGGCTCCAGCAATATAGATCAGTTAGCAGCACCATGAAGTGATCTAATGTCACTTCAGAGCTGTGCATGACTCTCTCTGACCTCATCCCACTATCTGACCTAGCACTTAGCATCAGTGTAAAACAGACAACACAAACCAGGAGACGGGAGCATCTCAGGTCTGGTATCTGTTAGGTAATGGACTTGTACACTAGGCCACACAACCAGAAAAAGACTATTAAAAATAAAAATAATCGATCATTGAAGACAATAATGCTATGGAACAGAAATCACATACTTAATGTGAATTAGTACCTACTGAAAAAAGAATCAGTGATGGACGATAATGCCCCATCACCTACTCACTTGACAATACACACCAAAACAGCAACAATAGCAAAGCAAATGGTTTCTGAGAGACTGCGCTGTATCACACACCAGTCAGAGTACAGCCTGTCCCTTCGACAGTCATATGTACCGAGGGACTATAATAATTTGCACTGGTTGTTCTGTTATGGTTTATTTTCCTAGCCAAGCAGTAATAAGCTCTAATGCCTTGTTTCCAGCTTAATAAGGGTAAAAGAAAAAAAAAATAAATCTTGCCAGCCTTAAAATGTCTCGTTTCAGTTCCTGATCAGAAGGAGCAGAATTTATCCTTCTTCTGAGGAGTGTGTGACCTGCAGACTTTGTATTTGCTTTTCAGCACACTGAGTAGCACGGAGGGCTGGTTTTGGACTAGCTGATTTGGTGCTTGACTGTATTTTCATTTTTTATTTATTTTGTTTGTTTGTTTGTGTTGGATGGGTTGTTTTTTTTTTGATATCAAAGGTAGAGTTAAGCAGAATGACATATTGCAGAAATCCTCTCCCTATAGTTTATCTTTCAAATGCAGAGATGTACAAAACAATCTAACAGAGAAAAACCACCTGCTGCAGCCATAGCTTCACAATAGATTGATTTAATTTATTGAATTAATGACTACTGCAAGTCATTTTCCAGTGAGCACAAAAAAAAAAACCCAAAGGCCAACATGTTTTCCCTCTCTGCATACATGAGTGTCTGTCCATGACTTAAATACAAAAAAAAACCCTAAGAAGTTGAAGCACCTCTACAGAAGACAGTGAGAAAGGACATTTGTTTTGGCATGCATAGATTCAAACACTAAAAATAACTTAAAAATGGCAGTGAAGAATATGTCTTTGCCTGTCTAAACAAAATATTGATAGAGAACCATTTGTGGCTGGCCTGACCACTGAATAAAAATACAGTTAAATTCTGAGAAATGGACAGGAACATAAGAACCATTTCTTTTACATGGAATGGACAATAGTTTAGTAAAACCATGCATCACAACTTCTATCTTTACATAGATTTGAATAAAGCGAAGATGTGGAACAAAAGGTCAGAGCATCTCTGAAGACAGGAACTGAGCAGAGCTGTGGCTGTTTTTTTGTTTGTTTTTTCTCCCTGCAGGAAGCACTGAGAAAGAGGCGGGTCCTTATTTTCCAAGTTAGTCCTTCTGAAATAAACAAAAGATCTTCTCATCCACAGTATTAGTCCCAGATACGTAAGTCAGTCTTTGGGCAAGTCCTTTGCCTGCACTCAGGTTGAGTTTCTTATCCTTAAGGATTTTCCTGTCAGTTTGGAAAAGTTTTCCTGTAGAAAAGGCAGAGTGCTTTTCAAATAGACAAGTCATCTCTCCTGTCTGCAGTCCCAACCAAGTCCTATGTCCCCTCAAAAACTGATAAAAAAATTCAGCTTTTGTAATCAGCTCTAATCATAAATTTAATTAGCATAGGGTGACACAAAGCTTTTAATGCTTGTGCTGCTTCTTTTTTAACATGCACAAGACTGTTTTGAAATGCAGGCAAAAAAACAAACCTGCAGCCCAAACCCTTTATAAATGAACTTGTTTATATGGGACATGTTTTCCTAGCTGGGGAGGATAAAGGCTGCTGCTCTGGAGCACTGAGAGATGGTTTATTGCTGGGGCAGAGATATTTATGAATAACAGCTGCAGCCATCCAGGAGTCAGGCGCTCCCACCCCTTACCGGTCCAGGCCACTTGGCACTCAGCACACAGGCATGCAGTTTAAGAACACATTACTCTGATATGTTTCATTTTATTCCTTCAGCAGCTTAACTATTTGCAAAATCATGACTCATTTGCTTCTTGTTTGTTTCTGGGTGAAGTAGCATATATTAATCATTGGCAGACTACATGCAAAGATTTCCTTCCCTGTCTGTGGTTGTTTACTCAGGGTTGAGGTGGCTGGTGCTAGAGCAGGGAGATCTCAAGCAGTGACATCTTGCACAGGCGAAGGGTGCAGGACTAAACTGGTGCATCAAAGTCCTTGGGAGACTATGACAAACACCAACTTGAGGGAACAAAATCAAACGATGAAGTAAAACAACGAACAGTAATCAGGGCACACAGCCAGATGACCTTTAAAGCTGAAGCTTGTGTCTCTGATGGAGTTTGATTTGGAACTAGTGCATTAGCCTGGGTGTGACTTGTGTGTGAAATGGCTATAAAAGCAACACACTGACTCTAATCTTAAGTGTGTTATGAGGCTTCACATTACTATTATGTAAAACTTGCTGAGATCTTTATCTGGAATATGCTGTGTACAGTGAGTTCCAATTACTAATAGTATCATTAAAAAATAATTAGCTGGAATATGCTTTTTTGTTGGCAGACTGCTTGAGTTGTCTGCAGCATCTTCCAGTGACTTAATCTGAATTTTACAAAATTATCTTTCCAGTAAATCTGTGTGTGTTAATTAGAGAGACTGAAAGAAGTTTCATTCTGGGGGCAGAATAGCAAAGTATGACCCTTAGTGAATGCTCTGAACTACTTCATCCTGAAGGACCTTGCCTGTGATTTTTGACACTTGAGGTAAAATTACAAAAAATAAAATGTGCGAACACTAATGGCTAATTAAGGTGCCTTCATTGCATCTCTGCCAATGCTGATACATATTTGCAGACCTACAATAATGAATAAAAAATAGTATGTAACAGGGAGGAAAAAAAAAAGTGCACCAACAGAATCTGGAGAAATCCATGCTAATGACTGCATGAACCTGTCAGAAGGCAGATGGGAAAGAAGGAGAATCATCTGCAGCTGCAGTTGTTTTGTACATCATCCAGGAGCAGGTCACAGACATCCCAGCATGGCTTCTTACTGGAATTATTCAGCAATTAATTCCTGGCTTTGGTTCTGGTCTTTAGCCAGACATTAAAATGGGCACTGGTTTGACTAGACTGATAAGTTACCTAGCACCCCTGACTACATGCTTCCACATCATAAGAGATCAGACTTGGATAACTTAAGTTTGTTACTTTGTAGAAAAATTATATGAACATATTTAAGTGTTTAAATATTTAGGCATATAAGGATGTAATTTTAATTCCAGTCTAGCAGACATGCAGCAACCAGTGCAGATGCTTGAGTATAAATTAAAAAAATCAAAACCACAAGCTTTCCCAGTTTTATTTTAAACACTTACTTAAAGCTTACTGTTTCAGACAGTTATTTTAAAAATAATGCTATGACCTATAAACTTAGTGTGAAAGTAATTTAGTTTGGGGGAAAAAAAAGAAGAAAGAAAAAAAATGAAAGGATGGGTGCTTGAGAAAGGCATCACTTGCAACAAATCCTGAGCTTCTAAGGAATGATTAAGAGGTTAGATACACTACAAAGAGCAAGAAAAATTGTGGTTAACCAATTAAATCATATGCTAAAATACTAGGGATAATACAGAGTGCAGAAAAACAAAGGATAATTGGTTTTAAAATTCAATTAAAAATAAAGAGAAGAGATCAGTATTCACCCAGCTCTAGAAAAGATGCCCATGGAAACTGCTACTTCTTGTGTTAAGGGAAAAAATTCACCTATTACTGCAAACTGGACATAATTTTACAGGTCTGCTTATTTAGTTGCTTTCTTAGACATTAACAGGGACAGAGCAGATAGGTGGTGAGGAAAAAAAAAGGTCATGAGACTCATTCAAAAGATAATTCATGGTATTAAAATAACTGTCAAGTCAAAGAGTTACCTAGTCTCCACATAACACAACTAAGCAGCATCCAAATTCAGCTTATACTGAATATAGAAATCGGTAAATTCAAAGCACTGTTAGGAGAAGACATATAAGGGAAGATACTGAGTGGTGAGTAAATTAACTCTAACACCATTTCTTTCCCCAGAATACATCTTTCATAAGTGTTGGATTCCCACAACAAACCTCAGTGGGGAGGAGAAGACAGGAGGGGACACCAAGGGACAGAAGACGTATCCTGTGTGACAAGAATTACAGCTGCTCTTTGCTCAACTGAGAGAAGCTCTAAAAAACTTTCCTGGCTCAGCTAGCTGTTTCTAAATTGTATAAAGTTGATTGATTTGCATGAAGGCGTAAATTGATTCATTCAGCTCAAACCCCCAAATTCTAAATCTGCATTAATAATGTATGCTGCACAAACCCCACGAGCTGCCAAGAAACACCTGAGAAATGTTTACTTCAACCAGGTTGGTGTACAATCTACCTGCTCGTGCAACGAAAGGAATACAGCTTCTGACCTTCTGGTAGTTACAAGTCCTTTTGCACAAAGGGGAAAAAATAATCTAAACCCAGGGATTTAGCCAGCCTTTCTGATGCAGTATTTAGCTGTTCGTTTGAGTGCACAGTAGTGCATTATTATCCTTCTATATGTGAATGTTATTTATCATTCACATTGCTCTAACAATATGCCCAGTGCTTTAGAAGCACCTATAACAAAGGATGTTCATTGATTACAAAGAGGAATATACAAACGATGATTTGTAGGTATACAAAACTACCACAATGTTTATATGCTAAACAGGCAAAACAGTCACAGCTCACATCTTTTCCTGAATGGTTAAAAAAAAAATTAGTAGTAATTAGTTACTAATGCCTTGCATATTTTGATGCTATATGTCAAAGACAGGAAACTGGTTGTTTATAATTTGTAGAACAAACCTCTGCAGCCATCACTATGCCAGGCTGGTTGATTATTTTTCCTTTCAAAACAAACCAGCCAGCACAATGCATCAGTGACAAAAGACCGCCGAAATGCTAATTCATAGAAGCAATAGTCTAAAATCTCTCTGCTGGAAAGGCGTAAGAGGACCTTTTCAATAGTCATCACCAGCCTCTGACCCTGCTACAGCAAAGCACATGAACAAGCAATTGTAGCTTCTGAATAATGGTGGTCATGCTTCAAATTAAGTACTCTATTGGAGCAGAGTGTTAGTAGGGCACCCACAATCCTGTCCTTTTATTTGTATAATTAACACAAATACAAACCCTTGGAGTTTACCAAAGTCAAATACATATTTCCCCTATGAAAAACAGCCTACGTGTGTCTGTTTCTTAAAAGATTTTCCATTACCGCAACAAGGACTCTCTAAAAAGTCACTTTTACTGAACTATAATTCAGAGCAGCTCCTGATCTAGCAATGAGTTTGCTGGAGCTTTTATTTAAAAGCAAATCTCAAGGAAAACCCTTTCTGCTCAAGTGCATTTTGTCAACCACTTCTGTTTTCCCAGTTTATTACTGAACTGCCTCAACAAGAAGCTTCAATATTAGTGCTCTGACAAGGAGCTGACATTAAGTGGAAAGGCTGACTAGCATAAAAATCCTTAAATGGGAAGCAATGGGGAGAAAAAAATAAAGAAAATACATATGATGTAAATACTCAGTATTTTACATCAAGTGAATCTAATTCCAAGCATTCAACCTGAACCTTGGAAAAGCATTTGGAAAAGGCCCTTGGCAAGCATATACACTGAGATACAAGGACAATGACAAGCAGTCAGTGGTAAACATGGTCAGAGTTAACACAGAGGAAGCTGGAAAAGATTCAGAGACATTCTTATCAACCACAAAGACTTTTTGACACACAAAGTTGCAAGCTTTTGTCAAAGGGGAATCTCATGCCTCTTTTTGCACAAAAGTACACACCATCCTTCCCGTTAAAAAGACCAAAACTCTGCAAACACTACTGAAGGTAATCACTGTTCTTATGTCTGCATATTCCAGATCCTGCTTAGTAACATTAATCAGGTAAAACTGTAAGGATTTTAGCAACCAGTTCTGAGGCAGTGAGACGAGGAATCAAGGGGAGGCTGGAGTTTCGCAATGTTTTCTAGCAGTCTAATGAGGAGTCAGAGACAGGGGGGCTCGCAGGAGGGACAGGAGATAGGACCCTCACAGCGCTTCCAGCTGGCCTTTCTGAGGGAGAAGCTTTAAGTGCACAGCCACTGCATTTCAACTTGGCATCATCTGCATTCCTAAAAGCTTTTATTGAAAGGGAATGAACGGAAACACATGCTTAAGTGCTCCATTATATTCAGGCCCACAGATGCAGACAGCCCATCTCAATTTTCCACAACACCCCTCTTTCCACTTCCAACATGCCCTCTCCAGCTGCAGCTACAGTCTCCTGTCCTGATGCCCCTAGCAAAAATATTTGATTTATGTGAGCAAACAGGAAATGCAGCCATGCTTGCGTGTGCCCCCCACCCCCTGACACCACATACACCCTCATAACTATTCTACCTTGAGCAGACTTCAGGTGCTGCCCTGCAATCAGCTCACCAAAGAGAGGGCATAGTGCAGCAGCTTTTAACAGTAAGCTAGTTTGTGTCAAGGTGGTAATCTAAGTAACATTTAAAAGTGATTACAATGGTCCTTTTGATTTAGATACATGCTTCCACAGAGTTAGATAATGAACAACAACAAAAGGCTAGTTTAACCACAACCAAATACCAGGATATTAAGCAGTGTCCTTTGAATACTTTAGGGCTTTTTCATTTCAGTAATTTCTCTGCAGTAAGAGGATTTCTGCAGCTGTTTACCTTGAAATCTGAAACTATCTCAAGCTTTGCTCCATAGAGGGTCTTCTATTTCTGTTCGGTTAGCACACTGTGCAAAATAAAAGATCTTTTTCTCATGTCATACTTACTGAATGCCTCTGAACTTGAGGACTGGAAGAAATTATGTAGGAATGAAAAAAACCAAATGGCTTATCACTTAAAATGACCTTGTGGGAGATTTCTATATGAAATGCATAATAATCTGCTTTTACACACCTGGTTTATACATCAGCTGTTTGGCTTTAAGCTTTAATTCCTGAAGCCCTCAAGATAACAGCTCTCTGTATTTATGGCTAGGTCTTCACATTTATCTTTCAATATTCCTCCCTATCCCAAACCCTCAAACTCAAAAAATGGAATTGATTTGGGCATCAACTAGTGACCACTTGCCTTGGAAATGTTTGATAGTTCTGTTTTTTAAAATTGTCTTTACAAAACATGCAAGAGAAACTGGCCAGGAAACCTCTTTTCCTAATCTTGATTACTCTAACTATTAGTTTTCTGATTTAACCACTGAACTTTTACAGTACAGGCATAAAGTGATCAGGAAGTCTCCGAGTAGCCTAGGATAAACTTTAGGAACAGGAAGTTTTTGGGGAAATCAGAGAGGAATAATTTAAAAGAAAACTCTTTTCTCCACTGAGATTTCATGGAAATTTAACACTGAAGCTGGGATCTGTGCTTTGAGGAGAGGAACAAGAGGAAGAAAAAGAACCAGTCCTATAATTTCTGGGTAACATCTGCCTCATTTGGAGATTTTTAGAATCTGAGCACTAACATCAGCTATAGCACTTGCTTCTTCCCCAATACAGACAGATCCTCAACTCACTGCAGACTGACTAGAGGCCTCACATGGACCACCAAGCAGCCTTGACATGATTTGAGACTTCAGATGCTCCCAGAGGAGATGTCTGCACTAACACTTCTACACATGAAAGGTTCTACAACCCACTTGCAATCCCCGGCAGAGGCTCTGCGCTCTTCCACACTGCTAAGTGTAATTAGAATTTAGCAAAGAGTTTATAATTGATTTAATTGCTGCTGCTTTTCTCTTCAGGAAAACATCTAAAACCAGATCATTAACCCCTCAGCTTTCTTCACTGTCTGGGATTATTCAGTGGCATTTCCCAGAAATTTAAAGTTTTATTTTATTTTGGTATTTAAATACTGAAATCTGAAGTACTACTTCTCAATCTACTGTGTGCATATTTGCATTTATCAGGGTTAAGAAGCAACAGTACCTAAAGTTTTTTGGCTGTTAAAAGACAGAAAAAAAGAAAAAAAACCAACACTTTCACAGAAGCCTTGTTCTCAGCAGCTGCCATCCCCACACTAGAGTAACCAGTTGTATTTAACCTCTTCACCCTCTTTTCTCCTCCAGAAATTCCTGCTTTTGGCTCTACGTTGCTTGGGTCCCACCTCCAAACTCATTGTTACAGTGTCCAGATGCACATTTCTTGTCCAACACTACTTCCCTACACAGACATTCTTGCAGAAATGCAAGTACCGATAGGAAATAACAAGTTAGACAACATAAGAAGGGTAACCCCTGAGCTGAAACTTAATTTCCCCCCTCATTACTCAAGCATCAAAGATTAAAACTTGGAAAATTTCACTTAAAAAGGACAATGAATGGATGCAAATATAACTGAAGGGAATTAATTTAAGACGCCGGATGAATATTCATGGAAATATTTTTGCATTGTTTGCCTAACTCTAATTGTGTTCATTAAAGAAAAACTTCATTAGCAAAGGCAAGAGCATATTGTTGTGCAGAGCAGTGAACAAAATACAATCCTAGAAATAGCACTTACTGTGTTTTGAGCAGTGTGTGCAGGTTTGTCAGTTACTGGTAACAAAGGAAACATTTCAGAGTTATAATGAGCTCAAATGTTCACATTAACAATTCAAATTCATAAAAGAGATAGGCACAGTTTGAGCTTCTTTCAAAACAAACAGTAACACCAAAAATACTAGCATTGAATACTGAAGGAAAGGGTTAGATTCTTGGAGGAGCTAATGGATAAATAATAGAACCACTGCCATGCATTAGGGTATACGTGCATCATTGCCTGATGATGGATGACATCTCACTGTTTGTGAATATGTTTTCATCTAATTGCTGATGCACAAAGAAGGTATGAGCTCTTGTATTTGTGCCAGCTAACAGAAGAGGGCTCTGTTTTTCAGCAAAAACATCCTTAGTTCTGCAAACAGCTAGCACACATCAACAACCTTGCTTCACGTTGTAGTAGGCTTGAAATTGGGTATTTACCTAAATATTGGGCAAAATCAAGGTTCCCTTCCTCTCAGAAACACTTTACCTTTCTCTGCCATTAGCAGTATATCAGCATTCCAGCTCTAGGTCACACCTTGGGCATTCTGCTCAGCAGTTCCATACCAAGATACCCATGTGCTGTGTATCACTCCAGGGGACCTCCCTCCATCCTGCTGAGAGGATCCAGGTGTCAAAGAGTCTGGAGCTGTGTCTGACATTAGGCATTGCGCTGCTTAGCATTGCAGTAAACAGGTTCATTTGTGGACTGAGCATTTTGGGGAAGCTTAAGGGACATTGCAGGCTCTCCATCAGTTAAAAAAAAATAAAAAAATAAAAAAAAGCTGCTCTCTTCACAGGCTTGGGAAAATGAAACACAACAGGAGCCAATTCTATAGTGTTAGGGACCACACAAGCACGGCAGTGACAGATCATCTTGATAAACATTTAATGTGATGTCCGGAAATTCACCCAGGGATTTTATGTAAAGCACAGTAAGTTTTAACTGAAAATGTTTGTCTCAGAAATGCCCTCAGCCTTGCTATCAAAGGTGAAAGTGATGAGCAGCTCACTGTATCCTGCGCATATCAGAGAGAAGTATAAGGGTCGTGTATCCAAAACTGCAAGTCACTTATACAAAATAATTTTGGCACTTCCTTTGCTTTACCAACAGCATCTCAGGGAGAACCATCCACTATCATTATCAGGTTTCAAATAAATCAGATAAATGCATTGCATTTTTTTCCTTCTCTCACATGTTTCCCCTAGATTTATGTTCCAGTTTTCATCAGCATTCAGCTCACTGCAAAAGAGGGCATTCAAATAGCAGATTAACATTTTTTGGAGTGGATATTTGCTCACTGTCTATGCCTATCGGTTATATTAATGTGTATTTCTGTACTTTCATACTGTTTCTGTGTGTTAACAGGCCTCTCTGATGAATGATTCTAGATTTTTTCCCCTAAATGGCTTATTATCTAGGATAAACACTACCTTTCCCTCCCTTCTTCCTCAATTTTCCTTGCTGAGATTCTAGATTTTCCCCTTTATAGTTGCCATATTCTCCAGGATTTGGACACATTACTTGTACTTCCTCACAATATTTCAGCTTCTGCAGGCTATGCAGTAATTTGATAGTCCTAATACTGTTTTTGTTTCTCCTCCTTACAATCACCATTGCAAAGAGAACACAGATCTAGCCTCTCAGTGATAAAGAGTTTATACATAACTGCCCAAAAGATTCTTCCCCCTCCTTCCCAATTATTTATTTTTAGGACATGTAATGTCCCTATTCAAATTCCTTTCAAAGTAGTTCTATCGCTGCTCCCTTAATTTCTCTAATAATTTTTGCTGACATACACGGAAGGTTCAGTCTGGAGGAACCAGTATTTCTAAGACATCAGGGTTCAGCAGGCACCATCCTGACCAAAGCACACACTCCGCAGCTCCACTGAGCAAGCCAACGTGCTGTGGATGTGCAGCAGTCAGGCACAGGCCACGCTGGCCACAGTCCCTCTGCGTGTGTCCAACTCAGCTGCTGAGACAGGGCCAGCTTTCGTTCTGGCCCACTTCAGAAGCAACAGCGAGAAGGATGAAGCTTCAACATTTTTTTAATAATTCTTTCCTTTATGTACTGCAGCAGATCAGAGCTTTCTTCTTTCCTTTTTTAAAAAAGGAAAAAAACCTGTACACAAGAATGACTCTGTGTTCAGTAGTTTCTGTTACTGACAAATGGCAAAGTTCCCACTTCATTTTGTTTTGATGTGTGTGTTAAGTCATGACAGGTATCCATCCTTGCCAACTAGCTCTAGCATGAAAATAAGGAGGCCCAAGAGACTAACACTATTTCAAGTAGTAAATAATATCAATGGAATTTGAAATAAAAAGATAAGCCTATATTTCTGTTAAAGAATACCCAGATGGAAGAAAGCATTCTGTCAGATACAACACAGACTGAATTAGAGTTTGTCTAATTGTAAGAGCCAGTCAGCTACTCTCAACTGATAACGAGCAAAAAAAAAAAAAGAGTGATAGAATGGAATTTATGAACTTGATATTACCATTATATTGGCTTCCAGAAATCAAATCTGCCCACTTTCACTCAACATCAAATCTGACAAGATCCCGACCTGTACCACCACATTGCCCCACAGACACTCAACTCTGTTGTTCCCTGCATATCTGCCATCACGGACTGGGTTCATGAGGAAGAGATAAACTGTGACATGATCTTGTCCACTGGTGGCATTTGCTCTACATCCATTGGGCTCAAGCAACATGTGATGGAGGGATAAAACCATCAGTGTTACAGGAGAACAAATTGTAGAAGAAAACCCTGCAGTTACCTGACAGCCCAGACAAGTTGGAGCCAGTATTAGAAAGTTAGAGAAAGCCCAAGGAGGACTCTTTTGAAAGATTATGACACAATTTGGGGAGTTTACATACCCCGGGATGGTTCTGGGTACTCTTGCAATAGTTAGATCTCAGCTTTCTTGTCTTCACTAAATGTGAGGAAATCAATGGGAATTTTATAAAATAAGCTTATGAGAAGGATTTGGCCCTCTGATGTCAATTCTAGGATGTTTCACTCATCTAGGAATTAGTGTTTTGTGGGGGTTAATGCACATGGCTCCCATTAGTCACTGTGGGTACTAGGTATGTGGAAAGAGCAAATAAACATACCAATAACATTCACTCAGCCTCTAGGGAACAGAGTGGTATTTCAGCACTCCAATGTAATGAAGAGAATAGTACCCAAACTGCATAGCATAGTACATAAATATACTTATTGCAGATAAGGCGTTTCTGATTATTTTTGCTAGGGCTATATGTAACACCACTTTAAGTTGGATTAGATGTCTCTTCCTGACAGAAATATCACCAGACAAAAATCAATAAAGCTGTTAAAGAGCCCAACAGATTTATCACCTACATATTACACCTGATATTTTCACATATTCCACTCTAAAGTACAAGCTTTTGTCTATTGGCATTTTCCAAATGTAAGAAGTTAAAAAGATTCAAAAGCCAGCATTTCAGGAAAAGGGAGGCTTAATAGTTAAATCAAATTCGACTTATATTACTGGATATAGCATTGCAACAATTACTTTGACATACTAATCTAGGAATTGAACATTCAATTGCAACAATTTTAAATGGCTGGTTTAGTTGTCTGCACGTGTTGAAAAAATAATCAGCCAGGGTTTAGTGGGTTTCTGAATGGATAATGTGAATTTCCACCTTCCTTCGAGACAACTTCTAAAATCAGTTCAGAGAAAAAACAGAGTCAAAAATAATCTTACCTGCCTTACAGTACTGCAAGGATACTAGATACGTATAAAAAGTGACCCCCCCACACTGGCTAACTGGTACCAAGAGTAAACAGGCATTGCAGTAAATACTGCATTTGTGTATGTGTCTTGAACTTGAACGACAAAAGACCACCACTGTTTTATGAACAGATGGACCTAAAAGCAAATTTCCCTCCTAGCCTCTGAGTTAAGAAAATGGCCATTATATGACAAGACTCGGTGATTATTGATTTCTATGGAAAGAAGCACTGAGGATTAAAAAACAGGATTGTAGCTTCCAAACATTTACCTCAGCAGTACTAAGATGTCTTCCCTCCTTGGGCTCTGCACTCATTGGGGCTGAAAGGTCTAAAGATAGCAAAAGGCTACAGTTCTACCTTCACAATTATCTGCTTTCAGCTGTGCTGGTTTATGTTATAGTGCCTGTGCATTTGTTTTATAAATCTGCTCTATGACCCAATGCACAAGCTATTCGCAAACACAGATGTACTCCAGAGCAATCCAACATTGTCTTGTGCTGATGGTGATGCAGTACTACTGCCCATCTTCTATTCAAAGACTACCAATAACTGACAATAAATAAACTTATAGTTTCTGGGGGGTTATCCCTTAGTACATCATGGGACCAACCTTCAGAGAAGGTCTGGGCAGCTATCTGATGCATTCCTGCATCTATCAAAAGCAGCAACCAAATCCTATGGAGGCAGTGTGACTCAATGGATATAGTGTCATCTCTGCTACTCACCTGCCATAGTTCCCTCTCACTGTTTTTAGTCTTTGTCCACTCTCCTCATAACATTCTCTGTCTTTTATTTAAAAAAAATTTCCAAAGTGCAAAACAAGGTGTACTTGTGCAGTATAAAACAACAAAGGCCATTCTCTTGGCTAAGGCATTTAAGAAGGACCATCATAAACAGAACAAAGCTAGATGAAAACTCCCAAGCCGACAGTTTTTCTACTTCCCGTTTCTACGGCCACATGTGCTGATTTCTTCCTAAAATTTCCTGACAGGAATTGCATGTCTGTCATCTCTCACCATTCAGCACTGCAATGACTTATAGATGTTTAATCTAGAACACATTCAAGTCAAACTCCCATCACCTACATTCAAAACTTCCACATTTTTCTTAGTGTCTCCTTCTCTTAATGTTTTGGGTTTTTTTTTTGTTTTTTTTTTTTTTTTTTTGTTTGTTTTTTGGGTTTTTTTTTTTGTTTATTTCATTTTGTTAAAGAAGTAGGAGAAAGTGAAAAGCTTACTCAAAGCACCTATGACACTTAATGGGTCTCTGGGAGATAAGGAAGCTCCTACCAATTCATCACACTTTTAAGGAATCTTCTTCCAGGGCTCAAGACACTTAGCAAATACCCACATCTCACATCACACAAGCACTATTATTCTGCACCTACATGCTGAGAAACTGAGGCACATCAATAGGAAACCAGCCTGCCAAGGCACAGATGAGGACAGAATCCATGCCATCGTGCTCCTATTATAGGTTTTTCCCACTAGATCTAGCCTGTGGCCACTATGGAACAGATCATCCCAGACAAGACTAGCTGAATACAGTCTCAGCCTTATCCCAACATAATGCTCAGGTGAGAAGATCCATTAATATTACAATAACAACTAGTAATACCAAATGTTATCACAATAATAAAAACACTAGAATTAACACCTAGGCTTCAAATGCAATCAGAATGCTAATTAAGTGCACTGCACTGTGAAAACCAGACCCCACTTAAAAATGATTAAATACTTAGAAAAATAAGGTGTACATAGTGAATGGGGATGAGGAAAGAAGGCTTTTCTGCTTTTAATAGTGGAGAACAAAAACATGACAAAGTTGGGAACTGTCTGCAGGTCCTCTGAGTCCCAGATGTTACTTAAACTATAGGAATATTTTTCCTGAAAGAATTTGTTTTCAGGTGAGCTTCTAGCAAGCATGTCCATCTTCCTTAATTTTTAGCCCTATGTTATATATGCTACATTGATATTTGAATGTCTACCCCAAGAACATTGTTTAAAGAATTCCGTTAAACTCACTATGCAGGATAAAGATGTAAGCATTGTATAAGCATTGGTCAGAACATGAGAAAGAAAAAAAAGGTTAAAAGTAATAAAGCACAAAGTGAAATAAATAATGAGGTGGGAAAAAAAAATCAGGCTAAAATGAAGTTAAAATATACAGTCCTCTAATCTGCAGAATTTAATTTATACTCCTAATGATCACATATTCCTTCCTTATTACATTTCCTCTATTTAACTGATATTGATGTTGTCCCAAATGTAATTGCCCTACATTGGCACCAACACGATGAAGCTCAGCGTCAGTAGTTTTCCAAAACCAACTTCCTATTATAATCTTTCCAGTTTCAATAATGCAGTCCTCCCCGTAATACAATATGGATGACTTCTCATTTGTATGCACAGCTTCTACATTGCAGAAACAGTCCAAGATCACATCCAAATGTCTTATGGGCTTTTTATAGCTACAGTACATTTGATTTACAGCTACTCCAGCAAACTGTTGTACTCATTATCGTTGTAAGTCGAGGCACTTATATCCTTTTTACTTTTCATGTCCCTTGTATTATTGCAACTTTAAGAGGCTCTAGTGATAGATCATTGACAAAACTCAGACTCATCTTATATTTTTCAGCTTATAATTATCTCATTTTGAGGACAGAGTATTTCCTGGCCACAATGTGTCCAAAGCACTATTTTTAGTATTGATACTAAAATTTATGCAAAACACTCCTTTTTACTACCAAAAAAAAAGGATGACTCATTTGAGTGATTGAGTAACAGTTCCTCAAACACTTAATACTATGGAATTTTGGTATTCCAAAGTAAATTTCAGAAACCTGAACTGCACTTTAATTGCACTGATGTTTATCTTAGATTTATAGGAACATCTGTATCCACAAGGGAAATTATTTTGTTAATTAGAAGACAGGCATGCTTTTGTTCGATTAGCTGACAGGGTCAAGGATTAGAAAGTAACATATCCTGACACAGAGATATCTGAACAATAAAAAAACCCCAAGCAAATCTATGAAGCACCTTTGCACACCTATACTGACTCAATTTTTAATTAGCACACCTTAACTTCATTCTTACATCAAGGAATTCCATATACTTTAATTTATAATTACATTTGTCGAGAAGCCAAGGAAGGAAACTGTAGAACAGACAACCCAATAGTATCATTAACCCATTTATTTGAATGCAAAAAGGCTTGTTCTAGTAAAAGTTTTTTAGGCAGTAAAACCAAAGTTGCTTAAAATAAAAAGTTTTCAGAGTAAGTGTTTCTTCCCCCCCCTCCATCTTCAAGAGTCATAGATCTAGTCAATAGTCAGGGAGATCATGAACTCCAAAGTCACCAGAAATGGCACGCATGCAGGATTTTAAAATGATTTTGGAGGATCATCTTCACTCCACTGTGATTACAAAACAATGGCCCCAAATTAAGGCCTGATGTATTCTTAAGAGGGTTTGCCATATATTGTTCCTTTTTACCTTCAAGTGTAAGTAATGCTATTCTTATATACAAACTGATTACATATTCAAAGCTACTACAATGGTTAGCAGTTAACCAACCCCCCTTTGCAGATTTTCATTTGGCTTCAATTCATAGGCAGAATCTATGGCTAGGAACAAGATACACACTTCAAGGTTATTTTTGGAGCCCTCATAATTTCACCTCAGATTTTGATCAAAAATTGCCTCCTTTTTTTCAGAATAAAAAAAAAAACCTACTCACCTTTGAAATCACTGGTACCCTTGAAGAAATCTTTACTTTTAAGAAGGATTATTATAGCAAGGTCTATACCTCAGTCTTTAAGAATAATTAGGATCTGTAGGGATTTCAAAATTATATTCAAAATATATTTATCATAGCCAAGTTAATTAGCACTCTTCACTAAGGACAAAATAATTAAACTAATCATGTTTAATGAAATTTCTATGATAGTTGATGTCTCCAAGAAAGAAATCTAAAATACATTAGTTGGAGTGATTTGCTACTAGTTGGATTTTTACTAATTAAATGTCCTCTCTCAATTTATGTTGAACTCCCTTTTCAATTTCTACTGATGTAACATAAAGGCAACAGAAGTTCCAAGCCACTTCTTTCGGTGTTTGCAAAAGTACTTCAAATTTCACACTTAAGTGTAATTTTTAGCCAAGCATTGATTTTTACATGCATATTTCTTGCATTAATTTTAATTATTCCTAGACATTCAAAGCTTCTCCAGGCTGTACCAAAGTCCTGGACGTGGGGTGAACTGTCTTACTCCCTTTGGTCCCAGTTTGGCTGGTACTGCCTTACCTCTCTTCTTGCTGTGGAAGCACCCCAGCTGTTGGATGCTTCCATGCACATCTTTGCCGATAGTACAACACTCTGTGAGTGGGGATAATGTAATAACCTAGACAAACTGCCTCTGTCCCATCTGGTATTTATTTAAATTAGGTATCAGTGTTCAAAACAGATTCAAAGTCAACACTGTTTTGATTTCTATCAACTCTGCAACGCTTCAAGGAATGTTACTGCACGGACAAATTGCTATGGGTTACAGCACATGCATTTTCTAATGAACGCAAGCAATCAGCAACTGCATGTGCTAATCTGTCCTCCACCTCCTTGGATGTTTCTGAAGTATGGAAAGAAGAGATCCAAATTGCAGAATGTGTGAAAATTAAGCCAGAGCTAAAGGATCTCACCCTCCCCTTTATTTTCTCTTGTATAGAGCCAGAATTAGAAAGTAATTCTTAGTCATCAGCTGACACCTTTTCTTCACAGCACTTCACCATATGGTGCAGGTCTCCAGCACAGCTGAAGCCAGGGGAGACTAAGGTCACTAGGAGCATGGTATGGATCCAATGTCACTTGAGAGGTGTAATTTCTTCATTCAGGCTGCCTGGCTGGCCTCCTATGAATAAGCTCTGGACTCAGATCAAGTTCCCTGCTAATTAGGAGATGCAATCAGACCAGATCTTTCTTCTTCCTTAGCCATAAAAAGCAGTGACCTGGCAACTGGTTACGACACAACTCTGCTTTACTGGGAAATCATGCCTTCAGAAAATACAGACCGGTACAAAAAATAAAATTCAATACTATTTCAAGACAACTGTTTCAGGCAGGCTTATCGATCTGTTGATTATCTTTTTGAAATATACAGATATTTTGGGTTGTCACACAATGTTCATGAATCTGTTGGCTTTTAAAATCATGTTTATCTCTGTATCAGTACAAGATATATAGAAATTACTAAATAGCAGAGCACAGCATTGATTTAATGGCTTTTACTTCCACATAACAGATTTGTTTTGAAGAGCTTTGTATATTTCAATAAAATTTTTCTTTGTGGTTTAAAAATACACTTGTTTTGCCTTTCTGCTGCATGGCACTCACAAAGGGAGTGTGAGTAGATAATAAGAAGCAAGTGGTTTCACAAGACTTCTTGTATGTGCTCTTCATGGAGAAGAGTACTAACATGGATAAAGCTCAGACACTGACTCAAAAAAAAAAATTTTTTAAAAAAAATCATGGTGCTCATGCCTGCATCACAGGTCCTGCCAAATCATTTTCATGTCTCACCTTGATATTTGTATCATGAAGATGGTCCCCTTGATATTGAGACGCGTTACCATTAATCTGGTGGCTTCCTTTGAAGGTTTTAATCTTAAGTATCCTGGAACATGATATGGTGCTTTTACATAAATTAGACCATCCTTCAGATTTTTTTATGCCAAACAAGTTCCCCAAGCAAGAAAACATGACAGCTAAGAGCACTTGCAGTCAGCCTAGGACTCAAAGCATACAAAAGTCACCATCAGTTTCTTCTCTCCCTGATTTATTTTGTGCTATGGTCTCCTTGGCCAGAGTAGATTACCTGGCATCATCAAGTTAACTAAACATTGACATCCAAGTGGAACAAACAGAAGAAACAAGAATACTGGGCAGCAGTCTGACTGCAAAAAGCTCTCACATTCAACTTGAATGCAAGAGGAAAGGAAATTTGTTCTCTGTTAGTGACCCATACATATGACCTGTATCTCTTGCCACATCATCCATCTTATTTCCATAAAATTTCTTTTATTTTTTTTTTTCCTATTTCATCTCTGACACATCCTACCCCTTTAACACTGATATTCTCTCATTTATTCAACCTTCAGATGATCTCAGATGATATCACCACAATATATAGGATCTACTTTTCCACTGAGGTAATTCTAGAATGCCCTTTATCATCATAGCTAGATGTTGCAATTATTCTCCTTTTAGCAACAATTCAGATTTAGGTGCTACAAGTTCAAGCATACATACAAAACCTCAAACTTCAAAGTACAGAAATTGTACTGGTGTATGCTGGGAGTATACCACTTTTGGAAATTTTTACATCAACCAAGTTATTCGCACTGAACATCAATTTCCCTCCTGTGAGTTAGAAATCACAGTCCCTTTGCCTTTTTTGTTGTCTTTTGCTGTCAGATCTTGGGTTCACACATTATCTACCAAGTGCATGTATGTGTGTCTATGCACACAGGTAAAATAAGGACTTAATAATGGTTGGAGATACCAGGTAATATTACAAGAAAAATACAAGCACCCTAAAAGAGAAATAAGTAAATTGGTAAATTACCTGCTATAATTTTCTCTGCTATCACACATCTCATCTCATAAATGGCCTCAGGGAATGCAAAATGAAACTATTCACATTGCTTAGTCTTTTTAATAAGAATGGCGCAGCAATAACGTGGTTATCATTAACCCTTAACAATTGTGGAAGTGAATTGACATTTCTAATTCATTACTCTTCCAATTTTACACAAACATTGTCTGAAAGCATTTATGTTTAAGTGCAAGGCAACATGGGACAGAAAAAAAATCCCACAATGTCATCTCAAGATAGCTGAGTCCAAGCAAAGAACTTGCAGATCATGACATAGTCAGTGCTGCTCATTTTTGCAGCGCCCACGAACACTAACTGCCCATTTACTGTTTTATAGCAAAGAGATTACAGTATTTTGCATAAAATTTCAACCTCCATCTAGTTGCCTTAAACACTTTAAAAATATGCTGAAGTCAATAATGATGAAATCAACAACTAGAAGTTCAGGACAATTTTGTTTAGACTGTTATCATAATAAAGCTAAGAGGCACGGAACTTTATATGCATTTCTAACTCTCGGTCAATATGACTTCTTAGAAACTGAAAGATATCAAGATGGTCCACTTTACAGACCAGTGTAGATACACCCATATTAAGTCTAAATCCATACATGTACCATGCAGAGTCATCTTACAGGAACAAAGCTTTACACAGACCTTGTTTATCAGAAAAGACAAATAATTAAAAAAAAAAAAAAGCCAACAACAAAACCCCACACCTTGCAAGACTAGTGTTTCACTTGCCACATGAAATTTCAGGTCCTGTACAGAGTTCCTTAATGCACCTATCCATTCAAGGGGGTACTATCACCGTGCCAGATCTTACCTGAAAACCTATACATGAAATTATCTCCCACATTTAAAAAGGATGAATGCAAGCTGGAGCAGGAGTAGAGGACAAACACTGGGGTGATGAGAACTAATGAAGGATACTCTTAAGAAGTAAGAGCTGAAAGAATTGCAGCTAAAAGGCAGAAGCAATATTTTTATTTTGCTCAATTTTCATAATCTTATGTACAGATAGTACCAAGTACATCCACCCCTTAAAATACTACAAAAAGATGGCTATGATGGTAACTACTATTGCACTTTCAGATGAGGATGTGAAGCACTGGGGGAAATAAAAAAGTTTCACCACATTGCTGTAACACTTAACTTTTATACCCCTATAATAAAGAATGCAGCCAAGCAGCTTCATCAGTAAAAAACTGAACCCCAGCTAGGCCCTAACCAGCTCAACCACAAAGTGAATTATCTGTATATTAAGAGACAAAACTCCAAGAAACTTGAGGAATTTTAATATTAGCAACCAAGGTCCCTACTAAACACAGTTTTAAGTGAAAGAAGTGGGACCCTTGGTCCCTAATACCCTTCAGTTGAAATCCATAAAGGGACATCACTGCCCAAGCAAATTACTCAAGGTTGCAAGCAGGACATGCAGCAAAGCACAGGAAGCAAGCTCAGACAAAACCAGGCAAGCAACTCATCTTTCCTCTCAAGCACCAGTTTCCTTGTTTCTCTGGCAAGGGTGAACGAGATAGAGAGAAGTCAGGGGGCCTGACTGCCAGAGCAGCAGAGCACTGGGAGCTCAGACTGATTAGTCTTACCCTTGGCAGCGCTAGCAATAGCACACAGGCCCCTCTGATCCCCCACAGCTGTGCAGGGGCTCAGCTGGTAAACAGATAACAGTATGTGCACATATTAGCTGATGGGGACACTTCCATCTCTCCTTTATTTAATGAATATGTCTTTGACCCTCCCCCATTAGGCTTGATCATCACCTGCTTCCTCATTACATTGCTGTCACACAGTTTATTTTCTTCGATTTATTCACTCATATATATATATATATATATATATATATATATATATATATATATAAAACCCAACAATCCAGCAGGTTTGCAGTATTTTAGTGACATGTAAACCAGAGGGAGACATTAATACATGGAGATCACATCTGCTGGTATTTAGCTTGAGGACTCATGAGTTTCACTGAAGCATTATATGAAATGAATAAATGTTGTTATGTAGGTGACCAGGAAGGGAGAGGCTAATCAAGCTAGTGCTTTGGAAAGCTGGCAGAGCTCCGACTCCTGCTATACCTGAAAACTTCTTCCTTTTCATTAGTTTTTCTCTGTTGACAGAGCATTTCCACTGGGTATTAGAGTTATTCTCTGAGCACAGACTTGGAAAAGACAAAAAACTTCTTCTCCCTGCCCACACTAAATCTGGAGGCTGTGGAAACCAGCTTCTAAGGCTGACTTTATTTCATTCACAGCAAAACCAGTTATGTTGTGAAGTGTTACCAAGTAAGTGACATATTAATTATTGGGATAATAACAACAGAGCCAAGGTCACAAAGTCTCTTAACAACACAACATATACCTCCATGCTAGCAGGATCCATCTCTGACAGCGAGACAAGAGTGTCATATTAGAAGAGCTCAGTCAAAGAGGGATTGAAATAGCTGCTACAGCTGTGAAGAATTTTTCTCCTTCTCCCTGTTAAGCACAGAACTGCATTCTGAGCCTCATCACTCAAGTTCAGGAAATATTAATTGGCTACTGGGAACTTGGGTGGTGGAGGGACAGTCACACCGTTTAGTTTTAGTTATCACCTTCAGCTGCTTCAGTTAGCACCTATGCCTCTGAAGCACTCACCAGAGCAGCTGGAGAGGCTACCTGTCTGCTTTGACTGCAATACATAAAGCTAAATAGCACAAACAGTCCCTCTCCAGGTCCAGCTCATGAAAAAGGAAATATTAGATAGACATTTATGACAAACACAATCTTGGCAAAGCAGAACTTAGAAATCAAGTTTTTCTATGTGTTGCAGCGGTGACTGAAAATCCCTGTACCTAGGATTTGAATGTCCACGTGCTGCACAAAACCACATCTCTTACAGAGGAAAAAACCCTCAGCCAACCAAAAAAAAAAGAGCATAACAGTTATGAAATCTGGCACTAATAAATCTGAAGGTGATGCACAATCTACCCAGGAAAATGATCTTGGGACAGCCAATTCACAACAGCAGAGACGTTTAGGAAAGACTAACAAGCTGAAGAAGGAGCCTGACACCAAAAGCTGGATAAAACGATGCTGTCTCTCTCCCAACATACTCTGGTAAGCCTTAGACCCCAGGAGGATGTGAGAAGCACTGCATGCACACAAATCCCCAAAACTTCACAGCAGAAACAGTCATCACCAGATGCCCCAAGCAGCAACACTAGTCAAACCTGAGGCAAGATTCCCTGTCAGGACAGTCTTACGAAACTAAACATACAACATGGAAAGGCAATGACATACCTCTGAGGAGCATCTGTCTTATTAAGAAACATTGATTTCAGTCTTCACCTTTGCCCTCTAGGTCTAGCTTACAGAAAGTTTTACTCATCCAGGCTTTACTGCCTGTGCAAGTAACACTCTGCTTTCACTTGTATTTAGGTTCAAAGGTTATTTCCTTCTCCCTCAGGTCAGGTACCTCATACCTCTGGCTGCCCCAGCTCCTTACTGCCGTAGCTCTTCATGATTTTCTCCTGCTGGGCAGGGCCTGGGCAGGGGGTAATTGGTGTCACCTGTGTGGCACAGTTGTTTCTTCCTAAGGAGACAGTCCTGCATTTCCACAGCACCCTGGGCACGAAGCACAAGCTCAGTTCCTTTCACATGTGGCTATTTTTGATTATATTTGAAAGCAAAGAGCTGAGTAAACATGTTTGGGCTTTAAACTGCACTTGCATGTTGAAATAAAATGGCTGTTAGAGCCACTCTCTTCAGAGTCTAATCTTGCAGCCTGACAGTAAAACATTCGTAGTAACTTTTAGTTCATGTTTCTGCTAATCATGGATGCATTGAGGCTGGAGAACCATCCCCCAGTTTATCCCAATGCCAGCCCTGCATGGGACTTGGAGGGGCTCTGCTGGCCCAAGATGGCGTCGTACCACAAGAACCGGCCTTCACATTAGCTGCTTTCCAGCTCTTGCAATAGCAGATGTTTTTATAGAGAGGTTGAATCCCGCCCCAGTAACCAGGAGCAGGGTTTCATTTTATCTTCCTATGCTCTGGAGAAGCAGCTTACAGACTCCACGGGCAGGCGGCCATGGGGCACTTTGGCCTATGCGGGAGTAAAGAGAGCCGAGCTCCACTAAATCCACAACGATCTCACATCAACCCTCCAAAAACTGCCAGGAGCTGCTCCGAGTGACCCCAGAAGCAGGACTGAGCCTTTCGTTATAAAAGCACCCATTTCTGTGAACTTCACAGCAAGGCTGAGGGTCAGGGGAGCCTGGCCTCTGGGTTAACAGTCAGAGCACCTGTTTTTAGTATTTACTTATGCAAGGGCCTTCTCTTTGGCTTTCATCTTAAAGGTTAACAAATCTAGTAAAACTCAAAGATAGATGCAAGCTTGGCAGTTTTCCTGATCTCATAATTTCTAACACAGACATAGGAGCAAACTAATTCTTCCCTAGACAGTTACTTTTCTTTTTCTCCCATGCAGTGTTTTAATTTTTGTAGCTTAAGTGTTGTATGTTCTTCCCAAATCCTACCACGTGTTACTGCAGCAATAGCTGTCACTACACAAGTAGGCAGTCTCTCCTGTAAGCCAGTCAGTCCAAAGTATAAATTCATATGCAAAAATTACATTATTCCTGTAAGCAACTTATATTATGAATAAAGCCCTAAGACAGAACCCAATTCTCCATGCAAAGCTGATGTGCAAACTCATAAATTAAAAAGAAATCTCAGGCAGGTGGAAGTGCTGTTTTGGGACCTTTCTGGGGTTGCAGTTGCCAAGGAAACCGCTTCCTTTGTGCCCAGTCAAAGGCACTGGCTGTTTGGAGCCTCATTCCAGCTATGACTGAATATGCTGTGGCATTGGAATGGAAGGGAAACTGCTAGAAATACTCTGATAAAAGAAAATAAAATAATATTAAAAATAAGGACTTCCTCGTGAAAACATATCTCCCTGTAAAAAAGGGGGGAAGCAGGAGCAGTTCTTGTGAAGCCTGGGATCTGCAATTGCAGACTCCCATAGCAGGTGACTGCCTCTTACCTTCAAAGACAAAGGCAGAGGCACACAGGAACAGCTCTTTGTATGTGATGCACTCTAATAGTTAAAAGCAATGCATAATAAACTGCAAGACTTTAAAAGATATTTCTGACTTAAAAGGCACACTCCTCCCTAAAGTTTTGACCTGTTGTTGTAGAAAGCACCAATAGTTAAAAGAACTCTCAAGAAAGAAAAAAAAAATTGTTCCTGTTTTATTGTTACTTTTTTTGGTGTTTACTTCTTGTACATAATTACCTAGTTCTATGTTTTTCTATGAGTTCTATGTAGTTATCAGGGAAGTTCTCAAAAGGAGTTATTTTTTTGGTGCAGAGCCAAATTATTTCCAGTGTTACTGATTAATTTTGTATAAGGAATAATAAAAACAATTTCAAACCCAAAAGAATGAGAAGGACATCTCTCAAGCCTTGGCTTGATCTTGGTGAAACTGCTTAGTTCCTGCTAATATCTTCAATTTGCTGACATTGATTTACATTAGAATCATAGCAAAACAATTCTAGTTTAATGGATTAGCCTTCATTCCTCGATGCATTCTTAATCTAAAATTAATAGCACCCTCAGGTTACTTTGTTTTTCTACAAGTGGTTTGTATTAGCTTTAACATACTGATGTAGCTTCAATGCATTTAAGCTAGCCCTCACTTTAATACAATCCAATTTAATGGTCACCCTACATCTATGTAAAGTCAAAGCCAAGACAGGAGATTTACAGAGACAGGCAACATAAAGTGGGAATGAAAAGTGATACCTAAGAATCTGAGACTTGTCTTCAAAATAAGAGGGAAGTACAAATAAACATTATAAATTAAGCCATACCAAACTCTTTGGACCTTAATGACCACCAGCATCTCTTAAAGACGTGCTACAAGGACATGTCTAACACATTTAGTGAAAGAGTGCTCAAGAGTCCATGGTGTTGCTGTGGGATAAACTATACTACAGAACATGATCCCATGGATCTCAATAGTTAGTTGATCTTATCACAAACTATTAATCCCAGTTTCCCGGTCTACAGGATTGAGTACCATCAGAGAAAAAGAAAATTGTGTGACCTGATAATCTGCTACATATCCCAAGAAGGGCCATTTAAAATGAGCACAAAACTGATGAGGAAAATGCATTTTTGGTCATCTCAGAAATCTCTAGTAGACATTACTGCCATGTATTTTAAGGAAGGAAAGAGGAAGCAAAACATTTGTCATTCTAAATGCCATTTGACCTTTGAGAGTAAAAGCAGTAGAACAACAAGGAAACAACCATCCAGAATAGAGCAATTACTTCAACTTTTACTGGGGAAAAGATTCCAAAACATTTTTAACTTCACTAGAAAGATGCAGCTACAGACAGAAATGGCTGGTTTCTTGTCTCTTCCAAAGGGCAAGTGCTATGCCTTTATTACAGCTGTTTCATAATGTCTAAGAAAATTTAAGTGATTATTTGTAACAGGAAACAAAAGGTCAGACAGCTAGTGCTGTATTAATGAAATGGAAAAATAAAAATAATTTTCAGAATGAGTTCTTCAACTTTTCTTTCTTCATTAAGAGAAAATCCCTATAAAATAAAATATTTGGGGCAATCCCATGAATGAAGGTAAAGGCCAAGGAGGCAAGCATGCTACCTTATAGAAAATTGCAGGGAATGTGACTGAAGAAGCTGCTTCCCACGAGGCTCAGAAGCATCATGGGACAGGAACAGTCTGCTTTCTCCCTCCCAGGACCTTCCAATTGCTGGTAACGCACCTTCCCATTGCACCAGCTATGGCTGCACCTGTTTCCCTTGAAATCTTCTGAAACTCCCCACTCATCCAAATGGCTTTTTATATTCTTGTACCATTTGACAGAGCCAGGAATTTCTGAAACCACTCTAAAAATGGTTACCAAAACAGATCTGGGTCCCCCTCCCCTTGCTTTTTTAGCGCCTTTGTGAACACAGCTAGGTGGATGTGCATCAGACAAACCCTCACCATCCTGCAGGATTATTCTCCTGTAAACTGGTGTAATTCACACAGAGCTCAGAGACCACTGCTCCAGCTTTGGGCACGTTAAAACTGTGCAAACTATCCAGAGAGAAACCATGTTCCAAATTATAGGACTTCTGGCAGATCTTGTTAGTACAGATGCAGAAGTCCTTCACAGACAGCTGTTTTGACATTCTGGTTAGGAAATGGATGCCACACGCACAGAGCTTGGTGCACATGCTAGCTCCTTGGCAGAAGCATGCTCAAGTCCATCTGCTCTATGCGGCAACTGGCCAATTCACATTGCAGATTATAGGCCTCAGTTTGATAGAGGAACATAACAGAATCATAGTTTAAAAAAGAGCCTGAGAAAAAAAAATGCTGCTGTGAGAGACATGGGGAAGACTGGAAATTAAAATCCTGAGAAATACTCTTAGTTTAATTTTTAAAAGTTTTTGTTGCTTGTTTTTTTGTTTGTTTTTGTTTGTTTGTTTTTTAAATGAAGCAAATAATTCTGTATAAACACTACTGTGACCAGGCATAAATACAACACTTGCACCATGTGTAACTGTAAGCATGCTTGTATGTTATTGAAGCTTCACTGTATGTCTCTCTATAGAAAGGTGCAGTTCTGGCAAGGCGTGTTATGTTCTGGACGAATGTCACCTGAGAACTTTTCCATTCTCAGAATAAAGCTTTCTAAGGGCTGTTAAGAGTTGAATCTGCCTCTCTTCTCCAGGTATGCATCAGAAATCCATAAAGCAAAGAGGCTGTGAGTTCTGGTCAGGCAGTAAGTCCTACCAAACTCCCAGAAACACTTGCAGAAATAAGCTGGTAGGAATTACATTCTTTTGTCTGTTAAAGGCAGCAATTCCTTACAGTCATATCAACAATTTAAAGTACCGATCTTCCCCACACCCACCCACCCCCCCCAAAAAAAAAAAAAAAGAAAACAAACAATCCCAAACAAAAAACAACCATCAGAAACAGGTATTATTTATAAAACAATACGTGGATGCATTGAACTTCAAGGACACTCCAAGGAACAGGCTTCTTTCCCCAATAAACAATTGATGTATATTATATACATTGCATATATATTAACAACATACTGTAAAATGGAAAGATGCAACTTTTAAGAATTGAAGGAAATTCCAACTTGTGCCTATTACAGTTGGGCGATGTTTGGTACTTCTTTCTCAAATTCCTTGACCTGAGGACATGAAAACATGAGAATATTGGCTTACCTTAAGGGAAAAAACAAGCAATAGCCATTTCTCCTTAACTTTCTAGTCCTTTTTCTTGAGAGAAACTAGACACATACTTAATATATTTGAACCAAAAGATTCAAAAAGCATGAGATGAGAAGTAATAGGAAATAATTTGTCCTGGCTTTCAAGCCCATTTCATGGTAGAGAGGGAGAAACTAGATGAGTAGTCATCAAAGCACTGAATTATTTGTTTTACTGTCTGCCACTGGGAAAGTACATAGTTTTAGGGGAGACATGAGAAGAAAAATAATTTTAAAATTCTGCATATCATACTCATGTGCTCTCTTTAATTCCCAGGGAAACTCCAGTCTCTTCAAGGAAGCAGTTTTGCTTCCAGGGAATCTGAGATTTCAGAGAAACATTTTCACTTAATTACATAAGCACGAGAGGAAACTGGATTCAGTTTCTTTCAGGTCCCTAAACTCTGACATCATGCCTCTTATTTTCTTTCTGTTAGTTTCCTGGAATTATGATGTGTCACAGAGCAACCTGCTCATGGTGCCAGCAGCAATGGTTAAGATTTTTGTTGCCAGCTATGGATTAATAGAGGAATTATACCATTTTTCTAAATTGTTGTAAGAAATTTACAGTGAATGCCCATTGCTCTTAAAATTACTGTCCTTGATGAAGATCCTTTGCATGTGTATGTTTCCTTTCAATTACCTCCTATCTAGCCTGTTTTAGGGAAACTGATATGGCTCAAGAAGACTCAAATTCTGATTATTAAAAGAAAGATTGATGCTGATTTGATTTTATTTTTAATATGTAAACATCTTGTGAGATGCCCAATTTAGGTAAATTAAAGGAGGAAGTTAAAAGCAGGAAAGCAAGCTGGCACTTAGGATACTTAAAAACGTACTGACATTCTACATGTAACAAGACTGAGGTAGAGATGCTCTGAAAAGACAATTGTAAAATTACTATTTGATTTTGCTACAATTTTGTCATCATCCTCTGGGAGTGATGGGAAGAAGTGGAAGATCAATATGACTAGTGGATCTCTTTCTCCAGTATATTGCTATCATTTAGCTAAAGCTGATAAATATTGCAGTCAAAGTTCCAAGAAGGAAAGACTTACTGCAAATTAAAATGAAGAAGAAAAAAAAAAGATGATTTAGTACATGTTTTGACATGTGCTCACATATCACCAGGCATCCCACTACAGATGAATAGTCAGCAAAGACAGTAATGTGCCTACATGCTTAAGAAATCAGTTATGTGTCATCAGTAAAGAGGGGACAGAGCAGAAAATGAGGGGGATGGTATTATCCCTTTTCTTCTTTTTTGGTATGAAACACACTGAGCTGAACACAGAACTCTGTCTTTGGACCCCAAATTTCTTCCTTAACATAGAATTAGCAACAGATCAATAAATAATTGCTTAGATGCACCAGGAGCATGCCCTGGGAGCAGCACCACGAGCAGCCACACTACACAGCTGCAGCAGACCAGCCATGAGGTGCTGCTGTTATTTCTGCTAAAGAAGTTTCTTCTAAGAAATCACTGCAGGGATTGAGTAGTGACAGGAGATACAAGTAGCAGAAATCAGACATCTATATATGGCAATACCATAGCAGGGGCTTAATCATCTCTCTGCTTATTTCAGCTGCCACACAGAGGCAACAGTGCACAGGAGAAACATCACTGAGTGTCAAGATTTCAAATGAGTTACAATTTCTTTGCTTATACAGGCAAGTTATATTCTCTTCTCCTGAGCCAGGCAAACACTCTGCAGGGATTTTGCTTGAGTAGGAGTCTAGTCCCAGGGTCTTTGACCTGTGGGACCCTCCAGTCTAACTCATGGTCACAGGAAGACTTACATTAGATATGAGAAATAAATTCTTTTCTCTCAAGAGTGTTGATGAGCTCAACCATATAAATATGTGTGGAAGCTCTTATTTACTGTGAGGGTGGGTGAGGCACAGGCACAGGTTGCCCAGAGCAGCTGTGGCTGCCCCCTCCCTGGAAAGGTTCAAGGCCAGGTTGGACGGGGATTTGAGCAACCTGGGCTGGTGGAAAGTGTCCCTGACCATGGCAGGGGGGTTGGGATTACATGATCTTGAATGTCCCTTCCAATCCAAACCAGTCTGTGATTCTGTGATGATATTAAATAAAGAAGAAAGCCTGGAATAATATTCCTCTCACTATATAATTTGCTTCCCCTTGATGTCCACATATTACTAAAAGATTATGTTGGCATGTGCTGTAAAAACTGAAGTTTCCTCATACCTTTTCATATTCTCCAAATGGAAATAATTGATTCAAGTTGGACGGTGAAACATGAAATAGTCACCAACACCATCTAGTGAAGAGAGAAAAGTATTTCTAGGTCAAGATTTAGCTCATCCTTAAGTAAACACTAAAAATAAATCAGATGAATGTCTTCTTCAAAGCATCAACTATAAAAGGAGCATAAGGCAGCAACTACCTGAGCAACAGACATCTGCCTGGTGGACAGTTCATGTTAAGGAAAACTCTTCCCCCTATTCCTGAAGCAGTCATTCCAAGCCTAGTCCTATCAAGGAGAGCAGGTCACTTTTTCTGCTAGCACCTCCTACATGCCAGAGCAAATGTCCAGCACCTATAATACCACCTCACAGTAAGGCTAATTTGGAGTCCTTCTAATTGCTATTAGCTCATTTAACTCAACGCAAACCTAATTTGAGAGGGACATACAAGACCACTTCTACTCTTCGCAGGATATGTCATTTTCCCATTTAACGGTGTCTCTATTTATCCACCTGCTTTAGGTCTAACCATCCAAATTGGTAAATCATTCCATGGAATTACAACAGGATTTACCTGGTATTTGACCTGTGATGGTGTTGACATTTTTGCTGAACTAGCAAGGGGGTTAGTGTCAGCAAGAGCTTTTGTAACAACCATGGAAGGATATTGTCAAAATGCTCCATACCAGCTGCTGTGCTTTCAGCCATTAGCAGCTAGTGTAAATTAATGTTTAAAACATGTTTTGATTTAATCAAATGGACAACCCTCCTGCAATAGGGGGGTTTGCTTTCCAAAAATAGTTGAGCGACCATTATGTTTTATGTTAACTATTAAAACATTAGGGCTGCATTATATAGTCCAATAAGTAAGAATTTCAACACATATTTATCTGGTTGAGCTCATCACCACTCTTGACACTTGAAAGGTGGAAATTCTTTCAGTTTGACAAACAGAATATGAAGAATCGTAAATTCATTGAGCCTGTCATTTTCAAAAGACTAGAATAAGCATTAACATTTGTATGAAAATCCCAAGTCTATCACTCCTTTTTCTCTCACACCACTGGGGATCAGTGATACCCACATTCCAGCTCATTTCAACTAACAAAGTGAGGTTGTACCACTTAGGGTAAAATGAAAAAATATAACAAGGAGCTTTATGGGAATGGGCATCCATCCTCAACGGTAATCTGCATTTTAGGGAACTAATGAAGATGGCACAGATGCTGTGTTTGGTGACACAGCATTAGGTTTCTGGATAGGAACATGTGATATGTGATTTGACTGGAGATGTGCTTCCAATAAATTTTGGATAAGATCCTCTATTTTGCCTCCATCTTTTGTGATGCCAGATTCATGCTGGTATAATATAGAATGAGTTTGACCCAAACAGTCACTTTTTCTGTGGTCTGCTTCTTTGTATTCCAGCTAACTATGTTTCCAAGGTCTGACTTTATGAACATTTCAGGGAGCAGATACACACATAGCTCCTGTGAAAGGCTACATGAATTCTGGAGTGCTGCAAAAGTCTTTAATATGTGGATTGTGATCAGAATCAATCACTAGGCTATTCATCCGATGCTATTCAAATGCCCCATAAAGTATGCAAGTAACCTTCAGTTCGGAATTTCAATCATGGTATTTATTGAGAACTCTGCTGTATCTTCTGGTTTAAAAAAATTTTTTAAGGGATAGGTGGGGCTATAAACCAAAGTATCCCCAAATTGGAGAAAGGTATAGTGATAATGAAAGTGAACTTTTACAGAGAGTGTTGTCTAAAAATCCCACAAATTCACAGGTAAGAAATTCAATTTATTTAGGTGCCTCAGGTATCAGATTTCACCTTAGGTACAGCAAATAGCCAATATAACAGGTGACTTCAGGTACTTAAAGCTAGGATAAAACACAGAGACCAAGATTTTTCAAATGAAACCCAAGAGAAATCAGTGCCAGTTTTCCAGCACTTATCAGTGAGACACAAATTCCTTGTGACTTTATTCATTTTAATCTGTCCCAGCCAAAAAACACCTGACAGTTGCTTAAAAGCTAAAAGCAGCAGTTTGTCAGAAGCACTGGAGATGCATGACTCTCTGTGAAGCCCAGAAGGGCTTCATTAATGAAGACCTTCTAAAAACCAGATTATAAAGTTCTCAACTGGCTTTTAAAAAAAAAAAAAAAAAAAAATCTGCTCTCATTTTTTCATTTTAATTTTCATTCCTGACAGTAAACTTGATTCTCACTCACAAAAAACTTCTATTAATTAAATTATCTTTAGTGGAATAATCCTTCATTCCCTATCATTCCCATTGAAAGAAGAATCAGGCTTGTATTACTTTCTAGAGATTGGTCATGAATGAAGAATTTGGTATGTGGTTCCGAAGTGGTTAAATATTCTGGTTTGCCTTAAAAAAAAAAAAAATCAGAAAATACTGAAGACAATCATGCCTGTTTTCAGAATGGAAACTCATCCCTGGTTTTATAGAAGGTGGCAGCTGATCAGGCAAAAGAGAATAGAGTAAATCTAATTCTAAGTGGCAGTATTATTATTTCAGCTCTTCATGGCAGGCAAAGGGAAAGCTACTAAAGATTACCTAGAACTAGAAATAAGAGTGAATTCATGTCAAAATATGACCAAAAGCCCCACTTATCCTGACTGTCCTTTGTGAGAATAAATTGGTATTTCTATAGGGCTTTGAAGAAAAGTAGTGTAACTGCTTGCACAATTACCTCAGGAGAACAGGCTGCATCCTACTTTCCTTTCAGGTGCTAATCAGACTGTCTATAATGAAAACATACGCTCCCTCTAAAATCAGTGAGAGGTCCATGCCTCCACATAGGACTCACACTGCTCCTACAGTGCTAGTAAGGACTCTGTAATTTAGATTCGTAAATCTAGATGCCTCAAATTAAATACTTCATCTGAGACCTGAATCTGGGCCTAAGTAAAAGCATTAACTTCAAGATACAGAACAGACAAGAAATCCAACCACATCCATCTTACCCAATACAATTCCAAGGTCTGAAATGGGAAAACAATGTGGTTGCCTGCTTACATTACCCATTATTCTCTTAAAATCCCAATACTTCCACAAATTATCTTCCCCCAAGCAGTAATCAGAACAGCACTGCAGTCCAAAGTTTGAGTAAGATGCAGATGTTATAGTGAAACCACCTGATGTCAGAGAAGTAGAAACATCAAAGAAGGAGACATGAAGATGGGTTTTGCATCATTCCATCTAATTTTCATTATAAAAATGTAAACTTAAGTCTCAAGTGTCTTGTTCAACAAGCTCAGCAAATGGGAAGCTTGAGCAAATGAGTTTCACTTTTGCTAGCTGAGATTGTTTCGGTATCTGGAAATATGCTTTGGATGGTAGGAACACGGTTAGGAATTTGAATATTGCCCCCCCCAGTCTTGTAATAGCCTCCCTGAGAAATGCCTTCAGACTACTGCATTTATATTACTGGTCTCAGATCATTTACATCTAATCTTCCAGTGCTGTTAACAAAAGCTGGGCTAGCATGTGCAAATGTAAATAACAGGGATTTTTTTACGTGAAATCCCAGTTTAACTACATAACAGACTCCAAAGCAGGTTTAACATTAGCAATGCCTGCCACACTGGTTATTAAACTGCTTTCTGTAAGAGTTATTGCTTTAATTTATTCATATATTTTGGCTGCAGCAAGCCCCGTTTCCCCTTCATTTACTGAAATACTTTTTAAAAAGAAAATATTTCAAAAAGGATAAGTGAGTTATAAACCAGCAGCTGCAGGAGTGGATACAATAATGTTAACCTAGACATTGAGATGGATGCCTTTATGCGTAGCGTGGTTACTATGATCCTGGAGGGGTCTGTGTTAAGGTATCTTGTTCTACCTCTGACAAAGGAGGTTTTTCTTGCACACTATTAATCTCAGCATCATAACCTGCAAGAAAGTCCTGTGGCAAAGCACAGCTAGCTGACTGTTCTCAGGAAGAGTCATCTGGGTGCAGGAGGGGATGGAATCCCAGCATGGGAGTCCATTAAACAGCTCAGAGAAGTGTCTGTCAAGCTACAGAATATCCACAGGACATCAGACCATAGGACCCACTAGGGTATCTTCCAAAAGACTGGCACTCTGAGACAGTTACAGCGAAGAAATCAGAAGAGGGGAAGAGAAGTGAGGGAAAGAAGAAAAAAAGTCCTACTGTTTCAATTTATACTATTTTGAAAAGCTCCCCCCCTCCCGGTTTAATTTTCCATTATATAAAGTGTAAGGGGAAGAAAGGGGAAGAGAATGTGTATTTTACTGTTGGAGTCTGTATTCTAACATATGTGCGGCAGCTGATTGAAGCCACAAAGTCTTGAAAAACATACCTCTAACCAGTGGTTTCAGTCACATAAAGCTCAAAGCCACATAACGCTCAAACTCATGAGCCTTCTTGCTCAGAAGCTCAGCTAAAGAAGCAGCAATGTCCAACACTGCCTCAGGCTCCACAACAGTCTCTTCATTTTAGATGAAACCCTTTGGTGAGAGAATAAATGCTGCAACATTGTCAAACAGATCCAGTGAATGCTACGTTTATTTTCAGGATGAAGCTTCAGGAATTCACATGCCACAATTGATTTCAAGAATAGAAGCAATTTTCCAGTTACTGGCGAGTAGCTTTTGGGTACAACAGTGAGCAGAACTCCTCTAAAAACAGAATCACATTGTGCCACAACATTCAGGTCCATCAAAAGTAAGAACCCAGTTGGTAAAAATTACTTGACATTATCTAGATTTATTTTTTTTTTTTTTTTAAGTAAGAAAGAGCAAAGAGAACATAAGGGCAAAGCCAAAACATCTCATATTGGTATTTTTCAAATGGAAAAATCTCAACTGTTTTATATTTTAAAATATTGAGTTATACATTAACTAATGGAAGATCAAAATAAAAAGAAGAAAAAAAGTTTATTTCTGCCAATAAGAAACAGATCTGCTTCCTCCAAAATATTTTTCAGGCTTTTCCTTCATGAAAAATTCTGGAATTTGGAGGAGAAAGAAGATTCAAAGGAAGCTAATGTTTTGTAGATGGGAGTTCCCATCGGCCACACAAACTGAGTGGTTAGAGCAATCCTCATCAAATCAATCCAAAATATTAAGAAATCATACTTAGAACACATCATTTCAGGAAAAAACAAAACAAAACAAAACAAAAAACAACACAAAAGACACTAGATGGTGTATTCATGGTTTTCGCTGCTAAGCTTTCCTGCACTTCACAATGAGACAGTATATTGTAACACATAGGTTTCCATGGCAAACATCTAATTTCAATATAAACAGAGTATGCTAAAAATGTATCTTGCTGGTAGCAGCTAATGCCCAAAGGTTGTAGAGATCACCTTACTCTTTTCAAACTACGTTCACAGTTATTTATTATAAACAGATATTAGAATGGATGCAGAATTGTAAACTTCTTAAATGAATAACTCATCTACATTCAGTGGTGCACAAAAGCTGAGAAATTCACTGCATTATGCAAATATGCGTTTTTTTCCAAATGTATTCCACCTTCTAAATAATTCCCAAGAATGTTTACTTAATGCGGTAAACCACAAGAGCAGAACCAACTTATTTGTATTATTTTGTACTAATTTTCAACTATTTAGCTCCTGCATCTTCCTTGCTACCAGTGTAACTGAACAACATCAAAAAAATGCAGAGTGCTCCATTGGAGGTGGACAGTCTAGATGGAGCAAGAACGTTGTCTTATTTAACACAGGTTACTTGACTGAAAGGGAGGAAAAACAAAGGATCACAAGATGCACAGAATGCCTTGTCTGTCACTTGTCTTAGAAAATACACAGAAATAATTATATGATTAATTCAGCTTCATATAAAATCAAGAAAATTAATTACAGTTCTCTTTCCCTATTTCTGTGTATGGGGAAACTACAGTTTGCATGAACTAACTCAGCACATTGGTTGCAGAGCTACTATTAAAACACAGGCCTTCCCATTTTTAGGTCAGCATCACACCTACTGAATTATGTCACATCTCAGGTAACAATACTGAATTTTACTTTTGTTTGTACAATACTAGAGAAATTAGGATCTGCTCAATTTAAAGGCAATGAATTTAATTTAGATGTCAAATAGTTTTTCACTTAGAGCTACAGAAGTCCCAGAAATCACTTTTAATTTGCACTTTTACACAAAAAAAAAAAAAAAAACAGCAGATGGAGTTATGACATGCAGATTTAAAAAAAAAAACAAAACAAAACAAAAAAAAAGGAGCTTCCACAACTCTCCTAGACATAAGCAGCAGCTAAGTCTATTTAGCTTCATGGATGAATAACTAAATTAGTTTGGCAAGTCAGCAGTTCAAAACCAAATTGAGGACAGTTTCCAGGCTACTCTTCAAAACTGGTGTCCCTTTTCACAACCCTCAGGCTTATTTTTACTTGCCATTTTCTTCACCAACCTGAAGTGTTTTGCCCATTGATAAAGTGCCACATTCTGTTTCTCCCCAGCTAAAAATACTGGTATTTCTGAACAAAACAGCATCATCTTGGGGACTTGAACGAGAAACAGGCAAGACAGCACAGAATAAATAGATGTTTTTTTTTTTTTTGTTCCACTTCCAGTCCTAGGGCATCATTCTGCTCATTTCTGAAAAGAATGGACACCAGTGGAGACAAAAAGGATTAAGAAATCAAGCAGAATATTTAATATAGGACCAATTTCAAGCAACTAATTTATTACAGCATTCAAAACTGCAGAATGGAAATAAGATAATGAAGGAAGAAAATACTTGGAGATGAGACAGCAAAAATAATCTGAGAAGAGGTGCCCAATCAATGAGATGTGTTATTATGTTAGTGTATTTCATCAAAGACAAAAAAAGTTGAATTAGGCTCATTATCATTGTTGGCCTTTATACATAGTAAGATTTAACAAGTATGTAAATGTATTACTGATTACTTTTTTTTAATCTGCTGTTACTACTGTCAACATTTCAGTTCATTTGTGCTCCTGTTTGACAGTAGTACCTAGAGCTGGTCAAATACTGCAAAATGGTGTTTACAAAACAGTTGTATGAATTTTGAGCAGCTGCTTGGTTCAACCATGTTTGTGCCCCTTGTTGTTCATGAATATTCAAGGGAACATGTTTTTGTTTGCACAAATGGTTGGGGAGTGGCTGTTCCTGTATGAATATATTCTCAGGCAAACAAAGACATTCCTGTGGGATCAAGAGTGTTTGCTAATTCACTACTAACTCCTTGTTAAAAAAGTTTTGAGCATTTAGTCAGAAATCAAAAACAATGTCACCTGACTCAATTAACCAGTTGGATGCTACCACATACAAGTAGTCAGCAGCAAACAGAAAAAAGAGCACAAAACTCACATATGGCAAGTATGGATTTGAGGGAAAAAAAAAAAAAAATCAAAGCTTTTTGTGAACAGAACAAAAGAGTTAAACAGTGACTACTAACCAAAATGAATAACCAGCCTGGTGTTCATAATGCATCTCAATTTGAAATCAGGTAACTGTTGTTGTTAGCATATTCAGGAAGGAGAGAAAAAACAAAACCAAAACCAAACAAAAACAACCTAGGCTAGCAGATTAAGATCCTTAAGATTGCCTGCACTGCATTCACTATGTCAGACTTATCTTTTTCTTGGTTACATACAACACAAGAATCTTCTTTTCTTTAATGTTTCTTCCAGCAGAAAAAGGAGATAAATGATGTATCAATGAATCTTGCTTAAAGATGCATCAGCTGCAAAAAATATGGTCAGGACTGCCAAATGTAGAGCAGCCAGTACATAGTGTGGGCTACTGGATATCTGCAACGAGGTTCAGATGTACTGCCTTGCCTGTTCTGTCTTCACCAAGTCACCAATAGCTTTTGGCATTCTGAGAGTTCACCCACTCTTTCTGAGAGTTCACCCACTCACCAAAAATGAACATATTGGGAGTTTAATCTGAGGAGGTTCCTGCTGATCTTCACACAAAATCCTTTGAAGTTTGAAAACAGAAATTATAAAGTGCCTAAATTTGTATGATTCATTACAGGTTTTTACTATGCGGGAAGCTGAACTTGAGAAAGAGAAAGACAAAACACATACTGAGTCTATTAATTATGTAGATGCATTTCACATTTGCAAATGAGAAAGTAGCATATTTCTATAAACACAAAGAAAGTGGCACAGCATTATAATGCCAAGTCAAACATCCGTCAGCAGTAACATATTTATAGCTGATCCTGGCTTGGGGGGAAAAGATGGCATAGATTGCTTCCTGTAGATACCTTCCACTTTATTTCCTATGATTTTGGGAAGCCCTCGTTAAAAAAAAAAAAAAAAAAAAAAAAAAAGCAACAAAACAAAACGTGTTGCTAAGAGGCATATAAGTGGACAGTCATGTCCACATTTCACCTTGCTTCTTCCACAGTCTGCAAAGTTCCTGGAGATTTAGGGTAATTACAAAGAAAGAAGCGAAACTCCACATTACATAATTTTTAGAACAGTACTGGTTTATCATAGCATAAAGATTATTATTGCAGTGTTGCTCAACTTGTAATGATTTTGAAAAATATTGTTTTTAAGACACTGATCAAGTTGTTAGGGAGGTAGAATTAGCTATATAAAACATATCTGCAATGGCACATTAATATGAAGCCTTTTTGGCCACACAAAGCCTTTTTCTACGTTTCTTCCTCCATGCTAGCAGTTGTACACTGTGATATCCTCCTGTCTAAAGGAAAACTTCGAAGAGCCTTTCACAGCACTGCAGAAAACCCTCCTGCTAGCACATATCTGAATTTTAGTACAACCATCTAGAGATTATCTGAAAGAATTTAATGAATATTCTAGTTTCTGCAATTAGATACTGTTATTCACACCCAGGGACTCCAGAGTGCATACATATTGAGCAGAAATTAATATTTATGGTTATAAGCATAACTATTCTGAAACATGAAAAAAAAAAATGAAGATATTATTTGATTATTGACCTAACAAGACCCAACTCAAAACCCAACTACTTCACAGATTTCAGGGCATGGATTTATTTTGTGAGGAAGATGGGATTTACGGTCTCATATTTTAAACCATACAATTTAGCTTAAGCGTTGTTCAAAATGTTCCAGACTTTAAAGCGTGAATAGCATTTCAGCCTCAAAACTGCTAAGTATTCCTCCTCAGACTAAACACTTATTAGTTTATTCCTTCCCAGGCACTCATCTCAGAGAATTTAACCCATTTACAGCAGACTTATTTCTCTTTGGCTTGAGGAGTAGCCGGACAATGTTTCCCAACCTTTTATCGAGCTCTGGCTGGAGGGACTCAGCCCCTGCAACTTCCATGCACTTGAGAGGAGCAGAGTGGTGTCCAGGGTTTGCTAATGCTGCACTACTGCAGCAGGTAGCACAGCACCACAACCCTTTGCCTTTCTCCTTCCCCTCCCTGCTGCTGGGGCTGCTGAGAGCAGAGTCATCCCAGTCAGGAAGCCCTAAGCAATCCTCAATTCAATCCTGGTTGACCAAATGCCCAAGGGGCTTTGCATACAAGGGCCCTGGGGCTCCACGATCCTACTTCCAGCTCAGGAGTACTCTTAATGCGTTTTCTGTTGTGGGAAACACTGGAAAAGGCTCACAAAACTATTCTGAGGAGTTAGGGAGGCCACCTGTGAGCCAGGAATCAATCCCTCAGCCTCGAAAGCAGTTTCTCCTCTTTCAGGCAGCCAAGCCAATCTCCCTCTATCTCACTGGCACAGTTGGATGCTTCATCTGTGTCAACATCCTCTTTTCAAATCTTGCTTTGAATTTTTGTTAGCAACCTGAACAAAACAAGGCTGACAGGGACAGCAAGAAGTCTTGCTGCAATACTGCAAAACCACAAAGTGCTCACATATCTACAGCTAACAGAACAAATAGGGTGCTCTGCAAGCAGCAGAATTAGAGGGCTGGAGTGCTCTGGAACTGCATCTTGTGGCTGTTTGTCCTGAGGTCTGATAAGGTGCCAACTCAAATTGCAGGTTCTCCCTGAATTTGAAACCTTCCTATCACCTCTGTCTGTTCTGATTATTTTATATTAGAAAGGGGTCTAAGCATTCCATATAACCTCTTCCTCAAAAGAGTGCTTGCAGTGACTTCTACCCAGCCACCTACTTCTGCAAAATCCACAACAGTGAATTGCTTCTGAGACAGTCCTACCCTTATGACAGTTGGCTGGAACTCAGTAAATGGAGTCAAATCATTAAGGAGAGGAGTGAGGGATAACGGAAGAGATGAGTATACCTTCAGTATTGGTTCTTTAGGAAATAAGGCTAAACATAGAAACCCTGCCATAATAGGAAAAAACAGATTCTCTACTCTTGTAGTAAATAAAGTCTCATAGGATGAAGAATAGCAGTATCAATTCCTATTTTAACAAATTCAGCTGCAGGAGGCTTAATTTTTATCCAAAGACACATCAGAGAAAATTAAAAGTCATTGATCTTGTTCACCTACCTCCCTTTCTTCTCCCCTTCCCTCCCAGTTTCAGATTTCAAGCACTTACCAAGAAAATTAAAAACAATCATTAAGGAAGCACTAGAAATCACTTGCCTCTCAGCATCTTCTTATTTTCTAAAAGAAAGCCCATGATAAAAGCTTTTAAAAAGCAACAAAACATCTACCTCCCAGACCCCAAAGCTTTCATGGTTTTGAGAAAGTTGTGACCACCTGCACCCCTCTGTACCCTCTTTAAATCAATTATTGACAAGTGTGCTGACCTTAATTTATTCCCCAGGGCCTCCTGTGTGACACTGTTTAATTTGATTTTGTTACTCACTTATAGCATATAAGAGGTTTGAGGTTGTTTTTTTAAATTTTTCTCACTCAAGTGATTCAATCCTAAGGAAAACAATTATTTGTTTCTGACCCATTTTTTTATGAGTTGGTCAAAAGGAGGATATTTTTTTTAAAGTTAAAAGGTAACAGCAAACAGAAAGGAGGTCCCCCTTCCCCAAGCAAAAATAAAAAACTGATTTAAGCACTAATATAAATTTATAAAAGTCAAACCTATAACAGAATTATTTTCAGCTCTATCCCTTGAATTTCACAAGAATGCAGTTTTAATAATTCCTTTCTAAAATTACTTTATCAAAAAGAAATGTTGTCATGGAGTATCTGCTCATTTAGATAACTTCTGTGTGTACATTTCATTTTTTTTTCTGTCCCTAACAAAAAACTCAATTATAGCACTGAACATTTGGGCAAGATCTCAAATTAACTGGAATGCATATCCTTAGAGAAATCAGCTGTGCATTATGAAGTTCATAACAATACTAAAAAAACATTGTCCAGCTGAATATGCTTTTGTGTTTTGAGGGTTTTTTCCCCCACTACTTGTTCCTGTGAACATGCCAGGAACAGTACCTTTATCAAATAAGGGGAAAAATGGGCCAGGTTGCTGAGAAACACCTTACACAGCAAGTTGGTAATAAAAATGGAACAAGAGAAGTCTGAGGATCAGATTTTCTCTTGGAAATTGAGCTGGATCACATTAGACCCAGATGATTGCATATGAACCTGAGAAACTTTTTTCTGTAATGCCATCAAATCAAGTTATTCCAGCTTCTGGCAACAACCAACCAAAAAAAAAAAAAAAATGCAAAGCCTTACGTACAATTAAAGTGAAGAAGGGGGAAAATGCACAGCTTCTGTTCTGCTTTTTATAGATGGATGTTTTTCTGAGGGCAGTACACTGGGACATCATGATACAAAGCCGCAGAATGTTTTTAAGCTAAAAGAGAAGAATTCCAATTGCACATTTGCCTTAGAAAGCTTTAGGGATTTTTATAAGCAGCCTGAAATTATTTTATTCTTAATTACTCTGAATATATTATTTTGACTATTTTCAACTGCAAAAGTAAAATATTTCTTTAATGCATGTGCATTTTGCAGCTAGATACTAGGAAAGTTGTCCTTTTAATTCATTGTGAAAAACGAATATAAAATAGCATTTAAGATTAAAAATTATATTTTTTTCCCTACTGAATTATATTTCCAGAATATGGCTGGAAAACCTTTGCATATTCAGTAGAAGGCTATGTAAGGTCACAGCTACTCACTGAAACAACAAAAATAACCAGATGAAAATCCACAGACTATGTTAAAAGCCTAAAAACTAGTACCGGCAGTGTGGAAATCACTAGCTTGTAACTAAACAGATGATTGAAGAAAACCAACTTTATTCTTCTGTCTCAGCATCAATGCTGAGAAGTGTTTAAAAGTTGTGGAAAGTATTAGGTAGAAATCTGTAACCCTGAGCAAATACCTAGAGCTGTTCCAATCAAACAAAAGAGGGGAAATTTTAGTAATATTTTTTGTCCAATTTACAAACACCTACACTTATCTGCAAAGGGAAATTAAGGCTCAACATTTATTACAGCTAAAAATATAAAAGAAGCCTATAGCATCACACAAATCCAGGAAAAACGGCCAGTTACAATTAAATGTCAAACATCACTAGTCTGCTCTCACAGATACTCCACAAGAATGAGGGACATTAGCCAGGAAAAATTCTCTGCAATGTTACAGGGTCACCAACTTTAGAATTAATTAATCACAATACTAAAAAAATAATTTTGCTTCCTAATTAACCGTGTTATAAGGCAGGATCTTCAGTCTTTTATCTCAGGGACATACTCTGATGAAGATGCAGACTCCCAGAGATCTTTTTGATACTGAGATTACATTGACTTCAGTGGGAGCTTGGTTCTTAAATTCAGCTGTTTCCAGGCCTGAGTCACTAAGGACTTTGCATCCTTTAGGCAGAAGTGTGTGCTGGTTGGTTTGACAAAACAGCACAGAGTATACAATCAAGTGAAGTTGTTTTGCATGCCGGAATCATACAATAGAACCTGGAGAGAAGTTCTGTCAAAAATTTATCAAAAGTGTTGAGAAATCACTATCTCAAGTGAGGCTGGGCTGCTCACCTTCTTCCTGAGGGAAAATTGGTAGAAAAATGAACAAATATTATCTGTTTTATCTTCAGGTTGGTTTTCCCCCTGCCCCAGAGGTGCAGTGTCTTACTGACAAAAAAAAAAAAAAAACCCAAATCAAAAGGAAATGAGTCATCAACGCAGCCCTAGCTTGAAGCTAGGTTTGATGGCCCCCAGGGGAAAAACAGTGCATATTTTTTCTGCCAAAGAACCCAAGGACAAGTATTCTAAAATTTTTGCATCAAAGTCTTTCAGTGGGAGGCAAGTCCCCCACATCTGTTCATCCTTGGCCCCCGTCCCTTCGCCCAGACACAGGCCGACAGGCAGGACCCTGAACATGAAGCTTCCTTGGAGAAACCTCCTGATGTCTGCTGGTCCTGCAAGCCCCACTTCCAGCCCTAATCCGAGCCCTTGCTCGGGTTAGGATTGATGGCTAGATGTGTTTCAGAGACCTGAGACTTTTTAGGTCCACTGAGGTCCTTCAAAGTTATTGAAGGCACCAGTGTGAAGAAGCATTTGACCTACAAGTTCTTCTATTTGCCTTGGAAAAGGACCAGCCCACACAAGCCTCCCCAAACCTTTTGGCTGACTCTCTTTGGCAGTGGATGGAGATGAGAACTGCCTGTGTGATGTCCGGTGAGAGCTCCTGTGTGAGCCCTCATACCAGCTCCCCCAGTTGATGTCCATGCTGCTCTCGGCCATGGCATTAGGAGTACGGGCAGGTCAGGCCACACGTGGCACTAAGATGCAGCCAGCCCAGCACCTTTAGTACAGTTTGTGAATGTGCTGCTCAGCACAGTTGTGAATATACAGTCCTCACTGCAAAACCCACTCAAGAAATAGCAAAAATAGTGCAGGAACAAACCCACGTACCAATCCTTGCTGCTTTACATTCAACTCTGTACATGCAAGTGCAGTGCAGAAAACAACCAGCAAAGCACAATGTCCTATATCATAACTGTGAAATCACACTGCTGTTAAATGGTGGTTTGCACTCACTTCTTAAAATTAGCACAAATTCCCTTCACTGGGTAGCAGAGAATGATCATGGGAGCAGTACAATTTTGTTGGAATACCTGAATTTTAATAGTACCTGTATTCAGAATTATTCCTTTGGAGTAAAAGGGACTCTAAACATCTAACTGTTCAGCTTTATTAACTAACAGATAATTATGTATTAAAATGCACTGAAATTGCATCATAATTTTAACATAAACTACAACGTAATTACAGTCTTTAAAGTATGACTATAACACAGTAATGAATTAAAGATGAGAAATAAGCATATAGACTAGTTTGTATTTAGAGAAGACATCTCATAATATTCCCCTTGTGGACCCACTTTCAGGAATACAGCCTAACTTTCCTTCACACCTATTGGGCTCAGAGTGCTAGATCTGGGAACCAGCAATATGAAGTAAATAGCAGAACAAGACTGGTGTTCTGTGTGGCCAAACAGGACATGCCTGTCCTCCTGCTGGGTTTCTTGAGCAGACCTAACGGGTGTAATTGCTCCTTGCTATAAGTTTCCCCTTTGGAAACAGCTTCCTGGATGATTTGAGGCTGGCAGTTTTCCCCAGCACAGTGCAAGCATGAAAGGAAACTGCTGGTGTAATAGCACTGCTTGTTAGGCAAATGTGTCAAATTTTACTTTTTAAGTGGAAGAGAAATTACAAAAAAAAAAGTTGTGGGTTTTTTTTTTCCCCCATTTGGTACAAATATTCCAGTGTATCTCAACTAACTCTTCAGCTACAAATTCAAAAAATGTGCTTTGCCAAGAATTTTAACTGGTTGTGCAAATCTTTGCCATCTGTTGCACTGTCTAACTGCAGAGACAAAACCAGCATAATTTTCCATTGTAGCATAATAACATTAGATCAGTGATTTATGGGGCCTTGAATGCTCTTTACTCAGAGCTGTGTGCTTTTGTTGGCCTTTGCACCTATTCCGAATACAAACTCAAACATGAAGCTGCTACCCTCCCTCCACTGCAGTCTCTTCATGTCAAACACAAATCCTCTAATATCAGATACCGTATCACTGTGCATTCTACCCCCAGTTTACAGTGTAACAAATCCAGGGAAAGGATGCTATTAAACTCTGCTATCTTGGAACACATATAAATAATTCACACCTTCCCTATAAATATTTATCCCTATAACCTCAACTGTCACTCAAATAAAGGTTACAGTCTTCATCCATGTCCATTTTCCATATACCAACCAAATAATCTGAATTTTTTGACTGCCTTCTCTACTTAATATATATTTTTCCTAAAATTCAGATGTACAACATGTTTTCTAATAGCACTTGAACAAAAAGTCCCCTGCTTTTCCTTTGTCTTTTTCCTTTTAACCAGTGCTTATCCATTGGCTTCAATGGAACTACTGTGGGCTTACAGAAAATGAGAGCCAAGTCTGGGATTACATCCTTCTGTTAGTGTCCCATGGTTTCACATAAAAACATCATGATGTTATAATCACATTTGTATGGTACAACCACACCTGCACTGTAACTCAGGGGATGAAAAATATCCATGAACTTTCTACACCTCTCCTAAATGATAAACTGACACAAACTTCTTTTTTTTTTCCACATGAAGTTTCCTCCATTATGTCTGGAAAAAGAGAACACGCACAACAAAATCATCCTGAAATTTGGCAGCTTTATAAGCCAAAATTAGACATTTATCTCCTATCATCACCTCAGGAAGAAGAAAGAGGATACAGGGAAGAGAAGCAATAGAAGTTATGAATGCTCATAAGCAAGAAGAGAACAGTCAATCAGTTACAAAATGACTCCCTCCAGGCTGCAGCAGTTTGGTTTTGCCAAAAAGTCATCACCAAAAAAGCATCCTGGGATAAGAAAATTCCTCTAAGTGGCCATCTTTTTGCTGAGGAGAGATATTATGAACCATAAAAATTATGTGCTGCTTCTGTTTCATGAACATTACATAATTGCTAGACTAAATAGCCAGAATAAACAGAGAACGGGCATTTTTACTAGGCTTCAGAAGAGTAAAGCCATAAAGAAAATAACTCCATGAAATTTACAGGAGAGACCCATTTCAGACCATATGTTGGGAAAGATCTTCATCCAAATGTACGAGTCAATGTGTTAGCTAAGTGTTGCATGCAGAGTTCGTGAGTTTGGGACTGTCTGAGATTTGGGTTTCTCAAAGCTTTCATGCTGGCCTGCTTTTATCCTCCAAAACATGACACATCTACTTGACTTTCTGCATCATGAATTCTTCCCCACTCCACACTGTGAATCTGAGCAGAAAAGAAAAAATAAAATACTCAACTTCAAGGTATGGACACTTTAGCATATGTGTAATTCTTTTTAAGCTCCAGAACCTTAATGGCTTGATCTTGCAATCGTATAAAGATACAGCACAATTATAGCTTGGACTGACAGTAATCTGAGTCTATCAAGGTATTCTGTAATCCAGATCCTTATTCTCTGTTACCTTCTTACTAGATGCTTGTCTCTTTATTTATTTTTATGGTGTGATTTATGCACCTTATAAAATTATTATTTCAAACCTGCCTGTAGGCAACAGCTGTATGACTGCATAATTACCACTAAAAGATGGCAATGTCAGAAGAAGATCCTCTCGTACAAAAACCCCTCATCTGGCATAATCATTCATTTATTTGTTTAATAGATGAAATTAGTGAGAGAACAGAACACGGACAATAATGATTGTGGTACAGACGAGCTTTACTGCAGCACTCTGCCAAGCACTACCCCCCAGCTCAGCTTCCCCCAACTTGAACAGAAACTGCCAAGTACAGCTGGCCCAAAAATGACTGTTCTGTTTTACAAAAACTTTCCAAAGCTTTAAAATTTGTTTTTCTCCCATACTGAATAGTGGAACTTTTCAAATGTTTTTGTGAAACAAACTATGTGGGAATGTTTGTTAGATATGGAAAAAGAAAAACCACCAGGGGTTTGATTTGGGAAATTTTTCTTTAAGCAGTCACCAGATCTAGCATAGACATCAAAACCTCATCATTAAATTGGGAACTGGGGGTGTAAAGGATGAGTCCACTTGGGTTATTTGGGGGCCATACGTGGTAGTCACTGCCTTGTCACACAACTGGATGCGCACCTCTCTCGTCACCAAAATGCTCTGTCCTCGTGGCAGCTGTGAGTCAAACTGCTGGTGCTCAGATGGCCAGAGAAGGCTGAGGGCCAAATGCACCGTCTGGCCAAAGCTGATCAGAAGGCAGCAAGGTCTGTACCTTCTTTAAATGCAACAAATGCATTTAGAGGGAGGACTATGTTACACTGGTAATGCTCACAGCCCTGCTACCAACTCTGCAGGGACTTGGGGCCCTTGCAGCCAGGGCCCGTCCCACTGCCCCAGCCAGGAATATAAATTTACTTCCCTTTTTCGACCTTTCCCAGCATCCTACAGGATGTTTCAGAGAATGTAATTTTCGGCTGCCCTCCACTCTTTGAGGTTGGCAGATATTGTTGCTGAAGAAGTGGGCTATACTTTTTCGATTCACAGAAAAAGGTAAGTTTTTAATAAATAATAAAATAAAAATATTGTGTGCACGTGTTTTATAGCTTGTGTGAATAAATGCTAAGGATGACAAACATAAGCAGAGTACTTGTCTAATTTGGGCATTAAGCCTTTTATCTCAAAACTGAGCATCAAGAGCAAGAAAAAACAGTCTGATTTTCTAATGGGAAGTAATTTCACTGACAAGCAATTCCAGCTTTGTTTGTATCTCTGTTTGTTTCAACTCCTTGAAATCCTAACATTCAATCAGGATTAAGGGAATTTTATTCGCAAAACTACAAATTCTACTTGAAACAGCCTCAAATGTTTTTCATCCCTATTTAAATGCAGAAAGTATAGCAAAACCTTCCTTACTGTAGAACAAAAGCTTCCCAAAGCCTTTTCATATTAGGTAACCTTGATAGCTAGCCAATATGGGCTTTTCCAAATTATTTTGCAAATATTCATACCATCAATGACAAAAACACCCCAAAGTATTGCTTAGAAGACAAGCTTTTACTGACAGGAAAGAGCCCAGGATCTGGCAAATATTCTTAGGAAAAGAAGATGGGAAAATCATGTTTCCCTCCTGCTTGCGTGGTTCCAAGCCCTGGCACCCTGCTCGCTCTGTGGGTGAGTGTCAGCCAGTGTTGTGCTCCAGCCTGTTAATTACTTCTCTGATTAACAAGCCAGGCACTGAGCTGGAAGAGACAGCGTCAACTCCCAGCACCTGAATTAGAAATGCAAGTGTTTACCCCTCTGAAACTTAGACAGATATGAAAAAATTATTCAGGACTGACTTTGCATAGAAGTTAGGATGTTGTTAGGCTACCAAATGCAAAGGTACGATGGCAAGGACTGACCAGAGCGGTCCAAACCCTCAGCAGTGTTCCTGGCAGCGGCCCTGTGACCCAACTGGTAAGTCGGCCAGCGTTGGATGATACGGGGATTTTTTTAACTCTACCACAAAAAGGGAAAGATTGACTTGATAAAAAAATAATGTTGATCCCGGGAAGGGCCAGTGCACAGAAGTGCCGAGGAGCAGAGGGGGGGGTGAAGGCAGGTCGATGCCGTTGTCGGTGATGCTCCAAGGCCCTGAGAAGTCACCGGGCAGCAGGACGAGGCCTTCCGCCCCGGCAGCAGAGCAGGACTTGCCGTGAGGTGAAGAAGAGGGAGGGGCAGTGCGGAGGGAGGAGAGAGGCCATGCTGGTCTTGCCTGTCGGCAGCGGGAGGCGAGTGTGCGGTGCCGTGGGCGGTTTGTTGTGGGTGCGGGTGGCTGTGGGTGCGAGGGGGCGGGGGGCCGGGCAGGGGCCGCAGGGGGCGCTGTGCGCCGCCCGGCAGGCGCCCTCTCCCGTCACCAATGAGCTGCGCGCTTCTGGTCCCGAGAGTCCCGGGGGGCCGAGCGCCGTTTGCCCGCTCTTTCTTTCGGCTGCGCCGGCAGTTTGGGTTTTTCCTTCGAGTGTCCTTGGCTTCAGCCCGGAGCCCAGTTATTTCCCTCTTTCTCTTTCCTCCCCTTCCCTCGGGAAAGGCCCGGGAGTGACATGTGGCTGCTGGCCACGCTCAGCCCAACGCCAAGGGCAGAGGAAAGGCCGACGTGGCCAAGAAAGGCAGCAGGAAGGAGAGGCAGGGCTGTGGGTAGAGGTGGGAACCAGCAGCAGCTCCCGCCCTGGGCCCGCCTGCAGCCGTGGGGGCAGCTTTATATACAACCGCAGCAGTGTTGTCTCTCTTTTCACTGGGCAGATACAACTCTAACCGAGGGAGCTGCACAGCACACCGGTTTTGATGAAGGGACACGGCAAAAGTCTCTTCAGTAGCCCACTGGACCTTTCTCTTTCCCTAGTGTATTTCACAGGGAGCTCCAAATAACAGCAGACCAGTCTTAGTACATTTTAAGTTTGTCTTTAGCTTAGCCTAAAGACCATAAAGCCAGGAGTCAGCAGCTGGGGCCATAGGAGGCTCTTTCATAGTGTGGCTTTCCTTCTGCATGATTTCCTGTAAAGACTGAAGGCTTAAAGGTCAGTTTATGCTGACTTCAGAAAAAAAGAAACGTAGGTAAAGGGTAGCCCAATTGCCTGTACACCAACACCTATAGGAAATTTATTCTGTCTAGTTTGGTGACCACTGTATAACAGATAGTTGAGGAAGAGAGACAATTAAGTTTAAAGATGTGCAGCGTTAAGAACATCAGTGATGAATAGAAAGTAGTTTGTTTTTTTTTTCCTGGAGATTCTAAAAGTTGAAGTGGAACTATTTTTTCTGAGCTGAAGTGAAGATAGGGAGCTTAAGCTTGACACATGGTACATAGAATATTAGCAACAGATAGGCAAGACTAAATGCAAGACTAGCATGAGATTCACCAATCTGGAAAGGTAATTGTGAAATTCATACAGCATATAGCATGCATCCCACCTCAAAAAGATTCATGGTCTCTTGACTTGGGAAAGTAATTCACACAAAAAATTTAAGGGATATCCAGTATTCCTCCTCCACTTTCTCCCATATGCAATCTAAGGATATACTTAGGATATAGTCTCTTATTTATTGTTTTCTTGATGATACTCTCCAGAGATGGACTCTGGGACTGAACTAGCCTCTAGGACTTGCTGCTTGCTCAGTTGTCCAAAACAACCACAGTCTGTTTATGTGCACTAATTGGAAGGAAGGGTGCAGCTGTTTTCATGTATATATTGTATATGCATCTAACCTATAATAGCTTACTCACAGTTCTATGAGGCAGCACAGAATAGAAGAATGGGAAATATCAGCCATTTAGGCTTCTACAGCTTCAAACCTCCTTTGAAAACTGCCCAAACTGATTAATTAGCAACCATTACACATCACATGGCCCATACATCTTACATTTCCAAAATACTATCATCTTCTCCAAGTGGGAGATAGCTTACGGTGGTTTCCAATATAGTTCCTCTGATTCTAACCCCTTCAAAAACTAAAACCAAACCAACCCCACCCACACCGAAAACTTGGCTCTTTCTCCCATTCCAGGCATTTGTGTTACTGCTTACAAAGGTCAGGTCTTGCATTCATGACTTCCACAGTACTTAAATTTGACGCACACCAGCTGGGGTTGCATCAGTGGGACAGGTGTTGTCTTATTTATTCTTAGCAAAATGTGCTTGATGGCAACTAATCCCAATCAAGGTAAAATCTTGTGCCTGGAGGGTGCTGTTGGATCAGTCATTACTGAAGCACATCTAGAAATCACAATACATCATGTCAGAGGAAGTGCCCTTTCCTGAATGGGTGGAAAAGTTTGTGTTCAGAAATAGTAAGAAAGTTTGCTTTTTAAACTCCCATTTTAGAATTTGCCAGAATTTGGGAATATTTTCTCTTAGAAAAGGTATTGCTTAACTTGTCTTCCTTTTTTTTTAAGATTTTGCTTCAGCAGGCTTCATGGCAAAAAAAGCCAAAATAAAAGAAGTAGTGGAAGCAGTACTGCAAGAAAACAATAAACATGAATAAAACACTACCCCTTCAAAGGAGAACACGTGAGGTTTATCTAACCTGAATACTGAGTCAATCTGGAGCCTAGCAGCTGAAAGAAAATATAGGAAGAAAAAGGGAAAATCCAGCAGGAGAAAATAAGAAATATGTTTTGGGCTCTTAGTCCCTGATGTCAGATGTGTGACATGGATGTGTTTCATTCCAAGCAAAATTTCATATCTGTGAACTTATTAGAGTGACAGGAAGTGCTGTGAACGGCAGAGTAAACTCAATTCCTTTCTGCCATCGTATCCTCACTGCTATACAGCTTGGTGGGATCAATGCTTTGCTGTCCACTGAGGCAGAAAACAAAGGAAAGTTTCCTGGATGCTGAGCAAAGCCAGGGGCCCCCAGCCAGGAAAGCTGCATGAACTAGACAAGTTTGCACCTGCCTGTGCAGTCTCTTTATCCTGCCATGTAGCAACGATACTCTCTGTCTTCCTAAGAGAAGGACATGAAATCAGGAACCAGTCTGTGAACATAAGTCACTGTGGGTATCTTCCATGACAGTTACTGTGGAAGTGAAGGCATGTGTGTGTTCATCTGCTCAATGAAGTTCCTGAATTACAAAACAGGGTCTGGGTCAGTTGGCCCTGGTGTCTTGATCCAAGCGGTGATTGCTGTCACATGAATCCCGGGGCCACTTTCCTGCCTTGGTGGCCTCATGTAAAGGGACCCAGTCCTTGAAATAGTGCCAGGCTGAGGCAGGTCTCAGACACTCTTCTTGCCTTGAACGGGTCACTCATTTTATATAGCATACATAATGCCACAGTTGTGCTGTATTTTGCCATTTTTGTTCATTTTCAGTTATTTTTAACTTTTAACTTAGAAAAAATTACATAGGCGCAGTGTGTGTCTGCATGGTGACATAACACTCTATTCATATAGCATTTTATTTTTTTGTTTCTTTCTACCTTGCCTTAACCCTATTTATGGGCAACCAGCAGCAGATAAATGTCCTGGTAAATAAATCTTCATCTAAGCAAAAGTTGAACTTAGGAACATGATAATATAAAAGCAATTTCTAAATATACTATGCTTGGGATTTATGTTAATTCAGTCTAAATCATATTGATTATAAGTAACAGTTTATCCAGGACATTATTTTGTATTTCTAATTTTACCCTTAATTATTTTGGTTCAGTAGATTTATACCAATAGCTGTTACAGATCTTCCTGCCTTTGTCTACCCTCTTTGTGGTGATCCCAGCCTTCTAGGAAACAGATATGCACTGTAAATAATCTCTTCTTCTGCCATGCTGCATAAAAGCATATTGTGCATTCATACATTGAGGTTTTTTGTTTTGTTTTGTTTTCTTAAGCAAATTAGCACAATTTTTACAGCATTTGATATATGTCTACAGCTTGTGGTATTTTTCTTTCATTTTTAATGGAGGAAGTACATGTTTATGTTTTTGAATGGCTTGGAATGTCTCAATGTGCAGAATCTCTGCTGGCCAGAAATATTCTGCATCCCCAAGGTACCACAGGTAGAACAAAGAATCACAGCCTACTCTTACCTCCACAGGAGCACACATGGGCCAGAGGTTGCTCCAGACACACACAGACCTCTTTTACATGAGGATGGGTTTGTAGAATGGGCTCACAGTCTGCCCTTGGCTCTGGTTGCAGGGTCAAAATAGGCATGTTTGCATAGGTAGTGTCTGTGGTAGGAATGACAAGTTTCAGGTGAACTTTTTTGTTTTGCTTTGTTTAACTATTTTAGGAAAAATAGAGTCTTCAAGCATTTTGTGCTATTTCATTTTGATATCGCATAACACTGAGCACCATTTTTTCAGAAAGACAGGGTGTGTACCAGCATTCAGTTAACTCAGTGCATGATTGAGACAGGAGTACAAACTTTGACAATAGTGACCAAAGAAAATAAATTAAGTAGCAGCAACGTACACAGCAAATGATTAGAGAGACAGAAAACCTTTCCTTCCTCCCTAAGACAAATGGAAATTAAGACTGTGTGGAAAACATGGCAACTAGACAAATTGCTCATTTTCAAGGCACCTACCAAGCTTGGCCCATGGTCCAGTATAACAAACCCCAAAGGCAGCAGACACAAATAGTTTTCCCAGCAGTCCTGACATGCAGTCTATCCATCATCCGTAATGCCTTGTTTCCCAGGGAAGGCTACTGATGAAGAAATCCACCTTTAAGTAAGGAGAAAGGGCAGAATTAATTGCTACTGCTGTAAAACATACCATACAGATTACAGTAGCATGTTCCTGCAACTGCGGGGCTTGAATTGCAGGGTAGTACCTTATCTACATGAATAGGGCCAGACTGTGCATCAACACAATTTCCATACCACTTTCACCAGTCAAGTACTATTCTACATGGGATTTTGGTTGTGGTTTCACTGAAGACAACAGCAAGACTGACTGGTATCAGGAAAGCCAGGATTTGAACAAAAATCAGTCAGGAATGCTGTTTGCAGTCTGTCAGTAAATAATTATTTCAGTAAATAGAATATTTGCTGTATGGAAATGGATCAAAGTTTTTTTTCTTTGAGTCAATAATTAGGAGTTTTTTGAGTTGGTGTTTTTTTGTTGTTTTGGTTTGGTTGTTTTGTTGTTTTTTTTTTTTTTTTTTCCCCTTCTTCCTTCCCCTCCCTGCTGATCAACTGTCCTCTGAACTTAGTGGATATCTTTCAAGAGAGAAGAATGGATTTTGGATCTGGTACTTCATGACAGATGGTATAAAGGACTACCAGAAATGAGCACTCCTTACTTAGAGGTCAGAGAACATCTTCCCATCCCTTTAAATGGCTTAACAGCTCTGTAAGAATAACAAATCTGTTTAAAATAGAAAATCAGAGGGAAATAAAGCTGTGTCAGCCAACATTAACACTCCCATGTGGAATTTGACCTTGGACAGCTCTTCAGATCTCTTGTTCAGCTCATTCATCATTATTCTGAGCTGTCATCATGAACACCCTTGCTCATTAATTATACATTAACCTCATTCATGACTTTTAATCTATAATGGGTCAGGATGTTTAAAAATAATTAAATAAGAATGTGCAATGGTAATAAGGATAATACCTGTACCAGAGTTTAGGACATCTGACTGCAAATCAAGAATGGGTGATGCTGAACAATTAAATGGGAAATAAAACAAAAACAAGAAAAGAGAGGTCTCCAAATCTCCAACCTTGCATTTAGAACAGTATTTAGAACAGTAAAAGATTCCCAAGATATGCAGCTTGTAGGCTTCTGACATTTTTATTTTTATTAAACTTACAAAATGAGCATGAGTTTTCAAAGCAAGGAACTATAACACTGTAAGCAGATTAGTGGATCAGCTGTTAGGAACTAGATTGGATAAAATAAGGATGGGTTCTTGACAATATCCAGACTCTGTTCTGCTGGTTGAACTGCCTGTTCTCCCATTTGGTGGGTGCGTTTGCTTGGCAGAGTGTGCTGACTGCAGATGATATTGTTTCTGGAGCATGCTGTGTTCCCACAGGTTGGTGTATCCATCTCCTGGAGGCTGATCCAGTGGGTCTTCTAATCTATGCCATGGCTCGATTTCCAAGCAACCTGGGATGAGAGCTATCTTCTGAATCTGTCAGTCAGTTCTCTATGCTGAATATTGGATTCAACAGAGAATTTACCTCCGAGTTTCCAGCACTGATAGCGTTTTAATTCTTAGATTATCAAATATTGTTTCTTCCCATAATTAAGTGAGTTTTCACACCAGACAGCACTGGGACACCATGCTTTCCAATATCACAAAGGACTTTTCATATTGTGGCAGTTGTCTGCAGTAAACTGAAAGCGCCAAGGTTTCAAAAACAGGCTTGAAGCAGAAATAAAATTTTATACCCAGGGAAGAATTACTGCATGCCACATAATATTTCAGGCTAAAATAATGTTTCGTCAAAGATTTAGGGAACAAGGATTAGTTTTTTAAACCTAGCAAAGTCAATGAATCTTATATCCCATACACTGTTATACATTATGTTTTGAGATACATTTCACTATGCTAACTCAAGGCTGTTCTAGTGAGGTTGCTTCAAAGAAAAAACCCTCAACTGAGAGAACATTTCACTGACCTAGTTTAAAAGGACTTGTGAAACCCACCAGCACAAAGACGTCCAGGAAAGTGGTTAAAGAATTTTACACTGCTTGTGAAGAACTTAATGAATTTTAGAATGGTAAATTATTGAATTCAATAATGATAAATTATGGAACCTCAAATATATACAGAAGGATTTACCTTAAAGAGAAAAACTGGAAGAATTTGTCTCAGTTGTAAGTGGATGCCATTTGAAGTATCCACACTATGCTTTATTGTTCCCAGAGAAGCTAAAAAAACCTTCATAAATAATTTTTGACTGCATCCAGGATTTTCAGAGGACTCTAAGAAAGTTAGGGCTAGTATCTGCTGAACTTCAATAGAGGCTGGGTACCTAGCTACCTTGGAGCGCTTGGAAAATCCCTGTCTCTTTGAACAGCTGCATTCTGCTCTGCTCTAGCAAAATACATGTATTTCATATTTCTGAAATACTCTGTAGGATTTTAACTTTAAAAATGTCCAGATGCAAAGGTAGGTGCTTAATCTGATTGCCTACTGAGTTTAATAGGACTCTGCCTGTGGCATTAAATAACAGTACCTTTGTGTAACACACTGGTTAGATCCCGGTTGTGTAGTATCCACAGAGGTGGGGGGTGTTGAAACCCACCTACACCACCCTGCTCTTCTCCTTCCACTGCAGCAGCTTATACATTAAACTCCAGACATGTCTGGGACAGGTTAGCCAAGGTAGTTATCATCGTATATTTACACTTATAAAGTACCTTTTATCTGATGATCTCAAAGCACTTCACATCTATTAATTAAACTCCTAAGTGCTTGGTAATAGATGCAGATGAGTCTTCTGCTGTTCCTCAGGTGAAATAACAGTTTCATTCAAACATGAGCAGCAGTAGGCTTTAAACCTTGAGAATCTGTTTTTACGAGCAATCGCAGATCTGTATGTAGTAAAAAGCATGATTACGTGGGATGGATTCAGTTTGTGCTGAAATGAGAAAGGAGATTACTTTTTAATTCAAAATACCTTTACTCTAATGTATTTCTTTCTTAAACTGAAGTGAGCATATTGGGCTATTTATTCCCAAATGGAATTCCAGCAATTGGGGTTACTGAGGATTTAGTCCCTGAAATGTATTGTTTTTCTTAAATCTGTTTCAGAAAATCCTGTTCCACATGTTGTCAGAATCATAATTAAAGAACTTTTCTGTATATGCAATGCTTTCAAGTTGACTCATCTAACCATGCATAGGGATAATATAAAATCAATCCAGTATCAGTAAAGCAACAGAAGTAATTTTTTTTTTTTTTTTTAAAGGTATGTTAGTTCACACCTTAGAAACCAGCTCTAATTTCCATTATCAGGGAATATTGTATTTTACTCAGAATTCTGAGATGAGGTGTGGGAATAGAAACTTTTAAAGGCAGAATTTCTCCTCTGTGGGAGGCATCAGTGTTTTCAAAAATAAAGAAGGTGCATCTGTAAAGAGGAGGAGTATTTTCAAACTTTCTGTCTGCATGAAAAATAACAGAAATCCTATCTTAAAGAGCCATAATTTAAAACATAATTAAAGGGATAACATGTTCCAAGCCCCAAAATGTTATCCCTTCTCTGTGACTCAGTATCCCCTTCTCTAAAATGCACATCATGACAGTAGCCTGTTTGGTGAAACACTTCTGCACCGCTTGGTAAAAAAACATCATCCAGAAGCTTACTTACTGTTACTGAAAGTGAACGTGAGTAATTGTTTCATATAAAAAGACAGACTTCCATAGAATCACTACATCCTTTCAGTTTGAATCCTGCAACACCAAAAAGATATTCTCTTCCCATCCCAAGATGACACTTAGACCAGCTGTGACCTGTTACGCATGAACAGTATAGCAGTGATAGTCATTTTGGCTGGTCTACATGTATTTCTTCTGTTTGAATGGATAGCATTTTTCTTAATTATTTCTGACTTTTCATCCAACATGCTATAAGCTTCTTATGAAGAAAAGAAAATAAATAATTCAACTTCCACTTATTCCAGGAGGAGACTGGCTGTTCTAATCTATCCTTAGAGAATAAACAAGCTAGCTGTTCACATACAGCTTATTAGAGTATGACAAATAAACATGTGCACGACATTGCAATGACAATAAGGATGGGGAATACCAGAACTGTATTTTGGGCTGGAATCTGAGGCTGGGACCATTTCCAGTTCCCTCCCAGGGGCTTGAAAGTTTGGCTATGCTTTTGCCTGTAGCTTCAAGCCAGAGACTGGTAACAAATGTCAGTGCAATAAGGAGTGAGGAAGGAAGGATGGAGCCAGAGTGTGTCAGAGTGTGGATCAATTCCCCATCGCAAGAGCACTCCGGGCTGCTTTGTGCAGTGCTTTTGGAGAAAGCTCTCAAATGAGTTAAAAGTCTGATCGAGAAATATGGTTCCTTGGCCACCCAGGAGCGAGACTGTCTGTTTAGGGTTTAGGGTAGTCTGTTGGAAATATTAATGTGTCAGGGCAGCGTGCTGGAAAAGCTTCTGCACCTGCTTTAGAGGAACCTGTCAAAATACATATTACTTGCTGCCTCCAGGAATGTTTCTGTTTTACTTAGAACAAGTATGGGATAAAACATTTGAAACAGTTTTAGACAAAAATCTTAAGTTTTTCCCTTTTCCAGGGATGGGGTCTGTGAATCCCTCATGCTTTCTGTCTGGCTTAATGAATCATGAATTTCAGCTCTTGCTGAAGGATGGTCAGGGCCTCACCCTGGAGGAGCCCACAGGTTGATGGATCAAGTGAAACACAAGAAAATAACTTGCACCTCTTGAATCCTAGGCAAGAGGTCTTACATCTAGGCCCTGGCACACTGACTTCAGTGGAGCAACTGAGGACATTAATTTCCCCAACAAAGTCTCCCCGAAGCTTCACTGCATCAGCATCTAGCCACCGCCTTGGGAGCCCTGCAAAGCTGCAGAGCATCACCCTTGCGAGGAGGTTGGGTTTGACACTGAAGGCTGCAGCTCGCTTCCAACACCACCAGAGCAGCAGGGGCTGTTGTCCTCGCTTGAAAATGTTTCAATAAAGCATAAAAACTTTGGATTATTTCCTCTGAAACAGTAAAATATGCAATGGGATTGGAGTTGACTTCATCCACAGAAGATATATGACAATCTTGCTTGATGAGAGCAAGCTACATGTGTCACCAGAGAGAAAGATAGAGTGTCTGAAGAAGAGGAAACCATCTGTCTTAGCACCCTGACCTTCCTGATAGCCAGCTAGTAGTATGGGCAGAGCTCCACCGATCACTTCAAAGTTTATTGCTCTGTTAGTCCTCTTTGATTGACAAATCACCAAATGGATAATAAATTACTGCCCTCCACTCGGAATGGGGGCTGCCTGCATGTTGCTAACGCTGATTTTTCAGAAACTACTATCATTCACTCTCTGCTTTTGCAATTTAAAGGGATACAAGTTCAGAGATGAGAAATACAGAGGACTGGGATTTCAAGGGTACATGTAGGGAGTTAACAGCATGGCAGCCTCTGAATTTCAGTGTGACACAGGCTCCCACATTCCTTGGGTCTTTTTAAAAATTTTGCAGCTTTATTTTTGTGCCTGATGCAAAATTGGTTGTTTCTCCCCAGGGCATCTGGGGATGGGAGAGCAAAGCCCCTTTTCCTTGGCCCCTCCGCATCTTGGGGGGGAACTCAGCAGGATGTTTGCCTTGGGTCCCTTCGTGAACCAGAGGAGAAAATATGCTCTGCAGTGAGATGAATCTGAAGAAACTCCACCCGAAACCAGTGGTGTCTCTGCCAGGACAGGGCCTGACTCAGCTTTTACTTAATTCCAGTCACAGTGACTTGCTTTGGCATGCAAGAAAGCACAGAGCAGAGACTGAATAAAGACTTCAGGGTTTTGCCCATAAAAAGAAAATGAAGTGGAAATGCCTCTCTTGGGGTTGGAGAGGCCAGGATCTGTTATGGCTGCTCTGGGTCACTGAGAGCGCTGCGAGTCAGCGACGCTTTCCTCAAGAGCCACTGCCAGCCCCTTCACTTCCATTAGTTCTGCCATGTGTCAGGACACAATTACAAAAATGTCCCTCTCACACACCTTCAGGACTGGTGGGCTCATCGCCAGCACTGGGGATGAGGCGCTCGCTGGTCCCACTGTTAACCACGGTGTAAATACCAGAACGTGTAGCTAAAAAAAGCAACAGGAAAGCTCAATTCTCACACGGGCTAGATTTTCCAAAGAGCTCTGTGCAGATGGAGCAAGACATGTTTATATGTATTAGCAAACTGTGATCCATAATCTTAGGGCACTGTTTTCCTGGAAGACTGGGGGGATGGAAAGGCTCTGAGATTAAGCAGTGTAATTTTGCATGTAATTTTTCACAGCTTTCCTGAAAGCAAAGGACCTCCCTTCTGTTCCACGGATCTCCCCTAGGATCTGTGGTTGGGGTACTTTTGCTGAATGTTCATACATGCATGAGATAGTTTTAGATGAGATTGTGAAGAAGGGAGCACTTGCATAAATCTAAAGAATTTGAGGGTCAAAAGAAAATACAGTCCTTTCCAACCAACACACTCAGCTGGATCCACACTGGTGCTGGTGGAGCTACACCATTATCCCTGGGCACATGCAGCTTCTCTAAATCTCCCTATCCCTGCATTTTCTAGGGTTCTTGCATGGTGCACCAACTGTTTTGAGGCTTTAATTTTAAACTAGCAAATGAAAAGTACCAACCACAGAAGCACCATCAGCACTTCACGTAGCTTACACAGGTTGGGTCTGTCTTTTCTGGCAGGTACTTGTCTTTAGTCCCAGGGTCATCCCTTCTCCCTAAACACTGAGTTTTCTCTCTCACTCCCCCCCAGCTCCAGCCCCTGGTCTCTGATACCAGCTGCCTTCACCATTTTCACACATTTTCAGACACAGACGCAGACGTTCTCTGGGCAGTGAGCTTGGGATGGAGTTGCTGACCTCTCATCTCTCTGCCTCATAGCATCCCAGTTGCTCCATATAGCCACCACTAGATGTCTTAAATTTTTCACTCACGAAACAGTATATTTTTGGGACAGACAATATCTTTCATTGCTTTTGTGAACACTTGCAACTCTGAAATCTATCCCAGTGGGGTTTGGTACATGTCTGCATCTCCAGCCCCTCAGACACTGCACACACTGAGGGCTTTCATTATACGCACTCCTTTTCCCTCTTGACTGAGGGAACAGTGAGACCTTCAGAATGTGTTTATTTATGAAGTCTGTCTTACTTGTTCCTATAACATTTATTTTTCTCTCTCTTTGGAAAGCACAGAAGTTCAGCACAGGCCCTTAGAAACACAGCTGCTGTTTTTTTTGCAGCTGGGTGCTACTATGTGGAGAGCATCTGAAAAAGAAGGCTTGAACATAGAAAATGAGTTGCAAGTGTACATTACTGTGGAGAACAATACATGGGAAACTTAAGATGTAGATTTGAATCCAAGATTTTTAATATGAATATTTCATCCTGCAGCCTTTACAGTGGAATGGAGGTTTGGAAAAGTCCACCTATGTACACATCCTTGGAGGACAAGACAGTATTTACCTTTGTTTCTTTCTCAAATGATGGTAAGTCTGGTGGGTTACACAACATAGCCTGTCTTTATATCCTCAGTTTAGGAATGTGCTATGGCTTTTCAAGAGAGCATTTATGTACACCAGTGAACTCTTAAGTGTAAGCTGAATGTTTAGCACATATTTCAGTGCTATCTTCACAGCATGGTCTATAGGCAATGTGTTCCCTTTACCCACGCTTCTTACATTTCTGCATCCTTATATTAAAGCTTATGTCTTAAAAAGAAGGGAACTATGTTGCTTCATTTACCAGTATCAGATACTTTTACTGAGAGTAATCTCTTACCCAGAGTTTGCTTATATAAGAATTAAACACAGTATTCCATTAAAATTATTAAAAATATTTTTCTGTAGCTCTGCTCTCTCCACTTCTTCTCTAATGTTCAGAATCACATAAAATAGTAATGAGCATACATAGCCTTCTGCTGTTTTCATAGACAAGGCAGTAAAAGAGACAGTTGCTGTTCCCTTGAGTGCTAGCCCACGAATCAGAAAGTCTAATCAGCCACAGTGTCTGACACACTAGATAGCCCCTGTATTTCATTACTGCTATATTAAAATCTTCCCTATTTGAATTCTGTATCCTCTATTAAAAGGAGAGAGAGAGAGGTAGAAGAGATAATCAAAAGAGGGCGAGAAGAAAGGACTTAAAGAAAAGTAACTTTCTTTCAACTCCCCCAAGACTGATGCTTTGGAATTCTGTTTCCAGTGCAAGAGGTGGTCTGAAAATACCTGGAGCAAGTACCTGGTATGTTGGAGCCATGAAACACCCCTGGGGCTGGCTGGTAAGAGTTCAGCTTTAGGGCCTGGGTAAGACCCATCACTGGCTTGTGGTTCTGCCTGGCAGCAAATGCTCAGTGAAAAGTAAAAGAACAATGGTGTTTTTTACTGCTTGTCCAGGTCACTTGCCTGCTCTGTCTGTGCCTGGAATTGAATATTCAGGGTTCCCCTGGTTACCTTGGAGGATTGCAGGGGGGCAGATATTCTGGAGCTGCACTGTGGGTCAATGCAAAAGCAGTGTTCCTGGGAGAATCTGCTGCTGGGTGTTGCCAGACTCTGACTGTCCCCAGTGTGGAAGATGCAGCATCGCTGCAGCCTTGCCAGCAGTGTGGCTGGTGTGCAGGTTTCATAAAAGCAACATCTTCCGACACTCTCAGAAATGGTAGGCGCCTCTCTTTGTGCATCAGTTCACACTGATCTGTAAATTAGGCTCTGACAAAACAAATTAGATTTAATTTTGCATAGCTGTCCAACAGCATTACTACATGTGTTACTACATAATTCTTTGAATCGATAATTTGACTTTGCATGCTTGCATCTTCTGAAATTGAGAAAGATCAGTTCAATACCTGTAGGCAGTTGCTAAGAGTGGCACAGATATATAATATCGAACAATAGATGTCACTGTTATGCCAATAAAAATGGGTTATATTTACAGTTGTTGGTAGTTTCAGCCTCCATTGCACAAAGCTGCTAAGTCAAAAATGTAAAGCCAAGGCACTCACTGACATATGATACTTATAAAAACATGAATCCTGCACTTCCTTGTGTTTTGTCATCTATCAAATTACACACAAAAATTCTAAAATATTTTAAAAGCCAGTTTAAACAAAATAAAAAAGATATTTTCCTATAGCGCTATGCAAATTAGTTATGCAAAAATAGCACCACTACCCAAAAGTTACCATGAGTAGGAGAAAAAGGAAAAGGGATGTGGGAAGCTTAACTGAGGAAATATCAGACATGGAAATATTTCTGCTTAGACTTCTTTCTTTCAAAGGGGAGGGTGGTGCATTTACTCTACTCTCCTTGGAACGATTACATCAAACTTGTCAAAAGGGAAGGATCAGGTTATAAGCAGTAGTTTGTTAAGAGGCAAGAAATGAGGGAGAGAGATCACAGACAACATCCCACAGCAGCAGTCTGCAGAAGATGGGAATAAGTATCAAGTGAAGACTGAGCCCTAATGTCCTATTTCAAGAGGTTCTTAACGCTGCTTGAAATTGAGATAAAATTATGAAAATTAGACTGAACAATATAAGAAAGTCCAGACCAACATGGTAGCCTTTTGCTCAGCTGTAAGCAAGACCTCTGCAGTCAGCTGTCAGGTGATGAGCAAAACCAGTGAAGTCTAACAAATGAGAATGTGTGTAAACATCATTTTCAGGATGAGACATCAAGGAAACTAGGCAGGTTACTCCACAGCAGCTGTTCACCAGCTACTGTTCTGTTCTTCAATATCAAGAACACAGTTAAGTGAGAGAAAATGTCTGTGGTCAGTAGTCGTAGAAGCCTATCTATAGCCATAACACAAGAAATAAAATGCTTCTTTGTGACCAACTGATTTAGTCAGAAAAAGTAGACAAGTGTTGTGGTACGTGGTGCTGTCATCAGCCTGTCCTCAGTCAGTCCTGAGAAGGAGGAGGAGCTTCCTGATTTTTTGCTTCTTACCATGAGTTTGGAAGACATAAATTAATTCAAATAAAACCTAAGTCCATAAAAATAAGAAAAGCCACATGGTAGATTTTCATCAAACCTCTTTCATCAAGAACGTGAAGGAGACCAGTTATAATTTCTTGATAGACACCACCTGAACTGCACACACGGATAGGTGTTCTTTCAAACAAACCTGCTAATGGTGGTTACATAGATGTTAAACCTTTACCACGCAGATTCGATCACATCTACTCTGTAAAAAAAGCAATATTACAGTGAGAAGGTCAGCTCCCTTCATCCAGTCCAATGCCTGAGGGAATTGCCGGGAATTTTCTTTCTAGTTTGCAGGCAAGTCTCTGCTTGCTGTTTGGACAACATTGTGATGCAGATCTAAACATTTCTGTGCTTATTTACCGAAGTTCTGCAAGTTTTGCATGTAAACAGGATCTTTACATCTCAGCTTTCCTCTTCTCTGGTGTACTTTTTCCTCTTCACTTGAAATCTTCTCCCCACATGTCACATCTCAGTCTCTTGCTGAGGAAATGATTAGGAGGTCACAAGAAGAAGAATGACTCAATATACAAGTAGAAACAAGAAAAAACTTCAAGGAACAATCTGAGGAATAACAACATCATTTCCATCACATATTCCTTGTAGAATTAAAGAAGCAAGAGAGGTAGAATACCAGGTGAATTGTTTCAAAACATAATGTCTTCCAAGATACCTTATGTGATATTACCTGCTTCTGTAGAAAAAAAAAAAAAAAGGAAAATGGTACAAATACCTCATAAATGATAGTTGAGGTACATATTTCAAAGATTCACGGGATGCTGGTACAAAGTAGGAAATGGTATGGCTTGCAACATAACGTTGGCTGATAGCACAGAGGGATTTCAGCCACAGGCTTTCACAGCTTGGGAAATGTAAGTATAAAAATTCTGTATTTTACATGTACTTTTATAGCACCAAGATAAACCATGCTTCTGGACACAATGACATCGAAAATGCAAAATCTTAGCATCTGTGAAAGTACAAATATTGATGTGCATCACTAAACATATGTTGCTGACTAAAGCTATTATTAGCAACAACAGTCATTCTCTACTCTGGAAAATCCCAGTTGCCTTGGGCTTTGTCTGAGCAGAAAACCAGAGAAAAATCTGAATAAAACCTTGTGAGTTAGCCTCATGATAACAGGCTGAGCTGTAATACTCAGATAATAATACAGCCAAAAATACAGGGCTAATTTCAGCCATGCTTACTTGATGCTAAATTGAGCAAATTGCATACCGCCTGCTGCAGAGGCAGCACCAGAAGGTGTCTTGTTCTCCCAGATTGTCTTTGCAGAGTACAGATTATTTTGATCCATTCACTGCAGATCCCATTTTGACTGACACCTCAGAACTGAACTGGAAACTCCAGATGCTGCAGTTTGGGAAGCTGGGGGCTTCTGTTGGGGTTGAACCTCACTCCTTTCCTATCTCACCATGCACACAGCTACCAGGATCTTGTGCCTGCCTCCTCTCACCTAGCTCTCCCCTTCCACCCTCCCACAGCATCCTGAGGCCACCTCCTCTCCCAGCTGCCTCCTGCCCCAGGTGAGCTCTCCTAAAACCACATCAGGCTGGGGGTTTGCTCAGCCCTCAATATCGTTCCCTTGGACTTCCACAGAAACAGAGCTAAATAATGATGTCTTCAAATAGTCAACGAACCACCTGGTTGACAGAGGTATTGAGGAAAGGGGTTAGCTCTGCATAGGCTTGATCACAAGTGCCTGAGCCAGGAAGGTTTAAACAGAGTTGTACCGCCAAAGTCAAGCTTTTAAACATCCTATTTCTGGTTCCAAAATTCATGAGATTAACTGTCTGTAAATATTTTTTTTCAGCATGGTCTTCCAGTTTAGAAACATTTAAATTGCATCTTTCCAAGTTTTTTTCTGCTACCAATAAATCTCAAAGATTAAGCCCCCAAAAAGTATGATTCTGACCAACTAAATGAAGGTACAAGAGGAATGAAAAAAACCTATATTTTGTGAGACATGAGAGCTGGCAATGCTGGCAGAAATTTTGAAAGATTGTAAGATACATGCAACAATATTGCTGCTGACTGCCTGGTATGGAGAGTCACAGATAGAAAGGCAGTTTGAATGGGAGGAGTAGACGGGAAGGCAAGTGGATGCAAGAGCAGAGGGCAAAGCAATTGAAAGTTTCAAAAAACTAGTGCATGAATCAATTTTATTTTTCAGCTGATGCACATGTTATGGGTTGAACTGTCCTGACTGTTCAAGGGAACATATGGGCATTCAGTTCAGTTGCTTTAGACTGGGGAAATTCAAACCTTTGAGGACTGCACAGGGAGAACATGCAAGAGTTGGAACAAGTGATGAGGAAACCTAACAAGTTCAGCAGAGACTGAATCAAGCTATGGAGGCACTGCAGCACTGCTCTGACAAAATTAACTGGAAAACAGTAGAGAATTGTGGAAAATAATATATTTTACAGCCAAAGCTGTTCCAAGCTCAGAACTAGGAAGGTATCAGCTGGAAAATTGTCCGATGTATATATGTCTGTCTGTCTATCTATCTATAGTTGCAATGGGAACTACTATCACTTGTTGACAGAGGAGGTTCTGAGTGTATATGTTCAGTCCTTATGAAACACTGACATCAAACAGAGGCATATGAAATGTTGGGGGGGAGCCGGTTACACTTAAAGCTCCTAAGTATGTCTCACTAAGAATGAAATCTCCCCTAGAAATGACACAAGTAGGAAGAGGGCAGGTTTAAATACTTTCAGCATAACACAACAGCAGTATTTATGGTTAATTATCAGGTGTTAAATGATTAGATTAACCAGGTTCTATTTATACAATTGTTGCTTTTCTTATTCATTCAGCTACAATCAGTTATAAATAAAAATGCATCCCATAAAAGAGTTTCAGTTGTTTAACATGCTAAGTGAATGGCCGACCTCACTAAAATTAATTAGGGATCTTTATTTAATTGAACATTCATGGTCACCAGAGCAATGCAAACCTAAAACCCAGCACACTTATCTGATTCTGGTTTCATTACAAAGGCATGCCTTGGCCAGTAAAAATTAGAATGAATTTTCATTGAATCTGTGAACATTTATGGGTTGGGCTCTGTGCACACATGTAAACATGTTGAAACTACATTTCCAAACCCAAAATGTAAAGGGGTATTCTGTGACTACAAACTCATGGAAACCAGGCAGAAGTCATGCTTAAAGTCCAGGTAGTAGAAAGAAGGGGTTCTGCACTCTTCACATACACAGGATTTATTTTTAGAAATCAAAGGAAAATATGTAAATGAAGATCATCAAAGAAGGAAAAGAGGTTAATCAACGCTTCACTTAATGACCAAAATGGCAAAAAAGGTTAATTTCTTTTACATCTGCTTTAGAAAGCAGTAGGGTGTGCTCATGAGTCACCTGCTGAGCTTAGTTGCAAACAGCCTCCTGAATGGGTGAGTATAAACATAGAGAGAATAAAATTCATTTTCCTACTCACTGCAAACCATCCCGCCCTAGTATGACTTTGTTCCAGCTCATTAAAACTGTGTTTCTAGAACTGTGCCCAACTCAATTAATTCATAGCCCTTTTTGCCAAAACAGTTCATGCTCATGATTTATAGCTAACACACGGCCACAGCGTGTGAACAGCAGGAACTTGGACCTGGAGTAAGTACCGCAGGCAGCCAAAAGAGTGACTCTATCATATGCCTTGTGTGGAAAACACTTCCTACACCCAGCTAAAAGGGAGCATGCTAGATAGTCCCAGGCAAGGGACCATAGAGCCAGTGTGCTTTCACATCCTGTACCCCATGGTAGGGTACCTGGGCTTTACAACCTGCTGCCCGACTATGAGCAGCACCTCAAACACAAGAATCCAAGAGAAATGTGAAGGAGGCAACCTCAAAGAAGTTTCTTTTCAGAATGGAAAAACCCCTTTCATGGTAAACCCTGCAGGAAACAACACACTTATCTTAATCTGTCAAGTAGTACCTATGTCTCATTGCGTTTCTGAACACTACGAGCTGCTGAAACTAGGAATACCAAAACAAGTAGGATGCCAATAAATAAATGCTTGTAAAGTGCACTGAAGCTGAAAAGCACAGCATATGATTACTAGGAGATGACCAGCATATAAACAATGTTTGGTGTCTCACAATTTCATCAGTGAAAACAAATTTCTGTCTTGATTGAAAGGCTGCTGAAGTTCTTCCATTGGTTTCATCAGACTTAGATCAGACGTTTAAAATGTTCCCTAGCATAAATTGATGGGTGGGACCAACAGCCAGAGAGAGCTCAGATGGCATGAGGGAATGGAGGGAGATTATAATCAATTAATTAGGTACGATTTATACAGTTTAATTTCTTCCACTTATTTGTTATCCTTTCAATATTTTATACTAATTAATTTCCAAATTGAATAATAATCATAGGTATGTGCCTGGTGCTTTAACCTCTCTACCAAGAGTAGTTCTTACAGGGTTTCCCATCAAGGATGATGCGCCAGTCTGGGGCTGTGGCTATCATACTGATACACACTATTAGATGGTGCTTTGTTGATTGCAGCTTTTCTGACCCTTTGATCTGGCAAATCTCCTCTCATCAGGCCTCTGATACAGGGCACTGACTCCCCTGCTTCCCTCTGCAAACCTCACAGGCGTATCTTCTCCCCACCTGTCAGGCAATTGTCATGATCTTTAGCCTGATTTTTATGAAGGCAAGTTCTAGCATCTTTTTCTTTTAGTGTCGCATGAGAACATAGTTAAGAAAGAAAGATAGAGAGGAAGAGAAGAAAAAAAGTAAGCTGATGCTGTAAAAAAGCCACTGCTTATGCCATGACAAAATAACCCTAATTTCCCAAATGTATCATGCTCAGAAATGACAGTGCTTTGCACTCTTAATGCCTTTTTAAATCAACTGAAATGCTTCCTACCATGGGAACACAACTTTCATTTTGGTGGTTTGACACAATCCTGGAGCAGACCCCGTCTAGGGAGGTATATATATAGGTGTGTGTGCATGTGTATATATATATTTTATAGGCATGAGGAAGAAACCTGCCCAGATGAGGTAAGATACATTTTCTATACATTCTTGCCTTTTCCTACAGGTTAGATCCTCACAACTGCGCATTACTTTCTGCAGTGAAAAATACCTGGAAACAACACTGTACTATTTTCCTACATGTCTAACCCACTATTTTCAAGAAAAAAAACCCAACCAGAATATCCTTGCAGACACTATTTAAGATTTTTTAAGTATTTGAGTTGTTGGGTAGTTGACACCATGGCATCATAACAGCTCTCATTTTGCAGCAGTTTCAGGGTCCATGGGTCTCCAGCACAGTTTACAGCATACAAGATCTCTTTGCACAGCTCTGGTTGTTGTCTTGTTCTTCTTTGTAAAGAGATGACTGGAATAATCTGACCTTTTCTTGGATCTTGGTGAGGATGCCAATTTTCTGACCCAGGACTGATTCAAACTGTGCAGCATAAAAATCTACACTGTAGTCTATTTCCCCAGCCGCTTCTAAGAGTACTTTCAAACATTGCAGAGATTCCTGTTGCTCCTCCATAAGTGTTTTCTCATCCACCTCTTTTATCTTCTTTTCTGTTTTCCCCCCAGCTATGAAAGCACATAACTGCAGGGGGGAGAGGTGGAGTGTGGGGGGAGACTTGTTTGTCTGCCTGAATCCAGAGATGGCATGGCTCCAGGAGGAGTGAGTGTTGGCAGAGGTCTCACCTGACATACAACACTCACAACCCATTTCAGTTAGCTTGGTGACATCTTCCACAGCCCCACCACTTGATCTGCTGTTTACCATCTTCCAGCACTCTCAGCCTCTTCTTCCAGTTCAGAAGGTCAAACACTTTGCTCTCATGCATCTCAAAGAACGTCTCATAGACTTGAAGCTCCAGTTTCTGGCAGTTGGGGTCCTGCAGCCTGCAAAAGATATCCTTGGAGACCAGGACATAGATGCCTTTACAGGGCTTGGAGTTCTTGATAGAGAAATTTTTCCTCATGGTGTGTGTCTTGCTGCTGCCTGTCTGGCCATAGTCAAAGCAGGTAGCCATGCTCCCCTGTAAGATGATCTTCACCAGGGGCTGGGCAGTATGCCTGTATACCAGCTCATTGGTGGCACTATCACCGAAGACATGGTCAAAGCAGAAGAGCTGGTTGTTCAGGTACCATGTGAGGTCCAGCTTCTGTTTAGCTTCAAGCACCATCACCATGTCCTGGTAGGGCACTGTCACTACGTTGAAGTCGTCAAGCTCAGCCTTCTGTTGGTTCAGTGGCTGTTCACTTCAGTGAACACGCATGCAGATGTGATGGACCTGACATGGTGTGGTGGCCTGCAGGTCCTCCCAGTCCAGGTGGCTGCAGAACTTCATGATCATGACCATGACATCAGTCTGAGAGTGAAGCAGTGACCTGCTGGGCCTGCTGCTCCTACAGGTCCAGCCACTGGCATTCCCACTCTTCTCGCAGCCTTTGTATCTGCTGCACACATGGTGATGTCCACTTGGGTCTGCAGCCCCTGGAGCCAGGCCAGGCAGCCACAGGGACCCTGCTGTCCCCAGATGGCTTCTTCACTTCTTCACTTTGATAGGCTGTGACAGCCATTCGCTCACCAGGCTCTGGTCCCCTTTTCCTGACAGTAGGGCCTCGATGCAGGTGGATGCACCCATTGCTACACTTGATCTCCACACAGGTGCCCAACTGGATGTGCCCAAACTCCCCAGCCATGCTGTCCCTATACTCTGGCCACATCTAGGGGTGGAGGTGCCCCCTGGGCTGGGGCAGGCAGGGTGGGAGCTTGCCCCTGGCCATGGGGGTCCCATGGGGCTCACCGCTGCCTGTGCCTGCCACTGTGTCACAAAGGCCTGGGGGGCTGTGGAAGGGGTTCAGCCTCAAGGTTAAAAATATATATGCTTTTAATGAGCTGCTGTGGGTGGAAGGAACATATAAAGCTGCCATCACCTGAAAAGGCCTACTTGAGTCTCCAGGCTGGCATGCAGCTGCTGTGACGCATCGTGTCTAATTAGATCAGTCACATTGTGTTAAGCTAATGCCGGTGATACAAGAATTTATAGCGGTGACACAAGTGCAGAAACTCAAGAGAGCCTTTTTGTTCTGCAGTGACCACACAAAAATGCAGAAAACAACACATTGTTTTCAATTACCTTGAACATAAATTTTGAATTCTTTTAAATGGCTTTACATGCCTTGAAATCCCACTTGAGAAAAAATGAGCTTAATAGAAAAAGAATGAAAAAGAGAGTTGCAGCGCAAGTGCAGTGGGCACGTCTGCATCCACAAGGAAGAATTTCATATAATTTTGATAACTGGAACAGCTGATGATATTTTTTTAATCCATTTCTGTAGTACTCTTCAGTCATCTGGATTCCTGAATAGAGAATTTAAAAGTTCTGGCTACATGAAAATCTTTTTAACATCTTGGATTACATAACATTTTTGGTTCATTTTGGCAGGTAGATTCAGACCTCCAGTGATGAGGACTGTTATTTACAAAAATATTCAAATGCTATAATAGCCCTAAGAAGAATGCTTGAAGAAATAGTGGTAAACTTACATAAGCTTGAAGCAAATAAAACTAGTTCAGAAGGTTTATTTCAGAAGATAATTAAATATTTCCATTTGTTCTTGCCTTTTGACTAGTAACTTAAAATGGTGAATTCAGGCAGTCTGAGATCACCAAAACTTAACAATAAGGAGAATCTTGGATGTCCTTATTTACCAATCTTTCTGTGAAGCTAAAACACCAATTAAGGTGTGTTAAAATTTCTTGAAGAAGAGCAATTAATATTTGCATTTTTTGTCTGCACCAAGACTACTGTTGCTTTCAGCTACTTGTGCTTGACTAAATCCTCATGCCTTTGAACATACTTTAAATGTAATTAAAAACATTTTTATGTGGGGAAATTATGTCACTGTTATAGAGAGATCTAGTTCTTGGGTCTCTATCTGAAAATGCCAGCCTGATGAAGGATGCAGAGTAGGAAAACAGCAGCAACTTGTTGGATAGATTTTGAAGATAAAAGCCTGCCATCTACACTGTTAGATAAGCTTGAAGAAATACAGAGCACCAGGGATATAGGGTAGAGCAAAGCTGTGATTTTAAAGGCTTGTTCAGCTTTCCATGACAACGTTGTCTCTCTTAGTATGAGTCCTTGCTCAAATTCTTTTGTCAGATCCAGAGGTCAGAACACCCCAGAGTAGCATGCTGCAGCAGATCCCATGAATGGGCCAGAGGGATATAACGAAATCAATCTTTGTGGCAAACTGCCTTTTCTGTTTAATGTTTGGAGACCTTTTTAGAATCTCAGACGGCCATTAGAATTCAGTCAAGATTTTGCATGAGGAATTTGACATTCACTCTTGGATAGCTTAAAAACTTTTATTCATCTGATGTTCCTAGAGGATACATATGCTGTAACATGTGCTTGTGTAAGTCTGCAATCATACCCACCAAGCTGTGTGAGCAGTTGCTCATCTTGGTTTTAATTAGCAATATCGTTGTTAAGTGAAGATGACTCAATTTCGTAAAAGTATTGAAATAGCCCCAGATAACCGTAACAGAAATGTAATTTGGGGAGTGTTACTAGGCTTATTACAGCAATGCTCAGAGAAAGATGGCTTTTTGAAGGAGCCCAAATGATTGAGTGTTGCCACTGAATTTCAGTTAGATTGAGATTAATTTTCCAATGCTCTTAGAATACAAATTTTCAGCCCAAATAAATACGGTGGACTTCCAAATACTGTCAGTTGTATGTTCCCTGTATAGAAAAGGTAATATAACCTCAGTGTGGGGCCAGGATAATTTTCGATCTATGATAATATACTTAGTAAATAAAACAACCACATTTCAAACCCTCTGACCCAAAAAGGAGCCAAAGATGCCAGTATTTCTCATGGTTGGACCATATGCTAAATAAACAAAAAGATAAAACTGGTACATGTTGGTTTATTTACAAAACATGCAAATTGCCAACAGTGTAACTTGCCAAAAAAATAAACTCGGAAATTATGCTATTGATCAGGCACAATTTTTTGACCTTTTTTACAGAAGCATTCTGAAGAACATAAATATCCAAATATGTGTTTTAAATATGAATCTCCCATGAGACAAAACATCAAATCAGCTTTTTTTTTATAGCATTTGTTGCAAATTGACACCTAGCAGCTGTTGAGCTCATTAGATCGCACCAGGATTTTCTGCTCACCTGGCACAGCCATACAATTGAAGTTGATTTAGTTCTTTATGAGCTCAGTCTACATTCCAGCCCCTCTTTCACAGTAAGCACTCATCAATTGTCCTTTCTTAAACAAACCACTAACTACTCTTTACTGAGAGCCCATCTGTTGAAATGTGGGTATTTTTATAACAATAAGAATGTGCTTGGGCCTATCAGTATGTTTGGTTTTAGAGGGGATGGCTTCAATTTTCAGGTCATATATGTAATGATAACGGCTGACCTGTCATTAGCCCACAGATTTAACATTTTAATGGGAAATGGAGCAGTCTGAGTTTCAGAGGCTACAAATAATTGCAGACCTCAGTGAGTTCTACTTCAAGTATGGGTATAAATTCATCACAGTGAGTATTAAAGCTAGGTACTCAAAAATAGAGCATACCTTTCAAAATGGCAATACTATTAATCTGCTTCAGTCATTTATATAATGGATTAAACCTTGTGAGAAAGCTCCTACAACATGGATGATCAAACCCCGGGTTTTATAGGAACTTCAGCTGCCTCTGCACTAGAAAGAGATGCCACTGGAAGAAAACTGAGCAGGGGGGTTTTGCAGAGGCTGTGGCAGGCAAAATACAGTGGCTAACTGACAAAGCAACTAGAAATAAACATTTCAAATGCACTCATATTTGATTATTTCAATCAATTTAAAATAACCCAGGTTTTTTCCTTTACTTATCTGATGCAATAACTTGTTGCTGTTTAAGACTTTAGGATTCTTAGTTGAGGTGTGGCCCTAGTTATGTCCATTATTTGCCCTTGTACCTTTAAAAAATATTTGCATAAGGCTATTTTATAATTCTAAGATGACACCCAAGCCTGCAAGTTATAGTGCAGTAATTCACACCTGCTACATTTCACAGCTCTCAGCCTTCAACCTTACTCTAACAACACCATCTTGTGAAGTACTGCACTGTAAGTCACTCCCAGGAGTGCCTCGCTGCTCCCTCTTCATGTTGGCATCTAATTGCCGAAGTAATCATGTGTGATTTTGTACGCAAGAGAACTAAAATTTATGCAAGTGCCTCTTTTATAAAGAATATGCTTTTAAAAAAGAGAAAAGAATGTATTTGGCTTGAGATTACATGTTTTAAACTCTGACAAATATTAATGGATTTGATGGCTATGCATTTACAAGAAGCTTTTATCATCCACCACAGATGGGGGAAATGAGAGATTAAACCAGCACTATGATCAATTAACCAGTACTTAGAAATGTAAAATCCTCTTCATAAAGTACAAGGGTGCCTGCATGTGTGTTACCTTAAGAGGTGCTTAAATCCTTGACAAATGTCACAGCCACAGCCCTAATCTGAGCAAAGGGGAACCACCTGCTCCCGGTCACCCTGTGATACCAGAGCAGTTTCCCATGCCAACCCAAATCCACATAGAGACCAAAGCCCACTTTCAGTTCTCCTAGCCAACCACCAACTTAAATCAGGAACCAAATGAAGAGGATGTTTCGATGTTAATTTCTTCTGTTTTACACATCCCAAGTAGTAAATTAACAAGAAATTACTCAGTTCTCCAACTTTCCTGCAGTGTTCTGGAGAGAAGCACATATCTGGACAGAAAAGGTTGAATTGTTATCATAGAATCATAGACTGGTTTGGGTTAGAAGGGACCTTAAAGATCATCTAGTGCTGACTACCCTGCCATGGGCAAGGACACCTCCCCCCAGCCCAGGGGGCTCCCAGCCCCATCCAACCTGGCCTGGAACCCTTCCAGGGAGGGGGCAGCCACAGCTGCTCTGGGCACCCTGGGCCAGCGCCTCACCCCCCGCACAGGGAAGAATTGCTTCCTTAGAGATAATCTAAATTGACTCTCCTTCAGTTTACAACCGTTACCCCACATCTTATTCCTGTACCCCCTGATAAAGAGTCCCTCCCCACCTTCCCTGTCCCCCCTTTAAGCACTGGAAGGCCACTATAAGGTCTCCCCAGATCCTTCTCCAGGCTGAATAATCCCAACTCTCTCATCCTGTTCTCACAGGGGAGCTGCTCCAGTCCCCCGAGCATCTTCATTGCCTCCTCTGGACCTGCTCAAGCAGGTCTGTGTCCTTCTCACCCTGGGGACCCCAGAGCTGGACACAGCACTGCAGGTGGGGTCTCGCAAGAGTGGAGTAGAGGGGGACAATCCCCTCCCTCGACCTGCTGGCCACACTTCTCTTGATGCAGCCCAGGGCACGGTTGGCTTTCTGGGCTGCGAGCGCTCATTGCTGGCTCCTAGTCCATTTTCCATCCACCACCACCCCAAGTCCTTCTCCACAGGGCCGCTCTCAATCCACTCCTTGCCCAGCCTGGAGTTGTGCTTGGGATCGCCTCAACCCACGGGCAGGAGCTCTCACTCGGCCTTGTTGCACTTGAGGAGTTTTGCCCGGGCCCACCTCCCCGGCCTGTCCAGGTCCCTCTGGATGGCATCCCTTGCCTCCAGCCTGTCGATGGCACCACACAGCTCGGTGTCATCGGAGAACTTGCTGCAGGTGCGCTCAGAACCACTGTCCATGTTGCTGACAATGACAACACAGTAGGAGGTAGTTATTCTATAATGCATCAAAAAGTTTATGCTGGATTAGAATTGAAGAATTGTGCAAAATTTTGTTGCAGACCCAGATGCTGGGGTTTAATCAATATTCATGTCTACAGGTATTTTTAGGGATGGTTATTTATTGACCAGCATTAAGGTGGCATCTAAAGACCTGTTAAAATCGGGACTCCATTGTGCTGAACAGCATGTAAATATTTCCAGGAAAAGACAATTTTTCTTCAGTGAGTTTTCTGCTAGGGTTATAGACAACAGTTATAGAGTGGAGAGGAAAGTAAAGGAAGAGGACAGTGTCTCCAGAGAAGTCTTTAATGCTTTTTGTTTATCTACAAAGAAACCCTGAAACAAACTCTAACACGTGCTGTGCAATAGCTTAAAACTTTGCAATTTTAATTTACTCAAATGCTTTTCAAATAATTTGCAAACATACATGAGTTTTTTTGTTTGTACTTTAAAAAATACTACCATATTAGGGAAGAAAGTAATGGATTTGCAATCTTGCTATGAGTCTTCGGAGAGTAAGTGCAGTGTGCAGCACCAGATATAACGCAGGGTCTGTTAAAAGAAGATGCTTTACTAGCATGGGATGTAAAAAAAAAAAAAAAAATCCCACATTTCTTGTTGCTTTTCCACTGCTACCAAGCTGTCAGCTCACCCTATGTGCAAAAAGCTGTGGTCGCAACCTTCAACATTAATGCAGACAACCAGTCCTTTCTGCCAAAACCCACAGCATTCAAATGACACATGATGAGGCAAATAACAGTTTGTATTTCATAGTTCATGGGAGCTGTATGGATGCACAGATCTGCCCACATATAAACTCCTTGCAAGACTAAGATTCTGATTACAGTTTGTAAAAAAAAAAAAAAATAAAACAAAACCAAAACCCAATATAAAAAACCCCAAACAAACCACAGGTCTTGATAAGGGAAACAACTGCTGTTCTGTAAGTAGGAAAGCACAGATGGGGTCTTCGATACAGAGGGGCCTAGAGGACTTGCATAATGTTGTGTAGAGAAGCAGGACCATTGCCAACTCCATAGATTTCTATTAGAGCTAAATTGTGCTTCTCTAAGCAACAGAAACAACTTTCATTCATCTTATGAAGTAATAAAAAACAGAGCAAGATTGGTGTCATTATAAAAAAGGATAAATCCCAGCAAACTCAATGAAAGTTGTGGAATGCAGTGAGTTACGAAAAAAAAGTTAAGAAAAAAAAAAAAAAGAAAAAGCAAGCAGCATATTCTTTTCTCAATGTTTTAATGAGGCTCAGTCAATTTTTATTATTATGTATTTACTAGTCTCTTCCTGGAAGAAAGTAGTATTTTAAATTAATGTAACTAATCTAAAAATCAGAGAGTGAATACTGCTAATTCATACAACAGCTTAGTTAGGTCTAAATAATTTCATAGTTTGAAACATTCTGTTAATGTTTAATACATGAAGAAGCTTTTAGTAACAAACTCTTTTTTATTTCTGAATCTTTCTGACTATCCTCATCTGGCTGAACATGTAAACAGAGTTGTTCTTAAATGCTCCAAGATCCCCTTTACAAGACTTTCATTTAAAAAAGCTATGGAGCTGTGCAGTCATATAATTGTTTTAAGCCTTAACATTTCAAAGGACTTAACAAATGTTAATTAAAACCTGATCCCACTCTTAGAGCCATGCAGACATAGCTGGTTTTTATTGGTTGGTTATCAGGATCTACAATTCTGAACCTCTCTCCTTGCAGTTAGGTACCAAGAAATCAACGTCAAACTCCAGCACCCCTACATTTCTAGGGCTTTCTACCCAAAGTGTTAGATAACCTTCATGCTCTTGGAAGTTGTGTGGAATGCAGGGTTTTTGCAGTTCTGAAGGTCATGCTACCTAAGTGCTCACACGTTGATTTTAAGTGACTCACTCTGGATTTTGAAATTTGAAAGCTGAGACAGAAAATAATTTTTGAAAAAAACTGTAGAAGGCTATTATCATCTCTTGGTCTGCATGAGTAGGAGCTTGCTTCCCAATTGCCTGTCTGCCACTGTAATGATTGATTTCAGTGCTTTATGAACAGCATATGCAGCTCTTCTATGTTTAGATAAGAGATTACAGGGACTATCAATCCTCATGCTCTTGTGTACAATATTAACATTGTCTAGAATTAATCTATTTCTACCACGAACTAGTATTTTTTTAAGTATATTAGTAGTAACCTGCAGAAGGGATGAAGCACTGTGAGGGATCCACCCTACCAGGTATAGTTTAGAGATGTTTTTGGCTGGTTAAGTTTATTTCTCATGCCAAGTTAACAACATAACATTTGAGGATGAATAGTCACACGAGCCTATGGGGATCTAAATTAGAGCTTGCACAAAGGACTGTTGAGTTCTCTCTCTGCCTCTTTGTTAGGAGGTGCAGCATGGTCCAGAAATGTGAATTTTTGTAAGAGGCATGGGAAAGGAGTAATATCCTGAGTTCTAAGCTTAACCCTGCCAAAGGGAATCAGTTAGCTCAGGAAAGGTATTTCATGTCTCTACCCATCTTATGCAAATCATAGAACATCTTGGCATCTGTCATGGCCTTCACAAGACTTAATTGTTATTAAGGTCTATATATATGCTCAGTATTAAAACAGTCTTATGTGAAGTAGTGAACTGTAAGCACATCATGTAATAATACAGTATTCTAGGTGGTAAATCAAAACAGCTTCTAAAAATATTATAGATATTTAGGATACATCATGCAGTATGAGGGAAGTATCCTCTGAGAAGCAGATTTGATATCTTTCATTGTAATGGCTGTCAGGTCTCTTTCAATCAGTTTTATCAAATGTTTCTCTGACTCATGTACCAAGGCAGTGCTCATTAGTACCAGGACTAACAAACAACAATTTGTGCCCAGACAACATGTCCATGTCCAGACAGTCTCCCTGGAAAATCACAGGTTCTGACACTGAATTTCATATTCACATAGAAAATGTCTAAATATTATCTCTGGTTTGCAATGTCCTGTATCTCCTTTTGCTCTCCATGACAGCTCATTTAGGAAAGCCATAATTCACCGTCAGTTCAGCACAGCATTTGGGAGGTTTAAAGAAATAGGTATGAACCCTTCCAAGCTAGATGATACTCTCAAAGCCACAAAACTGTACTGACAAGATGCCAATGTCTTGTGGTCAACACAGTGGTGATTCCCAGCTATATGGATGCCAAGTTCCAAGGCAGTAACCTAACTAGTGATAAAGAGCCAAATTCTGACACCCTTCCTCACTTGAAGTGCTAATTTATTCTGATTAGTCCTATTGCAGTGCCAGACTGTAAGGTCTGTGGACTCCCATGGGTGAGCAATGACTCTCATCAGCCATTACACTTTCATTGACATTACCAGGAGAATGAGCTGACTTGAACAAGGCCTCACTGGACCAGCTCAGTGCTACTCAGTAAGAAATGCACAATCAGCCTGGGAGAATTCAGCTCTGTGAGGTGCGAAACATCTCCTGTTAGTGCTCACAGCCAGAACAGCAGTTATTTGACTGCCTACAGGGCAGCTTAGTAGGATTTACCAATAAATCTCTAAGCCGAGAATACCCTAATGCCTGTTGAAAATCAATGCATGGTGAGTGCTTTTTAGCCATTTGGCATTTCTTACTAGCTACACACCTACATCTTAACAGTTTGAACAGCAGGTTTACAAATGGACTTAGCACCTAAAATCCCCTTAAAGCAATGAGAAATGAAAGAGGATATCTCTTTTTTAGGATGTGACCCTACATTTTCAGTAAAGGCCATTGGGATTGTCAGTGTCATGTAACAGCAGTGCTCTTGCTATAGGCTAATTCCAACAGAAGGAGGAGTTGCTTCATGGTAAAGCTACCATGTTTTCTGCTAAGCATGCAGTAAATAACTCATTTCAGAGATATACTTCCAAATATTTGCACACATGACTTTAAAAGTTTTCTAAATTTTTCCTAACAGTTGTGTATTGGACAATACATGAATCTGCTTTCTTGTGTTTTTCCTCCCTCTCCCCTTTTGTGTTTATGTATCTGCTTGCAAAACCACCTCATACATAATGCAGTGCAATAAACTGCACCATGGAATGGCTGTGCAGCCTTGCCCATGTGTAAATAGCAGGAGAATCCATTACTCACAATGTATCCTTCAAATGCAATTCAAGTTTGACAAACATTAAACAATTTGAACTGACTGCAGAAAGCAGTGCTTCCTTTGAGTGCCTTTTAGGAAGCTCATCACCAAGCTATTCTTCAAAAATGCTGGGCAGAATTAATGATTTCCGTTAGGTAAATGACTATGTGCTGAAACAATGCTGAGGTACACCATTAAGCATTGTCTTTGGTAAGAGGGAATGTTTCCCAGTTCCAACGTTTGTCTTGTTGGCTTGTTTTAAAAGTCTGCCTCAGTCGCAGCCGCTTTGTGTTGTGCGTGTGTGTATCCGGCTGTGTATGTTATCTAGCATAATGTTACTGTTTGATTAGAATTTAAAACACAGCTTTTTCTTCTGTAAGGTAGCACAGCCTCATTTGTTTGTGCTTCATTTACATAACTGAAGAGCAAGTCCATTTTCTGTTAAAATAGATGACTTATTTCAGAACATTTAAAACAATCAGCACCAGACCACGGTATGTTTAATGCAAAGCGTTTTTCTCCCCTACCAGCACAGATCACGAGTCACTGTATTAAAACCAGGCTATATTCAGACAAGGTTAATTTAGAAACAGGATCACTACATTTAAATAAAATCTTTCTTCCATTTCCATTGACTAGAGAGTAAACACTGCATAGAAAAAAGTGTTTCATATTCCAACCTACCAGAATTTAAGTAGTTTGCTGGAATAAGGCATGAATAATACTACTTTGAGTAGTATATACACTAGATGATAATCACAGAGTATTTTTCCCTCTAGCTTTGATTAGCCCCGTGCATGATGGTCTGCAGATTTACACCAATGTAGCAGTGCAAAGTAAACTTTATCACCTGGGCAAGCCCAGTGAAGCACGTACTGGTTGGGAACCTCAATGAGTCATTTCAGGAAACTCAGAGTAGTGGAGGTTTCTGCAAGAAATTCTGAATATTTGCTTTCCTTTTTAAATTTGGAACCATGAAAACATTCCCCAAATTTGAAAATGTGAATACCTCAACCATTTCTAACCAGCACTGATCAAAGTGTAAGTCCTAGAGCTGCTGGCCCTGAGCCCCAGAGCGGCAGCCACAGCAATGAGCTACAAGGATATATCTTCTGACAAAAACTACTCTTGGTGTGGTTTATAGCATTTCAGAGAGTTTCTCATAGTTCCTACATAACAAGCTACAAAAGACCTCTATGGCCAGCTGGATACATTCTTTAGAAGGAGCCAGATAAAACTGTTTCACATTGTGCCAAGTATCAATCCATAGATAGACAGGTGGGTCTAGATGGGGCAGAGGAGATGAAAGCAGAGAAGGAAAATTTAATGGGCTGAAGTGGTGGGTTCTCCTCTGTTTTCTGCTTGCATTTAACTGTGCATGTGCTGATTTGTGCTAGGGAATCAAACCCTGTACTGCTTCTGCATGGTGAGAATATCTATCGTGTAGCAAGGAGGAGTTGAGTCACAAAGTGCTATACTCGGTAGAAAGCATGGCCTTCTAGTAAAACGATCTTCAGTAAATGACAAATAAAGGATTAACTGCCTGGAGCACTAGCCCCTCTACCTCAGTATTTATAGCTTTTCAAGTTATTAGCTTTTTAATTAACACTGAAAGATCTGAAAGCACCTAACTGTATTGTACCGTAATTATATTATCAAATTACAGGCATGAAAATTAAAATTCAGTTACTCTAATATTCTATTTAGAAATGTGCAAATAGAATTGACGTTTTGCTAATAAATGCTTCTCAAATGTTGTGTTCCTAAATGAAAAGAGAAAATGTACCTCTGTAGTATTCCTTTAAGTGCTTCTGCCCTCATTTGGAATTAATCAGCAAATACAAACAACACTCTGAGCTTGGGAAGTACCCTTTCCTTAACCTCACTCCAGTCAGAAGTTACCTAAATTACAATCTGTGTACATATTAGGATAGCAGTTTTACACCAGTGCTCTGGATATAGTCAGCTTCATTTTCTCTCCTTTTTTTCTTCCTATCTGTATACATACATATGCACAAGGAAGGAATTAGAAGACTGTAGAATACTAATTAAGTGTCAGTTATATACACATTCAGAAATTCAGCATTTTCCCTTTCTAGCCAGCCAAATACACAAATCTGCTTTCTCCCACAAAAAAATCTATCCAAGGCAAGCAGGCATGGCATTTGGCAATCCCTGCAAATAAGAGGCCAAAGCAAATGTGCACTGTTTCCAAACAAGACCTATCAAGCTTCCCCAATTTTGCAAGTGGGATGGTTCAGAATGTGTAAGGAGAATAGCCTGTGCTGGCTGATGGATCGGATGGATATCAAACCTCCAAGCCTCCAGGTGTGACGCTAGAGAAGGGGTGGCAGGAGAGCTCCATATACAGAGCTGCCTGCTTTAATAACTAGTTGATATTTTATGATAAATGTGTGGGCAATATATGCTGTCCAACCACTTCACGGAGGTTAACATTAACCATTTTGCAGAGGCCCAGAAAAGGCTTATGTATTACTTATATCTAACATCAGGCTAATACTGCTGATTAATGAGGTGCTGTTTAAACAGTTTACAAAACCTATACTCTGCCTGAAATAACCACAGAGAGCTAACTATTAGCATTTATCTAGTTTCACTGCCTGTGTGATGATACATAGCTATGTGATAAGATTCCTGCCTTAAGGAGATTATATACAAAGTCTCATAACTTCAGAAAAGTTATTCCTAGGTTACTCCAGTGTAACAGCAAAAGCAGACGCAGACATATATTCTGCCATATAATCCAGATTTCCTGCTAAATCTTTCCATATTGAAGTGACTGAAAACCCCAAAAGCAGTTAACGCTGCTTCAGGAGTCTCAAAATCATCTGTTTGTTTGTTTTATCTCATACATAGTGGAAGTAACAGTCTGAAGATTATGCTGTAACCAGATTACTAAAAGATTTATTATTAATTATTTCATAAAGAAGCAGCGGTATGTGTGCTGCTGAGTAAAGCACATCAGGGAGAGGTAATCCCTGCCTGAAGTACTTTACAGTATAAATACATAAGCAGTATAACTGGCACAGGGACCCAGCAAAGAAAGCTTCTGTTTTAGAGATGACATTTATCTGCATCTTGGGAGACTGACTTCATTTTATCTGATGTTATTTGACACCGGTCACTCCTCCTTGAAATTACTGAGTCATTATTTATGATCTCTATATACGTATACAATGAACAACCATCCCCAACACTTGCCATTGGAAATGTCAAGGAAACAGGGAAGGGGGCTGTGGCTTTTCACCCAGGATATGGATCAGCAATTTGTCTGCAGGAGATGCATAGAAGAAAGCATGAGAGACATTGGAAAAGCCAGCAAAGAGCATTTTAAGTCCACTGCCTATTGCAGAGCAGCAGAAGGGAGTGCCTGTGCAAAGCCATGGTGCTCTGCATCCGTCTGCAGCTGTGATATAGGACATTACTTCCCTTATCAGGCAGGGAGGTCTTGAGATCTGCTGCTGCTCTCATATCTGACCTGAAGCCTTCCCTGGACAAATAGCTCAGGACTGAGCAGCAGACAAGCCTGCAGGCAAAGCCATGGCCAAACTGACCCATAAAAATTGCTGGGTTCTGGCCCTGCTTCGTTGTGCATCAGCAGGCTCAGTGCTCTACCATCCCACTGCAGGAAACCATGGGGAAAAAACCCATGTGTGCAACCTTTCGAGCACCAGGTAAGGGAACATTTGAAGGGCAGTGATAAGAAATAAGCAATTAAGGGGATTTGTCTCATCCCTACTGAAACATTAATAGTCTGACTAAAACAACTCACTTAGATTTTAGTGTTGCAATGATCAAGCCTTTGCAGGACCCATTCAGTTTGGGTGAGGGGGTTCTGTTTATTCATAAACAGTGACTTATGTGATATATTGTGCATGGGGAACAAGCTGTGTAAGCTAAACATCCAATAAATACACAGGCTTAGTAGAGCTATAATGCTAGCAACATACACAGGACAATACCTGAAAAACACTGAACATCATGATTCAGTGACTGATGAACCTACAGAACTGCCTTGTCTCGATTGCTATTCAGCAGATTTGTACAGTGTGCACCAGTGGAAAAGATCAGTGCACAATTTTTAAATTGCAGTTTTACTGCTGTGGAATAACATAAGACTGAACAGAACAACTAAAAAGCAACTCACTGCCATGCATTCATAGAGAGGTGCCAGCTCCTGAAGTCTTGTCAGTATCCCAGCCTTCTACAAGTAGCCTCTTGGTTCCTATGATTTATTTTTTGGACACAGGCCTCCCTGTATTTTTTATAAATTTGAGCAATTGTGTACAGCACTTTGAAAAGATATTTTTGATAGTATGTCTAAGCAAGGTGTTGTATCAAAAATGCAAACAAGAGAAACAAGCACCTCAGAGAAATGCTTGTCAGCTCTAACTTCATTGTTTTCTAAGCAATTATAGCAATGATTAATTTATTTGTTTATGTTTAAAGCCTTAATACATCCCAAAAACATCAGCAGGTTGCCCGGCAAGGTTGCAGAGTCTCCATTTTTGAAGAAATTGAAAACCTGACTGGAGAAGGTCCTGAGACACCTGCTCTAGCTGACCCTGCTCTGAACAAGGGATTGGACAAGTCAGTCTCCAGAGGTCCCATCCAACCTCAGCCACTCTGTGGACATTCCCCGTTCAGAGATGCAATAGAAAATTTATATATTATCTATATATTTAAATCAGGAAACTGCATTTGCTCCACTAATATTTTACTTCCAAATCCTAACTACTGAGATATATAATACTTAATGCACAGTGGTTTGGTAATGAGAATTACATAATACTTTGTGCTAGCTGGAAACTGAAATACAAAATTCAGCTCAGAAGGGAAATCCTGTGCTGGGTATTCAGACTCCAAGAGATGTTGCTGTTAATAGGAAAGGCAGTTTCATACTGAATAATCCCACAAAACAGATAGCTGTGTTTCCCAGGCAGTTCTAGATGATTCTGATACCTCAGGTAATAGTCCAAAAAACCACTTGAGCTGGAGCTCAGCTTTGGCTAATTTAAGTAGTTGTATTGAAGCCAATACTAAATCTGTTTAAACATTTTCCAGTGTGCAGCTCTGCTAAGGACACAGGTCCAAGATCAGGTCATCTGATAGCTGTGCATATTGACAGCGATGCTGACCCCTATCCATCTCAGCCCCCATCAGAGCCTTATTGCCCCTAATCCTAACCTTAATAGTACTCTACTGTCTCAACCCATAGCTGCAGCAATGACCATAAAAACAAATAAAATCACTCACTCTACTTTGACAACAACCTCATACTATTTCTAGGTGATTAATAGGAATAGAATAAGCTGTGAATATGTTGTCCCCTGTTCTTAAAACCGATGGCTGGCCCTATTTCTAACCCCCACTCTAGCTGTATATCACATTCTAGTGACCATTGTGCAGAAATATTTTACCCTTTTCCTGTTTCTTCAGGTTTTAGATGTTACAGGAATAAACTGAGCTCTTGAGATATTACTACATCAAAATTTAGCTTGACTGGGAGTCATTAGACCAGTGACCTCCATCTATTCTGGAAGAAGCAGAAGACATTCACCTGTAACAGTCTCAACCTGCATTTAAGATACTTTAACAATCCACTCTGAAAAGCATGGCTGTGAATGAACATGAATTATGTCAACTGAGATCTTGGTATTTAGAATATCATATGAGCAGTTCCCTTCCCTTACAGAATCAGTAGATTCATTATAGGCTTTTTATGTCCTTTTTAAATGTCTGGATTTAGTCACTGATGTAGGCAGGATACAAGACCTCCTGGGTTTATGTTCTCATTAGGAGTAGTCAATCCTGAGCATCCCATTGAGACTGTGATCCATGTGGCAAACAGCATGCAAATTGCAGTACCACTTCCTAAGGACCTAATCAAGATTGTTTCAATCCCTCTACTTTTCCCAGTTCCTTCTTTCAACCCACATCTTTCACTTTACTGTCAGAGTCATAAAACTACATCCTCAAATAAAGCTCAACTTGGTGCTACTGAGAGTCATTAGTGCCCATTTAGAATTCAGAGGGTTGGCAAGTTACAGGCACAAGATGAAGACCTTAAACCTTAACAAAATTCAAGCACAACAGATTGAAATAAAAAAAAAATAAAAAAACCCCAACCAAGGTAAAAAGGCAGCTATGAATACTTCTCAAGATCTTATCCATCCCCAAACACATGACCAGCAGTGGTTGAAATGAGTTTTGAAATTTTTCCCTTTGGACCTAAATGCTCCCTTATCTGCTTTTAATTATTACAGTTAAATGCAGAAAAGTTTTAACTGTAAGCTTTAAACATCCTTTTAAAGATAACTTGAGGGAGTTGAGATCAGGAAAAGAAAGAATTAAATAAGCTTTCTGTCTTTTCCAATCTGTATTGCTTTTCCACCCAATGCCCTGGCCTTTTATTCTCCTCTGTGCCTTTTCAAGAAGGTTCATTAACAAGCATCTTCAGAAAGAATAAGAAAAGAGGATGGAGCATATGATTGCTGGCAGATTGAAATGCATGTCTACAGCTGGCCCAGCATTCAGGAGAAAAGGAATTCTGACAAGTCTGGGAGTTGTATGTTGTTCATGAAACATTAACTATTTTGAAGGTGTTTTGTTTGTTTTTACTTTAAGAGCCAACATGGACACTTAGGATATTCTCTTTGATAACTATGTGAAAGGACTTTGTAAATCTGTGCTGGCACTTGCCTGCCTGATGAGAAGGTTCCCAAATGATACACAATCATATCAAGGTGTCAGTCCCTGGTTTCTACAAACTCTGGGAGATCCACGGGGACCTGGTACATGTGGAACTCCATCCACAGGCCACACTCTAAGTTAGTTAAAATAAATGGTTTAGCTACACTTAAAGATCTGCACGGGGTTATGAACAGAGTAAAGAAGCTTGGTTTCATCTTGGCATAGCCAGTGAATCAATTGTTTGTTTTTCTGTCTTTGCATCTTCTCTGAAGTTAAAGCTAAAAAAAAAAAAAAAAGGAAAAAAAAAAAAAGATCTGCACCTCTGTCTACTAAGCAGCAGTAGCTAGCTCCCAACAGCACTGCCAGAGTTCTTTTGTGCATCCTTCTCCTTGGGCATTTCCAGTATGTCATTCTGTGGATTCATTTTTATGTGGCAGGCTTTCTCAGGTGAGCTTTATGGAAGGTCATTATTTCCTCCTCTAACTTTTTCAGAGTGTACACCAGGAGAAGCTAAAAGCAGCCCTGTAATTTCCCAGGCTGGCAGCATCCCACTGCTGTATCTTTCAGCCAACCTAATAAGCCAGGAGTGAAAAGCAGCACTGCAATGTGCAGGAGAGGAGAGACAGAGAACGAATCAGAAAGCAACAAAAAAATCAATACAGACATATACATGCTCACATATGAATAAATGTTAATATATTATCAGCTGAAAAAAGGCTGTCATTGAGGACCTCTAATTTTCTTTTTTTTTGCCAAAGGCATGGTCACAGACCAGAAATGCCCATGTTTGTCTTCAAAGGTTGCCATTAAAGATCTGTAGATGGTAGTCAGCATACACCACTGAGTCATGAAGGAGTAAGAATACAATGAAAGATTTAACAAAAATCATCAAAATTTTAACTGACATTTCTGTTAGCAGCTGGAGCTAGTTTAAAAACTGTAGCATCCACTGAGCATTGCAAAGAAGATAAGCCTATTTATTGTACTGGGAAAAGAAATATATTAGCAGGCACGTTGATTAGTATTTGGATTACTATTCTGTCACCCATTAGTTAAATCATAAATATTTAAAAGAGGTTAAGCTATCATATCTGCAAGGGACATAAATATTCTAAAGATTTCAGCTTGCACTGTGATCATTAAGACAGCAATATTTTTATGAAAATCAACCATGTTTTCACCTAAATAGTTAAGAAAGTAGCATGATATCTGCTTACCCTTCCAATTAAGAAGGAAGTAGATATGATGCAGAAAATCTTATTTGGATCATACTCTGCCTGACCTTTTAAGGTTGCCTGCATTCTTATTTACTGTTTCTTGGATTTGCACAAATTAATATATTTATCTTCACTAGAGAGATAAACAAAACCAAATTCAGAAATATAGATTTATTTTCACTGACTTTATCCAAAAGTGAAACATTTACTATTTCACTCATGCCACTTAATGTCTGTCTATCAAGCGTATTTGCAGGAGGAAACACCCATAAATAAATAAACTACAGTCCCTTGGGCCCCTGTGTGGATCCTGATTTGGGACAATTTGTTGTGCTGAGCACATTAGGAGTCTGAGAACTGATATAACCACCTTGTGATCCCCCGAAAACGTATCTACTTTAACAAGATTACAAAAGGGTCATATAACTAGACTGAAGAAGTCTAAGTTAAAATTCTCAGTAGAATGATCAGGAGTCATTCATGACCTCTCTCACTGCACCAAATCCTAGTTTTCTTTCAGTATACTCTATTCTTTTCACTCACCCCTGCTCTCTTAAATTATTAAGCTCTTCTAAGCAGTAGCCCTCAGGAATTTCTAACATATTATCTAGTATTGTATGTTATCAGGATGCTGACTTCAGTGGGAATTTTTAGATGCGACTGTCACAAAACTAAAGAAATAAGTAATTAAGTGTTAAAACACAGGATAGAAAACTTAGCAAATAAAATGTTGTAAGGCAAGACACTGCTTGCTGCAGGGAGAGGCTCAAGCATCTGAAAGCCTGGGAGGTGGGCATCCTTTCCTACAAAATGAGGTCTGTGCGCCTGCAGGACCAACGGGACAGGAGAACTAATGAACCAAGAGTTTGTTTAAAAGGCAAGTGCAAAAGAACACATTCCTGTCCTTCCAACAGCCATGAGGAGCTTCACTCACTGTACTGTATGCTGTGAGTTGCATCCCACAGACGCTCAAGAGCAGTTAGCAGTAAATAAAACATAAACAAAAGTACAAATTAGTCTACTTGGTATATCTGAAAACTAGAAACAATTTCCTAGTGTTCTCCTCACAATATTGTTATTGGGTGGCATTCACTCCAGCTGAGTCTTTGAATTCTCAAGTGTTGACTGTATCCTTAAGAACCATCTCTGAAAATGGGTCAAATATCTTTTTATGTTCTGCTGGTACATTTTCCAGAGTGTGGGTTTTTTTTGGTTGGTTGTTTTGGGAGATTTTTTGAGGGGTAGGAAAGCATTGCAAACAATTAAATATTCACGAGTATCATTTTTAAACTTGCAAATGAATTTATTTTTGCCAGAAATTAACCTAGCTTTCCTGGTAGCAGTAGTTGTATGTTAGGAACCACTTACATTAGCCAAAACCAAGGAAAAGGCCACCTTCTCCATTCCATTGGAAACAGAATTTAAGCTGTCTCTTCTGCAAAAGACTTTTTTCCCAATGCTATATGTACACTACACTGTATTTTCTAGGTCAGTGGTGGAACGGGTACCAAACATGACACAGCATAATAATTTATTTCAAACTTAACTGCCAGAGAAATGCATTCTCAGCTAGGATCTCATAGACTTACTCTGTCTAACTTTCATGCCTCTCCAAGTGCTTGTACCAAAATTGAGTCTGTTCTTTGCCATCCCATAACAGCTCTTCTACTCAGAATTTATAAAGCAGGGAGAAAACAATCTCGCCTACCACAGTGGGGTCCTGCATCATAGCCAGGGGCTCTTATGTGCCAGATAATGCACATTTAATAGGAATTAAACACTTGAAAAAGAAAGAGCAGAGAAACTTAATTAACTCTACCTAAAACAGTAGGGTGCCTGCTGCGTTTTAGGCCTCTAAGGTGCTACTAAAATAACAACTACATACATCCAGGGGAAAGAATTTAGGTGGGAAGGAACAAAAGGAGATGTACAGATACAGGAAACAATGTACTTAATTAATAATGCAATCACATGGTGAAATAGTGACATTACCATAGCAGATGCTGGAAAGATGGGAATGCCTTTACTGATGTGCATCTGTCTCCTACCATTTGTCCAAGTGCCTGTTCTGCAATAGGCAACTGCTCTGAGGCATCAGGCATCACCTGCAATACCTGTGATGGAGGGGTCCACAGGTCAATTCAGGACTTTAGCGAAAACCTGAGCCTTGTTCCCAGTGTGGCTTTCCATGAGTACCCAGGAACAGATCAGAAATCAGACTGAGCTACAAGGATGCAGACACATCAGTGCCCCATGTTCTACCATGGGAACTCAATAAAACTAAACGAAGTATGTCTGTCACTGATGTGAAGAAGTAAACCATGTAATTACATGGTATGATCCTTGAAGAAACTACACCTTTGCGGCTGTTTAAAGTGAAGACACATTTCTGAAATGTACTACAGGCAGTTGAAAATCCCAGATGTTATTAGTTTCCACCACAGAAGGGCAGGCATTGCCATAATGTCTGAACCATAAATTACATGTGTATATAGATTCTGAAGTTACTGAAAAGTCAAGTCTCAAGATTGTCATGACAAAACTTAATCCATCTTTGAATCTTTATTTTTTAAAAAACAAATAAAATCTCAATACTGAAGATGAACTCCAAATCTGAGCTTTAAGACACACAAAGGGAAAGGCTTTATTAGCTTTCATATCATTTGCCATCAATGAAGTCTGTGAACTCCTAATTAGTTGGATTACTATCGATAAAAGTTCAGGGTCTGATTCTCTCTATGGCAAAGTAGAAAATACCATTACAAATTTACAATTTAATTGCAGATGTAAAGAATCTTCATGAACCAAGGAACCAGGACACCCTGACTTCACAGCAGAGACTGCAATCTATGGCAATCCCAGTGCTGTGCAGATCTTAAAAAGCACATTTTTCCTTCATACTTAGAGGAATCACACATACTAGACCACATACTTGCTACCTGAACAGAGTAAGTACGTTAGCTGGACCTTGAACAAAAACTTACTAGTATATTTTTTTTTCTTCATTGTTTAAAAAGAGGCATGAGATTTGTGAAGTAGATTTTTTCAGGTGGGAACATTTGGAAACTTACCCATGCATAGAAAACAGCCACTAACTGGCTGTAGGCAAAGATTCAGGTGCTTACTCCCAACACACAAACACTGTATAATGTGGCCAATTAGTTTCAGTTAGTTGTTTTCTAGTAAAGTACATGTACAGATGAGAGTATATATCAGGTACTCTGGCTAGTATAACTCAATCTGTGCCAGCATTTGTATCTATAGTTACAATTCTTTTTTGTGTGTCTGTTTTACAATACTTTTTTTGTGTCTGTTTTCTTTTTAGCCTCTTTTTGATTAAAAGTATTGGAAAAAAATATACTGCATCATGTGTTTCTTTATTCACATGCCCTTGGAGAGGTACAGTGAGTTAGCAGAAAAAAATATTCTCTGATATATCAATTGATAATTAATTTAAAATATTGTTAAATAATTCATTTGATAAACAATATTCAGACATGCATAGCTGCAGTAGTAGAAAATTAAACCTTGAAAATTATTCAAAAACAGCTGTCAAATGTCACAGTAGTTATACATAAGGAATATATACAAAGACAGTAATTTACTGGGGTTTTCAAATGCTGTATTTTTAACAATTTCTCAGCCACGTTTTTCCTAGCACAGCTACTTTGTTGTATTAATTGCCACATATTCAGAATATGGTAACAGATAGTTTCCTCTAAACTGGTAAGAGGTTGCTTTATATATTACTATGAATATGTAGAGAGAGCCACCTCCTCCCGATGACCCATACTTTAATGGAAAGTATGATTAGTCACAAAAAGCTATTAAAACTCACCAAAAGAATAGCAAAAATAAGCTCAGTAAAGTTAATCAAACCATGACCTCAGGTTTATAACTTGAAATCCAGAATAATCTGTATGATTTTTGTACATTTACACCTGGTTTTCATAGCATAAAAGTGATCAGAGTATTTTCCCATCTTTTTTCATCAGGCAGATGATAAAATCCTAAATTATCAAGACTATAACAGGCAATAACAAAACTCAATTATTAGTTTTCTAAGGCAAAGGAGTTTTCTACAAAACTGAAAAAATCATAGAATGATTTGGCTTGGAATGGACTTTAAAGATCACCTAGTTCTAACCCCCTGCAGGTTATATTAATTTTGACAAATTTAATTTCAAGACAAAGCAAAAAGACTGAAACATTTTGATTGTAAGAGTGAAATAAGTCCTTTGTGTTTCTAAATGACATCTCCATTTGGTTTTTATACTGTTTAATGTGTATCTTAATATGAAGGCAAAAGGCGTTGTTTCATTATGAAACAATGTTTTTCAAAAGTGGCATTTTCTGAGGTCTGTGATTTTGAGTTATGCTGACCAAATACTCTGTCATGTCCTACTACTCATCTGCCTGAATCTGCCTATTGTCTCCTTTTTTGTAGGCTTTTGGGTACAGAAAAAATACTCATTTTTCCTTGTGCAGAGCCACATACAATGCATCTTTGATGAATTGCCAGAGATGTGTAACAAGTAACTGTCCCTGCACAAATAAAAACTACACATTTACTTTGTAAACTGTAAATCTTGGCAAGCAGGTCTTGTAAAGAACCTGTTCGTATAGTAATTGTGATGATATAAATATCAACTTGAAGTCCAAAAGAGAGTCCAAAATTCTCCTAATACCATAGGAGTATTACAGCACCTGAAGTAGGAGGTTAGGTTTCAGAAAAATCACCCATTATTTTCCTGTTGACTAGCTTTCTGCAAGAAAGTTTTAGTGGATCCCACTGTGAATTGCTTCACTCCTTGTATTGCAAGCAGACTCATTTCCGAAATACGCTGGGTTCTAGACCAGATTCCAAAGGGCCAAGCAACTTTTGGTAGGGAAACCTATGTCTCTGCTCTCCTTTTCTAATTTTTGGAAATTTTTTTTCCCTCCAGATAAGAATATAATCCATTTACCCTATTCAAAAGGATGTGTTAATTAATGTTAATTTAATGTATTCTTTGGAATTACAGACTTGCAAGATGGCACTTTTTTTTTTTTTTTTTTTGCCTTTTTTTCTTTTCTTGCTGTGGAATTCATTCTGTTTTCCTCTGTCAGAGCCACACCACTAGGAGAGTATCTTAATGGGGTTTTAGAATGAACAGTGTTCATAAGCATCAAGCAGATTTGCACAGAAGGGAATATATGTCTCTTTCTTGTCAAACCCTTGAAGTGTGCTGCTTCAGTATCTTAAAAGATGAGAGAAAGGGAAAGAAAGCCACAACTGCTGTGAACTTTGATGATGCACGTTTGGTACCACAGCTTCTCTCAACTTGGCTTGGCTTTAGAAGCTGCACATTTTTAGAGATTTTTTTTTCATACAGAGAAGCACACATCTGCATAGAGTTTCACACAACTGTTAGAGAAAGTTTTAGATTGTCCTTATCAGATGTAATCCCAGATGAGAAAACAAAGTAGTACATTAAAAAGAATCTGATAAAATATTCCCCATGTCATGAAGGTAGCAGCAGTATGCAATTGCTGGCTTCTGTTTCAAAAGCACGCCATGAGCATACTTATCAAAGCAGCTTGCTTGAGGACTGGGGAAGATTATTCTGTAAGGTTTTCAGGTGGCCTGTTCCTGCAGTGTTACAGGAATTGCAGAAATTACAGCAAGTGTATTAAGAGATGCTTTGTAGAAGTGAGAGTCACTGTAGAAAAACTACAGAGAGATGGTCTAATATCATTAGTTCATTCAGCTAAAATTACTTTAATTTTAATAAAATACAGCTCCAAATTTACTAGGAGGTGAAGTAGTTGAACTCCCCAGCTGTTATCCAGATGTTATCCCTTCACCACTGCCCAAACTTGTCTAACAAGTCCCTGTTTCCAGCCCAGGGAACACTCAGTTTCTTAGGAGCTTGCCAGAGCTAATAGCCTGGAAAACTAAAAAACCTAATTATGGACACAAACTGGTCACAAACACTATCCATTATCCACACATGGTATTAGACAATATTGTCTCAAATTCAACTTTGTTATGGGCAGTCACTAAACACCTTTATGTTTTATTGTCATTCCTCTTGCATGCATTTGATTTGTATGGATCTACAAGGGAATCTGCATCTTCCAAAATCTTAATAATATACAGCACCTATGGGAACAGTACTCTGTGTGTGAACCAAAGCAGTACAGACTAGACTGAACTGAGGGAATCCACCACCGATGACTTTGGAAAAATATTTGTGGTGGCGAAACAAAATGTTTTCAGCTATCAGCAGTACCTGACGAGTGCAGAGCCAGGTTAGGTCCCCACCTGATTGATACTTTCTTAAATGCTGCAGTCACTTCTTGATAGTTTCAGTTCCTAGCAGAGTTCATTACGGGAAACAGTGAAAATAGAGTGGCAGGATCACTCCATCAAACACAATTAACACATTAACTACTTTTTTTTTTTTTTTTTCTTAATAAAATGGTTTCATGGTGCTCTTTTCTTCTTCATTTGGTTAAAACAGTCATATTCATCAGAACAGAGAGTTAACTAACAGCTAATATTAACAGGAACAATTATCTTTTGAAAATACCACTGCTGTTAAGGCTTCACACAACTGTCTGTCTGTCCTTGGTGTGTTTAACAAACGCTTATTCAGACTGATACTGACTGTATATTTCTGTTTTACTGCTGCTTTTGATTTGACAGTTGCTGGCAATTCTGCTGCTGATTTATTTATCTGTTGTACCCCTGCTGTTTTCTCAAAAGCACTACTTCCACAGAGTTTCCAGGCAGTTCAATATAACCTGCCTCAATCAACTTTCCTATTTTCTTTTCTTCCTTTCAATAGTCCCAAAGTCCAAGGCACCCATTTTTCAACTTAGAACATTCTTTCAAAGAGTAATATATACTATTTTTAAAGAACAGTACACTGCTTTACCTGTAACGAGAGTCAGCTAGGGATATCTCCAGGGACTATTGCCCTCTTTCAGATGGGGAGTCAGAAGGAAACTCAATAGTGTGAGGACATTTGTTACTCTCTTGCACACTCTTGTATCTCTGTAGCCATCGATGTTCAGAGAAGGAAATACCAAAAATGCTGAAATTTAGAAACCCAAGCTCCCAAACAAAAGACAACCCAATCAGATATTTATAACGTGGCTGTAGCAGGACAATATCTAATCGGTGCAGTACATTCATTTTCTCCTGCAAATCTCAATGCTATTCAAAAGAATCACAGAGTAATGACAGTATGGCTGTTCACAAGTTTCCACCAAAACAATTTAAAAAACAGAATTACATTTTCAACAACACAAAGATCCTGTAATCCATTACAGTGATTTGAGCATTATGGTAATTAAAAATTTTACCATTTAGCTTGCATGAACAAAAGTTACAGACTATCAGGGACTATTAACCTACAACAATAATCCATTCATCCAAGACCAGTTTCTTTTTCCTGCTTTTTCCAAGACCAATTTCTTTTTTCAGCAAATGGGTAACAGTTAAACAGACAGTAATTTCTGAACTTGTAATCTATGAATTAATTACTATTAAGTCCATAAGATTTAAGAACAAGTTTAGGTCAAAGATCAAAATAGGCATCCATGTAAACAAGTTCCTGTGAGAAAGCAATTCTCAGCATGTATGTAAAGAATAACTGCGTTTCTTTGGTACCCTGGGATTCAAAGCTATTTCAAGTCTTTTGTGGACTGAATGAGGACAAAATTCTTCTTCACAGCTGCATTCAGTCTAAGTGTTTTGCTATCTTTGCCTTCCCTACATCCAAAGACAGTTTGTACACAGAATAGGTGACTTAGGCTAGATGAAATAGTGTTTTGCCTCATAAAATAAATGAATACTTTAACCTAGTTCAATATTCTTGTACCACACTCCTGTTGAAATTGATTAAGCATTAGTCTGAGATAGAAATGGCACATTGAAACTAAATAGTACCCAAAATCCAGGATGTCCTCAGCTGCAATTTGTTTTGTTCCCAAAACCTGAATTCCTTTGTATACTGTGTCAGGGCAGCAGGACATACACCAACTGGTCCAGCCCTCTCCAGACTGAAAACAGCCGTGTGAGTCTACATTTTTAATGCCTACCCAATGCTTCCTGTTTCCTATAGCCAGGCCTTGAAAGCTGCAGTTTTACCATCCCTAATGGCTGCTGACAGTTCCATTAGTTGAATCTTAAAACTATGTACTTTGTATGCACTGTGTATGTTTGCCACAAATTCCTATAACTGATTATGTCTTATATATCCGATTTACATGCATTTGTTCCAATTATATAATTAAACCCAAACACAGCTATTGCCCAAAGGATAATCTGTCCTAAGCTATTACCAACAGAAACAAAGACCATCGTAAAACTGATCCAATTTGGCTTGTGCCATTTTAGAAATTAGGGACTGAAGTCTGTTTTCAGAGAAATTGAAAGAGGCAAGAATGAGACTTTTTCTTGTATCCTAGAAGGCTTTCATTCCAGAGTTTTTACCTTTTTCTTATCTTTTCACTGTATATGACTGTATGCACATGGTATCTAGAGCCACAGGACAACTGCAGAGTATCCAGCTCTGGCAGCTCTTGTCAGTAAGGCTAAAATGCCAGTTTCCACCAGTTGCTGATGTTCCTCCCCAGGACCATCCTTGTATCCATGGTGATCAAAATGACCCAGTTTCCACATTCCCAGATTTTGACCTTATAGTTCAAAAGCCCCATTTTTACTGCTGTTTGCATGTTTAGCCTTCCTTCATCCCGCTCACATGTAATCTGTACTTGTTATAATTTAATACACTAAAATTTCAGCCAAACATATGAGAAATCCATTCAACCCTCCCACTACTAAGGTCAGTGACTTTTTTTTTTTTTTTTTTTTTTTTAATTTCTAAAGCAGAAAGTAGCAGTAAATTACAAAAAAAAAAAAAAACAAAAAAAACACGAAAGGGTAGAAGACTGCTCCCCCTCCCACCCTGTACACAACTCTCCAACCTGCATATAGCCAAGGGTAGAATCTTGCACAGTATCTATGTAATTTCCATAGAGGGGTGCTTGTCATGGCAGCCAGATGCCAGGTAACCTTTCTGCAAGCTTCACACCTTACCCACCTTCACCTTTGCATGGCATTTACGCCCACAGGAGCTAACAGACTTTGTCAGAGGAGGCATGGCCCCATCTCAGCTGATGAGCGAGGGAGTCAGGCTGCCATGAAGCCACTTAGGAGCCATGTGTGTGCGTGTGAAGGCAGGAGTCACAACCAGGGTGGTTCTACTTAATCACCAAACCCATGCGCTCCTCATGCTAGAACTTGCTGAAAGACAGCTTCAGCTGCTTACCTTTAGTGACATGCATCTCAGTCCACGTGACACCAATTTTTCAGCAAGAAGAACAAGTGATATTAAAAGAGCTGCTACTCAACACTAATATTCTGTAGTGCTTAATCAAAAATCATTGAAATGAAGGACTAAACTCTATAAACTTTCTTGGTCTTTGGATCTATCACTTATGAGAGGGAGAATCAAATCTGATGAAAATAAATGAACATTTTGGTGTGTGGTTGATTTTTTCTTTTCTTTTTCCTCTCTTAAAGCCACACACATCTGACATTTCTATTAGGCTGCTGAATATTTGTGAAGTCAGAAGTATCAATTTTTCAGACTTGACATTCAGTATATGATATTTTTCATTGTAAACAAATAGAAAATATTTTTATTGCCTCTTTGTCCAGGCACCTCAAATGCCACTCTAGTTCCAATAATTTATCAGATTCAGACTCTGGAAGGAGTGTTTGCCTGAGATAGAGAGTCTGACAATGAAAACAGGATGCTCACTTTCTCATTTCATGCCTACCAGGACTTCTGTGCAAAGATGTATTTCTGATAAAAAACAGAACATAGCCACTTGCCCTTCAATCAATCATGACTTGAATAGCACCTTCATTACAATAATTTGACTAACATTTACTTCTAATTTGTTTGTTCACAAGGCCATATGAAATAGCAAAAATGCAGAAATGGGGAGCTCAGGGTGATTTATCCATGAGCAAAGTTTTGTTTGTGTGTTTTTGTAATGAGCTCACCAAAACTCATAAACTGCAGATGAGTTTAATTAAACTCAATGGAGCAAGGAGATTAAGCACTTAAGTGTTCTATCTTTGTGGTTTACAAAACTTGAATAAGTCAAATCATTAAACTTTAATTTGCCAGAAATTATGTAACATTGGCATGTAACGTATTTTAAAAAAACACAAGCCTCACCTCATCCCATCTGTGTACTAGAATTTTTGATGGCACTTCTCACTGCAGTAAAAAGCTGCACAAAACAAAGTCCAAACTTCCAGAGGAAATGTGGCAGCAGTTGAGGCCTTTTACTAGAGAACAGCTCTGCAGGGAGCCAGCCTCCCTGCAACTCCAGTCTTCTGCATAGCATGAGTAGAGGAATGCCAGTAACATTTCATTTTATGGCTCATGTATTATGCCAGAGCCTTTATTTTAGATGGCATTTCAGTACTTTTCAGATCATTTGAAAATAAGACTGTTATATATGTTATTATTGGTTCTTAATGTTACCTCCATCCAGTCTCCAGGGTGATTAGAGCTTGAGACAGGGCAATTTATTCCCTGCAACAGCTAGAGGTTATCTTAGCTGCCCTCACTCACAGGTGGGTAGCATTGTGCACAGCCTCTTCTTCCACTGCTGCAAGTAATGCTAGAGCATTTGGTACTTGGCCTTATCAGTGCTGTGCCTCCTGTCCTGCCTCATTCTGATTTTTTTCAGTGCAGGTACAGACAAATCCCTCCTTTTGGCTGGGCTCCAGCACGAACAGGGAGCTTCTACCTTCCTAAAATATAAAAATCCCACCGCATCCAGTTCTGCCTGGGAACTGCAGGCCATGGACAAGGCTGCAGGATTCTCCATGAGCTACAGGCTTCCCAAATGGAAAGGCAGTTTGCTTTTGGACAGGTAGCTATATGCAAGAATTGCAATGACAGTCTGTTTCTGGTCCAACAGACTGTGTCTTATGCTCCGGCATTTCCACAACATCAGTTCCTTCCAAACCAGCTACTGGATTTCAACCTTGGACATTCTGCCAGGTATTGACTAGGATAAAATTCAATACAAAACTGGGATACTCACCAGTGAACCAGCCATTCAAGACATGTGATACCTACGTGCTGCCAATGTCTTGTATCACCCATCCTTGCAAAAATGATAATGATTTAGTCACATCCTTTGTTAAAAGTCAGTCACCTCACTAGGAGCTGGATTAGTTTTCTCTAGGTATTGCTTGTGTGCAAGTACTCTCCACCATTTCCCTTTGCTGCTATTCTTTCATGTTTCTGAAATGAAAGAAAGAAGCAGCCAATTTCTTCATGGCTCATTTCTAACCTTTTAAAATGTTACCATTTAAAGTATTTATAGATTTTTATAGTTCCCAGCAACCTTCAGAATGAGACTAAGAAGTGTTATTTCTTCTTCTGAGAAAGTTACTGAGCCTGGGAGCCCCAAAATTCATTTCATTACAGAGCATGTTGACAAAATTACTTCAACATTTCCCTTGTGGTGGTGAGCTAAATTAACTGTATTTTATATGACAAAAACATATTGTGTTTGTAAATTTCATATGCAAAATATCACTCACTGATGAGATAAAAAATTCTGCACTGTCATATTGTATCAACAGACTCTCTAGAAGATTACTCACTTTCTAGCATGCCTTGAAAGTTAATATTTCTACATTCAGGCCTCAAAATCATATTTGCTTAACACAGCTTTTTTCTTCTGCATGCAGTTTTGGCAGACCCACACAAGCACTACTGAGCTCTGCATTTTTGTGAAATTCTGACTTGTGTATGAGACGTCACATACCGGGTATCATAAAAAGCCTAAAACCATTGTGTTTTAACTGACTTCAAGTACTGTCCTGATGTTTAACGAACCAGAAATACCCTCATCTACTTCCCTGGAAACTACATTAAGAACTTAGGGAAAAACAGTCCTTAACACAGAGCCTTGATTTAAGCCATTATTATACCTGGGCATTCAGTGCATCTACTGACACAGATAAACTCATTGAAACATTTCCTTCCCTTTCTAGACTACAACTAACTCAGTACTGTGTGGTTTTTGTCAATCTCACACAGATAACACCAGCTTCTTGCTGTGTCCAGTGACCTGTCTTGTCAAGTCTCCGTCCCAGGGCATCAAGTTTGGCTTATCAAAAGATATTTCTCCAGCTTCTGCATGGTTCAAACTCACTGCTTTCTCTAGGAATGGTTTATTGATACTTGTTACTGAGGTTTAATAATTACATGTCAAATAAGCAACAACCAGTGATCACAGACCAGGGTTGTTGGCTGTAACCACTTTAGTAAAGACTTCTTGCTAAACTCCTGAAGCAATTATTTTCCCTTGTGACTTGAAATCAGACCACAGGTAAAGATACAGGTCTTCTGTCACACTTCCAACCCTCCCCTCATTTCTTTTTCACATTAAAATCTCCCTCTCCAATCACTGTGATTTTCGGTGTGCTCTCTTACCATATGCACAACATGCTGCTTGTACAGCTCCACTACACAGACTATGCATGATGGCTCATTCATCTGGAAACAAAACATTAACATCATCAGTTCCTGCCACTTAAAGCATTCAGAAAAGTAAATTACAGCTGAATGGAAAATCCAGCAAAATCCTTAAATAGAATGTTTTGAGTTTAAAGTTTAGTCTGAAAAGAGCTTTCAGGATTCCTTTGCTGTATACGTGTAACCACTTTTCTTCCCCCTCTATTTCCATTCCCTTCTATGCGCCTTCTTTTTTGGCTCACTAATTAATCAGTAAAGTTAATCACTCTCCTCTGTAAGGAATGCACAGAATGGATAAAAAGTCACAGGCTCTTTTTGTTCAGCTTCAAATATAGAAAATGGCTTCTCAGTGTGCTCTAGAGACCCTAAGTCTATGCTTTAAGCTCTATAAAGCTCAGCACTCATCCTAGATTTGCAAGTGATTTTAGATGCAGATTTCAGTGGAAGACAGGGACATGCCACTGAAAGCTACCACTATCACTTGGCCTACTGTAAACCTATAGACTTTTGTTAGTCTTTAATCTTTGGAGGTGAAAACCCATCAACTCCCAATGATCCAGTTGTTGGTCAAGATGCAGAAGTGCATTTCACTAGTACAGGTTATTTTTAGTTACAACAAGCAGCGGCTTCCCTCACACATAACAAAAGACAATGTCTTTAATATTCTTATTGTTATTTCCATCTTCTAGTGTAAGGAATTCCAGCAAAAGGAATGGGATTATAGTAAAAGAAATTTTACCATACTGGTTCAAAATATTGAAATGCTTTATATTTGTGCAGGGTCTTTCTTCCCAGAACTAAAAGGATTTTTGCAGATATGAGTTAATTCTCACAATACTCTGGTGAGACAAAAATTATTGTTAGTTGTTTCTACCAATATCCTGGATGTGACTGCAGAGATACTATTTTTATATATTCTCTACTTTTCTGTGGTTTTTCATTTAATTGGAAAATAAGCACTGGGGATACACCAATCGCACAGAGAACATATTGTGTTGTTTCCCTTTTTTAAGCGATGTAATATTCATTGCACGTACCCTGTGTTTATATGCTGCAAAGAACTTGTTTCCTTAAATTAATGAATATGTAAAAATACTTGTATAAGGATCTTAATTCTTAGCTGTATGTTTGAGCTTTGCTGCATGGAGAGTCTAAGAAATCCCCTAATTCCTGCTACAGGGACATTCTTCTAAAGAGTAGTTGGGAACCTCCTGAGATGGCTGAGCTCTCTCACCCCTTTTTAACTAAATTGAAATTGTAGCAGTAGGCACTTCACAGGGGCCTCAAATTACTAAAACTCTAACATGTACAGGAGTGCTTTGTTAGAGAGAGCTGGATCCAAATATATGCTTAAAAGTCAAGGATGTGCATTTACTGAACACAGGGAAAAGGCAATTAGCCCAGAGCTGACAACGTTCCCATTGATTTAAGTCATGCAGCACAAGACTTCTAGGGCTAGGCTTTCCTGCAGTGAACTACTCGTTCCTCCTGGGGAATCCCTTTTCCCTCCTTCCCATTTTTTAACATTCTGTTAAAGCCAGTTGAATTTTCCATCTGATACTCCTCTGCTTAGTCTCAGTTTAGTAACCCCCCCCAAAACCTACAGAAGGGCATTGTGTCTGTGAGGTTCATTCTCTGGAGAAGATGCTGAGACTACTGATTCTGGCTGCATCATTACACTTGTCTGCACAGCTGAAAGATCAGTGGTGAAGATACAGTCTCTGCCAGCACAAACATCTCAGTTGGCTTGGTGGGGCCCATTCTGTGCTGCGGGATACCCCACATTTTGCAAATAGCAATAGCATTCTTCAACCCCAGTGATTTACAGGAGCCAGTCAAACTTGAGTGGGAGAGGATTCACCTCCAGACTAAGTGAACGTGTGGAAGAGTCTTGAAAAGAGTAGCAGAAAGCGAGCACAGGAGAAGTCTTTCCAGAGCTCAGCACAGAGGCAGTTAAAATAGTAATTTACAGGTTTTTTATATACATTTATATGCATCTTTATAACACCAAAGATCATTAACACCTAATCTCTTTATATGACTAACAAGCTTCACAGAATCCTCAGTCTCCTCCAGATGATGCCTCAGGCAAGGCTATTTTCACCCTGAAGAAGCAGCTTTACCACCTTAATGCTGTGCCTTATCTGCTCTCTCTCCCAGGAGGATTTGGGTTCCTAGGAGCTCTCCTGCTCATCACCAATATGATTATACAGGTAGTCTCAGTAAAACAACTAACCTCTTCGACCTGAGTGATTAGTGGTGATAAAAGGGCATTTGAGTTATGCCCGAGTATACCCTGCACTGAAGATACAGGAGACCCTGCCCAAAATAAAAAGCATTGATTTGGTTCTCTCCAGCACCAAACTAGTACAACGACATGATAGCTTCTTCTACAAAATGGATGGGGAACAGAAGCAAACCCAGCTGGCAAATAGAAATATAAACACAAGAAAACTCATGGTCCTAATTCTGACCTTGTTTACTCTGCTTCTCCATCAGTATCACTTCACTGAACCTCCATTACCTCTGCTTTATACATCTGCAAACAGCAGCCATATGTAGTTGTAAGGATATGGAAGAACAGTGCTCAGTCCTCACCCCCCAACATTCAGTCTGTCATTATTGTGTCATTTGCCATGCACTAGGACTTCCATACTGATGTTCTTGCTGGTCTTATGTTGTAGTGATTGCTATATATGAGAAAGCAGATCTTTTCCATGAGATATTTTCATTCTGTATTCGAAGATTAAATGACAAGTTGTTTCTATGAGTACTATTGCCTAACATCTCTGATTATCAAAAAATGAGTGTACGTTCACAGCAGATACTTTTCTAAAAGCAGGACCACAATTTAATTAACCACTCCACTAACAAATTCTGAGTAGAAATTAAAAGTGGTTCACATTAATGATTTTGTATTCACCACTCTGGGAATTTCTTATGCCCTGCTGGTTTTAACTTCAACTTTGTTATTTAAAAACCTTAATCAGGAATTGTATGGAACCTGATTAAGACTTTATTTAAATGATCCTTCAATAATTTCCATTTGAAAAGGACACTGCCACACAGCTCATGCACTTAACCCAAGGTTTTGAATCAAGTAAGAGCTACAATGTCGACAACCACAGCTGAAATCAGAATCGAACTCATACTGAGGCAAATTTTCCTGCTTCTACTTCTAATATTTAAGTCTGGACTAACTCCCTTTACATTGCTCCAAATTAAAAGCTGTGCAAGTGAGAACAAAATTTAATTTTTTGGTCATTCTCTGAAGTATGATGACCACTCATACTGCTGTGAAAATAAGAACAGAAATTAAAACTCCTACCTCCCTCTCTCAAATTTAGGTCACTTGTGGAGATGGCATGAAGAAATAAATAAAAGCCCTGCAAAATGCCATTGCAAAAGTGCCTGAACTAGTTCTGCTGAACTCAAGATTCAAGTATGATATCACTCCTATGCATTATATAAAGGTTTTCAGACACTTCTCTACATCAGAATACTGGAAAAACACGTGGCTTTTCCAATGAGCCCAAATGCTGCTGCTGAGAGATGCAAAAGAAGCATGTCTCTGATAAGAGATAATTCCAAATGACCTAAAAACTCTTATTTTTTCTAACTATGCCCATGAGATAGTATCTATATATGCTTATGGGATGAAAACTCCATTTTCAACCTGTTCTAGTAATTAGCTCAGATTTACCTGGAGTGAATAAAGGCAGTATGTCATCTACTCGTTCTTCATTTTTACCTCTACTTTAACAAAATGGGCCATAGTCTGTTCTGCTGTGTAAAAGGAAAGGAAAACAAAGCTACAAAATGGAAGAGAAATACTTAAGTTTGAAAACACATACAGAGATTCTACATGGATACTTCATAGAAAACTGGAGGATGAAGGAAGAACAACTAGATGAAGTATAGACCTTTAGAAATTCATAGATTAATCTAGTTCACCCTGCATTAATGTCCAGGGATAAGATAGAGTTTAGTGCTCAATTTTTACTGCTCATCTAGACCGCTACCTGGCTCAGTACTCCGTGTAGTGTTTCGACAGCCCAACCTCATGAACCATGCAGACGACCCCACCGCAGAAGTAGTTAGAGAAGCTAATATTAAGGCTCATTTAATTTGAAAATTAATGATAGCATTTTCTCTGCTCATTTCTTGGTAAGAAAGATATAAACAAAGAGACCTGGGTACAGGTCTGTGATGAAGATCTACATTAACTTTCTGTTCATAGTGTAGGAGCTTCTCAGATATTGTTGTTATCTTTCTCCCTGCTTGTGTTCAGCAGTATGAAGTTCACTTTGACTTTGCACATTTCAGACAACAGAGTCTGAAGTGAAGCAGGCATATACAGAATGTCCATTAACAAAATGTCCTTCACCTGGAAAACATGATTTATAAAGCTAAGAAAAAGTCCATGACAGCTCTATATCAGCAGTTTTCAAGTTAGCCAATTTATGCAGCTGAAGATGATGACTGGGGCATAAACCACAGAGGAATGTATACAAGTGGATTGCGTACCAACTGCAGTAAAGTAGGGGATCAATTAAACTACTAGCAACAGAGAAGAAAACTTATGAAATAGCACCATACCAACACTATCTCTTTTTTCCCCCGTTATGCCAACAAGTATAGGCAAGTCAAGGAAAGCTACCACAATTTTATGAAATAAGAACACATATTTACTTCTTGGTTCAGATTCTGACTTACCTGGCTCTTCAGATGGGATGAGAACCCCCCCCAGCTATTTCTTTCTTAGGTGAAAAAGCAGACAAACCTATCACTTACTTGTGCTGGTTAAACCAGTATTTAAACAGGTAAGTCATCTAAAAGAGGGAAGGAGGGAACACTTAACAGAATGCCCAAGAGACCAATGACCAGTCCCCACACACCAGATAAGAGTCAGACAGTACTACTCATGTGTGTTGTCCAATAATTAGAAAGCCCCTAAGAGATGTTGGGCTGGAGCAAAACTGCTCTGCAGGAGATTTTTGCCAGTTTATATGATATTTGGCAAATCTCTACTAAAAGGAGAGTAACTTGGAGGATTTGTTGACATTTTTAAAATCCTTATAAAACAACTGCATGTAACTCTGTTTGTTCCTTTCCTGGCCTGGCTTTGACTATCTACACTAGCTGTTACTATATAAGCTTGCCACAGACTCCACAAGTTTGCTTTTTTGGGGAGTGATGTCTCCTTGGTTGTCTAAAGTTAGCTCATCAAAAACAGATTCACTAGCAATAAGTTTTTCAGGCACTTCTGACATTTTAGTACATAATCCCTAGGCAATATCTGTCTCATGTAGGAATTCTTCAGTCAAATGTCTTTAAGGAGATACACAAGCAAAAGGTCAACATTTGCTAATGTGAAAACTAGTTTCAGGTGTCTCCATTTGTGGATGCTGAACTTTTGACACTCAGGGTTCAGCATTTCAGAAGGCAGATAACTTGTCACCTTCTGGTAGTAAAGCTTTTTATGTTATCTCTAGCAAAGCACTGAAACTATGACGGACCAAAAGTCAAAGTAATAAATAAGGTGAATTTTAAAGACAGAATAATTCCACTCCCAAGTTTTGCTTAAATTTTGAATGTACTTCTCAAAATGATCAGTTTGATAACTGATATTTTTTTTAAAATGAGCAAGATAAGTTTATAAAGAAAAAAATGCAATAATTTTCAACTATATTTAATTACTAAAGTATCGCTCTACTTCCTGGTAATAACAATCTTTAATTATGCTTATGAATATGCTGAATTTCCCATACACCTGTTTAATTGAAAGCAGATGTTCCTTCAGCAGTGGGTTATTTTCATAATATGCATCACTATTAGTTTGCTATTGCTATCACAACACACTGGGAAAAGCAATATACAAATAATGCAGAATAGTTGGTGTGGTTATGAACTTAACTACCTATTTATTCTGTTTTTTATTATTCCTGTTCCATCACCATCAGTGATTTCATAGAGCTCTGCATGTTTTATTATTATTATGTGTATTGTTCAACATTTTATTTGACTTGTACCAAAATTCCAGTTCAGGTTTATCACTGTTTTGTTGGACTAGATAATAAGCAACAAGTGATCTGGCCCCCTGGGTTCTGTGGGGAAGACACTTCATATCTGTCACAGACAAGGCAGATGATACAAATATAATCCATATATAAAGGAGCACTAAGTATTCTTCATAGGGGCAATCTCTTTTCAGCACTGTCAACCTGCATAAGGGTAGAACTAATGACCTAAAGGAGTAAGGCCCTGTGTATCCTCATTAATTTCCTAAAACTATGTGTTAATAAGATATTAAGGCCCAAGGGACTAAAGCAAAAGCAAAACTGAGCAAGACATGTTAATTAAATTGCATTGGAGAGGTTCAAAATGTGCATTACAAAACACAAAAACATGTGAATTCAAGTTTTCCTCACGTAATTTATCTTGGTAATGAGCCTAAGTTTCTAAAGTAAGCATATATGCTATCAAATAGCTACACAAAAAGAAAGTTCTAATAAAAATAATTAAATTGAACAAATCAAATACCACTTGAGGATCAGTTTAAAAAGGCATAATTTTTAAAAATCCTTTCACTGAATAATTACAACAGCAATAATACTAGCAGTAGAACTCCCTCTGTGCAATAGTCCCAGACCCCATGATACCAGGCACTTCCTTTAAAAGAATGAAGGCACCCCCCCTCAGGGCACCGCTCCCCCCCCCCCCCCCCCCCCCCAAACTTAAGTATAAAGTAGACAACATTCAAAGTGGCAAGAGGTACTACGGATATTTTAATAGGACAACATGAACTTGGTTGGCCAACACCACAGAGGAGGTCAGGAGAACATACAATTTCAAAACATTAGAGGCTTCTCTGAAGGTTCTTCGGTGGGTCAGCAAGCTTAGCATTAAAATCACCTATGACAGCAATGTGCTGAACATTTTCCTAATGTGCAGCTTAGATCACCCCTCCCTCATATGCTTATTCCTGTCTCCTGGTTTCCTCCCTTGGGTGTGGTTATCTCTGAACAGTTTTGGCAGCTCCATTCTCTGTCATTATGCCTCTATTCATCTGGCCTGGAATCCCTCCCCAGAATTATTTTGCCGCTGAGATGTAAATAGCATAGTTCCAGTGGTGATCAATGATGACCCGTGATCGTCTTGAAACCATTAATTTTGTTGCAATGGTGTTGTGCTGCTTTTGGACATTGGTGTCATAATCTCCTTAAGACAACAAGTAATGTACTGCTTCAATGTGTTAATTAAAACCAGAAACGTAGTGCTTTCTACAATTCCGGAAGAAGCATTTCAACTTTCCCTATGTGTACGTCAGTCTGGACGGATGTTCTTGTACAGATTTTAAAAGTATTTTAGCTAATAGTTTCTCCTACTTTCTATGTACATTTACTCAGTGAACATAATATAAGCAATTACATTGACTAATATGGAGTCAAGTTGTGAAGTATCCCATACTGTCTGTTTTCCATTGTAGGGGCTTGTCTTCTAGAATCCCCCAAACAGCACAGATTCTCTTGTGAGATTGTTCGTGCATTGACACAAGAACAAGATGCAAAAATTCAAGAGACAATTTCCCTGGGGTAGAACCAAGGAATTCAATTCAGAGCATTCTAAACTTTATGGGCCTTTTTAGATCTGATGGAGGATCATGCCACAAAGCATCAACAAATGGGACCATAGCCAGGTCCCACTCTACCCTGAGTTCCTAAGCAGGGACTACTGTATATGAAGGCTAAATAAATGACGCAGTAGTTTGTATGTTGATTGATTTTGATTTTTTTCCCTCTACATAATATATTGAAGACCACATAAAGAGTGAAGAACTGCTACTGTGTGTCTGATTCCAAAACAGGAAAGCTAGATAGACTGCCAACCAGCAAAAGCTATTTCCTTTCAAGAAAGAGACTTCAGAACTCATAATGAAGTCTACAGGGAATATACAATATGAAATATAACATGAGTAGATATAATAAACTTTGATTTTATTTCCTTTGCTGATAATGATTTCAGATAACCAATTTATGATAAATGTACTTGGGACATACTGCCCAGGATACAAATTAATAGATGTAAAGAAAAAAGAGGGGTGAAGTTTAGTTTTTTTCTAAATTCTGGAATAGAAAGTATAGAAAAGAAGTATAACTGTGATTCAATAATATAACTTTCTGTATCTTTTTAAAGAATAATTATTAAAAATTCTTATCAGGTTTGTTGATTTACTCCTGAATGCTTTACTCCTGACAAGTGATGCCATAGCCTAATGAGAAATAAATTAGAGAATGGCTCTAAGTATAGGAACAGTGGGAAAAGTTGACTTTATTAGAAGATTATGCATTAAATCTAGATTTATAATTGCATTTTCTCTAATCACAAGCATGAGAAATGACATTTTACTGAGTATATTTATTTGCAAGGGAAGGAAAAATTCAGCCATGCTATTAACCATGTGGTAGCAGGAACACTAAATGTGTTATTGATCTGATTTTTTCTTACATTTTTACTGTCATTGCACTTCATTTTTTCCACTACTAAGTGATTCCCTACAATAGAAACATGGAAATTACAAGGGAAAACACGGCTATCTGTGTTCCCTTCCCAATGTCAAACTATTCTATTTCTGCTTTCTGTTTTCTTCTTAACAGCTTCAAACAATGGAGTTCAATAACTGTGAATATTCTCCATGATTTTTTAGATTCTACCTATTAACTAAGGAACTGAGTTTCAGGAAATTAGATAACACTTGTTATCTTAAAGGTGCATGGGTCACTTATGTTTGTGTATGGTAGCTTGAAAACATGCTCCAGAATATGTTTGCTGTTCTTGCCATCCATTCCTGCAAACTCTGGTACTGACCCATGCTGTACCTCATGCATGAAACCAAATGAAAAAATAGGCACTAGGGGAAAGGGAAATGATGGGTCAGAGATATACACTGTTAAGTGCTATGTAGCAATAAAAAATGAATGTTCAATTGCAGCTTACCCAAAGTCACAGGAAATGAGTGAATTCATGCCATCGGTGAGCAGAGATTAGTCAAGAGACAGATGTTAAATATTACAGCATTTTAAAGCTTCAGGCTTCAGAAAGAAATTTCCAACCCCTTGTCTTGTGTTATTTAGTGTTTTGAAATCTAGCCTAGAATTATGTAGCTTTGCACATATGATTGGTCACAGCAGGGTTTAAAGCTTGGTGACTGGCAACACTCAAATATCCAAAGGTTCAATCCATATAGCTTTCCAGAGTTTTGATAGTTTATTTGATCAGTCTGCGAGTGAAACCTCTCTGTCCTCAAGACTGTGAAACTGTACTGCAGGCTTAATCAGATCTTGTGAAAGGGAAGATTACTTATCAAGCATGTACTTACTGATTGCATCTCATGAGTAGCCATGAAGGTGAGCTGATTGTCTTTTTTTCCCCTGTGTTCAGCATCTTTGCAGATCTAAGAACAGTTCTATAAGCAGAGTTTAAGTTGTCCCTTTTCAGCAAAAGCCATCATTGCCCCAAAGCCCACTTACAGATTTTACCTCATTGGTCTTTTGCTGCACTTGGGTTAGGCATTAGCTAAAGAGGGATTTTGAGTTTAAAAGTTTTGGATATAGTTACATCATCCCTGTTTTAGGCACTAACATTGCTCTATAGATCTTGCTTTCCCAGAGGAGACAGCTTCTCAGAGAAGTGGGCCAACAGATGATCAAATGTACCTGATTTTCCAGGTTCAGAGTTGTTAGTTGAACACCAGTTCTTGTAAGTCAAAACCGTAACCGTTACATTCATAACTGTATGCAGTTTAATGACTACTCCATGCAGAAATTACCTCTACACTCAATAATAAATTATAATAGATTCCATTTTCAAATGGTTAAAATATAATTTATTATAGTTTTTTTTTTTTTCAACACACGAGACATGTAAGTGATCCAGACCCTTCTGCCATGGTCCAAATATTAACTGTGTCAGCATGGTATTGTCTTTCCCTCCTGGAATAAAAATTTAGCAATAAACTCCAGAGGCAAAGTGGCATCTAGCTAATGGCATTCAATCTAAGCTTATTGCAGATCGACCTTGAATGCTGCCAAGTCTCTAGCATGTGCTGACAATACAGCATCGTTGCTAAGCTACCTATTATTAATCTTTGCAATGAAAAATGAAGAGGTCAGAATGTGTTGAAGGTGTGTTTATTACAGAGCTTGCACAGAGGGTCTCATTTGAAAGCTTGGATATTTCACCATTTTTATTGCTGTGAAAAGCTTTTAATTTTTTGTAAAGATTTGAAGCTGACTGACAAGTCACAATTTATGACACTTATCATCCCTTAATTAAATAGCAGAAAAAGAATTACATATATATTTTGTTAATATTCACCTGTCTACATTCAGGTCAACAGAAAAGGAAGTTCCAGTCATTTGTAATTGAAACAAATTATTTAGTACTTTATCTCATGGTCAAAGTTGCAGTACTCTGGGTCTAGCAAAGCCTCGTAAAAATGCACATGGCAATAGTTAGTGTTTAGGGAAAAAAAAAAATATTATTAGAACATTCTCCATTCTTATTATCTGTTCCTATCTTCTGGGTTTACTTTGTGGCTTGGATTTTTATTTAGCTTTGTAGTGTTTCGGTTGAGGATCAAGATTGTATAGCAAAACAGGACACATTCTGTTTATCAATAAATCATCAAACACAAAAAAAAAGACCAATGAACGGGATGTGCACACAAAGACTGAAAAAGGGGGAAACTCCACATCCTTTGAAAGAAGAAAAGGCCAGGATAAGAGCAAAAACTGGCCTGGTGTCTTCTGTCACAAAGAAAATTGATGTAGGAGGTGAAAAAGAGACAGAGTATATATTTTCAAAGGAGAAGTGCACAGGTTATCAAAGTCCCATATGCAAAAGCTTCTGATAGACACAGGGACACCCCCCCACCCCCCAAAAAGTAGCTAATGCTTTCCAGGAAGGAGGACATCTCCTTGAAAATGCAGAAGTCAAAAGCTAACCAATCAAACTTTCTGAAGATTTGTTTTAAAGGGAAAGTTTTATCAGCAAAAGCTGAAGTGCGTATCTGCATGGGGGGTTTCTCACCCATAGAAATACTTTTGACATGTGTTATGATAATTTGGAGGGTTGTGAGACTTCACCCAAGGATGGGAAGGAAAGGTGTCCTGAGTTAGACAAGTACTTTTGTAACTGTATCGGTTTAGCTTGACTTGGGAGTTAGGCACATATCACTGGTAAAGCTCCATCATGTAAAAACTATCCTTGTTTCCCTGATCACTTGAGGACGTTGGAGAAGTTGAGGCAGGTTCTAGCCCACAGGAATTATTCTTTCTTCTAAGGCTAATCTGAGATTGCCTCACTTTGCAGGGGTGAGGATTTAGGAATGAGCTCAGGCAGAGGTGATTTATTTAACTGCATTGATCTCTTTGACTGCTTCAGTCATCAATAGCAGCTCTCAGGTTCTAGGTTTTAGAAAGGCCCTAAACCCACTCTGTAGTAAGAATCCTTCTAGCACCTGAAGATATGCTCATCAAAGACCAACGAAGCTTTTTCAAAGTGTTTGAAGGATGAGCTGGAAATGCTATTGGGAAAGATGAGCAATAGCGTTCCGGTTCCTGCTGTTCCTGCTGAAAGAGCTTTGTCCTAAGTGACAGAAGGGTCTCAAGCACATCATTATCAAGCACTGTACAAGCAGAGACTCTCAAAAACAAACCAGTGTGAAACCTCTCATGAGAAGCCTAATAGTGCAAGTGGATATGGGATATAGTTCCAACTTTTCTTCCTCTTATATGTGTCCTTGTAACTATTTTATTTATATTGCAGCACTTCAGAAGAGCAGGGTGAATGGAACTGCCTCTGTGAAGAACATTTATGTATAGCTAGAATAGTATCTTGCAATTGCAGCAGAGAACTTCTCACCTAGCATACAGAAGGTTAAACTACATGTCGATTGTCAAAGATACCCTACGGCCTGGCTAGACATACATGCTAGAGATATAGCTTTGTCTTCTGTGTTTCTTAGCATCATCCCCCTGTTTTCACATGCCTTTATTTTATCAATGTGAAAATTTTGACCATGGCATGCTTGGAAACATGGTTCCTTGTTTCTACACAATTTAAATTTAGCAACAGTCATATACCCTTCATGATCTCTTCCTTAAATCCTAACTTAAAAGGGGTGTCTTGGGAAGTACTAAAGTCTAGCTCTGTTTCAGCTAGTTCTGAATGTCAAAGCTGCTCTTGAAAATAAATATATTGATCAGGAAAGTACCGCTTGTGTTGTGGCTGTGAGGGGTGGCTGGAAGATAACAGAGACTTTTTGTCAACAGTGTGAACCTGGAAATTTAGTTTTGTTCCAAAACAAAAAGCAAAAGATATCTTTCAGGATTTTTCTTGAAATGATGCAACAGATAGTCACAGAATAAATGCTTAGAGGCCACTGATTAAGACATTAATCTGCTATGTGGTACATTCAGTTCTTGTCCTGTTTAGAGAGATTTGAACAGGATTTGCACATATCCCACTGGACCATATCATTCCTCTGTCATCAGTGTCAGAATGATGCCCTCAGAAGGTTAGTCAAGTCTTACAAGGACTTACCAAAAAACATATGAAGAAATCTGTATCTCTCTCACAGACCTATAAGCAGATACAACAGCTAAGGTGCAAACTTTAGATTTTTCTGTATTTGGCCTAGTTACAAGTTTTGAATCTTATTAGCAAATATTATTTTATTTAGGCTGTACAAGCCATTTCCATGAAAAGTGGGAGTCAATAAAATAATTGACTTCTATATAGAATGGTACAACTAGACTACAGTGCTATTTTTCCATACATGTTAGTAAATTCTGTAGCTGAAAGCAAACATGCAGCATCATTCATTGATACATATGCAATAGGTGCATGAAGAGCTCAACTCCAACTATGAGTATGCAGGATCACACCCGCTGTTTGAATCAGAGAAGCAGATAAAGAAAGGCAGTGATTGAGAGGGTCATGTACCCAACAGGTGAGTAACTACATAATGAGTGTCTTAAATATTTAATTCAGCCGAGCAGCTTCAGCTTATACCATCAGAGAAGCTGCCCTTTGTGCTTAGAATGATACCCAAAGTCTAGGCTTTCTTGAAGGCAGTGAGCAGATTTGCATGTCTCCTTGATTAGGGTTTCTTGCCAGAGACAAAGATTTTATGTTACAGAATATTGTAGGCAGCCAAAGAGAGTTCAAGCTCAGACATACTTATGTCACATTATACTTATCCTAGGATGACACAGGACTCATCAGAAGTATATATGAAGTGCTGAATTTTTACTTGCTGTCACTACAATACATGTTTGGTGAAATACACTAAGATGGAAAAACATGCCACCTAAAGTGTAGCTTTATACTTACAATGCATTTGACTGTGTTGCTTTGCTGCAGTGGGAACTATGCACAGTTCATGATCAATATAAACTGAGTGAAGCCAATTATCTTTTCAAGTAATGGGAGAGCTATTAAGTAAAGTGTAATTTGAAAAAGCATGATGAATCTGGACGAAAACCATGAGGACCCTGTAGTACACATAGATATATAATTGTTGTTTGGAGTGTGCTGTGATAACCAGTTGTGCTGTAGGTTCTGCAATATACTGGTCCAAGGAGTTTCTTAAATGGTAAATTTATGTGCATGACCCTGTACTATCATGTATTTAGATCCGTAGTTCTAAGATCAAAAGCACTCTAAGCCTAAAATTCCAACCCTTGGTTATATATATATGACTTGTACATTTCTCCTAAGTTTGTAGACTCCTATTAGGAGTGCAGTACAAGTAATTTAATACAGCATGCTGGCTGAAGTTGTTACTGTTCATGTTTAAAGCACAGAACTACTGAAACTGATGGATAATTGGAAAAAAAATGGAGTTGTGGTGGTGGTTCAAAACTATTTTAAAGTTATTTCTCTATTGAAAATGGCACTGTGCTGATGAATTTCCTAGTAAAAACACTTCTGTCATACACATAGACAGCATAAATACAGACTGAGTACAGCCCAGTGCTGCTGGCCTAAGCAAGCAACTGAACATTCTCTGAACCCTTAGCATGTGCATAACACCAACTCAGCTTTGGACAGCCTTCAAGCTTAGCATGGTTTAGCAAAGACCCATGGAGGACAGTGATGTTCACTTAACAGTGCCAGTCCTCATGGCCTGGAGATAACTGAACATCACATTTTGCATGAAGATGGTCAAAAAGCTCTTGAGGACTTTTGCAGGCTCTGTGAAAGCTCCCAGCACAGCTACCACAACAATTCCACCAGCAGCCCAAGGAAACAGGAGCAGGACCCTGAACACCCAAGCTGTCAAAGGATCAGAAAGGCAGGCAAAGCTGCAGAGTTCCAGCAGAATGGTGCTGATAGCCTTTTCATTCTCCTAATGTGTCATTTTCTGTTGATTAAATTTTCCATTGGAAAAATTCTGACAAGCTGCTATTTCCCTCAGACCAAATCATAGTAATGAAAGTTTATAAAGTAGCCATTCATTCAATCAAAACTTATTACTCAAAGTGTAGTTTTATTTTTTTCCCCTGTACTCAACATTAAGCATCCATATTCAATGCCTGTTATTATGGGAATTGTTCTGTAATGAAAACATAAATCGTCACAACATGAGTGCATTTCTACAAACAATGTAAGAGGGGGCCCATTCGCAGTACCTCCTATGGCTATAATCTGTGGTACCCATTCATATGCTGTAGTTAATGCCATACTTAATGGCTTCATGATGAAAAAAGCCCGCTAGCCTGAAGATACATAGTGCTCTAGAGGTCTCTCTTGCAGTTTACTGTGTCCATAAGGAATCTTGTTCTCTTTATCATAAAAAATACAGTCACCTAATGCAGCGTGACAGATCCCTGCTCTGGCTGGGTATAGTCAGACTTGATTTTGCTGAGCAAAAGCCTGAATAACTGAAATGTACACATGTGAATATGCCATACAGTTCAACAAAATAGGAATGCAGCATGCTGGATAAATATGTAAAATTTGTTACCTGACAGTCCAATTGATGAACAACTAGGAGTTAAATTCACCCCTGAGTTAGAGTACAAGAAGCAATGTTTCTAATTTCCTTATTGATGGGACCACTGAAAATGCCTTTCTCTGTAAGTGCAGGGGGAGTGAATGAAGCCTGAATATTGTACTCTTTCCATTTCTCCACTTTATTTCCACATGAAATGCCATGCTAGAAATGAGTTGGCTCCCTCAGGTAGGGAATGTTCTGAAACAAGAAACTAAGGCTAAAGTCATAAGGGTTGTTTGGCTGCTACTGGGCCAGGCTGAGGGCAGCTCCGTTGTTTTGCCAGCCTACCTGTATGCACATGTGCTCTCCATCCCACCAACATGATCATAATTCGCTTGGGTATTCAGTCATTTTCAGCCCGGCTCAGGGGGGCAGTGATGAGCAGCAAAGAGATGCTGGGAGCAGCAAACCTTTTACCTAGCTGCATGGCCACCAGAAATCACATCTAACTACCACAAAATAAATAAAGAGAAAACAGCCATGGCAGCATCAGTGCACAAGTCCCAGATACCACCCAGATTATTTAATTGCAGTCTTGAAGGCTGAAGTGAGTTGTGCAATGAATAAAGTCTTTGGCCTTTGTCTAGGAGTGAGTTTATGTCAAAGAATGTGGATGATCTCTAAGGGAGGGTAAGCTAAAACAGCCTGTCCTACTACCTTACAGTCAATTGCTTAGATGTCACATGGATTTTGTTTCCTGCACAACTACTGCCAATTCTATAATTTTCCAGCATAATGTAGAGCCCTGAATGGCCATTCAATTTCATGTCTGAAGCCATAGCTGCAATCACTGAAAATCCAACAAGTTCATAAGTGCACTGCACTTGCAGTATACCCCTTGCATCCCTGAAGAACGTCAACACCCAATGCAATGATAAGGCAGTGTGGCATCTTCCCTGCTCTCACATCCTCTCATAATCTCCAAAGGAAGAAATAGCCAACTGTGGAAGATTTAACAAACTTGTGGCTCTTAGCAATAATTGCAACAAAAATCATGACAGTTATTACCATCCATCGTGTGTCACTGATTCCACACAGTGCTTGCTTTGCAGGTGATGCAAGCTTGTTAGTGCCAAGTCTTGAATGTTCAGCCCAGTTTGCAGCAGCTAATGGTCTGAAAACCGCCAGTTCATTCCCTGGTGTTTAGACCATCTTATTATTAATAAACAGTTCTGTAATCAGCAGAACTCAGGATGTCAGGTCTCCTATAGACTTTTATCTTGTGGTTTATTGACATTTAAACTGAAATGATACAAAACTGTTTTCTCTACTCATCACATCTCTGTGCTTTGACAGCATTGTCAAGGCAATATGTAGAATTTCCCAAGAGATTATAAATTACTGAGGAAAAGATTGCAAAAGTGTAGATTTTTGTGTTCTCATCCAAGCCACTTGTTCCCAGTGCAATTAGGTATAAAGCCAGAGAGGTGTCTTGACCATAGATCAGGAAACTCCCTTACAATATACACACACTCAGACTACTTTTACCTGAATAAAGGTTTGTATTGACCCTTCTAATCCCTTGAAATAGGATTAGCCAATGCAAATCACAGATGCAGCACCACATGAAATACCCCATAAATGTCAAATGATCTCCACAGATGTAGTCTGAAAGCAATTTGTATTTGTGTTTAAACTAATTTCTTTGGGTGTGACCAAAATAAGCAACCATGGTCTCTGTACAACTGCCAAAGTAGTATCATTCAAGACTCAACTTGCTGAGATATTGATTTTCAGAATTATGTTCAACATTTATATTTTAATGCACATCTAAAGAAAAAAAGTTAATAAATCCACTACAGTTACTTGTGACTTACTATAAATGTAATTTATTTTCCTCCACTCCGGTTAAAGAGAGACAAGAATTGACCACAACTGTTCACAGTTTGTATACTTCCACAATTACATGTTCCTCAGTTTGTCAATTAAAGGAACCAGCTAAAGAACATAAGGCAAATTAGCTCATGCACCACCATTTTCACTTTGCTTTGACAATAAGTTGCTTTTATCAGGTGAAGAGTTCAACAAATACATTTCTATTTCCAGAGAGCAGAAATACATAAATACATTGCTGCAATTTTTATATTGCCATAATCAGCCATAAATAGAACATTGACTCTGTGAGACCCTAATGAAGTGATTTGTTGCAACATTAATGAAGAAAGCAAACATTAATTTTGCATTTTAATTCTAGTTAACAACCCTCTTTCAAGAAAGAGATGAACCTGTGTATTGTGTTTCTGAATGTCAGCCACTCTAGTCTCCCACTGTTTTCATCCCCATCACTAACCTAACTTGCAGCTACCGCTAGCTGCCATTAACAACAACAAAAAAGTAAAAAACCAAACCAAAAACAAACCAAAACACAACAAGAACTGTGTAAATTCAGCCCACTCTGTGCGCTTGGTGTTATGCTAGATAAATCAAAACAACAGAAACACTATAATGCCTTGACTATAAGTTTTTGAGATCTAATTTTACAACTTTCTGTTGTGTACCTCACACCTCTGTATGCTGGACCACAACAGAAAACATTCATACCTATGACCAGTGCTTTGTTTCTCTATTATATGACAAATGTATTGACCCCAAATATTTAAATATATAGACAAAATTGCTTTTTACCTTTGTGGAATCTCCTAAATTTATAGTTATGGTAAGTTTTGAGTGATATATGAAATAATGAAATTCTCCGTGCCTGGACCACAAAATTGAATACTTATAGTAGTATTTAGTTCACTTATAAACAACAAAGAACATCAGCCATGGAGGAAAATAAACATTTTGGAACAGATTCATTCCTGGTGTAATTCTGTTGCCTTCACTTGAGATACCCTGGAAGCAAATTTGATGCATTATTCCTGGGCATTACTTGTGGGTTTTATGTCTTCTCTTCCCTAGTTGTCTTCTAGCTCACAAGCTGAAGTCTGGGCTAAAAAAGCCATTCCCAAACAGAAATGAGAGGCCTCCTTTTCACACAGAACTCATAAATTACTTAAATCCAAGTACTCAAAAACATGAAAGCTGAGCTCAAAATAATGAGATCTACTTCAAAATCAGGAAATGTTCTTTTCCAGTTAGTTGATCCAAATCTTTGGGTTTAGTTATGTCAAGTGTCCAAACCTTCCTCTACAACTTCATTTTCCAAGGGCAAATAAAGAATTTTATTGTCACTAATAAAAACCAAACAAACAAACAAAACAAAAACTCCATATGATTGTTAGGTAGTTGCTTGAAAATTATCCTATACTATGAGAAATTATTTCCATCTATTCAAACTAGCAGTCTTCTGTTGATGAGAAAGATGGGTGCTTTGCAGATGGGAGAAGAAAGCATATTTGAATCAGTAGGATCATAATTTTGGCTGAAGGTATGCTCTCAGAACTAAGTTCTTTTAAGGTGTCAAACAGGACATCCAAAATCATGAGAGCTGAACACTGACCTACAGAACCATTATAATTTTGCCAGTTGTTTATCTGAAAAAAATCGTAATAAGGTTGAAATGTAAGTGTTGATTTAGTAAAGAGCCAGAAGGGAGTAATTTATGAACCATCCTGAAGCTAGCATGTAATATATTTATAAGATGATTGCCATTTTAACTGACTACACCATTAACAGTTTCAATGTTATTGCGCTTGTTTTCACTTGATATAATTTCTCCTATATGCACAAGAATGATACTTCAGAGAAATAACTGTGATCAAGTTGTGTTCACGTGAATGAATACATATTGAGTTTGAAGTGTGAGCTCTTTAACTTAAATCCTCCACAGCTGAAGATTAGTTTGCAAGATACTGTATCAACCTCCCTACCCATAATCACCTTGTGAAGCTGTTAGATCAATTTAAGAGGTTTTATGCACCCCAAGAGAGACTATTGATCAACATCATGTGTTCTTCATCAGTACATAGTTTTTGAAAAAATATATTTTAAAGGAAAAAATATCAAAACCAAGAGAATACCATTTTATACGAAAGTCTTTAACAGGCTCTCTAGATTTAAAGTTCCATTAAGCAACCTGATTTTGTTCAAGAAGACATTGCTTTGCATTAAGATCCTTGTAAACTTCAAAGACATGAAGACATTTCTTCAAAGAGCACAAGATGCAGGCATTTCAAATATTCTTTTAATCTCATCATATCCCTCATAATATCTTGCCATTAGGCAGAAAAATACAGTGTTTACAGAACATATACTATAGAAGTTTTCACAGATAGCATCAACAAAGAGCAGCTAATGTTGTATATAATCATTCTTAAAGACAACCGGTAAGTTCACCAGCAGTTGTGACAGGACAAGGGATGGTACACCACAGGTACAAGTGTTTGCCATGCAGAATGTACAGAAATACTGTACCACAGCACAGTTACTGGATGACCAAAGTAGTGATACCTCCTACTTCCCTGTCTTGCACAACACTGTTTCATCTCCCATCCCAGCCTGCTCTGATCGTGTACCTGCTGGCACCTCTGTCCAGGGCAGGGCTTATTCTGTCTGTTGAGCAGTGGAGAGAAAAGATGAGGGTTGGATGAGGCTGTGCTAATTTCTTATCCCTTTGTCCATCTACCTAGCATAAGAAAAGCTGTTGTCATGTTATCCCACTAGTATTGGGAAGAATTTGTGGACCTAAAGAGGAGAGTCTGCAAGAGGAAACAGCTGGGAGAGAAAAGCATGATAGAAGTGGGACAGGAGAAAGAGATGCCAGCACATCCAATATTATTATCTGATGCTACCCCTCTTATTGGGACCAACAGTCTCCAGCTCCTGAGCCAGGTAAGGCTGTCAAGAAAGCAGGGAGAAAATGAAGGGAAACAAAAGTCTCCAGTTACCAGCTGTCTTATGGCTAACAATCCTTTAATGATCCAGTCTTTAAATGTCTCAAATTCAAAATACTTGATACTACCAAGATATCTTTTACTGCTATAAATATTGCAAAAGACTCAAATAGTGTTAAGAGGTTTTTATACTCTTACAACTTTTACATTATTCCAGATCCTGATACTTATTTTCAAAGATGTCAAAGAATAAACCCAAACTCTTGTTTTGATGGTGGTTCTTTTCCTGATCTCACTGTGGCAGCTGAGACAGACACAATACTGCAGAGGGTGGTCTTCAGGGTGCCAAGCACTTTCTCCTCAGAGCACCAAGAACAGGCTTTTACTTACTATTACTTGTGTGATGCAGAAATGTATGTGTCACCTTCATTCTTTTTCATCCGTGCTTTGAGAGAGATTCATCACATATCTACACACATTTGGGCTGGCATTGAGTTCTTTAATCAAGAGGAAAGTCAGGTATTGATTTACTGTTGGTGGGAGGGAAATGGGAATATAATCCTGCTCTTCCCTCCTTCAGATGACCTCATTACAGCACTCTGCAGGGAGCCACATGTTCTGCATGACTTGGTGTTGCAGAGAACATGTGTCTTTCTCTTTTGGTTGTCTTGGCACACACCTAAGCTTCATTCAAACAGGCACGGTCTGCTGAGAACATTGGACCCCTAATACTACAGCACAGAACTTCAGCACAGCTCCTTAAATAACAATTCTGCATCAGCACAAGATGGAATAGAGCTTTTTGCCTCCACATTTCATATGGATAAAACCAAGAAATGCAGCTGCTGAATAAATCAGGTGTAAAAGCAACTGAAGATGATGGAAGAAACTGAAATGCTAAGGACAGTTGCCAGTGCTTTGATATCACTGAACCAAAATCTTAGTCTTCAAACCTTTGTCTGAACCTTAGGCCAAACTGAGCATGGGTCCAATATTGAAGTTCCTGGCAGTATTCATTTCACATACTGACTATAGAGCAGTATTTTAAGTGTGCTCATATTTACATAATTTTAAAATTGCGCTGTATGTATACTTTCCATGAAGGAGCTGTTTGTGTACCATATGTTAGTGATCAACCTTGCTATTTCAATAATTCAATAGCACACTTCAGATGTTACATTTTTATATTCTTAATTAAACAAGTAGTACACATTTGCTAATTAATGAATATATTCACCTGACTGAATTGCATTTCGTGCTGATGCTGTTAATATTTTTTTTCTGATTTTCTGATATACCTTTGTGATTTAGTCAAAAGCAATATGCAAATATTCAGTGAGATACAATGACAATTGCTCTTTATGCTTTCCTGATAATGCTGTAGACTCCACTGAGCTGCAAAGAGTTGATAAAATTGCACACACTTTACTTATTGCTCCATTATTCTTTGCTAATTGAGCCACAGTTTAGTCAAGTGTTTACAAGCTTTGCTAATAGACTTGCATACAAATTTTGTTCAATATGTTATACTAAAGAGAATGTTTACTACCTGCTGAGCTGTTGGAATCATGATAGATAACAGTTCTGAAGTTGTCAACCAGTCAATAAACACTGACAGCAGTGTAAGCTGTTGAGTTGGGGAGCTTATTGCTTTTGCAATGCTGATATAAATGATCTGGATTAACCAATATAATAACTAAGGTGGAAAGTCAATGGGTACCAGATGCCTAAGTACTCTGGGTTTCTCTGAAACACTAACTAAATGGTCCATTAGGCAAGAACTTTGTATTTTGCAGAAAGAGAAGTAAAAGAGCAAAAAGCTTAATGGGAATCTATGACTTCACACAACACACTTCTGAAGTTCTCTGTAAGTCAAGGACCTTCAGAGCTCCAGACATCATAAATTGCTAGAAGTGAACAACTCCTCTGAGGATGCTGGATGGTCTCACACAGAGTGAGACAGAACTGTTTTCTGCATGTGTGGTATCTGGATGGCAACCTGGGACAATGTAGGGTCACTACACTGTTCCTGGCCTTCCCTCATTCTCACTTGCTTTGTTTTTACCTCACAAAATTGGGAAGTAGCTACTACCAGTTCTATGGATTCATTTATTCTTTCTGTCCAAATATGTGCTAGTCAAAATGTATTTGGTGCAGATCCTCTCAAACACAACCCTAAGGCAACTCAACACCATTCAGTTAAAAATAAATTATCATCCTACAACAAAAATAAATTGTAATAAAAAAATATTCTACCATTATGGGAGGGTGCATGTTTTCAGCTGGTAGAACACACCAGAAGTCCGCTGACTTCACAACTAAAGCACTATAGCAGTCAGGTGGAGTTATCCACCTGATAATAAAGCCCTGCAGGCCTCTATGCAAGGGGAATAAAAAATGACAATTATGACATTTAATTTATTTGTTAAAATGCATCAGTGAAAGAGGGACTATTTGTAAAGATAACATGCAAAGCTCAGAAGAGATAATGTATTTGGTCACTTTCTAAACTCCGCAAAATCCAACAAAAGAAGCTGGTGCAAAAGGTCATGTAACTGAATTCCACTTCCATTGTTTCATGGCTGTATTCTCTCTCCATTCTACACTACCCATTTCTAGCAAGGTTACTCTCTCATTCATTTTATGCACAAAACTTCTATAATGAAAGATTACTCTGCAGTCAAGGAGAGAATACAGAAAACTCGAGAGGTATCTGTAGAAAGCATCAGAGATAAGAGCATGGCTAAAGCATCTGCTTTGGTCAGCAAAATACAAGGGGATTAAGTATTGAAAGGACAATTCAGTCAATAATAATTATAAAACCATTGTGGCACCAAAGAAGAATTCAATGAGCCAAACACTGAACTAGACTTTTCATGTTGGTTGGTGATAAAAATCTGCACCTTCATATGAAAGACATCTGTGTCTGAGCAAAACAGAAAATAGAAAGGATGTTTAGTCAAGCTGGCAGAAGGTACACACAGTCTCCATGCAGGGACCTTTTCTATGCACAGCAGCACAGTAGTTAACCCTTCTGGCTCCCTAGTACAGCCTAGAAGACATTTCTAACACAGTTGCAAACCTCACTGCAATGGTTTTTCTTTATCTAAACCTACATAGGGCTGAAACCTATTCTCAGCTTAGGAAGAGTATCACCTATCCCACAAAAACCAACTATACAAGGATTTCTCCCATTGTCATCACTGTGTTGGCCCCAGTCACAGTAGTATATGTACTGTATACCCATATGTATTTTGCTACACTGTGCAGCAGTACAAACTTGTTACTCAACATCATTAGCTTCGTAGGCTGCATGTGAGTGGCAGTGTGGTATACCCAACAAAGATGAACCTGCCCCTTTTAGTTGAGTCCAAAGAGAAATGTCTCAGGCAAATAGTCTGGTCTAGCACAGTTGCACAATTCTCATTGCACCCACGAGATGGCAAATCTGCATACTCCAGTGACCACGTGCATTACACTGTGTTTGAGTGTCTAGGAAGAATAGATCACTCCATATGTTCTGTCCTCTCTTCTCTGCAATACATCTGCTGGGAGCCACGAGATAAACTTGGAACACACTGAGAGCCTCAAGGTTGAATTTCTGAGGATTAGGCTCCAGTTCAGTATCTGGTCTACTCAATCTGCACGTGTCGTAACTTAGAACATTAGTTTTCAAAAGCAAATCTAATAGTACTCCTTTTAGCATAGTACTTTTGGAGACCCATCCTGCGATCAATTAGCTCTCATTCCTCCCATCAGTTTAATTAGCACATGCTCAGTGGAACAATAGAAAAATCTCCCTGAATGTTGAAAGAAGATGGCTTTAAAAAAGGCCACGACAGTATTATTAGGGTCTGTATCTAGGCATCCCTTTTTTAATCCATCACAAGGCTTAGAAATGCATGTAGCGGTGGCACATCTCCTGTGTCCTCACAGTGCTGAAAATATTAGTAATCCCAAGCACGGTAGCACAGGGTAATGACTATGTCTGAGCTTTAATGATGTGTTGTGTCAATCTGCAGCACTGAGACATTAATAAGCCTGTCTTTTATACGAAACAAGTCTGAATTCTTTATAATGGATAATGGGTAGACATTTTACAGAACTGTACCAAATAAGGCTTTGTGTATTTTCCTCCCTATTGAATGAAAAAATAATTTAAAAATTATTTTAAAACAATAGCTCAGTTGGTAATTTCCTGATGATAAATAGGGTTTTAACACACCCTGATCATAGCATCTTTATACATATTGTTTCATTTACTGTCCTGTGCAAAGACTGCAGCTAGCTAGGTGGTTAAAGCTAGTTGTTAACCAGTCCATCACTCAACAAAAGTGCATACTTAATTTTAAGCCATTTAAGTAAGTAGCCATAACTCCCTGTAAGTTTCATTACATGCTTAGAAATCATTCTGCATCTAAGGCTAACAAATAAGTCTATGTAATTAAAACTACTTAAATTCTCACTATATACTCCTGTATTATTTTTCTGCTGAAATAGACTCACAGAAAATAGGAGACTGATAATGTATCATCAGAAGACTTTATAAATTTCTTGATATTGCTAAAAAAACCACCACCATGTCACGTAGAAAAAGGTTTACCAACATTAAATTATCCCTTTTACTTAAAAAAAAAGTAATTTCAATTTTATTTGAAAGAGATGTTCATACAACTTGGGGACCCTGTATAAATCAGTCATTAACACTCCACCTTTTCATGACTCTTTACATGCTGTCTCAGTCATCATTAGAAAAAAATAAGCTGAAACTCATATGCCATGTCCTATTTCTGTACTGGCTCAAATCCTGCTCACTTCCATGACTGCAACTCATTTGAATAAGATGGATCTGCTGCAACAAGATGGTTTTCTGCTACAGTGGAGCTATCTAGGCATCAGATACCAATGGCAAGTTAATTTTGGAGATGACTGTGTTCTTGGGGTGTAATTTGGGAATATGACTCATTTCCCCAACACACTAGGAGGTGGAAGAGAAATCACATCACTTATTACATTGTGCCCATCACCATGCTAAATAACATAACAAGAAAGGCAATCTTTCCTCTCTAGCTGAAGAATAAGGACTTTCTCTTATTCATTTCCCCATCATTCATAATTTGAGAAGAGGGAGAGAGACTGATTTTTGAAAGTGAATTGAGTAGTTTAAAAGACAGGACCTTGCCCAAAGATGCTTTTTATTCATATAATGTTCAAGAGTCAATTTTACCCACTTACTCAGGACTGGTTATAGATTAAGTTGAATCAGTTTTGGATACCTTGGGAGCATATTTGTTTTAAAACCTATAGTTCCTCAATATAGTTTCATTTTTCACAGGATTTAATCTCTTTTGCTTAGCACAGCCACATTTTTTTCTTAAAATTGACAAGCTACATTATATCACTTCAGTACTTGTTCTACATTTGGGGATCAAATGCACACCTCAAAACCTTTGGGACAGAGAAAGAAATGTGCCCCACCTTCATTCTCAGACTTCAGATAAAACATTTTATTTAGGTTTTATACTACCACACACTCAAAATATATGCATATATTCATCAAACTTGAAATTTATATTGTAAAAAGGATGTCTACATTAAGAAATAACTGTCAGTTCAAAGCTCTGAAAAATTATGATTTTGGAATTTTTTCCACCCCAATAATCCTTCCTCTCTCATTTATTTAAAAACTCAGCAAGAAAGAACTTTTCCTTACTTCTCAAAGGAATAATTCTTTTACTGATGTCACCAGTAGTTGGCATGAAGTAGACATGAAAATGGAATTTACTTGTTGCCTCCCAGTCACTCATATAGTAAGTAATTCCTGCCCCAGCATTTTGGTGGCTTGTTTTGACAGCACAGTTCTGGAAGCTGCACCAGACGTGAAGCCAGTCTTAATCTGGCTGTTTGACTAACACCATTTAACCACAGAGTATTTTAATACAAAAGAAACATTTATCAGGGCTTCAACTATACAATTTATTTTAATCTAATCAGCTTTTAATAAATCCTTATGCAAAACTTTCTTATTTGTAGTAAGCAAGATATGTAGAAGTGATTATGTACTCATTTTGCTTCTCTAATCAATCATATGCTGATGATTTAGCCAAATAATCTAGTTCATAAAACAGTATGTAGTGAGTTTGTGAGGGGAATATCCATCAAAGTCAGGGATGGGTAATTCTTATAATTTGCTCTTGTTGGTACACTTCCTATTGCATTAAACTTTAAAGAAGTTAATGGCAATCTGAATTTTATTCCATCCATTTCTTTTTCTCTTGTGGCCAGACACATTGCAGATGATGCAGTAAGATAGTAAGCATATAATAGTCTCCCAACAACATCCACAGGATTTGGATCTTAAAGGGCTGCAATACCCCGCACCATGGCCAGCCCAGCCTCCTAGTCCTTCATCCCTCCTCCTGTGCTGTTGCTGGTGTTACAGGATGGGTCAGCCAGCACTCATATGACAGACCTGTTCATGTGCTTTAAAGGTAAGGTCCACCCCAATAAGGGATAGCAGGCAAAGCAGTCACTGTGAAATGCAAAAATCAATTAACAAAGTCTCCAGGCTATGGTCATCTCCTGCAAGCTTTGACACCTGATCCAATATCTTGCCCTTGGAATGGTCCCAAGTACTTCAGGGTTTCCCTTTCTGTCGTGGCCCTCCACTACTGCTGAAACATTGTCAGAAGCCAAATAGCTCGCTGTTTGGACTCCCAGAAAGTTATGGCTCAATTACAGCAAAACAGTGTGTCATTATTCCCCTCATATATGTATAAATATTAGTTCTTAAAACACAAAGGTAAATTGAGTTGGGTTTTTTTGGTTTTGGTTTGTTATTCTGCAATAATAATTTATGTCCACTACCAGACTCAAATAATGAAAATGTCAGGGAATATAAGGCAGTGTGTTCCTGGATCACTGTGAGTCTAAAAATACAATACCTAAAAGCAGTGCCCTTGTAACGGCTAAATATATTTTCTAATCTTCATGATGACTTGCCACTCTAAACATTGTATTTCAGCAGTTTATATTACTAAATCCACCCTCTCAATCTTCTGAAACAAGACTCACTACAGTCAAAGTGGCAACAGGCAATCTACTTTTTTTTTTCCCCATGTCCCACTATGCACCCAGGCTCCAAATATTGTTCCTTATTCATAAGTATATTACAAATTCCTCTCCAGTACAAGCGTGAATCATCTTCAATTGGTAACATCAAGTCGTTTAGCAGTGGCAGCAATAAAAATGAAACTACAGAGAGATGCTGAATAGTGTGTTGATAAACTGGTAGTGACCAGCGTGATGGCTCTATGCAGTGATAAGATCTGTGATTCCTTACTTTCCCTTACTTGTTTCTCTACGTTCTTTTCCAGACTTAGCATCTAGACTTTCTCATGGTGGAGGAGCACAGCTTTATAAAGTGAGCCAGCTTTTACATTGAGACTGCCAAAAAACTGCGATCTGGCATAGGACAGCATAGTTCACCTGAAGTCAGTGAAAGCTGTAATCGTCTTTACCAGTTTAGGGGGGCACCCAGGGTTTCCCACTGTCCCCCAGCTCTGCCTCCAGGTTGTACAGACAGAGATTGCCAGGAGCCCGCAGAGCCTGTAGCCGAGATGGAGCAGTTACCTGTGGGCATGGCAAGTGTTTCCTAAAAAAACAGCTCTGTGTCCTTTATGAAGACATACATCTGCACATGGGCCTTTTCTTCCCCATGATATAAACATGTTTGCTACTATCAGCTGGCTGATGGGGAATGAACTTGTGTTCACAATCACATCGGGCATTTCTGAGCAATCTTGCCTGGAAGGCAGACCCACCAGGTACCATGCTGGATAGCTGTCCTCAGCTACCTACTTTAGGGGAATGCCCTGGAGAAAGAACTAGTGGGACACCCAGATCTTCTGTTGGCTGTGCATGCTTTTCAGCTAGAAAAATACGGTTTGTTTGTAATTTGAGAAAATTTGATCTGGAAGTAATTAAGACACGTCAAATATGTATGTTCACAGTGTCACTTTATAATGCTTAGTCTGCTGCATGAGCTGCAACATAGCACAGGGAAATTGCAAGGAATATATGCATCAAACATTCTTTCAGATCCCTGGGTTACATTTTCTCAGCAGAAGAATCATTAACAACAACCTTTCCTCTTTGCCTCCCCTTTGGCCTCAGAACAGTCCAATGTCAGCTGCAATATACTAGGAAACAAATATTTCCCCTTTCTCTATACTCTATATAGACAATTGTAGGAGTATAAAATTACTAGTTCAGAACAATAGCATTTTACTTTAGATTTGCATCAATCATTGTACAGCAGGCACAACAACGAAGAGTAGAGCCCTAAGAATCCATAGTCATCTAATGACTTAACAGAAAATTTCACACTCCTTTCTGGAAAGAGAAACCAGGGAAAGGCACTTCTCAATTCATGCCCTGAAATTGAAGTTTGTAGTCAAATATTTGTACATACTCATCTCCGCAAATATAAGGGCTTTAGAGTGGGAGTCAAATAAAAAATTGGTAATATGTGTTCCATCAAGTTCTATGAGCATAGAAACATCTAAAACCAGAATGCTATAACTAATGGAAATGCACAGAAATAAACCAGGAAGATCTAGTCTAGGAAGGATCTTGGTTTTCCCTGAGCTCGCAGAATCTGATGCAAAACATGTATTTATGGTTTGACTATGTCATCATGCTCATGCCAAGCAAGATACGAGAGAAAACAACTCTATACTACTGTCTTTATCTAATTTTAATACTCAAAATAAACACAAGTTACTGGATACATTAAAGATGCATCACTGCAAAATTTTAGACATTCTCTCAGCATGCCTACAAACACAAAGAATTAACCTCTGATGCAAAGTTTACAGCTTGGATTACACAACATTTGCATTTTCCAGAAAAATTAAGTCTTTTGCAGATTTTATTTTTTATTGCTTTTAAAACATGCATATCATTAACAAATCCACATGTTTATATTCAAGAACTACATTCTAAATATGTTAGCATCCGTAGATTCAGGTTAGCCTGTTTAAGTGTAAATAAATCCAATAAAGTTGTATTAAGTGATCTTTGCAACTGGTCTAGAAGCTACTTCAAATGAAAGCTAAACACAAAACTAAACCTCTAGAAAGAACATCAGATGTAACTCTGTATTTTAAAATACTATTCTATAACTTCTGTCAGTAGCCTTTTGTTCTATAACAGTGTTTTGATCAGCTTGCTGTGCCTAAAACAAATTGTCAGCACTCAAGCGTCGAGTTAAAATGAATGACTACTTCCAAAGACGTTGATGTTGATGGAGCTATTTTGCTGAACAAGCAGAGATGAGAACTACAAGGTGACACTAGGATAAATATCACAGATTGTCCCTGCTTAACAAGCCCCCTGCCAGGCAGACATGCTTTGGGGGGGATTCTTCATCTGGATCTTTCCCCAGCAAGAGCAGCAACAGGGAAACCATCAGGTTCCCTGAGCAAGATGTGATTGATATGGCAGAAATAACAGAGCCCATTTCAGTAGTGCTCCCAATAGGGATTGCTGGGTCATTAACTTTCCCTTTATGACTTTTCTCTTCTTTCCGCTAGGTTTGAGCCTTGACTGAGCTTTGTTCCTCACTGGCGATGGGCTGAGGTAATTAGATTGCACAGAGATAGGAGGGGGGGGAAGAGTTGTGAAAACTAATGGCTCTTTGGGCAGTGGGAGGGTGCAATGATTGGGAGCACATCTCAAAATACACGCATATCTGTCTATCAAAACAAAATCCAGGTCACTGCCAGTGAAAGTGCTGTCTCTCATTTAAACAGCATGGAAAGAGTCCACATCTGCTGTTGTAACTTGAGGACTAAAGCTTTTTCTCCCTTTCCTTGAAGGAATTTTTTTTTAACACAGAAGCTCTGCCTATTCCAATAATATTGAAGCACCAAGAGTGTAACGTTTTTCCCTCAGCTGGTGATAGCTTTTCAATGGGAAAGGGTGCTATTCCTGTATATAAATCCCTTGCAGAGAAGTCTGGGATCATTCAGTGCACAGTGCACGTTTAACAGGTTTGCAAAATTGGGACCTGTAGAACTAAAATGTAAAACGGTGCTGTGGGATGATTTAAACTACTTATAAAGGTTTTAAAGCCTTTTGCAGACTGCTGGTTGTGGATAGGAAGGAAGGATGCAAGTGGTAAGATATCACAAGCCAGTAAAAACTTCCTGAGCTTGATCTTTGACTGCAATTTGACATCACAATTTTCCTGTGTTTGTATTTCACTATATTCTATGAAACAAAAAGGTTGACATCACAGAAATTGAATCACCTAGATTGAATCGCTTAAAGTCTGGCAGTGAAACTGTTAATACTTCCTTTTTAGTCTCCATGGTAGAACAGGTCTTGCTGGATTTGTAGGCTTTGTATCAACTCAAGGTTAGTAAACAATTCCACAATGACTTTGATCCAGGAAGACAGAGGATTTAATTGCACAAGTTGCTTTTTATTGTAAGACGGTTCAGGGTTCAGCACAACTACTACCTTAATACCACAAAAAGCTTGTGGGAAATTGGAACTGGTGGGACTGGCTGCCCCACTGCAGATGCTGGAGCTGAGCAGGGGAGCTTCACCTCTGCACTGGGTGCTGGGGCTCATCGGCATTTCTTGCCTTGTTTTCCATACTGTCATTTGTTAGGATGAAAAAAAACAGAACAAAACAAAACAACAAAAAACACAAACCAAGCCAAACCAAAACCCAGGCAGAATAAATGCTCTGTTTGAGAAGCACCCAGGAGGGAGTTTTCAACCCAGGTGTAGTACCAAACCAACCCCTATAGATCTGACTGCACTAAACCCCTTTGGTGGGACTGACTCTTTGCAGTTGACACTCTTCGAACTACAGACCCGAACTGCAGGATACAGCATAACCCTTACGTCCTCTGTCATTCTTTGGGTTTATTCATGAATACTTTGGCTGGCATCCCAAGCTTGTATTATTGAATATATTTTCATTTACTGTCATATTTAACCAGTCAGCATGTACATAACACATCCATCAAAAGGCCATAACAAAAAATGCAAACAAACAACTTGTTAATAGGATCATAAGTTTTCTTCAATTACAAAATGAAAATGTAGGAACATGGGAAATACTGAGCTGTCACTTAAAGTCTCTACATAACTGTCATGTGGTAAGATGAAGATCCATAGCTCAGGGTTGAGACAAGCCACTGCAAATTTATGCATCCTTATAGTAGAGGAGGTGGTAAGCCAACTGCTTTTGGTTAGACTTCAGCCTGAAACCTCAGCCCGTGGTGAGGCTGGGGTTAGACTGCAGGAGGAGTTCTGCCTGTGACCTGCAGCAGCTCACCACCGAGCAACAGCGGAATCACACTCAGTGGATGGTTCACTTAGGCATCTATCATCGCAAGAGCCCTGTCAGGTGCAGTACGATGATGTGCATAGTTTACAGGTAGGGAATGACAGGATGAAGATGCTAAGCCCTGACTTGATGAGGGTTGCATAGGGAGCCTGTGGCACAAGAAAGAATCAAACTAGTCTTCCATAACCATTAAGCATCCTTTTGATGTTTGGGAGAAGCAGGATCATCTCCACCCAAAGGGGGAAGGCTAGGACAAGCACAGTGAAAATGTAAGCAGAGAAAATACCTTAAATTGTGCCCATCGGGGATGTCTGTGTCATGGCAGATGGACAGTTCTTCACCTGTATTTTCTACAGGGCCATTTCTGGTTTTCCTTTGTCCTACCCAGCTCTTTCCCTCGCTGGGCTATGGAATAACCCTGAATCTCCTGAGTGCTCTAGGTCTCTGTACAAAATAGCATGTCACCTGAAGCACAAAATACACACACCCTATTCATTTTTACAGCAATGGGCCAAGTATTTACACTGCTCTATGTAGGAGAGACAGGTAGCTCTAGGCTAGGAGACTGTGTCTGTATTTTAAACAAAATGAAGTGAAAGCTCACCAGGCACAATGAAGTGAGGAGCAGCCTTGTTTTCATCCATCAAACTCTCTTCACAGAAATGCTATTTTAAGCCTGACCCTGGCAGTTGAAAGGAACCGTCACCATAAGGATTAAGGATTTTCTAGGGTCAGAGACCTGCTCTGATTAATAGAAGAAAGCACTTTTTTACTGGCAGAAATCAAGCTTTAGGAATCTGAAGCATCGTCTGCAGCATTTATGGCGCTGTACTTAACAAAGCTTGCTGGACAAGCCAAGTGTCCTTTAAAGCAATGTGGGAGGTCTGTCAGTTTTTGTTGAGGTAAGAAAACCGACATTTATGCTTATACAGGTTCTGTCCCCAGATTCAGAGCTGTTGGGATGCAGCTTGCGGGATCTCTGATTCTTGTTCTTTTTGTTCTTTTTCACTGTGCATCTGACCCACTTTCTTGTTATGGAGATTTCTTCCCTTGTTCTGCAAAACTCCATTGTAAATAGTTAGGGGAGCCTGCTGTCTTGACACTGGTAATCATCCAAGATTATGCACTTGCTTTTCAGTATGTGGAGTTATTCATGCCCTTGGCATACCGAAGGCAATTTTATTCACGCAGCTTAAGTGTTTCTGAATGACAAAAGCATACTTTAAGCAGTGCTGTTTTCCTATTTGATTCTTTCCCTGCAGGAATAGCTCACATTAGTCTGCGACTGGGGACTCTGGTCTCATTGCTCAAGTACATCACCTGGAGTTCCCACTGCTCAAAGTCAACCTTTTGCTCATCATACCCTGCTCTGGCTTTTCCAAGCAAGCTCTGATCCACATAGTAGTAGGATGCTGCAGCATGCTGCTCTGCCACTCGCCTTTTCACCCTTTCCTTTTGTGTTACACCAGAGACACATGCATCCGACTTGGCTCATCTGCAGGGCACTGGACAGGGAGATTTCAATCTGCTGTTGGAGGAAGCTCAGTGCCAGACAGAGCTTGTCTGGGCTGCCTAAAGCCATGCAAGGAGCACTCCCACCCCAGCGGGACTTCAGCATCCCTCTCCACTGCAAATTCTTTTTAAATCAATACTTTAGGAGGTTAGCATAGGGGAGAATTTAGCTAAGCCTGTATAATTCAAGACTAGCTGATAAATTGTGTTACATATTGCTGTGAAAGATTTTACCCCGGTTTGGAGGAATCTCTAATAGGTGTCCACCAGCACAGCTGAGACATGCTTGGTGGCTTCAGCTGCTTTTCAGGTACGGCCAGGAGATGTGCATCTGCAACAGAGTTTTGCACTACACAGACACACGGCCACCAGGAGCTACATAAAGCACAACTAGTCTTTTCCAATATTCAATCAGACATGTATGAAAGGAAAGATTTATTACCTTAATTTCTTCATTATGCCAGTGAAACCTACTGGAAAAAAAGTGCCACTGAAGTCAGAGGTGGACAAAAACAGTATTTGGCCTACTGCTTAAGCATTTTTGGATTCTGGAATAATTTATAGTAATAGTTTGGACACATTTTTGGAATGTGATTCTTATTTTAGGTCAGTTTATTTTATCAAGCAACAAAGGAACTATTTTCAGGTTTACCAGAGTATTTAGCATTGTCAGTTTAAGTTATGGTTATACTGGTTGTGACAGTAAAAAATTATTCCAACTGTGCACTAAAATAAATAAAAAACTCTTTTCTATTGTGATATCAGATGTTTTGCTGGCATAGGAAAAAGGATCTGAGATGAAAATGTGAATTTGTATTCATATTTTCAAGAGGCAATATATTCATAGCCCAGAGAAATGCTCCTGGTTGCTTTCAATTCCCATTATTTCAAACCAGAGTGATGTGGTACAGCTTGCAAAAAATCACACTTTACGTTGTCTGACCGATGAGATGAAATATTCAGTGATGACTGGATTTATCTTCAGTGAAAAAGCAACACTTTCAAAGTTTCTTTCAAAGCTTCCAATTGTTCTCACAATTGTTCAGGAATGTGCAAACAATGTGCAGATCTCCAAAACATTTAAGGAAGGGATAAGTACAACCTATCAGCTGCTATCAATCTTTATGACTACTCAGTCTTTACAGTTTGTATCCCAAAATTTACATAGTGATTTCTCTACCACTCTTCCCGTCTCCCCCCCCCCCCCCCCCCCCCCCTTCCCCCCTTATTTTCATTTTGGCTGATCAGGACTAGGTTTTTGTAATAGTAGAAGCACACCAATATCTTCAAGAGTTACTGACTCAGCTCCCCAGCTCTCAAATCAGAAGGGCTTGTTCTTCTTCTGCTCTGAGACAGAAAGATTTACTTTAAAGTTCAGACTTCTTTAAGCAAATGAAAACAGAGAGTCTGAAAGTACTTGGCTATTTCAAACCACAAATCACTCAGGAAAACTCCATCTTGGTCAATCGATTTATCTTAAACAAGGTGACTTGAAAGAAAGGAGGGTGAAGGGGAAGGTCTGAATTTAAGACCTATTTTTTTTCAATAAAACGGTCTATATTTAGCTCATTGTGTTTAGGTCTCTGCTTGAGGCAACACAAGAATTTCTGTAGTTCTGAACTCATTTTATATATGCATCTTCTCATTAATTACTTTTGCCTTCAAGCTCCATTTAAAAATATGGAGCTAAAGAGGAGCAAAACTAACATCAGTGCATAATTTATTTTAATTTCTACTTTTTGTTGAAAAATGGCTGTAAAATTCTGACTGACAAAAGAACTCCTCTAAAAAAAAAAAAATGGAATTAAGCTTCAAGACATTTTTTTAATCAAAAATTCTTTGGTCAAAAAAAAAAAAAAGTAATCTAGTTGCAATTTTAAAGCTCTTTCCTGTAACCACAAATCCATTCTCTGTAAGTCAACTGAGCAATAAAGCCAAAGCAATATTTAGTTACTGGGGAAATATGAGACCCTGCTCATAATGTTCCTCCCTGTCATTTTTGGGATAGCAAAATGATTTCACACATATTTTTTTCCCCCCTTTCTTTAACCCAAGAATGACTGTCACACTTTCCTTCCAGTTCACATTGCACTGCTTTATTTTATTTTCCTATGTAACAGCAGAAAAAGATGTTTGTAGTCCAGAATTGCAGAATAGCCCCATTTCTCTTTTGGATTCTCAGTATTTACATTCTACTTACAGCATGAACTACACCAAAGTACACTGCTAACACTGTTGTTGAAGTCTCAGTGTATTTAGAGATAGTTTTAATAATGTATAGACTGGAAAAATCAGGTATATTCCCTTCAAATAAAGGAGGAGCAGAAATTTAGTAACAGATCCTCAGGAAATCCATCACTAAACTTCTTCCCACATGAAAAGATGGTTTGGGGATTTTTTTGTACCAGATTTTACTCAAAGTGATGTGAACCAAACCCTGTATTTTTTACATGCATCACAGTAAAGTCAACAGCCCTCAGCTATTGGATCAGGATCTCCTGATGGCAGGAGTGGTACACATAAACCATGCAAAAAGTATTTTCACCGTACAGTTTACACACTTAGCATAAGAGGTGAAGGAAGAAGAGAATTAAACACACAAGCAAGTTAAGAATCAGCACCATGATAGCTGTAAGGTAAGATTAGCATCTCTGAAGAAAGTATACAAACATATAATAAGCTATAGTGACACTGTTTACATGACAAATGCTATTCTTAAACAGCTGTCTGAAGCAGTTCTGTGATTAGAGATTTTTCAGGTCTCCGAATATATTTGATATATCAACTGTACCTCCTCAGCCCTGGGTAAGAGGCTGCAGCAGAGCCTCAGGCTGTTGTACAACTGCAGGCAGAAGAAAAAAAAATTATAATCAGGCTGGAAAGGTATGAAAAATTACATGCCTATTACTTTTGTCTTGGTTTCTTTTATAAATACATAAGTAATGTCAACTTTAAGCACTGCTACTGCTGTCATCACAACAATTGCATGATCAGTAGTTCAAATGAGAAACCAAGTCTCTGGTCCTTTGTGAATACAAAAAGCCACCAGCCAAGGAAAACATAGTTTTGGCTGGAGAACATGGACGGTACTGGAAGAACCACTGCAAGCCATTTTTAAGGCACATGAATTCTGGCATATAAAGCTTGTTCAGTTTAGCATGGGGACTTCCCCTGTGTCTCATTTCACTGGGAAAAACAAAGCAAGGTGGAAATCTGACAAACTGGATCAATAGCAACTATTGATAATCACAGTATCATTAGCTAGAATCCCATCAGAGGAAAGGTTTCATCAACATGAGTTGTGTTTCTTCCTCCCACCTCTGAGATGTCAGTGCTGTATTCAAACACCATCTTGGAACATCTGCCAGCATCAATTCAGTTAAACTGCTGTGCTTCAGTTTATCTGTGTAAAAATTAACATCACCACTTTGAAAGCACAGTGTCAGACACACTGATCTGAAACTGTCATTGGAGGAAAAAACATAATTGCTGTGATGGAACAGATTCTGATTTATTTTGGTACAGGAGCAGACTCAGGGCTTGAAAGTGTCATGCTATCAAGCAAAAGATTTCAAAATATTCTACCTGAATAAGCTTTGCTGCATCACAGATAATTCTTAAGAAGAGATCAGAGGCTTTTCAATATCTCACAACAGAACTCAACAACTACACATTAATTAGGGCCTGGAATGGAAAATATTATACTTCTTTAAATTGTGGAAGACGACCAGAAGCTGAAAAGGAAGTAAATGGGATAGAATTTGGCTCTCAGAAAATAACCTGTAAGATAATTTAATGATTAAACACATCTTAGACTCTTGATTTTACATCCCATTCAGAAGGACATTTCCAGGAAAGGACACTGTTTCCTCACAAGAAAGGGGAGTTTGGAGAAGCTAAGTACTCAGCAGTGCTTCTGCTAACATCCGAGTTAGCTACTTCCTGGCCGCCCATCTACTCTCCCTTTGCTAATTACCTTGAGCAGGATCACAAGAAAAGGTAGCCTGGATGCAGGTCAGAAATAAAACCAATAGTCCTATCTCACTAATGATGTTTGGCTTTAGAAACTGAGATGAAAGATGCTACACAAGTGGAAGTTATTATTGTTCTTATTTTTCTCTCTCCCTTTGCTGTTGCCCTATGAAAAGCTGACAGCTGAAATACTGACTCTTAATAAGAAGGAGCATATTCAGCTGTTTGGGAATGTGGCAAAAACTATAGAACAGAAAATGTGTAGAGTTGTTAGAGGTAGCATAAAACACACAGCATACGATGCAGTGTAAATATCAGAGTCATAATGCACAAAATTATAATTTCCCTCATTTAAATGTTAATCAATCCATATTAATGTGAAATCAGTATTTTGGAAAATCTTGAGTTAATATATTTTTGCAGTGAGCCTACTTTAGATTAGGAATTAAATTAACCCATGTGGCATTGCACGAGACAGTTGTGTCTTTAGAACTAGCAAATTTATAACAGATTGCATTCTTGATACTATCCAGCAACTACAGTAAGGAAGGAAAAGAAGGACTAATTTTATTATATGCACAGAATAATGGAGATCCATATATAAAAACATTGATGAAATTTATATATATGTGAAAGAATTAGGGAGTTACATAAAAATCTACATATCTTGAAATATGGAAGGATTCTGGAAATGACTTTAAAATGTCAAGGCAAAAGGATCTGACCAGGTGAGATGATTACAATATATGCTTATCAGAAAAGAACAATGACTCTCCCTGTACACTTCTCAGTGATTATCTTTAAAATCCCAACTTTATGAGAGACAGGAGGCAGGCATTAGTAGGATGCAGAATAGTTATCATCCCCAAAAGGATGGGCTGTTTTGTTTTGTCTTCCCCCTTCTGTCCCGGGTGTCATATATAAGAAAGAAACCAACATAGCTGTTTCCATTCCAGAAAGCACAACATGCCTATGTTCAAAAGCAGCTCAAAATGTATTCCCCACTCAGAAGAAATATTGCAATAAGCCAAGAATAAAATGTCCCTAATGCTATGTCCTCAGCAAGGGTTCCAGTGTTTTGGATACATAGTGAAATCATATGGCGTCCTTAGCTCATTTAAGATTTAAATCACATATAGAGCTGATTTACAAAACCTGTTTCATGCAAATGGGAATATCTAGATGACTTATACTTTTGATTTCATCATTTATATATATTTATGTCTGTTTCCCCAAGCCTTCAGCAGAGCTCATTATACCAGCTTATCAATATGCTCACTTAAAGTTTAATTTAAAAATTCCTATAAAGTTTCTAACAACCCATTATCAAGATTTTTTTTTTCCAGGGGACGTGTAATATCATAGTCCAATCCAGCTGGGCAGAGAAGCTCTTACTGAGATCAAAGGGAAAGTTTAGACCTTTAGTTCCACACTGTTTCTACATGAAAAGATTTACAAGTCCCATATAAAAGAAGTGGCAGTAAATATATTTGGAACTAAAATTTGATCTAAGTTAGCAGACAGGTTCCAGTGGGTATTGCCCCCCAGGTTCCATATAGCTATTAGGAAAAAAATAATCTATGGTTAACAGCTGAGGACTAACAGAGGACAAACAAGTAAATAATTTTTCTCCAAAGCGAGATGACATGGTGTACTACTTTGTTATACACGTCTTGTTGAAGGCAGCACTGCAGCACAGGCTGAGCTGATGTGGCAGATGCCACATCCCGTGGCATGTATGGAAAGAGCTTTGCTGGACTGGCAACACCCAGGAGGAGCATTCAGCAATACCAAAACAGAGAAAAACAAAAAGCCTTTTTTTTTTTTTCCTTTTCATTTTTTTTAAAGATGATTTATTGTATTCACGGTCATACAACCTGTTTTAAAAACAAACCCTCCTGAATCAGTAGCACTGCAAGGTACAAACTTATCTGCAAGATTATGGTAAGTTTACCTTAGTGACCTCTGTGGCTGCTTTGCCTGTGGTCTTGCACTGTCTATGCAACATCGTTCCCCGACTCTCCAGTTCTCTCCCGTTTTATGATTTTGTGTTGGGTACAATGAAGGTGAGTGTCAGCTGAAGACAGTCTTCTGAAGTGCAAATTATACTCTTGAAAATACAGCTGGAAAATTAGTGAGCCTCAATGACTGTATGCTTAATCAGAGCTCAGTAAGAGCAGCACTTCAAGTACTTCAGAACAACTTGGTTTATAGCCTCATATAGCCCGACTCGCTGCTACAGTGTCCTTCTCTCCTGGCAGCACAGGAGACTGCTTCCACACAGGCCAAATGGCCAGGACAAAAACTAGAAAGGTAGTTTATAAAAGTCTTCAGCAGGATATTGGAAAATTTAAAATAAACACTTCTGGGTCATTGGACAGTGACAGAGGGAAACAGCATGATGGGAAATCCGAGTTCAAAAATTGCATTTCTGAATTGTTATGTCAGAAAGTCACACCCTAAGAACAAAATGCTTTGGAGATTCCCCTTCTGAGGGAACCTTCCAAAACTGAATTTTATGCGACAGCACTTGTGCTACTAACATATATGTGACTGATGCTTTGAATAATTAAATACAACTGATCCACTGGGTGTGAATTGGGTCAAATACATTTCCCAAATTCACCAGAGAAGAAGCAAGCAAAATTTTATCAGACTGGCTGAAGGAGGAAATAAAGAGACTACTTTTGGGAACAGCTCCTCTTACTAATGTTTTCAGATTTCTGCAGTCAGTAATCAAAACAAGGCATAAAAGCTGAGGTCATCATAAAATCAATAACTAAAATGCACTATGGTTTAAGGATTACTTCAGAACAAAACTGAATACAGAAGGTTGCAGGCCTAATGCATTTATTAGACTATAATAAAAATCAAGTCTAGTGTTCGTAATATGAAGTAATAGAATTTCTTCTGTTTTAGTCCCTTGTGATAACTGGTGTCAGACAAACTATTATGCAAAACCGCTATATTGTAATGAAAGTATGAGATTATGTTAAAACACAACTATACTGTACATGTTAAAAAAATCTCAAGATACACAAATACTGGTGTACATAAGTCAGTACAGCAGTCTTATTTTAGTATGAATACCTTCTAAAATACATTGTATCAACTTGTGGCATCGTTGCTTTTGTGTGTGATTTGCCAAACGTCGGTCTAAGACTATAGGAATTCATGCAAATCTTACATATAAAGGTGTGAGATGTTCTCAAGAGAACTGAATTGAATAGCAATTTCAGCCTGAAACTTTATTTGCTTACAAGTTTCAGATTCGTGCAGAAAAGGGGGTTCATGACATGCCATAGACAGAGCTCTCCGATGCAGACAAAAGAGCAAATATTCATATTTACATTTCCAAAACACAATGTGCGTGTTCATCTTGACAACAAATAAAGTCAGAGAGCTGTAGCAAAAATCAATCTTTCAACAAGAAACTCATATCAAATATTCAACAGTGGAGAACTGTTCTTTTATGTGCATATCACCGCTTTCTTATCTAAGAAAGCAGAAGTCAGCAGTAAGTGAAACAGAAGTGTGGGGGGGTCTACTATTTCTTTTATCATTATTTATTAGTAGTTATTCTCCAGACAGTCCAAGCATAAGGCCTAACAGACATGGGAGAGTAACACTGGAAAAAGTCCACTGCAGCTCTCAAATTCTAGGAGGTAACAAATTGCCTCAGTTAAGTAGAAACATTAAGAAAAGAGCTTCAGATGTGGTGTGATAAAACAAGGTATCACTTCTGTTTTTTTTTTTTTAAAGACTTTGAGCCAAATATAGGCTTTCCACTAACACTGGAAATAATGCCACAAAGCCATTCAGCTAGAGGAAAGTACATCAGAAGCATTGCCACAGCTACCAAATCCACCTGAACCTTGTGTAGGTGACAATTATCAGCACCTGCTGGATGTCTCTGGTGGACCAGCTCTGAGCTTTCATGTACAGTGTGGCCACACCACAGCATTTCACATAGTACATCATCATTGTGATAACAGCTGCCCATACCCTCAACTTAAGACATCTTATACAGATAATGACTTCCTAATCGATTCTGTGACAGCTTCTATCTTCTTCATTGGAAGAAGTCTACTGTAAACCAGTGTTGTAGATAAATGTTTCCAAACAAAAGGCAAGAAGTGCAGAAAGGTTTTCTATTCTTCGGCCATTGTTGAGTGATTTTATGAAGCAAAACACATACGTACCAGTACTTCGAGTTCAAGTCATTAATATTTTGAAACTAAAATGTCTTGTTGGGAAATCAATACAGCAATACTCTAACATCATGTACAGAAGACTGAAAAAACAGCTAAACAATATGATGAACTTAAAGGAAATCAATGGAGTGTTCAAATATGACAGTAAAAGACTAAATAGAAGAACCACTTATAGGGCAAGCTATCCACCTACAAAGTGTTAACCACCTTCCACTGTTTCTATTTCCTACATAATTAACATCAGTGAAATACCCACTCCAACATAAAGAATTTGAAGTAACATGTAACACAACAAATAGCACAACAGAGTATTCCCTGGATAAGTTTGGAGAGAAAAATCTGCCAAGCACTGGGGAAAAGCATTGATAAAATAGCCTACATTAATTAATTATTCTGCACATGGGAAAAAAGAAAGACCATTATATTTGCAGGATCTGAGGATAAGAAGAAATGGAAAGGAAAAAGCCAAGTTATGCCCTACATCATAGAAGTCATAAAACATTTTTACTGCAGTTAAATCAATGTTGACTGTGTGTGGACAAACAAAACCATTTCTTGGAGAAGAGTCCAAAGAAATTAAATGAATGCTCCAATGTACTGAGTGAGTATGGCTGATTGGCACTTGTGATATGAGCAGTTGCTCTACCTTTATTCAGAATGTGGACAGTCTTGATTTTCATTCCCAGTGTGCTTTAGTTTATCACCACATTGACATCTGCTGGACATAAACGAAACTCTCACAGTAGTCCATATATTTACAGCTGGAACAGGCTTAGCTTTTCATTTTATACCTCATTTTCTGTAATTTTATTTGAGAATGTCTTTGACATAACTACAGTGTAATTTACAGTTTCACAAAATTTCACCAAAATAATTATAATAAATGCTTTCCTTTTGGAATATCTGAACAGAAAGTTGCTGTACATTTCTGAGAAGGCCAAATCCTTGTAAGGTTTACCAAAATTTTTGGTTTGATAAAATAAATAAATAATTAGAAAAATGATGCCAAAGAACACTTTATGGGATATTACAGTGCTTCTGTCATCCTTATCAGACTTTAGCCTGTTTCTTGAACAGTTTTAAACATAAACATTTTGTAGTTTGATTTTTCTTTTCTTTTACACAATATGAGCCAGCAAAGCCATTATTGCAAGCACTGGAATCACACAATTGTAAAATCTGTCTCACTGAAAGGAGAATCAGACCTAATATATTTTCATTCATTTTAATATATGCCTTGTGGAAAAGGTAGAATTTAAACTAACAGTTTAATATGCAAAACAGGGATCAAACATTACATTTGAAGCTTTCACTGTGTTTTATATCAAACAATGAATCTGTCCTGGAGCTTGGGCCAGTGTAAACACTAAAAGCAAGAGTAATTTGGACTCAGCAATGGCTTATTTCATTTCACTCTTTATTGAAACACCTACTCAGCTGCTTTGTGTGACCCAATTGATACGTTAGGAATTGGTGGCCATCACAGTTGGCAGGCACATTTGCAGCTCTGAAATTAGGCATACCGATCAGGTAATATTTTCTAATGAAAGCAAACTTAGATTAATTTTGTTAATGCTATTGTAAGACCCATGGGTACATTTCCAGAGCCCTTTACAGGCTTTCAGTGCACAGTGGATGCGCCAGAGGCTTGGTTGTATGACTTCTATTTTCATTTGGTGATGCTGGATCATGAATCAGAGATCCCTCACTTAGCACAGTTACCTTTGATGGGGTCCACCAGAGATCAGACTGGCCTCATATTCCCAGATATCTACGTATAAAACTATAAAACTTGTAAGCCTCAGGCTAGATTGAAATAGCTGCAGATAAAATTTGTCCCAAAGACTACTCAAGTCCAGGGAAATCTTTCCAGTGGATTTCAAGTTACTTTGGAGCTGACCCAGAGTAACTGATCATACAATGGTTAGACCACTTCTAAGGAAGCACTCAGAAACCTCAAAAGCCCTTAACTTTTCTACAAGAAATACCTTTCAAGTTGCAAATAATGTTGTGAGTTAACAAATATTTATTTAGAGCAAGCAGTAAAAGAGATTTTGTTAAAGTTCACACCTAAAGAAGTCACAGCCTCAAAGATCTTATGTTACAACTTAAAGGTAGATTTGTTTATTGTAGTAAATTCACTTAAACACTCAGCAAAGTGCCATGTTTGCATATACACCAACCTTACTCTATTAAATGATTCTGGGCATTAAGTAGATAAGATCTCTGAAAAAAAAAAAAAAAAAAAAAAAAAAGGATGTGTATTTTAATCATATCAATATTTCACCAGAGCAAGTTGAAGTCTCCAAAACTTGAGGAGACCTCAAACTCTGCCAGACCATAAACAAATAGACACCTTAAATGTCAAAGCACCACTTGTTCTACCATAAAGAGAGTGGATAAATCACACTCTACTAGGTTTTTTTTTTGTTTGTTTGGTTGTATTTTCTTTTTTTTGTTGTTGTTGTTGTTTTTGTTTGTTTGGTTGTTTTTAATCTAAACTAACTTTTGTGTAAATTCATAAGCTTTGCCCCCACTTTCAGTGTTCTTTTTCCAGACTGGTGGCCATACTGATGAGTTTATGAAGAGCAATGTGCTTATGTACAAAGGAACGTTGCAGTAATAATGTGCTGTTACACAGCTCTCACGATTCTATGACTCATCAGCCTTCATTTTTCTGCCCTCCGCAAGAGGTTGACAAAGTTGAGAACTCCAGCATCAGCCATATCACAAGGTGAAAAATGGTAACTCATACTACATGGGGATGTACTGTTTGCTTTCCTAAAAGGTATTGTCAAAGTTTTTGGTCTCTTTCTACAGCCCACAGGTGTAACACTCTTGAAAACACTAGAGCTACTCCTTTAGATAGTGGTACTTGCACAAAAAAGGGTCACAAGATGTGAGCCTTTAGGGGTACAAGTAGTGCACAGAATAGCCTGACAGTTGTTCTGATCTATAATTGCAGCTGAAATGACTGTGAACACTGTTTGCTACTTCCAGATGCCTCTTAAAGTCTAAATGAGAAAATAGATTAAAATGAGAGAAGTGCCATCTTACCAAGAAATGAAGAATTGGTTCTGGTTTCTGAGCAGCTGTTAAAGTGATAGAACAAAAGCAGGGAAGAAAATGGATCTCAATCTGCTTTTGAAAGAAACATAGACACTCTACAAGATGCAAGTCACTCACAAGACAGAAGCATAAAATAAACTAATGATGGTTTCATATTGGTACTATCTATTAGCAGTTAAGCAGCATATAGGCTATGTAATGGCCCTCCACATGGGAGATGAAGAAAATACGAACAATATGAGTCAGTTAACCAGATAGCTGCATTTTAGACCTCCTATACAAATCTTTTAATGTTCACCTTGCCCTTTGGATATATAAGCTAGGAAAAACTATAACAATGTAAATAAAGGACATAAAATAATTACTAGAAATAACGATCAAACAGTGGGTGGGTAAGTAGACTATTTCTAGTTCTAGTATCAATAATTACTGCAGAAGGTATCAGTACACATTAATCTCAACTCTATATTACCACATGATATATTAAAATTGTGGATCTTAGTGAATAATGGAGAGAATCAACACAAGAACTCTGCCTGTTATATCTCAAATAACAGACTCCTAGAATCCAGAGGAACAGTTTGGACTTAATTCTTGTAACTAAAGTAATAAAAATTCTACACAGTAGCAGAGACATTTGAAAAAGGAAACTGTCCCCTTGTTTGCAGGTTTGGTACTTTTGCTTGGAGATACTAGGGAAAGATTAATTATTAGTGGTAACCTTTCCCTCAGGATTCAGTACGAATATGGGAGCAATGCAGAAGCAATAATTGAGACTATAACTCTTCCTTGAGGCTTTAGTACAACACTTGAGACAAAAAGAACCATCCTGCATATGATGAACAAAACACCTGTAAAAGTTCCTTTGGCTCTTTTAACAGATTACATAGGTTTATACTGATGGACATTTACAATTTGGAACACATTCTTATTCCATACTTTTCCTCACTTTGATAGATCCACCCCATTTTTCATTACACAGACATTTGGTATCAAGGAATTGTAAAGGAAGCTTTGTCTTTTCCAGTTTAGCTTCTAGGTAGAAACTAAACAGAAGCCTGACGTGAAGCTATATTAAAGCCACCATTGATCTATTTCTGGCATATTAAATTCCTTCAGCTTTTCTTGACTACCATTTAGTCTGGAATTGAAGAAATTGTTCCTCTTAAGTCACTGCATATGCAGTGCAAGAGAGAATTAGATGCTGAATGCCCATTACAGTTAATTTACTCCCAGCTGTCTTCTTATTCAACAATATTTTCCCCCTGCAGCTTCAGAACACTTTAGTCTATGGCAGTTGCATGGTCCTTAACACCTATAATTTACCAAAAAGCACATGCAAGGAAACTCAAAGGCTATGGAAAAAACTTCCAAGCTCCTTCGGAAATTTTGCAACTAGTGGATAACAGGATTTCCTCTTTCTCCACTCTACCCATTTTTCTAGATATATAAGAGCTGTATTAAGAAAATGGGAGTGATGGGACTCCCATAAGCTCAGAAAAGACAAGTGTAATATGATTAATTTCAGAAGCAGATAGGAAAACTGTAAAGCCACCCTATACAGCATCAAAGAAATATCATCAGGAGTACCTTGTTCCATCTTATGCACCACTGCTCCGTAAAGATCAAATCAGACTGGGACCAATTCATGAATGGATCATTAGTAGCTTATTTCTGCATAAAACATTTAAGGGAGGGTCACACTTTAAAACTTCACTTCAACAAGAAAGAATTCAACTTGTGAGGAAGATTACCAAAACTTACGTGATAGAAATCAGCAATGCTGGAATCAGCAGTCATTCTGAAAACTGAACTTTCTAAAGGAAAGAAGTGCAGTATATTTTAATGCAGCTTCACAGCTTTTGGCAGTTACAACTACAGTTAAGATGTCTGTACATTATTTTATCAATTATTAACATGGAAAATCAACAAACCTCTTTGAGAGTGATTTCTGGGCTTTTATTTCAAATGGCCTGACTGATATCTTGGCACTTTGTTGTCTCAGGGCTCATAAAAACTCTCAACTTTTTCATCATCAACATCTCACTGACTATAAATCTCTATTTCTGTGTATGCTAAACCCAAGGTATACTACTCAAATTTAAGAATGTTTCAGGGAATATTTAGAGACAGGTTTTATTGATGTGAGTCTGACTTTAGTTTCATCAACTTCATTGCAGAATTCCCTGTTTACCTATTGGGGAATTAGATTACAATTTGGGAGCAATGTTTTTTTCAGAAGACAATATCTGTAAAATATGACTTTATTTCACAGGGGTAATGTAGACGTAGATGGTCTGCTTTTTTTTTGTGTCATGCTTTAAAATGCAATGGACAGATATTACAAGTGAATGCGAGGAACTGTACCTATTCATAACCTCATGTTGGAGCAACGTGGAACCTTCAGACCAAAATGGCTTCAGTATTAACTGAGAACTCCACGGGGTCTTAAAACAACATGGATCTCCTTATTTACTTAGTAAATCTAGTCCAAACGAAAAATAAACAAACATTTCTTTACAATGGTTACAATTTACATACTACTTGCAAAATACCCTATCTAATTTGCATGTCCTCAGCAAATGTAAGATAAGCATCTTGCCTAGTTGCATCCTGATAGCAATGCAAAGGCAGGACCAGGAATAGAAGACTTTGTATCTAAACATATTGTTGTGAAAAAGAATTTTCCTGGAAGCACTGGGCCTGCAGATTACATTATTTAAAAGGTAGTTCTGAATTACTTGACTTGATGCCTTTTTTTTAAGTTTCTGTTCTAAGTATATCCATTCCAGGTACAGTGCCAATACTGAAAATTACAAAATATGTTTCATACAATGATATAGAAGCCTCAATTACATGGAAAGGAGAGAGTTTGGTTTGACTTTTCCCCAGTACATGTGTCACTACTGCTTCAAATGCTCACAGCTTTGGACTTTCCATATCAGAAGGTGTTTTTATCATTCAGTGATTACCTTATTTTTATTGCATCCTCATTCATATCTGTCTTCTCACTGATTCTTGCTCTTGGAATAATCTTCACACTCTGTATTTAATCACCCTCAATTTAACACTTCATTGACCTTTATGCAAAGTCAGAAGCATATTACTCTTGAAAAAGAGAGAGAATGGCTATACTAATTTACTGCACCTTTCTCTAAAATACATTTGATCAGATCTTCAACATAATTGAACAGTTATAGTTTAGTGGAGTAATGCTGATTTACATCACATAAGTAACGGTTCTGTTCTTAGATCACTTGTGTTGTGAATAGATATTTTTGAAAAAGTAACGTCTTGGATAATTCCTACAAAAGCAGAAAGAAAACCAATACTTTCTCTCTTTTTCCCGTTTTTAGACACTTCACTGAATTTGGCAGAGAATCTACCACTTTTGTTAGCACATACCAACCATTTTCACTTCTTACCTTTGAGGTCCTGCACCAAGTGTTATAGAAAAGCATAATGCAACACAAATATTTTCTAATTCCACATTAACCATTATTGTATTAACTTGTTAGTACATAAAAACATCATGATGTTTTTATCTCAGGAGAAGATATTAATCTCTTTGGTGAAAGAGCCTTTATATCCAATGTAATTTTTCAGTCACCTCATTATATTTCACTGGATGTTGGAAGATTAGGGGAGACGCGGCTGGAGAATCACCATTCAGTACAGACACACACTCTTAAACATAAATTCGTTAAATTTTTTAAGGAGACAAAAGAGAGGGGCAAGAAGAATCATCTCTTCAGAACTATGCATCTTGGGAATGAGTCCTATGAGTGCAACTCACAGGCGTACAGGATTTTAAAATCCCTGCCGCAAATTTTAAAATGGATCAGTAAGATCCCTGGGGCATTTGACTAGGTATTTTGCATGCTTTCTCTGGAAGCAACACATCAGAGCAAAATGCCCATCCTGACAGGCTAATGATTTAACATGATTTAACTTTCACCTTTAAATATCTGAATGAAATACACAAGTCTTTAATTGGCATAATAACAAGTTATATGTTTGTTATTGATTAACATACTTACTAAAGGTCAACTAGTATTTTAAGTACTTTGCAAATACAGTGTGTATTCTAATTATCCTGAAGGACTTGTAATTATTTTGTTAAATGTCAATTAAATGCAAAAACATTTCTTACCATCCTGACACTGTATGTTACTAAGTGTACAACTTTATGGTTTATTGTTCATGTAATTTTCAGACAATTACTTGGCAATTAGATTGACCTCTCATCTAAAACTGCAATACACCATGTTCAATTATGGTTTAGCTTAAAGCCAATAAACAACAGTCTATCAAACCTGACTTCACATATGAGACCTCACGGGAGAGAAAGGATGTTTTCATAGTGCAGAAAGGTTTTTGTTAGTGTCCTGAAATCAGTAATTTAAAGACAATGCCACTTATTCTCACAAGCCATTTGATAGCCCTCGGTTAGCTTGCCGCATACAACTTGAGTGTTCTGTTTGTAGCAACCTCCTTTGATGCACACTGTCATCCCAAATCTGGCTAAACTCACTGCCATCAAACAAGCTGAACTGTCAAAGCTGGAATCCTAAATGTCAGCCACGGGCTAGCATAGGAAGGGCCTGATGAGTAAAGACATCATGGCATGCTTATATCTTCAGCTTAAGTTTTCTGGGAGTTTCCTACAGACCTTTCTAATTCCTTATACCGATATGCTTCTAGTATTTTACTTATAATACTGTTTGGAAGTAACAGTGTAGAAACCCTTTTGCAAGCTCTACAGTCATTGCAGAAACCTCTGAGGTAGAAGTTTTTCTCAGAGACAACTACCATCAAAACATCAACTCTAAGAAATCTAGGCCATAGCCATTGAGAATTCGGGGCCTGCAAAACACCAAATGCCCTAGACTTTCATTAAGTTCACATGAGCTAAGGCTCTAGATTTTTATTCACATTCTCATGGTGCTGTTGATCTCACTTTTTCAAACACAGTGACATTGTGATAACATCTTGCATGGTGCAGAAGTAGTTTTTATCATTTGCCACAATAAGATTTTAAAATGTGAGATGTGGTATTGGCTCAGTGTTCACATTCAGTCTCCCTACTACAAGCCTGGATTTCAGAGGCTAAGTGCATCAATATAGTTTGGAAACCCTGTTTTCTTCTAAGGCATATGAAAATAAGTCAATAGACCTCAAAGTAACATTTATCGCCTGCATCCAAATGGTCAAGGTATGCAGCTGGGCAGTATCAGCATTGCTTTCTGCCTGGTGTCCACCTTCCAGACCTTGACATGACTTAAACTACAGACATTTGTAGATCAGTAGAAGTCTAAACCTAGCAGGGAAAGGAACTACTGAGCCAACAACACTCTTTATTGATTGGTTGCTAATTGTCAGGTCCTTGAGACCTGACTGTAAACTTACCCAGTTAAAGGTCAAGCACAATTTCCTTCCAAATAGCATTAGCAATAAAAACAGTAACAAAATTGGGGCAGTTTGCAGTATGTTGTTTCATTATAACTCCCTTGGGATCAGAAATGTCAATGGCAAAAGGGAAGAGTTGGCATGCTAATGAGTCTCTTAGCTTTGTTTAGTGTGCCAAGGGGATATTCTGTTATGACATTCTGGTTCTATGTTCAACTTTTCTCCAAGGGGCTGTGTTCATCAGTGTCACTTGACACTTATCAGTCTCACAATTTACACTGGAAACAACTGCCCTTCTGTTCTAAACTGACACTGAACTGGGCTTAAATTCTGAAATTTTATTCATCTTGGATAAGAAGATAAAACTCAGCCTGTCTTCTTATCTGGGGGAGGTGGGCTGCTTTTCAGAAGGATCGTGGGTGCTCTTTTGATTTTTTTTAATGTTTTTGTTTTATATCTGCTCTGTCCCATATAATGTTATAAATTATTAAAAAAAAAGCACCAACCACCAACTTAATATTTTTCAAAGTCTTTGAAGATTAGGAAGTCTATAGAAATCCTCAGATCTCCTCATTTGACTCCTCTTTTCTTTGACATAGCAAGATCAAGCTTTTATTTCTTTTCACTTTCAAAATTTCTCCTCGTAGCTGTATTTCTGCTCCCATTTCTGTTTGCACTGCACATACTCCCCTTCTGCTCTGCCTTATTCCTTCCCCTTGCCCCAACCCTTTGAATCTCAAGTGCTTTTCAGAGGGGTCCTTAAGTGATGTCTTTGAAGTCAGTCTCAGAGACCAGTCTGGGGAGGTACTTAACATTTCTTTGCATACCTTCTTTTGAGACTGAACTAGCAGAAGATTCTGGACACCTCTTACAAGTAGGTCCTCAGAGAATGTTTCAGCAGGTTTTGGTTAAATGGGAACGCTCCCGGGTTAACTGGGGCACAGCTTTAGGTTCAATCTCCAAAAAGGGTGTCTCATCCTAAACTTGGTAAACTGTTGCCAAACTGAGTATTCAAAACATTGTAAGTCAGGTTTCTATCTAAAAGGGTTTTTTTTGTTTGTTTTTAAATGCTAAAATGCATTGTTTTAGTTTCTGAGCAGTACCATGAACTTATGATCTTATACTCTATATTATAGCTTTCATGGTTATGGACACAAACATACTTAAAAAGAAGATAGATAATTAGAGATACAGCTAGAAAAATAGAAAGTCAAGGCTTTCATGTAATTACTTGACCCAGAGGGCAAAATCTGGCAACATTATTCATGATTTCCTTTTCTTCTCTCTTCCTTCTGCTCCCCTCCTTCTCTGGCCAAATAAATCATCTCCTATGGGCATTGGCCTTTGTGGACATGTGTTTCTGCTGCCTTCAAGAAGATGAAGATCCAGCACGTTGGTATCTCCACAGTGAAACATTCAATTGAACTGTGCAGTAAATTTATAGTGGAAGTTAGTGCTATGGAGTCAGAGTCTCCATCTGGAATAGCTTCTCTCCTCCTCCGTACCCTCAAAAAATTCTGTAAAAATAACATACGCCCTCAGACCCCCAACCACTCCTTCTCATGTCCCTAAATCAAAGCATTGCACACTAACTCTCATTTCCTCTATGCTATAAACAACCCCCCCAGCTTTGCTCATACTGGATACAATAACAGATGTGTTCTATTCTCTAGGTCATGACTGAAATCCTGTTTTCATGGAAATGTGGATATTTGAAAGTCTACCCTCCTCCTGCCCAAAACAGAACAAAACCCCACAAACTTATTCATAAACACACAGAAAAATGATAGCTCAAACAACATTTTAGGTATTTCTAATACATGTTGACATGAAATGTGTTTATTTTTTAAACTTAACAGTTTGTGAAACAGACCTGATCATCACACCACCCTGGCAGTCTGCATCTAATAACCTGATACCAGTTGATTAAGTTGGCGGAAAGAATTGTTATTACATTTTAGCAGGCAGGGCTAAAGCGATGTGCATGTTATTTTCCACACCAGGCTTATATCTGAGTTATCAAAGTGTTGCAGCAAGCTAAATTAATGCTTACTGCAGTGGCTGATAGATCTATGTCATGCCTACACACACGTTCTTCATTCCCTATAAATGTTGATAATTTCTTTTTACTTTTGTATTTTCACTGTGGCAGGCTTCAATCTCAATATTATTTCAGCTAAAATTTGTGATTAAGGGTTTGTTTTTACCACTGATAAACTGTTAACAAAGGTTGATGCTTGAAACTGCTCATCCACTCATAAATACTTCTCTGCCATGATTGATTTCTGACCAAATTCAAGACTGAAAGAGTAATCTCCCATTCTTTCAAGCACTGTGTTGGCTAACCACAGACAATATAGCCAACAAACCATCAATAAACTTTTTTTCTGCCTTCGCTCTCAGATTTCCAAGATTTCAGCATAAGAACTGTAATAATTACTGTAATTGCCATTGTACTGCATGTAGCAAACTATGCATTGCTTTTCATCAGAATTGAAATGGTAAAACCACATTTGGAAACTGAAGTGCAAGTGAAGAAAAGCATGAAGATAGGGTGAAAAAGCCACCTGTTAGTTTGCTCCCAATGTTTGACAAAAGCTGGAATACACTTTCCCTCAGCCCCAATGGTTTAAACAGAGGCAAGGCACTGGAGCGTGAAAAGCAATGGAAGGCACTGCTCTCTCAAAATAATTGACTTATTTTTCTGCCATTGCTGCTTCCAGGTCCAAAACTTTTCAGAAAGTCTTGGAATTGACTCAGCAAGTGTGCTGGTAAGCATGTACATGTGAGTTAAGTTGCTTGATTTGCTCATGAGCTGTTTTTTTTTAGGGGTTCTATTACATGTCTGAAAATATCTGCAGTTTGTACTGAGGCTAATTGACCTTGCACTGTGGTTATTGAACACTGTGAATCATGATGGTTTTGTTTACTTTGAATTATATATATGTATTTTGTAAGTATTTGAGGCTGTATACTGAATCACATATTAGATGCTATTTTTTAAAGCTCCCTTGTTTCTACTAACCTCTATCCCCATTCTTTTCAAGGAAGAAAATTAAAACAAACTCCAGCCATCTACCCCTTTACACTGTCATTCAGCGGTGTTACCTTACCTGTCAAAACTATTCCTTCATCTATTCCCACTCCAGTATGAAGAAATAAGCTACATATATAGCCAAAGCCTTGGAGACTTGTTTCATTCTAGCTGAAACTGCACCAACACAATGGAAAGACGTGGTGCTTTTGACACCAGTGGGAATTCACAGACACAGAAAGGTGATCTTACAGTCTTGACCGGCATGTTACCCTTCTGCCTGTCATCTTAATGAGTTTGTATCTGGCTGTGCACCACTGAAACCTTTGGTAGCACTCTCATTCACTAGATCCAAAATTCAGCCAAATACTTAATCATTTGTGAGAGTTTGATCTAGTGGGAAGTCTCAGACATTTCAAATGAAATTATTTTTCTGTGCTTAAATGCAAGTCCACTCTTACTGTCTGTATGGGACAGGGATGCTTTCATGAACCCAGGATTTGTTTAAAACTCACAGCAGTAAGTGATACTTTTCATTGGCAGTGATGGGGCTCACAAGGAGCAGGTACAACACAATAGGAATGATTCTGTTAAGCAGAGCTAGATAGCACTTGATTGTTAGAGACTGAGATAAATACAGAAAAGTAGGGATGCTTTTTACCTGGATGAGAGTGTATTTTCCAGTGCTAATCACTAAAGTGTAATCCCTCAGTAATAAAGATTTTACAACTGCCACATCAAAAAATGTTTCACTGTGGAAATTTTAAATACTGTAATTCTGATAGGTCAAATTGGAAAACATGAACGGAATGAAAAATTTAAAAATGCAAGCAGAAAGTTTTAAAAACCCCAACCAAACAAACTTCCTCAACAATGAAGTATTTACAGTGGAAAAGAGAAATGCATTTTATTGACCCAAACTTCCTGTCCGTGATCAGGGAGGAATAAAAAAACATAAACAGAAAACTGTGGGTTAAATAGCCTGAAACTCTCTGGTTACATCACAGTCTCACCCTCACAGGAACTGGTTTTCTACAACTAACGCAGGCCTCACAGAAGACCTGTTGCTCCTTTTACTACTCAAATATAGGCTACGACCCCTGCAGCCCTCATCTATTTCAACTGTCTGCAAACTGTCAAAAAGCAACTTGTTCACACAATGTTATTATTAGCAACCACTTATCAAAATGTCACTGAAGACTCACCTAATTCCATGATTCAATTTCTTTCTACTTCCCTCATGAAAGTCATTCTTAATAAGAAAAATATAGGGCTTGATATCTTCCTAAGACCATCCCAGCATCTACCACAGAGATAAAACCCTTCTCGTTTAATACAAGGAAATGAAAGCTGATTTGAAGCTGAAAGAACAATCAGGAGTTAACAGAACTTAATTTTTAACCCAGCTCTGTTGCTGAAGACCACTTTACAGCGTTGAACAAACCATTTAATTTTGGTGCCTTCATCTGTAGAATGTATTTATATTCAAGAGACGTGATTGGCAGAAAACTCTTGGTGCATACCCCAAAACACAACACCCTCAGACAATACCCATTCCAAACACTGTGCTACAACATCAGGTAAAGGCTCTGTCCCTGCAGCATCATCTTGCAACACTTTTACCTAACTCAGTCATTTTCCATCACAGCAGGCCAATTTCCTAGCATCTATTGACTGTCACCACAATCAAGTAATTTCTCATGAATTCTCAGGCCTCTAATGTGCAGTTCTCTCCAACTCTCTGCATATTGCTTTGTCTTTGGATTATACCTTCTATTTAGACAGCAGTGAGGAAGAGGCAGGGAAGCTGATGGCTAAGTTCTTCAAATCATGCCATTCAAATTCTTGTACCACACTATTCTGATGGAATATTTATTTAGCAGTTGGGACCTACAGTTTACATTTTTAATTGCTGGAAGTCATCAGGTTTATTGTAAGTTCATTTTTTTTTTTGCCATGATTTTTTAATTGGTTACTTTTTTTTAAATTAACTATTCCATTATATGCTATTCACAAGTAAATATTTTAAAATTGCTTTCATTTCAAACATTGTACTTACTGGCCTCTATTAATTAATACTTTTTTTTTTCCTTGATGCACATCTGGTTTAATGCCCTTAATGAGAACTAGTAAATAACATCGTTAGTCTTCTCCTTATTCAAATTTATTAGCTTTAATTATTTTGTAGCAGTCAAGTGTACAGTCAGGAAGTGTTATCTTTATCACAAACAACCAAGCATATTAGACTCAAAACTCAGATAATACTGTTTGTTTGGAAAGTGAGAAACTAAACTTACAAACACAAACCCTGAATGAAGCAATGAGTTTTATCTGCTTTAAGAGGAAAGTTTTATTTTCTCGTAATTTACCTTATTTTGCAGGCTTAAGACTTTTTGTGATACTTTGCAGAAAAGTTTAATTTCAACTTCACTGTTCAGAGACAAACCTGATGTTCTAATTATTGATCTCCCTGCACTGGAACCCTAAGTTCATGGTCTTGTGAAAATTTAGTTCTAAACCCAAATCATAGGCCTGCTTGGAATTTAACTTCAATCATTGCATTACTGCTTCATAATACAATTTTCTGGAGAGATGCATTCAAAATAAATAAGTAAATAAAATAAGTAAGAGTCCAAGCCCAAAACTAAACCAGTACTACATAACGAAATGAATCAGCAAGTTAAAAACCCATCAGCAATGTCTTATCTCCTTTCTTCATTTCTCTGCTGCACAATTTATGGGATTTAAATGATCTGCTTAGACAGCTACTCTCAGACATTTCATACAACTTTCTGAATTTCTCAGTCCAACTGCAGATCTATAAGCTACACTCCTCTTGTGTCTAAATGCCTGCCTTGTTGATGACTGCAACCTTGAAACAGAATCAGTAAGATCTCTACCTGAATAAGCGAGAGAAGTTCTCTTGTAAATCTTTCAAACAAGCTGATGGTAGAATGTACCATTAAATCTTGCTTCACTTATATTTCAGTCGGCACACAATACATTTTTTTAAAGGAAAGAACAAACAGGTACTTGTGTAATTCTTAATGACTGATGAATCTACTATTGCATGGAAAAAACAATGTCACTTTAGAAAATAACTGAGCACTTCTGCAGCAATATCTATTTGTTCTTTGCATTGTCTTCTTGATTTATACTGTTATTTTCCTCTGGTCTGTTTTTTTTGGGGGGAGGTGAAAAAACATTTTCCTGATCCAAATACATGTTGCATTTTGTCAGTAAGAGACATCTAGAAATTCAAGCCCACAGACCATGGGCACTCTATGCCATTTCCTCTTATGCAAGCAACATAAATTATTTAACCTCTAATAACATTAAGATTTCATGATGCTTGTGTAAGATGAAAAAGTGAAGACTTTGAGATACTAAATGCTTTATTACGATCTGTAATCTTGTAAGGAAGACTGATTTATTTAATGTGCAAATCTAGAGTGTGTGGAAATACAGAGACAATATATTTAGGGCTATATTCTGTCAAGTACTGAGCAGTGGTCTCAGTCTTGATAAAGCCTTATCTTTAAGCATGTGAGTAGTTGCACTGATTTTAATGGGACTTTTAACATGCTTTTAAATGCCTTGACAAATAAGGATCTCGATTTTCTTTACCTTGCAAAACCAAGCTAAATAGCAGGTTTATTAATACTTAATACCTGCCTCCTAGATACACATCACACTGACAAGTGTGGATTACAGCAAAGCTATTAAGAAACAAGCCTATATCTCTGAGCTTCAGTCAGAAGATAAAGAGCAGGGTTGCAATGGGTGATATTCCCTACCAAACGACTTCTCTCATAAGGCAGTAACTACTTTCTCCAGCCATTACCCCTCATGACTCAAAAGGATGAGGGGACCAGTCACAGGGTGCTATTATCTTGGCAAGGAAGGTGAAGTGCTTTAGTTAGCAAATGTCTTAACCAAACGGCAAGGAAGTGTTTTCTGGAGAGTAAACAGTGTAGTACACACAAGGTTTTAAAGGATACTAAACTTCAGGATGGAAAATTTCACATATCACACTGAGATCCCATTCAGAAAACAGTTTACACATCACTCAAAACACTGCTAGGTTAAAAGAGGTTTTCTAACCAATTCTGAGAATATCTGAGATTTTAAAAAGACAGAAAGAATTTACTGTTTGCAGTCTCAAAACTTTTATATGGATATAATGCCCGTAAGCCTCTAGAATGGTCAGTTAAAGTATCCTGCTTTGACAGTACTGAAGTGTTTCATTTCAGTGCTAGATGTTGTCTTTATTCTGTTGTGGAATGTTAACAAGCTTCTTGACTCTTTCAATAAATTACCAAACCCATGGTACCTGACTAAAAATTCACAAACATTTTTGAGTTTCATATTTCATGAACTAAGTTAAGGGACACTTTGTCTTACAGTTCTGTGCAATATCTGAAAGAAGATCACTACAACTCACTTTCGATTGCATACTTTTGGAGAACATGCACTATCCAGTACTCATCGCACAGACCCCTGCTACGCATTTGTAATGAGCCAACGAAGTGGCCTTGGCTGGATCTTAATATAAACGTAGTTATGATTGTGAGTCACACACGCATGATTTACTTAATCAAGTGAAATCAAGTGAAGTGTCCAAGTCTAGATCAGAGAGGTTCCATCGACTGGGGCTTTCCCAAGAAATTACAGGATATGAGCACAAGATTTGCCTTTTGAGCCCACAGGAAATTTCCTTTTGGGACAGTGCCTAAATGAAGCAAACTAAATTACTAAAATTATGACCATCAAGACAAAAATGATACTGCTGTTTTAACAATCTCCACTGGAATACAAAAATAACTCTCCTGGAGAAAGGAATACCATGAATAACAGAACTTAGGAACAATGCCACTGTAACTGCTGCAGTTCCAACAAGAGTACACAGGAAGACTCAAAATGAACATTACATGTAGAAGGCAGAATTCAAAACGCTAACTTTCTGTGTACTAATAACTCTTCCAGTACTGCCAGAGATGTAATGCCATTCACCATCTGTGACAGAAATTATTACTGAAGTCAGATATTTTTGGAACATCAGCTTTAAAGATAGTAACGTTCCTGTCTCAAGGAGGTGAAACGGGTCTTATAAAATGCAGCAGCACAAACATTACATGACTTCTTATACAAAATTAGGTTATCTTGCTGCAGACAGATTTTATTTTGACCATCTAAAATGACAAAGGAGAACTATCAGCTGCTTAAGTGACTTCATAATAAAATTTAGAGCATTTATATCTTCACAGTCACTTTTTTTTTTTTTTTTTTCCTGTTTTGGAAGGGAAGAAAACTAATTCATCTTTCAAATAACTGTAGACTTATTGCAAGAATCATAGCACTACCCTTCAGATCAAGACAAGCTAATAGGAAGAGGCCTTTGCTGGGTAGCTAGAATTAAAAATTGATCTCGTTTATCAAGAGGATTCAAATTCAGTTCTCTACTTTGGGACCCGATCTACACCTTTGCAGCCTGGGAGTCTTGAATGGAATTCCACATTTTCAAAATTATTGTAATGTCAATAAAAGCAATTGAGTTCTACATTTTAGAAAAGATGGCATGTTAATACTTTAAAATCAGAAAGCCCACCAAGATCTCAAAACTATGGAGCAGGTACTATGTCAGGAATGTTCAGCCATACTGAATGTAGCTAAAAAAAAAGGAAGAAAAATCAATGATCAGATCTGGCTGGGGAATTAGCTTGGTTGGATTTATGTCTAAAGTTTCCCATTAATTTAACTGGAAACAAAGGATGAATATGCTTGCATGGATGCCTTTAAGCTTAATACTAGCAAGGGATCCTGACAGATAAGCTTTGAAAAGCCGTGGACACCTCTGTTTGCCAGACTAATAAACTCTATGTTGATAAAATACTAACAAAAACCCCATCCCAGCAATAAAGACCCTGACTTGTTAGACAAAGCATTTTTAGAGCTACTTATAGAGAATACTGTATTAAACCCCACCCCCCCAACAGGTATTTCCATATTTTTGGCAATTCAGAATGCAATAACAAAAGTCCACAAGGTGAATTGGAGATTAATGCACCTTAGAAGTGAATTTTCAACTCCAACATACTGCAGAAATTGTCATGCACATCTATGAGAAATGTGCCACAACTTCATTTGATTATGCTGGTTTTATAACTGCTATTTAACAGTCTTTACAAGGATTCCAAGAAAACCTTTATTTCTTAATTTTTTAAAATTCAGGTATAATTCTCCAGTTATTCCCTGAATTTTAGCTGCAAATTAAATTCTCATTTCAAGTAGCCAGTACAGTATGATAAGACTGGACATAGGCTATTTAAAATGAAGGGCAACTTGGCTTTAGCAGAAAAAGAAAAAAAAAATAAAAGATACATTGTGCAAATTTTAACTGTAGATCTAGATTACTTATTTATTATTATATTTATTTAAAAATGTATATATATACCTACTGCTTTTATTTTTGTAACATTCAAAGGTTTGATAATTAGTAGATTTTTTTCCCTCCATTGGATCACCTCTGCAAAATAAAGAGGACTCCCCCCGCTCCTGTTTTAGGGTAACAATGAACATCCAGGAATGCCTTTCCACCAAAGACCTGAAAAATTAAACAACTTCTGCAAGTTACTTGGAAAGCCTGCAGCTGAGCTAGAAATGAATCCCAGACTGTCATATACCTTTACACAGATATAATTACATTAGCCTTTTTATCTGTGTTACAGGGGTATGCTCTTATTTATTAATCAGTTCTTCACACCATTGAAACCCCTTCCTTTGAGGCTTAAAACTGCATAATAGGACAACCTTAGTCATCAGAAAGCCTGATTCTCCATACTTGTAATACCGTAATACTATTTTTTCCCATTGCAACCTTAATTCATTGATTCACAATTTTATGCAAACTCTCAAATACTACATGAAGTACTAGGAGAAATAAAAATTTTCAGGCTCACATGCTTTCTTGAAACTTCTGGTTTGGGACCTACTTTAGCAACTACAATATAATATACTTTATTACAGAGATTATAGCAAGTAGACTTGAAAATTAAGAAGTTCTAAACTAAAGCTTACATTTCTGTGCCAGTTCAAAGAACATAAAGAAGTGAAAGATTGAGTAAAATGAGAAGGACCATTTTCAAAATTCTGAGAATGCAGATTGAGAATATGAACCAGCAATGTGTCCTTGTAGATGACCAACAGCATCCTCAACATCATTAGCAAGAGCATTGCCAGCAGGTTGAGGGAGATGATTATTCCACTCTATTCAGCACTGGTGAGAGCACATCTGGAGTGCTGTGTCCAGACCTGGACTCCCCAGGACAAGAAAGACATGGACAGAATGGAGTGAGTCCAGCAAAAAGCCATAAAGATGGCTGAGGGCATGGAGCATCTAACATGAGAGGAGAAGCTGAGAGATGTTTAACCTGGAGAAGACTCAGTGGGATCTTATGAATGTGTACAAGCACCTGATGGGAGACTGTAAAGAAGATGGAACTAGACTCTTCTCAGTGATATCCCATTGACGAATAGGAGAACAAAGGGCACACATCATAATACAGGGAATTCTGCTTAAATGTAGTAAATAACATTTTTTACAGTAAGAGTGGTCAAGCACTGCAACAGGATGCCGAAGGAGGGTGTGAAGTCTCCATTCTTGGAAATACACAATACCCAACTGGACACGGTCCTGAGCAACCTCCTGTAGCTGACCCTGCTCCAAGAAGAGGGTTGGACTATTTGATCTCCAGATCTCCCTTCCATTCCCAACAATTTTATGGAGAGATATTTAGTAAAATTCTAAGATCTACAAGTTATGAAGGATGTCAGGGAAGGAAATAAAATATTCTTCAATTCAGGTGGGACCTCTAATCCACATTAGTCCCAAGGTGTTTTATAAACAACACAGAATATGAAACACTTCCTGAGCTACTGAAATGCAGCCAACTCTGGGGTGAAATGTAGAGCAGTTTAATAGTTCCCAGCAAACAAAAAAACAACAGGAGCCAAAGAATGCCATATGCAACTGAAACTACAGGGGGAATTAGGTAGGAAGAATGTAATTATCCATGCTGGATTCTAGCCAGAGCTAAAAGTAATCAGAAAGTCAGTGAAAGACCAGAACAAACTGATCTCATTACTCTTTCATTACCCAGATCTACTTCTAAATGTAAAACTCTTTCCTGAGTCTATTGGACTGACCCTTGTGCACATGTAGGTGTGTTCAAAAAGAACATTTCAACATGAGTTAGAAATATAGGAAGCTGATGACATCCTTGTGCAGAGTGCCAGCCTGGATCTTACCTCTCATTCAAGACTCATTAAGATACACCGGGATTTAATTCTCTCTCTCCTGAGGTCAGCAGGATTTTACTTCAGTGGAGCCAGATCTTATGAGATTTGGTAGTTAAATGAGGCTAATTACATGTAAAATGAAGTTGCATCAGGTAAGCTGATTAATAAATATTATTCACAACTTTCTACCTGACACCAGAATCTTGCACACAATGAACCAGAACAAAACCTGATCCTAAGAAGATAAAATGTAATTTAGCTTAGTACGTACAAAATACAAATTTGTTGGGCAAGTATTGTGAAGGAGAAAGCAACCAAACTTAAGTGTGATTATGTTTACTCTCCAAAAGTAAGGAAAAATTTGGAAATCAGCTCCAAAATAAAAAAGAAGAGAATGGTGAGTAGGTTACTGAAAAGGTGAGAGCAAAAAGGACATGTGAAACATGAGCAAAGGCCAGAAGTCTAAGCAAGTACTTTCAATGTGAATACCAAGAACGGGTGGTGGGGAGGAAGAGAACAGCAGATGCACAAAACATTTGGTAAGTCTGCTTTGGATGTCAGTATTGTTCCAGAGTCTCATGTCCTCAAGAAAACAAACATGCAGTATCCAAGGAATGTTTTTCTTCAAATTATTTTTTTTTCCTTTTCTCAAATATGACAAGTCACATTACATAATATAAAAATCATTCATTACAGAAGATCACAACTCTTCAAGGCCAAAACTACGTTCAGATAGGGCTGATCCTTTACCCATTATCAGGTTTGTAGTAATGAATAGCATATTATTTCAGCAGTGAAGCCTTGTATCTGACAAACAGCTAGCATTGTGCTACAAGGAGAGATAATAAATGGAAAATAGAAAGGTTTGGGTAAGAAAAGGTGAGAAACAATGCGTATAGTGATTTGTTCTTTAGTAAATACATTAATATATTATTTCTAAAGGAGCATTAGGAAGGTAGAAAACTTTCGGAACTAGATTTTTTTTAATACTACTTTCACTTCATATTAGTGGAGAGTTTTTCAATAAATACAAACATAAATCTCTGATGGCAAAAGCTGAAAGGAGCACACACCTCCTTGTCTCCCACAATGAAAGCTTTAACAAATAGCAGTGCTTTAGGGATTCTGCACAGAAGTCTTGAGACTGGGGTTTTGAAGAATGAAAATTAAACAGCACAGCTTGCTAGCACCTGCAAAAAAACCTACCATTTGTTTGTAAAAGACCAAAAGGGACAAAGAGCAGAATCTGGTCCATCTTCTGGCTTGACACAAGCACCCCTGCATAAAGCCCTAAGGCCAACTGCTGAAGTGGAATATGGGCCTGATGTTCCTCAGGTAATTGTAATAGCTCCTTTACTACAGAGGAGTTTTACCAGTGAGACATTCCTATATTTTAAGTGAGAATTACACACCCTTCTTAAATAGCTACATGAAAAAAGAAATTACTATTTGGATGAACTATGCCAATGATTAATTACCTTCACTGTTAAAAAGCTGGCCTTTTATTTCCAACTTGAATGCTTTTAACTCTCATTTTCAGACACTGGATCTTGTTATGTCATTGCTGGCTAAATTAAAGAGTCTTTGAGCAGAATAAACATCATTAACCAGCTCTTCCTAGGAACCTAGGGGTATGTGTACAGTCTTCAGTGCAGTATGCACAGGCACATCTGCACAGACTTCAAATGAACCAGTCCAAGAAATAATAACAACTGTGACAAGGAGCTGGGCACCATACCTGATGATGCAATCACATTTCCAAATTTCAGTGCAGTCTTATCCCAAGAGGGCTAGCCGCACCCACATGTCATCAACTTTCAGATCACTTGAGAACCAGGGAAACACAGAAAATCCCCCTATTTGTAATTAATCAACAGTAGACCCATTTGTGTCATAGCACAACCTGCACCCGTTTGGTAATATGACATTTCAGTGATGTAGAGATGTGCTGCCCGGGAGTCATGAAAGAAGGAAGCCTTCAACAGTGTCTTCAGAGAGGGAATATTTTCTTGTTTGTGACACTGCTGTACATGGAGCAACTCCCAATTCTGCATACAAAGGCTCTGCCAGCAAGGGGTGCTTCCCCCCCTCAACCACAAACCGATGTGACTGCCTGATTTTGTCTAGCAGGTCCATGCTGTGACATACCGAGAGTCAGACTGTTTCCTTACACCAGCCTGTGTGGTGGAAATGAAACACTACTTTCCTATACACCCATTGGTTTGGCTTCCCATCCACTCTATGAAATGGTGGGGGGGTCCCTCTATTCACAGGGGCTCATTCACCAACACAGGAGACAGCTGGGTCCTTTGCAAACCAGCAGCATCCTGTCTTTTCTCTCTTTATTGTGCTATGTAAGTTTACTCCACTGAAAACATTGATTTGTTGGTGTGCGCACATGTGTGCTCTGCATGCCACACTTTCTCTGGTCCAGACAAATCTATATTCTCTGATCAACCCCAAAAGCATGTTCCGCAATATTATTAGAGCCATAACTCCTAAAAGGGTGCTGCAATCTCACTGCAGTTAATGGAGTTACCCACAAAGCACAGACAAATCAGGCCTTTGCTGGGTGTTGGCAATTGTCTCATTAAATACAAGCATTTAGCAACTCCAGATTTATGTAGAAGAAAAAAAAATTAACAAGCTCTCTCTAGAGTATTAAGAGGAAAGAAAAGCAGAAGACAAAGAATAAAAGGAAAAGAATGTGAAATTAAAAATAAATAAAATAAAATTGATCTACCTTCCTTTTTTGTCATTTCATTTATTGATTCCAGCTTCCCTGCTAAAATAACACAGCAATAGGATCATTAGAAAAAACATAGGTGGATTAAATAAAAACAGATTTTAAAAGATTCAGGTGATAAAGCTGATTAGATAAACTAGACAGATAAATCAATAGATAGATGACTAAGTCAGAGACCAAATCTACTTTCTGAGGATCCACTGAGCTCCTCTTATTAGAATTTGAATTTACCTTGAGGATTTTTCAGAAGCTTCCATATCTGACAAAATTATGCTGTACTTGCTAGCACTGCTGGACCCCCAAAATCCAATGCACCTACTTTAATGGCTACCTTTCGAAAGAATATACTCCAATATAGGAATTATGTAGACAAATACCACACCTCACTTTCATAACTACAAGCCAGAGAAGGTTCTGTGAGAAAATAAATATTCCTTTATGTTTGATCAGAAAAATACATTAGATTTCTTCCTCATGCTACAGGTTATTAAATTGGCTTTATTACCAGTTTCTATTAAACTTCCTGACTTGCTTATCATGATGAATTTATTCTCTGATGAAACACTGCCAATTTAGTCATGCAATAGCCCTCCTCCCACCTCTAGCATCTGGATTGGGAAAGTTGCTGTTTGACCAGAGCACCATAGGGTTCCTTATCTTCTAGAGTAGCCCCTGAGGCTACAACCTGCAAATTAGGGTGCTTTCAAAATGCCCTAGGCTACTCCATGCTTAGAACTGGTGACTTTTCTACACTGAGAGACTGTAAAGCCATTTAAATTCTCCTTTCTGGGTCACATAAAAAGTGCGTTTTCGCCAGCTGCAAGGATTGGATTCAGGCCAATGTGCTTACTGTGTGGGCTGTGTGAAGATTTATGATGCCCCTTAACTAATAATTTTCTAGCTGTTAAGTTCTTGAGATTTGGAAATAATGTGGCAGATAAGTACATTGCAATCACTTGGCAACCAAACTGATTTTTAAAACAAAGTTATCTGTGTTTGCAAAAGAGGATGATGTCCACACATACTTTCATCGTAGAAAGCAGCACGTACTGTGTGTCAGCAATGAAAAGAAACATCTTCCAATAAAAAGAGTGTTTTGGTGGATCGATTCATTTTCTAAACACACTGTATGAACCACTAGTTAGACAACCCTGACAACAGGACACCTGCAGCTCAGAAGGTTTCCCTTTTGTTACCCACTTGTTGAAGAATGCCATGTGGAATGCCTGCACTCTTGGAAAAGGTTTTCAAAGGTGATACAAAAAGACTGATATTTGCTTTCCTATAAAAGCTATTTGCAATCACTGTGAAGGAACATACTTAGGTCATGTTCTGTACACCATTTTCAAAGGAATAGCTTGATTTCCTTATTTTGGATTTGATTCATGGTCATTCAGGAGAACCTGCCCTGCTTAATCCTGGGACATCTCATCAAATCTTATTTTATTTCCACTTATGACTTTATGGTCCTTACAAATACATAATGAACAGCACCATCACTTTCTGCTGCATCCAAATAAAAACACCACTCTAAAATACATTATCACTAATGTAGTGTATTATCCACCTTGGGTCCCAAGTCTATTTTTAAAAATGATTTATGAACAAAAATTGACACACATAATTAACCTAATTTGAGTATTCCATGGTAAATGTTATTATAGAGCTCTGCTCTAAATTAAACAAAATTAAATCCTGATAAAAATTTACTATCCTGCAGTCCCCAAATGAGACTATGGTTTAGAAGAAGATACCATGTAAAAACCATTAGTTTAAAACTGAATGAATCTCATTCTTGCACTATTAATTTTAGTCCTTTAGTTTTATACTTCAGGTTTTTGCAGATTATACTTAATTAACTTTTTATAATGGCATTTAAATTAGCTGTTCTATATGTGATAAGAATACCTTGACAGATATGTTTCTAATTTGACCTGCAGTATTTAATTTTGGAAAGTTGTACTTAGTCTGATCTCTGTTTGCATCCTTTCTTCCCCATCCTGTCTGCTTCTGAGCCAGACATTTTCCTCTCATGCCTTTGATTTTCTAGGAAAGCAGATACCTACAAATCTGCAGCTTGAATCATGCCCATTGCATATTTATTTGGATTTCAAGTGGCATTAGGAAAAAAAAATATTCTAAAGAAGCTTAGACAGAAACATACTTTAAAAAAAAAAATTCTATGTTAAATGTATGTCTAGCTTTACCACAAAATCACTCTGCTTTGAACACAGAACACTCTCCAGTATGCCCTTCTTTTTACGTACACAACAGTGCAGCTTAGGCACACTCATGGAGCACATCTTTGGTCATGAAGCACCTGAAGAGGAACAACAGCCTTCAAAGCACAGGAAAGAAATGAGACAGAGATTCTGTACACACATCAAGTTTGTTCAGCTCACACCAGAGCAAGCTTTTCCAAGAGAACCCAGCTACCTTCTACCTTTTCAACTAGAAGAATATTTTCATCATCAAAAATTAAAACAGGTCCAACTCTGGGTGACCAAATCCCTAATGTTAATGACACTGTTACCCAAGAGAAACGCCAAAATTGTTTGGACAACAGTAAATTAAGAGTCTTAATTTGCTTAGATAGAAACTCTGCAGAAGTTGACCCTGACTATGCACCTGTCAATTCTGTGCAATGAATCACTCAGGTGGACATTACATCCTTTCATCAGCTGGACTAACAGAACGCGCAATCCATTTCTTACCTGAAGTCCCACTGGAAAGGATGGAAAGAGTCTTTTTTGTCTGGATAATTGCAATTGGGTTTGGATGCAACCTCAGGTCTGCAAAACGGTCAGGTCCTCCTCAATTACTGCAGGAAGTTTTGCCACTTACAATCATGCTCCTTTTGGGGGAATCCTAAAATATAATAGGAAAAAAATATAGTAGGGTTAAAAATATATAACAAATCACACATTCTGTAATAGAACAGATCGTCTAGTCTTAAAATGGAACAAGTACTGAGGGTCAGGCTGGTTTTGCTTATTGTTAGTGAAGTTTATAAAAACCTTGAAAAAACAATTTGAAGAGATTTTTGTTTCCTACAGCGACCCTCACTATGCTAGACCCATAGTCATCTTCATTAACTTTTTGATTTTGATAGTAAAACAATTGAATAGTCTCAGTTCTTAAGAATATTATAAAATATTGTTGTAATGGCTTGTCAAAATAAACTAACTAGCAGGACTTAAAATAAGAAAATCTGTTAATGAATTATAATACAAATTATTAGGAATGCCAACTCATTTTTTTTCTGTTTTGAAGCATTACATGATCCTTAGCATACCTGATTTGATTACTGACTTGGTCTTTTACTTTTCACCTTATTATTTCTGTAATCCCAAATGGACACAGTTTCTATCTTACTACAGCTACCTGTTTTCCACATTTCTGTTGAGAAAACAAGCTGGTTTTAGGTTTGAAAAATTTTTGGTGAGAGAGATGTTCCTCATCATCTACTGAGTCCTAACTACAAAATTATTTCCCTAGGATGGTGGCATAATAAGTTGAGCAGGTTAGCCAGCAGTGTTATTGATACCACATCAATCACAACATCCCCTGTGCATTACGGCAGCTATTGAAACGAACACACTCCAAGGTCCCACAAGTCTGTGGGTATTTCCACTAATGTAATGCACTATGTAGATATCGTAAGAGGCATTAAGTTCACCTATAAACTAACAGGCCATTTGCATTTTGCTATCCAATCAAAGCAAAAGAATTCAGAGAATATTTAGTTTATTACTCTCCTGACCTCATTTAAAAGACACAGTGAAGGACACTACCGTTTACCCTAATCAGAAACATTGCTATTGTATCATCAGATAATCACAACACACACATTCACTAAGCAAAGACCTTTAATAATCGGATAATATACTAAAAAGACCAGGAGACTTGTAGAAAACACTAACAGAAAATCATTGTTATTGTCTTTAAGAAAAATTCAAACTCTGTTCTCAATTGCACTAGTGTAAATTTATCATAGGTCCATTCACTTCTGCAGCCTCATGATTCTGTCAGCTCAAAGTCTAGAGCTTAGCAGAGTCATTGCAAAGCCAAAGTTATTTGCAGTTTCAGATTTATAGTGATGAAACATAGCTGTGCTCAGTCTATCAATCTTAATTCTTTTGAGACACTGTAGGTAAACTGAATCACGGCCTCTGTCCTAGACATCACGTTTTTTGGTGATCTATGCCATCTTATCCCTTCTCTAAGAACTTTAAAAGAAGATAGAAAGAAGGAAAAAATGCAAGTGTCTTTTTTTTTTTTTTTTTTTTCCCCTCTCAAAACCACTAGAAGTTTCTACATAGTTCAATTTATCCAAATTGTAAAATTATTTATCTCATGCAGAAAATTCCTGTTATGAAATTTCTGGCTGAGAAAAAAATCCTAGAGAACTTCCCCAGACTCAAATATTTTTGATTAAACACCTGCAGCAATCTGTGCTTATTTCAAGTTTTAAACTTCTGGGAGTTTACTCAGAATAATAATCAGAGGTGAATTAAGGTTATCACAATTTAAAACTAACTCCAGTGCTAAAGCATGTCAATACATCAGAGGAGAGGGAAAAAAAGTCTCTACCTGCAGTGTTCAAATGAAACAGGAAAAAAATAGAATACAATGTAACTTATTTTTTCTGTTTCCAGATTACAGATGGGAAAAGAAAATTACATCAATTTATGGACATTCTCAGGATATTTCAACTAGATGAACAACACTTAAAATATGTGCATGAAATATTAGATAGATGCAGTCCTGAATCTGAGAATTCATTAAGTCTTTATTTGGCTTAACTAAGAGAGACTGTTCAATAATTAGTAGAATTTTTTATATTCAAGAGGCAATGAGAAAGACATTGATGATACAAAAATGACCACAGAGTGCAGACTATAAAACAACTAAGGCAAAAAAGTCTATGCAGATTTTATGTGAGAGGTAATATTTCATTTATAGATTTACATCATGTCACATTTATGATTCCTAAAATGTTCAAGAGCAAATGGGAATATCCACAGTGATTTCAAAATGCTCAGATTAATAGTTGTTAAAGTAGATGAGTTTATTAGTACAAAAGTTATAAAATGCGCAGACAGTAGGACTGCAAAAATAATGATCAAAAAAGAAAAGCGGTGTAGAAGTCCCAAAGCGCACACTGTTGAGATGCAAAACAAATCTGACTTTGCAGCAGAGTTTTTCAGGAGTTCCTGCCCTCTCAGGAAGGGTGCTTATGAGAGCAGTGAGGCAGTTTTCTCCTGCACAGAGAAACCACCGGCTCCCTGCAAGAGGCTGGGCTCGAAACCCAGGCACCCAGGCGCAGAGCAGTACCCGAGCTTCAGAAAACCAGAAATCTTTCAGAGTAGGTGTGACATTTGATAATGCAACAATATAGAACATACGAATAAGGGGTTTTTTTAGAGCATACTAATGAAACTGGACTCCTTCATTAAGTCTCCTCCTGTTCCAAAGTTCAGCCAGGGTCAGCTCTCTTCTTCCTCACATTAGTTCATCTCCTCCTGGTAATTCAGGAAACATCTGGATTTTTCCTTCTGTTCAGTCATATAATTAATACATTTTTTTATTCATCAGCTGAACTGGCAGTGAATCTGCACAAGAGGTAGCTTTTTGACAGTTGCACAAGGATAGATTTTTTTTATGTACAAGAAAGGATAAAATGGGACCACCCACAGCAACAGGCCAGTCAACCAGCCTACATTTATTTGTTCCGCCTTACAAAAATGCACAACATGGGAGGAAAGGTCACAGTCAGGCTCGTGTCAGTTGCACAGTGCAGCCAGTGAGGGACATAACCCATTATAAAATCAAAGAGCATTAACAGGAAATACAAAAATAAGCAGGGGGTGGAGGACTATCTTGTATACACCTGGAAGCTAAAATATGTAATGTGAAACTTTAGATTCCTAAAAAGATAATAGATGACAGAAGGGCATAACATGCCAGTTTGCTGATCACTTCTGACCAGCACAACAAAGACAGAACTCCTCCTTTTCCCTCTCTCACACTATATTTTTCTTCCCTTTTTATCTCTCTTCCTCTGGAGGCGAGTTGTGCAGCACTCCCCACTCTGTAGGCAGTCTACATTAAGCACAGAGAAAAAGCCAGCTAATCTACTAGTTAAAGAAATTACCTCCCCTCTGTATCACTTTGCCACCACAGGAACTCCATATAGAGCCTTCAAGTTTTTCCTATTTAAGGGAGTAAACACTCCACTTATAAAACCATCATTATCAAACAAGGAGAGACTGGCTTTGCTTATTTGTGTTAATTACCAGAGCTTATGACAAAGGAATATTTCTTCCCTCTTAAAAGTGTTTGCTTTCATGTTTGGAGAAAGAAAATAAAAAGAAAAATTACAAGCACATATTAATATGTAAAGGTAATTGCTTCATACAGTACAGGGTGAATAGACAACACTCAGACCTTTCATTGAAGCTGCAATCACTGGCAAACGGTAATACATGCTCAAAGCAAATAGATTAAAAACATTTGTATAGAATGCCACAAGAGATCGTAGCACTTCTACAGATAGGTATTTTCCTCTCAAAGGACAAAAAAAAAATTTGCCAACCTATCAACATAGTTTTATCTAAAGCCCAAACTAAAATGTTAGCTAGAAATTGTTCATTACAAGTTTGAAAAATTCACTTTGGCACATGACAGGTTTTTAATTCAGTGACATCCCCCTTGGAACATGGTTATATACAGCAGTAGAAATGAGTTCTTTTCTAAGAGCTCTGTCTAACCTTCTATCCATATTTAGATGTATAATCTTGTCATTTGACTCATCTCTTCCTTATGACTAGACAGTGTTTTAAACACATACCTATTTTATACATTCCTTATAAATATATAAGGGGGAGATTGTGCATATTTATATGCACACATATCTGTAGATGAACTTACATAAGGGCATCCTACATATATGAAGGTGCAAAGCTAAAATGCTTTGACAGTTGTAAGAGATGCAATAGGAAGATCATAGAGTAGATCACATGCCAAATGAACATTATGATCATTTGATTATGAAATATTATGAAAGCTTGCCCTTTGTTTTCCTATGGCAACAAAACCAACTGATATTATCACAAGTCCAAAGAGATAATACACCTCATGTCTTCTGAGACCTTGGAAATGCATTCGCTCGCGTGTCTAGACCACAGAATGACTGAAAGTCCTAGGGTTAACAATGAAATACCTTAGAAAAAAAGAAACAGATGTTCAGTAATACCAATATTTCCTGTTTCACTGGCACTACAAAGAAAATATTTCTCCCAGATACAAAATATACCTACAATATAACTCTGCAAACATACCTTCTTAATGTGTTTTAGAACTTTCATGAAAACTTTTCAAAAACCAAATCCATTTCGAAGAAAAAAAGTCACATTAAAATGACCTTGCTTTGGTTGAGATACAATTCAACAATTCTCCTGGGGGGGTGGAGGTTGGGGCTGAGTGGGGCATGAAAAGCAGTTGACAAATAGACTTAAATTTTATACTTTAAAAGCTTAAGAAGTAAATCAAATACAGCAGAAGTAAAAGAAATACAACAGGAACTGTCATTCATAACAGATCTAGACCTGGTTTTCTGTGCTAATTTTAGAATTTCTAGAAGAATCAAATTGACAGGAAGATGACAGATTTTGCTCACAATCATTATTATTGAGATAACATCAAAGACATAGTAGACATTTTGAAACCAATATGATTTGTTACTTTGACAAGACAGTATTTGCTGGACCTAAAGTCCAGTAAGTGGGAGTTATGGAGAAAATGGTTACTGAACAACCTGCACTAAAGTCAACAGATTGTCCTGTCTTTTGAGTAACTTCCTTCAAAAAAACCCTCCTTTAAGATCTAGGGTGAAAATTCTTAAATACAGATAAATATCAAGACTTAATCTCCATTTCAAGAAATGTTATTCCTTTCAAGAAAATTTCCCAGAATAAGGTATTCAGAGCAAAGGGGAATCTAATTCAAAATGTCAGCTTGGTTTTGCTTCTCATTTCCAGACCTCAGCTCACATTTACCAGTTCTAACAAGAACATACTAGTTCCCATTGTAATTTCTCTTCAGAAATGAGTCCTTACGATTCTAATTTTTCAGCTCCCTCTAGAATATATCTAGAGAAGTCAAAATCCCAGAATTGTCATATCTGTCAAGTTAATGGTGCTTTGAGACCATTAAGTTACTACTGTTAACTTAATCACAAGATACTTGCTTTTGGTTTGTTTGTGACCACAGATTGTTTGCAGTGTCAAATAGAATACTCAAGTTAAAATTAAAATTGAACAAAGCAGAACAATATGCTGTATTATTTAATTTCCCCTAACTAAACACACTGGTAATACAATTTAAATACAAAGTAGGTTCATGCAAGTTGCACCCAAGAGAAGATTTCTGAAGATACCTGATACTAGGAGAAAATCCTGTCATGCTCTGAAACACAATAATGATTATCTTGCTGCCATAAAGAGCAGAGTAGAAAGTTCTTCACCCAAGTCTGCTACTAAGTGGTTTTGACGTTACAGATAACTATTACTGTAATACCTGTCAGCAGATGCTGCCTGCCACCTTTCCGAATAAAACATTGAAGAAAGGGTACTGTCAGTCAAAGACCAAAAGCAGGTCATGATTATTCCTTGCAAAGCAGTCAAATAAACATGCAAGTGAACAATTGAATGAATTAACAGATGAATGAAAACATTCTGTTAAAGACAAACCATGATTAAATATTTACTTTCAAGTTGGTTTTTTTTTTTTTTTTTTTTTTTTTGTCCAAATACTTCACTTCATTCATAATTTCTGAAAGGCTTGTTTTCCTGAGGCTACAGAAGCCAGTTTTCTTCATCAGGAACAGCATTAACACTGTCCTGGTCAGGCAAACCAGGTGTGACAGTGCTCAGTGCTGGTAATGTTCAGCAGCTCTGACACCGTGTCGGCAAACACACAAAGCCTCTACACCAAAATGTTTTTGTCTTTAACTTAGCTGGCTCAAGCAGCTTAATACACCATACAAAAAGCTGATATGGTTTAATCACTGATTCCTTTGAAAATAAGTTGCAAGTAAGCCCAAGGGCCTCTTCCAGACACATTTTTAAAGAACGTATCTGCCTCTCAAACTCAGGTCTGCACTGTTTCTGCTAAGCTCTTTCAATAATAAATAATATGTTCATTCAGGATATACTGTCATAAGTGCAACTGAGAACTGCCGCATCCAGTGGAACAACTTCTGTTAAAACAACTGGCACAGCAGGACTTCCAGCAATAAACAGCATTCACACTTAGCCCATCTCTATGTCTTATTGCAGTAATTCAGTCTCTGTACATTCTGTAGCAAACATCAATCAGCCCACACACAATCCTGTTTCGACCTCTCTAGTGTTCCTAACCACAGTGAATAAACAGTTTCTGCAATACCAAAGTCATGCCTTACTGTATTTGCTGCAGAGGTTTCAAACACACTGTCTGAAATCTGGAGAAGTCAAGCTAGTCTCATCTATATCAGAGAGCTTTTGAATTCCTGAACCATGAAGGGGTTATTTTCTGCCTATCTGTATCTGCCACAGTAGGAAGTCAATGCTACCTATTGCAGATTGAAACTTCTGGCAAAAATGCATGCTGTGCTTCTATATAAAAAAGTCACCCTTTAACTGTGATTGCAAATCTGTTTACAAATAGCTGAAGACATCACTATTAAATACCCAGGTTTAAATAAGGAAGGAAAAAGAAAAAAGGATCCTTCAAAGCTAAACTAAAGTGTGTGGTGATGATAATATGAAACAAACTGTGCATGAAAGTCTGTTTACTGAATAATATATTGCTATAGCATCATTGTAATGGTCTATGAAAATCTTATGATTTTCTGCAGTGAGCTCTCAAAAGGAGCACTACAAAATTTATCAGCTGTTGAGAAGCAATGACTAAGCTGCATTTATAGCGAAGAAGCCCCCTGCATTAGCCATCCATGCTCATGTTAAGATTGCCTGCCTGATCTACCTGGTTAAACAACTGTCAAAACCCATGGAGGATTTGGAAAGCCCTTTCTTCAGGAGGTGGCTATAGGAAATGTCTGTTAGAGGGGAGACTTGCCTGAATTGAGAGACATCCTCCACAGTTGAAGCTCAGGTTTTAAGGCCTTCTATGGCACACATCCTTCTGTACAAGAGAAATAAGCTGCAGAGGATTTTCACCATGAGGATAATATAGCCTTTGAACAGGTCAAGAAGAGAGGTGACATAAACTACATCTTCAGAGCTTCTGGACTCAGAAATGGCAAGACTGACCTGATGCAGCATGGGCAATAACCCCACTTCAACCAGGAGGCTGGACTACAGCCCTCTATAAGTACCTTCCAATCAACATCTCTATGATTAAAAAGATGCTTCTTTTTGTTATCAGTTGAGCTAATGAAGAAGACAGAGGGCCATGTTTTTTCTCTGCTGTTCTCCAACTTATTTTAGTGCACACATCACTGTTTGCAAACCCCATGATAATGTCCCAAAAGATGTAGAGCTAGAGTTGTTCCCATTTCTGACACCAATAGCCTCTTCTAAAAGCTGGCAAGTCAGAGCCTACTCTACATAAAAATAGAGTAAGAGAAGTCACAAGTACAGTGTATGAATTCAAACATTCACAGACCTTTGATACATGCATAAAGACTTCTGTCTTGTAACTGAAAAAACCTAAACACCAGGCAACCTGAAGTGTCACACGTACTTACAAAATGGGAAGTACTCTTCGATGTTTGACTTCCTGGCTATAGAAAGAAGAATACCACTGATGTAAACAACAAGAGAAGATTACTTCTAATGTGGCTTGTTAGAGGCTTCGGGGAGGGAAAAAAAAAAAAAAAAAAAAAAAAAAAGGAAGAAAAAGGAAGAAAATAAGAATTTGTTGTCAAAACCAGACCTTTGATTTACTAGAGCAGATAAGGATAAAAATATGATGACAATGACAGCAGGAGGGAAAGTTAACACATCTCCTAAAATGGAGTTTGTCTTAAGCAGAACCTTGTGATAATATGATTGTTTCTAATGAGAATATTCTAATCATCTTAATTAAGAGTTAAGTTTCAGATTTTTGCAGGAAGAAATCCAAAGGACTCTTACTGAAATCATCATTCTTTGCCATCAGTAAAGGGATGTAGTATCCTTTCCAACTGTGATCCAATGCACAGTGAGGTGGGTGTTGGCAGATTTATACCACCATGGAATCTAAAGTCCTCCTGAAGTCTGCGTCTGTCACTATATAGAGGAGGAAATCACAGGGACTATACACAAAAGCAGAAAGAATAACCTTATTTGCACACAAATTGTAAAAAAGCACAAATAGATCTGGACGTCATCCACCCACCGTCCAAGCATACACACTGTCTTCTAACAGGAATTAACTAATGTTACTGGAAGTATGCCTATACTGAATTCAGCACCTACTAATGAGGTGTAGTAAAAACTGAATAGTTAAATAAACATATGAATATACACTCACACACTAGAGCAATAGAGAATATTCTATCCACTGATAACTCTTGAATGAAAGTTGACTGAAAATAAAAAGTCAACACATGGACAAGAATCTAAACATGACACATTCTCATTTTATGTTATTGGAAATCTATGCTAATCACTGTATAGATTTCTCTTCACAGGAAGGGGACAGACTTGTTGGAATTTCTGACACAGTTTATCTTCCCAGCAACAAGCACTTGCTCTGGAATTTTAGTCTCACTTACAATGCTGACCTTCCTATTTTGTAACATTTCTAACTATGCCACAGCATCTCACTAATGCAACATTTTAAAAGGCATGAACATCGATGTATTGCTCCAGCAACATGGGGTTTCCAGTTCCAAACAAACAACAAAGAACTTGATATTGCACCCAGGCATCTTTGCTCACCATGACTTTGATGCTTGCAATGATGCTAATAGTTATCCTATCTCTATGTACGACACTGATGTGGAGCTGACCATTGAGGGGCAGAGCTAGAAGAGAAATGAAAAGAAAAAACAAAGTAAAGGCAGCGCTTAGTGTAACGACATCTGTATTTGATAGCATGGGTCCACTGAACACCACGTGCAAATGTCCACGTACTTACAACACAGTGGTAGCAAGAAAGCTTCAGTCCCCAAAATGTTCAACAGCAAAGCAGGCAGGCAGCCAGTGCTGGCATACCAAGTCTGTGATGTTTCACGTACTCATGAAAACAAGGAAGCCTTTGAAGGATCCACACAGACATATATGATAACCAGCATACAAAAATAAGTATACTGAAAAGTTTTCAATTCTTGAAACTTCCATTTAACTTTCAAAGAGTAGATTTATAATATTCTGTATGAATGAACTAGACAAAATCTAACAGCTTTTCTTCTTATATTTTGCTTAAAAAAATACTAACATTCTTAAAGCGTTGTCTCTCTCAAATGTGTGTGACGTTTTCTAACAGGTGAAGCTGCTTATATACACTGATACAATTAAATGATTTGCTATTTCACATAGCTCAAAAGATTTTTCTTCTGGAAGTGACATTGGCAATTGAGAAGTATCGAACAATAAAACTGAAACCTATTGTGTTGTCTTCCACTAGTGGTTCTGTCCTTTGAGCCATTAAATTTGACAAAACAAACAGTGGCATTGGCAAACCACAGAAAAGTAAGGGAGAGAGCATCAGAGCATATATGAAAAACACCTTTTTTTCTTAAGATATTCACCGACTGTTTATCTACATCAGGCCATACACAGCAAAACCAGCACACAGGGAGAGAAACTGAACTGGCTCACATAACTGAGGCTTACAACGTGCACCCTGCTGCATACTCAGGATATAGAATTCCCTCTGTTCCCACATGCAAAGGAGCAGCACGAGAAGTCTAGCCTCTTGTATGAAAATATTCCTGAGAATCACAATTATGCAGTCTAAGGACTGTTAATGGTTATTACAGTCAACTAACTAAACAATAACGCACATGTATTTTTCAAGACAGATGTTTTTCCCTAATTAATGTTGCTGTTGAGTTGGTTATAAAATATTAAATGGACATCACTGAATGAGACCAATTCTGGGAATATATATTCTCCATCGACTGTTCCTTTCTTCCAAAACCTCCTTGGAATGCTTATTCAACTCAAAACTACTTGTGAGCAGAGAATAAATTACATTGAATTTAAATACCAATTTGTTTTGTCACTTTGTAAAAATTCTTATTCATTTAGTAAATAGACCCTCCTGGCATCCTAAAAAGTTCCTAAACAACTTAGTCCCAGTACACCCCACACTTTATGAGTCTATTTCTAAAGGAATAATTCCTTCCAAATTTCCACCAGCTTCCATGGTTGATTCAGCCCTTGGACCAAAAAACTTAGTATACTAGGACAAGGTCCTCAGCTTGCCTAACTAGCTACAGCCAGCTGCAGTTAGATCTTGCTCCTTGGAAAAAGTAATATTAACTCTCTTAACAAAGTATTGTCAATGCATTATTATGGCAGACAATTGGTATTAATTAAAAAAAAAAATACTGAGATGAGTCAAGGCTGCCTCAAGTGCTCATCCCACTGACAGTGGGCTGAATTTTGAGGTAATGGCAATTTTGCCTTTCATTTAGTGAAGCCAGGACTTCCCTCTTACTATTCTAATGAGTGAATTCAGCAGCTGCACAGCAATGTCCACCTACAGACACCCACACAGACACATAAGCACTGATGATAAGTGCCAGAACTTCAAGAATGTATTTATATTTCAATGTTAGTTCAGTATTAGGAGAAAAGCCCATAATAATAACTGATGCAGGTGGTAGAGGTGGGAACGAGCTTCAGCCAACTGGCATTTTAAAGTGGAAAGAAAACTACATCTATAAAGCAATCATTTACTGTGCAATGACCTATTTTTATGGATATCACCATCATATGGAAACAACTCCACTATCTTTTTTTACATGGCCATTTATTTTTAATTGCATGGACCACATATACATTTATTCATTTACACCATAGATGTAGGAATGCATCAGTATGTGCAGGAGGTACTGCAAATATATTGTGCAGCTGCAGTGAACATTAGAAAAGCTATCCAACAAATATGCCTTAAGTGCACATTTGCAGTCTTGCAGAGAATAAAAATCAGCCTGTCTTAGCAAAAGGAGCTTTGATGCCGGTTCCCTACTCTTAGTGCCAGAGCAACTGTTTCTATTCAAGAAAACTGTAAGTATTTTTTCTTACAAAATACTCGTGAAAAATATAAAATGAACTAAACATATGCAAACAGCAGGCTGACACAAGGCAATGAAGAACATGAGAAGGAATCACAGGCAGGGAACGCGAGCTCTGTATGCAGACAGGTAATGCAAACCCTGCAGGCAGCTTGCATTTCAGAGCATCCCCCAGATGGGGCTGAGGCTTAGGACAACACCTGAACTTGGAATCCATGCTTTTTTCAGACTTGACTGTTTATATCCAAGTGTTGCTCTGGTGCTCACCTGGAGTCAACTTCCCATGAGGATGGGGAGGGAGATGTGCTGAACCCCAGGTGCTGAGTGGAGGTTTTGTGCCTCTAATGAGAATAGAGAGGGGTGCACAGGGCTGAAATGCTACCCCAAAGAGAAACATTTATCTTCCTGACAGATAGCAAAAAAAAAGTAATGGATTTTTCTCCCCAGCAGCCTTCTCCTCCTTTACTGTCTTGTTTTGACTCAGCACTAACTCCATGCTTCCAATTTGCTTTTCTTTTCTTCGTTCCATTTAGCCTACCCTTGCCTCCTACCAGTTCTGGGTTTCTTTGGGTTTTTGGGGCCGGGATGTTTGTTTTTAAGTGTGAGTTCTCAATAACATTGGTTTTGGTTATAAGCAAAAGTTAAGAAAATAAAATAACTTCCAGTCTAATGATCAGATTTCTGCCGGTGTTGAGTCTGAGTACTGAAACTAATGATTTATATTACCTAAGAATCTAGTTCTAAACCTTTCAGCGACTTCAAATTTGCCAGTATCATAAAATGTCACAAATTTCCCTTGTCCTTCAGTTTTCCTTGACAGTGTTTTGAAATGGTATTTCTGTGGAACATTTGAACTTTGATTGCTATCTCTTCAGCTTATAAATATGCACAGTATCACAGCTAGCCAAATGCATGCATACTATGATTTTTCTTTTTTCAGAGTCTCGACAGCACAAGATGTGCAAATGAATTTTCAAACTCCAAGCCTCCTTTATCCTAAATTCCTGGTAGCCTTCCTTCCCAGAAAAATGTGTGAACTGTCATCATTTTTAAGTGTCTTGAAAATGTTTTTTGCCTTAGTTGTATTTCAGCTGGTGATATCCAGCATCTCATTCAATCTCACCACAGCCATATCCGACAGTTTCTTGTCAGCAGTCATTGTAAAAGTCCACCAAACAAGACAAAAGGGTTAGTTCTCCAAAGGAAAAATCAAATTGGCACAGGATTGCAAAGCTTTTAACATGCTTACCACTATTTCCTATGCAATATGTACTAGGCAGATATCTGGAAACACTACTTTAAGGTCCCTGAATGTTCTTGAACTGAGTCATTTACTGACTGAGAGCAATGATGACATATGCAAACACTGGACTCAAATTTTATTTTATTTTGCTTTTTAAGGTTGTTATTGTCTTTGGAATCAACAGCATAGAGGTTGAAAACATATCAGTTAGGGACTTCTAGCTGTGCACTGCAGATAAACAATACAGAGACATTTGATTTTCTGACACCTCAGGCAGCAATTTGGCTACAGACACAGAACACTAAAAACAATGGATACAGAAAAGGCAGTATGCAAGGAGCACTCCTTTGCTTGCACTGAACAACACGGGACCTTCAGCAGTAAAAAATTTGTCAACAATTGCTTGGAGTACTGCAGCTCCTCTCTTTGTGGCATGCAGACATGTTGCTGGCAGTACCATCATTCTGTAAGAGTATCCAGTAAAAACACTGAAGAAAGCCGTAAATTAGCAGTTTATAAAACAATTGCCAGACTGAGGAAGAAAATAGGCAGACTTCACAAAATCAAATTAAAATACCTGTCTTTAACAGCTAGGATACATGATGAGCTTTTAGTGACATTGTGATGCCATGATATTTTGGTACTTTAAAAAGTTAGGTGAGACTATTTTTTTTTTGTAGGTCACTGTATGTAAACATGGTAGGGTTTTTTGTCTGTCAGTATTATAGAAACAAGCCACACGGAGGTTTTCTGAAGAAATTTGTGATGAATCTGTATCACAGTCAAAAGATCAAAAGGTCAAAACAAGAAAACATAGTTCAGCTTTTACTGAGGTTGGCAAGATACTTGTTGAGTTTAGATAAAAATACTATTAAGAGTTTGCAACATATTTTTCTCCCACCTCCCTTCCTCTGCTTCATCATATCTATCCTTTACAAGAAAGAAAAAAAAATCAAGACAGAAAGAAAAAAGAAGCCTCTAAAGTTGAGTGACTACAGTGCAATCGCTCATCTCCTGCAGCAAAAAAAATTACGGCTAAAATTCTCAGCTTAAGTAACATGTTGTACCATTCTCCATATTTTAATAATTTTCTGTGTACTGAAATGACCACTGAGAACTATTTCTGGGTCTCAGGCCAAGCAGGCTCAAAAGATTTTATTTTTAAATACATATTTTTTTAAAACAAAGTCTTGCAATCAGCATTAAGGTGATAGCCTGTAGCTTGGAACGGGTGAGAAAAACACAGCTGGAAGTGTCTCTAAGGGTTATCTAACACATCCTTCCTGTCCTAGACAGGATCAACTAGCAAAGTGATCTGTTCTGGCAGATTTCAGACTTTTCATTAATTTTGGTAGCTAAAGGCAGCTGTGAATGAGTCACATGTCTGGACATTCCCAGACACACCAAGAGGCATGACTCCAGCACATGTGAAACTGAATTGCTCTGTCCATGAAAGAAATATGATAAATACATTGTGAATAAGCCTGTGTCCATGTAGAAAGCCTGTAATGCATTAGGCAAGTACTTTACTCCTGAGCATTTTCCTTTACCATGTAATGGAAAGATTTTCTGAAATAATTTGTGTCTTCAAAGCATCGATATTAACACAGATGGGGCAACCGTGCCAACTTTACTGTAGCACATTTATTAATTTCCAACAACTGCAGAAGGGCATCTTCCACATGCAACAGAATATATCAGTGTATCAGCTTTTTTCGGGAAAAAGGTGTACTGTGACTTCTAAAGCTTTTTAATCTTTTAGCTGTAAGAACATGGTCTTTTGGAACAAGCCAGTTCTCAGTTCACTAAGTCCCTCCCCACTCTCCACTGATGTGTATACTGATGATTCTGCTATATTTAATGAAAAATAAGATGCAGAGAAATCCAATATGTTGTTTCTCCTTTAGGAATTCATTTGCCAATAAATAGTTACTCTGTCAAGAATTATAACAGTGTAGAGAGACATCAAAAGAATTTGTCCAACTTCTTTCTTCTGCATAGTACACATCTGCAGTGGCTGCACTGTGCAAGGTGTTTAAGAAAATAAAATATAAAACCTCGAATTCAGAGCAGACATTGTATGGGGTACATACTGCCAGACTCAGGCTCTAAGGTGAATTCATTCAATCTTTGAAGGGCTATAAAATTGGTTTTAAATGTCCTACACTGCCAACAAAAAAAATGTGTTATTCAAAATATATAGTGCACTCCAATGCAAATGAGCAGTGCATATATACCTTTAGCCCTGCTAGTCCCTCTAAATGAGGTGGTTTTTGTTTTTTTTTTTAGTTTGTTTTTTTGTTTTTGTTTTTGTTTTTGTGCTTTTTTTTTTTTTTTACTGTAACATTTCATATTGGGTGAAACGAATAATTTTGAGTTTCATGAATAACCAAAATGTTCTTGTAAAGCACCTTCTTTCCTGACTCTTATTATTCCCCTACATTTCTGTTACCAGTTAAAAATATGGTAGAACAAAGAGAGAGAGAGAAAGAAAATATTTCAGACAGATAATTGTCAAATAAAGCTTTTCTACAAAAAGCTGGTTCATAAGATGTTGGACAGCTCCTTTTTCAACGCAGTATATCATGCAAGAATATGTCCTATCATACTAATGACAAAACATGCCAGAATACAGTTAATCCTATTTTTATTCTTTGGTTAACCTGTGAACAGCATGTTTACTTACCTTATTTAAACACTAGGCTTTTTTGCTCTGAAACACTTCACTCATCAGTAGATATAAGCTATTATGATATAAATAATCTGTTAATTTATTCCTATTGAAGCCAAGCTCTAATTTCTTAGTAGTTTATGACACATGCCAAGTAATACTGAAACACATTATAGAATTCAGACCTTGAATCTTGCCAAGTAATGATGAGTATGGGGAAAACACATTGACATGTTGTTGGTTTGGAATTGAAAGACTATCCAAGGTTTTGATTTCAAATTGGTAACAGTACAATAACATGTATTGCCTTTTGAAACATATTTATGCCACAACTGATAACATACTATGGACTACAGTAATGTATTTCTGAAAATATAGTGATTGTACCATATAACATAGATTATATTCATTGAAATACAACATGTTCACAACTCAGAAAGGACACAAAATAAATCTCAGGGGGACTACGGAGAAATGAATTCTTTGAAATGGTTGCTGTTATGGAAAATAAAATCACCAAATACTGCATTAAAATTTAAGAGGCACAGCAGATCTGTCCTCTCCCTGTGTAGCCAGAACACAGATTGCACACTGGAATGTAGATGCCTCTGTGTTCAAATCCAAACATGCAGGGACGTGGCTGTGCAAGACATTGCAGTGATCGTGGTGCTGGGATGTTCCATGTTGGTGTATGTTCCCACCTGCCATCTGTCTGGCCTTGTGTTTGGGGAGCAATGAAACCTTGTATATTAGCCAGAAAGAGAGATCAAACTGGCTATAAGGGGACATCTAGCTAATTTTTGACTGCAAGGTGAATTATCCTTTATTTCCCATGTCAGTTCATGTGTTCTAAACTCCTAAGATTATACTTATTAAAACTGTGATGAAAGTCTTCAGGCTAAGAGCCGAAGATCTGATAAAATATGGGAGAAGTCTTGCAGCAATGATGCTACTTTGTGAGAATGCCAAAACGGAGGGAACATGCAGTGTAACTGCACAGGAATAGCACATCTGGACCATGTGCCACTGCAGTTTTAAGAGGCAGATCTGACAGATGAGAAGAAGCACTGAAGCAGGCACTATAGCCATACCCAGTTCTGCTCCTATTTCACACCTATTCACTGAAGTGCAGTATCAGTGAAGCACAGGAAAGTTGGTAGGGAGAACCCTCTCATTGTGGAATGCCTTATATGCAATATAAACCACTGTATACACCTACAGGAATAATTTATCCATGATTTCCAAAAGTCAATCTGCCAGCATACAGGGATCTGTTAAAACATCACTCAACTTTGCAGGTTGGCAGATTACTGCTCAGATGAGCAGAGCAGACAGATTTTCCAGTCTCTGAGACAGGGCATTAGCCTGCCTGCAACCTAAATTCAAAGCACAAACACCAGCTATTCAGCACCATTTAAGCTAAGTCGCTTTACAGCAAAACCACTACCTTCTGCTACTTCTAGCTAATTTCTCTTCAAGGTTTTCCCCATCGTTTCTCCCAGGCTGGTAATGCCAATACAAATCCACCTGCATTAATATAATAAAAATTTTCAATTACAAGCAAGGTGCAAACAGCATCCAATTAGTTCACCAGGATGTCTGGGCTACTCCACAGCCAGCGTATAGCTCACGGGCCATCAGCACCCCTGGGATTAGGCAACACCAAGCCCTCGGGTTCAGCGGCTTCACCACCGCAGCTTGCTCTGCCTGTCTACAGTCATGCCAAAAAGCCAAACCCTTCCCCATCTCCGTCTCTTGTGGAACTGTACAGTGCTGTTGCTTTTTTCCTCCTAGTAACTTGGGTCAAAGCTGACGCTGCATATAACTAGAACACAACTTCTTGTGACACACTTGTGTTAGCCACTATTTTCTCTACCATGTCCATGTTCTGGTAGCTGCCTTAAGGACCCCAAATTACTGAGCAGTTTGTTTTCCCTTACTTTTCTTATATATTTACACAAGCCAGTGACTCCTATACAAGCTCCTAGTAGCACACACCACCTTTTTTTTTTTTCTTTTTTCATTTCTCTGTCAAACAAAATGCCAGTAGGTAACTGTTCTTGCTTCTCTGATGCCATTCTGAAACTTAACAGTGCTAAATATAGGTTGATTTAAATGCAGCCCTTTTAGCTGCTGTTTCATTATCTTGATTTTTTTTAACAGACCTTTTGTAATGAGACAAATAGCCCAGCAGCAAGATGCCCAAGAATATACTTTATTGAAGTAGCTTAAAACCTTACCTCCATTGTTGTAAATTACTGACTAAAACATATGCACTGTCTGTGGCAAAAATAGATTTGACACACACAGTCACCCATTCAGCTGTAGTATGCTGTGATAAGACTATTTCAGAAATAAGGATAATATATAGATAAACTTTCTTTAAAAAAAATAATCATGGTGATGACATAAAACCACTTGATTAAATACGTATCTCCTAATTTCTTCCAATATCTTAAGAAAACTTAATGCCTTTCTCACTTATTTACAGAGGCAGTTATCTGAGGAGCACCCAGGCTCCAATCTGTACACCTTGCTGGGCTAATGTAAATGGGAGAGGTTATTTTTGACACACAGATTTACATTCTTCATTGGGAGCTTAGGAGAATTCTCTTTTTCCAAAGCTGCTCTGAGTCTCTTTAGCCTTAATTATACACCTCCATGTTTCACCAACTCCTAGAATCCTATTTAAAAACCTTGTCTGAACTTCTGTATTTACATGGGCTGAACTGCTCCTTTTTTGAACCCAGGCCCGTAATTAATCTCCTGTGCATCAAAATGCAGAGGTGGTCATTTCAGATTGGAATTCAGTAGCTTTAGTTTTCATTTTGCTTCTCAAAATAATACTCTACTTTTTTCTCTAGATAAATAAATCATCAGATAATGCATTACCTAACGTAGAACTTATTTTCACCGAAAGTACCACTATTGACAGCTTTAATTCTCAATAGCCAATACTTACGTTAAGTCAGAAAGTAGGGGAAAGTAATTGTGACGTCTGTGATTGTTTCCAATATTATATTTTCTTTAGATGTGATTGAAATTGCAATATTTTTGCTGAATGTATATCAGTGTTACACTTATGCATAAAAGATAAAGTATTTTCAGACTGGAGTGCACTTCAAATCCGGCCTTTCAATATACAAGCTTTTATGCTTCTCTTGAGGACAAGTGAATTAAAATGAAGCTTCAATGCACTGGTACTGTACATGTACCCAATATAAAACAGGCAAGAAAAAAAATAATTCTGTTCTAAAAACATGGAACAAGCATGTGAATAGTTTCAATTGTTTCTGAATGTATTAAATCCAAGTTCCTGTGACCAAGAAGTGTAGTCTCTACCACTCTAAAACCACCTTCTACCACAGCACAATCACAGCAGAAGGGATGTCTGAGTTTTGAGTTGTCATTTCCTAGTCTTGAGGTGATTACAGACTAGCAGTACGTACTCCAAAGCAGTGCTAGCATCCATAAATGCAAACTTATTGCAGTGTCAGCATTTGCGAAAGCTGTAGGTGCTCTGGTACCTACAGAAGAAATGACCCAAAACAGTCCATGACATAAGGCACGTCTGTTTTGAATACTGTGGCACTACGAGTGCCATATAATTATTTCCCAGAGTCCAATCCATGTCACACCCAACACATGACCATCTAAATAAAGGGTTGCACAGTGCTCCCAAAAGTCATCTTGGCAATGGTTGCTACCACAAAACAAGGTCAACTATCCCCTTTTCTCAAATATTTATCTAACTTCTTTTTAGAAACTCCAGCACAAGAGATATAACAAGATCTCTACATTATTTGTGCAAGTCCTCATGTATCCTTAGAGATGGAGTTTTTTCCTACTGTCTAAGCTAAATCTCCCACTGTTATTATCTGAATAGCAATTCTAATGGCAATTTGGATCAAAGGAATATGCTTCTTGCTGTGGTGTGAAGAACAGTAAGATGACATTAGTCACTTTGCTTTCCAGTGACTGCCAACTTTTTATGATTAGTAGGGCAGTAAATGAAAATAAGACTCCTGTGAAATCACAAGGAGTCCCATAAAGCTTCTGTCCATGATTCAAAGAAGCCATTTACCACAGCTAAGTGCAGCTTTTCTATGCAAACAAATATTTGTTTTCCTAGAGGACAAAAATAAAGGCACATTTAAAAGAGCTGAATTTTCATCAGATTAAATTCAGAGGTGGAAGAAACAGTTCAGGTGAATTAATAAATTACCTAAGCTTCTCAAATGAGCTTTGAGATTTATATGTGGCTGAATATAGCTTTTCTGGATGCAATTAGAAGAACATCTGGAGATTCAGCTAGATCATTTGAAAAGCATTTGCAATTTCAATGGATTATTCAACTGAAGAATGGACAAATTGTGATTTTTCCTGTAAACACAGATATAACTTCCAAAGTCTTTCAGACTTCTTTTCTGTTTACACAGAATAACAACACTGGAAATGAGAGTAAAATGCTGGCTAGGCTACGATATTGAAAAGCTAAATAAATGCAGTTAAACATGGCAAATACATTTAAAAATAAAACTCATTGCCAGAAATACTCCATTGAATTTCATTATCGAGGAGCATGTTACATAAATATCTTTTCCCTTAACTGTGTATTTCCCCTTGAATTGTTTATGCACTTAAAATGTAATTAAACAAAGGCTGTAAATGCAGTACTGGAATCCAGAACCACACCCAGAGTATTTCAACAAGGGTTTAGACAGGTTTGAAACAGATAAACCATTCGTTACTTTTATTTTAGAATCTATTTAAATTTCACAATTCAAGCAAGTTCAATTTTAGTCTAACTAAAGGCAAATCTCAATTGATCTGAAAAGATTTGCTCTCCTGGGTCTGAATCAAAAAGACAAGAACCCACAAAAAAATCACAAAGCAAGCTCTCTTTCCAGTCTGAAGATGAGCCAGACCCCAAACCAGGAAAAATAAACCATCAAAAATTTGCCAAAGTCTTGTGACTTGTGAACAGAAATTGTGCTCTGACATACAGATATAAAATGGGAAAGAGAAAAGGGAGATCATTCTGAATATCCACTCTACAGCTGAGCAGTCATGATCCATTGTCCTAAAAGAACAATGACTCTGTACTATGTAATGTTTTTTTAATACAGGTTTTGTTTGGTGAGGTTTGAGTATAACAGGAATGGAAAAAGCAACAGACTTCAGAAATCCTGATTTTCCTAAATAAAACCTATCCTGCCAGCTACCATGACTGACATTTCTATTAGTTCTGTAAGTGGCAGTGCCAGCAAGATGCAATTTGTGAACATCTAGACTTCTTTGTAGTCATTTCTATTGTCAGTCTACCTATTAACAAATTTCTTATGTGGTTTCTGAATGACCACAGATAACCTGTATTAGAAGACAGAAATATCTTGCAATTGAAGGAAGGCTACAGAAGTTTCACATATTTGCATACAATAAACTAACCTTGAGCTTCATGACTTTACTGTCCGTGTTTGTGTATGATTCACCACTTCAGCACTTCTTGATGCAATACACCTGAACCAGCCCTTCTCTTTTTCACCTGTAAGGCAAAGCCATTAAAAAAAAAAAAAAAAAAAAAAAAAAATCAATCAGGAAGGAAGCAAAAGTGTGGCACTAAATCTAAAAAATTAAAAGTTTTGCCAATGACATTGCTGTTTGGCAAGAGCTACAAAGAAAAAGAAATACACATTCTCCTCTGCCTGCACATGTTGTGATTCTGGCAAAATTATCTTCTAGTATATAGCTACAGCTCTTTGATTAAATCCCATCCTACGCACGCGTTACCATTAATGTCTTAATTTTCCAACTCTAAGTCCATATATAAGCATAGTAAATCAACAGGATTATTTATATTTGAGTACCAGCACATCACGTGAAGTTAAGCCTTTTTAAGATCAAGGCCTACAGAGATGAAAACAAATTCTTGGGAACACATGGTTTCTTTCAGAAATTCTGCACTGGATCAAATCACTCAGATAAAACATTTGCAAAATATAACTTTTTTTTTTTAATATACTGAAGATATTCTGGAAAACATATAAAGAAAAAAAAAATCAAAACCAAGTGAACGAACAAAAACCATTCAACAGTTACTGAGGGTGATCAAGATTTTTCTCCCAACTCTGATGGGATTTTTCACTCTAGATCTCTCTATACATTGGACTTTGAACTTGCAGCATAAACAACAAAGGCATGAATGAGAGAATAGGGAAAGACATAATAGCATGGATTATTTGAGACAAACTTGCTTTGAGTTTCTGCCTCTTTTTCTCTGGCTATGTCTATTTTCCTTTGTCTAGAGCCTCTGTTCTAGTATTGCTATGGTAATAGATCATTTAAAAGTATGGTATGACTTACTTTACAAAAAGATTCTTGCATGCTGGTGCAAGTCCCTTACAAATAAGCTACCTATTTAAATCCAGCAGTCCAAATATGTGAAACAATAATCTATAGCTATCACAATCTAAAATACAACAAATAGCTCATTAGCTGTTGTATTACACTCATATTAACTTTGACATAAGATAAAACAATGATTTACTCAACCTTAAAAAAATAGACATCTTTCCTAAAGGAGATGGATTAGAGTCCAAAAAGATATCTCAGCTATTTGTGGTTATTAAAGACCCTAGGAGTTATTTTGCTAGAACAAGAATTTATTCCAAAAAGTCTTCATTAAATGTAAATGAAAAAATTAATTATTAACATATAACTGTCTAGAGCAAGCTCATATTTATTTTCCTAAAGGACCAACACACAATGTCATCGTGCAGAGCTGTCTTCAGGTTCTGGAAAAGACAAATGAGGCATCATATACACTTACAGGAGATACGTCTGTATTTCAGTTATTTAGGACGTACTCAGAATCATGGAAATCACCATATTGTAGCAACTATTAAACACCAACATTTTAACAACTGCTAAACATTTGGTAATAAGACCAAATATTGGGACTGGCCTTATTTCTTGTCATTATTCTTCAGGGGAAAATACTATGGAACAGCAGAATCTAGAAAGCATCTACTAGAATTTCACATGGGTAAGTCCTCTGGGATTTTGTTTCATTTTTAAGTCACACTTAAAGCACACACTTCCTAAAAATGTAAGAAAAGCAGGATGGTTCATCCTGTTAGAAATTAATTTGCTGAAAAAATGCTATTCTGTCAAGAATTATAAGCATATAAGGAGATATCAAAAGGAATTGTTTACTTCCTTTTCTACAGAGAAAGATTTCAGCTTTAAGCTTTGCTTTGAGATGGTTTTTCCAATACTACAGTGCCTGTGCTGCAGATATAAGCAGGACAGCTTATAAACATATATAATCTTTCATTTTGCAGTACATTGGTATTTAGCGATGTGCAACCACTGTGGAGCAGCTCAGCATAGCAAATTTAAATTAGACATTAAAGGTAACCTAATCTGCTTTATGATTAACAGAACTTTAAACATATGGACATCTCAGGCCTGCTTGAACTTGAACTATTCCTGAATGGTATAAAGTGCCAGCAAAATATTTTTTTAAAATGAAGACATGAGGGAAGTTAGGTTTAATATTTTTATGGAAAAAAGAAGGCATTTATGTAACCTCTTCATTGGGACTTCATTGTGTATGAGTACATACACATCAAAATGCATGATAACCTAACCCTAGTGGCTACTAGGGGTTTTACTGAGAATTATACTACTTATATTTTTTTAGCACAATAAAATGTACCTAATGTCAGCTAATTAGACAGATTTAAGACATTACCAAAGCTATTCTAAAGACCAAATGACAGCTATTGATTGCTGAATATGCATCCTGCACATAATGATGAAATCTCTCTTAGGTCTTCTGAAATTTAATACTGCAAAAACTAGTGGATTTCTGGTGCTGACATGCAGAATGATGCAAAGGAGGGGGATGAGGAATGCTTTGAAAAAGGTTTTGATTACAAATGTCAAACTCATTGACACATTAAATTATCAAAAGAAGTCCATTCTCCAAGAGTTTCCAGAACTTTCTTTTTGCTTGACATATGTAATTTTTTTTAAACGCTCAATGCTGAAATCAAAAGATTTTTGAACGAACAGTGGGTTGCAGTACCGAGCTTCCCAGAGGTTATGGAGTGTGAGCAGATATAACTAATATATTATACACTTCTCATTCAGGTGTATAAGCAAGACATACAGAGTCTGCAAAGCTCCTAATTGCTCACTGATATAATCTATGATCTTTTTCCTGCACAGTTTTATTCTTCACAATATTTCCTTTCCCTCGGGAAATAGTCCAGTATCAGCTATATTATACCACATAAGTCTCCATTAAAATTAAGGACAGAGTTTCCACCTGTTCCCATGTGTATTGTTTTGTGTTTAAACTGTTACTTGCACTACAAGGAAATACGATTCATCCTGTGTCTAAATTGCTTGAGCGGGCCTCAGGAGACCTGGGCTTAAATGTTGTTTGTGTCACAGGCTGTACATAACATTGGGGAGAAAAATAATTTAAAATTTCTGTTCCTATGTAAAGAGCAAAATACCATTTGCCTACTGGCCCTGATCCTACAGATAGGTATAGTGAAGATAAAATTATGTGAGCAATTTCATCCACATCAACGTAAGCAGGTCAGCTCCTATCACTCCAAGGAAACCATCATGAAGTGGGGAAAGTGGGGTAGCTGCTTCACAGACTGATACTGTATTTCTGTCCCCAGGTAACTCTGAGTAATTTTGGAAACAGGACACAGAGAAATTTATTTCGAAAACAAACCAAACCAAATTGTTAAACCCTATAACCTGACCCAAAGGGACCAGGGGTGGAGATTATAATGGATATACTTTTAAACTATTGTAACTCATGATTTTATGTGTATGTTATAGGAATTTCTATAGCAGAAACCACCCAAACCAGGTCTTACAAGAAGCAGTGCAAGTGCAGCATCAACCCAACCAGAGCTGGCTTTGGTGCCCAACACTGCCATGCAACACATCATCTCTCCTGTCCTGAGTGATTACCAGAACAGACGGAGCCCCAAGTCATGAACTAAATTAACTCAGTGGACATATGTGGGCATTTTACAGGGATGGTCCGTAGACTAAAGGAACAATATCTGTGTATTATATCTAAGGATGGGAAGGGGGCTGATAGTTAATGAGGTTTTATTGGATAGTGTGGTACCTGAGCGTGATGTAAATGGTATGGAATAAGAGATGGATGAAATGCTGATTTGGGCTGGGTGAGAGTTAATTTTCTTCACAATAACTAGTATGGGGCTGTGTTTTCGATTTGTACTGAAACCACTGTTGATAACACAGGGTTGTTCAGTTACTGCTGGGCAGTACTTACATGTTGGAGAATGGCTCAGAGACAAGGGTCCTTAGCCCACCGAGCAGTTGAACGATCAGAGCCTGTTCTAGGGGCTGATGCTGCCTCACTGATGCTGGGCCTCACTAGGGTTTGCCTGCAGCTGCTCGCAGCTGCCGATACATGAGGAATGTCAAGGACGCTTCGGCCTTGTGTACCGTGGTGTGTCGAAAACAGGTTGAGAGGAATTGGGAATAGTGGTCTGAGAAACCCAGTGTTATGGTAACGGTGGTCTGAGAAACATTGTGTTATGGTACTGTTGTGTATTGAAAACAAGTCAAGAGGAATTAGAAATAGTAATATGAGAAACTTAGTGTTATGAGAAGCTTGTGCTATAAGCTAACTGCAAGTATGTGGACCGCGCAAATACGACCTTTAGAGCTTAAGCCAATCAGCTAGTGACTAGTAGGCATAATAATTAGTGTTGTCTGTATAAATATATGTACCCGGACCAATAAAGGAGATTTGATGCTCTATCACCCACATTGAACCCGTCTCGGCGTGTCGTTCTTCCGCGGCTCCGCACTTACACAGAGTGGAGGCCTTTCCTGCTCCTCACCCCACCTCACCAGCGAATGGCTGGGAGGCACAAAGAGCTGGGTGGGGACACAGTGGGGACAGCCGACCCCACCTGACCCCAGGGATATCCCAGCCCATACGGGGTCATGCTCAGCGTATAGAGCTGGGGGAAGGAGGAGGAAGGGGGGATGTTCGGAGTGATGCTTATGGAGGATTTTCAGATTTTAGCTCTTGGGACTGGCATTTATAGAGTTAATTTTAAAGCTTAAAGAAGTAAAATCACCTCTAGGCAAACCCCTTATGATCAGTAAGCACTGCCATTCATTTCTAATACCTGCTTCTTTACACCCACAGGAAATAACCCGTGAGAAATATGGGTACTATGAATCATTTATGGTGTTTCCCTTGCATGAAAAATTGCTTTCCTTACCTATACCATCAGGGTGACCATTTCAGTTTGTCATGCCTTTCAGATAGCAGCAGCAGGTCAAAACAGAGGCAATTTTCTGCCCATACCCTCAGAAGGGCACATAGCTGGAGTAGTTTTACCTGAAATACGGTTCAGGTATTTCTTCTGCTAATTGCCACACTGTTCACTTCTGAGCTGAATACTGAGGCAGCTATCTCCAGCCCATCACTTTGAGGACATATCACCTCAGGAGAGGTAGTTCCTGATATAGTACTACAGTTGTTTGGGCAATAATGAACTGAAAATTTGTGTAGAAATTTAAAAAGTCATTTTAACATAATTCTGGAAACATCATATTTACATTAATTTAATTCCCATTCAAGTTCAGTACTGTGAGTGTCTGCATCTGTTAACTAATAACTGGTTTTCCAGTTATGGTGTTCATAGCAATAACAACTTTTAAATTAACACAGTCACCCTCCCTTCCTTCCAGATGGAGAGCTTGGAAACCGTTCTGGGGAGGCATGAGAAGCTGTGGTGGGAGCAGAGAGAAGATGGCACTGCCCGGGACACTGCTACTTCCCTCCACTCTTTCACATACATCCCACCTTTACTCTGCAATGGCTCTGTCAGATTCCAGGCTCCTTGACAAGCAGAAAGGGAGCATTGGGAAGGTAAAAAAGACTTGCTGCACCACCTAAAATCCCTAGGATTATTTGCTATCATTATTATAAAAAAATCAACTACCCTTGCCTGACAGGATCCTGTGGGTATATGAAAGTAAGATGACCTACTGGAGCAAGCTACAACTCCTCACTGCAGATTTTGCTCTCAGTATAAAAATCTACACTAAAGTTTCAATAGTGTGTCCCTCAGCTCATGTGATGCAGAATCATGCAGTCCTGGAGAACAAGAAAATAAACCCCATGCAACACAATACTCTTCTCAATTCTGGAAATAATGCCTTATGGTTAGCCCAATCTAATGTTAGTAGATAAATCTGGGCATGCTGTAGACATCCCAGTACTGGAACTTTTTAATGACCCTGCTTCCTTTAGTGGCTGGCTCCATGTTCCAATGAACTGTGGAGCTGAAAGTTTTCAGGTTCATGTTGTCTTGTCTCAAACCTCTTTAACAATTTTGATATATAAATGATAATATTTTATGAAGTTATGTCCATGACTGTTATTATTTGTCCTTTTTTTATTTCTGCTGTTTTTATACTTTAGCAATTAACTCCCATCTGAGGTAAAATAATCAGTGTATTACATGCAGTACCACCAATAACCAAAACATGCTGATGATTTTTCACACTTTCTATTTTCCCTTGAAACAGATAGGCTCAAATAGCTCATAGATGCTCCTTTTACTGCAGACAATTATTGTCTTTTGTAGGGAAACACATAGAATCGAGTCCCCAAAGAACTTAAATCCAAAGCTGAAGTGACTATTTAACTTTGGGCATTCTTCATCCACTGCACCTGAGCTTTGTAAATGGTGGACACTGCTCTGCTCTCTTTGGCACCTCTATCAAATTAAATGGAAAGATGCAAGGAGCTCTGAATACAGCATTTATTCAAAGCTGTCAGATCTTGCACACAGTCAAGCCTGCCTAGTATTTCCAGGCATTATTTATCCCAAGTTTGTGATATTTTTGGGTTGTCTGAAACTCCTAGTTTTTAACCACAGAAACTTCCTTAAACCAATCAAAATAAAATTAAGATCTCCAGTTGGTTTCAGACTTCATGTCATTGCAATTTTTTCATTAGGAGATAATAAAACCTTGCTGTTTGCTGTTACAGTAAAAGTCAGTCTCAGAAGGGTAGTACATTAGTACTGGAATAACCGTGATAATCAACAGTTTACTACAGTGCTTATTTTAAATATTTTCTACCATAGAAAAGATTGCCAAAAGACTTCAGGTTTTTGCTAGTGAGTTACTTATGATGTTCTGGATTCAGCATCATGCATAAACTGGACTTCCCTAAAATTGCTAAGCTTGAATAGTATTTCACAGCCACTCAGCATAACTGCAAGGGAATAATGGGAAAAAAGGAAAAATAAAAGCAACATTGGTAAAACAAAGCCTGAGAGGGGAATATATATACTGAGAAACTAAGATTCTCAAAGGCAGTCAAACAAATTACATTGCATTTCATAATTACCGTGGGAATGTCAACTCCACAGTGGCCGCTCTGAGTAGTTCAGCCATAATTCTGCTGTTAACTCTCTCCAGTTGAGAGAACTCAAAACTATGCCACCTATGTGCACTTTAAAACATTCTTCTCCAACGCATAGTGACTCAAATTTTACTATAGCCATTGGTGGACGACTTAGCCTCCTCCAGAACTTTTATTGTCTGACTGACTTAATGAAATTTGGGCTTCTCTTTTCTAATATCTACAGCAATTCAGTACTTAACTCCGAGTTACCTGCATTTTGTATATTTATAAATAGCAATTTGCATGTACATTTCACATTGTACTTGCAGATCTCAAAACACTTTGCAAAGGATATTTTCCCCACTTGCTTTGCAAAAGAGGAAGAATAAACAATCCCATTTACTCATTTGCTAAAATGCAACAATCTTTAGCCCGTCACAATGGTATGATGTACTCTTTTTCATCAAGTAGTATTGTTAGGATAACAATACTAAAGATCGCAATAAAACAGGCAATAACAGCAACTATTTTGTATGTTGAAGCAGCAGGAAAAAGGGACTCGAACTTGCACTCTGAAGATGCTGCAAAATCACCAGGCTCTTCGTGCAGAGAAGCTCTAGAGCCACTTCAAACTGAAGCAATAAAGCATGCAAACAGATTACAAACTCTGAAGTTAATCTAGTGCTCGACATCATAGTCTTTTATAGCAGAATGCATTAATACCATGCTCCAATAAGCATAGCAATAGATGGAAAGATATAATAGCATCTCTGGATCCTAGATAATACATAGGAGGCTTCATGTAGGGGGGAGGTGTTTTCTACTGCTGTAGATCTGTTACTTCTCAGAAGTGCTAAAAATTATTTCCTTCCATGAGCCTTAAAGGAAGAATAAGCCAGACTAAAATGTAGCGCGTTTACATTCAATATCCTGGCTTCAATAAAGTTTGGAGTCTTTCAGAAGATGTGGAATGAGTTTAATTTCAGCATCATTTGACTAAATCTTACCCCAAGGTTTGCTTAATTATAGAGACACTGGAAGAGAGATGAGATCATAAATCTCACATAGTGTTGGGAAGCTACGCTAGTTAAAATTCATCTAATAGAAAAGAGGTGCCCCCTGTGAGATTCGGCATAGATACACTGTAGAAGCAATGGTAAAAAAGCAAAACTATATTAATTATGTGCAATACTTACTAGCTTGTCTTTTCCAATATATTAACTATACCACACTCTAAACATTTATAAGTGCTTTATTACTAATTTCTGAAAAACCCAGCACAAAGTGACTCCCTGTTTCTCTTTTCACATAATTCCTAGTGGCTTCTAGAAGATACAAAGAAAAAAGAGCATTCTTGTCCTTACAGAGCGCCACAGCCCAGAGTATCCTACTGAATTTGTCATCACCTTGCTAGAAATTTGTGAGGAACACAATGCAAATCAGATGCCGCTCCTGTCATCCCAGCTCACTACTGGTATTTTTTATAACTGACCCAGATAAAGATAAAATCTTATTAATTAAATGGCCTTGGGTTTCAAATAAAAATGATGAAGTTCACAGGTTTTCTTAAAGGACATCTCTATTCATACTAACATAGCTGAAAACTGCAACTTACTCGACAGACCAATTACAAAACCAACAAAAAGCATACAGGCGATCAAATTAAGACCCAGTGGATCTTAAAACTTCCCTTGCAATTCTGACTGTTTAGTCTTTTGTTTTGTATATTTTTAAAAGACAGTGTGTCGGGGGGAAAAGGTACAAAATATTCTCCAAAGATGAGTTAGAAAAACTGTAAACAGAACTCCAGAATGAGGCTTTTATGTCTGGGCTACTCTGATAAATCAGACTACTGTCGGTCCCAGGTAATGTAAATCACATAGTGCAGTTTTGATGTGACAAACTCATTGATCCTTGCTGATAGTTGTTTTGCATCGTTTAATCTGAAACACACACCAAGTCAGGCTTATAAGAAAATTCTCTTAACCCAAGATAAACTTCGCAATTGACTTGAGTCAAGTTTTGTTGCAAAATGCAAATCCTGAAACTTTCTTCCAGATTGTATTTTTAATTAACACCTTGCTCAGAGCTAATTCACAGTCTTTAAAATGAGCCAGTGAGATACTTTGATCCTTCTACACCATTCTTTTTGGTTGATGGGGAAAGCTTCCTCTGGTCTTCCTGTTTAAGTAATTCTGGCACATGTTAAACAATAGCCTGGTTATGTCTTTCCCTCATTATCTGGGGCATAACACAGCATCTCACCTTTTCAAGTACAGTGTATAATTTGTTCCAAATAGCAACTACTCTGCCTACATTGCAGTCCTATTCCAGTGACATGCCTGCGTTGTTCAAATGAATTAAGTCCTGCATCACTCCAACATATCTGCTAACAAGGACTTGGAGTGTTTATTCATTTAATCATCATGCCATTTATTGTTATGCTCCAGTCTTTTTTCAGTGCTACCATTAGTTGCCCACACTTAGTCCTGGATGTACTCCCACTAATCAAAAAGCCAGCATGGCAGTTTAACTAAAAGCAACCAGCTCTGCCGACGCTTCCTTACTGAAACGAATACAGTAACTGCTTCAGGAGCACAAGAAACAGCTATGCAGAAACCGGTCTTAGAACAGACTTGTGAAAGCCCAGGAACTGCTTTGTAGGATTTGGCATGCAACATGGCATATAGTTAGATGAAAAGGTTCTCCATTCCCAGTATTATTCTGTAGTTTGTATTATTGATCACAATATAAGTCCTGGGGTCTGCCTGAAACTTCTGCACAGCTTCTGTTACTAACTGCTTTAAGTTGAAACTTAGTGACTTCTCACTGAGCTTGCCTGCAGTTAGATCTTGCACACATTATATAAAGGCTACAAATGGAGCCTGTGCCTTTCAGAGTTATACTAAATAGAAGATTAATCCTTCAAACAGTTTTTGTATGTCAGATGGTGATCTTAGCATCCTCAGCTGTCTCAAGGAGAGAGGAAAAAAAAGTCTGCTGCAGAATCCCCTGATTTATTACATATAATGCATATGGGTTAGGATCTCCCCAATGCAGGACAGATGTAACCATAAAGGTGGCAGAAGCTCAATTTTGTGGCACATTTTAATTTAAAATTTTTATATATTTTAGTTGATATATAGGATATCGACATATAATCCTGAGAATTGTCTTTGTTCCATTACAGCGTTACAGAGAAAAAACCAAAATTCACGGCAGTATGCAGTTCCACCTCATGTCTGACCTGTTCTGTTCATACTTTTCATACAAATTTCTCAAAAGAGCTACATTTGTCTTTCTCGCTTTCATTCATCTATGAAACTCTTTCCAGACTGCTAGATATAAGGGAGAAAGCGTGATTAACTTTAACCAAATGCCCTCTTCTGTTCTTGCAAATTATTCCCATGGAGAACATGTCTTACAGAAATTCTTACATGTGCTGACTCTGACAGACCAGTATCTGTAATGCTACTGTAATAAATCAAAACTTTACAGTCCATTCAAAACAGCACTTTTATCTGGCAGCTTGATTTTGTGCTTTTCTTCTTTGGAGTACCACACACCCAATATTTTGTGTGAATTAAAAAAAAATATCTTTAAAATAAAGCAAACTAAGAAAAAGATAACTTTTCCAGTATTTCTTTCTGTTTATTAAAGAAATTATGTGTTGGAAGTACAGCTAACTACCCTAAAATCTTGACTCTCTTCTTTGAGACACAAGATAGCAGAACAATTGACATTTTCTACTGATTATACACGGGGTAATCCACAGAGAGAGAAATAAGAGTAAAAAGATGGAAAACTGAACTGAGTGTTTCAGTAGTGCTGCTGTTGTGTGAATGTTAATCAATAAAGCAATAAATAAACTGCCAAGTTAGGCATATCTTAGCTGAAGATTTTGGCCATAATTCTCTAGAGCATGTTTAGGGAGAGAAAGAGGTTGATTTCTATTGAATTTGTATTCAAATTTAAGCTTCAGAAACAAAATACAGATCTTCAGTTAACACTGAAGGAGTCCTTTCCTTCCACTTCAAAAAATGAATAAAAATGTCTTTCTGCTACAATGTTCAGAAATCTAAACTTCTCTAAGTGCTTATATACTATAAGTCTTTCATTTTTTTCCTGTGAATGACTCTGAACAAAATGTGTATAGAAAAAGCATAGCATCAACAATTAGGAATTGTATACTTTAGAAAGAACTGAACTTCGAAATATAGCAAATAAGATAAGTACATAGCCTTAAGATGTCTACTATGAATGTCTTCCACCCTTGCAGGTTTTCATGACTTTGGTAGACAAAACCATGGCTGACCTGGTAAATCCTTTGAGTAGGAGGTTAGATAAGAGACCTCCAGTGGTCCCTTACAACCAACACTTTTCTGATTCTTTATGTGTTTCAAAGTAAAACAAAACAAACAATATTTTTACTTCTTTCATTAGTCTATTTTCTTACTCTATTTCATCAATATGCTTACACACAAAAAAAAAAAGCATATGTTTTTCCAGAAGGAACATTAATGAAAATATCCAATTGAGAAATAAGAGTCAGAAGACTCATCCGGGTAGAAAATAAATAATTAAAAAAAGAAGAACTGTGTGAAAACATGTTCCAGTCAAAACCAAACAAAAAAGCTGAGAACTAGAAAGGCATTTAAGATACTATAATAAATATTACATAATGAAAGCAAAAGTAAGGACAGTCTGTACTATATGAAGAGTACATCACAACCTCTTCAGAAATACAGCTCTGCATTGGATCAGAAAAAGAACTGTGATAATCCAAGAACGAATTAATTAATTGGAATTAAAAATAAGAGAAAATTCCTCGGGAATTAGAGCAACCCGATTCAGTTGTTTTGGTGTGAACTGATTAATACAGATCTGCTATTTTCCCCATATTGTTAAAACACGAAAGCCCACTGACCATGCTGTGAGAGTATCTAAAATTCTTCCATGATTTTACAACATTCATCTTTAAACCTAAAATTTCTTCTGAGAGCTGATCTTTCCAAATGTTTTAATTTCCTTCAGACAGGTGGTTGCTCTCCAAGCTATGTCCACACCTCCAGTCTATCTCTTTAGAAATAGAGTTTAGTAAGAGGAGTCATATGCATTACACTATGTACTTTTTTCTTCTGGAAGCAGAAGAGGTGGTATACAAACTGGATAACAATGTCTTAGTTTTCCCAAGGGAAACAGGCAGAGACCAGCCTGCTTTATTTAATTTTAAAAGAATTATAGAGCCAGATAATAATTCATTCCAAAATAAGTTTTCTCAATTGACACTTTCCCCAAGGGAGGGAACCTCATGTGACAAAGCAAACAGAACTCACTTTTTTAGTGAAAACTGGCTGCCCCTAATTTAAAAAATGCCATTTTTCATTGGTAATAACTCCTGAAGGTTGCAGTCATTGGTGTGCTTTGTTTCTCATTGTTGATTATGTTTATGAACTTCGCAAAAATAACTTTTGCCATCTAGGGCCAAACTCAACTTTCTGTATATACACACATCTTATATGGACTATCTTCACGTGACACATCAGTCACAATCTGAGCAAGGGAGCACCACAGTTCTCCAACTCTGGTGTGCTGAACTTCAACACCGGACCATCGATGGCTTTCCTGATGTTTAGCACAACTATTGCTCTTCCTAGCACAGTATGTGGTTAAAGACCATTTTAGACCGCTGTCAGAGCACAAACATGCTACAAGTCAGCTAGTTTCTATGGAAACTACGTTCAGTAAGACAGACATGGTAGGTCACTGCTTCAACAAAGGATAAACAAACTGGGAATAGCTAATGTGTGAAACCTCAAATTATTTTCCCCTCTACACAAGAATGCTGTTTGCCCTCACTGATAACTCTGGTTAAGAAGTACCACATGCAGAAAGCATAGCCTGAACACTCCAATAGTTTTTACTAATTTGGGAAGCACATTTTTGGCATTTTAAAAAGACTTAATTTGTAAGGTGGTGAGCCAATGCATGATTCCTTCAAACGTCTCAAGTTTGATTTCTTAAAATAGGGAGTTATTAAAAATGACCAGTTATCTCTGCAGCTGAAATATTCATTTGAAGACTGTCCCTATTCATCCATCATAGTTTGGTCTCTATCCATTTTACTGCACGAGGAAGATTTTATAAGACAACAATCGTGGTGTCATAAAAATAAAAGCTGGATTGTCAAAGAAACTTAGAAGATACTTGGATGCCTAAATCTTAGGAGCATGTGTACATTTCAGTCTTAAGCTTTTAAAACAGGTGAAGTCTCAAAATTATTGCATTACTTTTAGTTATACCAATTAAAAAAAAAACAAAAACATCCCAAAACACTTCTACCTCTTGATCTGAAACAACTAGAAAATTAAATCCAAACTAAGATTGATAACAACAGCAGTTTCTCTGCAGTATATCCTCATCAGCAGACACACTAAATATTTACCATGAACATTCATACCAGTAAAAGAGGAACACCCCAATATAAATGGAAACGGGAAGAAAAGGGTTACAAAAAGCAATATCAAAGATTATTTTCATATTCAAATAGGCATGTTTTTCTACTATTCCTGAAGTTTTATAAATAACACAAGAGCTAGTTGGCATAGCAAGAGACCTAATTATAAACAAGTTATAATTAAGTACCATCTCTAAATTATATAACATAATATCAATATAAATGTATTCATTATGCAAATGTTTTTTTTTTTTTATTGCTCATTTAAAATACATAATGAGAATGCAGATAGTAGGTGGACAGCATGCTAAATAAGGGCACAAATGAAGGAAACATATCTTGGCAGAGACAGAAGACGTAGGTGTGAAAGAACAAGAGCAACACTTAGTTGTCTCTTTGATAACAGGCAAGCATGTAAGCTCATGGGCTGGTCTCATGCATCACATCCAAGTTGGAAGATTTCAGTCATCAGAAGCCTGCACTATATTTGCTTTGAATTTCAGAAGCCTCTCTCCTTTCCCTCTCGAGAGGGCATGAGAAGAGTGAGGAAGACACGTATGCATCCAAACTCCTGCTATTTTCTCTACCGGAATCTCAGTCCAAAACAAATCCAAGAACTCCCCCTATATGTGAAGCTGACCAGCACTAAGGATTGAACAAGATATTTGAAGAGATTAAAAAATAATTTTCAACTACTTGATCTCCTAAGGAGGCATCCAGAGACTAAAGATACTCATGTTTTCTGTGGACCAGACCAGGGGAATACTTACAGGCACATGCTACCCAGGTAAATTTCTAGCCCCGTGAGATGAAATAATAGTAATACATCACTCCAGAACAGAGCTGGGAATCTAAATATTCCAGGTGCACCATATTTGCAATTATTTCAAACAACCCAGCAGATATTGTTATTAACCATATTTACAGGTCCTAAGTGCAGAGCACAGATGAAGCAGCTAACAAACACCATGTCTGTTCAGATAAATCTCCATGAAAAACAGTAACCACTCTATGTGACACCTATTGAGTGATCATACATAATTTCAACAAGATCTAAATTTATTTTGCCGGAATGTGAAGCAACATGATTCGGCATTTCCCAAAGAAGCCTTTCTTCCTCTCTCTCTGTATTTAATGTCTCAATTATTTTAAAACCCCTGGTTCCAGATACTGAAATTGTCAACTTGTGGACACTTAATGACAAAATTTAGCTCTTGACATTTTATGCAAGAAAAACATTGGTCAGTGCTTTTTAAAAGCAGTTCCTTATTTTAAGCATCTTGCTTGTGAAATTGAAAGTGTAAAAATTAGTAGTTCTTGGCATACAAACCAAATATTTAAATACCCTTTTTTAAAAAATATTCTACCAATTATTTACTCAAATCTGCTCAGAGTCCTACAAAAGGCTTCAAGCCATTCCTTCAGCTTCCCGACAACCTTCTTTTTTTTTCCCCCAAAAGGTTCAAGCATACTCTGCTTCTTTTTGCCTTAGACATCTCCTGTTTAATTTCTTATTTATAAGAATGATACTGCTCATCACTTCACAGGATTTGTTAGTCATAATTAATATCATTACAGCACTGGTGTATGCCCACTGCTATCTTACCCACCTCAAGATTTACAGCTTGCTAGATGCTCAGCATATTTGCTTCTATAGTAAGAGAAAAATCCCCTTACCATATCTTTCAGTTTACCAAACTCCTGCCTCTTACCTCCAACACCTCCTTTTCTACTAAACAATTATTTGAAAACAGACTCACCAGGGGAAATCCTCGTTTGCAGATACCAATCAGACTTGGCTGAAGCAACAGGTGGGGAATGTCCTTTCATTAATTAGGCTGCCTTACAGCTGGTTTGGCACACCATCCTATTTTAATTACTAACAGTTAAGCTAAAACCCCAGAAACTTCACAACTTCATTGGTGTTCACAGTAAAAACCTAACCCAAACACTGTCACCACACCAAGGCACTGTTATAAACAACAAAAAAATCTTTTAGACTAAAATTACATGTGTTTCAGCATCATTTTTCAAAAGAATTAAAAGTGAATTTCCAGGCCTACTTTTTGAAGCTGTGTTGGGAATTGCTAATACTTAAAGTTCACACAGTTTTATTTAATTCATTACCACCTTTGGACAGGAAGTCCACTCTGAAATTCAGAAAAACTTCAACTTAGCTAGTGAATTATTTGTTTTAATAAAATAAAACTTTGTCAAGTTAGGGAGAGACAGATGCCCAGCTTGCAAGCATTTAAGCATGCAGAGCTGTTCCCTCATTTATGGCCTGCTTTTGCAGACACTTCATTCTGTGCTTGAATATGCATTATGAGTAGTCCCATTACCTTAAATGGGATTGATTCCAGGGTATGAAACTGGGCCAGAGTGTAAGACTGTGCTGCAGTTGGATATTAAGTAGTCTTATTTACTTTAATGAGTAAGATGTACATATCCTTAAGGGTTTTTTCTCCTCTTTCTAGACAGGAATGAGGTGGTTATCTTCAGGCATCACATTTGTAGACTGAAAACCTTAATCTTATTTTCAGGGCAATTCTTCCTTCAGTAGTGTTTTATTCTGAAATATGTTCAGACTTCGAATTTTACAAAAAGCCAACTCAATTTTGTCATTTTGAGATGCTAACTTGTTTTTGTTCAAATGACTGCCACTTTCTGCTCCAAGCCAGGATGCTAGCAAGTTAATAATCCTCTTTTATCCTGTCACCTCTCTAACCCAGGACCAAAGAACTCCAATGATGCCTACTTCAGAAATACCAGAATAAGCACTCCAATACTGCAGCGTCAGTGTAGAAAACATTATTTTTCTGGAGCCTTTACTCTGAGCTTCACAAGTGATTGCTCTAATAAACTCATCTGGGCTTTAGTCGTTCGGTCATGCAGCATAGGAGAAGCCAGGATGTTAACTTTGTCTTTGCCCCAGCTAGTGACTGTACCAGTGCTCAGGTCAACCAACTCCATTCCGCACATGGGTTAAGAGAGCGGGATGGGAGCAGGACCAGCTGTGAGCAAACCCAGTTCTGGAATTTTTATACCTGATGTATGATATCCATCAGGTCTGTATCTGCAATAAAGAAGGTAATTAATCTTTTGTTGAAAGCTATTTAGTTTTGCTGTCTTGGAGCATACAAAATATGATATCTATTCACAAAAATTGGAAATATATTTTCCAAGGCAGAATTTGGAGTCTATTGTTAAAGGAATAAAATTACTCAGTGTCCTTTATAGTCGTGAGCTGATGTTGAAGTGTTATGATTTGCTCAAAGAATACTCAGTAAATACTTAAGAATATGTCTTCTGGACTCTAATTAGCTGTGCACAGGAAGCTAAATCTCTGGGACCACTTTTGTCCAGTGGTCAAAATAACACTATAATTGGCCATTTATTTACATGAATGCAAAATGTGTTTTCATCAAGCTTTCCTAGCACCTTCACCACAAAATTTAAAAATAACCCATTCATTAACAATTACTAAGTGCCAGTACACAGTCTTTTCATAGGTATTTGTGCTGTAGAAGTCTGGCCAAAAGGATTACAGTTATTGACTATAAAATGAGGGGAGAAACTGCAGCAACTTGCATCATGCATTATACATAGTATGAGAAATCCCAGTGGCACCCAGACATTGGAGGCAGAATTTCCTCCTCAGATCCTCATGGTAATATCTGAGTTGAGTATTCTGCACACGGAGAGAGAGCAGATTCCCCCAAAGTCAGGCTGACATCAAGGTACAGTAACTGAATATCACCATTGAGTAGAATCCCAGGAGTAGGAATTTGCACTGAATTTCTAACACTTTAATGCACATGTGTGAATTTAAAAGGAAGGTGATGGAAAAGCAAGAGTAATATGTGATTCTAGAATGTTAAGGGTAGAAATAAACCTATGTGTGAGGGTCTGGAGGTGACATTTCAGCCAAAGAAAGAAAATTCAGCCCCCAGTTATTAAGTTTAAGGTACTAGTTTCAAGACTGAGTCAGGTCATTTTATACCTCAATATATAACAACTGTCATACAAGTACAAGCAGTATTACATTGTCTTTAACCTCCATTATCTAAAGTCATATTAACACACTAAAGTCAACTGTGGATAGCGAGGTAAAGAACTTAGTATGTCACAGAACAGAAGTGGGATTTTGATCAGTGAATATAAAAACATCTCCACAATTGTGCAGTGTGGAAACACTGCTAATGAAATATGCTGTGTCTATTTTCTTTTTTTTTTTTTTACACTATTTTCCATACTAACTATTAAGTGTGAACTGGGAAATCCTCCCAACTCACGCAGAAGGACATTTCCTGGTTTACTGGGTGAATTCTAAATTGATGACGTTTCAGGGAAGAAGCAGAAATCTAAAAATTCAACAGAGTGAACAGGCAAAATATTTACCCTACTATAATTCCCTGGAGCTTAGTGATTGCTTGAAGCAGTATGATCTGAAGATTTGGTCCTATATTTACCCAAAAGGTTCAGGCTTATTTTCCTTTGCCTAGGAAAAGTAGCAGAATGTCTTGAGGCACTGCTTTTTTTTCTTTTCAGTTGTTGCTCGAGATGCAACATAATTACATGTTTGATATTTATTTGAGAAGGAAACTCTAGAGCCTAAAGCATAGTGATAAGTTATCTAGAAAAATATAGCTAGTTTCTAATTTTTTTTTTTTTTTTTTTTAATTTCCACTCAAGATTCTTTTCTCCTAGCATTTCACACCAGGGACTTTGGTGTGACTGTCAGCTAGAAAATTATCAATTAACTAAGGGAACTCTTCCTTTTTCTAAAGCTCTTCTCATTAGTGACAAGAAAAGGAGGAAAACAAAGAAACCTTAACTGATTTATCTGGGTATTTCTTCATATAGTCAAGATTCATTCACAAGAAAATACAGTAGAATCAGTCATATCGTGCAGTCCTCAGTACAATGACACTATTTACAGAGCTCGTAAAAGGCATCCATTGGTCCTAATTTTAAAATGAGGTTACAGAAACATTATTAAACTCAGTGATTTAAGTGGTTAAAATGGGTCCTTGCCAGGCAGAGTCCACTCATATCTCTCTCTCTCGACAAGTTGGGATGCTGGCTCTGAGAAGACCTTTTCTCTGGAGCTGCTGAGGACATTTGCTGAGGGATTATTTTGTCCTCAGGCATTCAGATCTGCTTTTCTACAAGAGTGGTAAAGAAAGGATGGAAAAGAGAAGGGAAGGACTTTCCCCAGAGACTCTTCCACCTTCTGGAATTATAAATTCGTCCTTTTACTTTTAGCCCTAAAAGTCTACCTATGACTGTGCTTAAGGAGACCTACAGGGAAAGGAGCTCACAAAAAGCAAGGAAAAGCAGGCTGCCTTATTACTCTTATTAAAGTGAGGATGCTTTTTAAAGAGGGAGGGCATGTGGAAGAAAAAAGCTCAGTGAAGGAAGGAACAGGGGGGTGGCAAGAAACTCTACAGCATGCTGGGAGAAGAGTGAGGGAACACTCCAGACTGGGAATTTCATGGGAATTGCAGGGATCCAAGCATCACATGCAAACAGAGTAGGTTGTAACAATGCCTGGATTTCATGTGAGTTACAGGTGCTTCAGAGGAGAAACCGGACCCTAAGTTAGTAATACTCCAAAACAACATATGAACAAAAATACCTTAACAATGCGTAACTTTACAATTTCCACAGATACACTCGGGTAAAAAGTGGCACAAGGGACTCCACACTGGGGATAAGGGATTCTGTGTATCCTTGGACATACTTAATTATTCACATTCTCAGAATTTGAAAGAAGTCCCTTTACCTCTCTCTTTAGGTGGCTGTATATCCTAGCCTCAACAGTTATTAGTAAGGCTCTAAAATTGTTCACCTCTTGAGACTATATAAAACGCTGCAGGTGTACTTCAATAATTCATTAAATTTAATCAGTCTAGTACCACCATAATTAGCAAGGTAATACATGCATAAACAAAAAGGTAATCAACATTAAATATTTAGAAAAAATATTATTAAGACAAATTCCAGTAGGTGCTAGGTTTTAAAACACTAAGTATATATTTATATTGCATTATTAAAAAACCTCTGAATACATTAAGCAAGTGGAAGATGAGAAAGCCAGTGTGCCAAACCGACCCAAGCTTCTCCAACTTGCAGTCTACTGCAGAATTATGGCCTAAATATCTTTGTAAAAATATTGTTTCATAAAAATTTTACCATGGTCCCCAGGTTTTCAAAATAAAGCTGCAATTATAACTGGATTCACTCTAATTTTGCTACCACATATCTGATTTTCTTTGGTACACTCAATTTAGTTCCAGTGTGTGCATAGCATAGAGATGCTCTACAGTGCAAGTCCAACACATGCAGAGCATGTCAGCCTCAAAACACATGCACGTGCAACGGCTCTGCCTTGTTTTATATGGGATTTCTTAATTGGTAATTGTTAGTTTTAGCAGGAATCTGCACAATGAAGCATGCATATTTGTTTCTACAAACTAATATTGCAGAAAGTTCTGGTAGCACACTGAAAAGACCCCAAAGTTTACAGCTTTTACGAAGTGGAAGTTGCCTGGTATCTACATATCTAGTGTCACCAATGAAGCAATGTTAATGCTGTTTCAAAATTCAGTTCAGTTACCTCAGTACTGAGAATTTGCCTTAAATATTTGTAGTGTCAGTGTCACTTATGACAAAACTAAACACCAAAAGCACATTTTCAACACAGAATGTAGGAACTCAAGAACAGTTCCTTGCTAAGCTCTTACCTATGCTGAATAAATTAGTTAATTTTTATTAAACAATAAGTTTTCTCTTTTATAGTTTTTCATCTATAAAATGGACACAATGCACTCTTCACAGTTCACAATATGGACAGAAAAGTATATTAACACATTCATCCTGATAGTTGTAAACAAGTGAGACACAACTATTCTCTAGGATGTAAGGATTCTCATGTCTTTTCTGATAGACACTGCGTGGATTTTTCAGTTTTGCTTTCCTCATATTCATTTTGAGCTGCTTCATGATCTTTAAGCAATAAAAGAAAGTTGTTTCTACAGATCCATTATTTTGCTTATTCACATAACAAATGTTAGACAGACTATTTTTCCAGGTTTTTTTTTTTTTTTTTTTTGCTTCGATATTTTTAGATAAGATATTTCTAATGCCTGATGAATTCCAAAGAGGACTGATTCAAACTGTTTTGAGTTTTTCAAGCACTGATGGTAAGCTGCAACTCCAACATTACAGTTTTGCAGGACTATCTATGTCATGCCCAGTTTAACATCAGACACATAAGTGTTATTTAATAAATGAGCCCCTAAATGTAATAGAATTATAGTGGAGAAATGTAGTAGTAAAATAAATTATATGATCATATAATGTGGAAATAGGCTTTCTCCACTTTATAGTACCTTCAGACACACAGTTTATTTCTGGAATTGTAAAGAAGATGTGCTGAATGATGCTGCACACTTTGTAACTAGATGTATTTTAATTGTGGAGGGTTTTTTTTTTTGTTTGTTTGTTTGGTTTTTTTTTTTTAACTAATAAACATGGAGAGATTAACCTTGTTTGCTTAGCAAAACTAGTCAACAATTTGTGCTAATTCATTTCATTCGTAGTTTTTATCTTGGAAACAGCAGTGGGATACACCAACTGTTTGGTTTGGATTGCAACAAACTGATGAAATCAGGTAAAATCTATGTTAAACTAAATACTAATAAACCACATTTATGGCTGAACAGCTATTCACATATATGAAAGTCACACTTTCATAATAAAATAGATATTTTTACCAATGCTTAAAAAAACCCCACAAAACAATGTAATCTAGAAGATGATGCAATGCCACAGCTATTTCAGGGTTGTTTTTTAGGCCTTTGGTGAGGAGCATGGTATTGTGGCACAGCCAGACTTATTAGTGCCCAGGGAAAGTTTAGAGTTTACAGCTATGCCTTCAGACACCAATAACTGACTTCAGATTAATAAAAATACAGTTACACTTCAGAATAAAAACAGGTCAACTGAACTCTATTCTCCCCCCTTGCTCCCCAGGTTGGATTTAAACACACACTGAGAAATGTAATATATTATACCCTTTACAGAATGTTTGTGATTTGTTCTTACGTAACAAACACTGAAGAGTAAAGACGACTTATATGTTTTAAGTCAAACATTCACCTAGATGTCAACAGGTCTAGGGGAAACTCAACAATGATTTTGAATAGTTACATTAACACATAGCCTTAAACGATACCAGTACTTTTCTCTTTAAACAAGAACCTTAATTTCCACAGAAAAAAATCAGATAAAGTCTTGACTTCTAAGAAGACAAGCACTTGAAAAAGATAGATTTCAGTAAGATATATTCAATCAAATTATGCCTTTGTATTCCTTAAAATTTTTAGAAAAACAACAAGTTTGATCTTCTCTAACCTTATTTACTCAGAAGAACTTCGTACAGAAAAGCACATTACTAAATATTATTTACAGTTCTTCTTTCTCCTAGATTGCAATAGCAGCAGCCTGCTATTTTTTCATACAGAAAAGAAAACACAAAGCCCTGCCCTAAGAATTCACAATTAATACTCTGGACAACCACTGACAGTATTACTTAACTTATCCCATAAATTTAAAAGATGAAAAAGACTTCTAAAAGCCTTTATAGTGCTTCCTCAATTGACAATTGTTTCTTTAGCAAATGTGTTAAAGCAAAAAGTACTTTTCTTCTATAACTCTGCATCGGACGAAAATAATTTCATAACACAAAATATTTCAATGAGGAAAGACCATCACAAAACACTGTAAATAACCTTCTTTTCTAACTCTAGATTAAACTTCTACTAATATTTATTGCACATGCTTATCATTACGCATTACAGAAAATGTAAGAGAGAGGACTGTAAAATAGAATCAGATAATACTGCAGATAGTAATTGGAAAAGAAAGGTTTTTACCAAAAAAATATGAACGTGTGTTTTGATAGATATATTCAGGCCTACACAGGTCTTTAGGATATAGGTAACCAAAGCCATGCCACCGTAATATGTAACAGGGGAGAAGGAAGAATATGACCTTCAGTTTATCTTTTACCTACTGCTCATAGACTTGGGCTTAATGATTGCCAAATGCGGTGTTAACAAATGCAGTGTGTCAGGGAAGGAGATGGGGAAAAGAACTGCCTTACTAACAGCTAGTGAATTTTAGGTGTTTAGACATGAACTGTGGTAGCACTGTGTTGTAAATCTGGAATACTAAGCCTGGCTCCACTGCTGATTTGGCACAGGGATTAAGTCAAGACATTTAATTCTTTACTCTTTTTATATGTAGGATTCTAATGCTCACTTTCAGTCAGTCCTTCTTTGCCTCCTGCTGTATACCATCCTGCCCATTTTCCCATTCCCCTTGGAAGAAGTAGAATGAATTGCATTTCTACCTGAAATAAACATCTTTCAGTGTATTTGTCAGCTACTCCTTTTTTAAAGCTGGTATACTCTTCATTTTTCTCTACTCTTTATCTCATATCCACTACAACAGAATGTCAGTTAATCAGGATGACTTTTGTTTGAGTTTAGCAATTCCCTAAATGGGGTATAGTTATTAGCTGAGATTAGATCTACACAAATACCAAGGTGTTTGAACTGTTCTGTCATTTACAACTTCAATCCCTGATGCCTTGCTAGGATATTCCAATTTCAGTTTGAAAGTATAAGTCATACTAAATCCCACTCCTACATTGTATACATGCATCCTCCCAATCTCATAAAGTACACCATTATTTTAGGATTTAATCCCTTATTACTAGTGCACATATCTGCTAATGCAGCACTAAGCAATTCATACTACTGTTTCCTTTATCACTTACAGTTTTCTTTGTATTCATTTTTTCATTATTCCATTATTATTTTCAGATATTATCTACTATCTATATAGTCTCTATTGCATATGGTAACCATATGATAACATCTACTTCTCTTTGAAACATCATCAATAGTAATCCTTGTTTTTTGAATTCCCTCTCCTTTAACAGAGGTCTCAACTCTGACCCTGTTGTAAAACATGATGTTTCTTGGCCTTTAATATGGCTAAAATAAAGTGAGAGGCTAACAAAACATTGCAAGGTCAAATCCCCAGTGGATTTCATCCTGTTGCTGAACTACTCTTGAGTGGAGTCTCACCAGCAGATCAGGCCAGAAGGACTTCTGAAAAGCTGCTGTTGCTTTCCAGTTGTTTAGACACCACTTGGTCCTCCAAGATGCATGATTCCTGTTTAGCCCAGAGACAATTTGGATGTAGAGCCTGGACAATGTACATCAAGCCACCCTAATGTATAAGGACAGTGATGATTACTGGCATTTTTTTCCCTGTAACTCAGAGATCACAATTCTGTTTCTAAGCTAATTATGTTTATATTAACAACAATTAATTTTTCCTGTTTACCAATTAGCCTAGAGGATTTGCTGAATATATTTTGATGCTCAGCCACCAGGTACTTGCAGAAAAAGCAAATTATGAGCTATGAATTCATTTGTAATACAGTGGAATCTAAATAAAGGATGAATACTTAGCCATTTATTCATGTGATAACATCAACTACACAAAGTAATTCTTGCAAAAATCAGTGGAGTCTTATTTTTTGGCACTGACATGTGGATAAAAAAAAACAACCCAAACATACAAAATACATTTATAAATAATCTAACTTGGCTTTTTTTCTCTTTCTAATTCAGAAAACTCATATTATCTAGTCTAAATTATTTTGCCTGATGTCCATTGTTCCAAACTTTATTAGTGCTATAAATGGTAACTGTAGTATTTTTTTCATCTTGTTCCACTGTTTGTTATCTGTATGTAAAGAACATGAATATAATGAAAAAACCTTCCTGTATGCTTCCTGAGGCAGTGAGATCCCAGGGGGAGTAGAAAAGTCCTTCAATTCAAGCAAAAGTTTTGGAGTTTTGCCTAAAAATAACTGGAAAACCCAAACAACTCCTGTTTTACACATCAGTTTAGTTAATGTTCCTTAACATATTTCCATTTAAAAACTAAGTTTCTAAATAGTTTTCTCTTTAAATTGTAGGAAAATGTTGCTTTTAATAAGTATTTTTACCTTGTCAGACAAGAGTTCAAATATTTTTCCAAAGCTATTTCAGTGTCTAGTTTATCAAACCATAAAAATAGTCTCAAATGACTGAAAAGGAAAAAAAACCACCAACCTCTCTTCTTAAGTGAATGCAAAAATTCCTGAAGGAAAATGAATGTTTCACTTCCAAGTTACAAGAATCCCCAAAAGTTCTCATCAGAGAAACATGTGCTTTCCATCCAGCTCCATTTCCCCTAATGATGTTTAGGGTGGGATTGTGCATCTGCCCTGAGCTCACTGTCTAGGCTCTCTTCAACAGTGAAGAGAAAGTGGTATTTCTAAGGTACAAGGCATCCTATCCTAAAGCAGACATTTGAGACAGACCAGATGCCTAGCTCAGATGCTATCACAGGCTGTCTACCATAATGTTAATTTAAATCTATTATTCAAACTGATTTTTCTGAGTTCCCAAATCCTCACACTTTGACAGCATCCATCCAGAAGGACCCCCACATACTCAGCTGCATAGAGGCCAATACTGGCATATGTCCTGCACTACTTCACAGTGATCCTGACTAAAATGAGAGGTTATAGAAGTGATGGCATTTTTCAGCCCAAGAAATAATGTAGTGACAAGAGCTCAGGCGGCTCAACAGAGATACAAACCGAGGACCATGCCTACACTAGGAATGTACTTAGTCCCATGGAGTTTATTTGGACGGTTTAACAGTTCATTGATTTACTAATGTCAAGTGGGCTTCTTTTATCAAGGAAAAGAAGGAAGGGTTAGCAAGCGCTTTAGTAGTTTAACAGAATCCCACAGTATTTAGTACAGAAAACAACCAGGGTGTTTACACTGTTCAGCTTCCTATTTTTTCAGTGTTCTTTCAAAACATCTCAGTTAACACACCTGTCAACTCATTTTTCTAGACTCACCATGGCCATACTTTCTCTTTCAAAAGCTAGCTGTAGCAATATGAAGGTTGGCTTCCTAGTACACCTCAAGTCAATCAAGAAGCTCCAGTGGTTTGCTGATTCCAGTAGTCTTTTCCTGACAGTTTCACAGCAAAACAAAAAAATATTTTGAAAAAAATCTTTAGTAAACAAAGTCTTTAGTGGGTTTAGTCTCACACATCTTTGATTCTAACTGGTAGAGACATGACAAAAATTCCCTCTCACACAAACGTAACGGGAGAAGAAATACATTTTATCTAGTGCTACTTCTTAAAATTACAGCACAAAGTTATCACAGGCAGTCAACATTGCCTGTGGTTTTCTTCCTTGGCTAAAAGCAAAGAAGATATAAAGATATACAATACTGTACCTGATTTATGAATGATTTGGTTTAATGCATCACATTTAAGGAATAATCTCATGATTTTGTAGTATACAGCAATCGACAGCTAGTGAGTTTGATTAAATATTGAAGCTGAGGCATTTAATCAATCCTGATAGCCATTTATGGGAGGCACATTGAAGCTGAGGCATTTAATCAATCCTGATAGCCATTTAGGGCAAGCCTTATATACCACAAAGCAATAAAGATTATGGCTATTATACAAAAACTATACCACAAAAAGAGAAAAGGAAAAAATATCTCCCACTATCTCAGAAGATGGGCCCTGTTAATGTTCTTTGGTTTCTCCAAAGAGACAATCAGTATAATATAGTACTTCACTGAGAATGAAAGTCTGTCCTTGGCATCAATGCACTTTGGATGTAGATAATGTGATAATGGGAATAATCTCCACAGCCAATTTAGCCATTTTGGAAGTAAAACACTATAGAGAGATTGAAGGTACCAGCAGAGAGCAGTGAGAGGATGGAAAGTTATCTCCTTTCAGAGAACTAACAAGATCCTTAGAGATCCTGTAGCCAGCAGAGCCATCCATACAGGTATTCCTGCATCACTGTCTGACCACTCAAGTCAGGAACTGCATTCCCAAGGGGCCAGACTCTTCACTGCCTTCCAGTCTGGCAGAGATTTACATCTGAGTATGTGACTGGAAAGAAAGATTAAAATTCTGTGTGTCTGCTGCACAGCTTTTTTACACCTGCTCCACCCCCTCCCCCAAAAAAACCCAACACCCAAACCCAGAGAAAATTATTCCTTTTCCCTGACAAAATCACTCCTTGAAAGAAACAACATTCACTAGATTTCAGAATTTTAATCCAAATGAGAGTATATATGAGTTTTAATCAAGTGTTTCATTACAGCCTTCCAGCTGCTTCTGCAGAATAAAAGATGCAGTCAACATGTTTCACAAAATTTTTGGTGCATAAAGCAAAATCAAAAAGCCATTCAAATTAAATAAACTTATAATCAAACCTAAATGTTGTGGGGAGCTCTGACTTCCAAAATATTGAGACCTCATAGCCTGTATTTTAAAAGAAAATTTCCATTTCATGAAGACACTATTGATACTTAAGCATATCTTTCCATAGCATTTTAGTCAAGGCTGGACAGATCTTCAGGGGCAGAATTACTGTTAAACCACTAAGAATACAAGTTATACACTTTTGGGTCATATAGTCTTATTTAAAAAGCAGATAGCCAAGTGTTTTCTCAAAGAAACAGCTGGGTCATATCCTAATTAAATTAGGTTTAAGAGATTGTCCTTAGATAATTATTCATTACAAGGATTCCTGACCTTGCTAAAGGATTAGTCCTGCTTAGTGTTAGGTTAACTATCTCTTTACCTGCCTTGCTTGTTAAATTTGCAGGCTAAGAATATGTCATGCCTCCATGTAAGTGTACTCGCATTAATGAGAAATGCATCTAATCAATGTCTAGTACATCTTCCTATCCCTTTCCCTGCCCCTAGCATCCTCTCCCGGATAACTGCAGTGCTGATGACAGCTTTCATGGAAAACTGTTCAAAATTCAAAGCAGTGGCAGCAACTGATTCACAGCTTTCTAATGCCACGATTATCACAATTACATTGTTTAACTGCTATTATCTTACCTGTTAAACACAATAATTCATTTTTCTACTGTGACTGTTCTTCACATGTATGATTTCAGCACTGTATGTGCAACAGGCATGTAATGTCACATGTGAGTGAGTTTTACAAGGTATGATTCCAAAAGATGTTAATTTAAAGCCATTCACAGTATATTTAAATTTTACAGTCAGTGTTATCAACAGTGTCACTGTAACACTTTTATATTGTCTTTATATTACTTTTGAATTTTGCCTTCTCTTATACAAGGCAGGGCTGATTCCATTACTGTACTAGAAGACACTGTCAAATGTTTCACCCTCTCAGAGTGTGGTAGTTATCATATTCATCTCCTCCTTCCCACAATTATCTGTTTGGGTACTTCAGTGACCCCAGTATATGATGCGAACAATCAGGTCTTATAAATTTAATGCCAGAGAATTTGCATACACTTTCCTTCAATCTTCCCTCTCCCTGGGAAACAGAAATCATAGAATCATTATTTAAGAAATGTTAAGAACTGGAAGGCAAGTAGTTATATATAGTTGTTGTGTTTGGGCTGGTTTTTTTTTGGTTGTTTTTTTGGTTGTTTTTTTTTTTTTTTGTTTGTTTGTTTGGGTTTTTTTGTGATTCTTGTTTGTTTTTTCTGATGGGTAAATCTGAAACATAACTATTAATTTTTTTTTTTTTTAAAAACATATAGCAATAAGTATCAAAAGCAGACAACAACCCAGCAATTGTAACCTACTGGATCCACCAGTTATTGAGACCTATAGAATTTAATAAAATTAATTTAGCTTTTATTCAGAAAGCTGCTGACACTGCAGTGGATTTGGCCAGGTCAACAGGACTTTCCAGTGCATAACCACACGAGACTGCAAAACTACCTGAGGTTTCCTAGGTATCATGGACACTAATGTAATTTGTGGGGGAAAAGCATTTCTCTTTCATCATACAGCATGATGAAGATGACCTGGATTTTCTGTCTTTTCTATACATCTGATGACAGACATTTTGCAAACCAGCAATTAAAAATAATTAAATTATTAAAGGACAAGGTTGCTAATCCAAATAGCTTTGTCTTATCTGCATCATCTGAAACTAACACCCATACATTTTATTTTCTATTAAAAATAATTTTTCTGTAAGTATACTTGCACTGCGTTATAGTGTTGCTGTACTGTTCCTGGAATGTGTACAAACCCCTGAATTTTACATGTTTCAAAACCAGTGAAATCTCAGGACTACCCAGCTGAAAGGTATATATAATTGTAACAAAATGCAACTTCATCAAGAAGAAATTAAATTATGCTTTAACAGAGATACAGAGCAGGAAAATTTTGATTATTTACATTACAGGTGAAATACTGTCCCACACACAATGCCTTGTGTGGTCCTAATAGCACTCATCCTTCAACAGTCTGATCCGGCATTCAATTTATCCAGCATTCAGCCTGACAACCATCTGATTGCTTGAGCAGCATGAATCCAGAGTCTACACCCAAAAAGGGACAACCTTGGCCACTTTAAGACTAATCTAGGAATGGAGTCTAATGGGTCACTCTGCTATGATTCACACTTACATTATAACTTCTACTTTTAAATAACAGATTCATAATTTATTTCTGCTGGTTCTTCTTGCACTGATAAACTTAGCATCTCTAGAGATTCACATATTTCCTCTGGTTGCTTTAGACTGATACCACATACTTCTCCTGCTGTGTTCTCACTTGTAGTATTTTCACTCAATGCACCTGAAGTTAATTGGCAAGATGTCAGACTATCATAATGAAGCTGGTCTTCAGACTTGTAACTTCATATTGGGTGGATTACAGCATGGTCACTGCAATTCTTAGCGTCAGATCTGTAGTAGTTTACCAAAGAAAGGCCAATGTGCAAGTAAGATGTTCCTGTGTGCAGTAGGTGTTTAGGTTTAGCCAGTTTCCATTTTTCACAGAGAAAACTGCTACAGGATAAGCAGAACAATGATTTTTCCTGGGGTTTGGGGTGGGGTTTTTTTTTGATCCTGGCTCAAAGCCACATTTCTGTTTGAAGAAGTGGTCCTTCTTAGTACATTTCATTCAAAAGGCTTTTATGTCGGAAGTAGAATTATTAGTTAAGTAAAAGGACAATCATTATACAAGCAGGGTGTTCTGGAACATAGAAATTCTCAGCACTTCCAGTAAGAGAAATGGGTAGGAAATGCCATAGAACCGGATTACTCAATGTACCAGAGCTCTTTTAACCCACATAAACACATAGACTTACTGAGACAGAGGTTGATTCAAAAGTTCTGTTTTTAAGATAAATGGTCTAAAATGGGCTATTGGATATTCTAGCATGGAGCACGGTGTTCTAAACAATGTAATTTTCTTTCTCAAACAGAATAAAAATGTCAAGGGCCTTACACTTGAGGGGGAAAAACGGCCACTGTAAAGCATTCAGAAAAGTCCTGTCATACTAGCTACCTTGAAAGAAAATTCATACAGAATACACAAAAATGGGAATAGACACAAATATGGAAACCAGCTGAGATTCATGGCAGCCTTACACTGATTCACGGTTCTTTAATGAAAAGGGAAGGTTTGGTGGATGAAGATGTAATCATTGAAGAGATTGCAAGAAACTACAAACTTGAAAGTGAATGGATAGAGCTGCAAGAAGGAAAGGAAAAAAGAATCATCAAAACCAATTGAGCTATTTCAGGGAACACTTCAGCATACCTTTAGAGAAGCAGCAAAGGGTCCTTTGAAAGCATAGTGTTAGGCACTTATTTAAACAAGCCTAAGTGGAAAATATATCAGCTATAATAGAGACTCATAATTATTTTAATAAGAAAATAACAGAATACAGCAATAGAATTGTTAAGAATAAAATGTCTGTTTCAAAGTATTTGACTGCACAGAAGACAGAAAGGAAATGATGTGGGTATGTGAGAAAGGATCATCAAAGTTCTGAAAGGGTGGGAAACCAGAAAAACCACAAGACGTTGAGATATATCAGAAGTTACATAAACAACTTTGCAATTAAGGCCCTAAAGGAGAAGAAAGACAGCAAGAAAATGAACAAGAAATATTTAAGCAAAGCAAGTTCTGGATATTAGTTCTTTCTTAAATTTTATCTGCTTTCCTGGTGAGAATCATGAATTATAGCTGGGAGAAATGTAAGCATAAAATGAAGGTGAAAGATGTCATTTCTAGTCTCAGATCAATGTCATTTGATGCAGCCTTAATCATTAAACTGCAAGGGGAATCCAATTTTTACATAATTTAATTAAAATACTGGAATCCTATTAGATTTGATTCTATAGAGAAAAATACTCCATGTTCATCAGTTTAGTGTGCATTGTTGAACAGTGCATTGACCAATTTGGCTAATATTAACCATTATTTTATCTTCCTACCTCCTCTGCAGAAGAAAAGAGCCCAGATCATAATTTGAAAGACTCCAAAATCTGACAATCTGAGCAGAGGTCAGAGATAAAATACTTAAGTGCCTCCAGGTTCCCCTTCACCCTCCACTAAATCCATTTCTGTAAGAGATTTCAGTTTCTCAGTATTTGAATTCACAGTGTTACTACAGAGCCAGATGTATTGTGCTGGAGAGATGACAACTCCTTAAATTTCATGTCTCTGTTACATGTTCACAATAGACTGTACAGACCAACTGGACTTAAAAAGAGCAGCAGTAAAAACTTGTCAGTTCTCTTAGTAAATGAGAACAATTAATGATTTTCTATGTTATGGATCTGAGTATATTTTGCTTTAAATTTCCTTTTAGAAACTACATCAAATGACAATTTCCAGAAATTTGAACCTGATCTCCTTATATCATCCTTTTATAATGGTAGAGTATTTTAAAGTGACATAAATAAAGTCACTGCATCTAGAAAAGATCCTGAATCATTGACAATTACCCACCTAAATACTGTAGAATTCAAGAAGATTAGAAAGAATAAATTAATTACCATTATTCTATTCATTCACGATCTATACATCACCTAGAATATCCGGCAAGCCCTTATGACTTACTTGAAGAGAATTCTAATGACACATTAATTTCAGCAAAAGAAATATAATGACAGAGACAGAAAAATAATTATTCTCATTTAAAAAAAAAGTTGCATTAATTCCATAGTGAAGCCAAAAAACCCGAGACACACTGAAATAATTCCTGAGAAAAGTGACAGGTGTTTCAAAACTAAGCAACAAAAAACTTCAGTAGGAGACTACATAACTCCAGGGCAAGAATCTGAAAATGAAAGAAGGAATTTATGGACATGACAATTAAAAAAAAAAAAAAAAAAAAGAGTAGAAAAATAGTCTGAAATGTGAAACCTCTGCACAAGCACACCATAAGTTCTACCTTCTTGAAGCACAAAGGAAATCAAAGGTGATCAAAGGATTTCTGCTAAATAAAACCAGCTACAACTATTCAGTATAGGAGAATTGTAATATAAGTGATGAAGTGATAGCAACTACAGACAGAATCATAACTATAGAAAATCTCAGATTACTAGGCTCTGCTGCTGTTGAAAAACATGACTATTTGTCTTAGAATCTGTTCTACAAATTTCACTTATTTGCAACATTCCTCACAGCATGGTGTTCATTACTGTTAATTAGCTGAACTTCATTTCCCCAGGGACTGAAAAAGCAGAAAATCATTGCAAAGGTAGAAAATAACAGGTACACAGTTGTGGGGCTCCCTGCCAGTTCCCAGCCCTTCCCTATAGCCACCGTGGAAAGGCATGTCCTGGCTGGATACTCCATCTGGCAGCAGCAGGCTGTTGTCTGCAAAACAGCACGGTCCTACTCAGAAGGAAAACCCTGATAACCCTTTACCAGCCAGGTTGCACGGCCCTTAATTCCCCAGCCTTGTTGGAGCCAAGCACAATGTCCGCCTGGATGTCTCAGCAGTGCTATGATGCTATGATGGTACCAATCCACATCTGGGGTAGTGGCAGCTGAGCTGATACATCCACTGTAACCCACAACCAGCAACTTAGAGATGTCGAACTCCACGTGCCATCCTTGTCAGCATTCTGGGGTTCCCATTTTCCAAAGGCTCTGCCACGCCTTGTTTTTTATGTTTTTTTTTGGTGTTTGTGTGTGTTTGGCTTTTCTTGTTGGTTTGGGTTTTTTTTTGGTTGGTTAGTTTTTAGGTATTTTGTTTGGTTTGGGTTTTTCTGGGGTTTGGTTTTTTTTTTTTTTTTTTGTTTGGTTTTTTTTGAAAAAGAGTTTTGCCAGTTAGGCAAAATTCTGTACTGGATGTTTGGTACAAATACATTTTGTAGCATAATTCTAGTGTTCCCTTGTCAGTAGCTACAAAACATTATGAAGTGCCATTTTCATGAAATTATTTACTCTACAGACACTTTGCCAATGCATTACTGGTTCCCAAAGTCTATTTATCTATTGAAAATGCACATTCTTTTCACTGAACACCAAGTCAAATATTCAAGTAAATTAAAAAAAAAAGAAAGAGTTCCTTTAATTAAAAAAGATAAAGCATCAAGGATTACTGATAATGATTATACAAGAGATGCAAGCTTTTTATTTTTCTTTCCCACAGCTGAATAGCCCACAGATTTAAACTTTTTACATGCCAAATATCCTCATGTCACTTTGGTATCAGTCATAGGAAACTCGGTGTAACATGTACAAAGGAGGCAGATAACAGTCACAGATGGTGTGCCCCAACTGTGGGATTTGTTTGTTTGCTTTAACAAATGATGCTGGTCTTTCTATAAATCGATTTATTTCCCTTTTTTTTTGTATTACTCTTTCTTTTTGCATTTTTTAAAAACTCCAGAATATAAGAGCAATTATGACTTAAGAAATTATTTCATAAGTACTTTTAAAATTTTAATATCCAGCCAAATATCTCCATAATATGCTAAGTTTGCCTATAATTTATGAGTTATAGAACTAAAATATCCAAATCAATATCCAGAAAGTATCACATGTTTAAACCAAATTAACTTATGTAGGAGCAGTTAATCCTCGGTGTCAAGCCGTGCTGCCTTTTTATTTTTCTCCCCTTAAGTAATTTAAAAGATAATTTCCCTGAGGATTTAAAAGCACTGTGATACGGTATATGGAATAGCATCAGCTCTGCCTGGGAAGGACACACTTCATGTGTCTTTAAAATAAATTGCCAGAGAATGTAATGTAGCCTTCCTGGGTACTTTCATCATAGCACTACCTATATATTACCAAGAAAATGTCAAATTCAGATGTTAATTCAGGAAGCAAAATCTTCTAGATTGAACCTTGAAAATGATACTCATAATGCACAAAGAAAGAGCAGCAAAACATGTTGAAGGGAACTAAGATGATGAATCTGAGTTTGAGTGTATCTGTAATTAAAATGGATAGTGCACATATAAGCATGTTTTATATGTGCATATTAATATGTAATGCTGATGCATTAAGTGAGCCCAGAGCAGCAGGAATGGATTCCCACAAATCCACAAAATCCAGGAAGTACACTGCTCTATTAAACATGTACAATGCAGAACAGTGGGAAGCAGATGATGCTGTGGGTTCAAATGCCGCCATGATGCAGGTGATGCTCAGCATCTCTGGCAGATCTAGCTGCTCTGAGTGTAGACGTCACTGCATCTGACTGCTACCCAGACTGTGGCCATGCATGATTCTGTTACTCCTTAATCTTTAGAATTTACTGTTGAAAGCAGTTTTATCAAATAACACAATTATGGCTGCTGAAGAAAATGGAAATGTATTTTCAAACACTAACTTAAAAATATGTAGTTTTATGTTTAATACTTTAATTTCCCTGCTGAGCAGCTACCCTCTTCAACATAAACTCTCCAAACCACGAATCTTCCACATTTACTTTAAAAGCTGTGGCTCCCCAAACAGGCTTGAGCCAAAATCAAGTGACTGATCTTCAGTTTAAATCCCTGCATGAGCTTGGCTGAGTATGTAGACATACTGGACTAGTTGCACCTGTGTGCTCCATCTTACCAGACAACTAGCTTATGCTAGAGGAAGGTGCCTGCTCCATATGTATGAAAATCATATCCAGCAACCCAGATTTCTTCACCATGACCACAGTTACAGAAAACAGTACTAGAAACCACAGATCTCATGGCTTTCAGTTCAAAATGTGGTCACACCTCTGAGCTGGTTTTGCTCCAAACCCAAAAAAACTCCCAACAACTTAAATTCAATAAAACAGGTGAAAAAACGACACTAATCGTATGTGTTTACACTCAAGATAAATCTCAAACTTGTAATGTCAACAATTTTATAGTTCTGGGGAAGACAGTATTTTGACAGAGTACTTAGGTATTTATAACCCCACATTGATGGACAAAAAAAAAAAAAAAAAAAAAAGTCCTTCTCGACTTAAGAGTAGAAAGACAAGTATAAAGAGTATTTATCTTATTTTAAACTCTATGTGTTAAATAATTTAGCATAGTATGTTGCTTAGCAGAACCTTAAGTTTCCAAAGAAAAATGTCTAATCAAAGTTGCCCACCTGGAAAATTGTGGTACTTGTTCAGTGTTACCAGAATAGGTTAATTTACTCTAGTGGCATTGTACAAAAATAGTCTTGTGTATAAAACATTATCCTGATTATAGGATTACTCCTATTAGCAGCCATTCACTTTAAAGCATCACCACCCTTCTTAAATCAAGACAGAGTACTGTTTTAGAGAGTACTATTTTACAGTAATGTAGTGAATACTGTACCCTAACAATGGAACTCCTTAGGATAATTACTGCTCAAATATCAGGGTAGTTGACTAAGCTCCATCTCTTAATACCTGGAAGGTATTACATATGAGGTAAATCTCCAGAAGACTGGCTTCCTAGTGCACGGTCTCTGCTGGTCACCACTGCACCTTTATAGAGACACAGGCTCCTTCACTGGCAGACCCACGCTCTGCCTTTGCCTTGAGGGAAGGGCTGGCCACTGCTTAGAAAGATTTCTCTATCCACTGGTCAGTTATTTGCAAACCACCACTACAAAATCTAATGGAGCAAAAACTAATGGAGAAGCTTACTGCCTGAACAGAAAAGTCTTAAGGCAGACTGTGCTAAAGAGAAACAAAGGGGTTTAATAACTGCGAGATCCCTGTTGAGTCATTAGCCAGCAATAACCACCAAACAAGACAGTGTCCTTCGCCTGCTCAGCCCTGCCTGAACAAACAAGGAAACAATCACCCAGAGTCTGACACTGTACAAATTAAACGACCTGCTTGTGCCTGCATGGGAATGAAAACCCGCTCTTTGTCACTGCTAACAGCCCCAACAAGCCATCACCTACGTGACTCACACTCCTTCCCCAAGGAAGGGCGTGAGACACAGGTCCTTAGGGCATCCACACAGTTCTTATTCACAGATGCCCATCTCTCTGTTCAATGAGTGTGAAGTAACTGAAGGATCAAGGTATTAATTTAGGGAGTGAGCACTGTTAGGCAATCAGACAAGGCTCTTGAAACCTCATATCCTACATACTTAGCCAAACACAGTAAAAAGAATTCATGTCATCTGTTTGTTGGACAGAATTAGTGAGATAGGACAGATTAAATACAGTTTCATATTAGAAGAGACTAATTTTACCAATAATATGAAAAGTAAACAGAAAATGAAAATTAATAACAACACCGTTTGCGCTCTCATATGCTTTTCCATCTTACTTGCTATTTTACATGGCACTATAAATGATATGACTTCTTGCTTACAAGTAATGAGCCATTAAGTAGAATCTTAGCAGATACCTAACAAGATGCACTTCTCTAATTGAAATCATTGTTGGAGTAATTAACGAGATCCAACTTTCTTTATATGAAATGTGCCTAAGTTGTTCCAAGCATTGTATAAACATTTTCTCCATGAATGCTTGTGTGCTGTGAGAAAAAATTTAAAAGATGAAATTCAGTCTGTTTTAGAAGAGGGAATGTGTGCATAAATATCCTTGTGAATCTCAAGGTGAAGTAAGTTTTCAGATTTTTTTTTTATGACACATTTTTCTGATTGTAACCATCAGTGATGGCTAGAGCTGACATTCTTATTAGTACATTTTCAAAGTAATTCTCAAGAAGCCTAGTGAGGAGAGAATAAGTCAAACAGGTTGGTATCCAAAATGTCTCACTGGTTAATTCTCTTGGAATTGGAAAATTTTGATGACAAAACCAAACCACTTCATGTCTGTGTACATTTTCCAAATTTTTACTCTAACATAGACCAATTGTCTCTCTGATCCCTTGCATGGGAAAATCAAGAGAAGCAGCTCAAGTCTGAGACATGCAAACAGGGAGAGACAAGAATAAGCAAGAATATTGATAAACACAGAAACATGTACAAAACTGAAGTACCAGGCATAAAAATAGAACACAGGCAGAATTTCAGCAAGAGCCGTGGACTATCTACACGTGCACACTCCCCAGTATCCACTGTAGGTCGAGTCACAGCATACACATTGGTCCCTTGCTTTTCTGAGAGCATTTTTATCTCCATCCAAAGGTAGGGAAGTCTAAAACTAGGATTCTGGTTGTGGTGGAAGAGGCCCAATAGCAGTTGCTAACTAACTGGCTCTACATGTGAGATGGAATTGCTACCAGATGCTGGCAGTTTAGCTAGTGCACACCTTTCCAGTCTATTGTGATGCAAAATCAGCAAGTTTTCCTACTAGGGACAATCAATTAAAACTCCTCCAGTCAACACAAAAACATTACACAATGACAGTATCTAATCAGCAACAGACAGTCAGAATCTATAAAAGAAAGGATCTAGATTAGAATATTTTTAAATCAGTTATCGTTACAAATGCCACTGTGATATGATGCAGCAGTTTGCAACTACAGATGTCAGTATCAGGGATCAAAAAGACCTTTTTTGCATTGTAAGAATTGATACAAATGCAGACCCTGTTTCAGAGAATTCGTGATTTATGAAAAGATGCAATAGCTTGATACAAAACAAGGTCGGGGGTGGACAAATATGAATGTACTTTTCTGATTTAATGTTTTTAATAATTAGTGTAGTTTCAATTGCCCACAATAATGGTGTGGAGAGAACAATTTTCTTTCCATTTGGAGTTTACCAAGGTTTGCTGCTCTTTCAGTTTTGCATCTTAAACTGGATTTCTCTTTCCTTTCACATCCAATTTGGAACATAATTTTTCATTGTCATTCTGAGATGTGGCAGCAATCAAGTGGAAATAGCGGCCAGTAGCCACAGTAAATCATGACTGGAGAGTAATTAACTTGTCTGTAATTAACCATGGTATCTAGCAAGAAGCTGTGGCATCTTATAACTAATAACTAAAGAGTGGAAAAATTCATATCAAGCATAATTATTGATGATCACTTCAAATGGAATTTATTAGTTAGGCATATACAGATTTTAGCACGAAAGCAGATCATCCAATGTTCTGAACATTCTCACACTAAATAATTTCTTCAGCCAGATCATTACTGTGGACTGAGTCTGCAGAAAGTCCTCTAAGTTCCCCAACCACTGGATGATTGCCTTACCAAACATCCATTTCACCCAAATTTGAAGATTTCTTGAAATCTCTATTAAAATGGATATTTCCTGTGATCTCTGATACAACTTCTAAATCGCTCAGGAACACGACTAGGTTTTATACTTGCACAAGAAACAGAACCAATACTACATTTTAGAGATCTGTGGGTCAGAACGTAGACTGAATAAAACCATATGTTCAGATTAACACCTAAGCTATATTGACAGTTTAATTTAGGACAATGTACTACACTGATCTTCTATTGTGTAAACCTGATACTTTGTATAAACGATGCAAGCCTTGCTATCAACTATACCCTTGCAGAAGAGCTAGAAGACTTATAAAAGGGGAACATCCTGCCCCAGAAGACACACCAAAGACTGGATGACTGTCCAAGAAACAGAGTCAACAAAAATCTATGGTAACTGGGGGGAAGGTGAAGGTGGCAGCGGGAAATAGCAACCACTGACTCAATTCAAGATCAAAAAGACTTGCCTCACCCCACACCTGTAAAGAGCATGTGTGCTAATTTATATAGCAAGGAAAGCTAATTTAAATATAACTAACCAATAAGAGATAAAATGGTAATTATGGACCAATTAGTGTAAATTTAGACAAGTTTTTGCTAGTCATGTAACAAGATAAATAGGCTGTAGTTCCTTTGTGTGGTGAGCTGGCTTTGTGGAATTACCACTTAGCACCCATCTATGCACAGACATGAAATAAAAGAAATACCTTGACCCTGTGTGTACTGGCTTGCATACTGGGTGAAAAAACTCTTCTTTTGGGATAACAAGAAGGGATCATAGCACCTAGTCTTACCCCAGCCTAGCTCATACTCTGAATACTTTCAGAAATTATGAACAAAGAGGTAACAGGTATTATTTGTGTCAGAATTTCCACATCAGAGCCTCATTAATTTTCTATCACCTATTAACACCAACTAATATAATTTCTAATGCTCTCTGCACATTACAAAATTGAGCTTCATTTAGACCAGTAGAGAGTGGCCCTAAGTGTTCCCAGGCTTGTACTCTGCATAGTCTTTCCATTGATGCAAAACAAGAACATTACCTAATTTCAGTAGCGCTACATGCATTCTACACTGACGAAAGTAACTGTGCTTTTACTTACTCAGGTCCCCATGAGTGTCAAATCTATGCCAACAAAGCACAGGCAGAATAAGGACACAGGTGGTTTAATATCTGTGGATGGTGACAGGACCTGTCAGCATAAATGCAATGCACAATAACTGTCAAAATGCAGATAGTGGGAAAAGTCCCTAAGAACAACTTACTACCACTGCTGACCTCCATAAGAACAATTGCTGTGCTATGAGCTTCTAAACAGACTGAAATGCAAAGATATAATTGGTTCTATATAAGCTGAGCTTAGGGCTGCAACAAGAGAAAAGTTGTTTAGATGCTAATTAATCCTATAAAAATAGAAGGAGCGAACGGTGACATTTAACTGCAACACAGATGTTCCTTGAGCTCCATGCTCAATGTAAAAAATAAAAATAAAAGGAGTTGAGTGTATGTTGGATTATTAGAAACAATTTCTCTCTTTCATAATGGAAAAATAAAAATCTTACTGCCCTTACAATTCCAGGCCAGTGGGGCTTTCCAATGACTCCTCTTCCACTTGCACTGTGAACACCCAATAAAGCTGGTAAGCTATAATGGAAGTTGAACATAACCTCACAGGAGAGCTCAATAGGGTGTATTATTGGATCTCCTTCTAGATTCAAATACAGATGCATTCAGATTTCTGCATTTAGACATCTTGCAAATAGGTGCAATACCAGTATCTAGAAAATATATTCCTCTCTGCTGCTCTGGGAATATTTGGACTTTTGCTCCTAGGGTATAGACATCATAATGCACCTCCTGCTCATAGGGAAGTTAATAATGTATTGAATGACTGATACAAGAAATGAATCATTGTTGTGTATTTCTGTGGCTTCAGATCTGTTTGTTCTGCAAAGCCCTTTGTTCTAATATTTATAAGATGTCACAGTAAAATATGTTTTACAGGGAAGTATTTAAAAGATATCAGTCTTTTGTGAATAAACTGTCATTTCAGAAATTAGTTTCAAACACAAAAAATCCGGTCATTTTAGGCTCCCTCTAATTTCTTAAACTAATTACACAGATTGTTAAAAAGAGACAAAAACAAAAGCCATTTTAAGTTGTTTCTATTTCTCTTCCACTTTTCCCCCCATCCTATGAAAATTGGTAAAATATATCTGGAAACACCAATTAATGTGTTCATTTTCATTTGGGTAAGAGCTGTGGTAAGGAATAAAACAGGAACATTGACACTGTTTCTCATTAGACTGGAACAGGCAAAATTCCCAATCCTATAAGCTACGCAACTAAATCTTACCTGGACTGAGGTAGGCATCACATACCTCCGAGAGCGAAGGGGCAAGATGCTGCTAGGGATGATTCATAGCCTGATGCCGGCAAGGACATCTCAAGGAGTCTCGGCATCAGGCGGGTCGATCTGCGATACCGTTAACTTGCAGGATGGCTGGGCAGAATTGCAGTCTAAAATTTACTAGGTTGTCACAGCTACAACTCAGACTACCGCAGCTCCCAGTTCCCACTAATCGTGTTACAACATCAAAACTACACACAAACTGTTCACAGACTGCTCATGGTTCCAAATACATCTAGGGTGCTGAAGGTCAGAACACCAAGAAATGCAGGGGGTTTCTTGCTTTATTCAATGGCAGAACGACAAATGTGTCCTTTACTTTGCTTTTTGATTAATCATTTACCTTGAACAAAATTGATGGCAATATTTCCAGAAAGTGAATTTTATTATGCAAAACAAACATTTCCTCCCTCTTTTCTCTTTTTTCTTACACTTCCTCTTCCTCCAAACACTACCGGTGGTCAGAGGAAATATAAGGTCTCAAACTAATTTATTCAAAAGGAAGAAATAAGCAGAAGTAATGAGGACAGAACAGCCAGTCTGAAAGCATCAGGAAAAAGGGTAGATTAGTAGGCTGCTTATCCTTCCAATGAGTTATTTATCTTTACACTCAAATATTTCTCATAAGATTTCAGTTCTCAATTTTCAAGGGAGGATAAGCGCCTGCCCAGGATCAGGATTTCTTGACAGCATGCAAGAGCCAGACTTCTAAATACTCATGAAAACAGGCCTCAAACCGAGACCAATGAACAATAACTAGAAGAGAGGGTACCTCATGGAAACCAAAGGTGAAATTACTTGTGAGAAAACATCTACAGATTGTTATGTACTTGTTTCCCATTCCCATACCCTGTTACAAAAGTCTCCAATCAACACAAAAACCACCAGAAAATTCCCCTAAAATGTTCTTTGGTCTTAAGCAGCTGTCAAGTGGGTAACGCATAGCTCTTCCAGGCCTCCTCTTCCCTTCCTCTTCCAGCCCACCTGCCCACAGCAGCTCTTCGGCACATCCAAGTGAGCAAAAACATCAGTGTGAATAAATCAGTAACAGTTCTTCACCTTTGGCTCCTATATCTAAGAAAGAGTTTGCTGAAAATAAGCAGTTTGGAGACAGATAAAATGCTGAAGACCTACAGCTCCCATTGGCAGCTGTGGGAGCTACACGCAGTTCATGGCTCCCTGGCCCTGACAGGCTGCATTCTGCAGAATTGGTTTATTACTGTTATTGAGCCCACTCCTGCGTGTAGCTCATTACTGGAAATGGAATATGAGGCAGCTTTGGCAATTCTGCTGTTTAGGATTTTTTAAATTTTATTATTTACTGAGCTTTTCTGTAACAATATTCTTAAGGGAATAATTCAAACTTGTGCTTGAGTGAAGCTCCATCTTTCTCCCTATGAAAAACTGATGGACATTTCAAAGGGGTACAGAGCAGCACTGAACATCATCCTGCACCAAACATGGAGAAATCTTGTGTTCATCTGGTGCTGTGAAAGGGCTGACAGCATGGATCCCAAGTGATCTGTGTCATCACACTATTAATTCGTTAGTAAATTGGTCATAGTGGGCATTCAATCCTATATTACCTAGTGAAATTTAAAGAAAGTAAGGTTAGACCCTAAGCAGTATGTCTTTCTCTTGCCACCACCAATTATCTGGCTATACTTACATCCCAAATTGCTATTTTCCATGAAGAAAACATACCTTCCCATCTGTGCTATGCTTGTTCAATAGTAAATATTTATATATGGTAGTGCATTTTGGCAAGGAAGTACTCTAGCACTGTGATTAAAAAGATGGAATTTTCCGCATGTTGAGCAAACAGCTTAATGCCTTGATTCAGAAATATGCATCTAGTTAAATCCAGGCTTATGGGTCTTCCTTGTACTGATGGATTTAAGTATGTGCTTAAGTGTTTTCCTGAAGCAGAGCTTAACAGATGGAAAACCTTTTGAAACGAGAAGACTGAAAACCAAAAAGCTCTGAAAGATGGCTATTTAAATCTTCACATAATCCTATTTGCTCGAATATTTACAGGATCTCTTTTCTGTCAACAGCAAAAAATATCATTATTTTAATAACCATAGAGAATAGGTTAAACAGATAACTGAGAGCTCCAAAGAAAATTAATTTTATAAATTCAGCGTGCTTGCAAATCCTTTTTCTCCCCTACTACCTCACCCTAGATCCTACTACTAGGTAGTCTCAAACTGGGTGCCTACTATACACATAGCTTGGTATGAAGAAATACCAATTCATATCATGACAACTAGTTCAAGTTGATCTATTAGAAGAAGAGACAGAGAGCAAAGAGGAAAAGAAGCTCTTACTTAAAAATTAGAAATATATTGCCAAAGGGTATAAAAAGACCAAATACTTCAGCAAAGCTTCTATGACAACTTAATTTATCTGAGTAAATGATACAGCAATTTAGAATAAAGCTGGAAAGAATGTGATGTGTGGAATTAATGAAGTGTACGACAGTGAGGGAATCTGAGGCAAAAACCACAAATGTTAATGCATTTACAAAGTTAGAAATACACAAAACAAATCTTTCATTAACTCAGGTATCATTAAAAGGTAAAAAAACCCCCACTCTTGTGGACAGATTTACAATATCTATTCTTTCAGAAATAAATAAAGCATCTTCATCTGTGTAAGCAAAACCCACACGCAGAGTGAGAGCATAACATGAGTGCGATCTACAAGACTGATAAGGAAAATGCATCAGATGTATTATTACTGATATAACTAATCACTCTGCTTAAGAAAAGGGTAAGTCTGGGAGGAAAACACACCGAGGAGTAGGAGAATGAAGGGTTTTGTCAGAGCTCAACAGCAAAGATTGCCACAGTGAGTACTCATTGCAGACAAAGAACATTTCAGCAGGAATAAAGCTGGAGATACATTCTAATAATAATATCCCAGCTCTCTATTATCTGTAACTCCCAAACATCTGCTGATGTCTATTATGTTATTTACATTTATTAGAGTCTTGGCCTTGTTATGGGTCCTACCAGAATGCAACTCTGGAAATTACTCTATTGCAGCTAATAGTCTGCTCTTGTCTCCAGGGCTGGTAAGCACACACTCATACCCCATCAGAGTCAACGGGAGTAATGACATGCTTGAAGTCCAGCATATGCTAAATTGTTTTGCTGAAGCAATGTCAGAAATTCATGACTTTTCACGATGAAAAAAATCAAATTAAAAAAAATAGAGGACAAAGCAGCTAGACTGGAAACGATAAGAAAAATAATCCTTACAATGGAGTGCAGCTGTGTTATTAAAGTCTATGACTAGGTCATTATGACTCCTGTCAATAGATTACATGGTTGAGTTTTAACCAAGGCTCACTCTAAGGCCATAGCAGCCTTATGCTTACTGCCAGACCAATTCTATCTACCTAACACCAAAGGTATTCCCAAAAAACAGACACAGTATTTCCTTCACTTGAAGAGTTTTCTCATTTTGATGTACTGGCAGAAGATAATACTGCAAATTCTAGAAAGACTAACTCTTGTGCTAATGGTATCTGCAGCTCACATCCATTCATTTTAAAACTAATGGTGACATTTATGTGTATTTTCATAGGACTAGTACTTGACCCTGAGAAAATATAGGCCAAGGAGAATGCAAGATTTTATCTGTATGTTTCATTTGATATTTTCAAGTTTTGAAGACTTGTACAATGGTTAAATGATTAATATATTTATTCAGAAAAGTCCTGCATTCATTATCAGTTTATTATCAGCTACAAAGAAAGAAAATAAGATGAAATTTGCAGAAGTGAGCACCTATATTTCAGTGTGAAACTGCTGGAGCCTGTAAGCACTCTCAACCTTTACAGAATGAAGCCCTTGATGTTTAAACACTGACATTCTCTTTGTGATGTCAAATGGGTATCTTTGCTTTTTGTGAAGACTAAGGTTCACAAACAGAATGCAAAAATGGTATTTATCACAATGAGTGGGAGACGAAAAAAAGAGGACAGCAAGAAAAAAATGCAACACAATGAAATGAAATGGAAGTATATACATATGTGCTGCATTAATAAAAGACTTTAGAAAGACAGAGAACCATCATAAAAAGACCAGGCAATGGGGACAGTAAAGCCAGTGAATAGGATTAGATAAAAAGCTTAAGAAGATAATAAAAATAGTTTATTCAAGAAATAAAAAAGAATGAGAAAGGGTACAAAGGGAAAAGCAATTCACATTTTTAGCAGAATGGACAACGGGAAAACTATTCTGAGTTTAGCTATACATAATTACATCTTGTTACCTTCTATAAACCAGAAAAATATTTCAGGTCATTTTGTATGAATTTACAGAAATACTAACATTTAAAAAGTTTGGAGATTTAAATATTTGAAAATAATATTATATGGAAATCATACCAACTTTGTTTTTAATATAGAGTAGAAAATATCCTATCCAACTCCAGCTGAAACCGAAGTCATTCATGTAATGTGTCACATAAGACTAGAAAAGACATGATCCCTCAGCTTAAGTTCACAGGTGAATATGCAACAAAGGGTGCAAAATTCAATCTGAGGATATTTCCTGTGTAGAAAAACATTCTGTATGCTATTGGGCTTTATAATAACCAGAAGATCCACACTATTTCTACAGTCATGATGCAGTTCCTTAGCACGAAAATAAAGAAAGTACAAACTAAAAACGCTACACTAGTATCACTTAATTCTGGAGTGGCAACACCTGTCCTCTAGACAACTTCCCCCCCAGCACTTGAAAGGAGAAAATTAAGGAAAAGGCTCAAGAGCCGTGATAAGGACAGGGAGGGATGGATCACCCTTATGGTCACAGACAAAAGACAGACTTGTTAAGGGAAGAAAAAAAAGGACATGAATTTAATAGAGACACTAACAATACCAACACTTAACAGACAGAATAGGATAGTGAGAAGCATTACCACATCTTGAAAACACCTTTCCCCACTCCTCCCTTCTTCCCAGGCTCAGCTTTGTTCCTGATATCTCTACCTCCTTTCCCTGAGTGATAAAGAGGACAGGGAATGGGGGGTGCAATCGGTCTTGCTGCTTCTTCCATCTCAAGGGCAGGGGAGTAGGGACACAGACTTCTGGTATTCTCCCCCTCCTCCAGTGTGGTCCCTCTCTCACCGAAGACAGTCCTCCACAAACTTTCTTTGACTTTGAATCCCTCCCATGTGCCACAGTGTTTCCCTAGCTGCTCCAGCATGGGACACCCCCACATGTTGCAGTCCTCCCAGCACTGAACTACAACAGTGAGGGCTGATTCTTCCCACAGGGCCCTGGCCTCTTTTGGGCTCGGTCGCGTGAGATATCTGTGGGGGCTCCACCGTAGACTTCCATGGGTGGCAGGGGTGGCAGCCCTGCCATCTCACCACTGGCTGTAGGAAGGCCTCTGCTCTGGTGCACCTCCCTCCCTTTCCTCCTCTATTTTTCCACTGACCTCACTGTTCATTCAGATGTTGCAGCGTCTCCTCACAACTCCAACTCCTCTGCCCAGGTCCCTTTCTTAAGTATGCTATCACAGAGGCGCAGATAATTGGCCCAAACTTGGTGCAGAGGTGGGTCTGACTTGGAGCTGGGAGAGCTTTGAGAAGCTTCTCACAGTGGGCCACCACCGTAGCCCCCTCCCCTGCTACCAAAAAACCCCATGACTCACTCAAACCCAGCAGAGTACCTTAAATTCTTATGGCAACCAACCACAATACAAGTGAGAGTATATTAATGAAGACACCAAATAACTGTGTGTCCTTCTCAACAGAAAGGGTAAAGCTGAAATCTGCCACCCAAGGTGTTTTGTAGGATAACCATTAACCTGCCTGAGGTAGCAGAGACCATGTTAGTGTTAGATTCAGTATGTCAGCTCAACGCAAGGCAATGCTAGATACTTTAACTCTGAACTCACAGAATTGATGTAGTTGAGGCCTTCCCACTGGACAGATGTGTTTTGTGATGTAATATAGAGAATAACCAAGCCAAAATGTAAGGAAATAAGAAAACCAAACCTCTTTGTCTACTTGTTTGAAACTTCAAGTTCTTTTAACATAATACTATTTTGGTGTACCATACACTGTGTTCCAAAAGAGATGAACAAGGAACACTATGGTAGGCAAGCTAAAAAAAACAAGTAACAAAAAATGTCCCTATCTTAGAGGGCTTGTAATCGGAGGATGCAAGCTGTTTCAATATAGTGAAGCAGATTACAAAGAGAGAAAGCACACAGCGTGGGATGGTCTTTGCAGCCAGCATGCTCTGTGCAGTGAGTAAGTTTTCAGAATTACTCTGAAAGGTGAGAGGAAGAAAGTTTGACATAACGGACCCAATCCAGCAAGTTCTCTGCATGCAACACTGCCTCATACAGAGCGCCCACAGGCCAGAGTTCATTGACTGGAAACCTCTTGCAGGGAAGGATTTCAAAAATGAGTTATGCAGTCTCACTAAAAGAAAAACACTTCATGGAGAATCAGTCTTCAAACAGCAACTTAAGACTTCTTACTTATTTTGGAATAGCTGTCAAAGAACAATTTCCAGTACAAGCCCGTAGAGTCATGTTTCAATAGAAGAAACCATTCTTGGTGTGACATGTTGTGTAACTTCATGCTCTAATATGAAAAAGGCAGTCCTTCATGCTAATATTTTGTAGGTAATCACCACTGAGATCAGAGAATCCAATGCTACCCTTAACATATGGAGAGTTAACTTGATCTAGCACCTAGACTTTAATTTCAGGAAAAAATATGTGTTTAAAGAGACACTAAATATAATTAAGATATTATTTCAAATGTGACTATTAATCCTTCTTACTCAGCTCATGCATTCAGTAGTTACATTCAGGTCAAACACTGGGGGTCCCTCTCCCACAGATACTATATTTGGTCAAAGGTAGGAATGACCAAGCACCACTGTCTCTTCATATTTTGGGTACGAATGAAGAGTTTGATTAGACAGTTGAAATACTAAACATTTGAGACGTGATTGTATTTAGGTTTATCCAAATGAAGAGACATCCACTTCAGATATTTTAAAGTAATTTTCATTTTTTGCAGTGATCTGCAAGCTTCGTTTCACCAGAAATGGCTGTGGGAAAGTATCACTATAGCTACATAAGAAAAAAAAAATCGTGAGCTAATGTCACATTTGGAGCCAGTCTTTGGAGAAGTATCATGCAGTGATTAAGACTTCAGCCTGCATCTAGAAAACCAATATCTGCAACAGGTTAGCAAATAAATCATCATCCTGGTAACTTTGTTATGCATAAAAAAAGTGAAAAAAGGAAGGAGACTACAGATGTTTCACACAGAAGCTTTTTGAGAGGTATTGATGACTGCAAGGGAGCGTGACATGGGACATAAATGTCACAAACAACCTGGCATAGGCAAGTAGAATGAAATGCCATATGGGAAGAGACAGAGGAATATTCACAAAGACTCATCATCAGCTGACCTGCTTCCTCCAAAATCAACAATGATGTTTCCACTTCCTACAAGAAAAGGACTAAAGAAAATGTTCATCACTTCCAAAAACATTACCCAAGAACAAAACCAAAAAAGAACCACAAAACTGTCAGCAGACCAAATTCTCTTCACCAGCCCACACAAAATTACTCTAAAACAGTAACTAAGGTAACATTTTCCAGACAAGTAGAATTCAGACTGAAACACTGAGACCTCAGGGAATACTTCATACAGATGAATTTATAGTATTATTAAAGATTGTTAGTCATAAACAGCAAAAGAGAATAGTATGTAAGAGAGAGAGACTCCATAGCTCTTCATAAGAGTAGACATGTTTTGCTTTACTAACTCAAAGAAAACTAAGGAAGTCCACACAAATTTTGTTCCAGGAAGCAAAACATAAAGGGATCTCTCTTATGGACACTCTTGGGATGCTGCTGCCAACATGATTTCTTTAAGATGTGTACAAGGAGTTAAAAATCCGAAGTTTGGGCTTGCTGGATCTTAAGACTGCACTTCCACATTCAATCAGCAATGTAACAGTTTCTATCAGGTGAAAATATGACCAAGGGTATCTTTAAACTGGCAGGAGAAGAATCCTCAAAGGAAATTACATTGGGAAATTATTTTTTCCTACGTTACCCTTCTTCATTCCAGCATGTCAAACAAGCTATTTGTAGTGGGAAATCAGTCCTCAAAGCATTTGATTTAGAGGAACTTTTTTAGATTTTTGTTTGTTTGTTTATAAAGCCAAGTTTTGAACTAAGAGAAGTGCACTATTATCCTTTGGAGTCAATTGCAAAGTTTCGGATCACTTGGTCTAACAGGAAAAAAAAATCTTAGTGTTTGATAATGTTGCATTCATTAAAAAAAAATATATATATTTTGGAGAAACAGTTTGACTTCCAAATATCATAAAAAAAAGGACGTTTCTAAATTCTTTTCTGGATGGAATGAGGGCACTTAATGTTCTGACTAAAGAATGACTGAAATAACTTCTCAGTGAAATGAATGTCTGAGGCGTCTGTTAAAATGGCATGAAAGAAAATGATAGTGACAATTGACCGAGTATTGCTCAATTGGATACAGCTATGAAAGACTCCTCTAAAATAGACAGCTTTGTAGAAGCTATCTTTACTGTAGAAATTTTAAGGTTTCCAGTCCAACATGACCATATACAACTCCTTCCAAAAGGATGAAGATGACTTAGTTTTGTGCATTGAGTCCTGTGCCCATTACAGTGAGCAGCAGGAGAATAGACTTTCCCCCCAACCTTGTTATTGATCTGGATTTCTTCTTTCTTCATGTCTCTGCTTACAGGTTGATTGCTTTATATTCAAGTTGTAAGCTCTTTGTAATTTGGGCTGCTCTCTGTGAAGCATTTGTACAGCATCCAACACAATGGAGCCCTGATATGAATTAACAAGTTGTACTACTGGAACATTCGTCATTTAGTTTTACATTATAACACTGTACAAGTATAAATGGCAAGATAAGCTGTAAAGCAGTGGAGAATCCGCCCCACTGTACAAAAAAAGCAGTTTTCTGCTATCTTTCACCTTTGTGTTTATTTTTAAAGCACATAACAGTAATTTGGGTTTTGCTGCTATTAATCCTTCTTATTATCAAGGGGATTTTAGCAGTGTTTATTCAGAATTTATGGTGAAAATTTACAGGACAGTAGTGTCAGGGGAAAGAGAAAATTTAGGATGAATTGTAGGCAACTGGTAAATTGCATCATCAGCAAAAGTTGATGAATAACTGACTCCCAATATATATATATCAGCATTTTTTCTTTTAAAGGTAAAAGAGAAAGAACACTGCCAGCTCGTCATGCTTATGGGAAATAGTGGATTAAAAGAGAAGGGCCTGGTGTAAGTCTGTTGCAGACTTCAGAGCATTAAAAAAGTAGCAGTGGCTTGATAGATTTATCCAAGATAGTACTGAGTGGAACTGAGGAAGCTCACAGTAGCGATGATGAAACACTGAAAAGTTGAATACTTACAGAGGGCAAACATTTTATTTATGATAAATTGGGTACTAAATTGTCCTGGGTTGAGTGAGTGGTGGGGTTTTTTTGGTAGCAGGGGAAGGGGATGTAGGGGCGGCCCCCTGTGAGAAGCTTCTTGAAGCTCCCCCAGCTCCAAGTCAGCTCCACCTCTGCTTGAAAACTGAGCCAACCAGCTGCACCTCTGCGATAACGTATTTAAGAAGGGACGTGGTGAGGAGGAGTCGGACTTGTGAGGAGGAGTTGCTGCAGCTGCATGAACACCAAGGTCAGTGGAGGAACGGAGGAAGAAAGGAGGGGGAGGTGTGCTGGAGCAGAGTTAGCAAAGTTAAGAACTCATTGAAACTCTGCAGATTCATCCATTGGATTATCTTGATCAAGCTACAGCCACACAGATAATTAATTAGCAACCTGAATTTTGTTCACTAGTCCATCACAAATTAAGAAGTTTAATTTTTCACTGTTTAGTAAATTAACTAAACAATCCAATATGGAGATAAAGATAAATGGATTGGTTATTTTCTTCAGTAAATTCAACAAAAAATACGTTCGGGAGAAGAGGTTGAAAATGTAAGGTTCACAAAAACTGACATATGCAAGTAGGTACTAACAGAAGTAGACAGCCAGTCACTGTGAAGAGGCAGGCTTTTGAGAGCAGCTACACTGAGCCACTCTCACTACACAGAGCTGCAAGGAAAGGAATAGTTTGTGTGATAGATACTGCAGGGGGTCAGGATTGAATTTAAATATTGTCAGCTGTGGGTGAACTATTAGCATTTCCCCTTCCTTTCACTGTTATATTCAGTTGCAAGCTGGCCTCAGGCAATCATATTGTCCCTATAAAAATTTTCAGAAAATGTAGGAGATGGGTGACATTAAAGGTAATATGCTATACATTCTATTCACCCAACTGATACTGCTAAAGTCAGTGGAAGTATTTGCATACAGCTGGCAAATGATATTGAAGTTTTTCCTGATGCCATTAACCTGACATGAATACACAATCTCAGTTCATTAACACTAAATAATTATAACCCATGAGTCTTGAAAAATAATCAAGATATTACTTGTCTTGACATTAGCATACCTAAAAGCTGTTCTGCAGTCCTCTCTTGCTCTATCTTGGCACCTCTCAACTGCCTCTGTAAGACTTCAACAGCACTAGAAACACGGTTGGCTTCACTGAGGGAAGGTGAAGAAGAAAGACCCAGAGCCTCTCAGCCTTCTTTCTGTATCTTCCCAAGTCTTTTTTCTAATACTTAATAAAATATTCAAATTCTTCTGATTTCACAGTATCTTTTCATCCTCTATTTAGGGAAGGTGATTTTCAACTACCATGCACTTCAGTATATTGTGCTGTAGCGCATGCCCAAGAATGCACAAACCAGCCCTCAAAACTTCAAAAAAGATCCAGCAAAGGTCAACAGGAAAGAGAAGAACTCAGAGGCTCTGGGTTAACATCTCAGTTGAAATCACTACTATAATGGAATCAGTAAGAGTTTCATCATTGTCTACCATCAGGTTAACCTCTGTCATGTACCATATGTAACCATACAGGCAGCACTGTAACAAAAAAAAAAAAAAAAGAAGCAGAGGAGAGGGGGAGAGATTTGCACACCTATGGTTTTCCAAATTATTTTAATGCCACGTGAAAAAACATCTTTGGAAAGTTTTGTTCACAGCAGGTTCCTTATCTCTAGAAAAGAAAAGTCTTCCCAGACTTAACATCAGTGAAGATCAGAACAATTGCTCGCAAAATAACACACACATTTTTAGAAAACAGTAAGAATCAGCCTTATGGATAAAAACGACATTTAAAACAATTTCTCATTTTTTCCACATTTTTACATCAGATTATACCCCTCATCTCGGCCTGTACTCATTTTAGTAATTCTGTAACAAATCCATTTTCTAAGCAGGACAAAACAGTCCCCTTACAGTGGAAAAGAATAAACTGAATTGTATTCCATTTATTTCTGTATAATCTTTCTCATACAAAGAGTCTGAAAGTGTCAGGGATATAATAATGACACCATTTATCCAATTCTTTCAAGTGTTATGTTCAGCTTCAAAACTCTTAAAAGCCTTATGTTCTAATAGGATGAATTATATTCCTTATAAAAATGCTGCACAGAAATTACATTTGTATTTCTTTCTTTTTCATTTGTTATACCACTTTTCCACAGAACAATGGTTTTGAACTTTCAGAGGTGCCGAGAACCTCTACTTCACTAGAATTCTTAAAGTCACTTTTAAGAAAAAACAGACTAAAAATTATATATGTTGTATGAGGTGAATGGTTATAAGCGAGCTTATTATGTATGGAACAACAACATATGGGTGTCAGGTCCAAAAACAGTATGGACGGCCTGGTGTGAAGATCGGTTCTGGTGTGTGCTGTTCCACCGCCACTGTACCATTCCTGACATCTGGAATAGTCCATCAAAGTCAGTTATTAAAATAAAATCTTGGACCTGTCCTAACTGCACTGTGATCCACATTCAGGGTAATCTAGTTCCAGAATGTCTTAGTAGCAAAAAACCTAACAGTACTAATTTAGCCATGTTTTTTTTTTTTTTTTTCAGTTGGGCTAAGCAGAGATTTGGAGAAAAAATTGGCATCTATTAAAAGCACCGATGTACAGGCCTTCCTAGTACCTGTTGAATCACTGTAGATAATCATAAAGTAATAAAGTCCATGAATCTGCTGAAATCTCTAATCTTTGGTGTCTGATCCACAATTACAACGGCAGGCCACCGCCTCAGGAGCAATAGATACAGCACAGCCAACAACTTTGACAGTAAGCCATTAAGAACTCTTGTTCTTCAGCCCTCAAGCTGGACTGGGAAATGTCAACATCTTCATTCAGTATATCAGAATAGATTTTCTTTAAATATCTAACAAAAAGACAAAGTATCATATGGAAATGCACCTAAACCTCTTATTCATATAGCAGCATCCTGGAGGAATAACCACCACGTCCCATAATGCTTTCTCTTCTCCTCAGCTATAATGAGAAACCCCTCATAATTTTTGTTATAGAAAATACAAAGAGTCTAAGTAAAGTTGCAGAAACATTTCTATTTGAATGACTGTGACAGCATTATCCCCTAAAAACTGATAAAAGGAGGCTCGTTGTAAGGAAAAGCTATTTAGAAGAATCATTGTCTACACCAAGTCCACTCTGTATAAAATGATGACATCGTGACCTCTTAGAAGAATTAAGTGATTGAAAGATGATGAATGTAGTAGTATGTACATACAGAAAATACCATTTCTGATGTGTGTTTCATACAACGATAGAATGTGCAGAGGACAGTTAGGTGCCAAGTGATGAACACAAACAGATCCTTAGAACTGAGGCTCTGAGTGAGAAAGGGGAGGGTAAAGCTTATTTATCACTTTTGACTGAGGTGGCAGCCTATGCCAGACTGAGAATAAAAATAGAAGCATGAAGGGAAGCAATAATGCCATGTTGAACAAAACGAGAACATAAATTTAAGGAGAGAAACTATCAATTAATCTTAGACTGGCAGACGACATGTCACCATGCTCCTAAATAAGCCATGAAAATCCAAAAAAAGGGACTTGTTTAGCTTTTTCTTCCATTTTGCAACTGTTCTCTCACTTTGATCACCTAAAACTTTACTCATTTTGTATAATGTTGTTTTCTCTGAGTTTGTCCAGAAACAGAAGAGTTACCAGACAACTATAAAGACAACCACTTCAGAGAAAAATAAAGCAAATAAAACAGTAATAAAAACAACTATGGATACCAAACACATTGGACTAACTTGAAAATGCTGACCTGCATCTTTTTCTTTTAATTTTGAGGGAGTTAACTTAGGGCCTGGACTTTTACTGCAAGCATAGTGGAAGAAATCTCTCCCCATTTGACACTAACAAGAACACTCATGGCACATCTTAGGTGGTAGGCAGCATTTGTGTTATCTTTTGCTTTGAGTAATATCACTGGTTGTAATCCAAGTGACTGGATGAGTTTTTCTTAAATAAAGAACATGAACCCCACATCCCACCAGTCTTTTATTAGCAGGTGGCAGAGCCTTGGATTTTGACAGTGTTGGTCTTTAGGCAAAAAAAAAGTGCCTTTTAGACATAAGTTGTCAAAGTTCAGATGGGTTTAAAATTTATTTCACGGATTGGATTCTGTAATGTGATCTTAGCCTGCCAGCACTGTCTTGGATCTCAACATAAGCATGCAACTCAGAAAACTCTATGGGGAGTGACATGCTTTTCTATTTGCAATGTGTAAAAGACCTGAATCAACCCGGAGAAATTCTCAGAGCATGGAGATGGCTGACAAGAAAAAAATTATACTGAATTATCTTTTCTCCTGCTCTCTGCACTAAAATAACAGAGAAGAAACTGAACAAATATGGGAATCAGGAGACTAGATGTTCTCCTTCCAATTTATTCACCAAATAGCCAGAGTAAGGCCATTTTATAAGCTAGAGTTAGCAAGATTTTCCACTCATAGCACAGGCAAAAAACCCCCACAATACTTTGTTATTTTAGAGATGAAGCAACAGACCTAGACATTTCTAGAGATTATAAAAGAATTCAGGATCAGAATCCCTTTTCTATCCACAATATTTGTCAGAAAGAGCACACGAGGTCATCACCTGCCAATATAATATGAGTAAATTTGTGCTGTTTCTAGATACTTGCTTTGCCAGACAGCACTAAATCCACAGATGAAAGGGCAATATAAAAGAAAATAGCAATTCTGTGCTCAGAAGATGAGTAGTAGGTGCAAACCTGAGTAGTTCAGGCTGGAGTTGCAATTATTAATACACAGATACAAACTTTGCTGGCGAATGGTGAACCAACTTTTCAGAAAATATACCCTTACTTGCAAGCATATCAAAAGCTGAGCTTATATTAATAAGAAGGTTAAAATGTTTGACTGGACAATTGCACCAAGATTATTTTCTGCCTCAGAAACATAAACTTGCCAGTACATTAGGGCTTCAAATCACAAGAAGGTTAAGGAGGTTTTTCAGTTGTTAATTTATATAACTTCAGGTATTGCAAAGCTCCATGCATTCTCTCTTGCTAAACGGAAACTAATATAGGCAGTATACCACACAAATTCATAAAAATGATCACTGTGAAACACAGTCATCTTTCCCTTCTTACTCTGGTTAGCAGATACAAACTGCAGATATGGTAAATTAGTAGTGAAGATTTTATAATCCATGAAGTCAAAGTCCCAACAAATGGAAAAAGTGGAAAGGGATCCTGTGTGGCTGGCATAATCTCTAAAGCACTATCACACCCTGAAAACACAAGGCAGATGGTATTCATTTTCTAGGGCTGCTACCAGCTCAGCTAGACTACCTGTGGCTGCTGTTGGAAGCAAGACACTGCGTTAGACTGTCCTTTTGAGTGACGTCCCAAATTTCAGGTCTTCTGAACAGTGACATTAAGACCATATGGCCAAACTCCTGTCCTGAAATAGGGATCTCAAAAGCAAAACACAGATTATAAAGACACATTTTTTCCCCCCCACTAGGGTTCTGTGCCAAAATGCCCTTGATGATAACTGAAGACTTTAAGGAACCAAAATTTTAAGAAGGCATCTACCCTGATGGCAGCTAAATATCACAGAGCTGGGTGCAGAATAAAAATCCCAGCTGAACACCAAAATGTCAGATGGTTGAGCAGACTCACTGACTGAAAATTCTTAAACAAGAATTGAAAGACATAGCGTTATCTACCCTCAGAAGAGAAAGACAAAATGTTTTCTTTCTCTGTCAAGTATTCAGACGTTTGTGTTCTGTAACAAGTCACCTTAATAGATTTAATTATAGTTTTCTGTACCATGTATACTAATATGTGCTGCTGAAAGCAAAGAAAGATATTTTTCTGGGGAGTGAATTGTGCTGATAGTAATGTTCAGTGGGAATTGTTGCAATATCCCAGACAACTTTAATATTAATACTGTGTAGTCAAGGTCCTTTATTTTTCTAAAAGAACAAAAAATTGTACATAGAAAAGGATATACAGTAGGCTCAGCTGCAATTGTTCTGCCACTTACAGTCTCATTATCTGTTAGATAGAAAGCAGAGAATATCCTTAGTTTTAAAACACAGGCTGAAATATTTTTTTTTTTACTTATCTCTGTGCAGGTGAAATTTACATAATAATGCTAATTTGTCCTGTACCCTTTGCCATCTCTAATTAAACTGTGGCCTACCATGAGATGGCAGCACGTTCATAGCTAGCTCCACAGGAAAGGTGAACATGGCACAGAGGAAAATACATCTGATAGTCTACACCCAGACAGATAAAGAAAAGACTGTGATGTCTAATATGCAAGTGAAAGACAAATCCACATTACATCAGAGTTGTTTAAAACAGAAGATACTAATAACATGATGATATAGTATTTACAGAACAGGACAGCTTTGCTTCTTTGACCAGTAAGAGACTTCAATCAATATTGTTATTGCAGAGCTTAATCCAAATGTCATATGAGCCTCCTGAGGCCTAGAGGCAGCTGGTAGGAAATAACTGAGTTCATAAAGGAAAGGGAAGGCATGTGAATGCAAATCTTCAGACTTTGTTTATGCCTGTCATGAAGGGTCTGACAGAATTTTTCCCATATTTCTCATATTTTTCTAGATTAAAATGATCATAAACTAACAACTAGGATGAGACACACTCGTGCAACAACTTTCAGTGTCCAAATCGCTGTAAACAAATAACATTAAAATTGGCCAAATTCGCTACTGAACTACAGAGAAGATGGCATCAGAAAGGATACCAGTGAGGAGATGATGATATCTGTGAGCTGGCACTGGTCATTACCAAGTAGTTGGTGGTACGAGAGCAAAAAGAAGGTTTGAACAGAGATCTGATTGAGCATAATGAGGTAACTGAATACTTCCTGATACCAGGGAACTAGAGAGAATGAGACTTGTATGTGGGATTAGAAGGCAAAACTATACCTTATTTTATCTGCTGTACAAGCATATACTGTCTTGGAATTGCACACTCTGAAGTGGCAGCTTGGGGAGGATACAGGTATACAGCATTAATAGCTACTGAAAACACAAGGATGCTAAGGAATTTTTGTAATAATCCTATATTGCTCTTTATCATTATAATGAGTGAACCTCATCCACAAAGTCTTTGAAATAGACACAAAAGATACTTTATTATTATCAGTCTGTAAAACTAAGCCAAAAAGGACATGCACTTTTTGCTTGCATTCTTTGTAGAGATTTTAATTTTATGTATTACCTGGCAATAACTGGAAGCAGCTGCTTTAAATTTCCTCTTGTTGGTTTATAAAGATCTATCCAGAAACTGCCTTTTGACTACACTCCCAAAGAGCTGATATGGCTGGTGTTTTGAATCCCCAAGTAAATATCTCTTCAATGAAGAGCACGTCCCTTCTCTGCTTCCTGGTAGTTAGGGGAGATTACATGCTGCCACCTTCTAGACACAGAAAGTATGAGCGTCACCACCACATCATCTCATCCTTCTCCATTTGCCAAGTTTTGTTCCTCCCTAATGCACATATATAAACAGGGCTGCCCCTCAGACTAGCACTACTCTGGACTACTCAAAGATGGAGAAAGAACTTGTAAGGTGAGAGATTCTGACATGTGGCTTTCAAAGCATGCTGAAAATATACACACATATGTATTCATATACAGATAGTATATATTTTTCACCTTGGAAGTCCCTACTTGCCAAGTTTGGAAAACTGTCTTTGTAAAGCCGGTATTAAAGCATTAACTTTCTGGGTGGGTAAAGAAAACATAGGTTCACTGTTTTATGCTATGGCAAAGTGCAAAGCTCAACAATCGATAAGAAGCATTAAAGTGTAATTATGGTACTTTATATTACAATCCCATAATTGTCTTAGTAATTTTCCCAAAGTAATTTAAATGTGCCTTTTAGATATTCAAGCAGTGAAACTCCAGATATCATCATCCAAGATAATAGCCTAGAATCGATAACCAAACAAGAAAAAAAAAAAACAAAACCAAACCAAAACAAAACATAAAACCCACAGGCCAAACAAGCCTCCTTCTTCCTCAGTATTTCTGGGAGTGTGACAGGGTCAGCCAATACCTTGCAGTCCCACCCTATAGCTACAAACTATTTAATACAATTTATTTTTTCCTGGCAGAGACTTTTTATTTAAATGAATGACACATTTTTAAGCCAAAAAGATCTCCCAGTCTAAGCTTCTCCAACATACAGACTATCTCAGTCATTTTTCACACCAATAATTTGGGTTTCATTGAAGGAAAATAGGCGCATGTGATGGATTTTTCTTCCCTATGATAGCATGAGATTTTTATTCACTGAAGAACTTCATGTACACAATTTTACTGTTGCACTAGAGAATATCTGATTTTGTTTAGCAGAGCCAATATATCCTGCAAAATAATAATAAAAAAAAAGACACACAAAACTTTATGTGCATGAACATGTACCAAGAATGACACAGCTTAGAAGGACAGACATGCTTGCTGCTGTCCATATACTGTGATCTTTATACAGAGCACCATGAGCTTGAACTTGGATATTGTAGCGTCCAAGATCTGTTTCAACAACTTTAGCAGACTTCAGATCATATTCTCTTTCCCTTCTGTTTATTTAGCAATTAATGTGTGCATTTTTACATGAGTAGCACAAGCAATTTTTTGGTTATTTTAATAGATATTTTTCTCCAGACACTTTCCCTGTGCCACATCACTATTCTCCTGAAGCTTCACTAATACAACATCCATCATGACATAACATGATAATTAGATCAGATTGCTGGTGTACAATGATATTTTGTATTGATGTGTCACTTGCTTTTTTTGAGATAAACTCAAGGTAATTTGAAACATCACTTTATCAGCTTCTGCTGTAAGGACATAGTCTCTCTTTTTTCTGAACCACCATAAAATAATAGTTCTTAGGCAACAAAGAAACAATAAGCTCCACATGGTTGAAAATGGTACCTGATTTAATTGGGGGGCGGAGGGGGGGGGACGGGGGAAGGGCTGAGGGTGGGTAAGGCTATAAAAATTTTCAGAATGTCTAAAATTTACTGAGCTTAATGTTGGGACCTGGTCTTAAGATATCATACAGTTTCCCATCTGTTCATAACAGCCTACTAGATTCTCTCCTGTATAATTTCTTCTTCTTTTCTTACTGAACGCTACAAAATTCTCTGTCAAAAAGCATCTCAGGAATCATGTAGTACCTCCTCTTCATCTGTGCCCAAAAAAGAGCATGGGCTCTGACTGTGTGCTGGCATTCTTACTGAGAATCTGCCCACCATGTTCCAGTTTTACCTACTCTTGTTTTTACAAAAGTTCTACTATTAAATACAAATTCTAATTGTCTTTAGTTTATATTTTTTTTTCTCCCTGAGCACAAGCGTTTCAGTTACAAGTGAATTGAGGATTGAGGGAAAAGAAGAGGAAGTCCGTCACTAATAAATCCCATCACTAAAAACTAAAATGCACCATTGCATAGAGCTGAAAAAAAAAGTATTTTCTAAAGAGCAGCAAGTTTGCCCCAAAACAAAGCACTTACAGGATCAAAAAATATCCGTAATCTGATAAATTTCAGAATGAGAAAGGATGAGTCCTTCACTGAAATAACAATCTTTCCTATCTCAAAGTGACAATTTTACTGGAGTAGTTCACAATTTTAAAACTATATATCACCCAATAAAACAATACATTTATTAATTCACTGTTTTATTATTCCCTGAAAATACTCCATTCAGTTGAAAACTGAAACCAAATTTCTCAGTTTCCCCATTTGACAACCAGAGCAATCTATAATTGCTAAAACCAATACAGAAAGTTTACAGAAGGCATATATACGTTGTAAGACCACAGTATGAGAATTAAACAGGACATGTGCACTTGTAATGCAAACTGAGAATCCTGCACAGGAATCATCTTTCATTTTTAAGGTAAGTCAGGAAAAGCCTTCAGTCAGGGGTGCCCGTGGATTTTGGCTTTGACTTGTAGGACACTATCATCTCATTTTGACTTCCAAATCGTAATTTCTTAGACTAAATTATGCTTCTGTATTTGTTGAGCCTGCACTAGTTTATTATCTATATCTTTCTAGTACTATGAAAATATGAGTTGGTAAAAGTCTGTTTATGTACAACAGAAAGTTCACTGCAATATTTGAAACAATAATCTTTGATTCTATATGTTTAGAAGATAAAACTGTGCTTTAACAATTCATAGATTTTAAGACTAAACTTTTATATTTTTTTCAGTCTTTGAATGCTTTCATATTCCCATGAAGGAATGAACCAAAGTAAAGGCAGCAGCAGATCATTTTTCTACAGTTAGAAGGAAGAGATGGCAGGAAATGTTTACAGTAGACCACAACTGCTAACTACCTCGCTGCAGCGAGCTCTTCCCTGCGAGGTGGGGAACTGCCTATTTGCATTCTCAAGTATTTCAGACTGTTCTCACTGCTTTGACCTGTCAGACCTATTCCTGCTACTTCAAGTAGTCACACCAAATTGGTAAAATAAAGGGAATGTAGAGTGTGCAGAGTTTCAAAAAACATCAAGAAATAATTTCAAGCTTATTTCTTACATAGAAAACTAAAATCTTAAACAGTTCGTCCTGGGACTAAACTATCATTTGTGTTCTGCTAAATGATCATTCCAGAAGATTCTGTTACAACATCTAGACTGAGAGAAAAGCCGTAACAGCTATTATTTTTTGTTCTTACTCATGTAAGTGTTCTTCATTCAGCCAGCTAAGGGGATTACTCACATGATTAACAGATTTTAATTTGAAATATTTTGAGAAGTAGACAGTCATATTAAAATAAATAATAATAAAAGAAAAAGATCTGATGTAACAGACTGCAGAATGAGAGATGCGGACAATCTGCAGCCAAATGGGTTAGAATGCTGTCAAAGGAATTAAAACTTTGCTGCAGGTTTAAACTACTAAAAAATGAGCAGTTTAATCCTCACAGTTCATACCAATCATTTAAGAAACTGATTTTATGGTAACACCATCTCACTCTACTTTCTACATTTATTCCATGCCTAGAGCATTCAAATATAGGTTTAGCTCTTTTCTGTGACCGATGGCCCTCGGATTTTATTGTTGGAAACCGGGGCATATAGCATGCTGTGAGGTGACAAGCAGTGCTGATAGCCTAAGATTTGGACATTGGCGTTCAGCTGTTGCAAATACAACCCTATACACAAAACACTTAACACATTGGTCCTTTATACTGTGGTTGTCTGGCAGAGCACGCTAAGCAGACAAGACTGTTTTGTTTAACCTTCTACCGTCTTTCTCATCAGATAAAATGATACATCAAAAGGCCTTTCTCGATAAAACTTCAATCACTAGTAGCTAGTATTAAAGTTAGGAAAAGGGGGGAGGAAAGGGGAATAAGAGATGAGAATCAGAGTGAGATATTTTTCCTGTAGGAGGAAGTCAGGGAAGCTAAGTACACTAGAAAGTGTTTACTTAGAAGGTTGATTGTTTCAGAATCTAATTTAAAAAAATCCACACTAAAGCATTTTTTTAAGTCAGTATTTAATATCCTCTAAGCAGGTAGGATGGAAGGTAAGACAGATTAGCTCAGAGGTGGGATGTTAATAAGACAACACTGTGTGTCAGTTTTGATAGCTGAATCAAGGTCATTTAGCTTAAACATCGACACATGCTGTAAACAACCTGCAAGCTCTAAAGAGGCTTCACCTGACTACCTACACTAGGTTTTTTCTTGTTTGGTGATTTTTTATTTAAAGAAAAGACTCACCCTGTTAATTCTGCACTGCTAATGGGATTTACAGATTCATATCATCACCACGCTCCAGGGATAGTATGTGCATTATTATTTCACAGTTCATGGACAAAGCTCAGAAAAAGGCAGAAATATTCCAGGTAGCAGAGAACAGCCCAAGCCAAATGAATAAATCAGAGTCCAACACAATAAAAAATAATCTTGTACAAGATGGTCAAATGCATCTGGAGCATAACAGGTAGGGATGGAAGTCCACAAGGGTTCAGTTATCCTGAATATTAAATAGGGCTTTCCCAGCATACTCAGAAATTAACATAAAAGTGTTTCCACAAGGAGGTGGCTGATTAGTATTTGTGGTGAAAACTTGATTTATTTTTTTGATACTTTCATAGGCATGTCAGCTAAAGTTGATTCAACATAGTATTAATGAACTAAGTACCAGGACAACCCCCCAAAAAGAAACTGTATAAGGCACTACCACAAGCTTCTTATGAGTAGGTGACAACTGTTCTTGTTTCCTCCCATGACATAAGGTACAGTCACTGCCGATTAGCCTGAAGTTAAAGCAGCCTTGCACTACTGACATGCTAGAATAACTTTAGAGGAACATTGTGCTAATAGAACCAAGATGAACTTTTTGTCCCCAGAGCAAGGATGGACAATAGGTACTAGTGCACTGAGTGGCAATGTTGCAAAAATTCAACCACTATCATCAGTTGTCTACACTAGACTGAAAGCACTAAAACTGTGTGCATTCGTGAGCACAATCAAATAGGACTTTCTTTTTTCCCTCTGAAAACTAATGTAAAACCTTACCACCATATTCATGGCATACATGAGAAGGAAAAATAAATAAAACTAAAAAAACCCCAAACTACTACTACTCACTAGAGGCAGAGATTCTTAAAACAAATACGGCTTTGTCCTTTAAAATTCCTTTCAGAAAGTTAAACCTATTGACGTAGTCTGATGAAGAGCATAAAGTTATCCTTGCTAAGATACAATAACTTCTCAATGTTTTATTCTTATTGAGAAAGAGTGCTCTGTTCATTCACACCATGTTACACATAGCTGATGGAACCATCATTAATTACAGATTTGGACGCAGTCTGCAGCCTGCATTCACTGCAATACAGAAGCAGTTTCCAAAGTGAAAGACAGCCTTCAACCTTTATGTAAGTCCACAGTCCTTCAAAATAATGATAGATTTGCTGTAAGTGGCAGCACTAAACTAGAAAGCTAAACACTTTTTACTTCATTAATTGACTGCCTCACACTCATAAGTCACATGGAAGCAGTGATGCCCAGACTTGTACCGGTGGGATCAAAGGAGCAGTCCACCAGGGTTAATGGAGCCTTTTCCACATTATTAGAGCTAGTTTCTTTTCAAGCCTAATCTTTTTCTTTTCTCTAAAGTTTTAATTTTTCCCCACTTTTATGCTGACACAGCACAGACAACCACCAGTCTTAGGGATCAGTTTATCCAGGTTAATTCAATTACTAACTGAAAGCGCAGTTTCCATCTCTGGGACCCAACCACACAACAAGAAAAACCTTTTATGCAGTTTCCCCCGCAGTAGATGTTATTAACTTTTTTTCTTTCAGAAAGATACCTATTCTCTCCTGCTGATGTTTTGCATGACAAGGGCTTAAGAATAAAGTCTTCTGTATCTTCTCTGCATGAAAAGGCTAAATAGCCTTCTGTAATGAAGACACAGAACTGTGGTCAGTAGAATGAAATTACACTTGTCTATATTGCCAAAGACTTAGCTATTTACATAGTTACTTGTCAAGCAGAAGTTAGCATTCAAATCTCTTTAAAACTCTTCCCAAGCTTCAAAACACAGCTAAAAAATACCTCAGTTAATAAAACAGCCATTGTGAAGAACGAGGTATGGATATAAAACCAAGAGCATTTTCTTTTTACACTTGCATCCGTGACTAGTAGTTCAGCTCTGGAAGTGGTGTTTGCTAGTTAACTGCTACCGCAGAGTCAGCAGCGGTCCTGCCGTGAGGTGGAGCACACGGCAACACCAGTTTGGCGGGGGTTGGTTGGTTGGGTTTTTTTACCCCTTGACAGCAGGGATCTGGAGGGAGGAAAGTTGAAGGTCAGAGAGACGTAGGACCTACCTTCCAGGCCTCCTTGTTCACATAGCCTGATTAAATCAACTGCCCCACGTTGCAGAGGCAGAAACCAAGAGAAACAATGGCATGTTTGGCCTAATGGTGGATGCCACTTGCACTTTGCACGAGACACGTCCGTTTGCAGTGTGAGTTGTTAGCAGACCTGTTACACCATCGCAGCACTTCCAAATAGGGATTATACACTGAACTGGAGGTTAATGAAACTGAGATGGTAAGCACTAATGGATGGCCTCTCTTATAAATAAATTCTATTAATAGTGCAATAGCGTAATTTACAGATGATGAATAAAATAATAATTTGACAAGCCCCACTGATTTTAAACAAAACTCTATACATTTGGTTGGTTGTTAGAGTTGTGTACTATGCTGTTTCATTCTTTACTTGTGGATTGCACTAGTTAATATAATTTATTTACCACCATTTCAAAAGTGTACATGGGAGTTTTCAAACGGAAGAGATGCAGTTCTATTATGACCTTTCTCAATAGCTGAATGCTTGTAGGTGTCTACAAATTTGTTGCTTAATCCATCATAAAATTATGCATAAGCTATCAATAATCCTATCAAAAGCAGATGTTCAGTATCTTCATTCTGTTTTACTTTTTGCATTACATATTTTCATATTTCCTACCAGCTTTTGGAAAAGGTATCTTTTATAAAAGCAACAGTTATGACAACTACTTTTTAAAAAAATCTATTTACTGCTGTAGCATCCCAGCTATTTTTCAGTGAACTGAAGTTCCTTTCTTCATCAACCAGCAGACAAAAAAAAAAATTGTTTCATTTAACTGACAGGGTTTCAAGACCAATAGGCAAAATTTCCCAGTTCTGCAGTTAATTATAACTGGCTACAACTATATTCTTACACTGAATGTTGGTGATCTTGCAATGGAAGAAAATATTTTCAGCTGTGGACAATTAACAAACTCAGTAGACCACAAAAATAGTGCAGACCTACTCTGTTAAAAAACAACACAAAACGAAAACCCACAAAACTCAGAAACCTATTCAACTACATCCATTGCTTTGACAGCTATATAATTGCATGGACCATAAATTACATTCAGTAATCACCTTATTTATAATTTCACTCCCTGTAAATTAATAGTGTAATGAAATGAGATTTTATAATTGCTAGACACATAGTGAGTACTCACTAGAGAGTACAGCATAGAAAATCTCCCATCAAATTTACTGTTGACCACCCATTAGGCTTATGATCAATAGATCACAGAAGGAGATAGAAGAGTGACTCAGTGGAGGTCCAGGATGCCAGTGTATATCAATCTCCATGAAAAACAAGGACCACAAGGACTGCCAAAACTACAAAGCCATGAGCAGAATGGAAAGCCATTGCTGCTGTCATTATACAGTTCCTGCTACGCTTTGCTTTTTCTGCTTACTGTAAGGAAATCATTTTTAAAGCTTGGACAAGCTTTGTGGATGAAGACTTGGTAAGAAGGTTTCTGTTGCCTGCATCTATGAGAAAGTGCAGGGAAGACAACTCGCAGACTGAGGTTATGAATTGTCATAACTGCAGTTTCCCCAATCCCCAGTTTAGGTCTGAGATAGAGACACTTCAGCGTTTTGTTAAGCTCCCATAATGTTGGCAGGCTACACTTGTGTAACATCAGACTGCTCCTGAGGATTTTTACAGAGCTCTCCCAGCTCTAATAAACCATCTTCAATCGTAATGGTTGATAATTACAGTTTCTTTACATCATTAATACTTAGCTACACTTCCCACATTCCACAAAGGAAAACAAATAATAAAGCAAGAGAGGTGTAAACAGTTTATATTTGCTAGCCCACTAAGGCAGAGAATTTCAAAAATAGATTTCAGGTCTATCTGCTATGTAACAAGGCTGTGCTGCTACAAAATCCAAATGAACTGCAGCTGTTCCTAACTTGGAGCTAGAAGCTAGAGGTCCTAATTACCTATCCAAATTTGAGCTGGTTATGCACCACCCTCTCTATATTAATCACTGTCCAACTAAAACTAATCCTGGCAGCAGAGATGATAAAGCAGCAAAAAAAAAAAAAAAAAAGGGTTCTGAAGGTTAATGTGCACAGCTGTCATAGGCTGACAAGGAGGAAAAGAGGCTAGATGTGGAATTGTGCAAATTTCTATATTCCACAGCCAGCAAGAGAATGTGCTTTCATAACTCTTTTCTTCTAGAGATACTGGTGGTGTTCAAAAAAATTAGACTATTCTAAATTGAGGAAACTAAGTTGCAATAAAAATTTCTGTTTGTGGCAGGAGCTGGTGGTGTTAAATATCCTGACGCACTGTTTTCTTCTGGATGTCTCAGCTTCCATTACTCCACATTGAATTTACAGGTCTAAATTCAGATCAATAGCACCAATGAATGGGAAATGTTTGCGGCTCTGAACTGCAGGATGCTATTCCTGGGAAGGAAAACAACTCTGTAGTAATGGGCACTATCTAAATACACAGACCAACTGATTAAACAGTCTATATACATAACCATCTCAAAAAGTCTTTGTTTCATAAGCCATGGCATTATTTCCCAGACTACAGCTACTTAAAAACAAACAAGAAAATACCCCTTAAAGCTCTGTTTAATATGCAGGTAGAAAACAGATAATCATTTGGGAAACAAGTTCTCCAAACTCATGTTCAAATGAGTTTCATACTTCTCATTCTTGTTACCTTTATTTGCATCCCAGAGCTTTACTCCTGTTATCCTGCATGCCCAGAAGAAAGATGAGGGCACATTATGAACATCAGTAGGGAGGGCTGAAATCAGGCATTCACTGGTACACCAAGGAGGTTTCAGTGTTCAGTAATGAAGCGATAATCATCAAGGTAGATTAATGATTGTCTGAGAGAGTTCATCGCCTTGGGCCATTAACCCTCATGTGGTTATTAATTTTGCAAAAGACATCCTGTGCTGCTGAGGTCATTACTGCTGTTATTAGTTAATGAAAGATAAAATATCTGAAGTTCCCTCTCTCATATATTTAGATATTCACACACCCACTTCTGTATTGCACATGTGCCTGATTAAATCGGTCATTTAAAAAGTAAACGGGGTAAGTGTGTGGGGAGGTCAGAGTACCCATAAGCAGGGTAAATTACCATAGAGTGAGCTCTATTCCACCAGTAAGGCTGTTTCTACTGTCCCAGGCTTTAGCAGAGCAGGAGCAAAGAGAAATAGCAATAATAGAATAATAGAACTTTTTTTTTTTTTTTTTTTTCTACAATAGGCAAAGCACTAGCCTATAGTACCACAGTTAAGCTTCAAAGACAGCTAGAAGTATGTTGTGTGAAGCTGCTTTGCAATGGCTACAGCCTGCAATTTCTATTGCTGCACTATTGTTGCCAACAGGTCACGCAGAAACAAAGTTGCAGGAAAGTGGTGATCCTCTGAGACATTATTAATCAGCTAGTGAGCAGTCCAAGTCCTTCCATCTCCATGCCTAACGTATTAGGATGCTGATCCAAACCAGTTTAAGTCAATTCAAGTTTGGTCCCACCTTCTCACTATGTCCCCAACCACATATTCCCACCATCAAGGTGTGTATGATGAGACAGGCAGGGGTTGATTTAGCTCAACAGTGATCCCTCCCCTTTGCAGGGTGATTTTATTGTCTCAATCAGCTCCTTGAACCAGCTCACCACATGCTCGCAGGTGCCAGAAGGCAGCAGGGGCAGAGCTGAGCATGCTGAGAGCATGACTCAGAGCAGGAACAGAGCAATGGTAATTTAGATGAGTTAAAGCTGACAGAGAACTTCACCCATAGCCTGCTGTCAGTGAGACACCAGCTGAATTCAAAGGAAAACCTGTAGACGCCAGTGAAAATTTGGTCAAACTTCCCTGCTGGTGAAGAACACAACCCAAAGCTGCTGATGACACAGTTTGATTCATTACTTCAGATCAGGACATCTTTATTCAAAGTTATTTTCAGTGCAATTAAATGTAGAGACTCACATTGAGGGATGGCACGCAAACCTTGCAACATGGGAAGAGTTGTTGCATCTGAAAGCTGACAGTCCAAGCTAATAATACATAAAAAAGGACAGGGACAAATGGGAAGAATGAGAACAGTGTGAATTTGTTTTCCATTATGGACTGCACCTGGGGAGGTATTATCAGAGAGTTAATCCTAAAGAAAAACAAGGCACAGGGCCATCCTGCATGAAGTCATCTTGTGGCTTCACTATTCTTAATTTTCCATTTACTTTCATTTCTGCTTCAGCCCTCAGTGTATAAGTCACCTTTACGCTTCCTCAGCAGAAGGAAATTGTCTGCTGTGACTGGCACATTTCTGCATAGAAATGGTTCCGAAAATACTGTGTAAAACCCCAAGAGGCTCCTATTGAAACTTAATTACTGGAATGAAGATGATTGTTTGGGTGCCTAGGAAAAAAACTGAAGACTGAAAGGTTCAGAAGAAGAGAATAAAATGCAATACTTACGTTTCAAGTCTGTTTCTTACTGAAAGGTCATCAAATGAATAATAAAGTTGACTAGACCACTTGCATGTATTTATCTTAAAATCAAACAGAAAAAGAAAATTTAGAGGCTTCCTTCTGTTGCAAATACTGATTTTACTGCTTGCTACTTTGTTAGCAAACTAAAACTCATTAAAGTTTCTAAAGTGATAATTCAGAAAACCTGTAGCACAAATTATGTAAGCTCTTCTGCATTTTATTTTTGTAGAATTTCAGATCCAGTAATTTTTTTTCAATGTGAACTTAGGTATGTGTTTCTTGTACAGACCATAGTGACAAATATCTTATATGTGGGCTTTTTTGAAAGCTTGTAACATAACAAAGAGCACATGCTTCACAGACTGTACATATAACTATGAATTGAACAATATTAATATTTAATATGAATGTAATGCTGCTCTCAACAGGCCCGGGGAGATGATAAACTGCTCAGACTGGGCGTAAACACAAAGCTGTCTAGGAACAAAGGCCTACAGCAGCCGAAGGTCTAGAGATAAAACCAGCCATGTTTATGGTTCAAGCCTGATATGAACGACAGAGCTGAACCAAGGCATGGGGGGAATTATTGTGGGGCATCCAAGACACCTTGCTTCACTGAGCCATCAAGGACATTTACATTTGTATTCATCCCCAACTCCAGAGAAATGCAAGTGTGGCTAGTTTAGGAGAAAAGGCATTCAGTCCTCTGGAAAGTAAAATGACTCTGTGAACCTAGGAGCTCAGTGTTCACAAAGAGGCTGTGGCAGAGAATTCTAGATGAGAGATACAACAACAGGCTGGAAGCAATATTGTCAAGCATAAACCCGGATTGTGTTTTATGTTCAGTTTACTTGTGAACTTTTGTTTCCAACCTTGCCCACAAAACCTTGACCTCTGGTCTTGTTAAATCTTTGCTTTGTTTACTATTAAACCTGCCTACTATTCAGGGACAAGGTGAATCAAGATAGAAGTTGAAAAGTTTAGGAAACTCTCTTCTCGGAAACAGTGAATCAGGATAATGCAGAAGTTGTAGCCAAGCCTGAGAGACTTGAACTTCAAGCATGTTTGGGGAACCCAACATTGGGGTTACCTTTTCATATATGTAACATCAGAATGAGTGCTTATATTGTCAGGTTTTCCTACTGGCAAACAAAACTCAGCATCCTTCTTACACAAGCAAACAGCAGAGTTTCACCTCAAAACTCCAGCTGAAGCAAAAACATCACAGAGAGAAAACAAAAGCTTCCTAAAAGAAAAACCAGACAAATGCTGTATGAGAAGGGCTCAGTCCAAATTCCAATTTTTGTTTTGAGAGACAGCTTCTCTGAAGATGGTTTTTAATTGGTAAGCAATCAGGTAAAAGATGATGCGATGCTGTCTGTTAACTACTATTTAATTGTTAGTTAAAAGCATCAGAATTGCCATGTTCAGAAAGATGATAAGCAAACATCTCAGGCACAGCATCGGTTCAAAGGCAAACACGTTACCTACACTATGCTTTCAGAAGTTAAGAAATGGTTGATACTACTGGTAATAAATCAAGCTATATGGTCACAGCATACATTTTAGATGACAGACTGTAGAAATGCAAAATACATATGTAGAATATAATAATCTTTTCAACGACAGCAAAAATGAGAAAGATGATGATCACTTACTAACAGACAGTTAAAGAAGAGACCTACCAATTTGCAAGCCAGTATTGACCCAAATTTCTTTAAGTCAATGAGAGAGTCCATCATATTCCAGGAACATTAATAGAGATGTTTCAGCTGTCAGTTTTGATGAGGAATAACTAGGGCTCCAAACTGAAATTTTCCTGAATTTCTCACCACTTTGGGTATGATTTACACAGTATATTTCTGTCCCTAGCAGAACACTAAGTCAATTTCCATACTGGATTTTTCCACCCAATCAGCATTTTTTTTTATTTTACATTTCAATTTAATTGATTCAACAAGACCAATTAATTATATCAACAAATTTGTTTATGAAAAAAATCATATTCAGGGATAAAGCTGATCAAAAATCATTTGTCTTCATAGCAAAAATATTTCAAATAAACCCTTACGTTTTAGTAGGGAAAGTTCATACATTAAGATCCATAAAGGTAGAGCTGAATACTGAAATTATTTTATTTTTAACATTCCCTATGCCCCATAAATTTTCTTCCTCTCTCTCTCTCGCCACACTTGCCAGAGAAAGGTCATTTGAAATAGAAAGCTGTTTTACAAGGCCAACCTTTAAAAACAACTCAGATCAAGAAGACTTTGGTAAATATATTTCAGCAGCAAGAGGAATGCAAAACTTATTTTCAACTATGCTATGAACACTCCCACTAACATGTGCATATCCTACCACATGTATTTACTGAATCCTCAACAGCTGCCTAAAGATAGGAATGGGTTTTTGTAACCCAACAACTGCTTCCATTTGAGGCAGCAACAATAAGTCTTGATAAAAATTTAGTCTTGAAAAGGAGTTACAAATAGATGATAGTGGAGAAACTAGCTCTTTATCTAAACTTTGTCATAAAAGAAACTTTGCTCTGACCATCACTGACAATTTCTCAATATATAGCATCAGGAAGTTAAGCAGAAAGGCCATTGCACAGCTATTCAACATCAATATCTTTAATCACAACCTCAAAACTCCATTTTGAAAGCAGGTTCCAGCAGCACACCTGTACCTGTGTTCTGTCCAGCAATTTGCAGAGTGTTTAATTAAAGTTTCTATTGCTTTGAAAACAGGATTATTTCCAGCATCTGTCATTAATCTGTATCTATTAGTTGCTTTCTCAGAGTAGGCTCCAGCTTTTAGAACAAATTGGGGAAGAGCCAGTTCTGCTCTACCATTACAGTGCTATCGACTTTGACAATGAATACATACAACAGTTAGGACAGTGATTTGTTTAACAGCATGAACTAGCACAGAAAGAAACACAAGGAAACACTCAGAAAATCATTAACTTTTTGAAGGGTCCAATTCCAAAAATCCTCCTGTTATGATCTCCTAGAGAACCGTCTTAGCCTTCTCAGAAAATAAAGTGGCTTTAAGAGAAGGCTATTTGTAGCAGCTGAAGGAAGTGGAAAGGCTGTTTTCTAAGATAACAGTGCTTTAAGTCAATCACTATAAACCATCAGCACCTAGATTGTGTCTCCTTTATTCATGCAGTTGTACTGAACTACAAGGGTGAGGACAATATTAGCAGAATCTAGTTAGTTGAACCCAAAATACAAGAAAATTAAGGTGCTGAAGAGATTATATCCAAGCTCCAAAACGCCCTTGCTCACATAATCTCACACACTCATACTGTCCCATCTCTTTGTTCCACCCTTAATTTTGCCCACCTCCCTCTCACACGATTATGTTTGTGTAAGACTCTTGGCTTCTGATCACTACAGCTCTGGACAACAATAGGTGATCAGAGATGACGACAAGCACTGAGCATAAACTCTGTATTACCCTCCACACTGTCAGCAGATAGAGAATTATCCCTTTTCTGCAGACACGCTCATCCCCAGATTACAAACCAGGCACTGGTTTAATTAACTGCACTGTTTCCAAACAGGCTTTTTTCCAAGAGCATGTTCACAACCCAAGCTTTTTTGGCCAAGGTGGATCGCACAACCAGCCAGGACAGCAAACTACCAGCCCTGCCTAGACCTGGAACTGTTGCAGCCTGCAAGTCTGGGTCAAAGTTAAGCTTGTGGTAGATGCTGCCACCATTCCAGCCAAGGTGGCATGAAAGTGGTGCCAGTCTGGGTTTTGCTTTCTCCTCAGTTATCTTCCTGTGTCATTAACTCCATCTGGCTGAAGAGGGCAGACCAGGAGAGGGAGGGGAGTTTATGTTACTATCCTAATAGATCTCAAATGGAAGAGTAGAGGAAGAAACTGAGACTGGATTTTATCATCTGTCCTCCTTCCTACCTCTGTTTTGTGGTTCTACTGCCAGTACTGTCTCTGGGACAGTGAAGAAAAGGAATTGCATTCTTCTCCTTACTTGCTTTGAGCCTGATGTTGGTTGTTATCCACACTGCCAGCTCAGCTGCTCAGCTTGGCACAGAGAGGAAAAACAGTCAAACTATGGCACTTTGCTTGGAAGAAGAGTTACAAGTGCACAGCACTCATCTATGCCAACATATCCAGACCCATGTCTGATCAGCTAACAACACAACAAGTAACAGGCTGTATTGGAAACACCATGCTCTCTGCATGAAGAAGACCCGTAAGTGCTAAGCCTTGCTCTCTGTCCCTCAGCAAACACTCAGCTGAGAGCCCACAGCACAAGCTGTTTTGTGGGACACGAGGATGCGCACAACATGCCACAGGATTAATGATAAATTTGCTTGGCCATTTTCTACTGACTTTATTGAATAGCGACCAATATTTGCTGTTTAACACACACATCCAGCAATAGCACATTCTGTTCATTCTATATAGGTGTGTAATTATAAGTTCTGCTTACCAGGAGACTTCAGCTATTAGTAGATTGAACTGCTTTGCTGTTCTGAAAAGATCTGGTCAAAGCTTACCTAAGGCAACAATCGCAACTGGCATTCATCTTACGGTTAAAATAGCATAATAAAAAGCACAGCATTTCCCACCTGGGAAAATTCTGAAGATCAGAAACGCAAGACTTTTAATGCTTTGTGGTTCTCTATTCTGTATACTTTCACACTCTAATAGTTAAATAAATAATTACCCTCCTTCCTTCTCTCCCTCCCCAAAAAGGTACCATATTTAGTTAGTTAGTTGCACTGATAATGATAAGTTCTCTCTTCACCCTCTCTCAAGGATTCTTTGGGGTTTCTGATAATGTGTTTGCTCCAGTGAAGAAGCAAATGCTTCTTGAGAAGTGCTGAGAGCCCTCAACTTCAGTTCAAGTCAAGCACCTTGCAGAAGGCAGCCTAGACTGATTCAGAGCAAGACATCACACTGAATAATACGGAGTTTAATTTTCTGCTTTCACTGCTGCTCTCTTACATTATATACTTTTATACATATATAATCCTTATAATCCATTGAACCACCAGAACAGCACATACAACTTCCTGAAACTATTGGTTACAGGAGAAGATTGTCCAACACCTGCCATGTTTAAGCTTTGTATTAGGTCCACTCCCTCAGGCTCCATTATATGTGGTCACCAGAAATATTATTGCAATCAATAGTCTCCATAGGGGAACATTCATACCGTTGCCTAGTGATTGGAGACTGGGTTACCCAGCAGCAATGATTTCAAAGCAAATCACGCCACAGGAGTTTTGGAATTTACTGTTAATCTTTGCAGTGAGAGACAGGTTTGGATCTCAGGTCAGGAAATAGCAAATTATTTTTAAAGCAGATAGTATTTTCAAGATAAAGGTCTAGAATGAAAAAAAAAAACCAAAAATGGTCTTTGTCCTAGTACTCTAAGGGCAGCAATAGAAGGTGTTTTTGTGTTTTTATAAGTTCTTAAACTTCCCTTCTTCTCAGTCAAACCTAAAGTTTAGTGGAAACAGGTGGATTTACTGTCTCTCTCAGCTTCATGCCAAGTTGAAAATAAACTCTTCATGAACTAATTCCAAAAATGAGCAAAATTATCATACTTGCATTGCTTTCAAATTATTTTACAGAGACGATATAAAGAAAAAACATATACGAAAAATACAAAGTAGCTATCAAAGGGGAGAAGAGAAAGGCAGGGATTAATTTTTATTACCAGAATAAATTCTGATAGCGAATCAAATAAGTTATAGCCATCTTTTTACAAAATACAATGCCTTTTCATAGTCTCCTCACCCAAAAACATAATTAACATTAAAGGCTGGGAATGTAGATTCAAATAAGGACAATTTCCTGTGACAGTCTTTGAAACAAATATGTATTTCTGCTTTAATCCTGGTTAGAAGACCTGGTTTTAATTTCCATAGAAATGAGACTCCCTTTATTGTGGCAGAGCTGCCTGTAAGTACATAATAATCCGACCTGAGAGAAAGGACTCAAGTTTAATGAAAGTTTAAACAGACTGTAAAGAAAGTAAATTATTCCCATTATCTGTAAATAAATACTGTATTCTTCTTCCTTCCCTTACTCCTCTGCCACTGTTTGCAAACGTCTGTGCATTGACCTGCCACGGCAGCAACTGCTGTTGAGAAACTACCCTCCCTGCACAGCTGACTTCAAGAATCTTTCTGCATCCATCTGTACCATTGGCGTTCACAAACAAGGCTATTCTGGCTCTCTGAATTTCCATGGCTTGTTGCTCCCAACAAGACAGCTAAATCTTTCCCATAGGAACAGTCTGATCTATCATTTAATGATTGCTAGAAAGCCATTTCTCTCAGATGTGAATTATAATATTCAACGTCCCTGTTGCAGAGCTAGAATTTAATTTCTATGTAGTTCGGGTTAGAACATACACCCAGGAATAAAATACACACAGACTTGTACGTGCACTTTAAAGGACTAGAAGACATTAACTTCTCACTATTAACTGACATTTCAGAAATTCAGGTTTAGTAGTTTAAATTAGACTCTGGAAACAATTCTTTATTACTTCACTGTCTTCATTAACACAATGGTAATTAAAAATTGAAATTTACTCTAGTTCCTCTTGAGGATTTGGGGTTTATTTTTTGTTTTCCTACACTTGAATCGCCAAGTTTGTTTTAGGCTTCCTGCATGACTTCAGCGAAGCTGGGAAAGCATCCAGCCCTGAATGAGGACCTCAGCAGTCAGTAGGCAGCACTGTTTAAGGGCTGGATTCCAAGACTAGGGAGTTTCTTTTACTTCCCAGGGCTTTCCAAGTGGAGTAGAAGCAAATGAGTACATTAAAGATCACCTACTTTCTGGTAATCTGACACAAAACCAGAGAAACTGGCTAAATGGAGCATGATTTCATTTGGTTTTGATGGTTTATTTGGTTTGGTTTTGTTTAAAAAGCTTTTTTTAAGACTGAAGTGTTGTTAACAGCAAAATCTTCAGCTGAAAACTTACTTCCCACCCCTCCCTGATAATCCTCCTACCATTGATGATTAATATTTTAATATGGAAAAGGTTTGATCTTGAAAAAGTACCATGAGAACAGTGTACTGAAGAATATGCTTGACTTAAATGCAGGAATAATCCATTAATATCACATTTGAAGTGCAGTGAGTATCTCAGTTTCATGCTGTTTGAGACCCCAGTGGTTGCAACTGAGTAGGATGGAATCCAAAATTGCTGACACTGCCCATCCCCAGGGCACAAGAAGGAACTGTTGTTTTATTGTTTGCTTTTAAATGTACAGATCTGAAGCTGAGGCTAATTAAACAGAAGCTCAGAAGCGCCTGAGATTTAAATTTTAATAAAGGCTAAAGGGGAAAGTTCCTCTGGGAGTTTTGTTGACAAACTGCTTAATTACTATTTCCCAAAAAAACTTTAGATTTCAAGATAAAACTTTTAAAAGCCTTTAAAAACTGAACATCTTATTAAATCAGTAGGATTTTCAAGATTATTTAATGCTATAATCTACATGGAAGTAAACGAAAGTTTTGTTCATGGGAACTTTTGAAAATTATGACAAATAATATTTACATGAAGGCACTAATACTTCTAAAAATCTAGTTCTTCATAGCCAGTTATTTCCAAATGTCTATTTATAAGAATTTAATGAAGGAAAGAACCCAAATATTCTAAGATTAAGGGGTTTTACCATAAAACCATGTCCTCTCTGCTATAGTGAAATACACAGATAAACCTCAAGGCAAATCTTTAAATCCCTGTAACACCATTTTTCACTGGTATCCAGAAAGGCACTGCTTTCAGGGCTCTCCTCCTTCAGCCTTCATTTTCATCACTGATGTATTTTTTTGAACAAGACACAGCTCAATTAATAGAATTATTAACAGAAGACAAAGAACAAACATTATGAGATTACTTCAGCAATGGTCTTATTTTCCAGATGTGAAGTACACCAGCTCCTCCATTTTAACTACATTACACTGATTTCAGAGATGTCCCAAAAAAGAGGATTTTATTACATTAATGAGGTCTGACAGCAAACTAATCCCTTAGAACTTCAACAGACCAAACTAACATTGGTGATGACCAAATACCAAGAATGCTTACAACTATATTCCACCTACATTATTAACCATATACTTGTAACTTAAATTACAGTATACTCAGGAACTGAGCAGAATTTGACCAAGTTGACCTGATGACAACCTATAATGGCAACAAATGCTGAACAAAAACTACTATTTTACTCAAACCTGTGTTTTATGTGTATGTATAACATAAAAGTTAGACTGTCCACAAACTGGAAGAAAACTTCAGTTTTGCCACAGAGTTGACCAGTTGGGTTAAACACGGACTTCAGCATTTTACACGCAACTAATTTCTTTACAAAAGGAGATAATTTTCATCTTTAATCATTTATATGTTGGCTGCGAGTGACAATGAGTTCAAAGGAGTAAATTCTATCCTTAATGCACTGTAGGAGGAAATGTTACGGCTCTCACTGCATTTGAACTTTTTGATGAAAAATGAAGCTTTCATACAATAAAACTACAGTACTTAAAAATGACATGAATTAATATTTCACCACTCTGGAACACCCTTGTGCTTACTGAGATGACCATATTCACTGGAACAGGAGGTAACCTTGTTATCTAACAACAAAGTACAATCTTTAAAAGAATTGATTGAAGACACATAACATTCAATAGCCTCCCTACAGTCAGGCACGATACTTGTACTGTCATATGCCCTAGCGCTTGACAGAGTTAGCATCAGAAAAACAACAGCTGACAAGCCATACAGAAATCTAACAAGACAATCATTTAATCCTAAACAGATGTTCTCCCAAACACAGATTTAGGATACCGTGTTGGTGTAAGTAGCCCCATAGTACCAAATGCTATCTGTCTCAGTCCATCAAAGTATTGCAAGAGGATCACCCACTATCTCCTAGATAGTTAAACTGTTGTGGGTCCTGTTAAGAAAATACCCGATAGTGCAGTGGGTTCTCATATCAAGGAAGTAGTTCTCAGAATACTGATCTGCATGCAGCTTCGCAACAGAAGGTGGTGAAATGGGATCAACTGAGAAGAAATATTAGCAGGCTCAGAAAACAAAGAAAAATAATTTCCCATCTAATAAACCAGTGACAACATCCACACATTCTGGTAGTCTTGCATGTTTCAGGAGAACTGCACCATCTTGAATTTGCTTCTTGGAATTGTGAGACTCCTGTTCACTTTTTAAGCTCTCTGCCAAGCCTTCTCCTCATCAGGAAGGAGTTTCTCAACATGAAGATTCTATTGGTTTCAAAGTGTTTTTTTTACCTTACTCTGCAGCATTTGCCAGTATTCTCAATGCATCATCTCTACAGACAGTACAACGACCCTTCTCTGTAGCATAGCTATTGACTTCCATAAATATTGTAATCCATATGTAACTTACAATAAATCATCTGAGATCAAATGCAAATAAAAATTATAGCAATTCCCATTTTATTTCCAATATTTACCATAGTTTCCATCTCTGTCTTTGTAATGTCATTCCACCAAAGAACTTGCATCTCAGCTTCTTTTCCGATAGGTGCTTCATCTTCATCTTACCATGTGTTACTTCCACCATAGCACCTGCATGTTATAATCAAGATCAGGGTCATAACTTCATTTGCACCGTCCAATCAAAGAAAAGAAAAAAACTCCCTGCACTAGCACAATTATAACAGTGGATGATTTCACTCAGGAAAATATAACTCTGTTCTAAGAAATGAAAAAATAAATGCAATTTGCAACAAAACACTATGAAATAGGAGCAGAAGCCAGAGCTCATGGGAATGCCTTAAACATACTCTTTCCTACTGTACTAACTAGTGTTTTTGGACATAACTTTTCTCCCCCATCCCTTTCAGAGGAAAAAAAAAAAAAAAAAAGGAACATCATCAGATATCTTCAGTATTTCTCTTCCAACTTCAAAAAATATTTTATTGAGTTATATTTAAAAAACCCCCACAACATTGCTGCATACTAGGCCATGCTGTATTGGTATTCCTATTGGCCAATATAACAGTGAAGCAAAAGCGATCCCCTCGGTACAGAGGTTAATATCTGCTCTTTGTGTTGATTCTGCAGAAGCTGAAAGTCAGGAGCAAATGTATTACCAGGCTAACCTCCTTCTTCCATTTGTCAGTCACACCCTATATCAAACAGCTTATTGAATAACAATCCAAACATAATGAGGTAGTGATTAACAAAACATAGTGCTCCCATAGCAAAGCACAGAGTAAAACTATTGCATCTCAATTACCAAGCACAGAAAAACAGCAACCTAGTCATTAAGTAGGGCCCCCACTCTGCATGACTGATATTAATGTAGTATTAGACTAGCAGGTGCTGCTTTGCTCTGTTAAATCTTCAGAAAATTCAATTTAGTACAGAAAATAAACAGAGAGCACATTTGTTCCCCTGAACAAACATTTGCATATTTCCCTTACTAAATCTGGAGTTCACAGACCTATCTGTGAAAAGACACTTAGACAGATGAGTGTGTTGTTTTTGAGGTCATTTGGACATATATTTAATGGAACAAACACCCTGTGTATGATGACACAAAGAGTGATCTACCATGGGTTCTTTTGTCACGAATTTTGCATCAAGTTTTACATGAGGGGGAAGCTGTGTCTGGTACATTAACCACTGACATTTCCCCTTAACAATAAGCATGTTGTTTTAGTTCAATTATTTGTTCCTTGAACTAAAATTGTGGGGCAGATCACCGTCTGGCACTATTTGGCATAATTCCTTACTTATCCCTTTGCATGTGAGAGGCTGGGTGTCTGCATTTGCTTTGAGGGATAAAAGGGAATTCTCATACAAGCTACATGAGCTCCCCATTGCTTTTACACAGTTCTCTTATATGAATCCTCCCACTAATTTCATGTGGATAATATATATTTCATTTCCTGTTTCAAGGTCTACATCTGCAAACATTAATACATCCCAGTAGCTTACTTGCTCCATTAATCAAGTGCTAAAATTACACTGGTTAATTTATGCCAATATTTAGACAGTAATTATCTACAGTTCTTGCATCATAAAATTTTACCAATCTTAAGAAGTGTTTTTTTGAAAATAGATGGAGCTCAGAGCTTACTGCTGTGACTCAACCTTCTCCTGAAGAAAACACAGCACAGTAAGGGTCCATCAGAAGGAGTCCCCATTTTTTGCAGCATTGTTAGAGCAACTGGTGCTTGCATGTGGCTGATGGAAAGCAGGATAGGTGTTTCCCCTAGTACACCAGTCATTAACATTCCTTTGGAAAACCACACTGTACTTTCAGTCTACCCCAGTTTTGGGGAAGTGGAGATTTACATTTGAATTCCACAATTAAGACACAGGCTAATAGCAACTTGTTTCTGCTGATTTCCACCCCACCTGCTTTGCAAATAAGACAGAGCATCAACAATTGCAGAAAATTAGAGAAGAAACTGTATGGAAAAAACACTAAATATCAACGCAGTCATCTAGGTACGTTTTTGCTTACACAGACTTATTTACACACTTGAAATAAATACCACCAGAAATGTATCAAATTTATGTGTAGAAAATCATTAATCAATTAGAAACAACTTCCAGTTCTTCAAAGGTTACCAAAGAAGGTGCAACAGATTAGATGTAGACCTTTCCTCTCATTGTACCAGTGGTAGCACTGGGTGAACCTATTACTTAAAGGTAACAATGTCAGTATCCATGTGTCATTTAGAACAAATCCTGATTGTGTTTAAATCACTGTGTTTTCAAGATGCCTGATGGTATTAGTATAATAAAAGTCAACCTTACAATCTGAAGTAGTGTAAGTCAGAACATTTTCAGTTCACTTTTTCTTACCTTGTTATATCTAGATTTGGAGAACAGTTCTCCAGGTATTTTAACTGTAATTAATACTTCTATTCTTCCCTGACCCACTTTTTCCTTTGGAAATCAGTCTTGCTGCAGCTTACCTCAGAGATTCAGGCCTAAAAGCTCTCCAAATCTCTACTAAAACCAAATACACTTCTCAGCAGTGAGATTTCTCACTCCAAAAAGCCAGAGCTCTAGTTTCTCACATGTAAAGATTTAATCATTTCCATTGTACTAAAAAGTATAAGCTGCTTCAAGGTTTTCCAGACAGAATACAGATCTATACATTATGTATTTTCCTAATTTACTACTTTCATGCTAGATTGTGAGCTTAATTGATCATAAACTGAGAATGATAGTTCCACTAAAAATCAATGCGCCTTCTTGCAAAAAAAAGCATTCACTGACACGGATTATTTATTCAGAGTCTGGATCTGTGTTAGGAATAAATGTTTCCACCCACAACCCCAGTGTCATTCTGTTAACCAGCTCCTGATGCTCATCAAGGCCAAGTGGCACACTGTTAGGTTTTTGAGGTCACAACTTGTTCCAGTTTTGGCTTGCCTTTTTTTTTTTTTTTTTTTTTTTTTAAAATGCTAAAGTGCTTCTACCAATACATCTATGCATGTGATAGACTTAAAAGCCTAGCAAACCTTTTTTTTTTTGGCAGTATACTTCAGTCTGGAAGAGGTTCCTGTTCTAGGCTGAATAAAGCTAGAGACCAAAGTGCAGTTTTCAACAAAATCAATGAACATAATGAGGGCCCAAAACCTCACCAAATATCAATGTAGTTCAGTTTTCCTAGCAAGTGAATTAATTTGGGAAATTGAAATTCTAGTCCTAGAGGGTTTATATCTACATGTGGAGATAGAAATTCACTACGAGTATTGCAAAAAATAAAAACTTGCTTTTAACACTATTTCCTGAAATGGGAATACATTGTTCCTTTTTCTGTGAACTGAAGGTAGATAAAAATAATTCTGTTTTCTGAGGCCATGATGTATTTGAGACAGGTTGTGGGTTTTTTTTGTTGTATTACATTTCCAAAATATGCAATACTCTGAAGTTTTTCTTCATCATCTTCATCTAGATTTTACACACAGAATTTTACTAAAAGCTCTAAATTAAGCAGACCCTTAGTTTACTCTTAAGGATTCCCTTAATAACTGGAGTTTTAGGCTTTAAGTACAAAATTAGAACTGTCCTGGAAGTGTACAGAAAGGTTTTTAACATTTAAATTAATTATTTCCAGAGGAGGAAATTAAAAAAAGGACAACACTATTTCAAACTATCCTTTTATCTTATAAAAGGTCAGGAGTGTAACCAAGTTCAAAATTAGTTTAAAAAATGATATTTCACAGGATCAGCATTGGTTTCAGAAATCAGACAGAAAACCTGATTTTTGTACTTCCAGAACAACTGCTGAAACTGTAACACGATTTTTGATAGTTTGATCAATACTAGTTTAAGCAGTGATAAAACTTGCTTTGCACCAAAAGTCAATTTTGTACACAAAAGGGTGAGCTCAGGAGTTTTCTAAATATTTTTTGCTATAATAAAAGTGTTTTACTCTGCCACTTCAGGACAGATCGATTGTCAGACATATACCATCTGTTTCTGTGAAAATTGGGACAGAAAATATATCTAAGCCTACGTACTAAGGTTTAAACAACAATCAAATGAAACTTGCAATAAAACAGACTGAGCACTTTATAACAGAATTACTTTTAATACAACATATTTTACCTAAATCAGAACAGCCTATCTGTCTCTTTTGGACGGTTTCTATTCCTTGCAAAACTGCTATTCTAAAGCAAGTCTAAAGTTTTCAACGTATGATGGCATCTAATACAAAAAAGATATGTTCTGCACAAAAGGAGGATATTTTCTTGTTTCCAAGAAGGCGTGCAACATCTAGATCGAAGTCACATGTTGCAGAAGTTTTAAACAACGTGCAGAATTTCAGACGCATAGTAGAAACATGTTTCACATTGCAACCAACCTTTCCCAGCTGTACAGACGTTTCCAGAAAGAAAACTCAGGATACAGGCATTTCTGCCACCTGCATTATGAAGAAACTAATTTTCTTTATTCCCAAATCAGAAGTAAGTTTCTCTGTGAAAAATTAATCTATTTCTAATCTAAGTCCACAGCGCAGTGCTGTTAACATGCAATGTTTCATATGAAGTGTAAGATAGGTCCCTCAGCAATTATTAAGGTACATTACAAAGTTATACTATATTACATGAATTATTCTTGTTGTATCAAATGCCTGAGAAATTCTCCCCCCCGTCCAGCCAGCCAGGTTTCACCAGGAGATATTGTCGTTTATTTTAAGGGTTATCTGAATCAGAACCCGAATCACAACGAAACCTCTGTTCCATACAACTGGAGTCTTCCTCAACTTTGTCTTGAAACCTATTGCTACAGTGAGGAAATCTTTGGAAGAGCTATAGGAAAAATTCTTTATAGAGAAGAATAGAGTCCTTCAGATTTTTATATTTCCTTTTTAGGTGTTCAATCCCTCTTTTTTTTGCATTTTGTCCTCAAACATTGACTTTGCTACATTGGAGGCAGAGTTACCTCAAAAGGCAACAATTCTTAAACATGGCATAGGAGATATAATTCTGTATTCCAAATAAATTAATGGGACCATTCTTTGAGAAAGGTGAGCAGAATTAGGCTTGTTGCTAAAAAAAGGTTGTTCTGGATGAGAGAAATTATTACAAATATTACTAACATTGTAAAATCCACACAGTGTTATCATCATCTGAGAAGTGGTAGGTGAATATGAATGACTTTATTACCTCAATCCCCAAACAGTTCCCATGCCATCATCCACCGGGATTCTACCCGGCCTATGTTTTCTGCCTCTGAATTCTGTGTTTTAAACCCAGTACGATGTAGTCCACAGACAGTTTCCATCCTTCATTTTATTTCATTACCAAAGTAAAGTTGCACGAATACCTGCTGATCTTATGTTCCTTCAATATTACATTACAAAGTGACTTCTCAGGGAGCTGCAAAATATTCTTTTAACTCTTAACCACAAACACCAGAAAATTAAGCTGCCTGATCTCTCTTTGCACGTACTCATTGTGATAGTCAATGTACTTACTAACTTTAGAGTGGGCCAAAATAAAGACTCAAGTTTTAAAAGTGAGAGGAAATCTTCCAAAGCCTTGTTATCTGCAATACATCATATACTAATAACACACCTTTCCTACTTCATGCTGTTATCCTGCCTCTCTCTCATCTGCCAATGTATTAGGCCAAAACCAAGAACCTTTCTCTCTCTCAGCAAGAATAAATTGTTCCTTCCAATAAGCTTTTATTTTGATTTCTAGAGAAACAAGTTCCCCACCAGGACTCCATCATCTTCAGGATTAGAACAGTTTTCTCTGCCTTCAAGACTTAAATCAGCAGAACAACATCCTCCTTCATTTTAATGACAACATAAATGTAGAGTATTTGATCTAAGAGAGGAACATGTTATTTCACCCATGAAGGCTATACCTTGATCACATAGTAGAAAATGGGATAGCCAAAAGAAGAGTATAAATAGCAAGCAAAGACAATTTTAAATCTTTGAAATTTTTTTTCTATGTGTCTACATGCTAGGTGAAACATCTGTACTGCTTGCAGATATATCCCCATTCCTGGATTACAAATAAGGTTGGCTGCATAAAGTTTAAGCATTTTTATACAGTCTTGGTTTAGCTTTCAGAAGAAAGAATAAACATGTCCCAGAGCTCCATAACCCAGTAGGAAGTTTGCCAGAAATTAATGCATCAACACTGGAAAATGAGAAGACCTCATGGAAGACAGTATACTGTCTTTCTCAATTTAAGGCTAAACCAAAAATATCTGTCTCAGACTAGACACAGAAAACATGTCTGATATGTAAATCCTTAGGCAGAAAAAAAAAAAAAAAAAACAACAACAAACTGTTTGAAGAAGTGGTTATCAGTCACAGTTAGGAGTTGGGGTGTTGATATTTAACTCAAATTTGAATTTCCATGATTGTTGATTTTTTTTTTTTTTCTAAAACTACTACATGTACCAAATTCAAGCTACAATCTTGCCATCATTTACCTCAAACACAACATGCACTATACAAGGTTTACACCATCTTTTCACCATCTCTGCACATTTCCCCAAAACTATTAACTGGATGTTACTTGTCCATGAGATGAATAAGCATAGGCATCTCTGATTACCATTGCACCACAATTAACACCAGGTCACATCAGGTATGCTCGGTTATCCTGACAGTGCACTGCAAGCATAAACCAAGTTCACCTGGTTTATAGATGTTTTGTGCCTGTGGAGCGATGCAAAGCAGCTGGTACATATCAGTGATTACAGCTGAATAAAATAATGTTCATGAGGTGGAATTATCTTTTTGATATGAACAGTCAAACTGCAATTCCTTTGCAGTGGGATTTAGGGCCTGATCCAAGGGCCACTGAAACCAACCACTCCTACTTGGCACCAAAGAGAGCAAGTGTTTATTGTGAGCAAAGTCTTTCCCTCCACACACAATTTGGGGCTTAGATCAGGCCTTAAGCAAAGAATTTTTAAATGGTTCATTTCCCTTTTTCTCCCAGTTTGTAGCAATCTGTAGGCTTTAAATCATTTCTGGGGACATTCGTCTTGCTAGAGAGGTTGGGCACTGCAGTCCCAGTCCCAGTGCTGCCTCTGAGCATAATCCCATCCCAAGAGTCAATGAGGAGGTTACTGCTACAGAGTGGGTGGGGAAAAGATAACTTGTTAAATTACTAAGATAAGAATGTCACTATCACTTTGTGTCTAACCCTTTTAAAAAAATTATATAGCTTGATTTGCAAGAAATAGAATTTATATCTCTAGCTTTAAAATTTTGCCTCTTATTTTTATGTATGTACATGAGATGTAAATCTAGCATATTTAAAATGACTTGTGCTACAAAGATGATGAAAGCAATGCATAAAATAAGTTTGAGCTTCACTTCCTAAAGTCAAAGAAATGCTGTTATGGAAAGAAAAGGGAAAGGAGAAAAAAAAATCTCTTCCTTTTATCCCACAGTATTCATAAGGAAATTGAAAGACAGGATTGTATTCACTGATCACACTTTGAGAACTCTTTTCAAATATGTTTCAGGTCTCTTCAGGGTCAGTATACATCACTTCATCAGAAATTTTTAAAGAGGAAGGGAGGGACAAACCAGCTCATTCACTTCCGATAGGTTTATCAAGACTCTTTAAGGTGTCAGTGAAACCTGCACTGTGCCATTTACCACCCAGAATCGGGAGCTGGAGTGAAACTGCCATAATACTTGAGACATTTAACATCTCAGATGTTGTCCAGCCCTTCTGGGAAGTTCACTTTGTGCTGCTGATTGGGAACACTGACATGACGAACAGTTCTTGCAAGATGCAGCAGCATATAGGGATACGTAGATATCCCCAGGACCCTCATGCACTCCAAACTACTCCTTATCAGAGCTAGTGACAATCTGGGCTTTTTAAAGGGTGGTATCTACAAGCACAAATCACATTCAAGGCTCACAGCAAGTATCTAGGGCTTCAGTTCCACTTGACAACTGTATGAAGAGCTAGATGATAAACATGGATAACCCTTGACAGAATTATTTGGTAAAGTACTGCTTACATTTGGAAGAAAAAATAAGTCATTTCACAGAACTGGAGTGTCTTCTTTATAACACCACATATTTCTTACAGGATTTTTTTCCCTGCTAGTAGAGGGTCTAATATAATAAAAACATGTTCCTGTTCTCATTCAAGACAATGCACAAAGCTGTAGGAGTTTCTTAGGTGGCAAAAGCTTCCTTTGAAGTTATTTAAAGCAGGGTTCATTTGCAACATGAGAAGCTGGGTACTTTATTGTAAAAAGAAACCAAAACATGAGTGATAATACCATAATATTTTCATATCTTTTAGATCATTACTTCCTTCAAAGTCTCAAAATCAGATGAAAACTTATAAAAAAATTTAAAAAATGTCTTTAGATCAGAGCAGAGGTTGGAACATTGATTTTTATTTGCTTTGCGGCTAGTTCAGACATTTTCTTTGTTCCAGATTCTAGAAAATTAAAATTCTCCACTTGCTCACACAAGCAGCAAGGATTTATATTGCTTAGCACTGGCATGCACAACTGCAAAAGCAAAAGGTGTTTTAGCAAAACTTTCATTAGAGCTAACACTTTTCTTTCAGACTACATTTCCATGCAGAACTGTGTTGTTTTTAAAAGAGCAAACAAAAACTGTAAACATTGCCTGTAAACTCATATTGCAAGGGATATATATGAACAATTAAAAACCAACAGTAGCTGTCTGCTGACTGATCTTCATGGATTATTTAGTTGACCCTTAGCAATGACAGGCCCTGAAAAGTCAACAGGAGCATGGATTGTCAGGGTGGTTGATGAAATAAAAAAACCCAACACAGCTAGTGGAAAATTTAGAGATCCTCTGACTGAAGAATTCCTTATTTTTTTGTTTCAACTATATTTTCCTTTCAAGTTCTCTAATAGATCAAAAGATCACATAACTATAAGCATCTTGAATATAGAAGAAAATAAAATCAGAGAACAGTAATTCCTGCAAATAATCCTGAAATAATATTGATTGCAGATTACCAACTCTCCACAGAGTCCCCCCCCCACACACGCTAGTAACACATATTCAGCTGACACATATTACAAAGAGAAAAACCACAGAAAGGTAAAGCAGTATTTAGGATGTGCTGCCTATAGATACAGACATATATATGTATATATATATATCTATCTCAATAGGACGTGGAGCTCTTGTCTCAAGAAGCTCTCAGTCTGATACCTTTAATGGGCTAAAGATATATCTTGAATTTAAAGAAAATTAAGATTCTTACAAAACTTTCAAGGGACTAAGACTCCACTTATAAAATGGAATAACTGTGAAAAGGCAAGGGAGTACTGCTATAATCGATATTGCGATAGTATAGTACTATGAAGCCTTTGTGGTTTGGAAAAATACCTAAAGCCTCCAAAACCTGTGAATGATAAAATATGCAACCACAAACGATTTCTTGAGACAGCCACATTTGCTAATAATTCAGTGATCAGAATTGAGCACTTCAGTGTGTCTGAGTCACCCAGAAAGGGAAAAAACAACCTCAAAGATGCACAAAACTAAAAGGACGACTCTACACCCACATACTTTCTTTTCCATTGTATTCCACTTGCAATATCCCTCACACACTTCAGTCAGGCTTTCTTTTACCTCTACAAATGATACATTCTGCTCAATTTTCCTTTTCATGTCACTTACATACATAAGACAAACTGGTCTTAGTGGTATTTCTATTAACAGTGTGTGTGTGGGGGGAAGCCTTGTAAATAATATGTCTTCTAACCCTGGGCTTTTAGACGAGCTGAAAGCACCTCACAGCAAAACCAGAAAGCGCTTAACCCACTCTGCAGAATCAGATGTGAGAAGCTCTTTTCTTAATACAATAAGTTGGTCCCTTTGTGTGCCACCTTTATTTTCCCAGGTATCATCTGCCCCTACGGATGTGCATCATTAAGACTAGAGCAACCAAGAGCAATATTTCTATATAATTACATATTTTTATGTAGCAAAGGAGGCATAGTACAAGAGCCATTAAATGTCTCCCGTCAGGCACTTAGCAGCCAAACTCAATATTGTGTTCTCAGGAAGCCTGGATTCAGGAGGTACATGTAATGGTGATGGGTGCAATAGAAAAATTTAAGATCCTTTAGCAGGGGGTTTAGATATAATAGTTCTATCTTGCATCTGTGAATGATTTTGTGATCAGCTGAGGGAATGTATCCCACAGAGAAGTCCATAAAAATTGAACATTTCAATAATGATGTTTCTACATATTTTTTCGTGTACAACTTTAAAAAGTATAGTTTTATGCCCTTTAATTAGGGATGATGCATTAAAGTAAAAAAAAGAAAAAAGAAAACAATGCATCTCATATGAAAAAATAATGTATATATTCAGTTGTATGCACTTGTCTTCTAGTAATGTGTTTGAATGGACAGTTTCAGAAATCCATTTGGAATACTATCAACTTTTTTATCACTAGCATCCTTTCATAATGTACGACACTAGCACGCCCCCAGAATGAAACAAAGAACATTTTTCTTCACTACTCTCAGTGAATCCTACTCATTTTTCTTTCTTAGTATAGCAAGTGAGGTTTGGGTGGCAGATACACATCTTCCTGTTTCAAGTGGATACATTCAGGCATTAATGTATGTGATAAAACTGGATTTTGAAGAACAGAAATTCAAACTTCACGTAACAATCATATTTACTTGGGTTTAGTGCTTTCTCTTCAAAGCACAAGGAACAGACAAACTAACTACAAATATATGAATTCCCTGTAAAGAATAATCAAATAAATTTCTGGTATTTACAAAATTTCAAATTCCTAACTATGTACAAGTTTAACATGTAAAAAGGAGAAACAAGAGTTTTGTTATATGACACAAATGATACAGTAGAACTATCTGGATGTAAGCTTCTGTTATCAAGAAACAATTATTCCAATGGAAAAAATACTACAATCTAGAAGTTTAAAATAAGGGAAAACAGCAGGGTCCAAAGCATACAGAAAAAACATAAATGAAAACACCTGGAAGTAAGAGACACAACATAGTGAAATACCATCTATTCCTGACACTGAAGCAAAAAGTAACCAGAAGTGGGATAAAACTAATTTCCAAAGCTATTTTTCTGAAGAAGTTTTCTGTTTTAATTAATTTTGTTGCAGAAACGTCTCTGTACTTACAAAACTATTTAGGATTTTGTCAAAAGAGAATCTCTCTAAGTACCTTTTTTGACAATCCCTTCCTTCCTTTAAAAAAGAGTATATACAAACTTCATGATTTTCTTTCAGCCACACTTCAAAATTCTCTAGTATTCTTAGAGGTACAGATACGGTCAACTGCAAAAAAAAAAAAAAAAAAGTCCTTTCAGAATAGAAGGCTCTAAAGCTGATAAGCAAAAAAGTCCCCAAGTCTCAAAAAGAATTAATGAAATACCACTAATTTGTAGTCAGAAATTGCATGCAGAGGCTCTGATTTTAAAGGACTTTACTGTATCAAAACTAGGTTTAATTGCTTAGTTGAACTGAAGGTGGAAGAGCTATTGAGTAATTGCAAAGCTACAGAGTACAGCAAACAAAAGATATCATGCTGCTTAGTTTTGCCTATTTTTTGTGAAAAGTACATTTGATGGGGAAATACTTTCTCATTCATGAAATCCCCACAGCTCCATTTTGTCGTGCAATGATGTCTGCAATGCCAGCCTTGACTCAGCTCCTGCAAACAGAGAGGGAAGCGTGCCAGGTCTCATTACTTCCTATTATTCTATCCCCTTTTTACTACATACCTAACAGATATCATCCCCTTTTGGAGCTTCATCTAGCTCACCATTTATGCATTTAAAAAGCCTGCCAGTGATTTTAACGCATTGTTCTATCACTAAAGATAGTAGAGCAAAGCATGCTCCATGCCTCATCCTGACAAGAGACACAGTTTTACACGGGCTGCAAATATCCTCCATTCTGCCTCTGGAAAAACAAATTAGTTGCATGGGCAATAGATCATGAGTGGCTCATTTGGTGTTTACTTACAGTTACCATGCCTGCTAACACACTGTGTGACCTGCTATTAACTCTTTACCTCACCTCTGCTTTAGTGGCTGCTCTATGCTAAGGCAGCTAATTCTCCATTTTTTTTAAGCTCTGTTCCCAGTGGCACCGATCCAGGGCAGTGGCTTGGGCCAGACCTCTAAAGTGCTGTCATGCTTCTGTCAAATCAGTAACAGCTTTCCTACACTTCGTGTAACTTCTCTCTATACAGGCACACCTAACTATCACACACTTGTCTTCTCCTCCTCATTCTATCACATATTTGACCAAATATATTCCATTAATAAACTAATTTCCATAACTAACAACTCTTAAGCTACTTTAAAATGGCCTTATCTTAAACTTCCTAAGTACTGTCAAAGTTGTTCAGCTACCGTGGAAGCATCATGACCCTAATTCAAACATAATCCTGCAAGGGAAATGTCTGGAGTATTTGATACTACATCACCTATAGGACCAGGCCACATTCTGTCCCCATCTTATCTTATTGAGCCAGGAACTTGACAAAGAAATTTAAGGCAGGACTGAAAAATTCAAGCCTCTAAACAATATAATCAATGTCTAGGAGTGCGGGATAAAAAAAAAAAAATAAAATCTTGACAAAGTAACTGAATTAGTTAACCTAATTTTTAATCAAATCTATGACCTTCTCAAGCAAAGCTCTTATGGAACTTGGCTGATGACAGGATGTCACATTCTGAATGTCTCCTGTTTTCATTGAGTTTGGCTGGTGATGGAGCTGCCACAAAGACAACCTGTTAAACACAAAATAGGACATCTCCTTATCTGGGTTCCTGAGATAGCTCTGGTGAGCTCCCTTCCTTGATGAGGAACAGGTGGCAGGACAAAGAGATCTTGGTGAGTGCAGGACAAAAAATGTGATAACAAACTGATTTTCCATGAAAACAGAAGCCAGTACCAACTACTCCAGGGACTGATGTTCTAACACCCACTTACGTATCTTTACCAAAAAGGCATTAGTAGTAACTTACTACCTACCAAGAGTGAGCTTCTCTGCCAGAGTCTCTCTCCAGGAGCTCTCCACACATGTCTGACCCTGAGACTTTTTCCATTGTCAGTTCTACTCCTGGGAAGGGTTTGATGTCGTACCACTAACACCACTGCGTTAGTGCATAGGCACATGCACAGGCAATGGTTCATAAGTATATACGTGCTTCACTAGCTGGAGTTTTGTAATAACTTATAATATACATACATTTGCTTTAGTCTTGTAATGTATATACACTTGCTTTCAGAATGGTGATTTCTTAGTGACTTGTAGTGTGCATGTGTGTATATATATATATATAATATATATATATATATATTTGGTATTACTAATATCACTTTTGTAGAAATTTCTAACAGAGAAATTCCCAGAAACCTAGAGCTCCGTGACCACTACAGCTGAGCAGTAACCTAATTAGAAGACTAGAACTACTGTAGATAGGAATTAACCAACAAGTAGAAGAAAATAAAGGGGGAGGTGGGAGGGGTGTTTGGTCACCTGAAATATACGCCAAAACAATTACTTGTTGATCAGTACAGAAAAGCATTAGACTAGCCATTCTACTTAGAAACAATTTATTTCAGATCTGTGTGCCAGGTTAATTATAAGTTAACATATTTACACAAAACCAAGAAAGGAAGTGAGATGTCCAACTGGAAAAGCATAACCCATCAGTTTTTTCTGTACATATACTACTCTTCCACAATCAATTCCATCTCAATAGAAATATATCAGACAAGAGTTGTCTAAACTTACTGAAGCAGCTAATTTTTATCTCGGTGATACATTCCCATAGGCCCCTTGTGATGGAAGATAAGGTTATGAGAAAGACTGAGCTATACTACACTAAAGATTAAAGAAATAAAATATTAAAAATTCTGCACAGCAAGACTATTGAGTAAGACAGCTTAAAACTCCAAACTTGAAAGGACCTTTTTTTCCCACAAAAGCAGAAACAGATTCTTTGGAATTCTCTTTGACCCGACCCTTTGAGGTGACCAACTATTTAAAAAAGGCATATGTGAATGCAAATAGTAACAGGATGCAGAAAATACATCTGTTGATTATTTGCCAATAAGAATGCACAAACCAGAAATAAAAAAAAAAATAAAGGAAAAAAACTGTAGATAACTGGATTGGTAAGCTTGAATCAGCCACCAAAATAAAATGATGTACATATGCTATTGGCTAATTGTATTGTTTGCTACTCATAATATTGCTCTCAGTTAACCCTCAGCATCTGACGTGTTGAAATTTGGCAGAATTAATGAAACCTAATGTTTCCCCTCCACTGAGAGGCTTTATCTCACCACATACTGCTAGCAAACAAGTTTCAACTTGAGAAGACCACCCATTAGTGTGACAGCAAATGAGAGCAAGCAAATGTGTGTCACTGCAGCAGCTGTGATGCCTAATATTCTCAAGAAAGGACTGGAATTGAGCTTCATCATTTCGAGGACTGTGTATCATGTAATGACAACTAAGCTCATTATTTTCAAGGTAATAGACTAATCAAAGTTCCATAAACAAGGATTCATAATTCCATAATCAAATGTACTACACTTTCAAATAACTAAAAGATCTCACTTTATTATATTTTGATCTTACAAACCATCAAAAGAAAAGGACTGTTTACCTTAATGTATCATTTTTATTACTTCTTAGATTTTCTAAAGTTTGTTTTTAAATTTTTCATTGTTTATTTTCTAAAGAACTTTTTACCTTAAAACTCTTTGAATAAAAACACTGTGCAGCACCATTGGGAACTTTACCTGCACTGTGCTTCCAACTTAATAAAATATGTCCGATATTGAAATTTTATACTGAAACCTGGTAGAGAAAGTTAAAGCACATATATATATATTCCAATTAGCTCTACACATCACCCACTCATTCTTACTCAAAATTTTTAGATGATCATTTTTCTATTATACAATTAGGTAAAAAAATTTTTTTCTCCCAGATTATTCCCTTACACCAAAAAATACAAAAATTATTCTTTTAAAATTCTTAATGCACTGGAAAAAAAATACAATACTGTTTAGTGAGGAATTATTTACTAAATTGACTTGCTTAGAAAAAAAATAGGAACATCAGCAAGTCATGACACACCAGCAGATAAATATTAGACGTTCTTGCTTTCAGAGATGTAAACATTTGGCTTGTAACAACCTCTGTGGGTTGGGTAGTATTAAAATGTTAAGATTTTTTTCGTTTAACATACACATGACTGCTAAGCCAAAACATTTAGTGAAACAGTATGTTAACCTACATCTTCAGCATTCAGGCACATACATTTTTCCCCCACTTTTACAATGCATTTACCTTTTTCTTTAATGTTTGCACAGTATTCATGACATACACGATATACTGCAAAGCATGTCTTCACAGACTGGAGCTTGCTCCAATATTCTACTGCACATAAAAATTTGATGGGCAAGTAATGGTCGAAAAGGGGAAAATGCTTCAGAATATGCTAGAAGTAACAAACAAAAAGTTATTGAGTCACTATACTGAAATAACCCTCAGGTAAATGACAAGCCAGTAAATTACTTCAGTATTTTCCCCTCCATGAGCTAGTATCAGCTAAGGACTTCCTGTTAGCCAAAACCAGGTCAAAAAGTCTATGCAGGAAAAAGTCTAGTTTTATCTGCCCCTGGGACAAAGTATGAAGACATCTACAAGTAAATTTTTCCCCTCATATTTTGATTTTCAGGCAATAATTCCATTTGGACCAGTCCAACTATGGCTCATGACTGTGTCCTAAAAGATTTAAATAAGTTAAGAAACAAAGTAAGCTAATTGTAAGGAAAAACACAAGTTAAAGGCTTAACTAAATAAACCTTTTACCAGTAATCAGCATCTATTGGATGTTTTTAGTGAAAGAATATTTGACTTTTCTTCTAAGCTCCAAAGTAGCCTCAGATAACCAGTCACCATACAAATGAGTGTGGGGGATACTGGTAAAAATAAAATTTACAGTAAGTGATTTTAAATATTTTTTTTTTTAAAAAAAAAGGTAGTTGTTGGCCGTTCAAACATTTTGTAAAGACTTTTTAAGTAAAATAATTATTTGATCTGAAGTCAGTTGAAACCCATGCAGAAGATCTCATTGACTTCAGAGGAGTTTGGATCAAGCCTTAAGTGAACAGTATTTTTTTTGTATAGGTTATGGAATTACAGATAGAGAAAGCCTTTACCAGAAAGACACGTTGGTTATTTCTTTACATTGCAGTATTGTTACCTAGCCAATGATAGCGTAATTTTCAAATGCACCAAAGATATTTAAGGAGCTCACCTCTCAAAGAAACATACATTTCTAACTCATTTAGTCGGCTCCAAAAATGGTGACTCATGTTCAAAAATGGTGACTCATGTGATCAAAAGGCATAAAGAGGACATTAAAATTTTAATCCTCTAATGGTGTACTTCAGTGGCTTGCTCTGCTTTTCTAGAAGTTGATACCACAAACTAGCTGACAAACATCATACTCTGCAGTTCTATCATATGCATTGTTGTTCTTTTGTCTATTTTCTAATAAAGAGCTCTTTTAAATAAAACAGTTTCAATTCTTATAACAAGACATATGAGTTGACAATTTCTAGTTTTATTTAAAGGAAATACTTGAGCCGAGTGAATAATTCCTTTGTGAATAATTTATTTGATTAATTTTGTTATATCCCTGTTTACAAAATGTTTGTACAAATGGTACAGCCATAGGAGAAAAACAAAACAAACAAACAAAAAAACCAAACCACAACCTACTGCAGTGTGAATACGTAGAGATTCCAAGAACATTACAGAATAAAATAATTTCTGTAAATTCTTTAGATCAATCCTATAGACTTCTGTAGCTGGAATATGATTCCTGTATGTTTCTCTTAATTGGCTGAAACTAATAGGTGTTAAAGATTTACTCTCTAAGAAAAATGATTAAAAAAAAACATGGTCAAGCAAATCCAAAATTTTTCCTCTTCTTCATTTAATACATCATGGCATCACAAAGCTTGAGCTGATGTGGTCACCTTAAGACTCAAGTAAAATCACAGTGGTGATTCAATAAAACAAAGTTAGTTTTCCTCCATATGTGTCATGATGCTTTAAACATATATTATGCAGTGAACTTTGTATGATCATTTATCAGGATGGAAAGTGGTTCTGATCTCCACTTTATTAAGACTTTTTCTATATTTGCAATTACCAAGTTAAAAATAATATTGCCAATACTTTAGTATAAAAAAGCTAATCCAAAAATAAAGAAATAATAAAGAAAGAGCAAAAGAGTAACTTTACCTACTAAGGATTGCAATGGTACACACAGTGAGAAATTTGCTAGGAGTCTTTAGAGTCTGCATTTCCACATTTTGCTGTTTTTCTCTGTATGTCTCGAGGTTTTACTATCTTTAATACACTCTGTCTTATGCACTATGTACTTTCAGCATTTGACATTAAGTTTCTGGTCATGTTTAAAATAAGCTTGGTAAGCTGCCTGGATAGGTGGTAGGTCCATCAGTCTTAAAATCCTCATCCATTGTCCTCCTGAGGACCCTTGGTTCATCAGGGAAAATGCCTACCTTTTATTATATATCAAAACAATCAGAAAGCTGAATGATAAATCCTGGATGTTGAATAGCATAACATCAAGTAAATGGAAGTACATTTAAGATTTAAAAAAAAAAAAAAAAAAAAATAGTATCTCTTTTCTACTCAACAGGCAACAGTTTTCCTGAACATGTGTGATAGCATACACAGAGAAAGAATATGGCCTTGAAGAAAAAATGCTGTCAAAAAGGTATTCCACTATCTAAGTGATCAAAGCCTTAACAGGATATAGAAGTTTAAGTGTGCTGAAAGAAACAGCAGATAGTAATATTTTTTTAGATAGGGAACAGAGGAGAATCTATAATGAGGATTGTTTTAGGACATTAAATAGTATCACAGATTGACAAAACACAATTCCATGAAGATGATCAGTAAAATGGATCCCGCTGGCACTATAAGAATGTTTTAGTGATGATGATGACTGAAAACATTCTGGATGTTCTCAGATAAATATATATGAGGTGAAATGATGCTGCATTTGAAGGCAGAGGAAGTTTTGCCACTTGCTGAAAGGAGCTAGGAATTCATTCAGGAAACCTCACAGCTTCAAACATGAAATAAATCTGAATTTTTTTTTTTTAGAGCAGTTGAATGCCACTGTAGTTTCACTTACTTCAAACAGTTATCCCAATTTACTTCACTACCCAAGAAAAAAAACAAAACTCAACCCATAACAGGCTGTACCTAGTCCCCAAGCAACACCTTATGCTACCTGTGAGGTCTTCCGAAGCAGCATCAAGGGATGTTTTAGTTGGCATCCCTAGAAAAAGTGCCATAGCTGCCTACGTGAAATATGCTTGCATGATTTAATTAACAGATAGATATTAATTTTGATTCTCATTACTATACGGTAACATTATATAGTTCCTAAAAATACAACCTTCGTGAAAACAAAAGCATCTCAAAAGCCTTCCATGAACCTAATATATTAAAAGTAGATACTTCTGGAAAGCTACAGTAATTTACTGTTCTCTAATTTAGTCCTGCTGGGCTGATATACTGGATATCTATGATTAGCTGGTATGATAATTAAAGAAGTAATGTGATCTGAATGAAAATTCAACCAGCAGAGTTCAAATCCTAGATGTACACAGATTTCTAACTTTATCCTAGAAAGTCTTTGCTGCTTCTCCTATATGTGAAGGGAAGATAATATTTTATTTACAGGAATATTATGCAACTGAACTAATGTCCACAAGATCTCTGCCTGAGGCAAAAAAGTAATACACAAACACACATCTTCAGACAACTTCCATTCCAAATTCTCTTAGTTTGATATGATAAAGGTACCTGGCATAGAAGCAATTTGAGATTCACAGAGCTGAAAGACCAATGCCACAGGGGTGATCAAGATCCCCCCCAACACATGCACACTTTATATGTTCATAACTGGAAGACAAATCTTGAAGTAAAGGAATTAAATTTGCTGATGATAAAAATCTGTATGGATCTGTAAATCACTGGGGTGTATGCAACCAAGACCTGCTTTATGGACAGGTCACACACTGAAAAGTGAAGTATCTAGTTCTTCCCAGCAGAGTTTCATAGACTAATCTGAAAGGCAACCCAGTCCTTAGAAACAATGAAATGCAGTTTCACACGTTGTGCTAGAGGCATGTAGAATTATAGATAAGAAATTCAGCCTTGATGAATATCAATGGGACTTGTGGTCCTAAGTCACTTAGGTGCTTTTCAATATTTAACCTACATCTATTCCCACTGGGATATGATTTTCATAATTACCTGCTGTTGGCCTCTGCTCCAACTGAAATGAATTTCTCTTTTCCACTGACTTCAGAAGGAACAGAGTTGGGTCACTGTTGAAGTCTCTAATAAATTCCAACCGGACAGCATAAAAATTCTCAAAATTAAAATATTCACAGTGAAAGTCTGTTGAGACCATTAGAAAACTATGTTATCATGTTTCTCTTAAGGACTCTAGATTTCTTTTAGAAACTATACAAAGAGAGACAATTTTCTCTTCTTATATCCCCTACAAAATTAAATACTTTGCAACACAGAAAATACTCTAAAGCCTATATTAAGGTAATGTTTTCAGCAAATATAGGTCAATATTTCATATTTGTGATATTAGTTATGCAAGACAAGGCAAACTTGGTAAACACAGGCAAAGAATAAAGAAATACAGATACTATGCAAATTATAATTTTCCCTATAATGCAGTAACAATGACTACTAGAACCTAACCTAAAGCCATATTAATCCACTCTTCATAAACAACTGATGTAGTAAATAGAATAAAAATGATAACAATGATAGTCTCATTAGCAGATCTGGGTAGCAAATTATGCAACCTTTCATGCTGAATTAATTTCCCCTCCCCCCATTCATTTATAACTCCTGCTCAGGGAAAAAAAAAAAAAAAAAAAAAAAAAAGTGTGACTCAGATTGATTGTATTGACCTTCTTTCAGTTAAATTAAACCTGCTGTAAAATTAAATTGGCAAAACTCAAGTCATCCAGGCATGATGATCACAGACAGACATAGATTCTGGGGGGGAGTTCTCATGCATTTCAAGTTATGCAAGGCTACAGATAATAATAATAATAAAAAAAAAAAGTAAATAATGCTAAGAAAGAGAATCTAGATGTTCAAAGAGTAATCACACAATGATAAAAGGCTGTAGTTAAGGCCAACACATTTCCAGGATCTGGGACTACCCGCTGAAAAAGAGATTATAGACTATACACACGCACTCATACATTCTGTTTAGGATTACCAGTATGTAGGGAGATTAATATACAATCCCCAAAGAGCAAAGAAACCTCCTTCCCGTGAGTTCAGATTACTCTGTTTCTATGCATGGTGCTTTGTTTTGGGGGTGGGAGTGTGTGTCATTTACTTGTTTTGCTGTTGTTTTTCAAAACATATTTGTTTTACTTTAAATCAACTCTAGGCTTTTTTGTTTGAGGGGAAATTGATAGGCACAGACACAGACCTGCTCATCTAAATGAAGGCTGTTAGGAGCATAGTTACACACTTCTCTGTAGAAATTAATTGAAAAATAAATCTCTCTAATTTCCTTCTGCCTCTTGCTGTTACTTGCTATAATTCATAGTTCTGACCGTTCCCTCAGAAGTGCGGAAGTACTTTAATTTCTCAAGAGTGACAACACAGAAGTGTTTTGCCAGTGACCCAGACTTGCAGAGCAGTAAAGAAATGACTTAACAGACTTAGACCAGATGGTTACATGTCAGAACAAGGTAGGACAGCTTTTCTGGAGCAGAATGGAGAATGAGATAATCGACAGTCCTACCTCAGAGCGAACAGTCATGAATGATGTTTAGCTCACTTTTGGTGCCCAAAAGTTCCAGTATATTTAGGATATTTACTAAATTTAAATACGTCGTAAGACACTAATTTTTTTCCATTGATTATATTCATTTTGTGCCATAATATATGGTTATTCAAGACTTTTCTTTGCATTGCTGGCATCTAGCATGACATCTCACTGCACAGCTGTTGAGATACAGCCCTCACAGGATACAGAACCTCAGATCCCTCATTCACTGTTCTGGCAGCTTTCTTCCCCCGTCCAAATTCAAAGTCCTTCAGCCAAACATCAGCACAAATTCATTGTTTCGGAACAGCTCAGTTTGTCATTTCAATGGTTTAACACATACATTCTTAGCAGAGAATGTGCTTAAAAAAAACTTTAAAAGTAAGCTATTAGGAAATTATTTTTAAAATATAAATACACACATACTTTACACGCAAACACTCCTCTTCAGCAGATAGAAAATTTTATTCAGCTAGTGCTGTTCCTGAATCTTAACTACATGAGGCTTTTAAAGTGTTGTAAAGACAAAAGATGAAGCAAAACCAAGTCAGCAGGGCTTCTCCCTTCTGGATTACACAAGAACTTAGACCTCTTCTGTAATGAATTTACTTTGACAGCTGCTAAAAAATTTACCAAGCTTGACAACATGCACAAAAAGCAAAATAGTACAGAGAACGGTGTGGGCTTTCTGCTAACCCCAAGAAAGTATGATTATTTTAAAGAAATAATATTTATTTATATTTGTGTGGTAAATTTCAAATGATAGGTTTGTTAGCTACATTCTACTCTCCCACAGATGCTATTTTAGGTAGTCATTTTGTAGACAATCTATTATTCTCTCTTATATAGATCTGAAGAATAAGTGAGAGTTGAGTTTGAGCAAGTTCTGGATTGTATCTGGAATATAAAATACACTGACTTGTCAGGAAAAGTAATTTCTCCTTTTCAGATTAGGATAAAGCAGAAACAGTGCTTTGATGATTTCTACAATGAATTTGGAGAAATAACTTTGAAGAATTCTGAGCTTCTCAGAATTTCACTTTCAGCTACAAAAGAAGATTAGTTTGATTTTGTACCTATATGGATTTGAATCCATCTCACTTTCCTCCTTAATGCTTCCAAAGTGCTAATGGCAGTGCAAAAGACTTCAGTGGTTCAACATAAATGAAAACAAATTGCAGGAACTGTGGCCAAGCCAAGTACTGGGACTGCTGCATGTCAAATGAGAGTCAACTGTTTGCTAGCCTTCAGTGCAGATTGCTACACTGATTTGTGTAAACTGCACGCCGCATTAATATTTCTTATCTCATCCCAAAGCCTTGGGTTTATCAAATTTGGAAGGCGGTAACCCAGTATATTATAGGAAGAACATGTGCTATCAAGTAAAGCTTTAAATGTGATTGACAAATATATTGATTTTGCATGGTTGGACTTGCAAGGTAATTTTGAACAGAAGAAAAAGGGCAGTAGCTCGCTACTGCTGCAAAGATTGCACGCATGAAGCAACAGAAGAAAATTTCTTGACTACATAAAATACACCTTCTCTAATTGTTATTCACCTTTGAACATTACTTCCTTTTAGTGCTTGTTTGTTTTTCTATGTGCTCAAAGTGAGATGTTTAAAAAGAATTAGGGCTGGAAAGAGAAATTCCTGAGCAATATTTATGTCATACCTTAGGAGGGCACTGCAGAACGCAAAGGGACACAGGAGAAACGTAGGATGTAACAGTTTCTTCATAGTCTTTACAGGGAAATTTAACATGTAATCTTAAAGGTTTTTTTTTCCTGGCTGATAGGAGATAAATCATACCCCAGTACTGCAGGCCAGAGCATCCCAGACAGATAATCTAAACAATTCCTCATCTGCTTTCAGAAAATGATAATTAATGGCATATAAACAATCACTTTACTACATGTGCATGTATCATATATTCACTTTAATTCACCACAAAAAAGTATTGATTTCAGCAGCCCTTCAATATTTTAAGAGTATGTGTCCATGAACTCTTCCTAACTAAAAACACGCTAGAAAGTGAAGATTTCCTCAGATCTCTAGATAAATGGATTTAAGACATATTTGTGGGTTATTCTGCAAAAATGACATCTTGCAGGATAGATATTTTTTTTTTTTAATTAATCAATTCCTCTAAAAGCTTTACGTGGAGAAATAGGAATGATATTATCAAATAATCTTATTCTTCACTCTCTTATGCATCTTAAGTTATCAATGAATGAAGGAAGACTTCACAATATATTTCCTCGAGCAATTTCTACTGATAAAATTATCTGGAGCAACGCTTGCAAAACATCTAAAAGCCATGCATTTTCACCGGGTGGACTACCAGTGAAAAATACTGAATAGAACAGTTTTTAAAAATTGCAAGTTCCTTTAACATACTAATTGGAATACATTCACTTTTTTCCTGGTCTGTTTTTTTTTTTTTTGCCTTTTTTCTCCCTCATGCGGCTTCCTGGACTTCATGAATGTGTTTCCAGCTAAGCAGAATTTAGATATGGCAATAAATAAAATACCTCCAGAACTCAGATACAACAATAAAGCCTACATCAACTAATCCACTCAAAAGGACCTTTAGTTCCTCTAGAGATCCTACATTTAGCACATTTAGCATAAATACTGGGTTCTGTGCTACTAGGTTGAAGGGTTTCTTTTTAGTCCCTATCAAGTTTGGTTATTTTTGTGCCTTTTGTTTTGCATTTATAGTTGCAGACATTGCAGACACTACTGGGAGCATCTGTCTAGCTCTACCACAGCATTGTCCCAGCTGTAATTGTATTATGGTCTACGTAGTAGGAGGCAAATTACTTTTTTCCAAGCAAAAGCATATTTCAATATTCTTGCTGTTTCACAGGCTTTTGTTGGTGGTGACATACTCTGGAATTATAAGCTCCAAAATGTACCCTTTGTAATGTGGGTAGAAGTGATAATTATATGGGACTGAGCCAAACCAAACAGAAAAATCAAAATCACATACTATAAGCAGAAAAGGCTAAATCAGTGGGTAATCTAAATAGCCAGGGCTTGAGGACAAGCAATTGGAAATACCAAGTGAATCCAGGAAGTTAACGTTAATCAGGTGCAATAAAAGCAATGTGACCTTTGAATTGGCATAAAGAAATAAACCACAGTAAATAACTATGACACAGTATTAGAAATATACAGGGAAATCCCAACATTCAAAGAAAGGAAAATAATTTGCTGTTAGAAATGGAAGAAGTGCACGGGCTGTGTGAAAGGAGTTGACCACGTCAGACCAGCACTCTGAACAACTGACCGTATCGCCAAGGGCATGAGCCGATGGCACGGCGTGTCTTCGGGCAGCCCAGCTGCCTCGGGCACTGCTGCGTACAGAGATACACCCCCGAGCAGCGCTAATAGGAGTGCCCAGGCAGCATCAGCAGGAGGGGTGGTAGTTTTGTGCATGATTCAAGACCCTGATGAGTCAATCAAAAGCCCTAACCCAGTCCCCAGCGAGGAAATGCTTTCCTGCACAGAGCCAGTCCCCTCAAATTGAGGGACACTAAGGACAGTAGTGGGAGGCTTACACCACAGCGAAAATACTGTGTGACAAGCTGTTCTCAAGAGATTTCCGCAGCAATTTTCCACCTTAACACATCAGGCCATCCAGAGCGAGTTCCCGAGCATCTGTATTGCTATACCTTAGGATTACTTGGTTCAGAAAACAAGCCTGTCTGGGTGTTAGAACAGAAGTGACAGAGAAGCAGGTGCACAGCGAGGTTCATTAATCCAAGTCTGCTCGCTTTTAACTGTCGGGTGGTAACCATAGCTTAAGGTCACCTCTTGAGAACTTAATCTTATAAACCCTGACAAGTGTGCATCTTGTCCAAGCTAATCTCTGTGGGTTTGTACACGTTCCCCATTACAGCTGTTACCCGGGACAGACAATCATTCCCCCATCAGAACACACCAGACGGTACAGATGGGTGCGCGCGCACTCTCACCGTGCTGTCCGCGCGTGGGCTGGGCCGCCGTCACACTGAGAAGTCAACAGCAGCACAGGCCCAGCCTGCAACAGCCTGCCAGGGCTGCACTTCGGGGGCTGTCCTCATACCTCCGGGGTGGAAGTCTGTATGTACAGAATCACACAGGCAAATTCATAACTGAACACCACTACCGAACAGAGAAATCTTGCTGTGTTTGGACAAGCACATCTATGTTATAGGTCTGTGACTCATGAGGAAAATCAATGATCTATCCATTACTTATTTTAAGCTTTCCCAGATTTGAGAATTTGCAATGGGCATTTTCCCTATGAAAACAGCCACTTTTTTTTAGCTAGGGTTTGTCCACATTTATTCATTTTTCTGGTGCTCATTCTTTCTCCAGTATTTTATATATGTATCCAAGATCCATATACATGCATTCACATGTAAACAAAAACCAGAACAAGTAGAAAACCCAGATTAGGTATCTGATATAATACCTTGTCTTATTGGTCAAAACTTTTCCACAGAGAAGGAAATATTTTGAGTGCATTTAACTCCCTTTGACATTGCTTTTATTTAGTTCAGCTGGAAGTCAAAAGGAACCAAGTGCCTTCAGCAAGTTGGAAAGGACATTTAGAATTTTACAGGGCTGTAACTTGTAGCTATTTATATAATTCAATGAGGGAAGACCTATAAACTCTGATGACACTAAAAGGGTTTGCTCTTGAAAGATGTTGAGCATGCTTACTGCTAAGGAAACCCCTGCCTCCTGTTCATGAATGACAATGCAGGCACTTCCTTCCACCAGCTTTGTGCCAGCACACCAGTCTTTTCAATTCCTCTGTCGAAGCTAATACATTAACATTACAAGCCCAAGGACCTGCCAAATGTACCAAAGTGACTTCTCTAAACGCTATGAAATTAAACAATGAATAAATTTGACCGACCCTGTATTTTCAGAGAAAAGAAATTCCTAAACCTTGAAATTATGTTGGATCTTCTCTGAACACTGGTAGTTGATATGCTTCTGATACACACTGTATGCTTGCTGTGTAAGCCTACAGCTTATGGTTTTTATCTGATCAACTCTCAAGCTCCAAGTACTTGTTGTTAAAGCCAGGGAAAACTCTTCCACACTCAAAGAGTGGAATATGACTTAGGCACCTTTTTCCTGTTTATCACCCTTTGGCTCATAAAATGTACATGGGATTCTATAGACACAAAAGAAATTCTTCCACTTTATGGTCACATAAGACCTTCATTTTGAAAGAACAGCTCTTAAGCAACAGTACATACAGGAATCATATTCCAGCATTGTGCATCCTAAATTAAAAGGAAGGCTTATGGGTATTTGTCAGTCATAAGCATTGCTTTTACCCACACACTGTAGGCTTCTTTATAGCCACTGAGCAGTGGAAGGGCGACGAAGGATCCCTCAGCAAATGTCTGGAAATTGAATTTTTGTCCTAATAAAAGTCCACAGATCTGAGAAGCAATTCCATTCATTTCACCTGGGAGCAGTTTCTCTGTCAGGCACCTGTTCTTCCAGATACAGAGCTTTCATGGAAGGTTTAGCTAACGTTGTCAGTGATGAAAAATGGCAAAATAGCTGTTCTGCTTTTACTGTGTTGTGTCTACAGTGCTTCTGAACGAGCTACTGAAAGGGATGTGTCAGGCAGAAACATGGCAATATTCAAATAACTGCTTTCTTAATAGAAGGGGAAAAAATGTTTTGAGGACATAGATTATCTAAATGATTAAATGATTACTTTGGTTTATACAGCCTTGCATTTCACTGTCAATTACATGCAAATTTTAACAGGGTACAAATACCAAATCAGCAAATGAAAAAAAAAAAAAAAGTTCCCTCTGTTTAAAAATAAGAATGATTGAATAATGAGACTGACGCCTACATCTTCCAAAGAAAAGGCTTTAAATATAAGGCTCAGATTTATATGGTAGTAATAATGGATCATACTCTCAGGACTGCCCAGAAGCACAGAGCAGCCTTAACTAGCTACCTGTGGATTCCCCCTGAGTTACAGATTTCTCTAGATGGAGAAAATTCTTTTGACCCTCCCAACCTTTTCATTTTCTTTTTTAGTGCATATAGTATTCTGGCACTTCTGTTTCTCTCTGAAAGAAAGAAGGAGCACCTGTCAAAATGTATAAGTACAAAACATTTCACCTTACCCAGATTTCCCTGCAAAAGAGACAGTATGCATTTTTCTCTGATTTTAATGTGTAGGTTTCAGCTGATTTTCCAGCCGGATCTATAGGTGTGTATATATATGGTATTACATCTTTTTTAGATTAAGACCTAAAGGAATCAGATGTTATTCATGCAGCCATGTTGAGGAACATGCAGTAGCCAATTTCCCTAAAATTGTAGTTCCTCTCTTTTCTGATATTTGCATGTCACAAAACACTCTTTCTTGGATACTTTTCTGGAGACCAAGCACATCCTATGCTTTTGTGAATGTGCTTAAAAACCTTTAGTTTTTCCCTTCTGTGATGCTGCTGTTAGTATGTAGCCAGCTACTATCTGATACAATCCTTCTATTTAACTGTGAAAATCCTTCGTCTAACATTTACAATTCCAAAGCAACCTCACCTGTAAAAAGTGTTTGGGTCAAAACTACTATTTATGCAGACATAGAGAAGGGGTTAACAAATGTACATCTAACCTGAATCACATCTGAGTCATCTCCTCCTACCATTTGAACTTCTATTTAGAGACTTCTGGATCTTAAAACTGGTTCTCCAAAACATTTAAGCTAGATGCTGCAAGTATAATAAAAGAGATAATATGCCTGCTGTGCTATAGAGAAGACATTTAATTGGTCCCATACATCACTGGAATGAAAGTACATCTACCAAATTAAGCTGATTCCTCCTCAGTCTTTAGCTTAATGAGGATGGTGAAGTTCTCCTTCCATTCTTAAAAAGTCACATCATTTTAAAATGTACACTATTCGTGTTTACCTGTAGCATCTCTTGCTGATGTTAATGGCCATGATATAAAACCTTTTATGAGAGGTCACAAGAAGTACACAAGAAGAGAGAAGGACTGAAAATAACTGGAAAAGGTCATAATTATAACATATGAAGTAAAAGTAGTGTTTGAATATTAGGGTTTGGTGAGATTGGGGTTTATCTTATAACAGTATCTCTAAGAGAGCTTGTCAGAAACACACTGCTGCAGTGCTGGGTACCATGCAAGAAATAGCCAATTTCAATTAAGCCACACACTACAGAATGACCTAAGAGTAAGCTAAGGTTCTATTGCAAAGAAAAAAAAAAAAAAAAAACAAGCAGTTACCTCACTTTGGGTAGCCTCAAAGTAGTGTTATAAATAACAACTAATACATAAACAACTTCTGAAGGTGTTTTTTATGAAAATGAACCCTTTAAAATGTTTTATATGATGCTGTATGAACTTGTGGCCACCCCCTCTTACTACTTTGCAAAACCAAGAGGCTGCTTTACCTTGAAAAACAAGCCTCTGGAGCAAGATGCAGCTAAAAATAAATAAATATATGCTTTAGTATTTCATTAGGCAGGTGAAGATATCTACCTTGTTCAATATTGCACTCAGAGGTCAAAACAAGTTCAGACAGCAATGGAGCAGTTCCTGCTGAACTACAAATGTCCTTGATGACACTATCACTATGCATTTTACAGGGGAATTTAAGGAACATGACCGTTAGTGAAAATGCTGATGTTAAACCAGTATTAAAAGCATATGTTGAAAACTTACTGTTTTACATTGCTGCGAAAAGCCAGTGAGGTAAAGAGCCAAGGGGTTACCTTAGCCTCAGCTGTGAATGTCTATTACTGTTCCCTTAAACTACGCTTCTAATATCAACTTTATTCCTTCTGTTCTCCTAGTTATTACCAAGGACTACCAGTGCTTTTTATTCGTTTAGAGTCTTGTGATTTTATCCAGCAATCAGCTGTAGAGCAACAGATTTCCAAAGAAGGGCAATTACACTCCCAAGTGCATTAATCCTGGACTCATGGAAGTAAAGGGGATTTCTACTACAGACTTCCATAGGCCTAGGATTTCACCCCAGGAATCTGCCAGTAACATAGTTCATTGACAGATCACTGTCTTCTGATTCTGTATTGAAGTATCAGTACACACAATCACAAAAAGTAATTAGTGACATCGTATACCTCAAACAGACCTTTTGCCCTGTATCAGACTGCTGAACTATCAAAGTTAATTATTTTACTGTGAGATTAAAAGAGTACTTTAATTCTGCACCTTAATGTCTTTATTATCTTCCTGCCAGGGAAGTACCTGCAGGCTCCAAGAAAAGCAACCTCACCATTTTAAACATTGAATATCTGCATACAATAAAAGCTGCTTTTCCTGGGACAAAAAATTTCTCTGAGAAGTTTGCCGAGAAAAACCTGTCAAGACTCATGGCTGCATGCAACATAACGGGTTGCGAGCTGGCCATTACTTCAGGTCACAGTATTCTCATTCAGTTAAGTTTGGAAAAAGAGCAGAGCAAAAACTAATACAGAAAAACTGTTTACTCAGTATCTTACGTTTGTAGACCACTTTTAGCAGAGGAACTTATTCTGGAAATTTATTCACTAATTTCAAGAGGAAATATAACGTATCTTGAAGTCTCACAAAAATAATCATGGGGACATAGTTTAGTTTGTGGAACTACCATGTATTAATCTGGTCTAATTAAATGTATTTCTCCTCTTAGACTGTCTCAGAATAATGCTGCTAATGGGATTTTACAGCCCATGACACATAACTTCATATCAATTTTCTTGTTTCTAACATGAAATTTTGAATAATACATTTTTCTCTGTGTCTCACAAACTAATTCTTTCACAGGGAGAAACGTGAATAAATCCTGATGTTAATTATTTAGAATTTCTATTTATCTTGACATGCAAAAATAATAGCATTGACTGCAGTTGGTGTCCATAACATATGATTCAACTGTATTGGAAATAAAATCGCACCCTCAATTTCCATTTTAAATATTTAGATAAAAATCACAACTTATGGAGTCTGACAAAGGTGTGTTCTACTTCTGCATATGGGCTCCTAAGCGAAATGACATTGCCAGTCTGTGTGCGTTTGTCCAGATCATGAGCAATGTAAAATGCACACGATCAAATAGGTCTTGGCATTGCAAGAACTGTGTTTCATATTGGTAAACATTCACAAACAACAAAAAAAGGATCCATCTGGAAATTGGGTTCTTATTGTAATGACAGACTGACATACTAATGATGCAACCCAGCTCTCCTCTCGGCATACTGTGCTCTGCATCTGATTTAGACTGCTGTTCCAGTGCTGCTGCCTCAGAAGAATCAGCTACGTTGTCATCTGCAGCATTGATATGAGATGAGCAGCATTCCTGAACACGGCTCCTTACCCGGACAAATGGGGTAAATGAGCTCCAGCCTGCTCTCCTCCCATCCCAGGGCGTGCATCTGCTGCAGATCACCGCCTCTACCAAGCTGGCAAAGAGGGAAACGCAGCACTGCCACGTCACTCGTAATCCCACACCTGTAGTAATGGAATTTCCCATGAACTGCTCCTCAGGACTGTTAAATGAGCAAAATGCACTAAAGCAAACAAATACTTTGAACTAGGATGCAGGCTTAATGAAGTCTCAGTTGGCCTTAACTCAAACTCTTCCTGAATGGAGCAACTTGAATCCACAAGCCCATTACTGGACAACCTTCCAACTGATGTAGAATCGTGTTGCTTTACTCAGTGGTGGAAGCATTAATTTTCAGTAGTTCTTTCTTCTCTCATAGTTTTTTTTTTTTTTTTTAAATATGTGCATATATATGCATGTACACATATAAGCTCATAGGCATGTATATATAATAGTACATCATGTATAAAAAAAAAAAAAAGGGTGAAAGAAGGAGGTAAAGCAGCTGAGCTAAGACCTGTGATATTTCATAATAAGCATGCATACACACACACACTTTTGTTTACAGAATAGTTCAGCAAAAAGTTGACCTTCAAGTACAAACATCCAGGATCCCAACTTTCATGTTGATGCCAGGTAAATTGGCACCAATGAAATCAACTGAGCTGGCAAAATTGGTAAGAGCTGAGCACCTGAACAGTCTTTGTGAATATAAATCTTACTCAGGTCCAGAGAATGCCCTTTTTCAAAGACATCCTAGAGTTTTGACAGCATGAGCTGCTTGTATATTTTTTCCTCTTCCACATGGAAAAGGCAGTAATAAACCTCAACACCAAAGTGTTCTTAGGGATAACAGATCACTTGCCTAGCTATGAAAATAAACTCAGCTTAAAATTTGTTGCTTTTTTCCACCAAAGCAAATGATGCTAAATGATTCAACTCTCACACCCATTTACAGACACAATTATAAAAGAGGCAATAGCATATAAATCTCTTAAGCCCCAGTGTATCTTCCAGTCCTGATTTAAAAAACAAATGCCTGCCTTGTGAAAATCACGTTTAATAATTCTTCTTATGGGCACTGTGCAGGGAAATGAAAGAACTGTAGCTTTAGGCACATTTTGTACACTGCTGTGTTTGCCTGTCTCCCTGAACAGGAATTAAAACCTACTGGAAATAAACATTGCATCTGCATTTTCTCCCACTTCAAATTTTACAGCTAGCAGACGTTTACATTTTATTCAAGCATGTTGTGAGAAGAAGGGGAGGAACAACTGACCTTTGAATCAGTAACAAAAGTCTTGTCAAAACCAGCTAAATATACAGAATTTAAGCCTGAGACCATCAGATGCAGTGTTTCAGTTTGAAAAGTATTTCCAGTAGGTCTTTGGAAGAGGGTGGGAAAGTAAATTTATCTGCAGTACTTGGCTGCAAATTGAGAAGATAATGTATTTCTAGTTCTTTCCTGTGGATTCTACAGCTTTTGTTCTAACAAGAACACAGCCAAACCCTGACATCTACTACTTAGATACTGTGATAAGCACACTGCAACTACCTTGATAGGTCATTCAGAGCTAATGGAGAAAATTTCTGTATTCAAAAAAACATACCTGCAAACAGTCTCTGACCCCACTGCACCTAGCCTTTACTGAGAAATAGAACAAACTCCTCTACATCCAGGAGCCTGCAACATCTGAAAATGCAGTGGCTCACACAATCAAAATATGCTCTAGTTAAAACAAAATTCTGAGTGGGTGCTTTTAGGGAGAGAGAGACTGGGGGGCTGAGGACAATGACTTTTTACATGCCGATTGCCTGCCATAACCATTCAGCGAGTCTTTGCTTTTTAGAAGCACACATCTGGCCAGATTCTGTGAAATTAGTGGAGCTTTACCAGTTGACAAAGGATGAGGGTTTGTCACCATGTGTGTGTAAAACTCCTGGCATCTTCTTTCCAGCATTTCCCCAGAGATTCATTGCTGTCTGGTTGTCCCATAGCTTCCCATCATCTGTCTCAGATTTTGATTTCACACTTTGATTTTGAGTGGAGATTCCAGTAAACTTGGGTGAATAACAGCTGTTTTGAGTACTTATTTTTGCTTCCTCTCGATCCTCAGTTGGTTGCACTCTGAAATGGATTTAAATTGTGGGTATGCTGAAGATGTGGGAGGAATGTAAAGTGAAAAGTTGAAATTAATGGTACTTTTAATCAGAAAAACTGAATGGATATTTTGACACAAAAAAAGCTGTTTCAAGGAAAAAAAAAAAGGAAAATGGCAGCATGAAAAAGAAAACATTCTGATTTTGGGGAGATTATCTAAAAGGTAGAGATTTCCAAAGAAACCATTAAGACTAATATGAATTTGTAGACTACTGCAGAATTGCCTGAGCAGTGTATTTTGTTCTACAGACATTACTATTGGAAAATACCTTCATGATCTAGATTGTATTCTGCAAATGTTGGTCCCCAAGATCCTGAAGATGGGCACCTCAATCCTGGACCGATTCCTGGATTTTGATGTACACACTTCAGTGCTGTTATTCATATCCCAGCACTGGGATTACAGAACTTCTGGTGAAGTGCATTTATCCGGTACTACATAAATACAGCTAATTTTCAAATAAATATTAAGAAGTCACTTCATTTAAAGTTGTCTTCTAAGATAGTTTTTCAGTACAACATTAAGTTGAATAAATCATTGCTCATTCCAAAGAGGCCTCAGCTTCCTGGCACTACTGGGGCAGTCTTCTTTCCACAGATTGATGATGGTTAAAGGAGTGGAGGTGACAGAAGCAGAAAGCAGGTCACAAGCCTGGGAATTGCGACTTTCACCCACTTCTTAGGTTTAACCCTGGCGCTCTCCATCAAACATCACTGCAGGAGCAAGCACCCCAATATCAGCTATTATCAAATAAGCACTGCAGTTTTACATTATTCATTAAATCAGCTTCTAGAAAGTCAAACCAAAAGTGCCCATCTGTGAATATGTGACCATGAAACACCTCTGAAAAAAAAGTGGTTTTCCATCTTCTAATCCTGCTGAAATAGCGTGGTTCGCTTTATACATGTATGTAGAGAAGTGAATAGACCCACCACTACAAATCTGTGACAATATTAGATGCTTCTACTGGGAATTTCATTACCATTTCCTAGAACTACCTGCAAGTATTTTCTCAGTCTCATTAAATACAGGGCTTACAGAAGTTAGTGTGTTTCATATGCACAGTATAAATGCCATTTAAAAATCACATCAAGGGTGTAGGATGAGATTTTCAAGGTGAGATTGAGAACTTTAATGGAAGTGGAAAAAGAATTTAATCAGTCACAGCAAGCCTGTCAAACTTTCTATTTCACTGTCTGCCATGTGCAAATATGCATAATAACTATTGCTTAATAGATGAACTCTAAAATACATTAGAAATCAACTGTTAGAATAGATGCACAAACACTTAAGGTAAAATTTATAGCAGGGTATGCTTCTGAAAATTCCCTTATGAGGCTTTTGAAATCCTTGTATGAAGGACTCTTGCTGCTTTCAGTCCTCCATTTATTCTTAATATAATGAAACGAGAAAAAAATAGACTAATTGCAGCTTCCAGATCCATTACTATAGGAAAACAGAATCTGTTTGGTGCAATTTTTTCCCTGATACTTAATTAAAACTCTGTGGGTAAAGGAAAATATTTTCTCTGCAATATTAATCTTCTTTTACTTTTTCTCTTTTTAAATAGGAATAAACATAATAAAACATATGATTAACTAAATGCTGAAGTTAAACCTAGTGCCTGCATAGGATCTCACTGACATTCCACTTCAGCAGCTTCCAATGTCCAGACCCTGAGCCAGGGTTGGCAGGGAAGCCAGAGAGCCCCCTCACTAATTTTGCTGCCTACAGCCACCCCTAAACCTCCAGTCATCAAGCAGGATCAAGTTTTTTGTTATGCACTGAACAAACAGGGCAAAAGTTTTCCAGGTAAGTCAAGAAATCAGGAATAAAGAAAAAGGACAAAAAATCAACAGAAGATCTAGGTCCATATTAGAGCTGCTACTCCAAGAAATACCAGTGTACAGCAGAAAGCTGGGGCCTGCTAGTTAAAACACAGCAGCCAGGCAGAGACTGGACCTAAATTAATTTCTCTGCATGATGCTACACCTTCTGTGAACATGCACAGCTACTTGCATTAACAGAGGCTTGGTAGTCTCTCTACCACGCTCCCCCATGCAGGGCAGACAAATCCTTAGCTGGCATGATGGATATGGTACTGATATAGTTTAGTGGCTTCCTAAGTGCTAGGTTTTATAAAACAGCGTAGCAACAGATTTCAAGAAAAAAAACTTGAAGAGCTCCAGGAAAGCTCTAAAAATTTGTGATACACTTCTAAAGCATGAAGGGGCAACATGCAAGAAAGCCGAGAGGCACTTCAATGAAAAAATTACAAGGTGGAAAATAAGTAAACATAGCCTGGCTTTAAGGGATAAGGTGAGAGTCAAAAACTGACATCAGGTATGGGAGATGCTTGGCGAACAGGACACTCCAGGGTAACACATAGTAATTTGCCACTGCAACCATTAAAACACTCAGAATGATCCTTTAGGAGCTATAAATTTTAAAGTCCATCACAAAGACAATCAGCTTAGAGCCACAGAGATAAGAAAAACAAAAGTAAGAAGTTGCAGCATATGATACAGTTCCACCAGCAAAACCTATCCATTCTTGAAGAGTTTAATGCTTCCAAGCTCCAGCTGGTGGAAAAAAAAAAATATTCCTGGCACACTTTAATTTAAACGCTGTATCTGATGATGGTCCTGTGTAGCTCCCTTAGGACCAATTTAAAGTTTACCACATCCTTTCTTTGAAGGGTACTTCTAAAGTGCTTGCAGAGTTTACCAACCGATTTGGCTATTAATATTCTATTTCTCTCTCTCAACTATCCAAAAGGTTTTGAAAACAAAGATTGATTTAAGAGTATCTCAGTACATTTCAGGATGCACATCTGCTGCTTACTTTAACATCATTTCTAGTCAACAGCAAAAACACCCGCCAAACAGATGCAGAGACAAGCAAAAAAAAAAAAAAATCCATCTCAGAACATTGTTTTTTATTTCCTTACTAGACAGTCAGCTTTGCTTACATGGTACAGTGGATTTACACCTAAAAAGCATTTAAAACTTTTTCTTGTGCCTTACTTTGCTATTGCTGCCGTCACTTATAGCAAGACTGAGCCTCCTCCATTATATTTTTACCAAGATTGACTGGACATTTACAGTGATATATTGCCAAAATGAAAGAAGTAGTTGTTGAGAATGAAGCACCCTACCTAGCCTGAAGTTAAAGTGTGCAGTCAGTATAGACAATGTTGAAATTGCCTTTTTTTTTTTTTTTTTTTTTTGAGTATGACTATGAACTTTTGTTAAAAAGAACTGTCCCCAGAGGCACATGCCAATAAACTCACTGAAATCAGATAAATCTGGTCACCATTTCTCATCAGTGGGATTTACTTTATTGTCTACTTATTTCTCATTCTGTTCTACCTATCACATGTGGAGTAGAAACAGGACAGCAGAACAACATTTTTTGGTGACTACAGCCCATCCTACCTCAAAAGCACACCACTTGGCTGCCTTCTATGGTATGTACTGTCTGTCCTGTGATGCACAAGAGCCTGTGGATCCAATTTGCTTGTTGATGTCAGCTTTGCCATATCTAAAGAGCTAGGTCAGTTGATGATCCAGTTTGTTGCTTCCCATCTAGGACCTACACATTTCTGAGATTCCTGGTACCTAGCAATTCTTATTAATTTCAACTAGAGCTGTGAATTCCTATTAGCCATGCAACTGTCATGCCTATATGCAGGATGTTTTGGAAACCCAGGCTCTCATATTTGAAAGAACAACTGAGTTTCTCACTAATTATCTCAGTATGAGGCATGGATGGTGCTATACCAGATGCCAATTCCTCCATTGGCCTTTATACCACATTTAAAAAACCCCCAAACCTAAACAATGTTGCATCTAGTGTTTTGTCAAGTAACAATTCATCTTCCCCCAGACTGATTGCCCTGACCGATCATTAGTTGTGAGCAGTAATTTTGAGTTTGTGAGTTCACACTGAGCACTTCTGAGTTAGAATTCCATTTTCTGCTTTTAGATTTCACACCATTATGTCTACAGTTCCTCACACTCCTCCTCCCCCTCTTTTCCCCCTTAATTCTTTCTTCCCATGTATAACATTACCTGGGAAATTGCAGTCTTTAAAAAGAAGCAGGAGAAGCTGTGTATCTACAATGCGCAACTATAGATTACAAATCAAAACAATTATTAAGGAATTTCCACAGTTTTCGCTAAACTGTACTTGCTGCATTTGAAGCTAGAAACATATATGGTTACTTTCAAAGAACTTTATACAGAAGAAAACTTCTGAAATTTAAGACAAAAATAAGAAAGAAACAATGAGAAATGCTTTTATATACATGGTAACATATACACACCAAAATAATTTGTTATTTGTAGATAGGGAGAAATCACAAACAAATAATAGCAGAAGGAAATGGTCAATTATGATCCATCATTTACCCTAGCCACCTTAGAGGTAAGTAAGTTAAATTTTTTTAATGAAGGCTCATGTTTTTTCAAAGACAATGAAAAAGGAAGGTTATTCCAAAATCCCCACAAAATCAACATTAGATAACAGAGCAATTTACTGAGTACACCAATTACATGCATGTCTGCAGGCACAAGAAACATGTTTTGTGGGTGTCCTTTTTCATTTCTAGAGGCTTGTGGCCAACCGTCTCAAATTCCTTTATGGCTTTCCACTACTTTTACAAAAAGCACCAGAAAACTGCACAGCTGTGCACCTTTACATTTTTACCTCTCCTGTAGAAATAGTGTCAGTGACTAAGTCTTGGGGGTAGGGAAGAATGCAAAGGTCCAATCCTTCCCTGAATTGTCATAGTATTCAGAAAACAAGAGGGTAAGTTAATGCTCTGAAAAGGTGCTTGGGTGGCACAAGCAGAGCTAGTTTCTCAGTGTGCTTTCATCTGTGAGGGTTTGATGCTTAATGGCTTATCAATTCTGAGTGTAACAGCTGCCTTAAGCTCACCTGAACCAGACCTCACCCATTCCACCTGCTTCACACAGCAAACTGCCACCGCGGCAATCCTCTACACCCTCAGGCCACTTGGCACCCAGTCGTACCTCCAGCCTGTTGTCTCCATTGGCAGGATGAGTCTTATCCTTGATGTATTATTTGTTTGTCACATTTACTTTTCCTGCCTTGGGAGAGCACAGGGAACTCCATGTTCCCCTGAAAACATTAAACAGCTCTGTCTCAGGATGGAAAGACAAAATCTAGTTGGTTACAGAAATGTAGTAGCCCATTGCACTATCAGCAACAGGAAATACTTTGGGCTGTGAAGTTTTCAGAGTTAACAAGTATATATACTTAATTAAAGCAATAGCTGCACTCTGTGTTCATTTTATTTTGGCAGCTGTGCTTCAGATGTGATTATATTCTGTTCCGTACTAGGAAATGTTCTAGCTGCCTTATAATGAACTTTTCATAATCAAAAACCTCAATATAAGACTTGGCAATTAAATATTTGCAAAGAGATGGACTGAGACCACCAAACCATAGGGAGGTTCTAAAATACAGAGATTACTGAAGTGTTTATCAGGCCCTGCAGTATTTTTTGGTGACTAACTAGACAGAAAGAAACCACAATACTCTGGGTTAAAAAAAAAAAAAAAAAAGACCCCAGAAGGTGCACATCAGAACAACTCTCATGCAGTTAGCTGAAAACACAGGCCACAGAGGATAAGTAATAAAATACACAACCCATCCCCCCAACAAATAATCATCATCATTCACCCAAAATGTTATTTCCACACTGAAATCCTGACCTCCAGCTCCAGTTTGACTGATAGTGCTGGCAAAGGGGGCAGCTGATAAATTGAGCCATCACAATATTCCTAGCCTAGAGGTAATTCTCAGAGTACATTGATCTGCTACAGCAACTGTCATGCTTCACCAGCACTCTCTATTTCTAGACAGGAGTCATGTTGAGAGAGCAAGGGACTGTATGGAAGACTCCCCAAAGATCTGAGATAGAAGCATCTTGCACCACTGACAGGGGAATCAAGAGTTTAGGGAATCAAAGACATTAGAATAAACAAAGCCAGGATTAAACGCATGGCATTTAAGGACAGTTCAGATGCTCAGATTCAAGTTTATTTATGAGTGTTAGTGGTGGTAACTGGGACAGACTGTTGTGGGCTGCCATCTCTACACTGTTGAGCCAGATTTATCTGTTAGAAGCATACAACTGTCATGTGGAAAGCTTTACATGCAGGTCCTTTGTTCCACTAAAATTCAGTAGTTCCCACCTCAGCTGCTGTGAAGCAGTCACTACATGAACAGTCTGGACCAAAACTAGTTTAGGGTGGTTTTCATGAGAAGGATCGGTGTAAACCATTCTCCACCTCTGTTAATGTATCCTGCCAGTGTGGGTATGCTCAGGTATTAAAATCTAAGTCACTAACATGAGCACTGCAGCCTTCCTCAGCTGTTTTAGTTTATTGTCCCTAGCCCAAGAGGCAAATAAACCCTTTTCAAATAAATTTTAATTAGCCAGGATTTCCTATTGTTAAAGATCAAGGAAAAACCCTGGAGAACCCCATTAACATGCAAATGAGTAGGTACACAAACATAGTTCCTATGTGAGCCTGTATCAGCAGAAACACAATTAATTCTAAATACAGATACATCCAATGAGATTAACATTGGACAGCTTTGTAACAGACTCTTGTAACCTACTAATTTATACCCACCGCTACTGCTGAGCCTCCCCAAGAGACAGAAAAGCCTCCCTGTATCTTTGCTGCCAAAAAAAAGTGAAATCCCTATGAATACTTCTCGCCAGATCTTGTGCTGTAAATCCTAATGGAGAAGCAGTTCTGCAATCTGCACCACAATGCAGCTAGAGAAGTCGGACTGCAGAAATGGGGTTGAGCCCATCTAGATTTGGTAAGAAGTCTACCTCACTCTTTATCTCCATTAGGGCTTTTTTACTCAGATTAGTTGCCTTACTATGAAACAATACTGCAGCATATTCTGCTTTGCACCAACAGTCCCATTCCCCCAGTAACTGAGCTGACATTGTCTTTATGACTTTTCCTGAAGACGTGTGTCCTGTGGATGAAGCTACCATCAAGCTCAAAGCCTTCGAGACAACATGGGAGTTCAGGACTAGCAACTCCACTGCAACTCCAAACATCACTTGTATTTTCATTTTGCAGTAATAAATCTGGTCTGCCCCCCCCCCCTTTTTTTTTTTCATTGGCTTCAGACAAGTTATTTAACCTAGCCATTTCTTGAGGCAATAATATTTTCCTTCCTGAAAAGAGTATTTGGATAATTTCTAATTTAATATTTGCAAAATGCTTTCTAGAGTTTTATAATTATTATTCCCATACTGAATGGAAAAAATAATCAAATCCCTTTATCACATTTTGCGAGAAAAGCATGACTAGGTCCACAATGCATTTTGTACAGCCAAGCTACCATACAGCACTTCTCGTTAGAAATCATTCAGGTCTGTAAACAAATTCATGTTGCTCATGATATCTTTCCTGCAACCTTCCCACCATGATGTGTGATTACTTATTATTTTCATTTTTTGCACTACCCACATTTCAAAAAGTGCATAAAGTTTAGACACTACAACTTTCTAAAAGTCTATTTTCCACAAGCCTTAGTCCTGTAACTAATTTACCTGTGTAACGCTTATTCAACCAAGAAGAGTATTATGCTGCTGAATAGGAGCCACACAGCGTAAGTTCAAGATTTTGAATAGCATAGTATAGACTAAACATCTTATTAAAACAAAAATACCGTATCAATTGAAAAAAATAAGAGCAGCATCAACTAAATTACAAAATCAATGAAAAGCCTCAGTCTCTGTATTTTCTCAGCTCTAAAATGATGTCAAGTCTTCATTCTTCTCTCCTCCTTTCCAGGTGCTTTGACAAGGAACTGAATTGTGTCATGCAACAGTTTCAGAGCACAGTATAGAGCTATAATGTTGGGAAATACTTGCTTTCATAGAGCCCACAGAGCTATATAGCCAGAAGACAGAATGTTAACACTTCTTAGCAGGCCTGTTTAAGACAACTGCAGTGAGCCATTCTGACAGCTGATGTGTCTCTTGTATCCACTGCAAAACCCATGTGATGGGGTGACAAGCAAGGGAGAGCTGATCAAAATGTGTGGTTCATTTGCAAATTGTTTGGGCCACAGTTGTGGGCATATGTCCGCTGGTGGACGCTGCTTACTGAACCCAGTATGATCTTAAACCATAGACCATTCTGGTCTGTGTCATGGAGACAGATCATCTGAGGAATCTCCTGACATTAACGATGTCCCTGCCAAAGACCTGCAGAATCAAGGCACTGATGGCTTCATGGGTGCTCAGACAGAACCTTTGGCAAAGCAAGCCTTTCCCACACAAGAGTGAAGTTTCACCTCCCCAGAGATATGGGAAAGTAAAACCAAACTGCTTTTTTTTGAAAGCAGCAGCAACATAGAACAGTGCCAGTCCTCCCAGTTTAATTCACTAGCTTGATTTAGCTTTTTTTGACTGGAGGCTGGGAAGGAAAAGGGATGAAGGTATAGAAGACGTTTTGTGTAGTTGCATGCACAGCAGCTGCATTTTGGCAGTACCAGTACTCCTGGGCCAGCAAAGGGTTGTAGATTCAGCTAATGTTAGCAAATAGGAATAATGAATCCATATTCAGTGGAATGCTTTGCAAAGACTATGCTTGTACTACCTTCTGGAGGAATTTTAAAATCAAAATTATTCCTCTAAACACATACACAAATGTACAACAGCAAAAATTGACCTATGCAAAAGGCAGAACAACATCTGAGCAAAGGCCATCGAATTTGGTGTAAATGTTTTAGTTCAGGAAGACACTTGTAGCAATAAAACACCAGTGAAAATTAATTGCAGACTTTGAAGAAACTGTAGCATAGAGGCAAATCTAGCCCTCACCTCCTGGGAATCCTGATTCAGAAGCAACTTCTCAGGTTGTTCAACCATAACAGAAATTGGTAGCCTCAGCCTGTGCTAACATTCCTCTTGCAATATTTAAAAACTGTTGTGTTACAGTTCAGGGACATGTTTCAAAATAGCGTGATGTCCAAATACATTATTACCTCAACAGGAGGTCATTATGGGGTAATTTGAAAAGAAATGCTTTCCAAGCACAGAGTTCTATTACTGTATGAACAATACAAATACTAAGCAGCCACAAACTGTCAGATTTGCTCCTAACAGGTTTTTAAGCATAGCAGTGCTTAAGGAGGGCCCGACAAGCTTGGTAACACTGGATCTTGATCAAGCTTAAATACATACTTTTAGTTCGCCACCATTAATGAATATGACATAAATTGAATTGAAAGTTCTGCTGTCTAATTTTCTTTAATAACTATGAGATTCCTGGACTTAGACTGCAAAGTGTAAATGTTATTGCATGCATAAAAAAAGATAAGTGTGTACAATTCTAACAAGCTGCATTTGTTAGCCATAAACTGAATTTAATGCTTAGTCACAGCTGCAAGAATATCTTGGTATGTCCATACAACTGCTCTCTACTTCACTCCAGTGCTCAGGTCCCCCAGTTGTCCATCTTGCACGTAAACATGTGCAGGTGCTTCAGCCTGGAACTACATCATTTTGTTCAAATAAATTAGAAGGCAGATGACAGGGTCTCCCATGAGACAGTGTAGGAGAATACCATGACAGATTTCTGAGTTTTGGTTGTTTGTTGTTGTTTTGGGGTTTGGTTTTTTTTGTTTGTTTGTTTGGGGCTTTTTTGTTTGGTTGGTTTGGTTTGTTTTTTTTCCCCTTTTGCCCCAGCTGGTTCTCCAAGGACTATCCCAGCTAGTGTGATATCAAAAGGCAGCCTAGATGAACTATATCAGGAGTTCCTTTTGAGCTCTGTCATCCATTTCTACTCTAAACACGTATGGAATCTGTAAGCATATAATTATAGGTTGATTGCAAAACAGCATCCAAGTTGAGACCTTAATTAGGGGCTTAGATAATCTCTTTTAGCCTAAACAGTGATGAATGCAACAGAAGAGCCGCAAGTAGGACAGAGTTCTGCTTTCCAGTAATACCCTTGGATCAAATTGGAGGAGTTTACGCTTTGGGAATTGAAATTCCCTGCTGGACAGAAGGACAGCACACTTGAGACCTATTTTCAGAATTTAGAGGCAAATCGATCTTGAGCTAGCCCACTGCACAAGGATGTATTTCTTTCCCAGTGCTGAAGGTCTCAGAATAATGGTCCATTACCAAGACACGTTGAGAAAATTACTCACTTAGTGCTCTAGGAAGGGAGTGGTCCTGATAGCTGGAGCAAGGCACAGAATCCATAGTTGGAGGGGTGGGCGTATGCATGTGTGTTTATTCTACAAATTGAAATATAGAGCAAAGTCCTTACTTCAGATTTTTGGTATAGAAAATGAGGATTAGATAGAAAATAATAACTGGAGATTTGAATACCTAAACACTGGAAAGGAATGTGTAATTTTGAGCTGCAACAGAACATTTCCACAGAACATTTTTAGAGGATCACTCAAAAGTCTCAGTTTTACTTTGATTACCTTCTAATCTTCCTTATACTATCTATCATTATAGTTTAAGTGGTAGTTTGCATCTATGTTCTAAAAGCAGTTTGTAAAAGGGTTTTAAATTGTTTTATACAAGATTATTAAAAAAAAACACCCAAGCACTCCAGCCCCACCCAAAAATACTAAAAAATTATTCGGGTCTTCATTTTTTTGTTGTTGTTGGGGTTTTGTTCAGGTTTCTTTTGGGGTTTTATTTGTTTTAATGTTGGCAGAAAACTTAGTATCAACCTAAATTTATATCAGATTCATAATTATGTATCCAGGTAGAATTTCAGATAGCTTTAATTCAGAGACAACTGTATTCTGTTGTTAGATATTTTTTTTATACACATTGTTATATATTGATTGATCATAACAAATAATTTATTTTAATAATTTGGGGCTATTTTACAAGAAGTAGAAATTATTTGTGCAAAGGACAAGTATTTCTATGCAATGAGCTATTATCGATTATGACAGGGTCAATATGAAAGAAGCAGTTAACAGACGCGCTTTTGCCCCAGAGATGCAGTACGTGTCACAATTATCATGCCGAGACATGCACTGGCCTTTTGAGCTGCTTGACACAAACTTCATGACATGAAGTATATAAAATGTAAGGAGAGTTCAATCCCATTATTTCCCCTATCTGATTGCACAGATAACACTCTCTTCTCTATTACAGTCTGAGACTAGGCTGATGTAACCAGGACCTGCTCTTAACTTCATACATACGGAAGCCCGAGGAGATGCTCACCATGCTCAAACCAACACACTGATAACTAAATCAGCTTGATTACCCAAAACCAATTAGTCATAGAAGCACTTCAGCTATCAAACACAGATGTTGCCTTATACATAAGGCTGTGGAAAGTGAGTCAGTCACCTGATAAAGAATCTATCCTCAGCATGGCAACTGTCAATGCAAAAGTGCAAACACTTTTAGAGAAGAGTGGTTATGCAGCCTGGCTCAGCTTGCACCAACACACCCTAACACCATTTGCAGCACTCTGCACAGCGGTACTCAGATTTTCTATATCTCTCAGTTTGATGTCACTGAAGCCCAGTTATCAAGCTCAATTAGTATCCAGAAGGCTGACATCTCCTCTGTCCAAAGGAACCCCTCTCTGCCTTGCCAGGCAGGCAAGCAGCGTGCAGCCGCTCTGCTCCGGGCGGTGGCACTTGGCTGACACCTCTCGACACTGCCATGCCAGCAGCCCTGATGCAACTCCTGGCCTTGCCATTTCCAGGGGACTAATCTGAACACTTAGATTTTTCTCCATTCACTTACTACTTTGAATTACTGCCTGTAAAGCATCTTGAAGATAAAAACATGCTGGAGAAATGCTACATATTATCTTTTCTCAATGGCACTTGTTTTAGGATATTTCCTAGGTCACCCAATGAGGTAAGCAACAAATAAAATAGATATCCATTTTTACAAACTGAGAGAACAAAGCCAAAAGGATACAACACCTGGCACACAACTGAGCAAAGACAATTTCCTGCTGACACCTTGTTGTTAACTGAAGTAGCCCAAAATTAGCAGAGACGCTCAGGAGAGCTACTTACCCTTTCCTCTGAAAGATTATATGAAGAATTAGTTTCTGACACCAGTAGGTGCTGAAACTGTATGGAGAGAGTATTTCCCCTTTCTTATGAGCTTCCAATTGTTTAACTCCTGTAGTTCATTCTTAGTGACCATAACCCAATGTTCCAGACCAAGAACAGTTTGTGAGAGTGAAAATAGTTTCCTGTCTGTACACTCACGATGAGGTCTATTTACCACTCAGTTACTCCTGTAACAAAGCCCTAGATCCAGCTTGCAGAGGATCCACCTAGTTATATATGGCATTGATGAATAAAAAGGTTGCCAGTGAAAAAGAAGAGGAATTTTGAATGATTGGCAATATTGTCTGACATTGGTTTGACCCATGAAAGTACTCTGTTAAAATTCCCCAGGATTTAGATTTAGTTACATATGTAACTAAAGCATTCAGAAGAGTAATCTAGACAAATGCTAAAACAACAGATTTAAGCCTTTGCAACCTAATGCTTAGAGGCTTTGTCCCCCTGTCACACCACTGAAAAAATACAGGAAAAGTCTATACTGCATCACTGTGTAAAGTGCTATGCTTTTAGTTAGCCACATCTTCCCCCCGGCAGGTCCCTCTGTCACTGGACACCATTTGCTGGGCTTTGGCAGCAGAGAAGCCATTTGTGCAGCAGGGACCAACGGCTGCCCATGTGGACCTCGAATGAGACCATGGCGGGACTTCAAACTGTACTACTTGGCTTCTTTGCTTTTCTCCACAAATTCCCATGTTGAAAAAAAAAAAAAAAAACCCAACATATATATATATATATATATATATATATATATATATATATAAAGGTGCCTGAGAAAGGGATTCTTCCCCTGTGAGGCAGTTATCTTATAGAAAGCTTTGTCTGTTCGCTTATTTGGATTCATATTACAGAAAATATTGCTGCAAGCAATTTCAGCATCCCTGCAGAGCCTGCTTTGCTCTGACTCTACAAAGTCGGAAAACAAACACATCATTCCTGTTTATCAGCCATAACACTCCAACAGGCTAGGATCTCCTTTTAGGGACAGATCATAATTTGTTTAATTTGTCACTGCTCTGTGGACTTCAACAAATTTATGCTAAGATAGATCGGAATGATCTAGTCTACCCTTCAATGGCCCTGAAAGCAGCAATAGGTCACACACACCTACCCACTGCATAAATCAAATACTTGTATTTCAAAAAAATGGAGTCACAATATGACAGAAGTAAGCAGAAATAACCTCCGTTACACAGAAAGAATGTACAGGATGTATGCACTTTCTAGCACATCCAATTTTGCTATCACAATATACACACTCTCCTGGGGTTACGGCAAAATGCTGGCTTTTCAGTTATAAATGGATAGTCTAAGAAATTATGAAATGCAGCAACCACTGGAGTATCCAGCTGCAAGCAGTTACCATATACAAACTACAAGTGAGAGAGGATGGGAGAAGTAAGCCTTCATTCATTCTACCTCATTTCTAATTCAATGGAAGCTCAAGCACTCACAAAAATAAGACAAGAGGACAAATTTTCAGGTCACAACAGTTAATTTGCTGCTAAACAAGAGCAGAACATGGAGTTTCAGTCCAAGAACTACTTTAAAGAAAACACACAACAAATAATAACGAAAGCAAATTTTGTCAGAGAAAAAGGAGTAGACAGACCACAAACTGTACGTGTGTCTCCAAGTATAAAAACTCTTAAAGCAGGTCTCTACAGAGCGCTTGTAGAAGTATCTCAGAAATGCAAAGAAGGGGAAGATCTCATTAGCTACAAGGATCATGCCCTACTGAGTACATCTGCACTTTTAAAAATTACCTTTGGTAGAAATAATATGATAGTTTGAGTGACTCAGGTTTTCATTACGCAGGAGCTTTACTGCACTATTTCAGCAATATAAAGGCCTTAAAAGTAGTAAAGAATGGTGTCATACCTTGGAGAATCTACTCCAGATTTACTCTCCCCCAGTTAGGGGAAAAAAAAAACAAGTTATAATAAGTAGTATTCCAGAATACATAGAACAGTCTCATTACATGAACCAGCCAACTCCACAGCTAGACAGGAAATATATTTTGGGCATTTATTATACTGATGTTATAGTATCATTTTAGCAGCAATCCCAAACATGCCTTTGGAATAGTTTTCAGAAGCATCAGGCTCTTATGGTATCACAAAATATTATTATAATTACCACAACAGAAGGATGATCTACTAGTTTCTAGAAACTTCTACAAGTTACAAGACCTGGATTTGAATGCCAGTTGTGTTAGAGTTCCCTGTGTTACTCTCAAAAAGACATTTATTGTCTGTGTTGCAGCTTCCCATCTGCAAAGTCGTTCTACCCTGCGTCAAAAAAGGGTTTTATAAAAAACATGTATTATTTGTGTGAGATAAGGAAGTGCTTATAGTCTTCACTTATGGAAGAGGACCTTATTGTGTTTGCTGGTGAGTTTATATTCTCCCTACAGTTCCCTCAATGGCATCTTATTATAGTCACATTTGGTGGCAGTAAACTTGCTTGAGGCCGCCTCCACTTTTACTCTGACAAAAATGTAAAAAAAATACGCATTGACCTGTCATGTATTTTGCTTTTGTTTTTCATTTTCATTTGGGTGTTCCTGATCTAACTAAACAGCACCACAGAGCATCTGATTGATGATTTAATATTTAATTGCATCATTACAGTTTCAGTTACAGCTATAACAGCATTGAAAGTTTCTGGGTTAGGTAAAACTCCCTCCTAGGGAATATTTGAAAAATATACCCCTCAAAGAAAGCAAATGAACACTTTGCTTCATTGTAATTATTTTGTATATGAGTATATTGAGCTCTGGTTGGGGAACCATAAAAATTACCGAGATAAGAAACAGGCTGTCAACTGAAAGGAAATGTGGTGCTGGTAATTATTTATTTAAATGGTACAGTCAGACACTTGACAAAAATGTTTCAAAATGGAATGTGCCTACAACAGCAAGGAACATGCTGTGGGCTTTTTTCCAAGTCCTAGCTTCCCATTCACAAGGAGCCCTGAGGTTCCCAGACCTACGTGCAGGGCTGGGAAACCCAACTGTTCTGCTGTAGGCCAGTGTCTGTCTCCTGGAGATGCTGGAAGCCAGTAGTAATCAGTGTTTGAAGTAGAACATTAAACAGAGAACAGCCTTCAAGTCACAGGATCTCCTTGTTCAGAAGAGTGGTAGAGTGAATGATTTTTAACTTGCCTCCAGTGGAACTGATTTCAAATAAAGCACTACAACAGGTAGCCTTTAACTCACTAAAAGTAAGAGGTAGAATATTAATTTTTAAATTATATATGACCTGAGTCTTAAGCTCTCAGCATCTGCCCATCATATTTGGATTTGGGCCCTTGTACATAATTTAAAGTAATTATAGTAAAGATACATAAATGCAAATTGATTTTATTAAACACTGAGCACTTCAAGAAGGTTAAGCCTCACACTTTTGCAAGGGAGTTCTGATTTTAAATGTTTTTGGAGATTTTAAAACGAGTCTTCAGCATTACCAAGTATCCGTAAGCAGTCAGAAGAGCTGAACATATTCAGGATATCTAGAAGAAACACTGACATCCAAAATGTTACCACATGTTGGTGAACACTTGAAAGCCTTACCCTAATTAAACCTTAGGCCCTAAACAGAGGAAAATGAAAGTGGCTGTGCAGAAAGGGTAGAGAGGGGTGAGACAGCTCACCCATGCTCAGCCACCAGAACCAGATACCAAATGCCAGGCTTGCACTGCTTGCTCAACACCCCCCTCCTGCAAACACTTTTTTCAGCCTGTCTGAAACATGGTCCACTGACAGACCATCAGGTTCACAAGTTCAGGTTACAAAAATTACAAAGTACACAGGCTGAGGCCTCTTACTGCTGAAAACAGCTTCAGTACCAGTCTGGGATGTTCAACCAGGATTTGGGACCTAGTTCTCTAGGTAACACTGCTTCGCCTTTGTCTAGCGATTTATTCAAGCAGCATGGTGTAATCACCTACTTTCAAATTTGTGCCACAACCTTTCCCTACAATCCTTCCAACAGTGACGTTATATATATATTGTAATTATTGCACTGTCACTGCAATCAACAGGGTGTTAATGATGAATATAACGGACTACAAAAAGCACAGGCTTCTTATTTTTCCTTATGGCAATGCGACATGTTATGCTACTGTCTTCAGAGGATGCACTGAGCAAGCACAAACTGCATCAGTCAAAAATTGTCCTTCATGGGGAGCTCTGTTTTAAAACAGTAACCCAGGTGCTGTGTCCTTGAGGGACTCCAGGTGTAATCTCTGCACAAGTGCAGAAGAAATATTGAAGGTCAGAAGCACTTAGTAACTGTGGGAGAGTTAGTGATTGCTCAGTGGCTAGGAAAAAAATAATTAGCCTTGCCAGAGATTTCTGAGGAAATCCTGATGTGTTATGGGACCTATTTTACATTCTGCCTGCTAAAAGGATTATATCATCTATCAAAGGTGGCTGCACTACAAACTTCCTTTTATCATACACACACCAAAGATCAGGTGAGAGGTTTAATAAAACACTAAATGGAACAAAATGTTGAAAAAATGGAGCTATAATTACCTCTGAAGCTTTTTCCTTGCCTAGCAGGAAGTCTTTTCATTACACACACTCTTTGCATTTTGAAGGCACCTGAGTCCTTCCTTGAACTATGATAAAAAAAAAAAAAAATATCACAAGTTTAACGTGCAAAGGAAGGACAAAGCTTTCACACCAAATCCTGCTTGCTTGTTACCTCTCAACAGCAGGGTTGAGAGGAAGCAGAAGAATCTTAGTCTGAAAAATAGGTTGCTTTCCCTCCCTCATGGCAAGGGTAGACCAGATCTTTACTTGGAGTAAATTGGCATAATTTCTTTCTAGTCAACCAATTAAAAAAAGGAGAGCTCCAGAGTCCCAGGGGCTCTGATTATTTTATACTGTGCTACTGCAGACATTTTAGTCACCATGGGGTAAAGTTACCATGATGCATGTCCTTGTAGATATATTAATAGTGAAACACTAGTACTACAATTTAATAGGATTAGCTGAAATTGCAGTAATACATTTTACAGATGGGGAAACTGGGACACAGGCAGACTTAATTTTAAGCAACTAAATCCATATTTTGGCACCAAAGCAACCTGATTCTCAGTAGTGCAGAACACTTAACTCCCACACTGCAAGAGGCTACAGTTTCCACTATTCATTTTTCCTGGGGGCAACCACACCTGTTTCTAACACATACACCCTCCTGAGAGGCAATTCAACATCTCACAGCGGTATCCCAAGGCCTGAACCTGGGCCTGTGTGCATCACAAAGGAGATTCCCACTAAGGTAATGGACCTGCTTCGCAGGGAATTCCTACAGCTGCTTTATAATCACACATTCTGTCCTGTCCTTGATACTGGCTTTTTTCCACTCTCTGACCAGAAGTACTGGAGCATCTTTCTCCCCACTTGCTTCAAAATCCACGGACAAATAATTTCCTCTGCTAAAGTACATTTGCTCCATTGTAGCCACTGTTGCTCCAGTGTAAAATTTGGCTCCCTGCTGTGAGTTGCTGTTCTTATTTGTTTTTCCCTCTTCAACTCATTTCTCTTCCTTAATTTCTTTACTTTTGTTCACTAGCATTCAGTGGGGAAAGCAGCAGCAATTCTCAACCTTGCTAGCATAGCTCTAAACTGTAAAATTAAAAAAAGCCAAACAAGAACACAGCCATTTCCACAGTTACAAACCAAAAACAAAGCAAGTTTTTTCAGTACTATACGGCAAAGCTTACCATCCCCATTAGATTATTAATTGTTACATTTCTAGTACCTTAAACTGTCACAGTTCATGCCAGTTGTTCTTGCATTGTAATTTTTCTTGCATTATTATTCAAGAAACTCTGAAGATGAGTCCTGGCTGTTCTCTCTGTGCAAACTCAAGGAGAGCTCACAGCACTCTGCAGGGCATGTCTCAGCTTCATTAGTTTCTGCCCCCTCCTGATGTATTTGCCAAGTTCTCTGGCATTCATTTTCCTCATTTCAAGAGAACATATTAGCATCTTATCTTCCACCTACTGTAGCCACTGAAACAAATTTATTCTGCTGCAAAACATCTGAATCACCCACCAGACCTAATTTGCCTCCTGTAGTCCCATAACTGGAGGAGTGTGTTGCACCTTTCCTGGTTTAGCAGCCTCCAAGCTATGGATCCATCACCTTCCATAGCACCTGACAGCTGGAGTCAAGGAAGAGGTTCTCACACTTTGATGACCTCCTCCCCTATCCTCCAGCAGCTCTGCTGACCACTGGTGACCTCCGTCTGTAATCAGCTCCCATGACAATGGGGATATATATATATCAAGAGAATAAAAAATAATTCCATCAGTACTGCTTTTTGTCCAAGGTTGGTACTGAATGCCTGATGAAAGAAATTAAAAACAAGTCGTCTGCTTCCACAGAGTTAACTAGAATGAAATTTGACAGCTCCTTCACTTTAGAGGTTTTATATCCCAGATGGTTAACAAATGTAGTAAATAAGCTTACAATTGCACTTTTCTTGTTGTTGTCAACTCTGAGCTCCCACAAGATAGAGGCAATAGGTTAACTGTATATGCATTGCTTACCATCTCCACTTCTCTACCCAGTACTGTGGGGTAAAGAGAAAAGAGGTGCTGGATTCAAGCCCCCATCCCTCCACCTTTTGCCAACATGACTCCCTTACACTAGTGAAAAACCTGGGAGAACACAGCAGGGAACTACATCCTCCAGAGGCACACTGCCACGCCACCCACTCACAGCAGCCAATGTCCCCAAAGCTGACGGGTCCAGATGGCTCCAGTGCACTCACTCACATCCAACCTACAGGCTGCAGCGTAGCCTGCTGAATCCTGACAATAGCTCTGCATTATCAGCAATTCAGCTCCTATGTTTAAATGTATTTATAGTCATGAATACTACACATTATATAAACACACACTCTCCTGTCAAGCAGTTAGAGCTAATCCTCCTACAAAACAGTAGTGCTTCATGCAAATGCATATAAAACTAAATGACATTTTTTATACGTGTGTAGTAAGTATAGAGAAAAAGATTAAGTGGGATCCTTCCTTGCAAGTGGCAATTAACAAAATTATCACAGATAACCTGTCAAAAAATGACAAAAGAACACAAATAAACATTTACAACTCAGTGGTGATTATTTATAGCACTCCACCTTGTAAGGATGGCTATATCTGTGGAAAAGAGGTAGGAGTAAGGGACTACTTCAGTACACAAAACCCTCAGCGCAGGAGCCAGCAGCAACCTTGGAGCACTGGCTTTGCAAAGGTGGAGAGAACAGATGTTCAAGGCCACAGTCAAAGTCAAAACCATCAGAAGCTCCCATGGATGAAGGGATTTAACATCACATCAGTGCAACCTTTAGTAGTGAAGTGACTAATATGTCAGCCAGATATGATTAACAAAGAATGGGCTTAAAAGTGAATAAAGAAATTCAGTATTTGGAAACTTTCCAACAGCCAGCTCTGATCAAAAGAAATCACAACAACCAGTACACCCAGCCAGACAGCAGCCCATTATCCACCTTGCTAGGGCATAGCCATGTCTGAACCCCCAGGGATGGTCATGAACTTACTGGAGCCAGCTCTGCCCAGTTCTGCAGTGTGTTATGGTCTCTGCACCTAGAATGTCTGTATTCTTATGACAGTTTCTTCATTAGGTTCTGCCTTCTCCTGGTTTTTGGTTTTTTTTTTTTTTTTTTTTTTTTTTTTGCCAAGTTCTCTGGCATTCATTTTCCCCATTTCAACAGAACATATTAGCATCTTACTTTCCATCTACCATCACCACTAGAACTAATCTATTCTGCTGCAAAATACTCACATCACCCACTAGACCTAATTTTTCTCCTGTAGTCCCATAACCAGAGAAGGAGAGTGTTGATATCTCCTAGTTTAGCAGCTTCCTTGCTATGGATCCATCACCTTTCACAACACATGAAATTTAGCCTGGCCATCCATATAATTACAATCATTAAAAACAAAAGTTGGCTCAGGAGTACCACAGGGTTTCATGAGGTGTGGCTCATTTGAAGAGTTTTTTATTCTGTATGCTACTGCAGCAGAACAGGAAAAAACAAATAGAACACAAAGAAGAGAAACCTCTGACACCAACTTCTGGGTTGTTAGAGTTATAGGAACATTACAGCCTTTTGTATGCTTGGGGCTCTATCCCATAACCCTGAATTCCTCCATACTCAGTATGTAGGACACTTTCGACCAAGAACAGAGATTTAATCCTATATGTGTCAATTAACCCAGTCAAACAAACAAAAAACAAAAAACAAAAAAACAACAAAAAAAAAAAAAACAAAACCAAAACCAGAACAAACAACAAAACAGCAAACCAACCACAACAGACAAAACATGCTTGAAGTGCATGGCTCAAGCCTTTTACATGAACACAGTCTGTATTCCTTCAGCAAGGACTCTTCTGGCTTCCCCTACAGCGAGTCTCACCTGCCACAGCAACAGTTTCTCAAGTCCTCAGTTCAGCATCGCAACAGAAGCAAAGCCCATGGTGGTTTGTAAAAGGGCTACTCCAGCGAAGGACTCTTCAATATTGCTGACTCAGGAATTCTCAATAAATCTGCACTTGTGTAGGTATTTTTTTAATTCTAAATTTCTAGCAACATGACCAGAGTAATTTTAAAGTAATTAGAGATTTTCAGCAAATTAGAAGGCTGGGCTAGATGAACTTACCCTAACCCTTACAAAGAAAATTCACTCTTCTAGCAGAAATTACTAGATTGTCTATTGCACATGACATTTTACTATTGCTTCCATCCTTCTCAAATAAATCACTGATTACTTATATATGTGATTTCAGATTCTTTACCTCTCTAATATATAGACTCATCATAACAGAAAATGTGTCATCAAATAACATAAATGTGTCATCATCATCAAGTAACAAGCAAATCTGTAATTATAGAACTGCCTACAAAGAAGTCCTTACACACTCTCAAAATGAAATTTGAAATTCAAATACCAAAAAAGAGAATATATTGTTTAAAAAACAACTACTTAACAGAACAAATACACAACAGAGAAGGACGTAGAAGAATATACGGTTCTGTAAACTGTCATTTTACCATTAGCATTTTACCAAGAAAAATATCCTAATTTAGAAGAGACCGTAACTTCGACTTCTCCAGCAATGTTGTTCAGGAGTTTAAATAGTTCCTTTCAGCTTTGGAAATAAATTTTCCAGAGTTCAGTCAGGAACTTAATGAGATTTGAATTACACCCATTAACATTGAGAGGAACGGTTCAGACTTCAGCATCACAAAACTATTTTGATCCACCATTGCAAAGCCAATGTCACTGTGCTGTTATTAGAAGTCCACTAGCAGCCCCAAACCATACTACAAAGCAGTGGTGATCAAATCTTTGAAAACACTATATTTTTATGGAAGAACAAATCTCTTGGTTAGAAGTTTTATTAGAAATAAGGGTGACTGCCTTGTATTGCATTATCTATCCTTATGCTTTGTCACTGAACTCATAAATCACTGAGGAGAGGCATTGTTTTAAATATCATGATTACACTGTCCTCAGCAACAAAAGCACAGGCTCATACCAAAGTGCTTTGCTGAACAAGGCAATGCACAGGCAAGTTAGTTTACAGCTTTCGCATGTGAAAAGCTGTTAAGTTTCCCAAAAGCTGTGAAGGCTTGTTAGAAATGCACTCAACACAGGGAAACACTCTGAAGAGCAGGAGTACTTCAAGTAGCAGCTTCCACACACTAAGAACACAGGCTTATCAACCCCTCCCAGAATTGTTGGTCTTGTGTTTTGTTTGGTTTTTTTTTGTTTGTTTGTTTTTTTGTTGTTTTGTTGTTGGTTTTTTTTGTTGTTGTTGGTGGTGGTTTTGTTTGGTGTTTTGTTTTTGTTTTTTTTTTTTTTTTTTTTTTGTGTGTGTGTGTTTTTTTGTGTGTGTGTGTTTTGGTGTTTTTTTTGTTTGTTTTGGTTTGGGTTTTTGTTTGTTTGTTTTTTGTCTTTTTTTTTTTTAAATCGGAATTCACTATTGCTTTAGAAAAACATTTAGACAGCAGGAGATCATTGTAACAACATGGCTTGAGAAAATGTGCTAAATATGTGCAGCTAGACAGTTTGTGCATGCTAAGAAGTCAACTTGAAGCACACTGAAGCTGCTGTAAATTCTCCATAATGGTAGACAGACATATACATCAAATACCCTATTGAAAAAGCGCCAGTTTTCATCCTACAGAATGGCTGCTCAGCCTTGAGTCGAGGGTTTTCTTAAATTAGGCTGCTGCTGTTTTAATCGCAGTGGTTCCTATTAGCTTAAGTGGACTGCTGTTACAGATATGAAGAGAACTCGGGTTCAAGGGCTGCTGCTTTATAGAGCCTCACATTGTGCACATTATTACACAGATCTGCTTTTAAAAACAAAAAGACACTTTACATGAGTCAGTGCTTTTCTCCCTAACTGAAGGAATGCAGCTGAACACAATCCCTTCCCTGGAAACATACACAAACCTCTCTGAAACTGAAGTGCAAACTGGAAAATAAGTTGGCAGAAGGCCAACACAGGCCTGCCAGACAGTGCTCTGCATTTTGGTTCTCTGATCTGCTGGAGACATTGTTTGATACTGAACTTTTATTTGAACTTAAGTTACCGATTTGTTAAATGGTGACAACAGCAATTGTAAAACAACACACAAACTTCTTGATTGTTCCATGTATTCACTAGTTGCCCAGCACATTATCAACAAAACAAATGCAATCACACATACATACCCTCTTCCCCAAAGCATCCTATGTGTCTTCAGAGTTTATTGTTACAGGTTCAGAAACGCCTACTCCCACAATTATCATTTAAGACGCATGCGAAGCATTTTTCTCCTATAGGATTTGAAGAGATGTCACCCATATTCTATTTATTTACCTCTATGGCAAAATTCTCCTCTTTCATTTGCTTTAGCTTAAAAAGATGCCAGGAGGAAAGTCTTGATTCTACAATGGACCTTGATTTTTCAGTGCACCCAATTAAGCAAATGATTCATCAAATAAAGGCTAGAAAAAAAGCATTAGTTTGGTAGCTGAATCAGGGACCCAATTAATAAAATACCACAGAATTTTTCATGTTGGAAGGGATCTCTAGAGGTCACCTACTCCAACACCCCTGCTCAAGCTGGGTCACCTAAATCAAGCAGCCAGACCATGTCCAGAGAGCTTTTGGATATCTCTAAGGTTCCTAGGTTCCTATTAAGAACTTTTTTAAATTGTCTGCTCTTTAGGGTGAGCAATTCATATCAGATCTGCACAGACCTTTGTAGGTCACCTTTTGATTTATCTTCTCTCACATAAGAAAAGTAGTTTGAAAGCTAACATTAAAACTTCATTGGCAATAATTTCCTTCTAGGAGGAGTGTAGCATATGCACCTAAAACTCCATCAAATAGGTGAAAGTTGGCACAAACCACATATCTGAATGCACTGGTAAAACTCCAAATACTTTAAATGAGATTACTTCAGAATGAACACTGCCTCAGGATGTTTGCATCACACCACTCTCTGGTTCTGAAGTTTTGTTTATATGGATTTTTCATCGCTTGCCTCAGCCTTGCGATTCTGTAAAGAAACTTGGTAGAAACTGAATTTTAAAAGCCTTTACAATTCTTTTTTTTTTTTTTTTAAACTTCTAAAAATCAAGTCTCCTTAATCCTGGAACAGATTTATGTATAATTTATGTGTGCAAACTCAAGTCACATATTCTGACTTCTGTGCTTAAGGCCAGAGTAATAACAGCATTACTTTCATTTGTAATCTAGTTACACAGAGTAACAACAAAGAAATGAAGTCTGGTAGCATCAGCCAGTACAGCTGTATGCAGTTCTTTGCATCCCTATCCATCAATCAAGTACCAGAGAGAAAAAAGTTAATGCTTACAGAATAAAACAAACATCACTGCCATGGTCCTCTGAGCTACCTCCAGTATAACACTGGAGAAACTGTGCACGTTGATTTGCAGCATGGTGCATATGCTAGCTGTTCAAGAAATCAATGGCTTTGTAGATTTTGTATACTACATGAAAACAAAATTCAGGGACCTCTACTTGCAAAATTAGTGTAATGCCTTGCCTGGCTTTGCCATGTCATCAACAGGATTTCAAAGTTTCCTCCTTTATCAAAGAAAAAGTCCTTCAGAAGAGCAAATTACAGATTGCAAGCTGGATACAAACAATGAAACAATTAATTTACACTTACCTAGGGAGAATCCACAGCAAAGTTACTCCCTTTGAATCTCAAGTGCTATTTGGGATCCTTACTAATTCTAGTTATCATTGTAGTACCAAAAATAGACTAATTCATACATTTGTACAGTGATATCTCAGAATGCATATAATTTAATTAAATTCCAGCTCTATTAACATACCTGTGAGGGCTGCAAAGTCTCTCTCAAATAGTGAAATTTAGCTGGATAAGGACCACATCGAATGGAAAAGATTAAGTTGTACAGAATCACAGAATTACATTCAAGAAGTAGTCAATGCATCGGCAAAAATACTATTAAAATAATAATAATGTGTATCTCAAGGAATTCCATCATAATACTTTGAAATATTATCACAAAATGGCTAGTACTGATTCAGGGGCACAGTTTCAGTATTCAAAAGGGAGGTGTATACATTCAATGGCCCAGGGACAAAATTTGCAACATACCCATTCACCACTGCAAAGATATCACAACAAATGATTTAGCAATAATGAAACAACTGGGTGCCAAGGCAACATGGAAAGAGTTCTGCTGCAAGATAACTAAGGCATATTCTACAGCACTTACCTACACAGGCCTCAGAAGCACGCTCTTCTCCGCAGGCATAAAATCAGAAGTGCAGCAAAACAACTTAAACGTGCAAAAGCACATTAAAGCAGAGCTCATAAAAACTCTGTCAGAATCAAGATGTATGGACACGGGCAAAGCCCACAAATCAATCTAGACTGCACTATCTAAAGAAGAGATTTAAAGGAATTTGAGAAGTAAGGAAAATCATTAATATTCCACGTGCCAGGCTAGAGAAATGCATGCGATTCTCATTCACACTAACAAGATGGAGGCAAGAGTCACTGTCCATGCACCTCAAAAGGGTGGGTCACTAAACTCCACGTCCTGCTTCAAGAACTGCTGAAACTTTTCACATTAAAGAGGTTTTTCATGTAAGTAGTGGTAGGAAGAGATCAGCAGTCTATTACTCTTCTGTTTCTCCCAAGAGTACTCTCCCCACTCTGGTACAAGACCACGTATCTCCAGTGAATTGCTCTCCTACATTTTTTTTCCCCAAACAGCAGCCCAGTTTACACCGGAAAAGCTTCAACTTCCTTCCCTCTATCTCAGTTCACTCCCCAATCCACCAGGGAGGAAACTAATGTGATAATACCACAACTAAAGCAGGAAATGAAAGAGCAGTGCCATACAGAAAAATGGCTGGAGAAAAGCTGCAATTGCAAAGTGGTAAGGTTTTAAACACAAAGCCATTGAAGGCAAAGCAAGCAAAGTATGAGGCTTGTTTGCTGAACAAACTGGCATGCTAGAAGAGGTAAGTCCAGGTCATTACAGCCCAATAATTGATTTGGTTACCAATAAGTTTTATTTGAAATCCCTAGTTTTCCCTTAAGTACAATTGATGCTGTCTGATATTTGCAGATTGGTATATTTTACATAGAGGTTTAGCAACAGTTTGTGATATATGGCCTAAATGACAAATGAGCAGGTGGAGATGACTTAATAAATCATTTAGAATACATTATGGCCATTTTCACACTACCATAGTTTGCAAAATTATTAACAACAAATGAATGTTTGTAGAAAGGTTGTGGGAATGTTTGACTGATTTTATTGTATTTATAATACATAGTAGTAGCAACATGAAACCAGTTATCAATGTTTAATAAATGTTTTAGCAACGTATGTTATAAATTATGTGTGACTATATATGCCATATGAAAAATGTATAATGCTTTCAGATGTTTGCTAATTGTACGATATAACAGTTAAAAAAATGGTTAATAACAAAGTGACTAGAGATATAAAAGTTTCCAGACACATTCAGGAGACAGTTTCTAATTAAACAAGTAAATTTTAAAATAAAGTAAATGCAATTATATTGTCTCTGACATATTGTAATTGTTTAATAAGTCTTTCATTCTAAGCTGCATGCAGATACTGCATACTCTGAGTGCTGTATTTTGAAGAAACACTACATAGGAGAAACTTTCCAATTGTTACTGTCTGCTGCTTAGCAACCTCGTCATTCCAAATACCTATTTTTGAAGACAAAAATATCTTTTTCTTAGTAAATATTTTAATGAAAGACAATATAATGATTTTTGTAGAATCTCTCCAGGGCAATATCACATCAGCTTCTGAATTTGCCGTAATCAGTAAGCCCATCCTAATTACAAGAAGGTTCTTAGCATAAATGGAAGTGTTTGCATTCTTATCATTGGTTCTGACAGTATTTGTGATATATAGATGTATACATGTAAAGAGAATACATAAATATCTAAAAGGTGATTAAGTCCTAAGTATTACTATAATATTTTCACTTCTTAAGTGCCAGTAAAGGAGAGAAGTCAAGATCTTCACAGCTGGTAAAACTGTAGTTCTGAAGTTCACAGCTAATGAAGGTAATCTTTTACGCAAATATGAGACCACTGGTTTAAAAGAAACATACATTCCCTTTCATTTATATTAATTACTTTATTTTCTAGCATTTTGAGGCTGTGGAAATGCAACATTTGTTATTGCTTGCCCAGCCAGCTGAGAAACAAAAACATGGAGACCAAGTCACAGCTTTATTCCCTAAAATTACTTCTCTTTAGGGAATAGCATTGTTCTGAAAAATAAACGAGCTAAGAATAAGAGAGAACATTTTATTTCTCTAATGAGGAACATGAATACATGCACCTGTGCACAGCTCTCTCCAAGCCTTCACAACAAGTAGACTTGCTATTCAAAATGGAGTCTGAGCCCCTTTACCGCTCATGTATCATTTATTACTTCATAATTCAATCCTGTTACACCAGTGCAGAGATTTTACTCTTCCAAAATAGTTTTCATTGCCCTTTGTAAAGTTGCAGTCTGTATTCCATGTTTGTTAAATACTACACAACACAAGTGCATAGCAGTCAAGCCCACCATTTTGTTCAGTTTGAACTGTCAGAACCAAAATGACACCAAAGACTGGTAAAGTTTTGATTCATTTTCTGGGGTAAGTTTATTCTCAAAGATGTTTTTTTCTGCCTGCTCGCTAATTACACTTACCTGGAGGGGAACAAACTTGCTCAATAGTTGGAGCAAATTCATAAAACTGTGCCTAAATTAGCTGAATTCAAATACATACAGCAATGGGGAAGTCATTTGCAAGCACAGAATTTCATTCCAAATCTGATCTATCTACTGTTTTGTTACTCCAAATTTCAATTAACCTACTGCCTGCAATAGTACCACACAAGCACGTAAAACTAAGCACATGGGTAATTGCAAGATCAGGTCAGTGATTTATCTACAATATTATGCTGTACAAAACTGAAAAGCTTGTGTGTGTGTTAATTCCAAGGGCTCACACCTTCCATATACAATTATCATCTATGCCTCCCAGTTTGTCTTCACTCATTCAGTGAAGAACATGCATATTTATATAATTTAAATGAGAGCTAATGTATCTTTCACATTAAAATTATACCAGCTCTGTATCCTTCCATCTGGATTAGAGCAGGCAACTCCATTCACGTTCTATTTATGTGAAACCTGCTCAGAAAAATGACAGGAAGAGAATCAAAAAGGGAAGGAACGGCACAAAAGGAACATTTTGCACCTCTTCCCTCCCCCCAAAAAAAACAGATCTCTCACTTTCCATTTTACACTAGCATAACTTTATTTTGCTTGCCTTTTTGTCCTTAATTTTACACCTGGATATGGCAATATGAATTCTTCAACAATGCAAAAATTAAGGTTATTGTCTCAGAAAGGGATATGTTTCCTGCTGCTTATTTTCCTGATGGTCTTTGCACATAATCTAGACTGCATGAAGACTTCCTCTATAAAACTATGACAGTTACCAATCCCCATCCTGTATCACTGAACAATTGCCAGGCAGAAGAATAAATGAATTCCAGATCACTAGGGCTAAGGAAAATAAGGATTGCTGCCACTGATATATTAGCAGACTTTGCGTTTCAGATTTACTCTGTAGGGCCACTGCAATATATGATCAGTAATTGTTAACAATAATGTTTTCATTAACACAACAATTACAAGAATACTGAAGTCGCCTACTCCTAAAACAACAATAAAATTTTGGATGAAGATCGTGTTCAGATTGCTGATGTATCTAGTATCTTTATATCACTTAATTGCATAAAAGATATTATAGATTTTTATTGTATTTTTCAGCACCCCACACGTTAGCAGACTGCCGAGGAATCAGAGTCCCCTGTACCTATCACACTCTGAATAAACAACTTCAGAGGAGTCTGCATTTCCATGATCAGTGAAGTGAGCATCATAAGCCTAACTTACAAAGCATTGCAAAGTTTAACTGTAATTTTTAACGTGGTCTGAGAACATCAGGCCAAACATATGTGATTGCTTATGGTTTATTATTAAACACAGTGATCTTCATGTACTGAACATTTTATTCGAAAATTAAGAGAGCAGTAAACAAACAATGTTACTGCTTAGTGCACTTGTAATTCCCAAACTGGTAAGAGGATTTCTGTCTAATTTCAGTATACTTTTATTGCACGTTTCACTGTTCATCTAATCAGAACTGGGAATCATCTGCTTCTAAAATAACCACAGGAAAAAGAATAGAGATATCCAAGTAGGATGACTATAAAAAAAACATATCTCCCTGGCATCTCCAAGAGTATACCTAACATTATCTTGGTAAGTAACTCCCCCATTATATCAGCATCCAGTTGGCAATACAACCACCTTTCATTTTCCATGCCTCATGTTTTCCTTTAGAGGACAGCAGGGCACTTCTGAAGTCTACTGTAAGTTTCTGTGTGTGACCTTCTGCAGCGTGAACAGAACTCAAAGCAGATGGTGATAAAGTTACACAGAACATTGAAGTTATACTCTGATCCAGAGGTCAATCTTGTTTTCTATAGCTGTTTCAGCTTCTCATGAAAAACCCATCCACTTCTCACAGAAGCTAATGGCAATCTTTCAACTTATTTCCACAGGGTCTGGATTTATCCTCAGCTTACTTGTTTCTTACCACACATAGAGAAAAAGGAGCACAGCATGTTGTAGTTTTAATGATCTTCATTAAACATCAAAAAGCAGATAGTAAGCAATGATATATCTTTTGCCAGTGGATATTCAGCTGTGCCAGTACTACATAGTCTTTAAGACACGCTCACCATTGCTGTATGAGGAGCCCTAAAGCAGCTAAGTGCCAAGCCATCTGGCTATAGCAAACCTGGAAATGCTGTATTCCCACAAAAAACCCACACGAACCGCCTGGCTATGGAACAAACGGCTAGATTGTTTAAGATGACCTCCTTCAAGAAGTTGTCTTCCAAAACGCTTCTCAGCTTTGAAAATGGCTCATACAGTTCTGACACGGTCTTCCACCCAAATCCTTCCCAGCTAATAGGAGAGGGATGGGAATACTCTGTATTTCACAACAAAAATCCTGACCTCAGTAAGCTTTGCCACTGGAAAAAGCACAAGAGTTCCCAGGAGGTCTACCAAGGTCTGTGCTATGCTAGCGCTATTGGATTTACGGCAAGAGGCTCAGAAGGATAAAAACAATGAATGAACTAGATTAGATTAAACAGTCGGACATCCTCTCTTTTGAAAAAGAAAAAATAATCTAATTGAAAAAAACTTACAAAATAAATTACATACCCTGGGCACAGTCCCAGCAGAAACTGCTGAGGCTGATCTTTTGAATCCTTTCATTTCTGCACAAGTGGAATAATTTCACATTTGGAAGTATCTGCTAGCTTCTGGGAAACCAGATTAATTGCACAGTCCCAGTTTCAGGATCAAAAACATTCTGATGTTACAGTATGTGCTTTTTTTTTTTTTTTTTTGGATTTTCTATCCCTAGCTGTTCAGTTCATATAAAGTTCATAAACTAGAAACTTTATGTCACTTTTTACTGAAGTTGATGCTCTGGATAACTTCAAAACTGATAAGAAGGTTCCTTTCATATTACCATTCTTATTCATTTTTCTTATGTAGCACCTAAAGACCAAGCCAGACCAATGGCAAATTGTGTCAGGCACTGCACACGCACAGTACTGCAAGTCCCTGACTCAAGAAGTTTATTAAGTATAGAGCAGAGACACAACCTGGGCTCAAAGCGGTAAACCACACAGAGCAAATAACCTAACAAGTGTCATATAATACCTGCTACATTTTTTGCTCTCAAGGAAAGTGAATAGTTACTAGGAGCATAAACTAAAGAGAGGAAAGGACAAGATAGAGAAGTGGATGATTTCTTATTGAATTGCAGGACACAAGGCACAGAGAGGGAGGCTATGTGTGAGAAAGTAGCATAAGGACAGAGAAAATTCTGACAAAACTGCAAGGTTTCTAAGCACCAAGGGGTCCCAGCTTATTGGTTTGTGTTCTCTTCATTTTTCTTGTCAAGTTCATTCAAGTAGAGTAAGGGAATTAAGACAGAGATCCCAATGCTTCTGCACTGAAGGAGGATTTATTCTGCACAATCCTGCACTGAGGGAAGGATACTGACTGCCAGTGTACCATTGCTAGTACAGGAATTCTTTGTGCAACTACAATGAACTTGTGCTGGTTTATGTATTAGTACTATGGATTTCTTTCTGATTCAGCTCTTGTTCTCTCTGGATGTAGAATCTAATTTTTTTCATATTTCTCAGAATTAGATGAAAAATAGTGTATTTTGTTGTCAAAAAAAGGTTGAGTATGAAATCCTCTAAATTTTTAACCAGCACTGTAGAGTCTTTGAGCAGTTGCCTCAAATCAGACTTAAAATGAACCTTTCATAACTCCAAGCTTTGATAAATTCCATCCCATTCTGAGTTTTATCCATAGGTCCTTATTTTTGCCAGGGGAAGGGGGGAAATCCAATTAAACTACCAAGGTGTCATGAAACCATCTGCACTGTGTGATGCCTCCACCTGTCTGTCAAGCTTCATAGGTGCTCCAGGCTGCTCAGTGATCATCCAAACAAGACTTCTCACCACTTAAGATCATTTGCTGCATGAACTCTCAGATTCCCTTTCAGAACCAATAGCTATGATTACCTATAATAAACCTCAAACAAATGTTGTACATTAGAGCTTATTCTTCTGTTCTCACACTATCAAAGCACAGTGCAGCCACACAGCACGCATCTCCACTGGCAAAACAGAGAGGCTGGGCAACACTAGAAAGTGTTCAATGTTAATTGGGCTACTAATGGAATAACCCCTGAAGTTTTTAGTTCACAGATACCAAGACCACTTGTTTGTCTTAAGCTGCAAGTTATTCACCCATAGAGAGAAGGAAATCATGCTATGGGTAACACTGATATCTAAGCTAATATCATCACTTAAAGCCAGATTTTCGATGTGATTTAATTTTGGCACTCACTGCATTGGAAGTTGAACAGATAGTCAGCACCCTGTAAGCTCCTTTAAATATAGTAAATGGGTCAGCAGCAGACAAATGTTCCTAGAATGCAAGGCAAAAAACTGCAATTGCTTAGGCTTCAACAGCTTTCCCCCCACCCCACACCTTTAAGTGCCTTCATAGACACTCTTTCAAACCCCTTAATCCTCCTTCCTCCTCTTTACCATATACCATAACAAAATGCACTCTCTTCTGGATACAATGCCAAGGTCCACATTTCCCCAAGCACTGGTCATTCCTCAAACTTAACTGCTTGTTTTCCTTCCATATCTCACAGGGCTAAAGCCAAGGAGGCTTTTATGCCCTACATAATGTAGTTCCTGACCCCACACAAATCTCTCCCTTTCACCAGTACTGATCAATACAACACTAAAGGTGTCCGTGCTCATGTATGTGTGCAAACCTGCTGCTGACCTCTTTGCTGTTCCATTCCCCTTCACTCTAAGAACAGTCCCCTTAAATCAATTATTTATCAGATCCACAGGGACTTTAGTAATAAGTGCAATGAGATTTGTGGCTTCTGGGCCAAAATGAAATCCCATAACACATAAAAAGTTTTCAGTTCATACCTCATTTTCCAATTTCTTTTGAAGTCCCTACAAAACAGCCAAACCCTTGAGTGAGCTAAAATTTAATAGCTCTTTGTCAGCACTTACTGAAATCATCCCATACACAATGAGAAATCCAATGCTAAAGGCAAGAAGATGACATTGCCTTCTCCCTAAGTGCCAAGCCAGCTAAGCCCTCAGAGCTTTATTTCCAACCATCTGCAACACCTCTCTACTATCTCATTATATTCAGCTCCACAAGAATCCTCACACATACTTTATTTCTAATGTGTTGTTTCACATGCTGTGAGTTCATCTCCAGAAATGATTTAAGTGACATGCTGGACAAAATACTTTGTATTTTGTTCTTCAAAAATGTTAGCAGAGCTCAACATTTTTGCAGGGAAAAACAATTCAATAGAGAGAAACTTTAATACTGGGAACAAGGAAGCTTTTAAAAGATTCAAGATAGCATGCCAGATCCCCCATTGTATTCTTCCATTTCAGTCTGGTTGCAGTAGCATAGAAAAAGGGGCCCCTTTTTGACAGTGCCTGAACGGCCCCTTCAAACTGAGAGTACCATAAGAGTCTGGGGCAAGAGAGCCCAGAGTACATAGAGACATTAAGCAGAGAAAGTATATGGACAGGGTGGGGAAGTAGATTTTGGTGATGCTTGCAAAAGCAGAAAGAAAATGGGATTATTTTCCTACTCCACAGATGTTTCAGAGGGCTTTATTTTGCCAACATTAAACAATATTTTGCCTCCAAGACTACTTGGTGAAAAATGAACATCAAACTTTGCAGCAGAGGGGAGAGCAGGCATTGGAAGGATTAATGACCCACACTGCGTGGCTCACACTTTCCACAGAGCTCACCGTAGGTAAAGCTTGCAGGAGAAAGTAGTGCAACATAAAATGATATGAAGGATATAGCATGCTTGGCAGACATGGTAGTACTGTGTTAAGATAGAAGAACTTCTCTGATGGAGACTGTGGCTTTTGAGACTGGGTATTCAGTGGATCAAATGCAACAGCTAATAGCATCAAACCCAGAACTGAAAAGTACCTCCTGCAACTCCCATCTCATCATTGAAACGAGCACAACATCATTTCTGCCCCTTATCTTAATCCAGTTCTATTTGTTCTCCATTTATGTGTCTATTTCTTTAACAAGCTTTAATGATGCTTTCTGCCTTTCCCACTGGTTAGGATAAAAACAGTCAGGAAAAAGTTACAGTTTTCTACATGAAATTTCTTCCTTTGGGAATCGAAAGATATCATCTGGAAAATCTTTAGCTCCCCCTGCTTCAAAATCTAACAGGTTCAGAGATCCAGCACAATCTAGATCAAAAAAACCTCAAAGCCATAAACAGCATATATGAGCACTGGGTAATTTTGTAAGTAGAATGGTGTATACCTTGCTAGGGAAAAAATACCACTCCGCATACAAATATCATTTTGACCTCAGGGTCAAATTTTCAAGAAAGTTCTAAAGTATTTGGAAATTCCCAGAAGTGTTTGGCTACCTAACTCCCACTGATTTAAGAAAAGCTAGACACACTTAAAAACTGGAGCTGTAGAAACCCAGGAAAACTGCCTCCAGCACACTTTGCCATAGCTTATGTCTGGATTTACAGCGTGGTTGCTAATACCATAGCAAAACCAGTTACTTAAAGCACCCTCAGCAAACTTCTTCCTGCCTCTACAGGAATGCATTGCTTACCATACCATCTTCCAAAGCCACATGAAATAAACCCGATGATTTTACAAGTATTCTGGTGTTACAGCTGCTGGTGCTGAATGTAACTGCAAACAGGCTTTTTTTTTTTTTATTCCCCTAAAGCAATTATCACAACCATTTTGCTTATTCATCACAGGCCTGAATGCAACGTGTTTCTAGAGGAGGTCCCTTGCAGAAATGGTCTGTCACTTGCAGCAGAAAGTACCACATCTATTGCGCACGGTTAAGTGCATGCTGTTGAGTTGCACAGAGGTTCTGCTGGTGCTGTAGAGATCCTGAAGGGTGGTGTAAAAACCTGGAAGGGAGCACTCTCGAATTCCATAGATCTCTGGCAGAACACAAGGAGAACCCACTGGTCTAATTCACAACAAACTGTAGGATTTATCAAAAGACACTGAAACAGTGGAGGGCTCAATAGAAGAATCATTTTGGGCTGACACTGATTCACCTCTACCACCCTCAGTACACTAGCCATGCTAGAAATAAGAATTTTTCCATTAGTCTCTTTTTCAGTTAAAATACAAACTTGTTTACTATTATAACAGTCTAGAATACAGAACAAAAGACTTGCATATCATAGAATTAAATGCTCTGTATTTATCTTTGCAAGAGAATGTGCACTGTTCCCAACAGACTTTAAAACTGTAGTGCATTTTAGGACTAGAATCGAACAGGGAATGACAGTCTATCAAATACTTGAGGCTTCCCGGAGAAAAATGAACAGTGATGTATCTGTTTCGTTACTGTCAGTAAAAACAGACAGCTTTCATGAAGGCCACAATATAACAAACAAGGGTTAAGTAATGACAAGCTCCCAAGTTGTGTACATAAAGCATGCCAAAATTTTTTAAGGAAATCAGTGATTTATCTAACTGGCTGGTCAGTGGCAGCTAAGGTGTTCCACCACACCAGTATTTAAACTATTACTGGAACACTAGATAAAACCTGTTAGGGCCCCAAGTAATAAGTGGTAACAGATAATAGAGATGCTGCACTCTGACATCCCAGAGACTGAATGGGTAATCAGTTTACCAAACCCTGAACTTGTGAATGACTCCATCAGGTCAAATAAAAGAGAGGAAAAAGAGTTTATTAATAATTAGTTACAGCATAAAGCACTAGAGACACTCCAGCCTTTATTAATCTTTTGCCATAAGTGATTTGCAGCCTTTCTGTATCAGCCATTTTATTTAAAAGATACAGGGTCTTGTCTTCTGTAATAGCTAACAAAACATGTCTAACCAATTTTGGGTCCTGCCCCTTTGCCAGCTCACTTCAGAATTTACTCTGTATGTGGAGGAGATCTTTAGAGAATCCCTCTGGCCAGCTTATTCATAGACTAGTTATTAAAAGTTAACACTTTTTGTTCCACCATTTGTGTTTCATTCAGTTGTGCCTGCCCCACTCATCCCAGCAATGGGAGAACCCAACTGTTCTGCCCAATCCTTGAGAACTAACATAACACAGCCTACAATTTTCTTTCTCAGGTCAAAATTTTTTCAAATACAGAAAGACATTAGTGGAAGTTCAAATGAGGAAATACAAAACAAAAACAAACAAACAAAAAAGCATTTCTGCTAGAGCATATGTGGAAAGCTAATGAAGTCTATGAGATTGCTTTATTGTAAATAAAAACAGACTGGTGTGGTGATGTAATTGGGTGGTTTATATTGGCCTTTGCTGTAGAAGCTGCTCCTTATAAGCTTTCAGCAGCAGGAGTGGCAGTCAGCTCCTACTGTTATGTAAGTTAATCTAAAAATCACAAAAATGAGTAGTTTTGTTTTGTTTTGTTTTTTTTTTTTTTTTTTAAATTAATCTGTTTATTTCATTGTGGAGTTTTATCTAGACTTAATTCGGCTTTGGATATGTCCCTTCATAGTTATAGGTCACTGTTTTCAGACTTGAATGTCTAAATCAAAATATTATAGCAAAGTAGACTCAAACAGAAGCAAAAAAATAAAATCTCATAAGGACATAATTGAGCTGTTGTAGCACGTTGCGTTGTTTAGTGGAAAGGAAAAAGAATCTGTCCAAGGGCAAAAAAGCCCACAGTCATCATCATCTACCCGCCAGTTGAAGAAATGTATTCAAAAAAAGCAAGATGTTAAATGATTTCGAAGGGTATTAAAGTATAATGTATTAAACAATATAACTTACAAATCTGCTGAGAACATGGTTCAAGGTTTGTTTAGTTACTGTAAGATCTTGGGTGTTTTTAGCAAAGAACAGGTTTAAGGATCGAGTGGATACTCTATTCTCAGCTCCAAGGAACTTAGCGGTTTGGTTTTTTTTTCAATAACAATGTTGCAAAAACACGTTTGGTGTATACATTTACAACACAATAACATTTCTAGGAGAAAGCAGGGCAATTATGCCCTTGAGCAGTTCTGAAATTTCATATTTAATCTTATGAAATACGCTCTTTCAGTTTAACAAATCATCTCTAAATTGCCAATCAAATCACTCCAGGAAACGAGACTCTCCATCTCAGACTTGCAAGAAGTAATTTACCAATTAAAGCCAAAGATAGTTACAAGAATAATTTAAGGAAGCTTTCTGGGAATACATTCCTTTAACTGTATACAAAAATCAAGTAACAAAATACAAACACCTAGTCATCATTATCCATTGAACTTCCCATAAAAAAACAACACACAAATACCTCTTGTTTAAATAGCATAATCAAGGCTCCAAAGCCAAGCACTCTAAGGTCAGAAAAAGCCAGCAGTAAACTGACCTGAGAAATCATAGTTCAGCCCCATTGTGTGGCTGTGCTACACTACAGCCTTTTGAAGAGACAGAGAATACATGTTATTTTAACAAACTCACTCATCACACATATTGCTTAGTGCTCCATTTTTGAGCCAATACTCAACTCTAAGTAGTCCTGAGAACCGACTGAGATCCAATGGACTTAGTCTGCCCTTGTGTTTCATGTTATGTAACACACCCTATATTCAAGCACACAGCTTTTGTTTGCAGTGGTGTCTTAAGTGTTTTCGTAAACCAGGCTTCAGAATCACCTATGCGGAAAATGAAGGAAACTGAAGTCCCTCATCCAGCATCCAACCAGAAACGTGGAAGAAGGTTTCCACATCTCACAACTTTAAAGTGTGTCCAATACTTCCTCCTCCTGCAGCATCTACATAAACCAGCTTCCTTCACTAGCCAAAGTGGCCCCAATCTGTTCTTCTGAGGTAGGCACTCTGTCAATGTTCACCCTGGCTTCCTATTCAGCTGCTAAATCTGCACAGCAGATGCATAGGGAAGAACATAATGTGGGAACCAGATATCAATACCTCAATTTTGCTGAAGTTCTCAATTTGAGTTTGTCAGAAAGTTTTTGGTTAATGTATTTCTTCATTCTCATCAACGCCTTGTATGCACAAAACCTTATCTGAAAATCATTTATTTAAAACTCAATTTCCATGCAGAAATAAATGTCTTCAGCTAACGACATCCAGACAAGCAGTTAAGGAGTGTCATCCTGACTACCAAAGCAACAACCAATTCTGCAGATACTGCTATGGTCAGTGGTGCCTGTGATTAGAGAAAGGGACATGGCTCAGACTCTGCAAGAGCCACTCTTGCTGGCGATTTTGGCTAGCACTGGAGCTCATGAAAACATCTTCAAGGAGAGGAAATTCAGCACCTTTGTCTAAAGAAAATACAAAAGATAGCTAAAAACTGCTTTTCTGAGCTACACAGTACAGTCCTCCAGCCATTACTGAAAATTTGCCCTGAAGACTGCAATGACATACCTACAGCAGCCTAAGAAGGCAACTAAAAATAACATCATTCTCCAGGTGAAATTCCTCTGTAACAGGAAAACAAGGATAATATTGTTAACATTAGCCCTGCCTTTTAATAGTATGTGTCTGAAGGGCACTACTTACCTTATTCTTCAAAAGAAAAACTTTCTCAACCATTTTATTTTGTAAGTCACTAAGCATGTACTATCAGGCAATGACTAAAGAAGTCAAAAGAAGCCACAGTGTCCAGGCACTGTGATCCATACAAGCCACTTTCAGAGTGAGAATTTATTGAAAAAATCTTTTGTAAAATCCTCCACTACAGCTGAGTAAACACGAGGTGCACACAGTGAAAAATTCTGGAATTTCTTACTGCTTTCCCTTGATCAGTATTATTTGTTTTTGTATGGCAAGACTTGACTAATTTACTGTGCAAAACAGGAAGAGATTAAAAAAAGGTTAGGTAATTTAGAAATCCCAATCAAAACTTGTATCTCCCATATGTGAAACATGATTTCATGAGCATATTTTGCTGGCAGGCTTTGTAGCACATTACAGATAGCAAGATAACACTGCACTGGTTATTTCAGGTGCTGCTCAAGCACTGAACTAAAAAGTTCTGACCCAGAGAGCTTAGACTCTTCTGTGCAACATAAGGTAGCCAGGAAGTAGATACAACGAAGCTGAAAAAGGAGCAAAAAGAAACAAAATATTGGTCAGAATGGAAAGAGGTCCCCACAGTACCTCACCTAACTGACACATGGAAAACAGTATATATATGCCATTTACTACTCCATTTGCCTTCCCAAAGAGCAGACCCGGTTAGAGAATCCCTTGGGGTCCTCTGAGTTGTATTAAATAATGAAAGAGCTGTCAGCTCTGAATGACTAAGGTTTATCACATCTCATACCCTCAGTGCAGGTCCTGTGTGGGAAGTCAAAGTGTTGGCAACAAAGACTGTCTGCCTAGGTACTCTTTAGATAAGCACCCTTCCTCTACACTCCTCACAGAGGCCAAGTACAAAGGCCTACTTGATAATATTTTGCCTGAAAGATGGAAATGCCCATTCTTTTCTTCCTCACTATTAAGGGAGTCCTAAGAGATGCAACAGACAAAAGTACTTAACATCAGGCCCACCCAAGATGGCAGGAAACCTTTGGAAGGATCACAATAGGAAAAGCAACTACTACATAGGTAAGGTGGCAGCACAGGAACTAGTGGGATGCAGACTGAAAGCAAAGGAGGTTCTTTTTCCTCTCCACAAAAGATGCAGGTAAGCTCTGGAACTCTTCACCACACACAGTAGATGCAGAGTATTCGTTAGACAAAGTCTTGGACAGAGTAAAGACCAAAACTTAAGTAGCTACAGTATCCAGAAACCATTTACCAACTATGAGGTTTGGGCTCAGTGTAACATTAATTAAAGTTAGCAATTAGCTGGAGTTAGTTTGTTATTGGTGATATGATGAATCCCAGTATCAATATTGTCTAGTCGCCATGGTTGGTAATTGCAACATTAATCTGCTTGGATGGTTTGAAATGGGCAAGTCTTGAAATGCATATGCTGTGTTCTAAAGTGGAACAACATAAATGAGATTTATCTTTTAGCAAAAATACTCAAAACACCACTTTCTATGCAGAACCATAAGATTGCCTTAGAAACAGTGATAATTGAAAGCACTAAAAAGGCAGATACTTGTTCAGACAATAGCAAAGGTGACTAACAGCATTCCAGTTCTTCCACTCTCTTCCAATGCATCACTGTATTTCTATGTCCAGGTTGCAGCCGTAAGAGAAGTTTGATAAACACCTGTTATTACAGAAAATAAAAGCTTGATGGAACGTTCCTGATCACAATGATTTCTTCATAGCTGAACTGGCTCAAGAAATATAGAGGGTCAACATTTTAGAAAGATTTATTTGCTAGAGACATCTAGTTTTTATATGAAGAGCCTGACAGCCTTTCAAGTATTTATTCAAGTACAGTTTATAGGTTATAACACATGACATTACCAATGTATTCTGCCCTTCGAAAGAACTCTTCCCTATTTTTACAATTTAATATTCACTGCTGAGCTGTCCTTGCTTGTAAAGGACTGTCAGGTTCAAATGTAGAATTAGATGATCCAAGACATGCTGTCTCTGGTGAATAAAAATTTTAAAATATTGAAGTCACCAGAAGAGTAATAAAGATGCCTATACTGTATTTGCAGACTATTATCTATATTTCAACGTTGAACAAATTGCAGAACTTCCACACACACTAGTTCTTTCTGAACCTAAAGAAAGTCTTAGCAATCTTCCTATTTATTATGCCAATTCTTGTGTGTCACAGCATTAATTTATCTGTAAATGTTAAGTAGCACTAATCAATGCATAGAGATGAAAAAAAGTGTTGCAAATTATGCCTAGTTACAATATTCCCAGACTGATTATTCTTCATCAGAGTTACCACAGGCAGTTGAAGGTTCTGAGAATAACAATGCTCTGTCAATGAAAGTGTTGAAGGAAAAAATAACTGCATAATATGGATTAAGTGACATAGTGAAATAAAGAATCTCAGTTACCCAAAGCTCCTAGCACTCCTGTAACATCTTCTGGGAAGATTCTCAGCATATGTAAATAAATATTCCGGGTGCAAGACAACAGATCACTCCCTACTTTATCTTTGTATTCACTGAAACGAGAGGGGCATAATTTACATCAACTATTCCCCTGTAAAATTATGTTGTTAACTCTGGTATTACCTCAATGAGATAGATGAGACAAAGCCTGTGCTGATAGAGCACTGGTCTCAGCAGAAAACTTCTGCTAACTGAGTCAGCATGAAAAGCACAACTTTGCTATATGGTCTAGTTTTCAAGTGTGACCAGCACCAGCCTTTTCACTGGTATACCACAAACTTTATTAATCCACCATTATTAGCTGAATAGCAGTTTGAAAGTAATGGAGAGTTCTCTGCAATGTTTTCCTTTTGATGATTTCTCTCCATAGTCTTGCATACAGCTCTTAATTTGGCTCTGGGACAGAAATCATAACTGCTTTTATTTTTACTTGCAGCATTCAATACTGGTGTGAAACAATACAGTTAGGAACTTTATTAAATTAGACAAGAATAAGATATCTTGAGCTAAAGTGCTTGTAAATGTTTTGATTTTGAAATAACTATAGTAATTAATGTAAACAGACTGGTAAATAAACTTTTAGAACACTTCAACAGTAAGAGTCATTAAAGATAGCTGAAGTACTCAACAAGATATAGAAGCTTATTAAGATATCGCTGCAGTTCATCGAAAGCTCCTTAAGCCTTTAAATTCTTACTTATTAGAGAGAATAAGTGTGCCATAAATTATATATGTTTAGGGAAAATTTAATTACAGTTGCCAATGGCTTCTCACACATAAGCCCATTTAACAATTCAATAAACATTCAGAAATTGGTAGGAACAATTGCAAACATTCATTTTATCACAGCTAATGCGCTTTTACTTGTAAAGATTCAGGGTATTTGGGGTTTTTTGTAGCATTTGGTACTCAGACACATTGATCTCTGTGCTTCCCCCTATAACAACTGCATGTTGTGTCTTACATAATTCATGCTATTGTTAAATATTTATTGACTAATATTCTTTTTTACTTTTGAAAAACCACGACACTGACATAGAAGAGTTAACAAGGAGCATCACAGAAGTGTCAAGATGCACTGGAAAATATGCAAGAAATATCTCTGTATATGACGAGTGTTTTCAAGGAGATTTGTTTGTAATTCATCTTCCTACAAAGTTGTACCCAAATCTTCTGTATGGCAAAGGCTGCACATTAACAGCCACTGCCTTTCTCTAGCCATACTGCATTCTTGCCAATCTTTGTCACCATGTGTTTTATGTGCTGTTTCAACAGGAGCATCCTCTGTTACCACTACCACCTCCCTTAACACAGGTTACTCGCTACAGTGCTAAGGACTTCATCCAGATTATGCCAGAGCCAAAAGGTTGGGGCCATCATCAAACATCCCTCTTGCGGTTGTACAAACAGGACTGCTGCACAACAGTTAATTCAAAACCACAGAGAGTCTTATGGGTCTATGAAGTAGAGAAGTGAAAGAAAAATATAGCATTACCTACACAAAATTATTATAGAAGATCAATAGGCACCTACTTGCCCCTTTTCTCCCCCAGCAAGCTTATTTGCAATGCAGTAGTGAAAAACCACTGACTTGAAAGGAATTATCTCTTCTTCAAACTGCCCTACTGCTAAACCTAAAAAGAACCTGTAATAAAAAGAAATGCTACTTGCTCCTTCAAACTGTAACACATACCTAAATATTTCTTTGAAAATAATAAAACCAATTTATAAAACAACCCACATAAAAATTTACTAATCAATATATACATGGGACTGTTTGCAGGAAATCAATTTAAACTGCAGCACAACAGATGGTCTTTTTTCTATGAATTACTGTAATTACTACTGTAAATGGTAGAAATGGGGCTGAGTCAGAAAAGTAAGATTCAGTCTTAAAACTGAACTTTGACATAATTGGAAGACATTTAAGCTTGGATGCTAAATCAAGACCATCTGTAGCCACAGTATACCTGAAAAAAATAACCACCATATATATTAGCCAGACAACTACAACATTAAGACAGGAAGAAAAAAAATCCATAGGAGCATTCAAACTTTCTTACAACTTTTCTATTACTACTTATATTTGACTTGAAGTAGGAAGAACAGCAAAGGACACTGATACATCAGCATGCTAACAGCACTAGTCCATTCTCCAGAGACGGGTCCGGTAGCAAAGAATCGATGTGGTGCCAGTCTGCATGAAGGGAACAACCAAGAAAGAGCAAGTATGATGGGGGCAGTCTCCAGTGACTTGTTCAACCCTTACTCACAAAACGGTCCTGAGGCCTTGAGCAGTCAGGCTAAATCAGTGTAGTTCTGGGACTACTCTAACACTCACCAGGGAGCAAAGCAAAAATTGGGTGTTGTTAGAACTTCCAGGAGACCAAAGAGATAAAACCCTGCTTACTGCAAATGCACTTGATCTGTATTTGCTGCAGGATGGGTTGCAGGCTTTTAAATCCAGTCCTTATCAATAGCACAGAAGTACTCCTGCTAGAAGTGGAACCATGGCACCCATAAGAGGATTAACAAGCCTAAGCAAAATTCCACAGTGTCATTAAGAACTAATAGCTGTTTGGGAAAGGCACACAGCAGTAAGGTGATCAGCCAGCACTCCCATGCCATCCCTGTGTTTTTAGAACACATCTAAGGAAGAGGCATAGAAGTAGGTACTCAGAAGCAAGATCTATTTTCAGATATTGTTGGGAATTTTTTACTACTGTAGTTTTAAAGAGTTTGGGATGAATGTTGAAAAAAAAAAAATCTACAGTTGTCAATGCTGCTTGAAGTGAAAAGATTTTACTTATCTGAAGTTTTACTTCAGATACTACACGTGCATTATCAAATTACATCCATAACTTGTGATTTATTAATGGCAATTGAATAGTGGGGGGGTTTTTTGTTGGTTTTTTTTGTTTGGTTGGTTGTTTTGTTTGGTTGGGTTTTTTTTTTTTTTTTTTTTTGTGTGTGTGTTTTTGTTTTGTTTTGTTTGTTTGTTTGTTTGTTTTTTTTAAATGCCACCTATTTTTCCTTTAATAGGACATTCCATGTAATGTAGAAAAGTAGTGAAATCTAAAGAGCATCCAGTTTGTCCTCAGAACATTCCAACTACTACTCCACTGTTAGCCATTAAACATACCCCAAAAGCCTGTGAAAGACCTGGGCAGAGTTTATACTGAAGCACTATGAAAGAAAATGACCTAGGCTGTTTACAGAAGAACTTGTTGGAAATTGGGGAAAGAAACACAATCCCCAGTGATAAAAATAATGAACACACACACACACACACACACACACACACGTGAAAGGGTTAGTAGAAGAAACAGCATTCCCATTTTCAGTGTTTACCATTTGAGTCCTGCTCTGTTTTATTGATTTTATGTTGCAACAATTTAAAACAAATAGCCTAAAAGGCTACAGTTACAAAATAACGGTCACTCTGGAATAGACTTGCAGTATGGAACTGGATGCAAAATTATTGACCAGATCTCATCTATGGGGTGATGCAGCTGCACTGACAGGAAAAGGCACTAGGCCTCTTGCACTAGAAGTCAGATATCCTCTACCAACTCAAAAACCACAGACAAGATTTTATTAGAAACTTTTAAGACAACTAGTAATGAAAGCTCCACTTGTAGGGTTTATATTCTCCAGAGCAGACATACATACTATATATACATTCTAAAACAATTTTGATCTAAATCAGACCTGTCACGTCTCTCTTATTGAAAGAAATTCACTTTGAGGCTTCCAGTTAATTTTTTTTCCAGTAGCAGTGTTGGTTTGAGAGAAGTGTAGACTGACTTACCAGGAGTTTGTTTCCATTTCAAAGGGGAAAATAGCCTAGAAAACAGGGGCATTCTGTAGGAATGCACTGTTTCTCAAACAGCAGTCAGAATAATTGTTATCTAACTGTCCTGCCTTGATAAATGCAGTAATACCAAGCACATTGCCAGTGTGGTAAAGGTGAGCATCTCTGGACATGTCAGTGTTAACTACCCTTCTGAACTCTTTAACTACTCAGCACATATCTTCCTAACACTGCTAACATTTATTTCATTAAGGTAAAAGTAATTATAGATTTGCATGCTTTTCTCTTTACCTTTATTCACAATTCTAACAGCTAATATGAAGTGCCAAACCACCACTAATTGAAAATTGATTTTAGATTCAATTAAACAGATAGCCCAGGAGGTAAGTATACCTGCAGAAGTCTCATCAGCTGATTTGTTCCCCTGCAAGCATCCATACTGAATTTCACTGACATAATCAATATCTATAACAGGAACAGTGGCAGCTATAGATGATGTCTAAAGGATATACATAACTAAAACTTCAGCATTTAATTGCTAAGGAATAAGAGACACACTTATATAACCTCAGGTGTTACTTAACACTGTGACAGCCAACAATTTGTGGCCATCAAGCAGTGCTAGACCTGGAGGATGAGGCCAAAGTCACTCTGGCCTGATGCTTTAACAGACCTGCTGTTTCAGTCTGCTGCCTTTTTTTTTTTTTTTTTTTTGTGCAAGACTCAAGTGATGTTTGTTTTGATATTTGTTTCAATAGTAAGTTTCAGAAAGCCTTATAGTAAAACTGCATAATTTTCTTTAAAGTTTTATTTCAGATTTCTGTATTCTTAGGAGCCAAACTAGGGCTTCATCCTTTCTCTCTCACCCGTGCTTTAAAAATCAGTCCAAAACATGAAGAATCCTATAACACAAATAATTACAAAGGATACAGCTATGAGTGAATATGCCATTTTGAAGTACTTAAAATTACAGTTTGCCTAAGGCTTGTGAATCTGTAGAGCCACCGGCTCTCACCAATTAGAGTGTAATCTGCTCATATCTGGGTATAAACCATATTAAGGACCAAGGCTGACATGTCTTGATTTTCTGTGTAAAACTTGTTGGCCTGAAAACCACCATGGCACCTGGGCAAGGCCATTCAAGGCAGTTTACTCTGTCCACAGAGTTGTGCATCAAAGTACACTCTGTGGTAAGCATTCCAGCAGGGAGTAGCTCTTGATAAAGTCAGAATCGTACACAAAGGGTAAACAGTTTAGTCAGTGCATTGGCAGCAATAGCTGGTGTAATGCTGTAAATACATTAGAAAGAGGATATATAATCAATAATATACAATACCATCCAAAGTAGATTAAAAACTGTAATTCATTCTTTGGTGGTGCATAACAGCCTGGGTTTATTGTCACAGTGGATTTCCACACATTTAAGATGGCAAAAATTTTTGTCCTAGAAGCATGAGACTCTTCAGCCAAATCCAAGTGTTAAGTCACCAAACATTAATCTGTTATTTGTATAAGGAAGAATGCAGTCCACCTTTTAATGAAATTGTACAATGCCATTGTATATTCTTTTTGATAAAACTGCTTGTAACTCCACGTGCCTTAATTACATATTGTCACATCAGCAGCACTGAGTAGCTCTATTGTGAGGAAATGAATGGATCAGGCAAGCCACTGAAAATGCTATAGTATTCTTTATCCTTTAATATGTGGAATAGTTAACATAAGGCACTCCACAGATGCACCTGGGAAGCCACTTTGCTCCCAGAAAATTATGGAGATTGCTATTCTTATGAAGAGTAACAAATACTTGGAAACTAACTACAGAAAAGTGTAAATGAGTCATCCTTTAATGCTGGAACTAAACACATTGTCATACTGTTCTGTCTCACACCAGCATATTGTCATTTATTAATTAAAGCACCATAAGGACGCATCAGGCTCATTACTAGATGAACTCAGGAATCCTGCGTTTAATTCTAGGTAGTAATTACATTAGCAAATTCTAGACAGCGTACACAGTCAGTGGAGAGCCACAGGGACATTTTGGCCACCTACATTAGAGGACAGTTCAGACCAGAATGTTAAGTGAATTTCATGTTCTAAAATCTGAAGGCAAACTAGACTTAACTTCAGCACTTGAGTTAATCCCATCCTGAAGCAGAATTTTCCTTTGCACTCATATTCCAATTACGAGGGATACTTTCAAAAATTAAATAATAAAAGCGAGATTGAACTCCTTAGTGAAATCACAGCCTAAATGTCTGCTTTTCTCTGTTTTCTGGTCTTTTGTTAAATCTCCTTTACCAACACTTTGTCTCACGTGTCAGCAAGGATATTACATGGAAACTAAGCCTATATTCCATTGTACATCCACACAGTACCTGATACAACAGGTACATGAGCTACAGGCCTCCTAGTACTATTAAAAAAATTGAAGTTGCAGGGAAGGAAAACTGATCAGGTATGCACATGAGAATTGAAACTCAACTAAAACACACTGTAAAAGTGACAGACAAGCAAAATAGAAAACACATACCATTTAGGATATACAGAATTCCTATATAATACAAAGTCTGCATTTGATAAATCCACTGTGCCTTTTTCTTACTGAACACACAGATCCTATTCAAGAACAATGAACAAACTTTGCCTTTTGTCACAACACTGGCATCAGTAGGTTTCCCATTTAATCTGTTCTATTAGAAGAAATGGCATATATATGTTCACACAGTCTTAACCACTTCTTTGCTGTAAAGCTACCCTTGACCTATATTCAAGATAAATACAATCCACATTTAACTTCCAAATTCACATTTTCCAGAGCAGGTGAGCATTAATAACCTGCGTGTTCTCTTTAGCTGTGTTCATTTTCCTTATTAGCAGAATCAGTAACCATAAAAATGACCGGCTACAGCTTCTTAAGTAGTTTGCAATTTTAAGTTAGTTACTTCACTAAGCACACAGGCTCTGATTTTGTGTCCAATCTTGGATGTTGCTGCTTTAAAAAACATGTGCAACAGAAATCAATGACTGTTTGTTCAGTAACAGGGTAAATGAGAGAAGAACACGTTTACAAACAGCAGGTGAGGCATTCAATTTGGAAAGCAATCAGATTGTCTACTGTCTGCCTTCAAGGGCAGTGCTCATAACCACATTGCTGACACAAGAAGGAAGATAAAAAAAAATTATTATTATTTTCAAAAAAAAAAAAACCCCTTGGTGCCTAGACCAAAGCCCCTAATCTGAACATTTAGAGTCATTGAGTCATGCTTTCCCTGGTGAGCAGTACCATTGATTTTACCTGAGAACTTATCTGTAACATTTATTTATGGATTAATGGACTACACTGATGCCCAATCTTGAATGCTGTTCCATGCAAATGGACATGAACAAATAACCCTACTGCTTTAAACTGGGCTCTACACAACAGCCACTTACTCAGTTTCCAAAGCTAAATCCAAGATTTAACATTTAAACTCTTTTTTTTTTTTTTTTTTTTTTTTTTCAGATGATCAAAAAACAAGCACAAAACAAAGGGATTAGAAAAAATACTTTTTTTAGAAAACAACCAGGTATTACAGCTGAATGAACTCAATCACTAGATCACCAACAAATCAGTCTGGGTGCAGAGGCTTGGCCATTTTGTCTGTCAGCACAATTAGACTTCTCATGTCTGGTGCAACAGCAGTTTTAGGGAAAAACAGCTTGTGGAAAAAAATTTTCCATAAAGGCTTTTAGACTTGGAAAGTTTTTCTAAATTCCATGCAGAAAGGTGCAACACTGATGAAGCTTATATCTTTTTACAGACTTTGATGCCTTCAGATCATGTCTCAAAGCACTGCCACTCTCTAGACAAATTATAATTATTTTCTCCTTCCATTATGTCCAGAATCAGACAGTCAAGCCAAACTTCCTGCTGTAGCCTGTATTTTATATTCCAGTCTAGTCATCCATTGAAGCAAACTGTAGCACTTTTCCTCATTTCAGTGATAAAGAGAATCATTCATGGAGACTTCAGTTCTGCACAGACTTACAAACATACCTCATGTTATGAGGTATGATTCAACCTCCATTATTGTATTTAATCAGAAATTATTGATGGCTTTGCAAACATTGGAACAATTCCAACATGTGGTTTCAACTACTCAAAAGACCTGAAGTTGGTCCACGTATCAGTTCATAACGCACTTGAATAGACTGCAAACTTACTGCTCTAAGGCTTTTCTTCTCATTTGATGCTTCCTTCAGTGTTAAGATTACTTTTGATATCTTGCAACTATCACAATAAGAAAGCACAATGCATCGCACTGCTGCTGTGTGCCCAAGGGGAACTTAGCCTGGTGAGGCTTTTAAAACATACGCTCTCAAATATCTCCCAAATTAAATCATTAAGAAGGAACATCAACAATTTTCTGCATTCATTTTAAGGTGGTAGTTTACTTCTGCTACGGATTATAACACACCTATACTGGCACAAAAGAACTAAAAGAAATAAGTGTACTACAACAGTTCAGACATACGATATGAAAAACAACCATCCCAGAGCAGAATGAACTGAACAAATGTAGGTCTCTAGTAGCACAGGAGGTCCAGAACACAACCCATAAAATGGTAGAAAAGTTTAAGATTTTACTGATACTTGTGTATCTGCCATCAGTGACGGTTTATTTCAAGATACATCATATTTGATTGATAATGGACAAATAGCTTCACATAAAAGGAACTGACTCAAAAATGAACAGGACGAAATAGAACAAGCTTAAGATACACCCCCTGGTACTGTGAGTAAGGTTTACGCTTCCCCCATATCAGGGGAAGTGGCCACATAAGCAGGTGTCAGGGCAGTAAAATTCCCCTTGAAAGTCTGAACTCCACACTTGTAAGTCAAAAACTCAACAAGATAAACAGCTCTCCAGTTTGCTGACCATATTAGTTCATTTTATGTGCCTGACAAAAAAAATTGCCTTTGTTTGTTTGTTTGTTTGCTTGTTTGGATTTGGGGGGTTTGGGGTGGTTTTTTTTTTTTTTTTTTTTTGGAAAACAGTTTGCCAACAGCCATTTTCACTTTCCATGGTGAGTCATTCTATGAAAGAACAAGACGAAACTACAAAAGAGATGAAAAATAGAAAACTGGATTCACCTCTGTTACCCTCAAGAACACTGTGATAAGGACACCTTTAAAGATGAGGAAAGCTAAATAAATTTGAGACAGAGTATCAACTGTGACCAGAAAAATAATGAAAGTTATTTAAATGTATACAAAGCCTTCAAGTACCTTCTACGACCTACAAGAAAAACAGGCTGAAGAAACTTTGCACGCTCCACAGCCTGCTGTTTTTACATATATGAATCCAGCCACCTTTATACTGTTAAGTAGCAATCTCCAAGATAAATAATATTAAAAAGTGACCTATTCTAGATGAAGGGATTCATTCATCCTGCTCTCAAATTGTGGTATTAAAGGAACTCAGTAGCTGGAGTTAGTCTGATGCTAATACTACCAAGATTTAGATACACCTGTCAAACCCAGGAAAAGATGACACCAAAAAAAAAGGAAAGATTAGGGATGTGGTGTGAGAGGTCACAAAAACTCCCATCATTGATACAGTAAACATCAAGGAATAAAAACTGAAGTGGGAGAACTCGTTCATTCACTTACTATGTTAAGACATTCAGATATTAACAGTAAGTTCAGCCTGTTTCCTTTGTTTTACTTCAGAATCAAAGGCTGGCAAGAGGACTTGGTCAGGATTGAAAAGGTTATTAAACAAATTGCAGAGAGCATGTATGATGGGATGGGGAGAAAAATCAACCCTATAACTCAAAAAGCAGCTGTGGATCAATTACTATGAACCCAAACATTTGCTATCACTGAAAGGGACATACCTATCATCTTTAGACATTCACTCTTTCAGGAATGGTGGGCTCTATTTCAGTTTCACCATGTTACAGCTACTGCAAAAGTAATTATATGAAAATGTTGAGATAATTTCACTATGAACAGCAGTACTGTATACCATGAAAAGCAATCAAAGTCTCACAAGAATCACACCTATCTAGTTCCAGTTTAAACTACCTTGAATCTATTATGTGATGTATACATAGAAGACTAAATAAGGATGCCAATTCTTTTTCTTGCAAGCAGAAAAGTCATCCAGATGAATATTTCTGAACTGATCTGACAAGGTGCAGTGTGGCATCTGTTCAAAAGCACTTGTTAGCAGAGACACAAGAACGTGTTGAAAACAGTGAAAAGGTGAAAGAAAGGAAAGCTATAAATGCAGGAGAAAAGGGATCATTGATTGACACAGGCTGGGATGAGGCAAGGCTGGTTGCTGAAGGTGATAAAGCAGTTGGAGTGAAGCAGCCAGCATGGAGAATCCTCTGCACAGTAGCAAGAGAAGAGCAAGACAACTGCAGAAAGCCTTTGCATCACTTCCACTCCTCGCGCCCTCCCGGCCCACATCAGAGGCATGCTCCTCTCTGAAAAACAGCTGGGAGGAAGTGACAAATAAGTATACTGTTATTACAGAATTAATTGTTCCCTGGCAAGAGAAAATAGAAGACGAAAGTGAACTTAAAAGGAAAAAAAGGGAGCTTTCTGACAAAACAGTGCTGTACAGCACAGCAGGGTATATAGTTCTTTCCAAAAAGCAGGAAATGTAAGGAAGTCATGGCACTATCACAGCAACGAGGACAATGAAAGTTGCCTGGCATTTATCATTTCCTGAAGACACACATTAAGCGCTGTGATACAATACCATTTAATACGGGAAAGTAGTTTTAGCCTGGATTGGATTCCTTAAGGAAACAAGGTTTATGGGATCACTACGTCTGCTCATCTTCTGCAAGGGCTTACGAATCTGGTCAGCCATAGTTACAGGGGACAAAGCAGCAGGGCTCTTGGCTGCTACATTCTCAACAGCTTCATGAAAAACAGCAGCTGGAGACAGATACAGCATACTCTAAAAGAAAGGGAGGGATGTTTCACCTACCCAGCAGCTTTGCAGCGTATGCCTGGCCGAGCATCTGGGTTTAAGACAGGTCTGGCTACAGGAAACACGGGAGGTAAAGTCAAGAGGAAACCAAGCCTTATTAACTCTATTGGTCAAGGAACAGCTTGTATGTATTGAAGACTTCTGTTAACAAACATGCAGCACATGGCAGTGCTTATTCTCACTGGAAAAGATGCACTGAACAGTTTAAAAACAAAATCAGAAACAAGTAGAGGGCAGAATTAAAAGGACTGTAATGTACATTCTCCACATTATTACTGGAGGCAAAGAAAAATAGGTAGCTTAAGGGACACATTCTAGTCTTCCTATGATGATCTGGATGGGCAATAGGCACAGCTATGGGTCTTTTCTGTAGTGCACCAGCAGATTAATACAAGGAGTAATCCAATACCAGTAGAAAACAAGCCTCTCAGAAACCATTTGTATTAGGAATTAATTTATTTTTATGGAGAGTACTACAGCTGTCACAAACACCATTCTGTTTCCTCATACAGAGGACCTTTTAAAACTGTTAATGAAGTTTAACTGACCTCCTCCTTTAAATTAACATCCTTGTATAGTTACATCTTGGGATGAGCTCCCATATGCTCAGATTCATAGAAGACATTAAAGGCATTCAGTCACAACTGTGCTTGAGCACATAAAAATGGAACTCTTAGTAGGCAGAAGAATGTTTTTAAAGGGGAAGTAGAAACAAGTCAATTTAAATAAACTAGGCAAAAAGTTAGAGTACTTAAATACCCTTCAATACTAGAACTATTTAGTTTATCTGAAAACAAACTAACATTTGGTAAATTACTCAAGTCCTTCAATGGATGCCTCCGATAATTGCCCTGTGGTCCCCCTGTGGCACAGAAAGCTGTGTACACAGCAGAGTATGCCAGTTTCCAGTAAGCTCATTTCTATAAAAGTAGAACAAATTCCCAGTTTTCAAGAAGGAAATGTGCTATCAGAATATGGCTTAAAAAGATATAATAACTGATGCTAAGAAAGCTGCATGCCCTAATGTACTTATTTCCCAGAGTGGTGCTCTCATACCCATGATGCAAAATTTTATTCTAGCCTATACCTACCTTTCTGCAGAAATAATGTGCTCTGATCATTTACTTAGACGAGCTTGGTACCATTCATTTTCCCTGGTAATTTCAAGATGAAGCATATGTCAACATGGGCTTACTTGGAGCACCACTCACACAGAACTCAATTTAAAAATATTCTTAATCTTCCAAGACAATTTACTAATGCCTAGTAAGGGTTTCACCATTATTTTTCCCCCTTACACAATTTACTCATCTGGCATAAGACAGTGAAATTATGAAGAAAGGTAGTTCTGTTAGAATGCTGTCCTTCACTTCTATTGCTTACACTTTTCAAACCATCTAACACCTGAAACATTAAGTTAATGCTGGTTTTAATATATTATTTAAGAATTTGTCATTTAAAAATGCTTCAAATTCAGACTTCTACTTGAAATGGAAACAAATCATAATTTGGCTATTGTCACACTTAAGTATCATATTGACAATAATGTTTATAGCTTCTAAGGATGTACTTCCTCAGATTTGGGGGTGAAGACATTGGCTCCAGTTCCAGTCAGAGCTTTGCACAACAGGTTTAATTTCCCTTTCATGTATATATGGAGCATGCATGACTTCTGTGGTGGATGTGTAAGTAGGCAGAGCACTTGACTTGCCAAACATTATGCGGGAAGTCTGAGATATCATTGGGGTCTTTGAAGTTCCTAGCTATTAACATAACAACTGCATTGTCCTTTTACATCAAGATACAGGTATAGCTTCAGTGTCTGTAGATTTATTCCTGAATATTAGAAACAATAGGCAAGTGAAAGAAGAGCCAAGCTAACCAAAAGTAGGCAAGGCAAGAAACAGGAACAAGTGTGGTTTTTGAGCAGTAGAATCTAATGTACTAGTTGGACAGATTGTCCTGTATACCACTGACTGGACAGCAGAAATTGCTTCTCATACAAATATAAATAGGATCTTGTGTGTTAGATAAGCATGATTTACAAATAGAAGTTTGTCCTCAACACTGCAGCACCATCCACCTGCAGTGCCTGCTCACCACAGCCAAAGAAATGTTCTCAGCTGAGAGTGCAGCTCTTCTAATCTGTGAAGATGACTTACCTTCCTGGGCAGTCTTCTCCTGCATGTGCTGCCTCTCATCATGGGCCATGCAGAAACTCCTGAACACTAAGTCATCGGTATTGTCAAAATAAAAGAGCTGGCACCTATGCACATCACTATTCCACCTGCTCACCACACTCAAGGTTGCCTGATCTATAGGTTAATTGCACTGAATAATGTTATATAGTAAAAAAATAAAATTGAGATTTCCAAAACCATTTAAGGAATTTAACTGTTGGTAATTCCAATTTAAATTAATGGGAACTGTGCATCTTAATCCTCTGGATATCACTCTGAGAATCTCAGAATAAATCAATGAAATCAAAATGATCTTTCTGTAAAATGTGAATAATTTTAAAGGACCAAAACAGTGAGAAGCTGTTGATAGTATGTTCTGCATTTCTCATGTAGCATATGTTTCTCTCCTATAAGTACAACCAAGCCCTTGCCCACAAGTGTGCACCTCACTCAAGAGGGAAAGTTTGTCACACACTCTAAAATAAAAGCCAAGAAGCCTCCTTTGCCCAATTAATGGGTGCAACTGCAGTTACATGTTAAAATAACCAATCATGGTAGCTTGTTGGCTGTCTATACTCTCTACAGGAAACTTCTTGTCTGAATAAAAAAAATAAAAATTGAAGGAAAACTGATCACTTTACTGTCTCTCCATTTTGAAGTCACCAATGAATAAGACTAGGACAATGCTCACTGAGTGAAAACCTTAAGAGACAACTAAAATTCCTACCTAGATCCTGAACATGAACTGTGCTCAGGAGGAAATTATTTTTATAATACAACTTCCTTACACAGGTAGAAAGTCTACAACATTCCTGTCAGAGCCTAGTTTCCCACACATGCATGAAGATAAAGCTCTCTGGGGAAGAGTGGTCTTGGGCAAAAGGGGAGAGGGAAAATGGGTAGCACTCAGAGGCAGTCCTAGACTTCAGAGACAGTTGCATTTTGCTGTAGAGTTTCTAGCCTCGTGTGCGTGAGGTAACCCCTTAAAAACCAATTGCTGTGAATGAAAAAATAAGTTAATGTGTATTGGTGCAGACAACTCAATACATTCTTAAATTCAAGCAGCGTAAGACCTAGGGTGGCGTGAAACCTGGCACTTCAGTCAGACACCACACTGTCATAACTGGAACTTCTTGCAGCAACAGATATCCACAGAGCTGCCAAACTAAGCGGAGTCTTTACTACCACACATTCAATTGTTTTGGCAGTTCAGCTTTGCACAAACCCAAAATTTGACCAAGAAAAATGGACTTCAAGTAGCTTTGAAGAGATAGTGCACCATTATTTAATGTGCATGAACGTAACTGCACCATTATCCAGTGTTCATCGATATATTTTAGATGCTAAAGCAACTCCTTAGGCTGCAATACACTGACTTTAAATCCACTTGCAGTGAAGCGCACAGAGTTCTTAACACATCATAAGATATTGGCCATAAGATGTCAAGGGAACTCCAGCAGCTATAACTGTTTTGCTCTCCCGGAAATGCAAACTGTTATTCCATCTAAATAAAGATGAGAAGCAGCATAGATTAATGATGCAGAGCTAATTAAAGAGGTAAATAATTGTGGCGATGTATCGTGAACGAAAGAGGTGACAAATAATACAGCAGGAAATAAGAAAAAATATGGGTGTTTGATTAATTAAACTGCATTTCTAAATGTAGGGTAGGACTATAAAATGCCAAATATGGTATTAATGCAGAATAGGTTTATTAGAAAAATAGATTATAGCTTAATATAAATTAGATTAAGAGTTTGTTTTCTGTAGCCAGTACTGTTGTCCTTAATCATTATAGCTTAATTTTGGGGGGAAGAAGAAACTGCCCATGACTAACAAGAGGACTCCCATAATGTCCTACAGAGACAGGATATCTGGAGTAAAGAAGGCAACTCAGTAGAAACTGTATTCAGGAAAAGGCTTGACCTATCTCCTGGAGCAGCACACATATCTTGCTGTATATTATTGCAAATATTATTGTGGCTCAGAAAATAAGCTTTCCACACAAATTAGGGGAAGGATCAGAAAGCCTTAAATCTTCTGCCCCCCTGTCCCATCCCACACATGCAAAAGCAGAGGAAAACAAAGGTCTTTACCACTGTTGCGGTTTAGGCCCAGCCAATATCAAAACACCATGCAGCCACTTGCTCACTCCCTCCATCCCAGAGATGTGGGGAGAAAATAGGAACAGGAATGGTTCAAGGAATCCATCTAAGTACTGGGAGGAGCCACTCACCTATTATGGTCACAGGCAGAAGACAGACTCCTTAGGGGAAGAAAAGAACTAACTCAAATGCTAACAAGACAACACTTAACAGACAAGGTGGGGACAATGAGAAGTGCCACCACATCCAAAACCACTTCCCCCCACAGCTCCCTTCTTCCCGGGCTCAGCTCTGCTCCCCATCTCTCTCCCTCCTCCCCCAGCAGCGCAAGGGGCAGGGGATGGGGGTTACAGTCAACCCCTTCCTTCTTGGGAGGTGGGTGAACACTGCACATCCCTCCCCTGCTCCACGGGGCTCCTCTCTCACTGGAGACAGTTCTCCATGAACCTTCTCTGGCATGAGTCCTCTGCACAGGCTGCAGCCATTCCCACGCTGAGCTGGCATGGGTCACCCCCGCGTGTTGCAGTCCTCCCAACGCTGAACTACAAAAGTGGGGACCACTTCTCTCAAGATCCCTGCCTCCTTTAAGGGCAGATGTCTGTCCTGGTGTGGGTTTCTCCACAGGCTTCAGGTTGGCTTCCACGCCACCAGACCTCCATGTGTAGGCAGGGTGGGCAGCCCCACAGACTCCCCATAGGATACAGGGGTCTCTGCTCTGGCACACCTCCCCCACGTCCTTCTTCCTTCTGCCAACCTCAGTCTTTGTCCTTCTCACAAGTCCCAACACCCTCTCAAGTTCCCCTTCTTAAGCACTTTCTTGCAGAAGCACAGTTGATTTGTTCGGCCCTGGCCAGAGGCAGGTCCCACTTGGAGCCAGGGGAACTTTTGAGAAGCTTCTCACAGGAGGCGTTGCTGCGGCCCCCTCCCGCGCTACCAAAAAAACCCATGCCACAGAAACCCAGCACAACCACCAAGTCTCCTTAGCACACAGGCAAACAGGTTTGGCCAGCCACTATAAAAATAGGAATTTGCTCATCATACACCAGAGCACCCAGTAGTATAACCCAAGAATGTTAGTATGATGATTAGAAACTTATTAATCTAATGTTACATCAACCTTAGTTCTTAACATTGCATCAATCCTAATTCAACAGCATTACCATGGTTACGCTATTATTACACCTTAGCCTTGCAGGTGTCTTATCAAGATGTCTGTACCTAAACAATCCCAGTACTCATTCTATATATCTCCCAGACAAATAATCTAGCAATCGTTTCTACTCCATTAACATAAAGCCTCAATCTCTATTCCTTAATTAACAGAGAACCACAATACCATCTTCTGTGTCAAAAGCAAGCTATTGTATATCATCTTTCCCATAGACCTATCTCCAATACAGAACAGCAGAACTCCTAATTAGCTGCCCATTTTAAGGAGCTAGTTCCCTTCAACTCACATTCCTGTATTACTAAAACCCCTTTTTTTGTCTGTCAGATGGGCCATTAAAGTTATTAATACATCCACCACGCCATGAAGAAAGAAAATTTAACAGAGCTTTGTCAAAGAGGTAAAGTTGAAGATAAGCTTTAAAAGTTATTTTAAAATAATGAACACATTTCAAACAACACTAACATGTGTCTATAATCTCAACTGAGGCACCACCTGAATTCATAAGGAAACCTTAAGTTATTTGATATACCTAAAATGGAGCAAACTCTCTGAAAGCCCAAGGAGACTTTGGTGATTAGATCCCATTTAACTGAATTTGATATTTTACAGAGCTCAAGCCAAAAATGAGTATTAGCATTTATCTTGTGGTAAGGCCTCATTTTTACACTGGATCCCACAGCAGTACAGAACAGGGTGCATTTGGCCCTATTTTCTGAGGATGACTTACAAAACAGCAGTAAGCAATTCACTAAAAAAACAGTTTTAAATTGTCACCATGACTAAAACTAAGATCTTCAGTTTCATGATTATTTGGTATTCCATTACTCTCTAGACTTTTCAACAAACCCCTCCCTTCAGTATTCCTGCCTTTGTATTCCTGTTGCTCCTCACTTGACACATTTCTCTGCAATGTTTCATCTCCTTGTGACTGTGAATCAGAATGTTCTGATGATTAAGTTAATAAACACTGATTCATTCTCTCTTACTTCATTAAGCTGGTCTGTTTTGCTACTGATTTATTCCATGTCTGCCCGAGACTTCACCTGCAACCTCTGGTCCCAGGATTTTAAAAGTACTTCCTAAGAGCACTGTACTTGTGTTTTGGTTTGGGTTTTTTTGTTTGTTTGGGGTTTTTTTTGTTTGTTTGGTTTTTTTTTGTTTTGTTTTTTTTGTTGTTGTTGTTGGGTTGTGGGTGCTTTTTGTGGTTTGTTTTTGTTTTGTTTTGGTTTGTATTTTTTTGTTTGTTTGTTTGTTTGTTTTGTTTGTTTCTTTTTGGGAGAGATTTACACTGGAAATGTGTCCTGAATGTGTGCTGTGTGACATGACCATTTGTAAACAGGACTAAAACTATACATCCTAATTTGAGCAGTCACAGAATTTCAGTGAGCTAAATAATGTTGAAATAACACAGATAAGAAAAATGTTTTAAAAATACTTTGTGGGGATGTGGAGCATTCAAGTTTCAGCAAGAATGAATCCTAACTTTGCATTCATAATCCAGATGTATGTATTCTATGAAAATCAGGGAAAATACTAGAAGCATGACTGGAACAAGATTTAGCCCAAACTGAGAACTCAAGACAAAAGTATTAGGAGAACTCTGCTAAGACAACTATACATTAATATCTCCAAATATTTCCCACTTTACAGCAATCTTATCTCCATTTAAGGGATTTCACTACAGGACAGTTTTTTCTTCCCAAACATATGAGCTTATTTCCAGGATATACCATCCTGTGTCTGTGACTCAGAAGCACAAGTACAACAATCAATGTGATTAAATATTATCAGAAATATTTTCATCGCACACTAAAAATAAATATTTCTAAGCTAATTTTACTCACAGCATATAGTACATGATATTGCCACTTCTGTACTAATGAAAGCCAAACAAATTATTTGTAATGAATATTTTCCTTCAGAAATGACAGCATTCTGCCTTTCAACTGTCCCTGAATGGAACATGATTTTTGCAATACAACTCTTATGCAAAACAAATACATGTTACATCATTTGGGACGTTGAAATAACATCTATTTATTGATCAGAGGCTTATTTCCTACAGGTCTCCAAAAAGGCAGATTTATACTATTTTTATATCTATGTAAGAAAACGCACACATTCAAATTGACCTACAAATTGCATTGCCAAAGCAAACAGACACAGGCTCATAGTATTTAGATAGTAACTCACAGGGGAAAAGTCAGATTCTCATCATTTAGAAGAATAGCAAAACTTTGCTTATATTGTTCCATGCAATTACCCAAATTATCTTGCAATTCCATGGCTAATACAGGTTTTCAAAATGAGATAATATATTTATGTTGCAAAATAATTCCTGAAATTAAAATCAGACTATGTTTACATTGTACTTCAGTTAACATGTTGATAATTGTTCAGGTTGTTATTCCCTGCAACAGCACTTATAAATCCAATAGTGTGGACAGCTGTGAGTGTTTTTCTAAAAATCTGATGCTTGAATACAATTCACAAAATTAGTAAGAGAAAAACAACACTTAATGATTTTTATTAACTTAATTCTGGTTGGCACCACTGATAAAAAGGACAGAATATAACCCTGATATGACAACTGCAGCACTGAGAGTGGAATGCCCTTCCCCAGGGTAGCTGCTCTGAATTTGAACTGGCATCACTGATACTAGAATCACAGCTTAAAACGGACAATTTTCCAGCATTAAGGAAAGGATTACAAGACAAACTACTCTGTAAAACAGCAGGGGGAAAAGAGGGATAAAAATTGAAACAAGAGCAATAGAAGTCTCGCTGCATTACAAGTATCAGTGAAGCAAATGCTTCCAATAAAAAGCTCAAACCAAGGAGCGTTACTTATCAGAGGTTGGCTGACGAATATCAGTGCTGGTGTTGCCTGACACACATACTTATAGAAAGGAACACAGTCTGGTTTGACATCAGAAGGATGTCTATTAGTGCGCTCTTAGGAATGAGTGAATATATCCCTCACACATGTACTGGGTAGAGCTCCTGAATTTCTACTGATTTTCCTAACACTAGGCTTTACTTATCATTTCATCCCTGTACTTTATCCCAGAAACCATCCCTAACCTCATATTTTAGGTACCCTTTAAGATTTCTGTCTAATCTGGCTCCTAATTCTTTCTTCTACCTGCTTCTATCCCGCTTCCTAGATAGCAATATAATTTCATTTACAGTATACACTTCTGCTGGAGACCAGTGAAGCCTTCTGACAAAAACATACCGAGATTCTACATCCAACTTTTTTTTTGGCAGCCTATGCCTGGAACCTACAAATACTATTACATTTCCAGAGGATGAAGGGGAGAAAAGAAACCATAAAAAAATTAGTACTGAATGAAGAAGTCCAGTACTTGAAGATAGTAGAAATCATATGGGGAAAATGCTGCAATTTATGAAGTCAGCCACAGTTAAGCCTTTTCTCTTTTAGTATTTAAAACATTAACAGATAATAAAAATTTTGCTGGAAAAATAAAGCCTATCCATGGGACCTATGTCCATGATTAAGCTCAGCAGCTCATGAATAAGACTGCTGGAATACAGGGGTAAAGTGAGTGTGCATTGCCCTAGACTGTGGGGAAAAAAATGCAATATGTTTATACTTAGTTTTAAAGAAGGGCCAATCAGTTCTCAATGTCAGAAGGAAAGTCTAAATCTATCACTCCAGAGTCAGCCTAGAGAGAATAGCCTATACTTGGAAATATATAAACGATTCAGATCCCCACTACTGGCAATTGGTTGCACAGAGTTCCTCCGATTAGGACTTCAGCTTTAGTACAGCCATCAACCTTTCACAGATCTTACCCAGTTGAACAAAAAACTATCTCATTTGATTGTCTGACCCAACATTTTATTTGACCCTAACCTAAGTGTAAACACTTCATTCGATTCCTATTTTTTTAAAACTAAATACACATTTTTTTACTAGCCATTTCAAATGAACATAGTTAAAAAACATTAAGGAAATGAAAGAAAAAAATTATGCCAGAAACAGCTGAACCAATCAAACATTAAATTCCTCAATTCAAAGTGACTAACATTTTTGCAAGAACAAGCAGGTAAATGAAAAATATCCTACTCCTGTCAGAACTGCTCAGGGGAAAGTAATCTAGAGTGATTTCCACTCATAGTAAGACATAACCTAAATGAACTGGTATAGATTCTCTCACACCCAGTAAGAGTTGTGCTCACACTATACTGTTAATGTTCTTGCTGTTAATGGAATCACTAGCCTGTCTTCAATGACAGTTATTTTAACATAATCTGCATTCGTGCAAACATTTATTTATCTACATTTTGTTGAAGTTAGTCCATTAGTTCAAAAGTTATCATGCACTGGATAGTGGTGAGAGCAATATTAGCCTTATAAAACCAGACTGAGAATTTAACTTCAACAGCATCTCTGACTTTGACCTTGAATTCTAAGCACCCTGACTAGGAAAGCAACAAGTGCCAGGTTTAAGTAGTAAGAGAATTATGCCAGCACACTGGATGCTTCAGAATCAAATTTCCAAGCAAGAGAAAAAATTTATAATTCTGCACTGTAACCTCTTCATGGCAGAGGATAACGACAGTATCACAAGAATACACCCGTGCTCAATACATCCACTGCTTCTGGGCAAAGGGCAGACCCAGGTAGAAATGGAACCAGCTTAAATTGGCTCAGGCAATGACCTTTCCTTCTGCTCACTGAAGACTACTGGGATGGAAATGTCTGGGATTAGCATTTGATGTTGGCTACATAGCCATTCCTTGCAATCAAAACTACAAGTGAAAAGTCACATTTGACTCCTAGTTGGCATCCTCTGAAAACTAGGGTATTATAATAGAACTTACAGCTCCCAAAGTGCTGCTTAAACTCAGTTATTTTTGCCTTGAATAGATATCATTAAATTGCTTCAGCATGCTACAAAACCTGGTAAATCACTTTATAACCTAACTCATCATATTTATTAACTTGTCATATTAATTAGATGTCTTTAGTATAATTATTTTTTACTAGTAATTTAAAGTTATTTGTATAGGCCCATATTCAATGTTGTTTTTATCACCTTCTTAACAAAAGTAAAAAAATAATTTTTGAAAGTTACGTAAAAGAACAACTGTCCCTTCTCATGTAGTAAGATTATTGTTGCTATTTGGAAGTCATATGATATACTATCATCTCACTAAGTAGGTTAAGCATGGATGTGGATCCTTCCGGAGTGAGTATCTTTTCCACTGGTTTCACACATTCATAGGGAAATAGCATTCCCTTCCAATCTTAGATCTAAGACTAAAATAACTATCTAGACACTTGTTTGTTTCCTAAGACTACATACACTGCAGATATTAGAACATGTGGTGGTTTTACATTACTACTTATTTTCTTAGATTATGTATTTCCTTCCAAGTTTCCTTGTTGCACATCACATTGTGTGCCAAGATACACATGATAGCACGTAAGGAAGTTTCATGGAGTTTTGTCAACATGAAGATTTGTTGTATTGCACCCTGATGGCAGATCTCATAATGACATGTTAGTGACCAAAATGTCCAATCTTTACACAACCATTAAATCAGATATGCACATGTGCTCTTTGAAAACAAAACTATCTCTTGGATTTATGGCATTATATAATGGCAAATCTTTTTATATATATTTGTCTTCATAGTACTACTTCCTAAGAGCCACTTGTTTAGGACTAATTATTTACAAGCACCTCACAAGGTAGTTAAAATATCTGTGATTTGAGATCTAGCTCAAATCTTTGATTCCATCATTATAATTAGCCTCAGAATTCTGACATGCTAAGGCGGCTTTGGGGAAACCTTCTAATTGCAAGACACAGCAGGTATCCTGTAATATGAAAAAAGGAACAAACTTCCAGTCCCCATGCTACAAAATACTTGGGTACCTGTTATGCATTACAGCTTGGCAACATCATCCTTGAGACCAGATTCGGATATTGCTTTAGCCATGGTAATGTTTCATTAATTGCAGCTGAAATCAATGGGAACAGCAGCATTTCCTTTCAAATTAAGTCAAGCAGACTCCTTACTTTGGTCCTGCAGTCCCCTGTTATCTTCAGTCTTGTGGAATTATTTATGCCAGTTTAAAAATAATACTAAGAGCAGCAGAACAATAACACTGTTATATAAATGAGGGTACAAAGTACAGGGCAGTACAGATCTATTCCAAGCCATCAGAACTGTTTTATCTTCTACAGATGATAATTTCTTTTATGTGTCCTGATGGCAGGATCGGACTATTAACTTCTGCCATCTGTGTGCAGCTTGTTCCTTATCACAGAATTTTGACTACAGACTGTAAACCTCTGACTCAGCAGGTAATACCTGCTTGACTGTTAGCAAAGAGACTAAATGCTTTTCTTTCTGTATATATGCAATGGGGTCAAATTACATTAAAAAAACAAATGCCGGACTAATGGCTTTCCTTTATTAATATAGGGCAAGCCAGTATTTCCTGTATTTTCATGTACAGTATATGTGAAGATAATATAAGCTACTACAGGGAGCAGCTGAAACTACTCTCAGTGCCACTTAGCACAGTTCAGCTGAGAGGGGTCCCTCAGGCAGACTCATTGCACAAATCTTTAAGCCTCAGGTTAAGTCAAAGAGCTTTTTTTTTTTTTTTTTTTTTGCAAAAATACTTACTAATCCTTGAATCTTTTATGGTGCAGTTCCTAAGTCTCTGAGGCCTTCTAAAGTTGTAATCTCAGATTTACCAGGCTACTGAAGGAGTACCACAACAGTCACTACAACAGATCATATACTAACACCATTTTAAAAGCAGCAGAAAAAATTCAGGCATCTTTTCCAGCAAGTTTCAGGCAGAGTGGTTAGTTGCTTCAGATGCAATTCTTATCTAAAAAGCTTTTCAGCCCCAACTAACACATCCTACCATATCATCTGCAGGCCTCTGCCATGTTTCTTCAACGTCGAGTCCTGCCAGAGTGTTTAGATAGAGTCTCAAGGGTTAAACAAATTGAATTCCTAATCATCTGGACTGACTGATAAAGGACTGGGGGGAATAGAAAAATCCCAGCCTGCACTCCATAGGTCACCTGCATAGCCAGGACACAAACTCCATAACTCAGCTTGGTTCTGGCAACCTGATCCACACACAAGGTCTCAAGTCATGATCCTTATAACACCTAACTAGCAGAAGCCAACATCAATCCCAAGAAAGTGATAAGCAACAAAAATTCTGCAGGTGTTTACCTGCCCCATCACTCCTAGCAAGGCTGACCATCTGTCTTAGTAACCACACTGCCATTTATAACAATGCCAAGCAGATCCAGGTAAGCTAGTCTGTCATCCTTGCCTTCACACCTCAGAAAGTCCAGGATGCATTAGGCTCGGTCATCAAACCTGCTGTTTGTCACATCTCCAGATAACCATATCAGCATAACTGATGCTTTCATTTAGCTTATGCTGTTTAAAGTTGTAGTTAATTTCTAGCTTCTCCAAAATTAACTTAAATGACAGTGTGACCTATCACTTCCACTTGTAGTTAAAGAGTATTTAGTCGCTGTTTGTCTCAAAATCTCCCCCTACTTCTCGAATGGTTTCTATACTTCATTTAGTTAAAATTAATTAATTAATTTTTGTAGATTACTAGTTCAAAGGCAAGTAATACTCCAGTAACTCAGATGAAGTGGAACCAATGGGATCATTTACAGAATCAAAGGAAGTAGTTTGGCCCACTGTTGAAATCAGGCAAGGTTAATAAATTTCAGCTATGACTTGGCCCTCTATTCAGGGAGCTGTGACAATGCATCAACTGATTTAGGGCTCAGTACTGCAAGGTTCTCCATGTTGAAGTCTATGAAGCCAGTGGGAGGTGAAAACATTTAGTAGCTTAAACATATGTAGTCTGTCAGCACTGAGCTTTGCAGGCTTCTCTGTTAGGGACTAGGAAGGACCTCTAAGTTGCAGATATAGCAGATTTTTTTCTTAATGAGGTTGAAGTTATATTCATCCTCTTTCCCTCTCTCTCCCAGGTTATCTCCCTACCTCATAAGGGAGCGTACCAGCAGTCAAGTCTATAGGCTGTTTTAACCATAGTCTAATGTAGAAACTCCTCTCACCTTTGCTGTTTTGCTGTCTATAGCAGTGTCTGGAATAATGCCAGCAGATGAGTACCCAATTCCAGTATCTGGAGGAGCAGCCATCATTTCAACAGGAGGCAAAAAGGTTGCATCCAACCCTACTCAAATGAAGTGAACTTCTGAATTGTAAATGTTTATAATTGAACACAGGTAGAGCAAGCAGGTAATTTCCCAGGCAATTCAATATAAGTGTCAAATTAAGTAACCTCCTCATTGTGCATATTTATCAGGATGCTAATGATTCATTTGAAGATGACAGTTGGAAATGGCATCACTTCACTGGCTGATCCCTGTGGCTCTTACTTTCACCACTGATAGCATCATGTGCCTTTTCTGTATCTTCCATGTTATTGAAAGTTCATGTTTATGTGTTCAGAAAGAAGGCCACAGAAGATATTTCTGAAATCCCTATGTCTTTCCATAATTTTTTTTTGTTTGTTTCACTACTTCATGCTGTTCCTTCAAAGTGGTGAATCTAGACACATATGGAACTGTCAAAGTGTTTGTGGTTCAGCATATCTTCAGCCTGGTCCATGGGGATGATAACTCAACATTACAAGACATTTGTTTCTCCTCACTTTTTTTTTTTTTTACCCTTCACACTGAAAACTTAAGGCAAGAGGGGGAGGAAAAAAATACCTATCAAACAAAAAAAGCAAAGAAAATCCTTTTGGCTTGAATCCCTCTGAACTTTCATGAAACACATAGTAGAAGCAGTGACCCACCTGAGAAAATAGATCAAATTCATCCATTTTCTTGATGAATGGCCAATAACTGGAAAGTCAAACCCAGAGACTGTGCCAGCATTAAATCAGACCTGAAGGACATTACAGAACTTGGGTCACACCATAAATCAGGAAAAATCATTCTTTGCTCCACTTAGATTTGTATTTACATAGGAGCCAAGTTTTATAGAAGAGCTGACCTTGTCTTCCATCAAGGTAAAATGTCTGCTCTTCTATCAATAGATCCTGAAGTTCAAAGCAGGGATTGATCTTCTGTAGTTTTGGGTATTATGCCAATCTGGCTGGAACAAGGGTAAAAAGTCATTTCTGCTACTTCTTAAACATCCTTCAACCATATGAAGAGATTTCAACAATTAATAGCAGCCAATTTTTAATCTTACATCTGAGCTGGTGAGTAAGGCAAAGCAAACTTTACTTAGGAATCAATCAACAGGGTGGGTATAACCTAAGAAAGGAGTTGAGCTCATCTTTATTTTGGATTAGAGGGCCTGTTACTTCCAGATAAAGCCTTCTTTCTTATGCTCAAACCCAAAGCCTGTTATATTTCTGATCCCTCAAAGAGTAGACTATATAGTCTAAAGTCACAAAAACTTTTAAAAGTTTACAAAAGCTTGATTCAAGGCATATTGAGTAAGTCTTCAAACCTCCTAAAACAACTACAACCAAAATTAAGTGGTTTTACAAATTTTTGATACAAGATCTCACACAACTTTTATACCACCTACTTTCAGTGAATTCCTAGAAGCTCCAAGTCAAACAAGTCTCCATGCGAAGCAGATTGAATATGTAGTAAAAAGACTTCAGAGTAGCAAACATCTTTCCATTTGTCAGATTAAGGGCATTCCTAATAAGGATTTTCTAAATAAATTAATTCTGAATGATCACCTCTAAGCTGTGTGATATTTGGATTTAAGATACTTTAAAAATGTTTTGTCCTTTTCATAGTAATTATTTCATCAGTAGCCATTTCCAGCTACCTTGAGATCCAGTCAAACTGTCTAAAAAGTAACATGGCTTCTTTATTTTATATATTAGTCTATAAACTCAAAAAGCATCCCCACATATAGTTCATCTGCAGGTGCCCTGTGGTGAAGAGGGTTCCCAATACGGAGAGTGGCCTGAGTAACGACAATCACCCCAATGCGGCTACATGTCGTCCCCCTTTATTGCCCGAATCGCTTGGTTATATCCTTTGCACAGCAAGCACCCGCTGTTCATATGCCCCATACCCCTTGATTATTGGTCATAAGCAACTTATCACGCACCCAAAGGGAAACTGTGATAGGCAAGCATCTTGCAGTTTGCTGCATACTTGTGCTTAGCTTAGCCAGATACATAGCTGAGAAAATTCCTCATTAACAGATACAGTTCCTCACAACACAGCCCTTCAAGGTCATTCTCATAACACAGCTGTTGTTAGCAGTCTGATCTCAGGCCTGGATTGTCCAAACCTTACAACAAAATATCGTGGCCATTCTCTGTCAGAAATTCTACTACACTGTGGTACACAATTTCACATTATTCTGCTACCCCTCTTTCAGAAAAGAAGAAATAAAATTTGCTTTGTCATGAAAGCAGTCTGCCTCATTTTTCTCAACCATCATTTAGAAACACCAGAAGGGCTGAATGACAAACGTTACAAGTCCCTGACCCACCAGACTTTGACAGCAGTTTCATAATATTTTTCTCTTGAATTTCACCTTCTGGCAAAAGGTGAATACATTCTGACATTTGTTCCACTGACATTTGGTACTGCACCAGCTGACAAGCCTGCCTTGCATTCTTCATGCCTATTGCACATCTACATACATCAATATAAAGAAACAGCTCAGCAGGAGAAAGGTATTTTAGAAACATTTCCTGCCCCCCTCCCTCATCAAGATTTCCTAGAAAAACATTACTATACCAAAGCAGCACCTCACAAGATAGGCTGGAATCTCCATGAAGGTATATCAGTGTACAGCTTTACACTGATACACATTTGGGAAATTCATGTCAAAAATCTCCTGACCCACATCTTTCCCCAGAACTTCAGGGTCCTATTCTAACACCCCCAACCAACAGAAATCCTCAATTCCCTTTGCAATAGCAAAAGCTTTGTTCATACCATCGAGCAGTTACAGCAGTCCCTTTCACACCTTTTATGCAGCCTTTATGAAGAACAGTTATACGTTAAATAACCATTTCTCATTGCCAGAAAACTCCCAGTTATTTCCATTCTACCCTCAATATCTGAGGAACTTTGTAGGTGGGATTCAGGAGCACCACAGACATGCTTCAGGATGAACTAGATTTATTCCCCAGGACATGGCAACATCCTTTTATATCCTTTCTATGAATGGATTAGTCAAGCAATCCTGAATCCACCGCCCGGTAGCAGTTCACTGATCTAATAACTGCTGTGATGCAGCACAGGGCAGACGTCTCTAAGGCATCTTTACACTAGCTGACATAGGTACTGCTAGCAATACATCTGCACCAACTCCAGGTTTGACAGAAATTAACCTCCTGAGCATTTACTCATTTCCCCATGTAGTTCTGGCAGAATCCAGAAGTCTGTGGTGCTGCAGCTACTAGAAAACAGCTCATGAATCAACCAGTTGAAAGCTAGTTCGTATCTATCAGCTCACAAACACTGACAGTGTAGTAAAGCTGAAGTGAGAGCAATGACTCTTACCCAGATGTTGCATTCCATATCCACAGGCCAAAATCTAAGTAAATGTGTTGGATTGACTGTTCCCAGGACCTTAAATTCAGAACCACAGAAGAATTAACTGCTGATACTTACTCAGGGCCAATAAGAGACATTTGCAACCCCGCCTTCAACTTTTCAAGTCCTACCTCAATTATTTCCTAGCAACAAACTCACACAGTTTACCACAGGAAAATGGCTATTCTCCCAACATCATCATAAAGCAATTATGAAATACTGTCAAATTATCCTTGTGACTGGAACAAAAACATTGAGGCAAACCCAAAAGGAATGTTAAGAAATTATGCTGTAGTAGAGAAAGACAAAGTACAACTGGGAAAAGGACACAGACTCTGAAAATGGGGGAGAAGAGAAAAAAAAATGATCAGAGACACCAAAGATTTTCCCCTTCAGAAATGGACATCTGTCAGCAAATTATCCAAATACCCTTCCTGCTCATGTTTTCCATTCCAGTCCAAAAAATATAGAGCTATCTCCTTAAAGGCCTACAGCACAGAAATGATAACAGCAGATAGAATTTGTAAGAAGCCAGAACTGCTGCAGACAGAGTTCGGATTTCTCAGCAAGACCTCATTGGGCCACAAGGACATCCTAAACCTCATTAAAATCTGGGATTTGCCACTAAGTACATCATGTACCAATAGATTAGGGTTCAGTGCAAACTCCTAAACCACAGCATAACACAGACCACAATTTAGAAGGCCTTGACAACAGTACTAAGTAACCATTCTTCTGAAGAAAAAATATTACCAGATTCAGCTTCATATAAGGGCCACTAAAATCATGAATCATAGAATGGTTTGGGTTGGAAGAGGTTTAAAGATCATCTAGTGCCAACCACCCTACCACAGGCAGGGCCCCCTTCCCCCAGCCCAGGGGGCTCCCAGCCCCGTCCAACCTGGCCTGGAACCCTTCCAGGGAGGGGGCAGCCACAGCTGCTCTGGGCACCCTGGGCCAGCGCCTCACCCCCCGCACAGGGAATTGCTTCCTTAGAGATAATCTAAATTGACTCTCCTTCAGTTTACAACCATTACCTCACATCTTATTCCTGTACCCCCTGATAAAGAGTCCCTCCTCACCTTTCCTGTCCCCCCTTTAAGCCCTGGGAGGCCACTCTCAGGTCCCCCCAGAGCCTTCTCTTCTCCAGGCTGAACCCCCCAACTCTCTCAGCCCGGCCTCCCAGGGGAGCTGCTCCAGCCCCCCAATCACCTTTGTGGCCTCCTGTGGACCTGCTCAAGCAGGTCTGTGTCCTTCTCACCCTGGGGACCCCAGAGCTGGACACAGCACTGCAGGTGGGGTCTCGCAAGAGTGGAGTAGAGGGGGACAATCCCCTCCCTCGACCTGCTGGCCACATTTCTCTTGATGCAGCCCAGGGCACGGTTGGCTTTCTGGGCTGCGAGCGCTCACTGCTGGCTCCTAGTCCATTTTCCATCCACCACCACCCCAAGTCCTTCTCCGCAGGGCTGCTCTCAATCCACTCCTTGCCCAGCCTGGAGTTGTGCTTGGGATCGCCTCAACCCACGGGCAGGAGCTCTCACTCGGCCTTGTTGCACTTGAGGAGGTTTGCCAGGGTCCATGCTTTGAGCCTGTCCAGCTCCCCTCTCTGGACGGCATCCATTGCCTCCAGCATGTTGACAGCATCACACAGTTCGGTGTCACCAAACCAAGAGAATCTTTTAAGTAGACCAGTGACCAAACTAACCACTCTTGGAATTAGACTCTGTGTACCGAGGAATAGCATTCAGATATGCAACTGGAAAACGACAAGAGGAAAGAGGCAGAAAACTGAGTGAGCTTGGATTAAACTACAATAAGAGGGACAATATTCAAAACTGAAATTTTAATCTAAATACAGAAAGGCAATCTGTGTTTATGGTACTTCTCCACATCCTACAGAATGCTGTGTTAGTGCTTTAAAAAAGTGTGCAGTATATAAACACACTGTTGTATAAGTAGATAGAGAACAGGCATAATATTCTAATTTCTGTTATTCTAGGAGAAATACTTTCACATGCAATTAACTATGTTTGCAATATACAAGAGACAAACAAAGGTAAATTGAAAAAATCCAATTAAATTAGAGAACCACAAAGGACCCATTCAGTGACCAATAAATAACACAAAGCACTACTGGAGTAGGTCGCTGAGCACTGCAGGTTATGAAATGTTGAAGGGAGTTCCTGGAATAACAGAAGGGAGATAAAATACTCTGATTCACTAAGGGGTTGCAGATGCAACAAGCAAGGGATTAAGGGCAGATTCATGGCACAAGCATTGGCTGTCCAGAGAAGCTGTGTTCAGGTCCAGGATCCCACACTAAACAGGTTATTGCATATTCGTTTCTCAGCTGAATAGCAGGGATAAAATTGCACCCTTACCCTGCCTACTGCACTGTAGTACCAATCTGATGAACTCACAGCAGCCACCTCCATCACCTACTTTGATGTAAGTTCAAACAAACCATTCTGTGCTTTTCCCCACATTGCTAAGGAGGACGTCCCCAAAATTGCTACAACATGTCATTGATGTACCTTCTTTCCATTAAACTTTCCTTTGTTGAGATGCTTGCAAGAAGTATTAGAATGCCTTGATGAAAACACACAGGGACAATGCAGGCTTTATTATTTCAGTACTTGTGGAGTTCTTCATGAGCATTCATTGACTGAACCTTTCAGCATGAAAGAAGGCAAAGGGAAATTTGTATTGCTCTGCTGTTTATTAACTCCTGACTGCAAGCTGCATACAAGTCAGTGCTTAACACTGTGGATTTTTAGCCCACAGGTCTTTTTAGTTTCTTTTCTGTCAATAGACCAACACTGGTTCTATTAAGAGAATGAGGTTTAAGACATTGAGTTTCTTTTAGTCACCTTAGTCTGAAAGATTTTCTTTTTGAACCTTATTTAATATGTAGTTAACAGTTTTTGTTAACTAAACCAAAAAGTCTGGCAATTGTGAAGCTATTTCAATGGAACAGCTTTAAAGTTAACAACTTAATGATTTCTATCATGCAGCAACCATCTCTGTGGTTTGACAATAGATTTTGCAGTGGTGGGGACCTGTCCGATATAAATCCACCTTTATGTGAACCTTTGAGTCCACTGACATATGCCTGGAGGTGCAGAGGCACCACAGTTAACAATTAAATGTACACATCTGCCTTGGGGACAAAGAGAAAGAACAGTGTTTACCAGCAACACAAGAATCTCTAGCTAAAGGAAAACCTGCATCTAGTCTCAATAGCACAAACTTTACATCTTCTTACAAGTATAACAGCTGGAGAGCAACACAGGTGAACTTACGTTTTAACAACACCATAATGAATCAATCTAGTAAACTAGAAGTGCCACTAACCTCCAAATCTGACCTCTGTGTCAAGTCATGCATCTACATTATCTTCTTTTGTATTTTTAGAATACCATGCCTGTATAAGATACTACTTTCACATATAATTCAAACAAATCAAGTCAATTCCATATGCCTCAGTCCTTGTAAAGCCCAAGATCTACTGATGAAATGTACTTTAAGATGTATGTATTTTCGTTATTTTATCCAAGGAGGTAGTTGGAGGGGCTTTTTTGGTAACCTGGTAAAAAGGCAGGCTAGGTAACTGCCTGTACAACTTCTCTTATTTTAGAAAGATTTATGTAATTGAGGAATAAAGAGGAGTCAGAGCAAGGGAGTATTTCAGACCATATGAATGGCAGGAGCAATGACCCTTAAGATGCTTGTGATTTGAGAAAAAACATTTCAAAACTCACACAGATTTTAAGAACTCTGAGCTGGTCTCTAATGGGTTATAATCAAAACATTTCTCAGCATTCCTATCCATTACTTTTACTCTATACTGTATTTCTTCCTACTTCTTGTTCAAATTTAGACGTATAACTGAATTTAGAGCTACGTAAAAACGTCAGTGAAGTCAATGAAAAAATCTCACGTTGACTCCTTTGGACTTTAAATGGCACAACTTCAAAAGCATGACAAGATCTGTTTTTGTAACAAACTTGTCTGGTTTCTTTTGGTATCAGAACTATACTAAAATAATACAAATAGCACCAAAGACATTTCACTGTTGGAGAGAAAAATGTACCTGCGCATCAGTGTCTGTTTGGAATGTTTAGTAATCATGAGCAGCAGCAGATTAATTTTTACTTACTCTCCTCAACATTGAGTCAGCCATAACTATTGTATTAACTAGTAAAGTTTTTGTTTTATTTGTGGTTTTGAGTCATTTTGAGAATAACTTATTTCTTTACAGCCCGTAGAGTCTGGGTGTGTTGAAATATTTCTACAACAAATATAATCACAATATGAGGTTAATGTTTTCTGATCCTCTTATGTTGGTAGTGAATTACTTTTCTTAAAGAAGATGCAAATGATTTACAAAATGAACATTGTTAGAAGCCTGTTGTCTTTAACAGCCAACATGATCAAGCATGAGCAGATATGCAATTTTAAGTAGGATTTACTGTGTCACTGAAGTTACCTCTTACCAGTAAAAGAAACAAAACTGCTGTACAGAAATGGAGGCAGGCTGTACATTCAAACAGAAAAAGCAAAACAAACATCTTGTTCAGTAAAAAGCCTTAGAATCAAGTCATTAGGTTGGTTTGCTTCACAACTGGAACACAGTCTTGCAAGAAAATACTTAATACAGAGTCAGGTTTTTCTGATGCACTCAACATCCAACATCACCAGCAGCATAAAATACCACTTAGTAACTATCCATTCCACCCAAAACACTCCTTGCATAAAACAAGCTAAAATTATGTCCTTCACTCTGCCTGTTTCCACATTCCTCTTTCCATGCTGGCACTTGACTTTTGATTTCTTTTGGGCAGAACATTGTACACACATCTATATTTGTAACATGCCTAGCTCAAGAGGCCACCTGCCTTATTTGATGTATAGCATCTTCAAAACTACCCAGTAAAATTACTGTGTGCAGAACACCATACATATACAATATGTCTTCCCCCTAATTCTGTACAGAAAAAAGATCACCAGCTACACTTACCAAATACTGTTTTGGGTTAAAATACAACCAGAATTGCTTGTTTTCTTGTGTTTTGGTGAGGGGATTTTTTTTTTTTTATTTTGCCTTCCTGCTACTAGAGGTGGTTTCTTCTTAAAAGCCTACAAGCCATCTATTTTGTTTCAGCTACCATGGTGCCAAATATCTCCAATGCACTAAGACAGACTGAGTCACTTTTTGTGAGTTTAAACTAATATGAGCAGCAGTGGAATGCTCATTCAAATCCCAAATGTGATATTCTCTGGAAGAAGGGAATATTCCGGTCAGCTTTATAATAGTCTCTCAAAGTCTTAAGTTCAGCTTTCCAACACAAATCTTCAGAAGAATGAATTTACCATAGATGTTCTCTGTATTCTTGCATTTACTTGGGAATCTTGAAAAGCTGCATACCATTTAAATGTTTTGGAAACTGACAGTCATACTAACTTATCGGCCTTGTGATGTCCATTGGCTTAAGGAGTATGAGAACTCTGTGATCCAGCATGTAGGATTTTTACAACAAGGCTAGTAAGGATTTAGTCATTTTGGAGATAACAGCAAATCCTGAGATCCTTTCATTTACTTCATTACCTTGGATAATCCCTATCTTGTATAACTATATTCACCTTTAAGGCACAACCCCAGCAGTTTCACTAGGATTTTGGTATCTCCTCCACTTCCTTTCCTGAACTTTTTTTGGTTGCACTGTTACCCTAAGGAGCACAGACATTTCTGTTGAACTGAAAAAGCCCTTTACTTGCAAGCACACATCCCCCTCCAAGTCTTTACAAATATTTTACTTCTCACCATGCCAAATTTTAACCTGTTCTTGCCAATAATCCTCTCCATGGTTCTGCACCACCACCATTGCATTCATCAGCAGCCAACTATTCTCCTGTGTTTTCCCCTCATTTTCTTTGTCCTATATATCAGCATTCCTCAGAGCATCCAGCATATTTACATTCTCCCTTGAAATCAATTTCTTTTTATTAGCTTTCCCTTTTGACATCTAACTCTAGAAGGTCTACTTCTTATCTCTTACCACACCTTAAAGGCCATCAGAATTCAGGGAAGTCACTCATGATTGAGTGCAACTCTTACAATTCAAAGAACAAAACCATCTGGGCTGAAGCAGGTACCAGGAAAGGGCATCACTGTTCTTCTGACACTTGGATAACAAAGAGGAAACTGGAAAGAGAACCTTTTTAATCACCTAGCTAGGAACTGTGCAGCCTTACAGACCCTGCCCTGGTAAGACTCAGACAAGCCAAAGAAGGCCTCTAGTTCAGTTATGAAATGAGGTAATGCTGCTCTCGCCACAACCTGAGATTTTCTTCTAGTTTAAGAACAATGAAAATCAGGGAGTCTAAGCTATAATGCAAACAGGTCTGCACTGAGACTATATTATTTCCATTTGTTTTTCCTAACAGCACTTCAGAGAACAGCGAAAGTCCTTTAAAGCCTATCTATTGACTTCAAAGGGAACCAGTTTTTCTTATGCATTTGTTTTGTTGAGGTTATTTGTTTGTTTTTGTCTAAGTTCTCACCTTGTTTTCAGGGGCACTAGTAGCAAGAATCCCTATGAAAACTGCAGTAAGGCTGAGGACTGCTTTGGGAACCACCTAAAAGAAAGGAACCACAATTCTTTAGTAATAGCAGTGATACTAAACCTGCTCTGGTTGAAGAACGTAATTTTTTTACCACCACCTTCCTCCTATCAAAACAGCCTTGAGTTACTACATATGCAATGCAAATATTTTCATGCTAAAGGGATTTGTTCTGTTGTTTTTCCTCTTATCATCCAAATGGTGAGAAGCTGAGCTCCAGGCAGGGGGAAAGGTGCCACATCAGAGCTGGGAGGTTCACATCATTCCAGGAGCATACATGAAAAAATTAATTTCACAGTGTAAAAAAAGACTCCGTTTAGCAATTTCAACACGCAGGGGTGAAAAAACTTTTACACACACCTGAAGAATCAAATTGTGAAGTTCCTCAGGTTCATGGTCTTTTTTGAGGAAAGCCTGCTTGTGGTAGATTTTTGGCTAGTCACAACCCAGCTGTGCTCCTCACAGAAAGAGGAGCTGATATTTTCCTGTCCTCTTACATTTCTTTAAACACTGGTGCACATGGATGAGCACAAAGCCCTGACTAAGACTCATCATAGCATAGGCAAAATGGTAATAAAGCACAAAGCTGTCACAGCTACAGAAGAAACAATAACAAGTTATTCTGACCAGGAATTCCCCACTTATAGTCTAAGATCCATTTTGTTGCATGGATATCATCTTTTCTGTTCTCTTAACCAACCTCTACCAATTTTGCACTACTGCTTATTTAGGAACAAAGGATATTAACTAGCAAACTAGTTTCCAAGAAACCTTGTTGAGGTTTAAAGCAAGAATTACCTTCAAATTAGGCTCAGACTGCAAAACTGACCTGCTCTTTCCAATCATCTTAATTGATTTGTTGCAGCTGCAGGTTTCCGCACCTTGGCCTTTCTTACACCACTAGAGAACAGGAACCCAGACATTCACATACAACAGAGGATTTTGTAACATGACTCAGCTACAGAAATGCTATTCTAAAACTGAGTTTCTCACAGAGCAGATATGTCTTTTAAAACTAAAAAAAGGAAATGAACACTATCACACAGGAGTCTCTTTCCCAAGTCCCCTGTGTACAGCACATGCACAAAGAATTGCCAACTAAAGACACTCAGGAAAATGGCAGAAACACAGGAAAGAATTCTCCCAATTATTTAAAGCACTTTTAAGAGAACTGATTGAATTTTTGCCATCAAAGGGACTCTGTCTAAAGCAGATAGCTTTTACAATCATTATGCTACAATAAATTAGGTCCTTCTAAAGAAGCATCACAGAATTTAATATTCTGCTATCTCTAAACTAGCAGGGATACTATAAAATAGGCATAATTTAGAAAAAAAAAAAAAAAAAACAAAAAAACAAACAGAAGGTGATGTGTCACAAAGCCCAGTGAATTTAAACATACGCAAACAACCCAGTGAATTTAAACATACGCAAACAACCTGTTCTTTGAAGAGTGAAGGAGGTTGGGTGTGGCAGTATGCTACTGTTTTTAAAATTGCCTCTGAAAGTCTGTGTTAATCCAGGTTGGCAGCAAACTATTGACTTAGAGACACATCCCCTTTATAAACAACACCACCTGATTTTTTTTTTTTTTTTTTTTTTTTTTTTTTTTTATATATATATATATATTAGAGAACCACAGACTGGGATTTTTCCTATGTGAAATCTTTTCAACTATTGTGGCTAGTCTCAGGTGTGCAGTCTTAGTATAAAGGTGTAACACTAAAAGGTGCCTTCCAGCATAGCCTTGAGCTATGGGGAGTAAAACGCACTGCTTTGTGAGCAGCCTCTGGCACAAAGGAAAAGGGTAAAGAGAACAGCCTGAAATTCAGGCTCCTTCTTACTCCCCCAAATCCAGTTTTTCCCTTTAATTCCCTTTTTCCCCAGGGAAAATTAATTTGCAACTGGCTTGTGATTTCTGAATTCTCAGCTAGTGAGTTTTGAGATGAATGAGAGCAGAAAAGAAAACCGCATAGCTTCTATTTCTTCTCATAAATCTTTACACAAGGTTTTTGCCAGCCCACAGAGGAGAGCCCTCCCTTATCCATATACTGTTATTCCAGTCCAGTATAGTCTTAAGTAAGGTACAAAGGCAATCTACTATGTCTGCTAGGAACAGGCAGGAAACCTGAAGGCATACCTACTGCTGCTTAGGAATAGATAGTTCAGGCCGATAAGCAGCATTGTGAAGCCACTTAATAAGAGGACATTGAAAATGCTCCCCCCACCCTCCCCCATAAACCGCTCCCTAATTCACATTTGTTATCTGATTCAACTAAAGTGATGATTAACATATCCTCACATAGGATACAGCTATATATAATGCTATAGTTCCTCCTTTCCCAAACTATACTCTTCACATTCAATTAACAAAACTAGAAAGATGTGTTGAGATTAGCCATAAACAAAACCAAGAGAAATTAAGTGCCTCCAAAGAGCTAACCTCCATACCCCAGAGAAATTCTCATGATCTTTCTGCACTGCTGTCCACACAAAGGAATCTGTCTATAAGGATAAACTTCTAAAAGTGCTTCACTCACCTCTTTCTGATTATGTGCTTCATCAGGTTCTGCTCAGCCTCTCACTAATCTGTTTTCCTGTCTCTGGGACATCACCACCAAAAGCTCCTGCTCTGTTCCACACCAGAACTTAATTAGGTGCCCCCAACTCATGCTCTACTTGTATAACCTGTAATCAAGGACAGTCATTGGAACCAGCTGTTCCAATTTAAAGGATCCCCACCTTTACTCAAGCTTCCCACCCCATCACAGCTTGATCTTCAGGTTGTGATGAACTATCCAACCTGGCTGTTGCGCCTCCATCCTGTTACATGACAAAGGTAATTCAGAGGCCATGGAGCACTGATCTCACTAACACAGGATCAATACTGTACCTCTCCACTGTGCAAAATCACGCCTGATGGGTTTGGTTATGTATAGGCCAAGGGGAGTATAAGATGGATAAATTCTACTGTGGTGCAATGAAATTTGTGTTCAGGACATTACTCATCACAAATATATTGTGTCATACACTGACATGACAGATGATTCATCATTGTATTCTATCAGTGCAATACAGCATATAAAGAAGTAGTGGCATCTGGAGGAAGATTTCACCTGACTTCCTTTAAAACCTGCTGAGCACTCTTGTTTCTCAAACACTTGACCATCAGTGAGCATGTCCTTTCACACAGGGTGCTCTGATTGCACATTAGATGAAAACCCACTTAGCACTGCAACCACAAGACAGGACAAGACTTGTTTTTCATTGCAGGATATAGTAGTCATGGTATCTTCCTCCTTGTCCTGATACTTCATCATCTTTTAAGTAGACTTCTACTATAAATTTAAAAGTTACAGTACTGCTCCTTTCCCCCTGCGTTTTCATGACAAAAGTGTATTTATCAACTCTCAGCTGCAAGTTGAAGATGGAGGAGCTGGAATTAAATAGAGAATATGGAGGTAAACTATTTGAATTCCCTTTGTGGGAAAACATCCCCTCATCCCTAACTTGCAAACATGTGTTAGCCTCAAGTTTACCTACTCTATAGGAACTTCACAATCTTAAAAATTACACCAGCAGTCTGTTTGTCCATACAGAGACCATCCACGGGAGCTCGAGGAGAAAATGCTCTTCTTTCTATCCCATATAACCTTATCCATTTGGCTTCATTTTCTAGGAAGTATATTTCAAAACCTAATGTTGATGTCTACATTCAAATATGAGCCTCAATATCTGATAGCAAAACCCAGGCATTTGGGCCACCATCTCAATAATCTTCCTTTTCGTTTTCTAATAGTATGTTTGATACTAGACTACTACTGTCACCAACTCATGCCTCAATTTCTAAGTTATAGGATGAGACGAGTAATCTTTACTCCTCTGGAGAATGTGCTGAGCTTTGCAAGAGAAAGCAAATATGGAATCTTGAAAATACAAGCATCACTGAAAGCTTATATCTGAATATCATGACACATGGCTGTCTGAAATTAGACAATACATGTTGTGTCACCTAAGGAAATTTTTATTTACTTGCCTATAAGTGGTTTATACATTTTTCTAAGATTTCTTTTTTGGTTTTCTCCAATATATTGGAAATAAGTCTACTGTTTATGCCAAGCAAGATCTAGATTCTTCAAGAAAGTTAAAAACACAATGTCATTTGTGCTTGTGTTTTAAAATATTTTATATTTATATGCAGACTGTACAACAGATGCAAGAACACAAGAGGATTCAAACAAGACAAGCCCACGTATAAGATACTGTCAGTGTCAAAACCTTTCTTTCTGTTAAACCCCAGAATAAAAAATAGGAGAGAAATAATTCTTGCAAAATACATGTCTGTTTTAAAAAGAAGAACCATGAAGTCTTCCCAGTCTTTTCTGTTCAAACATTTATAATGATAAAAGTTCGTAACTTCAGAGAAAAAAAAAAAAAAAAAAGAAAAAAATCTTGCTCACAGGGACCATCTGCTAAATTTACTTGAGACCTAATAGAAACAAGGCTTGCTGCAATAAGGACTACTTTCTAATGTTGTCTAACTTTTGTGCTAAGACAATAGTAATTCTGTCAGAGCACAGCTATTAGATATAGACCAAACCAGTGCTTCCTCTAAATGCCCAGTCTTTTTTTGAAAATTTGGTTGAAACCACAATTGGGATATAAGATTAAAATATGGTCACTAAAATCAATTCTGGTGTTCCTGGGCCAAGACAAATTATTTATGACCTTGTGATACATAAAAACTTTTACAAGTGATTACTGTCCTGTGTGGTTCCTCAGAGAGCTGCTGCATTCTCTCCAGGAATCGAGCTAAAGACATGGAGATAAAGGAGATTAACAAGTATTTGACACTTAACCACACTAAAGAAGAGTTCAGCATAAAACAGACTGAGGAACCTAAGGCAAACTCAGGTAGAAATTAATTGCTTTCTGCATGTCATCATCTACAGAACTAGACTTTCTGGACCCACTTGTCACCCTCCTGACAGTTACATCATTTGCAAGTAGGTGTTTTACACGCATCTTGTATCAAGGCATGACAATTTTCTGCTGATGGAATGGAAAGGGGGTCTACATCTTTTCAGCTCCCATAGTATTTCTACACTTTGTACATGGGTGAACAGGGTTAACGTCAATGTAACAAACTTTGGTAGCTGTTATCTTTGTAGATATTGCACTGGAATGGACCAAAATATTTAAAGGCAAAAAAATCCCCCTACATTTTGCATGGAATATATACACATGTACAGGAATACATATGTGCTTGCAGTGATGCTGATATAGTGTACCTCACATTTGCTGGTAGTCATAGTTACTGCACATATGCGACAGTTGCCAGGCTTTGAAGATTGGTCAAGCAACAATTTGAATAGTGGTTGAGATCACCTTGATTAGTGATAAGGAATTCATGAAGAACAGACTTTGATCTCCAAACCCTGGAAAATAGGTAGAACATCTTGGATCATAATAAGAATATCTGGGATTGACTGAATTAAGGATGAGTTATTTGACAACTTGGCAAAGTGACTATTCGATTAAGTACCTTGGCAATGAAACTAACTTTTAAAGTGTTCTGAAGTGAACTACCTTAATTATAATACTAAAAAACACACCCACCAGTCAAAAATACCCCTTCTCAGGTCAAGAGTCTTCCCCAGAGCATGCGTAGTAGTAGAAGTATTGTGTAAGCAGTATTATAATTGTATATAAATTACTAACCAAACAGTATCTAGTAGGCACATTTGAAAACTACTAACCTCTGATATTTGTGTATAAAAGAAGCATCAAACCCTGCTGTTGGTGTTGTTGATTTGTGGAAAAGTCCACTGAGCATCCAGGCCTGAATAAATACAGTATCTCCCCTGAGTGTGTTAAGATTGGGTTATTGCACACTGGGCACAAATCTGCCTTTTGGGTAACAATGCAATGACAAGCTTAAATGACTTTCATCAAACACAGAACTCCTGAAAGTGAGTTGTTACAGTATGTGAAATTATTTGACTTAGTCTATCTGTCCCTTCAGTCTTCTACCCCTGAAAGACAATACATATCTTTTCCATATGTTTGTGAGGTTTATCACACCAAACCGAATGGCATACTAAGCATCTTGTCGGTGGCATAAAACTCATGTGTAAGCTAGGTAGGCTCAATGTTGATGGTCTGTTCATGTTCATGGCCAGAACAGGTATTTCAGTTTAATGAGCACATTAATCTGGAGCTTCCATCTTCTCTGATGAATGCCAACAAGCATTTGTGAGAATTCATTTTGATCATCAGATGCTATTCCTCCCTAAAAAGGAGGGTCTGCTTTCACAAAGTGTATGGCATTTCTGAGAACATGCCCTACATTTACTGTTTTCTTTTTTTATAAGAAATGCTTAATATGCAAAAACTAAATACAGGATCTACAGTCATTTCACGTGTGTCTCGAAATTAAATGTCAAGAATACCCAAGAGAACAATGTTAATGAACAGTTTTAGCCCACAGCACCCACTATCTGTCATTCTTATTAAACACAGAAGAACAAAAAGGTTAGTATAAAGGTTGATATTTAACCACAAGGGAACATTTTCTGTGCATATTCATGAGGTATTAACATTAGCACCTTTTTTGTTCTGCCCAATGAGTTCAGCGATAAATAGATATAAAACATGGTTGAACGTGGTTATTGAAAATAAAGATGTTCTGGTAGTTGGCCAGCACATCAATTGCTTTTACATGCTTGGTTTTTCATTGTTCAATTCTACCTCAGGTTATGAATTTTCACAAGCAAACATAAGCAATTCAGAGTAAATACATAATTACTACTTGGGCTGGTGTATCACTTTTCTTAGTTTTCCTTTTACAGGTTGCCTAAATCAATAGAACTGTACACTTGAAAAACACTGCAATATATATTCCTGTATTTTTCCTTGCCATTGAAAACCTTTCCATAATTTTTCCCTCTCCTTTAATGGAAAATAAATATCAGAAATCCTAATGACCTTAAGGAGTATGGCTGGCTGTAGGAGATCCAAGATTGATTCATTAATATTTCTTATGATTAGAAGTGGTGAATTCACTGCCTATACTATTTAATACTGCCAGAACATATATGTAAATATTAGTCAATTCAAAGTTTTCATACATTTTAAAATACCATATAATTTAGCTCAAAACCTGAATAAAACATATTATTCATTATACAGTCTTTATTTTTTTAAAGTCACCCAGACATGCAGCAGAATCATGTGATACCAAACAGAGTAATACATAATCCCACATGAAGAAAACCCATTTACAAATGCATAGCTAAACTGCAATTCCTTAGCCGAAACCTATTTAGCAAAAATAGCTTGTAAGAGACAAATATATTTGTAGAAAAGTTGTTTTACTCACTAGGGAGCAATGATTCATGATAGTAGAATATGCAAGTGCCAGAACCAGGATATGTAACTATTTCTGCTAGAATACTTTTTGGCCGTAGCCCAACCGCTTCATCAACCTGTTGTTTTTCTCCTCCCACCTAGGGCATGCTTTATCTACCATATAGGGTCTTCAGAGTAGGGACCAATTAACTATTCCTTAATGCAGCACCTGCCTTGAGTGATGCCAGGATGACACTTGGGGCCAGTGGATGCTGCTGAGATGTATGTAAAAACTACCATAAAGTGATAAACCCATAAAAAGTAATTGCCTTATGGCTCACCGGTTGACTTAATATTAATCTGTAACAGTATAATTAATGTGTCTTTTACACTTTCTCTTAAAATTAAATTCTGAATCATAACACCAGTGCTGAGCTTTCCTTTCTATCTGAGAAGTGTATGTGGATATGGTTTGCTTTGGATGCTTTGCATAGTTCATGAAAGCCAAGGTGTCTCAGCACCAGGCTGCAGTTTGTGGCAGTGGAAATATTCCATTGTTGCCCAGATGGTAAAGGGTATGTAATTTAATCTCCCTACAGTCACCTATACAACGTACTGTCCCTGACCCTTTGTCTGTTTCATTATGTGAATTCGTAAGTTTGGCAGGGTACTGACTATCTCTTGATTTGTGCCTGTACCATACCTGTCACAAGAACACCTGTGTCTGTGCCAGTCCCTGGCACTATCACACAACAGGAGAAAACCAAACTGATCCACTGTTGCAGTTTCCTTTCTTTCCATTTCCATTCCTTCCACCTTGGCCTGTCTTTGGTTTACAACTGTGGTCACTCAACACATTCAGCAAAATATGCCTATTAATGATAAATTGTCTTGTTGTGGTATTTACAGTGCTGACCGCACGCATCCTAGTAGTGAGGGACTGAAATGAATACCAGTTGAAAAAAACTCAGTATTAATCTAATGGTGCAGTGAGGATGGAAATAAGAAGACTTAGAAATCTCGTTCTACATCTTGAAAAAGCTAAGCTCAAGTATTAAATTTTCATAGTAATTACTACTGAGTTTCAGGTTATTTTCTCACTTTGACTCCTAATGCTGTATGATGCTATTACACGAGGTAACTGTCAAAAGGTGGATTATTTTATCACCTATACAGCCTGTCACTATAATCGCAGCTTGCATATTAGCTGAGCCAGAGCACTGTATCAGTAGGGCAAGACTCTACTAATTGCTCACTGCTGGACTGTATGTTCTTGTCTTTAACATGCTTTAAAGTAGTCATTGTAAATGTAAGCAAATACTGCTTAAGGTAGCACTGTCAAAAACAATTTAAAAGTAAGAAGAAAAAGAAAAAGCCTCAAATAGTCCGATGTGTGACAATTCTTTCCATTGGGAAATTGCTTTGCCAGAATTTACTATAATCAACTATAATTTGTCAGTGTCTCAGAATCTTTCATAATTCCCGCTGTCTATTTAGACACCTGACAGGCCCTGTTGTCACTACCTTTTTCCACTTAGCTCCTTAAAATGCACCCTTGCTGCCGGGTGCAGGAGGCTGTGTGGGATCGGGCACAAGGGGAGAGGCAGCTGGGTGGCTGCTGAGGGGGGTCTGGCAGCCAGTCAGAACCAGTCCCAGCTGGATCTAACACCAGCACACCCCGCAGCGCAGAACCCCAGAGCTTCAGCCAGGCACGGCGCAGCCAGACACACAAAGGGTCTGCCTGTGCGAAAGCATTTAAGAAACAAACCGACAGCTGTGAGGGACTGTGGACATACTGGGGGGGCGCTCCATGCTGAAAGAGGGGGCAGCCAGCCCTCAGGGACTGCGGCCTGCAGGAACAGCCCCGGGGGGCTGGAGCCTGAGGGCAGCTCAAAACAGGAGCAGGCCCACCTCCGGAGTTTGTGCTGATTAGTAACAAATTAAGTAAGAAATTTCTCAGCTCAAGACTCTTCTGCTTGTGATTTAGACCCACCAAAATCAGACATCAGACAATAACTGTGCTAAGATCATCACTTACTATGCTGAGCGATGTTATTTTGATCTGCCTGCGCTCTGTCTCTGTCAGGGTTTTTTGCCTTCCCTGTAGCCTGTAAGCCTTTCTAGAGAGGTATTTCTCTGCGGTCTGTGTTTAGACAGTCTTGGCAAATTGCATTCAGGCTGAAGACTGGCACTTCTAGCTGATATCATAAAGTATTAATGTGCCTATTTCTCACTGAGCGTAATTTTTTAATGATACTTAACAGGAACTGGATGGGTGTCCTGGGTTGAGTGAGTGGTGGAGTTTTTTGGTGGCAGGGGAGGGGGCTATCGGGGCGTCCCCTGTGAGAAGGTTCTCGAAGCTCCCCCAGATCCAAGTCAGCTCCACTTCTGTTTGGGAAATTGAGCCAATCAGCTGCGCCTCTGCGATAATGTATTTAAGAAGGGACATGGTGACGTGCAGTCGGACTTGTGAGGAGGAGTTGCTGCAGCTGCATGAACACCAAGGTCAGTGGAGGAACGGAGGAAGAAAGGAGGGGGGAGGTGTGCCGGAGCAGAGACCCCCCTGTATCCTGTGGTGAGACGGCAGGGAGGCCCCCCCCCGCCACCCATGGAGATCTACGGTGGAGCAGACATTGATTTATGGCCTGTTGCTCCTGTTCGGATGACCAAGGTTCTGTGCCTGAAGAAGGCCGGGGTCTCAGGGGAAAAGGCAGCCCCGCTGCTGTAATTCAGTGTTGGGAGGACTGCAGCATGCGGGGGAGTCCCACGCTGGAGCAGCTCGGGAAGGGCTGCAGCCATGGGAGAGAATCCAGTCGGAGGAAGTTAGTGACCCATGACGGAGCAGTGTGGGGAACGCTGCGGCCCATGGGAGGAATTCAAGTCGGAGAAAGTTTGTGGAGGACTGTCTCCTGTGAGAGGGGGACCACGATGGAGCAGGAGGAACAAGTTCCGGACACTCCCCTCACCGAAGATGAAGGAAGTGGCAGCACTGACTGCACCCCCCATTCCCTGCCCCTGCGCTGCTGGGGGAGGAGGTAGAGATATCGGGAGCAGAGCTGAGCCCGGGAAGAAGGGAGGGGTGGGGGGAAGGTGTTCTCAAGATGTGACAATGCTTTTCACTGTCCTACTCTGTTATGTGTTGTTAGTGTCTGTAATAAATGTATGTTCTTTTTTTCTTCCCCTAACGAGTCTGCCTTTTGCTTGTGATCATAAAAGGGGGATTTTTCCCCATCCCAGTCCTATCTTGAACCCCAAGCCTGGCTCTCTGTCCCTTCTCATTGCCGGAGGGGAAGGGAGAGAGAGCTGCTGCATTGTGGTTGGCTGCCAATCAGGCCTAAACCACAACAATGGGTGTGTTTGTCAATTTAAAGGCTGGCAGCAATGCTATTTAACGTGGTTTACTTTAAACAGTACATGCAGTTTACTTTAAATGGTATGCATATTTTTGGCTTCTAAATCTTGTTTTAACGTAAAAATAACCGAACAGTGGTTTAAGAGGATTAATTGCCCAACAACACAAAGAATTATTTCAATACAATGTATCTGGAAAAGGCTGTGTTCTTAATGCTAGACAGTAGCAAGGTTTTGTCAGCAGTTACTGGATCTTAAACACTGAAGACATTTTCCGTCATGCATCCATGAAGACTAAGTTTTGTGTTTTTCTCTCAGTTTTGCTCTGCTCATTGGTGTGAAATTGAAAGAAGAAGTATGAGATAGTAAGAGAATCCTATGTAGGGGAAAAGCAAGAGTGTCAAACTGGCTTTCCATCAAAAATATTATACCAATGAACTAGACAAGAAATGGATGGAATCAACTCAATGTGCAAATCCGAAGTATTGGGTGTCTGTCACCCATGTTATGCAGTATTCTTTTTAGCCACTGATTCAAATGAACCTTGTAAATTGAAATATGCATGTAGAATAGGGTGTTCACAAAAGCCTTTGAGAGTTTCACAGTTTGGGCTATAATTACTTTTTTAGCACAATTCTTTGAGACAGTGACTACCTCTCAAACAAGGACTGATTATTCACAGTTCCTACTGGTTTCATTACAAGCTCATTGGGGAAGGCCTTATTCTATGCAGTGTCAATGGAAAATGGGCTAATAAATAAAAATGGGATGATTGATTAAAAGCCAACAAGTGCTTAAGTACTCCAGATGATTCATTGTGCTGAAAAGTCTCATGATCTGTAGACAAAAGAGACTTGACTCAAGAGATTTGTCTCAAGATTAAAGAGGCAGACCATGGCATAGAGGAAAAAGAACCCAGAAACCAGCGGTTTAGTCACTAATCTGATGGTCAGAAATTGTGAAATTATTATTAATAAAAAATAACTGGACAAGTGGCTGTCACAGCGACAAAACAGACCCAATTGTCACATTAGAGACAGAGACCAAGTAGGTGTCTGCCTAACCAAGTAATTGCATCTATACATACTTGAGCTAAAGCAATAAAATAAGTAGGGATTAAACAAGTCAATTTAAGGAACAAATCTTAATCTCGATGGTAAATGTTAAATGTCTTCTTTCTTACTCTATGTTTTTAAATTTCTAATGCCAGAAACTTATCTCATATTTCTTTATTTCTCTTGGTTCTAAACCACAATAAAATGCCAATACATCAAGGTGAAAATGGGCTGAGAACAATTCTTCTAGAGAGATAACATGGTATTGATCTTTAGTAGCTTATCTATAGCCTTATCCAAAGCACAGAGATCTACTCATTTAGGAATATTTCCTTCACCTAATGAAAGCATCCTAGTTCACATTATTCATCTAGTTCCTCTGTGGAATTAATGGAGAGCACTAACATATGTGTTTTTCTAGGTGACATGACTCATGCTCTGGAGGTGTGAATTTTTCTTCCTCAACTAAAGAGGGAGCTTAACTTTTAAAGGTAATTTATTTTTACATCATTAAAATTAAAGGAAATTAATATTACTGTTAATGATTGACTTCAATGCAGAACCTTGTTAGCCAAAAATGGGTTACTGTCGAAACAGCACACAGAGAGGCCTTCACTCATCTCAGTCTCAGTGGCAGGACAATTTCACTAAATTTCATGACATGCCCTGAGTTAACATTGTGGTTCTGCCCTTTAAAAACTTTCAGAAGTCCACTTCTTGACTGAGATCATGAGACAGGTTGATTGCCTACAAGCTGTCCTGCATTGTAGAAAGATTTGCTCATACTATAAAAATGGAAATGTGAAGCTATTTTATGACATTTTAACACTCAAAGCTATTGGGATATGTTATAAGCTCTGACCTGTACTTACAATTATAGTTACCATCAGTCCTTGGGAATGAGACCTGAAGTTATAAATATGTCCACTTCTATGAGAAATTAGAAATTACTTCAAAGAATTCACTTTCAAAAAGAAATTATGCACTAATTAAATAAAAGTCTAAAAATTAAAAGCCAGTCCCAGAAATGTCTACTTTGCGAAGACGTTTATGCAGATGAGTACATCTCTCTAATACTAATGCAGAGAAAGAGGCAGTGGGTAGAAAAGTTTCTCCAGCCCCAACACATCAAGCAAAGTCTCTTGTACTCAAGTGCTACTGTCATGTCTCCTCCTAGTGCACCCAAGAAGAGACCAATACCTCAAAAAAGTGGGGAAAGAGAATAATAGTTCATCAAAATGTTAAAATCATTTGTAAAATAGTTGTCTAAATACCACTGTTTATTTAATTTAATTGCATTATAGAGATTCCAGCAGTGTGCTGAGGTTCTTGATTAGACTTACTTTAATACGGAGTCTGCCATGTGCCTAGAACTTTATGTGCATTAGGATACAACTTTCAGGTTTCCAAGTAGAGTGCAAAACACCATCCATTCTTCAATTCCTAGGCTAATTTCACAGTGGTAATATTTGGAGGGCATACAAAATTTCAGCTATGTTACCCTTACAGCTTTACACAGGATCCTTTAAAATTGTAAAAAAATAATTTATACAAAATGAAAGGTTTTATGAGAAAATTACCTTTTACAATAGATTTTTTAAATACATACTAGAATACTACAGCTTAGACATTCTGTTAAATTCTTTGATGTGATTTAAAATACCTGTAATGCTGTTTTCATTTAAATTCCACAGAATTTTTCCGTAAAAGCATATCTGCAAGACAGGAGAGGAAGAAAGAACAAAATTTCTATATCTTTACTTCTAGCTTAGCAGCCTCTAACTGGAAGAGGAGACATTTGCAAATGTATCTAGCTCATTTATTTTCTCACCAAATTTTCTCAAATGTATTGTAATATTTCATTTTCACTTGTGCAACAAAGAAAAAGAACCCATAAAAAGATGATAGGAGAGAATTCTATGCAAGTCTTTGAAGTAATGCTGATAATATATTCCCAAGAAACTGAATTCCCATTTGCATAATTAAATTGGCCAGAACTATCTAACTGTCCAGCTTGCAGGAGTTCAACCTCTCTGAAATGCAATATCTATACCCATGAGATGGTGGTAAATTACACAGGTGAACTGATAGAAGAATTCAAGGCACAGTATGCTTGATTCAATATTACACATTAATAGGATGTCTAATACAAGTTATACACTATGCAGCAGCAATATTTTAATATGTTTGGTAAATTACATACAACTGCTGAGGACATATGGAATTGTCACATTGCAAAATTGAGGTCAACAGAATCAGGTTTTTTCCCTTTTTTTTTCTAATAAAGTAGGGAATAGATATAAGGATGTGGTAATACAAGTTTATTAAAAAGATGACTTGGTTTCCCCCTTCATAAATACAAATTGTCCATGTGAATTGTTGCTCCTACATTTTGGTGCTCACAAAACATGTAAAACTTACTCCTTTAAGTACTGGTCTGCTGGTGGCCATATACATAACTGCAGTAACCAGGGAACTTGTGTCATATTGCAGAGAAGGAAACTTCTGCCAAGTGGGTGGGTCACTGTTCACCTCTCCATCCATAAATCTGCAGGGAAGAAAATTGGTGCAGTGGAACGACTGCCTCTCCAAACCTGCAGCTAGAACTCAGCCATGTGTTGCATCCGTGGCAGGTGAGGTTGAGAGCAGGAAGGGAAAGATATTGTGGAACAAGCCACCTTCTCTTCCTGAGACACTATTGTATTTCTGTCTGTGGAGGAAAAAAAAAAAGCCTTTGCCGTATCAGTATTAGCAGCTGGTGTCTAGCCAGCTAATTTTCTGTTTCCTTCGGTTAGTTGGTTATGCATATATTTTTCCTAATCATTACTCAACATACCAAAAAAAGGAAAAAGTTTCTGCTCCTAGAAAACATGAATGTGGCTGGCTGAGTACTCTGAGACACTAAAGCATTTCCTGAAAGATCCAGAACACACTGAACTTCCCTTAAGGGGACAATGCCTGCAGTAGTGACCCGGAGGTATCATCAATTATGTTAGTAAAAAAATGCCATGGCTATGGAGTGAACATGAGACTTCAATACCAATTATGGTTTCTGTGGAATGACACTTTGCTTTTAAGTTCAGGAAACAAACATGGAGCTTAATAATGATCTCTGATTAAAACAAACAAAAGCAAAACAAAAAATAAACCAAAAGAAAACCCCACCCTGTATTTGCAACCAATCTTAAAGTGGCAGAAATCTGTCAAATGCACTCTGCTTGACCATAATCAAAAGGTGACCCATATGTTGCCTGAATATATTTTTAAACATTGTATCCATTTACCAAAGACAATTTTCTGTGAAAAATAAATTATGATGAACCACCTAAAGAAAAGTCGGACCATCTGTCTGCCTCCTTAGTCATTAACATTCACCTTCAGTATATGCTTGGCTTGTTTTATAACTACTTGAGTGACAGGAGAATTAGTTCATTCCCATGGTTTGCTTTTTTTTTTTTTTTCCTGTAGACCTTATTTTTTTCTATCCTCTATGCATACATTTGTTAAACAGAAGGTGGGGGTGGAGTATGTGAAGTCTAAACTAATTTGAGAAACTAGCATAGCTTCTACTTGCAGATGTCATGGTGTTTGCATTTTACATATTAATTGAAATGATTCTCCATTTTCAGGGGTAATGAAAATGCATTTTTAGGCTGCCTTTAAGTCCCAGGTACAGCCTGAAGTTGTAAAGATTTTTGAGTTTTCCCTAGTGCTGTGGGCAACTGTTCCTCCAAATGTCTCTGTATACATCGATGGCCGTGCATTTGCTCAGTTTCTGGGTTTCTGTATGTGAGGAAAATGGTTCACACATACAGATCTTGCATCTGCCTCACATCTGCTTTTTATAAACCAAAAATGGCCTCCACAGAGGTGCAAGAACTTGCCCTGTACTGTCCACAGTGATAAAAGAGAGCAAAATAAAGGGAGTCAAGAATTCTGACAAGAATTTTCAGGGTCTAATCTGGAGATTGGCATATTACAATGTATAAGAGGTTCACCACTGTCTAAATTTACAATTAAAGAAGAATAAAAATCTAATCTTTACTTAATTTTTAAGATTAATTTTATGCCTCAAAGATTTTAAAATAACAAAGTAATCAGAATTATGTGGGACAATAAGGACTGAAATAGATGAATGGTGACTAGAAATTAATTCCGATTACTTAGGTGCTTTTCAAATGTTTTGCAAAAGTTCTGAACTAAAAGATTTTCTTGGAGCTCTAGCTGCTAACCTTTAATGTGTGTATCCAGTGAAAAAGAAAGGGTTGCCAGAAAATATACTCAAAAAAAGCAACCCTAAAAGATATTTTCAGTAAAAGGCATAATGAAAGTTGTAAATAATTACAGGGTAATTTGAAGTCTACTAACTTCAACAGCCAAACTTTGAGAATTTATTCAACAATGACACAGATTATTTCTATACTTTCTTCCAATAAATTTTCTCCTTCCATCTCCTGTAAGTTTAAAATTTTTTGACTCTCATATCAGAGTGATGTTTCTAACACTATTTTATAAGATAAAACTGTTCAAAGAATCCTCCTTTTCCTCTAGAAATGAGATTATATATAGTTTAGAGCTAAGATTCAAGTAGATGAAGGCTGATTCAACATGAAAATATAGAGATTCTGTTTCAGTGGGGTTCCACTGTCTCTCCACAACTTACTGAAAGAGCCTTTATATAGAAATTCACATTTTACCTAGAATTCTTAAAATTAAGTTCTTCTATTAGCTTATCTGTGCAAATCAAAGAATGAGCTAATTAGTTAACTTTTTTTTTTTTTTTTTCTTCAAATGATCTAAAATTCTTCTGTGGGAAGTACTGCTCAGACGGACTCTGACAGTGATTCAGAACTGCTTTTATCTTGTCAGTGGAACAAGGGAACAGAGGTGGAAGTTAAGGCTCAGACAATTCAGCCGGTTAACATGGCGTAATGAATTACCAGTCAGCTGGGCCCTTTTAACTGGTAAAATGCTCTTAATGCACGTAAGGTAAAGGGTGTTAACTTTTGCTGAGATTTAATCTGGTATGCTTTACCACACTCTCAGACCAGTTAACATAACCACAGAGACATGATCACTTGTTACGTGTGCTAACACATTATTAAAGGTGTATGTAGTAAGGCTCTGGTATCCTCTACTGTCAAAAAACTGCCCTCAGATAACAGCCATTTATATAAAAGGCCAACAATATTTAGACTATACCTTCCTGTCTTAAGCAGAGTTCATCTGGCTTGAATATGGGAGGGGTGGGGGGGTGGTGTCCAAATGTTTTCTATCAACTTTTATCTGGCTTGGTGGCATTTCTACCAAAAAACTGATTCACAGCACTATGCTGGTGGAAACATTATTGAGAAAAATCTACATATTAATTTTTAACATGCAGATGGACATGTTTTATCAGTATCAGAATGAATATACTTATCATAGAGAAAACAGGTGACATGGCATAGCCTTATGAGAAGTAAACTCTCACTGGAAATTCACATAAAGGGTATAAATAATAAAAATGGATGAATAAAGAATCAATAAAATTAAATGCTTTTGCAACTGCTGACAGCAAGAAAAATTATCCTGTCAGTGAGTAAAGAACAGATCCAGACTCTGATGATTTTAGTACAACTCTACCTTCTTGTAGCTCAGCTTGCATTTTCTTATCAAATGCTATGAAGCAGGCAAATTAAATTAAGAACTCAAAATCAATGAAATCAAATATTTGAACCATCATATTAATTACTGGTGATTATTAATTGTGTGACATTTATCTGAGTTAAAGCAGGAAATTTGCAACAGAATGAAACAAGGTAGTTTTTCCTTCCTTTTAAAAATGTCTATTGCTTATATCTTTGAAGTCTTCTGCATTGAAGCCACTGGGCTTAGCAGATCTAATGAGAAGTTATTCCATTATTGCAGAAACTATCGGTGCAGAGCTTCCTGGAAGGAAGCAAGGATGTCCAACCACACGTCTGCCATGTGATGGAGATCAGAGGGCAGTGAGTCCTGCTTGAAGAAGATGCAATCCCACCTTGAGCAGGGACATTTAGGGAGGAAGGCAGAGTTAGGATGAATTTGAGGTTGGTCTGGTTTGCCCCTTCTCACAGGGTATAAGGCCACAAGTCCTTCCTGTCACCTCCTTCTGCTCACGCTGCTGTGTTCAGGATGACACCTGTCCGTTAGGAAGCTGGGATGAAGATGGAATCATGGACTTGTTAACCCACAAACAATATGTTGCTAAGTTTTTTATGTGTTTTGTTGCAATTATACATACTGCTGAAATATATGAATGTTGAGCCTAGAAAAATTTCATTAGCAGAAAGCAGGGCTGTATCTAAAGTGAAAGATCACACGCACAACTCTTTGAAGAATCAAGGTCTGGTCTGACACACTATTCATTCAGTCTGTGCCTTCAATTGAAAAATGTGTGTTTCACAATCTCAGAAAGTATTTGATTTTTCTTCAAACTCAGATGAAGCATTCATTAAAAACATGTTAAAATAAAACACTGCAGTTTTAAAGAAAAATGTTTCAGGTAAATTTAAAAATGTACCTAACTGAAGCATTAAATAAATCCCAAGCAAAACTGTCACATTTCAAAACATTTGATATAAAGGGTGTGTGTGTTATATTTCAAAAGGAAAATGTGAAGAAAAAAAAATCCAAATATTTTCTGCCAACCTAATTTAATTTAAAAAAAGGTACTGAAGTTAAAACAACGATTCCCATAGTATTAATGACAACATTTTGCTGATATTTCATTCTTGGTTTAAAAAGAATCAACTTTTATAACAAGTGCCAGAGAAAAATCCTCAGGTATACAAAAGTTTAAAAGGAATTTATAATCTTTAGGTGGGAAGCTATTTGATTCATAATAATATCCACCATGCTCTTTATAGCTAATTTCTTCCGAGTGACTGTGGTATAGATGGATTTATAGAAGATTCATTTACTAATTTAAATATTTACAATTCACCTCTTCAGAAGTCTCTCTTCTCTAATCCATTTTACCATCATTTTTTCAGGTGACATTTTTTTGGTGAAATCTCCTCTACTTAGAAGCTTGGCAAAGACGACAGGCAAGAAAACAGAGGCAATGAAACACAACCCAGCTTTGGCCATTGCTCTGTTTGCAACTCTTCCCTGTTCCGTACTCGGTCAACATCAGCTTTATCTTGGTTGAAAACTGTTTAACTCAACAGTTTGCAGGTGTTAACAAGACTGACTAGTATAATGCTTTGATGCTTTGTAAAGCTCATTAAAAAGTATACACAGGTAAAACAGGGATTATCATTTACTCAGGTATACTGCAGTTAATCCACTGTCCCTGTGCAAGCTGCATGGTTTCGTGGATCTTCTGTAGTATCACCTCATGCCACCATCTGCTCTTCTGCAGTGTGGCACACAAAGGGAATCACATCATTAATTGCAAGAAGAATGCGTTTACTTCAATGACATTTCTGTGTTTCCTCCAGTTGGTTATAAAGATGCCATTAAAAATCCATTTTTTCCTTCCAGTTGCACTCAATTATCATCAATCTCTGCTGGTTTAAGTACGGGGAGAAATTCTGGCACTGTCAAATAACCCTATAGGTAACCACTAGCCAATGTAGCACTTTTGCTTACAGGAGTCAGTTGCTTATAAATACTGAATTGCATAATGTTCAGAGGTGGAAATGGTACTTTTCAGAGAAAAAAAGAATGAAAAGATGGTAATACAATACTGGGATCAGATTCAAATAGGAAAATTCTTACTAGAGTGTGTCCATAGAGAGCAGACTATAAATTGTAGCCTATATTGCAAGACTATATTCCTCTAGGAGTCAATCTCGTTCCAGCACATTCATACTGACACTCCCATTTATACTCCTACATTCTTGGAAACTGAGAACAGTCATACAGGTATATCATGACTTGTCAGTTGAATTATAAAATCTAAAAAAAAAAAAGAAAGCAGATGTTAAAGTGCTAAGTATTGGATCAATCAGGGTAACAGTGCCCCCTTATTATCTTTTAAATTCAATCTTGCAACAGAAATCAACACTATCTGACAATGATAAGGCAATTCACCATGATTCCTAAATTTACAATACATTTTTTGTTACCTTCTATACCAAATCCTCCTAATGCAGGGACGGTCTGTCTCGGACAAAACCCAGACAGATTTGTCTGGCTAGGCTTTAAACTCAGAACCACCCCAGGTACCAACTGTCTTTATCATGGAGCCCTAGACCTCAGCTGCATTTCTGACAAAAGCAAAATTATTGAGAAGTTACAGGTTTACCCTAAAAAAAGCCAACAAAAACCCCAACACCCCAACCCCAAGCCCCCCAATTCCTTATTTTGTTCTCTGTCCTGTCATACTTTTTTTACTACATGAAACAATCAATACATTCTGTACTTAAGACCTGTGCATGTGTGGGCAGTGGGGAAATGACTTCTCATTGCAAAAAGGCACATTTTTATTGTTTTGCCTTCTTCCTCTCTTTTTCGTCCTATTGTTCACATATTTTCTCCCTTGAATAACTGAAAAAGAATCAGAAAAAGGATGACTTTTCTCAGCATCTATGTTAGTTTCTCCTCTACCCATTACTTGCTCCAACTGTTACTACCCTTCTTTTTGCCTGGAAACTAACATGCCATTCCCTTCATCGCCTTCTCAATTTCAGTGGCCTCCAAATAGCAAACAATATCGCAGAGAGAGAATCTGCTCTCAGTCGCACCAATGTTAATGCAGAGCAAGTCCTTCAGATTTAGTGGAGCAATTCAAATTTGGTATCTGTGTAATTGAGAACAGAGTTTGGTGCTCTCTGCTGAAGAATGTATTCCAGACTGCTTCTACTGGAAGAACTTGTCCTTAGAAGATATTCTTTTAAGATCTGCAGGAAAATTAGATATTGTGCATAGCAGTCTATATGCCATGCGAATTTTTGATCAGTATAGATACAAAATTTACAGTGTATTTTATTAATCTGCTATGCAAGTTTTCCCTCAAGATAGATGCATTTATATCTCCAAACCTATCTATCACATGGCATCCACTAATAGACAGTTCTACATGTAAACTAACACACACAAGTAAATTTGAAAGAGAAATAAAAGCCCTTGACAATATTGTACTTGAGCCTCTGCAAATCCCTGTGGATGTATAGTACACAGTAAGTCAAAAATAATTAATAGGGTCAGCTCCAAAAGATGTCAGATTCGCTGAAGCATTGTATGTTTCTTTGAAAGAGAAACAATGCTGACACATTTTTAAAACTTAGGGTAAACTAAATGTTGTCTCTAGAGTTTGGCACTTATATAGTAACTTCTTTTCATCACTGCCTGTGTTTAATCTTAGTCATATTGGTGGAATGCTTTTCTTTTTTTTAAGGATGTGAAAATTTAAGGGTAGAATTAAGTGAAAAAAACTGCTATGTATGTAATCACATTGTTTTGCAATTAAATAAGAAATAGAAATATATTGACCAATATAATTCTAATCTGTTACTCAAGTTTTCCACTGCGAAGAGGGCTTATTTCCATAAGGAAGAAGTATTCACAATTCAAATCCAGTGAACACACCAGATTTTAAACACATGTCAAAAACTGGAATCAGCAAAGTACTTGGTATTTGTCTACCTGAACCCATCAAAATCAAATGTCAACAAGCTTCAAAGAAGGAAAGTCAATGCTTTTAACAAATCTCATTATGTGGGAAGCATATATGTGGGAAGGCACTTAAATTTTGTTACACAATTACACCTACTTAGGAACTCTGTTTTTAAGCAAAATTCACATTAACATTTGCTTTTCTAGACACAAACAGCAATAGTAGTGGTATGCTGGAAGTTCAGTCATTGAGAAGGGAAGGAGATTCATCCTATGCAAATAACCTAACAACATGATAACTTGCCCTGCTTAAGAACCTCACCTCTCCAACTCTGAAAATGCTTCCCTTAGAATATAAATTTATCCCAGCATTACACATCATAATTTCTTTTGTTAATCTGGAATTTAAAATAAACCCTAAGGATCTGTTGAATTGTGTTCAGAAGTTACAGTGAGTGCTGCCAGGTGAAGTTCTTAAAAATTTTTTGCAGTTGGAAGACTCAGTTTATTAGTAAACACTGATTTTAACAAGCAAATAGTATCTTCAGTTCATTGTTTTGAGAGTTACAGACAGAGCTCTAACTTCTTAGTGACACACTGGAGACTCGGAAAGAAGGCAGGGATCGTTAGGGGGAGGACTGTCAGTTCCAGCGGCAGCTCTCTCATGGCTGTGACAAGTGACCTCTGTTAAGGCAGGTCATTGCTGTGAGAGAAGCCATATAGGAAAAAGAGAAAGAATGAGGCAAAATAAACTAGTAGACTAATGCAATATAATTTAAAAGCTGACCCTGTACATTAAGGCTAATGGAACTAAACAACTGTAATCCTGAAAAGAAAATGGAACATTATTGAGAATGTAGCTACAGTACTTGAAATCCAATTAACTGTTATATCTCCCTGAAGATTTAGATCAGATTTTTCTTCCTTTCATTAACTAAAATTTGTCTTTTCTTTGATTAAGTTTAATATTAAAAAACCCAAACAGACAGAACAGTAATCAAAAATATGTATCATTTTAGGCCCACTCAGCATTATTAAAACCTTTCATTTCAATCATTTGCATGATATTTCACCAGTAGTAGACTCACTTAGAAATAGTCAGTCTGCCAGTTAGCAAAATCCTCCTCAAAAACAAAGCTTTTGTAGTTCCATAATCAGCATATTTCTGCCTTCTACTCCAGTTTGATACATTTAACACTGAGAACTCAATGACCTTCCAAGAATATCCCAATCCAAACGTACACCAAAGCAAGTGAATCTGAAATCTGAAGGTTGTTGTTATTGATAGAATTATTTAACTTTCTTTTAATCTGTCATTTTGGGAAAATTCTCTGTAGTGAAATAAAATAAAACAATAGCATAAAGAGCTTTCTTTTTATCTTATTTATTAAAAGAAAAAAAAATAAAGATATCACTTTACATCTGGGTTTGCTTTTGGTCTTTTTTAGTTGAAGAAAGGCAGAATTAGACCACTGGGTACCTACATAAAAGAGAAGTGCAAACACATTCAGTGGTCATAAAAGAAATGAGATATATGGGGGAGTATCTGAGAACATAATTAAGGACAGACATTCTCTCCAGACTCCCTTGATGCACTTAGTGAAGGTACCAAATCTCAAGTAAACCCTGTGGATTCTGGCAGTGTACCTCTTCTGTATTTTACAACAAATTCCCAGACCAAACAGTAAAGGCATTCAAGAAAGTGGGATCAATATTTCTCAGCCGACTTTCATTCTCCTCCCTAAACCTCAGAGCCAAAAGTCCTTGTCCTGAGTTTGAGTGAGTGGTGGAGTTTTTTGGTGTCAGGGGAGGGGGGTTATAGTGGCGGCCCCCGGGGAGAAGCTTCTCGAAGCTCCCCCAGATCCAAGTCATCTCCACTTCTGTTTGGGAAATTGAGCCAATCGGCTGCGCCTCTGCGATAATGTATTTAAGAAGGGACGTGGTGACGGGCAGTCAGACTTGTGAGGAGGAGTTGTGGCAGCTGCCGGAACACCAAGGTCAGTGGAGGAACAGAGGAAGAAAGAAGGGGGGAGGTGTGCCGGAGCAGAGATCCCCCTGTATCCTGTGGTGAGACGGCAGGGTGGCCCCCCCCTGCCACCCATGAAGATCTACAGTGGAGCAGACATTGATTTATGGCCTGTGGCTTCCGCCTAGTTGGTCAAGGTGCCGTGCCCGAAGAAGGCCGGGGTCTCAGGGGAAAAGGCAGCCCCGCTGCTGTAATTCAGTGCTGGGAGGATTGCAGCATGTGGGGGAGTCCCACGCTGGAGCAGCTCAGGAAGGGCTGCAGCCATGGGAGAGAATCCAGTCGGAGGAAGTTAGTGACCCATGACGGAGCAGTGTGGGGAACGCTGCGGCCCATGGGAGGAATTCAAGTCGGAGAAAGTTTGTGGAGGACTGTCTCCTGTGAGAGGGGGACCACGATGGAGCAGGAGGAACAAGTTCTAGAAGCTCCCCCCACCGAAGATAAAGAAAGTGGCAGCACTGACTGCACCCCCCCCATTCCCTGCCCCTGCGCCACTGGGGGAGGAGGTAGAGATATCGGGAGCAGAGCTGAGCCCGGGAAGAAGGGAGGGGTGGGGGGAAGGTGTTCTCAAGATGTGACAATGCTTTTCACTGTCCTACTCTGTTACGTGTTGTTAGTGTCTGTAATAAATGTATGTTCTTTTTTTCTTCCCCTAACGAGTCTGCCTTTTGCTTGTGACCATAAAGGGTGATTTTTTTCCCCATTCCAGTCCTATCTTGAACCCCAACCCTGGCTCTCTGTCCCTTCTCATTGCCAGAGAAGAAGGGGGAGAGAGTGGCTGCGTGGTGGTTGGCTGCTGACCAGACTCAAACCATGACAATCCTGCTACTCTTTCTCTGCAGTCATCACCACCACTATCCTGGCTGCAGCAGAGTAAGTAAAAGTCTCCCGTTTAAAATAGGACAGGCAAGATTTTTTTCCATTCTCACATCATGAAAGATGCAGAGCTGGTTTATCTAGCAGCATCTTACTGTTCCTATGCAGCTGCACAAATGAGTGGACCAGGAATACTCCCGTAGTCAGACCTCAATTTCCACTAAGCAGCAGCAGCAGCAGTTACCCATCTCACAGCTAATGATGGCCATTTCTGAGCTGAAAGCTGTACCTAGCCCTGTGAGTGCTGCTTCTTTATACTATAAAAGAATTTAAATCACCAGTGGAACAGCTAGCCAGAACTAAAATTGCCAGTCTATAACTTCAGAAAAAATTCCACTGTTGACATGAAAACTATAATAATTCTGAAGACAGGCAAAAAGCATGGTAGAGAGAAGGGAAACAATTAGCACGTGCTTGATGTGGAGTGCAAGGCTACCAGGAGCATGGATGGTCCCATTCCATGGAGCTGGCTCCCCAGGCATCAGAGTTAAGCTTTTTAGACCAGATTCTACCTTAGCTTCAGCATCACACATATAAATTAGATAAATTGGCTGGGATTTCTACTGTATAACTAAAGACAATTCTTGCTTAGATGAATACATGGTACCCGCATGTGTAAATCATATCTATTGGCAAAAGGCTGTTCAATCTCCAGAGCTATTACTTAGGTACAAAATCAACCAAAAACATCACTCTCACTTTTATAAGGGAGTGTTTGCATAACCTGGTGGATTTGTAATAATTTTCCATTAAAATTAATTATTTTAGTAATTTCTTACCCAATCTTCTGTCAATGAGATTACAGAAAGGACACGGTTTCTCACATTTTAAACAAGTAAAAAAAAAACCCAACTCTATTAATTAGACTGTTTATTTCTGTGCGGCTCTGTTTCATGAAACAAAGTTATTCAGAAAGCTAATACACATTTTTAAAAATTTTATAAAGCTTATTTCAGAAAATCATTAAGTAGTTTGTGAAGGTCAAAAGCTGTGTCAGTGTCTACCATGAACGTGTCTCAGTAATCAGTCATGTTTTCAAAATATACTGGTCTTGGACCTTCAAGCAAAACAAGTTGAACTGTGCTGGTGTCAAGCAACTATGTGGTCAGAAAAGTATCTGAGGTGGTCCAAAGCTGGACTTTATTAGCTTTCTCCCTGACAACAAATACCACATAGGACATCTAAGGATCTGTTGTGAAATTTTGGTGATTCAACTTCATATCAAAATGATTGAGTACAAGTATATTTTCAGCCCAAAAGTGTAAGTGAAATCTGAAAGCTAATTTTGTAAAAGATCACAACCTCCAAATTAAATAATAGATGTAGCCTGCCTGCTGCATCATCAAATTTTAATTAGATTCTTTGCAGCTGTATGTCTTTGATCTCAGCTGAATAAATCATAGATGCGTTGTGGTTTTTTGTTTGGATTTTGTGTCATGCTAAACTCACATATGAAACAGAATAATGTGTTTGAATCTGCATTGTTACAAGGAGGAAAGGAGAAGGTAATTCTCCCCTGAAACTTCACCTAGAGCACTGAATTACTTCAACATCTACCTTTATCCTCACCCTCATTTTGAGAATGAGGTAGAATAAGGTTTTTTTCAATTTTTGTTTTTGTTTTTGTTTTTGTTTTTTTTTCAAACGGCAGTACCACAAGCCAACAACTGCACTGTTGTAATTTATGAAGAGAAGACATAGACTGAATTCAAGAGTTATAAGGACCCCTTTTGAACCAAGATTTGAAAACCATTTGCTGCTTGATGTTATCAGATACTGAAATGCGTTTGTGCTTTTTTTTGACATTTTCAATCTGAATTCTTGGGTTCATTTATACAGACAAATCGAATCAACAGCACAAAAAATACTAAAGTTTACAGTTCCTGTAGCAAACTGAAGCTGACAATTAGAGTAATTTGATTCTGGTTTAAAAGATTAAATGATAGGCCAAACCCTGAATTATAGGATATGGACACCACATACTTTTCCTGACAAGGGCGTGGATTTATTTGCTAATTATTTGCAGTAGGATTTGGATTTGAGATCACAAGATTTTCAAGAGCTCTGAATGCACATACACACCCTTAACCTAGTTCTGAATGAGATCAAAAGGATCCCTCCAGGAGCTCCTGCTGGAGCTGGGAATTTCACTGCTTCATGTTTCTAAGAGCTATACATTTTAGGCTGTTTTGCTCCTCATCTGATAGCAAGAGCTGATTAAAATAAAATCAAGTTAAAATGCAACTTTCTATAAAGTACGTATAAATGATTGTATTAGGTAGATTTAATCTGCTAGTGCACTGCAAATCATAGGTTAAAAATAATCCATAAACAAGTAAAGCAAATCATTGTAAGGTCAGATTCAGTTCATGGTTCCTAGTATTATGAAAAAGTTGCTTATTTTAGAAATAGCATACAAATTACTCTGTGAAACAACTGAAATCAGTTATGTTTTACCCACAATTTATTAACAGTATTGGAATTGTTAGTCTTATAAATGAAAATTGTTAATCACAGTCCCACTGTAATGAGAACAATTTAATTCTTTTAATGCTCGCATGTGCAACTGTTTTGAAAAAATAGTAATATTCAAGCAGACAAAAAGCTGTCCTGCAGCATCTTATATCTTCCATAATGTATATACATATATTATAATTCCCAGGAGGATATATCAAAAGGATTTGACATACGAAAATATATCAATAGAAGATAACTAATAAAATTATTACATATTTATGCACTGAAGATAAATTGTCATTTAAACCCAATGCCACCTCTTTTAGAAAAAAATACCAAGAACTGCTAAATAACATATTCCCTATATTTTTTCCCACAGAGAGAAAGTTTCAAGGAACACTTCTGTAACTGAGATAACAGATCTTTGGATTTCTTTCTTGAACAGAATGGACATCCCCTGCATTTTATTTTGCTGTTACTCTACACTTTTCACAATGGCTGCAACAGAACCTCTCTCCCACCATGTAATGAAAGATGTTTTCTAGAAACAAGTTTGCAAATCATGACCAAAGCGCATTGATGAGAAAATCAAATTTCAATGGATCTTGGTTGTTATTTGGCAAAACTAGTTCCTTACTGCAGACAGTAAAAAATTCTTGCTTATTGAAGAAAGGATAGACGAAGCTCAGTATATTTTTTAAATGTCATATAGCCATTCATGCATGGCACTCCTGCTTTACTGCTTTAAGCCACATGTCCTCTGTAAGTCACTATATACACACTTGTTGGGTCCAGGAGTATCTGCTGGCTGGCTGGCAGATCCTGTACATACACAGACTGTAAGGACAGACTCTATCTATATCAATACACACACACACTAAGAGATTTATTTAGTTCTTTAAAGCATCTTCCTCGGTAAGCTGTGTAGATTTGATACCAGGTGTTTAGACATAGACCATTTATACAATTTAACCTTCAGTATTTATACAACTATAAAGGGAATATGGTGTATTTTTATGTCCCAGAGCAGTACATAAAATGAATAAAAAATGCAAAGTGTGGATAGACAAGCTTTCAAAAAAGTAGACCCTGCTCTTATGTTGCTGCATAATGGTGTGTAAAATGTACTCCAATTTTTTGGTCACAGGACATAGAGTGTAGCATGAAAGCAAGAATATTAATCACATAAATTTTGCCTATCACTTGCCTTGAAACCTTCATATGTCAAGCAGAAGTTTAATGTTCTCCCTAGACTAATTTTTTTCTTGTTCTTTTTTAAAACAAAGCACTTTGCATAACAGAGTATCTTGATTACCTACTCCTGTGGCAAAAAGCGTGCCTCAAGGCATGTTAACTTATCCTGCACTGGATTCATTTTTGGCTTAAGAGTTTTCTCATCATCTCTTTCTTCCTCAATAGTTTCTCTTAAAACTACTAAAGCACAGGGTACAGTCTAAAAATATGTAACTCAATCCATTAGTTTCTCTGCCACATCAAGGACATCTTTTATAAAGTAAATAACCGTGACTGGCTAAGAAAATATGCTGTGTATTATAAAACACTTTGTGTTTTATTTCACCTTTTGTTATGCTTTTCAAAGCTAGCTAATGTCTGTAATATGTTCCTTTTACTTCATTTCTTTTCCAGCTTGATAGATATCTCTCTATGGTATTCTCCAAGTAGACTCAAAAGAGCACATCTGTAGAAATACTCCCAAACTTCTTAGGATAATCATCTAGCTTTTTGAAAATGTTTTTGAAATTATATAGGGGTCCAACTTAAACCATTTTAGAAGACTCTGATTTACAGAGTGAGAACTTAGCTATTTCTGAAAGGTCTTTTAAGATGTCATGTTAGCCATGTAAAATGACTAGTCTGTTTTAAAAACTCAGGTCATTATGAATTAACTGCATGACAAATTTTCAAAAGGAGCCATGGGTTATTCCTCAGAATAACAAACACCAATATTCTAAATCACTTATTCAAAAGATACTGCCATTAGATCCCTGCTTAATTCTCTGTGCAGATACTCGAACTAAGAAGAAAGCTAACTCACAATGTCCACAACTTAACTGCTATTTCATGGAGACTATTTTTGATAAAAGCTGAGGAACTGAGACCTGTTTTCCTACAGGGAGAAAGAAACAGGCTCCAGAGAAGTGCTCCCAGGCTGCACGACCACAACGGGCAGGGGAGCCAGGAGGCTGCTCTGGTATCCACATACCGACCGGGGAGCTGGGAGCATTTCGCACACTGGCACAGACTTACCGTGTGGTTTTGGGCCAGTCGAGCAGCACAGCGTGGAGCCTTGAGAGACACCGAAGAAGCACCACCAATACTACTACACGGGTCTGTCTAGGTTAGCATGTCCTGTTCCTCTGAAGGAGGGATGAATCACTGTGGTTACGGTGCCTCCAGAACTGAAGGTGGATCAAGTACCACTTCAGAGCCCTACAGTCCACAGACCGCCCCGCAGTCTGTGTGGGAAGTGGGAACAAAACCACTAGTCTACCTCCAGGAGACATTCTGAAGATAAACACATTGAGAGGCACTCAGGAACAGCCTGAAGCTCCTTGCTCCATCCGCTGACCAAAGGGCAAGAAGCCAGATATGTACATGCACACAGAAGAAGCAACAACTTGTACCTATTCCCTCCTTTTTCAGATGAAAAGCAGAGATATGAGATGAGAGTGTGACTTCACTCGGTACAGCCTTTTCAGGGGCTGATTTACAAACAAAGCAATACTTCTGTGCTCTTTGCTAAAAATTAGATTACAAACTAGCCATTAGTCCCTGAATATGACTGTGCAGCTGCTGTCTGTCCAGTTATTATTAATCATACACAGTCAAAAATAAAAGCAGTTCATACAGAGAATTCAAAGTATGAAATTCTTTATTCATTTCAAAGAGTGTTTGAATTGTAACTTCTTTAAATAAAAAAGTAGGCTTCTAATCAGGTCACAGTGAAATTTTCATTTCCTGGAATCCTAGCATTTAGGAGACAAAAATCTCTTTTTATTATGTATGTCACATACACTGTCATATTTTCAGAGCCCCTCAGAAGCATTCTTCAGGGCAGTCTGGGTCAACTAATTTAGTCAACACTTACATAAAAGTCACTCACAGTTCAGGCCTCAGTCCTACCCTGAAAACCAGACAATGCCCATGTTATCATGAGTGCCTGATTGGGGGACTGTGTGAAATCATGACTGTGTTAATTGGGGAAGGAGAGGGAAGATACGGAAGAGGAAATTAAAGAATCTTCAAAACCAAGAACTAAGATTAAAAGAATCAATTCCCTGATGTTTTAGTCTTGTGTGCACTTTAACATAAAGATCTTGTATAAAATATGGGTTGGAGGTTGTGAAACATACAGAAAGTGCAATTTTTCTTTTAAAATATAAATCTAGCTGATGCTTGCACGTGCATTCTGTACAAGCTGAAAAACAAAAGCATGCTCTTACAGTTCATAGCAGCCAATTTTCTCATTAAGTCTGAGAGACTATTATTCTTCCATGTTCTAACTCTTCAAGCCCCTGAGTCATTCTTGAGTCACATGTTTTCAAATTAGGGCATGCAAAATAACATGGCTCAGACCACTTGGCGAAAAGATTCTGGGAAGCCTAAAATAGGCACTTCAGTTGTAAAAGTGAAATGAGGACAGGTATTAAATAAACAATGCACGGAAGGCATGAGCATGCAGGCCCTGTTAAAGATGACACAAGGAGGATAGAAGGGAAACAACGTCACTAAAGTTTTGAAGAGACATGATATATGAAAGACTTATCACAATATCTTCATCTCTATTTTTACCTCTGAGTGCTTCACAAGTGTGATGACTGTGACTTTAGGCGCATAAATGGAATTACTGATTACAAGAGGAGTTTTATTCTGCTCCAACAACTGGATTATGAATTTGTCATGCTTTACAACCAAGAGGAACATGTGTCTATAGTTGTAAAGGGTTTATGAATTACACTTTCTGCATTCCTCCCCAGATGAAGTACAAAAAGGCCATTTCCAGTTTTGGAGATGGCTGGATTAGAGAATTTGGGGAGACTTCCTGTGAAAGACCTTAGCAATTGCAGAAGTCCAAAACACAGCAAAATTCCTGTGTCAGAGGACAGCAGTGTTAGGCCAAGAGGACTCTGCCAGGAGTAGGAGACATTCAGTAGCTCACAGAAATGGATTCGGAGCATGGTGCACAAGGCTTTTACAGAAACAAGCAGAGCTTTATGTTGGTTTTGTATTTAGCAACATGACAGATAATACCCATGAGGGGCATATTTCAGTTTCCTTGTAATCAAGCTGAACAACAGCACTTAACTTAATTCATGCAACTGCCAAACCCATATAGGAGATGTCACAACAATATGAAAATGGAAAATGTGATTGCTGAAAAGAACAGTTAACAATAACTTTCTAAAAATAATACCACATTTTTAATTGTACTCTCAGTTAGAAGAAGCTAACAGAGATGCAATAAATTAGTTTTCAACATCCTCCCTATGCTAGGGCTCCTATGAATTAGCTGTCTAATTCTGGAAAGGCATATTGTCTTTTTGGGACCTGGCATTATAGGTCTGTCTACAGGAGTAGTAAATCCTAGCAGATGACCTGGATCACTCTCAGGAGCATCCAAACTTAACCAGGAAAATAATTTCTGTACATCTCTAGCATTTTTTCTGTCAGACTATGATTGTGTTTATTTTCACAAATTGTCTATAAAAAAAGCATTATCCAAGAGGATAAAGAAGGTTTGCCCACACGAAAGGAGTCAATTTTCCTTATAGAAATGTGACTTCTGTTGCACAGAATTTTAAGGGCTTCCCACAGGCCATCCATAAGTGCAGGATGAGTAGAGAAATGAGTACAGGTTGCTAGAGTCCCACACCAGCACTGTCTATTCCTATTCTTAGTGATTAGGGTGTTAAATCCCTTGTTGATTGAGGGTCCATTAATCACTGATTTTCATAATTAACCTCTTGCTTTGGAGTTCATAATTTGTGTGCAAGTTGCCTATGAGTAAAGCAAGATCACACAGAAATGAAAGGCAGATATTAGTCCCATGCAGATACTCACATGGAAGGCATCAGACAACAAATATTATCAGTAAAATGTAATTGGGATAATCTCACTCAGCTCAGCAGTGTGTCAAAATATCCCTTTGACAAAATAAGAGCCCAAAGAAACAAACCAATTTACAACCAGGGATAAAAAAGATTAATCACTCAAAGACAGAGGAAGAACTAGGTAGGCAAACACTGTACAGTAATCATAAAACATGTATAGTAATGCCACAAAAGAGAAAATTACTAAATTTATTATCTTTTTTTTCAGAAACTCTTCTGCTCACTGAAAACAAAGTTCCCATTACACTGCATGAAAGAGAAAACAGATTAGTTTTAAAAGGTTCCCCACTACCACCAATTTTGACAGCAGCAGACATACAAATTTATCATCTCAGAGTCCTACCTAGCTGACTTCTGATGATTAGCGTAAACTGATTTTCTCTCTCCCTGGGCACTAAGCTTTCAGTTATTTGTGTAAATGCAAGCATTTTCAAATCCTGCACCCACTCAACAGTAGTTTAGTTAGCTAACTATTCATGTTGAAAGAGAAAATAAATGGTGTGGTGCACATCACAGCTTTTAACAAAATCTAAATAGATAAACACAGAGCCTTTCTCAGGGACTGCAAAATGCCAGCTAAGACCACAACAGATTTCCCATCTATTTTTTTTTCCTCGATGTCCAGTGGTTATATATGTCTTGAAATCATAAGTTGTACTTTTACTTCACCTTGCCATGTCTCTGCTGCTGAACTCTCGTAGAGCTAAGACAGAGCTTGTTTCACTGTTTAAAAGAAATGGTTTTTCTGCTTTCATTCTCAGGTTTTCCATCCCAAGATCTAGCCAGACCTCACTGGTTCCTGTGTTGAGGGTCTTTGGTCTCATGTGGAGACTGACAGAGTGAAGGAGGGAAAGAGGAGACATTAGAGTTGCTCACTGGCTCCATGACAGACCCACATGAAAAATTGGAATATTTTAGCAGCTTTATTCACAGCTCTGTTATATTTCCCATCAATTTTTTGAGAAAATGATCAGGTTTTCTACAATAAATGACATTCGGTGACAAACAATTGGAATCTGGAGAACATTTGACAGCAGACATTCAAAGTATGGTTTTAGAGTACAAAACAAATTACATGTGATTAAATCAGCTACGTAATGGCATTTATATGCACTGTAGTTTGTGTAGGAATCAACTCCTGTAGATCTTCAAGTCACTGTCATCCATAAAGGCTGTGAATCAAAGGACTTTTGTTAAGTATAATTAAATTTCATAACACATTAGCCCCGCTGTCACTGTGGTCCTGTCTTAAATTCATCTTACAAGATTACCATATTTATAATGAATTATTTATTGGTTTAATTAACTTGGAACAAAATATGGTTTACTAAAAAAAGTCTGGAAAATTGCAATTTTTATATATATTCATATATATATGTGTGTGTGTATATACATATATATAAAATAAAATGGAATACAGTCTTCCTTGTTAAGCTGAACAAAATCACTGCAGGCAAGTTTTGAAAAAAAAATAATATTGTCACAAAATGTTTTAGTTTGATTATATAGAAATTAGCACAGGAAGCAGTAAAATCCCAGGCTTTCTCTCGGGGCTATGCAAGAGTTCAGAAGCTGGAAAACTAGTTCCTGTTTTTATCAGAGGACTTGTATTAATCAACTCATTTCTCCGTGCCTAAAATTATTCTATGGCACTTGCATCTTTATTATCAGAAGTCCACAGATAAAACACATGGTGCAAGGATTAATATTATTGGCAGAAATAAAGAAATTGCACACAGCTTCCACTCTCTCCCTCTTCTTCCTTCCCCCAGAAGTGTTAGGGTTGTTTTTCACCCAGTGTTTATCAGAAATTACTATTAGCAGACACGCTTCTCTCAAACCATAATTCTTAGGCTCAATACAGTGTACTTGAAACCCCCATTCAAGTCACTGGGAGTTTGGAGACAGCAAGTGTTATGACCTTTATTACGGTCTGTCAGCGTGCCAGAAATACTAGTCTGTATCACTGACACTGAAAAAATAACTCCATTACCCATGAGTGCTAGTAGGATCTTATTCCTTTTAGGCTCAAGTTCTAGAAGGAATAAAAATACTGTTTATTCAGTACATTTTGAAGATTGTAGGAGGGTGGCTGATTCATATATATTGTTCATGTAATACCTCAAAATTTTCATGAAAATAATGAACTTACACTGCAAGGTGCTGAACAGCACCTCCCATTTTAAATACACTGCTATTTGAATATTGTGGAAAAAAATGCGTTTCTTTGGAACAGCCTTTCTTCTGCAAGTAAATACTGGCATGTGATCCAATTAGAACTGGCAATACCTGATATTAACCCACAAAAGTGCTTCACTCTTTCTATGCAATTGCATTATGTAGAAAGAAACCCTTTCAACTCCTTAAGGTGCCACTGATCAACATACTGTGATCAGCAGTGAAACTTAAAGATGATGATTATATTTATCCTTGTTTATAAATTCATGCTTACCAAATTCTGTCTTTTAAATGTAGTTACATTTCCTTCTTTCCAAGTGAATGTTAGAGCTCCAGTTGTGGTTTTTGCAGCTCATAAAGCCCCAGATGAATTCACTCCTAAATATGATTTTAATCTCATAAAAAAATTTTCATATATTGTGCTCTATGTCATAGGGCAGATGAGCAGAGGATGAATGATTTCTTGGACTGAGGCATACTGCATATAGCTTAAAATTTTGTTTGAAACAATATCCTCATATGAAACAGTAGAAGTTAAATAATAATAATAATAAATTCCTGTTGATTTCCCCAAGGATATAATCTCAATTTAAAATGTTTATGATTTTTAACATTTTGTAGATGGCCTTTTACAGTTCTACAGAAGTACTATTATTATTTAGAAATACTAATAAAAATTATTAATATTTACCTGGCTTTTGAAAATAATTTTCTTGTCTCTCATACTATGGCATAGGTTTTTCTTCTCTAGTATACAGAGTTAATATCTAAGCAACATGAAAAGAAATCCATCAACATGACTGGAGGCCTCAGAGGTTTCGTAAGAGGATACTGAACCTTTCACCCAGAAGTTGTTGTTTCCAGTGTGCCCTTGGCTGCTCATGACTAAAATTCATTAGCATTTGAGGGCTCTTCAGTGGTCTGCAAACCTGGATCTTTAAAATTCAGCTTCTCATTCAGTCAGACTTAGCCTTGCAGAGGATATTCCTCCAAACAGGACCAAATATGCACAAAACCAATGTCCTTTTCTTGCTGACAAATAGAACACATCTAGTCATAAATTAAATTCAGACAGTCATTTATATCTGCCCTTGTTTGTAGTCCAGGAAAAATAAAGGTGCTGAGTAGCTAGAAGATGTCTGCCTTAGCACTTCTGGGGGACGCAATAAGTGAAAGGAAATTGCTGGTGAGGTGTCTTCTTGCCTGTAGAGAGGGTTACACCAAAACAACAACATTGAGACTAAGTGCCAGAAGTACTCTCAGCTAAGCTCAGCCTACTCCATGAATAAACAGAATTTCAAACTCTAGGGTTGTCAGCCCAGGACATTTCATAAACCCTTAATTCTTATATGAAGTACAGAGATATTTTATACATGAGAAGTGTAGAAATAATTGATGGTTACAGTGCCACTGACTGCAGTAGGAATAAGATCAGGTCCATCATAAACGACTGATATGAAGGTTCCAGAGACACAGATCAGCCATGACAAGATGTCTTCTGCTCATTAATGCTGCATTAATGAAATTCCAAGAATTTGCCCAGTGGAACTGTACAGATGCCACTATTTTCTTCTCTTCTCTTCCCATGTGACAGCCATAAACCCAAGTCTTCCTCAGTGCTTTATTAAATAACTTGAGTCAACTACTTGATGGAATTTGAGAATTATTTATATTCCCAACCTCCTGAATTGTTCTCTCTTTTGCTGTCTTAATGTCAGATGTCCCTGTGCCTTTGCTATCTAGAAGCAACGTAAGTCAACGGGAGCTGAAAATTTCCCTTCCCTCGGGGTTATGTCCTTTAGCTATATCTCAGAGAGAGAAATAAAGTTCCTTAATTGTGCATATGGTTTATATGAATATATTTGCTTTGTGAAATTAAACAAGCATTGCAGCAATATCTTGAACACAACTCTACAGGCACTTGAAAATCTGAATCAAGTTGTTGATGCATTAAAAACATAGTGAATAGCATATAGCAGATCACTGGAATAGGTGTTTCCATTAATACTGAAAATACTAATTTTTTTGCAGAAAACTTTTCAATACCCTCAAGAATTTGTCTGTTCGAATTTCAATGAAAAAAATTCACTATAGTAACAGAATTCCACAGGGAACCCATAAGTTTCTGCTCTTAAGAGCTAGGTAAGAGAGGAAAAATAAATCACAATAAATAAGCGAAAGTATTCCTGAGGTAATTAAAATGTTGCTACTTAATGTACTGATTTAAGTCAGATGGGTTTGCTTTTTAAAATACATCCCCTATAATTATAGGCTTAGAAATAATTAAGGTCAGTTTGTGAATTGTGTTTACAAGCAGATGTAACTGAGTATGTAAATGATGAGAAGATAATCACTGGAACGAATGGATCTCACCCTATAAGCAGTTCACAGTATATTAAAAATCAGTTACTGCAGTATATACTCCTCCCTACCTATTTCCTTCCTAATATACACAGAACTAGGTCAGACATAATGTCCTTATACTAACAAAGTAAGAATGTAATTTCTCCCTGTTAATTAAATTCATGTTTTAATCATATCATAAGTATATTAAAATATAGATGGAGGTTGAACCACTGATCATGAAGATGAAGATTTGTAGAATAGGTTCAGCAAATAGCTTCTACGTCAATTATGACATGAGAAATAGCTTATGGGCCAGATCTTTGGCTGGAATAAATTTTTAATGAAGCTGATTCTACATCACTGAAGGATACAACCTTCTTCCTCTTCCCTGGGAACCATTTCAGTACCACCTACCTCCTGCCACTCCCTCCGTTCCATCCTCATCTTCCAGTATGAGGGAGAGATTCATCACATTGTTCTCTCATGTACCGCAAAAGCCCATTCTAACAACTGGCCATATGAAGTTTATAGAGCACATGTCATTCAGAAGGATCTCAGGTGCTTTACAGAGCATGTTTTATGGAATCATTTTGTTCACTGGTAGAATACAGCCATCTCTGGAAGGATGTAGAGCAGATATAGATATAAAAACAGAAAACAGCTGCACAACACACTGAAATTTAGAAGATGAAGAGAATACTCTGTACACCAGGGTTTATGGAGGTAAATCACACCAGACTAAAATATTTAATTGATAGAAATCCTACAAAAAAAGTGCAGTTGTTGAAAACAAACTTAAAAATACAAGCCAAAAGAATGTTGCTTTTAATCTGGCATCAGAGGAACCCCATTAAGGTATACTGGTTTATGTGGGTTTATTCACACCTTATCTGATACCAGAATTACTTTCTGCTTTAGGCAAGCCCTTAAAACAATTAATACCATAGGGAACAGAGAATTTTATTCTCCATTTGTATTGTTCCCAGCATATTGGGGCCTCATTCTTGGTTGGCAGCTTTGGTACCACCATCATAAACATAGTACTTCTGGGCTGGTCATTGTGATTCCAGTACAAAGAGGAGAAATTAATAGTAAACTTGTATTTCAGGATACCACAGTTCTTCCAGCTGAGCAGTGCAAATTTTAATTTACCCCTCACAGCTGAGGCACAGAGTACATAAACAACCTGCAACACTGCCTACTCACACAGGAAGCCCATGGTAAAGCCATGAATCAAATTTATTTCTCCCAAGACATAGTCCAGTATTCAAACACAAAATGATCTTCCCAGTCTGCAGCTCTGCCACAGTGAAACAGCTGAAGAAACTATAGTGTAAACCTGCACCCAGGAGCTGGTGCTTAACATGACATCTCATTGGTGGGGCACAACTAATTTAAAGCCGAACCATCTGCATTGCTTCCTTCTCTGCTGGTTTTCTCTCCCAGCCACACAGACCTCAAATTGCTCAAGTTACGAGATTTGACAAGACCATTGCCCAAGGTTGAATGTACATCTGCACTGATTCAGTTCTCAGGTATCATGAGCTTTTTCCGCAGGCAAATTTTATTTCATTGCCTAAACTGAAGTTCTGCTCGGGATTCAATGCAGCAGAATTGACACTATCACAGAAGATAGAGACCTATTAATTCAAGACTTGCCAACTGGCACCCAACCAAATGAGTATTTCCTTACACTGAAGGACTAAGTTCATGTGGTTTGATCTAAGGGAGGCCCTGCTTGTCAAGCTGGCTCTTTGATGGTTATAGCACCTCCTGGATCAGAACAAGTAAGTCACATGTAAAAAAAGGTGTTTCCAGAAAACTGTTCAGATTCCAATCTGCCTATATCTCCTTCTTAAAAACCAAGTATTATTTAATTTCAGACCATCCTATTCATGCTGATTGGCCTGATTAAACTGATGTCTGAAATTGAAGTGCTGGAACAGCTTAATAGTGAACCTCAAGTACATCATATTTCTCCATTTTTTTTTTTTCACTGCAGCAACTGAAAAATATATATAGTCAAAAGACCCAAGACCCTCCCTCTATATAAAGAACTGGTTGTGATACGCTTGTGGATACAAGGTCTCCGGTGTCAGATAAACTCTTACATTTCAATTCAAGGGGAAACTCAAATATCTTCTCTCTCCCTGAAGCCATTCACAACTCCCTTGATCCTGTTTTATCACCACTTAGGAGATTGTTCTCTAGGGCTTGCATTTTTAAGTACTTCTTCCTTCATCTGCCCCACAAGGCAAGTTTACAAAACTTTCTGACAAGAGGCTCAGATGCAAAATGACCAGGGAGTTACAGGTTTCTCCCCAAACACATTAAATCCTCCCCAAGCCACTCATGCAAGCTGATGGTCAGCCTGCACTGTTGATACGCTCAGTAGACTGTGCAAGATGAAGTGCAGTCTACCACATTTTTACCATATATGCTTTGCAAACCAACAGTCTGTCCTTTTTTAATATGAGCCACTCAATTTGTTTAATGTCCAAAACAAAACCAAACTAAAATATCCTAATCACCTAATTTGTCACTTTATGACTCACTCATTTTTCATCCCATCTGTCAGCCTCCTTTTCAACTAACACAAAAGATCTCTATATTTAGGGGAAAACAAACAAACAAACCAACCAACCCAAACTAGGGAAAAAAAACGCCAAACCCTAACTCCTCTATGAGCTATTGAATTGGCCCTAAAAAGCTGTAGGAAGCCTTATAAGGCTCATCTGTATCATAATCTCTCTGCTTTTATCTTCTGTCTTCTATTTCCATGCAATAGACTCAAGAAACACCATAAGATAATTGAATTGTGAAACGATCATATTTGGAATGCAATGGGAAAATGATATGGGCAGCTTTATGTTAAACCCAAAGGTTCCCTCATCACCTGTACGTGTAACAAGCAAGAATGATTTGAGAATGTGACAGAGTATCAACCCCTGATAGGAACCCTGTGAACATAAATGGAAATATCCATCATGCTTAGACTTTAAAATAGCAAGCAATAATGGATCTAAGTAAAGGGAGTTCTGGCATGGCCCTTTGTTTAATTTATGAGCTCAATTATTTGCCATAGTTAGCATGCAGCTGCAAAAAGGGAGAAGATCTTGATTATTTGCCCGTTGAGGTGCACAGCACTATATTGAGCTGCTAATCCTAACACAAGAGTGTACCTTTAGACTTTTATTTACTTTAAAAAAAAAAAAAAAAAGAAGAAGGGGAGGGGGAATAGGGAGATATTCCCAAAATCAGGGAGAAAGTTCCTATTAGACTACATTTCTGAAAGTCCTGGCTAGTAGTCTCATGCACAAAATAATACATATTTTTTACTCTTTTTAAATGATTTTATTAAATTCACAGCTTGTTTTGGAGAAGGTCCTGTACTGCTGGATAAACATTTGCTGCTTTGAACAGAATTCTGAGAAGAGCACTTACTCTGGGCAGATTCAAAACAAGGGATGGCAGCAGAGATGATCGATGTAACTGCCACCTTCCATCAACACTCATGTTAAGGGAGGAGCATAATCAAATAAACATACATGTGCTGAGAGAAACAGAAAAAATGCATCCTACTAATGCCTCAGTCATTAAATAAACAATAAAGCAGTTTCTGTTTATTTTCTAAACAGTCTGCACAACCAACAACAAAAGAGTATCTGCTGGCTTGCAGTGCTGGGATCTGTGCAACAGCCAGAATCGGGCAGTTTTCAGGGCCGATCAATTTAAAAGTGGAAATTAATTTGCCAGGTGAGAGCCCTCATCTGCAGCAAGTTGATATTCCCCAAGTGCCAACCACAAAGACTTTGCAGCTGTTGAGCCTAATCCCAATTTAGTGAACAAATCTCTCCAGCGCTGTGTTGCAGATCTCTTGTTTTGGATTTGGCCATGGTGCCAGGACTGCCTGAATCCACCATGTGGATATTGGCCGCCTCGCACATACACAGATGAGTTTCTTCACAGGCATGCCAGAAACAAATGCATTGCTTCTCAGTCTACCACCTTTGGAAGAAGGATTGCCAGGCTCAGACAGAAAAAAAAAAACACTTCACTGACCTCCCCTGCCTGAGCACCAGGCAGCACAGTAACTAGCCAGCCTCTTGCAGGTTGCCTCTAAAGGCAGCTGCCTAGTTTGTCGATGCATACAGGCAGCTTTTGTTTTGGAGCATATTCTCAGGCTGTTTTCTTCCTTGAGCACTTTGGTTAAACCCAGGGATCTAATAAACCTAAGTAGGCATTTTTGTGGAAATTTCAGAATAGTCTGAGGAAGTTAGATGTCCAAATACCAACCAAAAATGCTGCTTAGCTTCCCATGCTCCTTAAAAAACTGCAGCCTATTCTTTCCTCTGGAGATGCAGTCATATTTCTCAAAGTGGCTTCCATACATTTTCATGCATTTAAAATAAACACTCCCTCAAGTTCTCTTAGTAGCTTCATGCCTCCTGATACATTCTCTTCCATTCAGTGGTGCTTAACTAATAAGAGCTCTAGTCATTGATTAGTTCACTAGTCTTAAAAAGTTGTGTGTAACTTGTACTGCAAATTCTTTGATCCTAACAGCTCCCAGCTGCCACAGTTTCAGATTTTCTATCCTCATTCCAGGTCTGTTTGACCTGAGAAGCTTGTGACCACTATACCTTAACTCTATTTCTCTTAAACAATGCCAGGGATGCATTTGTTCTTTCTGCCTGGTTAATTTTTCTCGCATTTTCCTGACTCTTCCCAGACCCTGTGTCAATTCACAGTCTATTCCTAGGTAAAATGGCCTCGGCTAGCCTTCTTTATCTAACAAGAAAATCAAGTTATCTGAGCCAAACTTCCTTATAATTTACCTATAGAAGATGATTCCCACAACACCATCAACACTAATGGAACTGCCAAAGGGGTACACAGAAAAGTCTCACCCCCAAGCTGGTGGCATTTGCACTTCATTACATAGCACATAATAGGTTGTGATACTTTTGTATAGCAGATTCAATACAAAAATAAATAGTTTGGTATATATGCAGTTTAATTTGATTTGACTAGCTTTTGAGGAGTTTCCTCAGACACTTTATTGTACTGCTCTATTTACTGATGTTTCCAGTGCTAGGAGCCTGAATTTCTTGTTTATTAGAGCTGGCATAATGAAAGTTTGCCACCTGATTAATTTTAATAGTTTAGCAGGAAACCTGAGGATAATGCATATTGGCTGCCAGGCTACAGATAAATTTTGCCCATTTGGTTGCAAAGATTTTGGCAGAAATAAAACCTGCTCTTTGCTATTGTAGAGAAACATTTTGTTGGGTGAAATAGTGTTTTCTAAGGAAGCCATTGTCTTATCTGCCTTTACAACACACTGAAATTTAACAATCCCAAATAAGCTTGAGATGATACAATGTCCCAACTCTTGTATCCCTCACACTGAATGCTGATGTAAGAGACTTGAGAAAACTTTGTGGACCCAGTGCAACTTTAGAGTCTGTTTGCCTGATAAAGTCCCAAAAGAGTTCAGGGCAGGGAGTCAATAAATCTGGGTCTTACTCCCAGCTCTTTTAATAGCCACTTTTCTCTTCTGTGCCTCAATTTCCCCAGCTAAAGTGCACATTATGTTACTGATTTGCTCGGCAAGGCACTTACAGGTCTAGTGAAAAAAAAAAAGCACTATGTAAGTGCTCATTACTATCAGTTGTAGTAGCAGAGTGTTCCAGGAGAATCTGAAAAGGCTTGGAGAGACTCTGCAGATGAAAGCGTTACCTAATTGGCTCTGGACTGTAATGCTGAACATCCAAATACTCATCCAATCTGCAGGTGAACATTTTTATTGAGCCTTCAGACCTTTTGGAAGTTGCTAACACCCTGAGGTGACAGGCTTTATATGTGCACTTCTTCCAAAATGGAAAGACAGAAGGAAAGGGAAAAGGAAAGGGAAAGGGCAAGGGCAAGGGAAAGGGAAAGGGAAAAGACTCTCTATCCTCCTCCTGTGTTATCCTAAGATCTTCTTCTTCAGAGACATTATAATGGGACTAAATTTTCATAACATGTAAACTTTGTATCTGGATGCTATCACTGCTTTTATTAGGGAAGTTTGACTTCTCTGATTAGGAACTGGGCTGGAGGAAGGAGGTGACTGCTGGATTTGTAGGATGGATGGGTCCTAACAGCTCAGGCTCTGGCAAGAAGAATTAAAAAAATAAATAAAGCAAATTGTTCTCAGCTCTTTTTCAAGACACTTAGTTTGGAATATAAATGATTTACACTGAAATGATTAATCAAGGTATTCATTATACTTGCATGGCTACTGTTAGCACCAAAGCAAGTAAACAACAGACTGCAGTATAGCAGAAAAGATGAACAATCTTAGTCCTCGGATCTACAAATTAATATATTAAGTGAATATCAAAATCTCTGAACAGAGACAACTGTAACTCAACCCACACAGAGCAGCAGGCAGGATCAAGGCAATAGGGCATCTATTCTAATATTCAATGGTGCAGATCTTCACTTACTAGCTGATCATCTATTACAATTAAAGGGAGTTACAGAATTTATTGTTGACATAATGAAAAAGAATATGTAATTCTATTTAAGAAATACATCTCCTCAATTCTCTCTCTTTTACAATGTGAACTGCCAAATTTTAGCAATGAACATAGTAAAATAAGTAACGTAAGACAGATAATGAGAAAATGTGAATTTGGATCTTAAATTGTCACCAATTTAAAAAAGAATTGTATCAGACTCCACCTATCCTACAACAGAGTAGAGAGGGAAGTAAAATGGAAGGACACACTTCACAGTTATGCCACCTTATGTACATATAGATATATCGATGCATGAGACAGACACACAAAGTACAGTCACATACTGCATGATACTGCGTATGTAAATATACAAATCTGAACAGCTGAGCAGGAAAAACAAACATTCATTTCTCATTGTATCAAGTTAGTATGCTTATTCCCTGGGTAAGTATTCAAAGAAAACAGGTTCATTATAGAAATGTCAAGGGAACTGGTCAGACACAGGGGATGGTAAAGCAGAACAACACAGCAAACCTCAGCTTGGATAGAAAATGAGCAATAATTCATCAAAAGGCCACTCACTTGAAGAAAAAGCACTGAAATAAGTGGATATATGAAAACCAAAGCAAAATAAGAATTTTTTCAAATTACTATTTTCAGCCACATTTAGTAAAATGTATAAAAATTCCCCAATTCACAAAATCTTCACAGCATTCTCTCCAGAAACCTGGAGTGGTTTGTTGGTTTTGCTGGGTTTTTTGTTGTTTTGTTTTGGGTTTTTTTTGACTCGTGTTTTTTTCCCTTCAGGTCTCCAGCTTTTAACTTACATTTGGGCTTGGGCCACATTTTCAAGACTGGTCTTTTGATGGAGATTTGGGCCACCAGAAACAGGGGTGGAGGGAGAGAATGGAAGCATAATTTAAACCAGACAACCTGAAAGCAGACATCCTCTTTATTCCAACATCATGCCCCTCAGTAAAACTCTCAAAAATCATGAATGTCAGGAAAATTTATAACTGTACAGGAAAACCGTGACAAAATCCATTTTGAAGAATTAATAAAAGCCCGCGTACACCCCACACTAAATAGATTGTTCTCTTAGTCCTTACCTGTCTTCACAGTAACTGGCCCTTCTGTGCGGAAAACTACATCAAGCTGGTAGGGATGTTTTGGCTCATCAAATCTCACAAAGAGGCAAATTTCAGAACACTAGTCTGTCTTCAATATTTAACATATAATCCTATCTGCATTAGCACACCTGCTTTCTCTCTGCTCCAAATGTCAGTTAAATAAACTAGCTGTATAACAATGTACAGAAATAACTACTCCAGAGTTTACAACAGGAAAATAAACCCAAAGAACACTGCCCTTATACCATTACAGTCCCCAAAAGACCCATATCCAGACAAAAAATGTAAGGGGAATTTTCTGTACACATAATGAATTGCAACAGGGCTTCTTTGGGGTTTATTTATTTTTAAAGGACTAAGGATTTTGAGTATACAAAACTAGTTGAAGCACTTTGGAGGGCTTCCACAAAAGCTAACTTTAGCCTGGTGACACTAATACCCCTGGGCTCTCTCTGCAGGCAGTGGGAAGCAGATTCTCCTGAAGGTAACTCAGGACAGGAATCTCTGATTCCCAAATCCCAAAAGCCCCTGGTCTGCAATACTCAAGCTAAAACATATGCTGTTATTTGCTTGTAATTCCAGCACACCTACCTACACTGACTGCTGAAACACTTGGCTTTCTTGGAAATGATCCCTCATTCTTTGCAATTACAGGCATATCCATTGCTGAATGTTTTTGCCCAGCAAGCAGAACCTGGATCCCTGGAGCTTGGGACATGACAAACGGCACGGAGCACATGTCATTACCACGTCTTCCACAGCAGCATGACTGCTTTCTGACTTACAAGAAAAATAAATATTTGCTTCTTTCATTTGTCCCAGTAGGACTGGAAATGTGAAATATTTGCTATAAGATTTGAGGTGGTGGCACAATTTTCTCTCTATCAAAACAGAAAGGTTGATTCATGAATAATCTATAGCCACTATAGACCAAACTCTTAATCAGAACTACTCAAAACAAAATCAAGTCTCTTACATAATTAAAGAAGGGGGGGCTCTCAGGGGTACATACAGTAGAAAATGTCAAATCACTACTCAAAAAAATCCCTGCTCACCTGCAAATTATCCAATTAAACATCTGACAGACACTGACAAATGTTATATACCACTTCCACATCAGCTGAAGCTTATGAAGAAACTATGTACTGTAGATTTGTATTTTTAAATGGACCAGCAGAGATTTAACATTTATTCTCAGTAGATTTTTTTCTATTCACAAATCTATAACCTAAGGCTACAAATATAGCAATAAAACAAAACATATTTGCTCTTCTTTTGATTTTTTTTTTTTTTTTGTTTAAATGTGACATCTCATCATGAAATCTCTACCAATTCTTAGGAAAAAAGACAAGCTAAACTACACATGCAGTATGCTGGTATCATACTCCACACCAAAAGCCGTTACTCACCTAACTCCTACCTATAAGCAATTCTAACCTAATCTTTCAGGCACAGCAAGCCACCAAGGGCAAGGCAGGCCCTATATCCAGATCCTCCATCCATATGGGAGCCGTGCATGCCCTTCTGAAGAATAGCTCTTCCCAGCACAGGATCCAGCCCTGTGACCAGTTTAAGGAGCTTCCTGCCCCCTCCACACTGTGACATGCCATGCGTGTGCTGCTGCTCCACATTTCACTTGTCCCGTGGGATTTGACACATCTAATGCTCACTCGATGGAGAGGTGCCTGGGCCCGGGGGGGACAGGCTGTGGAGCTCTCAGGAAAGAGTAGCAGAAGAGTGACCCATCAGTCTAGCTAACTGTTGTACTGAGGCAGGCTACACTACATGGTTTTGCCATGGTAAGATCTTAATAAGAAATTTTGATAAGGTATCTTTTGTATTAAGTGACATCTCTGCACAAATAAAAAATATACCCTTTAAGGCATTTAATTTCAACCATCGAGCCTGTGCTATTTCTTAATGTACTCATAAAATTCAGAAAGCACATTGCAAATCACTGCAAACGTGGCCAGTGCAAACATGACAAAAATCTGAGTTCTGAAGCTGTAAAAAGCATCCAGTTTTCCATCTCTTCTATTATAGACCACTAATCACCCTGCTGAGGTTCAGATAAACTCTATGAAGAACGGTGAACCTCCTGCTTGGGATCCACATCCCATGCTCCTAAGATCATCTTTCACTTTGAAAATTACAAATAAGAAGAGGGCAGCAGTAAGTGTTACTTACTTTACTTGAATAAAATAGCAATAAATTAATAATCAAATCTCTGACTATTTTAACGAAATTGTGACCAGCTCCCGTAAGACTTCATATGGCCCGAAAGATCTCAATGCATAATGGCAATCTGACTTTGAAACTACTTATTTAGTTTGTAACATGCAGCCAGATTTAAAAGACAGCTTCCTGCCATTTTCCAGTTTCATTAAAATCTTTGTCTTAGGAATGAGACATTGGAAGTGACATACTTAACATATTCAGTGAAACATAATACAGCTGTTTGCCATGGTGACCTTTTCAGTATTCTGTATTTTATATTTTGATTAGCCATCTACTGGTAGAAAATCCCTTCCATAGCTTTTGATAGCAGATCTAACTCCTAGCTGTGCATGCTTTTGTGTAAATTAAAACAATGCAAGAATGTCAACAGCTAGCTATTTCAGAGCAATAGTATCTCATATCCAAAGCTTCATTTTCATAAACTTTGCAGAAGGCTCACATGCAGGTTTTATAGCACACATGGAGTATATACAGGGAGTCTCAGCTCCTGCAGCCTTTATGAAAAACTATTGCATCAAAAGCAGTATTAAGGAATGATCAAAAATAAATTTATTGGAAAGAACAAATAAAGCTACAGTGCACATGTATTTTCATATTCTTACAAGGAATTTTTTAACTTGGAAATATTTGTTCCCACTTCAGCCTTCTCTGCATACACAGGCAGATAAACACGTGGACTAAATAAAGTATGAGCGCAGATCTAAAAGCTGGAACTGTACCCTCAAAAAAATCAGCAGATTCTGGCTAAAAATAATCCTCAAATAATTTGGGCTTCGGTGTAGACCATTATCATTATTGATAATAGATAGTGGCTTTAAGCTCAAAAAATGGTATGATGGAATGAAAGAATTGTAGCAAAGAATTATATCTACTGCAGATGAGACTAGGAAATGGAGATGTAACCTGTACCATAATTGTTCGGTTTTCTCTATCTATATTCAGCAGAAAAATTTATTACAAAAAAAAAAGTCTAGGAAAACAAAAGCATGTCTATCTTCAAGCCATTTATAACAAATGCAAAAATAAACAACTAAAATAACATAGAAATATTTAAAATAACATAACAGTTGATTCATACATTGACAGAAGACATTGAACTCATAGTTAAAACTGACACTCTGTTACTGATGGTGATCTAAAAAGCTTCTGCCAGTTCAAAAAACTGCTATTCTACATCTGTTGCAGAGTTGATAATAACAAACACACTCACACATTAAAATGAAATATTTGACAAGTTCCTCTTTATTTACAATCCAGGAATCTAAGCTCAGAGTTGTATCTGAAAGGCTGAGTGCTTTGACATGGCAAGAGGCATCCAGAGATCCTGTTGGGTTTAGTATGAATTCAAGAAACCAGAATTATTAGGTAGGTGCAAGAAATTCTCTCATGGACAACTGTGAAGTAACTTGCTCACTGAGAAACCTGTTAGTTAGAAGATAGGTTTTTAAACCCTCAGGTTCAAAATCTATCACTCCTACTGACACCCCATTCTTTAAAGTCTCTTTTCAACAATATTTATGGTGTCATGCTCAATAAACTACTTAGTATTGCACTAAATTTATGAACTTATATTCACAAATTTACATTTCCCCAACATGGGCAACATTAGTCTAATACAGAAATTGCTCAGAAAAAATATGTAGCTATAGTATACAAGAGGGCAGGTAGGGATTTAATCTGCACAAATCTGTGAAAATAAAAACTTGATGTTCTCATCAAAGTTACCATACTCATCTCCACATATGATACATGCATCCTAAATAATTAGAAGAAAAGGTTTTTTGAGTGGGATAGTGTTGGGATTTTTAAAATAAATTACAGTTTCTAGACTTGTGTGCATTTAAATTCATAACCTTATTAGTTTCTCCAGCAAAAGTATTTCACATATAATTGTATGGCATATGCCATCAAATATATAGACCCTTACGTAGTATCATATACTTAAACATATGGATGTATGGATGTAAACAAAACTACAATATCACTAAAAGAAATTCTAATATTGAATAAAAGGCTTTCTTATCTAACACAAGACTACATAATGAAGCCACAATTTTATTATTTAGTTTTATTGTTTTAAATTAAATAAAGTAGCTATTTCATCTTGCTGATTCAATAAGTTAATAAAGTGCGTTGGCAAACATATATTTGATGTATTGTAGAATACAATAGCTCCTTCTCATATTGAGGAAAGTATTTAAAACAAAAAAAAGTCTACTTAGGAGAGGTTGCATCCTGCACTGTACTTGATGTAGCCAGTATTTATCAACAACAAAGATTTAATTTTCTCTGACACAGCATTTTTTCTCAGTTTACTTGTGCTTTGGAAAGTTATAACACTTTCAGGTGTGGCAGTGATTTTTTTTAAACAGTCCATTCAATCAAAAATATTTTTCTCCAGTAGACAAAATACAGTAACAGGAGATGCAATATGGCATTCTTCGGGGGATGAGAAAGGTAAGACCACTACAACCAGATGGCAAAGGGACTCAACCCAGGACAAGCACCCAGTTCAGTTCTCTGCCAGCTTTATACTCAAACTGTGCCTCGGTCTGTTTTCATGCTATTAGCTAATGAACTTCAGAGGGATGCTGTCATGCAGGTCAGCAATAGCAGGGATGTCTGATGTGATCTAACAGCCATGAGTAGGAGACCCTGTCTTAAGTACAAGCTTCTTTTTGAAGAAAGATGATTTATCATTTTTATGAGTGAGTCCAGAGGAGGCCACGAAGATGATTGGGGTGCTGGAGCACAGGCCGAGAGTTGGGGTTGTACAGCCAGGAGAAGAGAAGGCTCCAGGGAGACCTGAGAGTGGCCTTGAGTACTTAAAGGGGGCTACAGGAAATGTAGGGAGGGACTCTTTATCAGGGGGTGTGGGGATAGGACGGGGGTAACGGTTTTAAACTGAAAGAGTGTCAATTCAGACTAGATCGAAGGAAGCAATTCTTCCCTGTGCGGGGGGTGAGGTGCTGGCCCAGGGTGCCCAGAGCAGCTGTGGGTGCCCCCTCCCTGGAAGGGTTCCAGGCCAGGTTGGACGGGGCTGGGACCCCCCTGGGCTGGGGGAAGGGGGCCCTGCCCGGGGCAGGGGAGTGGGACTGGATGATCCTAAAGGTACCTTCCAACCCAAACCAGTCTGTGATTCACGATGTGAGAGACAGCACTGCAAAAGTCTGACTGTGGTTCTACTTTTCTTCCCTTACAATAATGCAAAACACACTGATAATTAAGATAATTAAAATAGTTAAACATATCAGATGTACCTATGAAGCTTATTTTTACAATAAATTGATGAAGTATTTATTTGCATTTTATGGGTTTGGTGGTTTTGATTTGGGTTTTGGAGGTTTTTGATTTTTTTTTTGTTTGTTTTTGTTTTTCCCATCAGAACATGCAGTAATTTTGAATATCTATCAGACTATTAACATAACCTAAAAGGCAGGAAAACAATTTGGGAGACAGTCTGTTAAATGGCCACTGGGTGATGAAATTCCAGTCAGTACAAACATGATAAAGTTTTTATATACCTAAACTATGTCTTGGTATCTTCACAGTTAACTAGAGAGTTTCATACACATGCTCCACTTCAATGGGGAGCTGAACTTCTCTGGGTTTTATAGCTGAAACTAGTAAACACATCTAGAATTACATATGTAATTCAAAAATAACATAAAATTAAAAATAGCCTGTCACAAAGATCGCTCAAAAATGGGGAGACTACCTCTCCACAGATTACAGCAATGTACATCAGTTGATTACTTTGTGAAATATGAAACCTTGAAAATAAATCTTAACCTGCCTTTGTACCAGCTGGCATTTGTGGAAGTACTGAGCACCTCTCAAAAAGCAAAGCACACCTTGACTGTGACTTTTCCATAGGTATATCTTAGGGTCTTCATTCTGCACAGTACTTAGTAGGAGATGAAGATTAATCAGAGTTAGACAATAGTGAGCCAGAAATGCAAAGCCAGCCAGAAGAAAGAAAAATAGAAACAGACAGTCTCATATAGCCACATGAGGAAATTAAAACTTGACTGGAAGAGAGCAAAAGTCAATTAGAGAGAAGCTAATCAGAAGGAGAATTTGAAATAAAGGCTTTCATTTTCTCTGACATTGATTTTAAAATCTTGAAAGGGCAAGCACAGATTTAATGAATGTTATTTAAAAATAATTAATATATCACAACCAGGCATGTCAGAGAAAGAGGAACATTACAGGCTTAGAAGTATTTTCTTCACTTCCTGCAGAGAAGTGCTTGATATGAAGGAAGCCAGAGCTAGAGGAAACTGTAAATATGCGTGTGAAATACTTAATAAAACAAGACTAAAGACCTCTAAGTTTAGGTGAGATAACACAATACAAACATTTGTCCTTACAGTACAATGACAGTAATAGAATGATACCTGCTCAGTAATCTTCCCAGGAAGAAATGCAATTTGGTTAAGGCAATTTTACGCACATAAGATAATTAATTCCTGTAACATTAGTGACTTCAAAGAGAGTCCGAAATTAAGACACTTGCTATGTACTACACAGCCCATCAACCAGAAAAAAATGGTTTGGTTCTCAAAGCGATAGGACTGGACTGTGGTTAATCACTACCTCTTGAATGAAAACAAAACCCCAAAGCATTCTGAAATGAAAGAAAGGAGAGGGTGCTGAAGCAGATATTGTCCAGTAAGTTCCCTTTGAAAATCATGTATCTGCTGTACAGTTGCCACCAAACACCAAAGCAATAAACACACTGGTAAGACTGGGATTAGTCACGGAGTTTTATGGGAAATTTGCCACAAATCACAAGAGATCTCAGAGTTCAGCCCGCATGGAAAGGATAAATGAATTGGGAGGGGGCAAGATGTGAAACAATTTCAGACAGCCAGGAATGACTATTTAAATAATAAAACCCAGGAAAGTATCCTTTACAAAGAAAAAAATCCACATAAGTACAGTAACCTGACTGGGGGGGGGGGGGGGAGTGTGGAAGGGTTGTCACTAGATTCTCAGAGCTCCAGATAAATAAGTCAAGAATGTTGTGCAGACCACAGCTAATTAGAGTATGTTGGAAAATGTATACTCTTCTCTCATACAAGTTGAAATCATGACTTCTGGAGTGAGGCTAAAAAGACATAGAACTAAGATTTTTGCATGGGTTCCCAAAGGCAAGGGATCAGGCTCACAGTGTGGGAAGGCAAGGCCTATGTGTGTGTTGGGGGGGGGGGCTGATTTTTTTTTTTTTTTTTTAACTCCTACCTTTTTTCCATTTCCATCATGGCTGAACAATTTTGTTCCACATAAGTAATTATGGAAATGGGCTGAGAAGATGACATCTGAGATTTCAGAATTAGCTGAATATATGCACAAAACCTTCCACTTCTCAGAGCAGACGGCTTAGGAGACTCCCAGCGGAGTACCTGTGAGGCATGAAGAGACCAGAAGCTGAATAATATGTTTGCAGCAGCTATTGTAGGCCCCTTTCCATGCCAGAAGAAAAATTCTCCCCTTTGCAGAGGACCAGCACGGGACCCACGGTGCCTTTAATTTCCACCTGAGCCCTTAAAGGCAGTGCTCGTGGGGCATCTCTGGAGACAGCAGCCCAAAGCCTTGCCTCACGTCCCTCTGCCCCTAGCACACAACCCACAGTGACTAAAGCCAGGCTAATTTCTCCTCCTCCTTCTCTCCTTCAAGTCAGATTGTACTTTTTTTCTGAAAAACTCCAGAATAATCAAGCAGTACAGATTGATTTAGCCAGGGCAGAACCATCAGATGTAATGGAGCACTGGTCTCTATACTTAGGCAGGCACAGTTATCCACACCCCGTATTGCACAGTGTTCTCCCAGAGCGAGGGAAGGCTGTAGTGTGGAGCCTCCAGCAGATTCCAGGTACCTATTAACTTGTCAATATTTATTTATGACCATACAAGGTGCATTACACTCCATATCTCATATTCACCAGGAGTTTAACTACTTTCATAGCAAGTCCCTAATTCAAAATATTATTGTGGCATAAAGCAGCTACTCTTCCATAGCAATTCCTGCTCAGAGCCAGAAGTGCTTTACAGAAGAAATCCTCCAAGTGTCTGTCTTAAAGGGAAGCAGAAACCCAAATGCTTTAAGTGGGGTCAGGATTAGTTAGTTGTCCCACAACTGTCAAGAACTGTCATGTAGTTCTACACTCCTTCCAGTATCTTCCTAAATTAGGGTCTTAGTGTGTGAAAGCACTCAAGTTTCTCAATTACATCTCACAATAAATGAAACTGAAATACAGTATCAATTTTTTGTTCTTTTGAAACACTGTAATAATTTTAAAATTAGAAATACTGAAGTTTCACAAGGAAATTAAAATCAAGTAGCACACTACTCATTAAAACAAAATAAAACCAGAATAAAGAGATAAGAAATAAAACACAATAGTGTCAGAAATAAGAAGACTGTTAGTGCAATAACGTACAGTAAACTGAGATGTTAATGTAGTAACAAAGGAGACTGGTTCAAATCATTACCAGTTGTGTCCGGTCTTAGATTTGAAAAGGTAACTTGATGAGCCAGTTCCAGACTAAGTGGGTAATAAGGAGTAGGGTACATCTCTAGGGAACAAGTAGCAAATGCTGCATTCTGTGACAGTACCTTGATGGCAAAGGTGTGCTGTGAACAGAGAGTACAGCAGCCTCTGATAATGTGAAGGGGGTCAGTTAAGAAATGGGCTAGGCTGTGCCTGACACTGTGTATGTGGGGATTCAACTACAGTAAATAAAATACCTCATAGTAAACAATGAGTTAGGATTACCACATCAGCCGCACCAAATATCTGATCATGTAAGTCATTAAATCAGTTTTATGAAAGCAACTACCCAACACTTCCCTTTTCTGGAGAGCACACCTTTAGCCAGCCCTTCCCTGGACTGTAAAAATGGTAACTGTGGCCTTCTGAAATTGGAGGTTTTAATATGTGAGAATAGTTTTGCGGCTCCTCTGTCTCTCCTAAAAATCACAAATATTTTGCAAATAATTCGAATTTAATCAGCTAACGTTCTCATTTTAAAGGCTCTTTCTAATTATTTCTGGGCCACATGGGTTACTTTTCACTCATCAAGTCCTGTAACTACTTCTGCATTAGAGTGTGTGTGGGTGGAAGTATCCTCATGCAATTAAATCTAAATTGTGTCACTCATTGTATCAAATACAGGAAACCGAACTACAAGTTGTTCACAAAGGAGAGCAAATATTTTACTGCATAGTTCACTGAAAATGCTCACAAAAAAAAAAAAAATGTTGTCTTCTTTTAGATATCTGCAGAACTTGGCTTAAATACCATTTTATAGGAAAACTAATTGTACTGAAGAGGTGTTTAACTAAAATCAGATTTCACACAACAACAAGGAAAAAAAAAAAGATCTCGGATTGAGAAACAGGACCGAAAGAAAATTGCAGGGATTAATGGGAGCACATTCTAATAAAGAAATAGATTTTAATCATAGCCATTAGGTTATGTGAGTTTATTCTAGTCTAAGATTGAGTAAGCCACTGAAAAATTTAAGTCCTGTTACATGTCTTGAAAATTATAAGTTTTTCAAGAGACTAATTGCTAGATGGCAGAAATTTTTTTGTATGTTAATTGCAGACTGACACATATCAAAATAAAGTCACTTGGGTAAGTGGCAGGAGAACATTAATCTCAATTGTAATGAAATAAGAAAAACAACTCAAATGAAACACCAAAGAAATGTCAAATTAGAGAAACTAAATTTTTGCAGGAGGAATACAAACACCTATCCTTTCCTTTCACATTCATCCAGTATTTCTAACAACAGTTATACACCGAAGTGAAGCTAGATAATACTCTAAATATTTAATTCTAATGCATTCCAAAGAAGCAGGTTAAAGGCATCCCTTCTTTGTATTGCTGTGTGGGTACAGAACTACTATCCGAACATGCAGAGCGGGTCCAACACACCAGGGATGCACCAGCATCATTGCACCCGCAGCGTGGAGACATGCTCTGTAGAGGGACAGGTCCAGGATTTGCAAATGATTGTGGAAACTGCATTAGAGCAAAGGAGCAGAGCAGTACATTGCCTCTCCACACGCTGCAATCCAGAATTTACTCAAGGCACAGAAGCTCATTGAGCCTTAACAAAGGCACCAATCTGCTCAGTATTTGCTTGTGATTAGACCATGTACTTTGCTGGACTAGAGCTGTGTAATTTAACTGGATCAGTTCACAGAACAACTCAGGTTGGAAGGGTCTGAAGCTTCAGAAATGGTTGAAACTCAGATTTTGAATTAGTGTAGTGGCACCCAGCCACCTATCCACACTTTCTAGCAAAAGGCGAGCATTCTCCAGCAAAGGTCAGCAGCCTCTGCAATTGCAGGAGCACCACGGCTTTAGTCGCAGCCATGGCACGCTTTCCACTCCTGCACTTCCTCAAGGGGGATTAAGTCATGATACAGTCTGTCTGGATTATCCACAAATACATATTTAGCAAGGTAGCTAAATTAAAATTTATTTCACTAACAGAGATTGATCTGCTTCCTCAAATGTTTGTCTATTCACACCCACCAAGTGAACCCACCAGTTAGGGTGTTACAAACAACTGAAATCTTGAATCTAATACCTAAAACAGTCTGCTCATTTCAGGCAGAATTCAAAATAGGTTGAGCCTGAAAAGTTGCTCACACAAACTGAAAGTGCTGAAAAACAGCTGCCAGCACAAAACACTGCACCCAAATATTTCTGCAAATTTTGGGTTTTTTTTTCCTGGATTTGTTGTGTTTTGTTTTGTTTTAATAATCACAGATCACTTATCAGTATAGCTAACTTACATTGTTAAACATTTAATTCTCAAATGCAGTCTTTTTTTCCCAGGGAAAGTTTGGTTTTCATAAAGATTATTGCTACATGTGTAAACTTGAGACAAGTTCTGCAGCAAGCAGTGCTCTTCTGTCAGGTGAATTGTAATCATGAATATCTGCCTTCCAAGGTACAGCTGGTCAGAGTATTACACTTCCCAAGTACGTAACAGAAGGGGAAATCTATCTGCAAGACCAAATGGTCTTCAATATAAGTACAGTATCTCCAAAAGATGAAAGTGAGAGGAGCTGAGCTTATTAGATACTTGTCAATAAGGGGGAAATGCACCTGACACAGTTGACAGCAGGGAAAAAAGATGACTTTAATATTGCTCACCTCCCAGAAGCAATCCAGTTAGGCACGGAACAGAAATATTGGTATGAGCCACAACTCTACACACTAAGTTGGCCTTCAACTAACTTTCAGTTTTCCTATAGAGTGCAGGTTTTTCCATACTTATTTTAGGCACATAATTATCATGTGGTACATACAGGCTGCCTCTGTAACACACGTAAATATGCTTTTCTGTGCATATAGTTCCATTAAACAATCCCCATCAGTGCCTTTAAAAGAAGTTGTACCTAATTTTGCATAGGTATTTGTCAGAATAAGCAATTCAAAAACTTGTATGTGAAAGGGGATTTTATAAGGCCATTATTTTTGTGGAGTCCTTTCATAGTTGCTTTTCACAACCATTTTGTCTTATATGTCGAGCTATTAGATGTTGTCCACTGTTGTCTCTATAAAGGTTCAAAATACATTTTTTCCAGTAACTTGGTGCAGAACCTCCTCCTCTATAACAGTTCATCCAGCCCTTTACTAATTTCTCCTTCCCAGTACCTTTCTCACTCGTTCCAGCAGTTTCTGTGCTCTTCCATTTCTCTGACAGGACCAAAAAAACCTCAAGCCCTCTCGCTCATTCTAGAGCACTAATTTCTTTATGAGCAAAATTCACACAGAAATTTTGAAGAGCAATATAAGATTTGGAAGCAATGGGATTCCTGCTTTTATTTTCATTAATTTAAAATAACAGATGTTTATAAATTATTAGTTATAACCTGGTGGATTATGAGGCAGACATATTACTAGTAAAAAAAATTAATCTTTGACTCTCTTTCACTTTTGACTTTCACAAGCATATATCAGCAAAAGTGGGTACATAAAGACAGGTGTTGCTGAGTTACTCAGCACACTGCTCTCGTATTTACTGGAGGTAAAGACAATTCAACAACCCAGAAAACAATGGGATAGTAATCAAATAATCTAGAGTAAGGATATTTTATATTTAATTCCACCCATTTAATTTTTATTTTTAAAGGCATTTCGAGCTTAAACAGCTTGAATGATTCAGTTCTCCTATCTCAGCAATGACACTACTGGGTTTTGTTGGGTTTTTTTCCATTGCTATGAATATTTTACTATAAAGGAATGTGAGCCTTTCTGAATGAGTTACATAGTGATGGAATTTAGACCTGATGCTTAAAACAGGAAAAATGATGAAAAATATTCCATTAAACTTCATTATATTTTTTGCCTTTCTTTTAAGTGAATTGCATTTCTTTTTCTCTGTCAGAAATCTACATTTGGAATTGTACAGTGAACGCTCTCTTAATTATGATCTTGCTCAAACTCAATTGAATTTCTCTCTGTCTCTATTTCTTTCTTTTTCTCCTGCTGCTGCTAATTAAGATAAATACGTCAGAAGTGTTATTGCTGAAGGGAAAGCTGTAGCAAGTGTCATTGGTCCCTGTGATATTTCCCATTTTGCCATGAGCTGTCACCAATGATTTAGGACCAAGTGCCAAGGATTATATTAATCTTGATGAAATTAGCAAATGCTCTGTGATGTTGACATCCCTTGGTGCTAAATGACATTCTCCCGGCTGGACCATTACCACTGAGAAAAAAAATGTTCTTTCTTCCTCAGAGGATAGCAAGTGAGGGCATTAGGTGAAAATTTTTGTTTTTCCCCGGAAATGATGAAGTATAAATTCATGTGTTACTTGCTATAAACGTTTAGCCTTTATTTCAGCATCATTGGTGAAAATCTGTGACAGACTCTTAAAGGATATGAAAAAGCTCATCTGAGACCAAGGGATGAAAGAGGAAAAGAATCCTGTTCTATTTCTGCTAGATAAAGGACTACTGTTATTATGTAAGAAATATTATCTTTATAGCCTTTGCACAGCAAAAAGAAATAAAAATAGATTTTTTTCTTTAAAAGCAGATTGCATAACTCTACGTGCAAGCAGACATAAGCACATGTTCACCTGTTGTACATCTTCCTGGATACAGGATTTTCCTACTACTTTCCTAGCCAGACTCTGTACAGCAACCACAGACAGAAATTACCTACAGAAAAGCCCAGGGAGTCTGGTAGCTAGTGACTGTGTCAGGTGACCAGTGATGTCTTGTTCCTTCCTTTGTTCACTATCCATTTCTTCATGGCCTGACTCAAGGCATCTGTAGTCTTTTATTCAGTCTGAGGGGTAGGAAGCTTCTTTTAATTCTCAAAGTATAGCCTCACCCAGCCCAGGAGATACAGCAAACAAACCAGAGCTTTGGTGTGTTTAGGTTAAGAGCTTCATTAACTAACTATTAAAATCTGTTTTCTTTGTGCCCGTGGGCAGCCAAGAGGTCAGCTCGTGCAATTTGTTCATCTGCGTGATCATCTACTCTCATTTATATGCTCATCTTCATGCCTCTAGCGGATATTTCTACTCCTAACATGGGTTTATTTGTGACCTTACGCATGGCCAGAGACACTATGCACAGGACCAAAGACAACAATGCTTGCACAAGGTACTAAATAACACATTGCACACTTCCAAAATTGACCCTAAGCCTTTTAATGTTGTTCATGTATGACCTGACAGCCGAATTAAGCTTCAATGAGCTCAGCTCCCACCAGATCTTTATTCTCTCTAAATAAATATGCTCATGTTCTAGGAGGACTAGTGCTCAAGCTCTGTCCTTAGGAGAACCTCATAACTTCTCCAGTGCTCCAGCTTGTTGCCTGTGAGCATGGCCATTTGCAGGATTAGGGTTTGCAATTGCTGTGCTGATGCATCTTAATACTGATGTGACCCTCAGTAAATTTTACAGTTTATGGATTTGCTGCCACAGCAATTTAAAAGTAGACAGTTCTCAGCAAGGTTGAATTAACATGTGTCAGCACAGATTTACAAAAGGATAGCTGATAACTTCCTGGGAGGAAAGGAGGAGAAAGTTATTTTAAAATGAAAGCATGGAAGTTGTAAGAGCATGGAAGTCCTTAGAGGTGCAGACACCATTTCAAAAGGAACACAGCACCAAGTGTCACTTTTACATTTCTGATTTTCATCAATCCGGTATGAGGAGGGATTCTGTTAGTTATTATCCTGCCAGCATAGCCCTCCGTAAAAGGCAAAAAGGCTGTTCTTACAGTTACAGGTACCTCTACTTATCTGTCATCTGTATAAATTGTTTTATGCTTCACGTCTTTAGGAAACAATCTTGAATTATTCAGCATTTTAATATCAAACAGGATTTTTTTAAAAAATGTCTACATGTAGCTATAGCAATACATGATCTATCATAAAAATTCAAAGCATTGTAATACTTGTAATAATGCTGTATTTGTTAGGAGCCTGAATAAATGGATTCTTAAAATTTTTGTTGGGGCTTTAAACACATAGACATACATAAAATAATGTCCATGTAAAGGCCACAGAATGTGACCATGAAACCTAAGTTAAAGCAGATTCATCACATTTAGTAAAAAGTATTGAACATGATGCCATACTCTCACTTAAATTGTCGCATAAGACTTCATATGGTATATGGAGTTGTTTGACAAGTAAAAAGACTCATGACCTATCCTATAAAGTTTATGTACTGTATTGACTATCTGTTCCTTAGTTTGATCTTCACTTAAAAAACAGTTAAGATGAAATAAAATATCTCTCACCTTATTTAAAGCTTTCTGCTATGACTGATTAAGGATACTACATTTGGTTCCCAAGTACATTAAAGCCAGTGAAGATAATTCTTTTGAGCAATATTGCTTTAACTCAAAAGAACTGATTTTTTTAAAAGCTTTGTGTTAGCATAGAAGAGAAATCTGTTAAAAAATTCCCAAGCATTCAGGGACATTCACATACAGATGCAAAAGTGTACATCAGTATTTAAACTTGAAGTAAACTTATGGATGACTTAATACATATGCAGAAGTGTTTGAAAATATAATTATCCTATTGTTATGCTTCTTATTTTCAGTAGAAAAATGTGTGCATGCAGCTTTTATAATTCCTGATCAAATATGAGTGAACAAATCATGTAAGATTTAGGTTTTGGGGGCTAGGTGCTATTGGAATAAAATTTCTGCCTAGGAAAAGAAAAATATTCTCCATAGAAAGTAAATAATTGTCCAAAAGACCTCATCAGTGGGGGAGGGGACGTAGGAGCTGGCTGTCCATACAGAATCTCTCTACCAAATCCCACAGAATGCTGCTCCAGATAATCTCCATCCATTGAGTAAGACCACGCTCCACTGCAATAGGTTTCAGCAGATAAATTGTCTCCAGTATTACAGTGACATATTTCAAGGATGTAACCCATGACCAGGACTTTTAATGTTGAGTAATGAGATACTCGTACTCTTTTGTAGAGCCACATACATTCTCTAGAAACAGTCTCCTAAGATTTTTCAGCAGAGAACTTTAGGAATTGCAGCTTTAATCCTTAGCCACTTTGGAAAAACTCTTATACATTTCTCTTGTGTTCAAACTACCAATGTTACTTACATACTTCAATCCCAGACTATTCCTGCTCCAGTGGACAGAATATAAGAGGCAGTTCTGGCACAAGTCACTTTTTGTCAAGGTTAATGCCAGCACATCAACAGGCTTCTAGAAAAAATGCTCGCTCACTTCTGCAAATGTGTGTAGCCCTGGTCAGCACCCTGAATTTTCTGAGCTGTGAAAGCAGTTAGATGCTGTCAGATATAAACTGTATGCATAGATGAGTAAGAATAATTGTCAGTTTTTCTAGAGAATTATCAATAATGTATTTAAGTATAAGGATTTCTTCCCTGTTCTTGAATAACTAGAGGTGGCTGGAAGTTTTTTATCAGGAAATTGTTTCAATTACCCAGCACAAACTTTGCAATAATTAGCACATTTTTTATGGAAAGGAAAATGGATTCTGAAGCAGAATAAGGAAACAGAAACAGAAAAATTAGCCAATATGGGAAGTTTTCCTGGTGTCTGCAAGTCAGATTGTGTGTCAATTGTTACTAGAGAGGATTTTAAAGACATTTAAAATATGTTCAACTCTTGCTATCAACACAGCAAGAGCCACATGCTTTTAAAAATTATACTATGTCTTCTTAACTACAATTTTTGTTGTCAGTCCAGTTTTGAACAAGACATTCCATCAATCACTCTAACAGAAGGAAACTCTAAGTGAATTTGAAGACACTGAGATAAAAGGGTCTCATGTTTCATTCATAACGTTAATATTTATACCAAAGCTCTCCTTGTACCCATGGAAAGTAATTAAAGCAACAAAAAGCTATTAGAAAATTCAGTTTATAAGAGAAATTTTGTCAGTTTCTATTATCTGTTTTATTTGTGCAAGACTGTAGCTGTCATAGAGTAACTCCGCTCACACTGACGCACTTGAAGTACCAGTGTTTAAAAGATACCAGTCATCTCAGAGGCTACATGTCCACATGCAAGCACACAGGTAGAAATAGGACAGCTCCTGCAGAGGCAAGGATGTGCATCATCTTTGGTCACTGATTAGGCTGCACTAACCTCGGTAGTAGCTAATTCTTTAGCTTTCTCAACATCAGTCACTTCTAATTCTCATAATTCAAGGCAGCAGCAGCTTGGCGAGCCGGCTCATTCTCCTATTAGTCTGCAGCATCTGCCACTGGTCGCAAGCAGCACACAATTCACCGAGCGAGATCAATACTATTGATTGCTTACTTAGGGGGTGCATCAGCAGTCACTCCCAATGAGGCCAAATCTACCTCACTGCAGCAGCACCAAGTCTAGCTCATTCGCAACACAGCAAGTACAATTTTGATGCTTTGGGGCACCAAGTTAGTACATTTAAATTCTTCTGTCCAGCAGCAAAATCAAAACATGCTGTAACACAGGCGCTCCCATTAAAACAACAAATAAGATCGTTCTAATGATGCTGAAACACTGATGAGTTGAGCATTACTGTCAAGGGCATCTTGCTTTTCTTATAGATTAAAACCAGAGAAATTACCTTGCATGTCTGCCTACTCTGAATTCGTTAAGAGCAGTAGTATGAAAAACCTTTCATTTAGGTTTTGGATCATCCACCTATCAACAAGGACCTAGAAATGTTTATAAAGTTCTCAACCAAAGTGCAAACCTAAACTTTGCAAAGCTGAGCATGCTTGAATATGAAAATCTGGACTGATCTACTGTAAGAAGGAACATAAAGAGTTGGGAAAAAAGAATCACTTTGAGACTAGAAGCACAATTCAACTACAGCTTTCAATGTCAGTGCTATGCTTTAATGTTTTTTTAGATTCCAATTATCACAATTAGCAGAGGGGGAAATTTACTAAGATTCCTCATTTCATTTTCATTCATAAAAAAGGCAAATCTCTTGCTGATTAACTTTGTTTTGTGTTTGATGCTGCAGTGATGAGGCACAGTGAAAGAGGATAAGTAAAAAGAATAAATGGAAGGAAAATTGGTTTCAAGGCCCCACAAAGAATTACCAAGTGACATTTATGATTGTCACAACATATTGATGGTTTCAATGCCAGGTTTTCTTCTGCTGTTTAAGTGCTATCTTTTCCTTTTACAAGCAACATCTTTCAGAGTTGCCCAACTGAAGTTCACAACAAAGCAGTACAACTGAATAAAGCCTGGCAGCTTTGTTTTAACACTGGCTGTGCTCTGCAAAGACTAGATGATCTCAAAACTCCATACAAGTCCCACTGGGCACAAGCTCCACAGACCTGAAAAAATCTGAAAAGTTCAAGAAATATAACATGAAGCGACAGAACTGAGTTTCACAAGGCAGTGTTTAAAAGTTGCTTCAAACAACAGCAAAATGGAAGGAAAGAAATAAAGAAAAGAGAAAAGCAATGATAACAAAGGAGATGCTGGTTAACCATCTGTCTAGCACTTGAGGGACTTCATCCTCATCAGTTTGGGATAACCCTATGATTTTGTTATTTAATTGCAGTCTAGAAAAACCTTCTACTCCAGGAAGACATTGGTAAAATCAATCAGGTGAAGTAGCATGAACTATTAATGGTGATGGCCCAACCAAAGGGTTACACTGAGTTTCCTTTTGCGCCAAAAACATATTACACATCTGCCTTCAAGGACTGAAAGCAAGAAAAGAGACATAGTTCATGGGCTTATCAGCTTAATTTTAATGATAGTAATCAAACGTCAGACAGGAAAGAAGAATAAGCCCCGTAACTTGCTGTTAGGCAGTTAAAAACTAGTCATGGATGGATACTGATAACTTGGGGGGTCAGGGACAAATCTTCCCAACCAGCCTGCAGCAACCCCCAGCGTTTGTTCTTTAGAGAGATTAACAAAGTCCCTAGGTGCCTTTCCCTCCTTCCTTGCCTCGCCTTCCAAGACACTGGGGACAAGTAAGATACAGGACTCAAGTTCAAAGCACAGACAACAGAAGTACAAAAGGGCTCAGAAAAGGAAAGACACTGCCTTTCATCTGGGATTTGGGTATGATTGGACACTGAAGAGAATTGTGCAGCCTACCCTGCTGGGCTGACAAAGCATTTTGCTCATACTAATGAGTAAGTAGAGACATTGCCATGTTATTTGCCATATTAGTGATTCTGTAGGGTCGAGTATATTATCTGGTACGTATCCTTCAAAAAAATCTTTCTGCAGCACTTGGGAACTGTTATAAACAGCATTACTGGAGCAATATGCAAGTTAAAGTACTGTTCTAGGATGTTATGACCACTTATGAAAGACAAGATTTTGTGGTTTGTATGTCTAGAGTAAAGGGACTCCTCAAAAACCTGATCAGTAGTAGCAGCACGGACAAAAACAAGGGGAAATCCATTAATTCTACAAATAGAAGAAATGTCAAAGCTTAGAGACAAAGTTTAACAGGCAACTGATATGAACAACATACCAAGGACCTAAACTACAAAGTGTGGTAGCTACATGGCCAGTCATGATAACGCTTCTGAGCTGTACTGCAATATTGAAATAGCCTTATGCAATGGTTGTATCTCTGTTATTTGCAAGATAGCAACTCCTGCAGATCTAGAGAACTTTAATTACTTAAATTTACTGTTTATCAATTGCATCAGTGAGGCACTATAGAGCAGTCTGGATCGACTTGTAAAGTCATCTTTATGCAAGTCATTCTCAAAGAACAATGAAATCTGCTTCTGCTTTGGCTCTGAGAACAGCTTTATCTCACTTTAGGTCTTAATGATTTCTCCTTGTAATATTTTCCACAATTCAACAAAGCCTATGATGCTTTTATTTATCCCCTGAGATGCAGGGCACAATCACGATTATGAGCTCTATCATGATTACATAAATATAACACTTCAATCAGGTTTCTGGTGTGAATATTTTTACTTCCATGATTAACATTCTTCTCCCCAGAAAATGGAAAATATTTACCTTAAATTATTTGTTTCTTTGTATTTTTTTCTAATAAGCCAATTTGCTGTAACAGGTATGAAAAAAACAAGATTTTTTTCTTTCTTTAAATAAAGTTCATGAAATTTAATTTCTTTCACTTACTATATTGAAAAAAAAAGATAAATCAGAAAACACTACTGAGAATAATCCTGAACATGCCATGAGGTTTGCTTATTTTTCAAACAAAATACTCAAAAATCAAACTCTTCAATTCTAATAAGATAGACTTGTGTTTTCACCAAAGAGCAGAATAAAATATTGAACTACTTTGATTAATAAGATTAGACTTAGTAACAAAATAAAATTTATATTCCACAGGTAATCCAGTCATTTAAAAGTATCAAATCAGTATGAAAAACCTGAACTGGAATTAAGAAGTCATCTGAACAATTTCTTGCTTAATCTCAAAAAGCATAAAATGAAAGCAAGAAATTCTAAAGGTATTATTTTGACTTTATTCTGTTTTAAAATCAACATGCTTTCTGAAAACATTTTTTATTTGATGAAATTGCTATTTGTGATCAAAAACAGTTGTTAAAATTTTCAGCCAGCTCCAACAAAGATGTTTTCAAATATGTTCTCTGCTATTAAGTTCATTACTTTGATTTTATAAGATGACAGACATGTAAAATTTAACACAGATAATTATTTAAATGAGAAAGCCTTTAAAACTTAAATTGACGTGTCATCTTGGAGTTGCAATAATATTTTCAGTTTATTCTTTTGAATTCCATTCACTTTTCCATTCAGTTTAATGTAACTATCAAGCAATTAGCATATCACTTGGATTATTCTGAAATTTTCATTCATTCTACCAAGCTTCCACTGAAATGTTCAATTCATTTACTTTACAGATTACCATTAAAAAGCCATTAAATTTACTGTAGAAAAGACTAGTAGAGGCCAAGTCTTATATTGGGAATACCACTAAAGTTCAACTAAATGCCATTAATTACTCTATTTTAGCAACAATAATTACTATTTGTAACCAGTGTGAAACGTTTCATAAAATTAATGAATAATTTTCATAAAATTAAGAGTAATTGTAACACATCCATCAAGACATCACACACGGCCAGTGTGTCTAGTATCATACTTAGACACTAACAGAACTACATATTTTGGTGACCTTCCCAGTCCCATAAATCTTGTCAACATCTAGTTCTTCCTTGACTCTGTGTTCTGTCCTTTGCACAGGTTTCAGTCTGTACTCTGCTTCCAATCTTGAAATTGTCAGTTTATAAGACTTGAATGAATAAAAGAAACACCAAATAATCTCCTACACTATCTCCTTAGATTGACAACAAATGTAAGTGACTTGAGTATGCAACTGTTAGTTAATTAACAGGTATTTGTACTTTAGGCACACACAGATCAGGAAATTCGAGTCAATACTAAAGACAGAAATTCTCAGAGAAGATAAGCTGAAACATATGCATTGGTCTTGTAGATAAACCAAGCGATAGTTTGAAACACACATTGATTTGGTCCTCTCACCCTTACCTATTTAAAATGTGATACAAACACAACCTTCTTTACCACAAAAATGATAGTGTAAGAGAGGCACTTTTTCCATCCAACAGCTTCCAGAAAAGGATACCTAGGGAGAATTTTAGCAGTAAGTAAGACTCGGAGGACAAATGTTGCTTCCCAAGAAATCCTTTGGACAGATGTGTCTCCCATATGTATTCACCAAGGACAGACTGTTCACTGTGAAAATTGTGAATAGACCACATATCTCTGAGGAAAATATCTTCTTCCCCTCCAAACATTAGACATCTAAACAAGTGCTACTTGCTTTTAGAGAAGTGGAGAACCTTCTGAAAAAAATGTGGAACATATGAAAAATCAAAACATTTATTAAGGTGTCTAAACTTATGTTTGTGAGATCTGGCATCAGGCTTGATTTCCTCCCTCTCACCCCATTTTTAAATTCTTAAACAATAACAAGTAGGAACAAGGAAAAGTACCTGAAAAATTAAAGAACCATCCATTTCCCATTTTCTGCAGCTCTGGTCCACGAAGCACCTAGCACGCTTTCTGATCACAAATAAAATGCAATAGCAATGCATTTTTTACTCCAACTCTGTTAGGATGGAAGAATGTGAGAAAAGTCCCCTTAGGAATACTGCCTGGAAAAGAAAAAAAAAAAAAAAGGTTAAGGTTTTAAAATCTTGAAAGATGTGTTAAATCAAAACTAGCTTTTAAAATTTTAATTTTTCCTTTTTTTATTTGTTTACTTGCAAACTTCTTTGCAAAAACACAAGCATATTGTTACAATTACAGCTTATGATACAGTGTGATTTTACCTTTGAGACACAGATTGTCATTGCTCTAGGAAAAGAACAAAGGGTCTAATTTTCAGAAGAAGTGAACACACAGAATTTCTGCTGAAGTCAAGTATAGCTGTGGGCACTCCAGATCTCTTGAAACAAAATATATCATGCTCAGCCATTGTTCATAGTGTTTTGCCTATTTATGCATAAACAAAAAAGAAAAAAGCTATTCCCATAGGATAGACTGGTTTTCTTTTATATTAAAAGAAGAATGTTCAGTTTTTACATTATTTTATGTGAAGAATAGACACTTTGCCAAATTCCAAAGAAAAGTCAAAATTCCTTCAAGTACAGTTACCTGGGGAAAAAAAATTCACCTTCATGTTAAATATTCAGTCAAAAATAGGAAATGATAACACTGTTCACATCCTGTCTTCCCGTATAAAGCCTCTACCCTTAACACCGGCTAATAATCCTCGCTCTGTAAGGCTCAGGGAAGGCGCTGGTTAGAGCTCACAGCTCAGTCCATCTTGGGGCTCGGCTACGGATGTTCGGATCTGCACTCCAGAGCCTCAGCTCATGCGCCAGCCTTTGCACAGCCTGCTGCCCTCATCTTCCCCATCAGCAAAACGCAGAGGGAGATACCTACTATTCACTGTCTTACCAGATCAGACAGCAAAGCATCAGTACCATTATTGCATGTTCTATCTAGTTTTTAAGTGTTATTAAAGCTGGGATGCTTTTTACCGTGACCCACATACTCCCAGAAACAGTGTCTAACCAGGGCACAGGCTCTTCCCAGGTGTCCTTGCAGCATCAGGTATTATTTCAGTAATGACATTAGTAACTCCAGGTGTGTCATATATTAATTGGAAGAGAAGAAATAAGGTGAGAGCACTACATTTTTTATGCTTGTTAATCTTCAGTAAGTAATGCATGTTCCTGCAAGGTTGAATAAAACAGAAAATTTGGATTTGGGGTAGAAGTAGCCAGACAGAATCACTAAAAATAAGCAATATTGAATTGAATCAGTGACTATTTCTTGAAAATGCACCCAACACAATAAAAAGAGATCTGGCCATTAAAAAAAAAAAATAAAAAAACTCCACTTGGAATATTTCATATGATTTAAAATGAATTGGTAAACATGATTTGTATTCATGTTTACTTGGAAGTATGAAGAGCACACACCTTATTTTTCTAGAGGAATATAACATGATCTACTGGGGGCATGGGAAATATGAGCAGCCCCCACCTGCTTGAACAGGACTGCTCAAGGTGGGACAAGAGAGGGGGTACTGTGAACTGAGCAAGATATAAGGGGAGAGGCTGAGCTCCTCAGAGGAGCAAGAGGGATCCTCCACCTGCCTTCCCTCTCCTTACCCACCTCTCTCATCACCTCAGAGAAGCGCACACTTTACCCTCAATTTAATGCACAGTGGGATGTTGAGGCAATTCTTCAAATCGATTCTGGCATCATTACAGGGTGGCAGCAGGGAACAATGAAGTCTTTTCAAAAATTTGTTTATTTGTTCAGTTGGCATAAAATGATGATATAAAGCTAAAAATAAAAGTGTTGAGAGAGCCAAGTATAAAGAGTGTAGGTAGTGTTCTGCTGCAGACTCTCGACTGGTGGAGGGTGTCTGGGGAATGGTGCTGTTGCCCTTTCAGCACTGTGCTGCACATTAGTACTCACCACTAAAAGGAAATGGGGAGACAAGGAGTGAAAGCCTGTCTCCTTCACTGCCATGCCAAGGAGACCATACAGATTAGATGATCCTATTGTAGAATTACTGCCATTCTCTTCGAATAACAGTTTATAAAATGCTACCAAAAACCCCCAGCTTTTCAAAAGAGAGTTGATACTATAAACTAAGGACACTTTTACAGCTGTTTGGTGCTGGCATATACTGTTGTGAATAAAATTCAAATGTTGGGTGGGTATTAAAAAGAAGATTGAAGAGACCTGTGTAAGAAAACGTAACTTTGATCCTGCGTTTTAAGACTCTTATTAAATTACGATCAAAGTGTAGGAAAAGGCTGCCTCCCCCCTCCATCACCATCCATCCATCCACTGAACAGTTAAAACAGAAGAAGATAGACAAGACTTTCATATATGCAGGATTATCACATTGCAATAGTTTTTCACTTAAAACCATTTACTAATTTGCAGTGGAAGCCTTCCAAGAATAGATGCCTATCTTGCAGTGCAAGTACTACATCATCATCATATATCTCTTCACCATTGTCATAATTGCACTTCCTTTGCTTTTAGGATCTTGAAATTCAAGTTGTCCTGTGATCTAATAGAAAGGATGAACCAGTAAAAAAAAAAAAGGAGTTTGAAAAATACTGTTTCCATAAATGTCTGTAGTTTCCTTCTTACTAAAAATAATTATCTCCAAAGTCTTTTAATGTTCTCCAAGCCATTTTGTTCAAAAACAAGAGCCCAGATGTTTTATTCTGGCCAATGTTTTATTTCAATTGTTTAATTTTCAATAGCTTTTGCAAAGATTATATGATTTGAAACTACCAGACACCTATCACTTCCTATTGCTAACAGGGTCACTGCATTCTCACTTTGGATAGGCACTGGAGTGCCTAAATCTAAGTATGGAAATTTCTGATCACTTATATTTGGACCAAGATTTCACATAACAAGCTATTAATTTTAATTCATGGAGAACAAACATCAAACCCAACTAATCACCACAAGCAGAAATTGTAGGGGTTTTAAACATCTGTTAGATATTTTCTGCAGGATCTGGGTCAGTAAATATTATCAATTAATATGGAGGTAGATGTGAAATGCAAGTGGGAAATCAAAATAATACTCAAATCAGAATAGTGCAAGTCAGTACTTCTTTTATTTCATAGTATCCCTTGTGGATTGATGAAGTTCATTGCATTTTCACTTTCCATCTTTATCCAATGAAAAGCTCAATATTAAATCAGTTTGAAATTTTTTTTTTTTTTAATCACCAGAATCCCAAAGTCTTACTGTTAGAAACTTGTGGATCTTTTATTTTTTTTTTTTTTTCCTTTTTCTTTTCATCATTAGTTTGGGTGAGGACTTTCTGTCCACAGAATCAGAAAGTGTCATCCTCTGCTGATTGCCCAGCCTCCATAACCATTACAGTGTCGCTTAGTAATCTTTCACATGGCGATCGTGTGAAAGAGGATGCCACATACAGAAAGATTAAGGTCCTTTGCAAGGAATAAGGAAACTGAGCAAAAATGGTACTTGTGCAGAAGTGCTTGTAAAGGAAACCCTTAATTTTGTAGCCAGAAGTTAGTTCACATAATATGTAGTAATGGAAACTGTCACCTCAGAATATTTTCTTCCATTACTCCGTTTACTTTCATAGTGGAAGACTTTTTTGCAATATCAGCTTCAGATACCTCTTCTCTAGGGTGTCAATTTTTCTTCCTGCATGCTAATAAACTTGGTAAGCTAAGTCTAATAACTGAACTCACCCAGAAATGTGAAAAACTAACAAGAAAGGTCAAGTTCTAATTGGGCATGTGTTCGAATACAGACAGAATAAGCAATATTTGTACCCTGACAGAGGCTGACGGGAGCTCAGTGTACAAAGAGCACAGGCCTGAGCAGTATGCATAGCCTCCCTCATGCTATCCTTGGAAATCCCTTCCTTCCAACCCATCCCCCCTACGGTTATTAGCTCATGCTATGTCTGGGCTCAAATACCAATTTAAAGAGCAATTTACTAGAACTTTGAAAGCACAGACATTGGGGTTTAAATCTGATAAAGTGAGCTCTGCATTCAGTTAAACTCTTGCTTGGGGCAGGTCTGATTTTCAGTGATTAATAACTATTGCAGTGATTTCTATAGTTCAGCATTTGCCAAGAGACAAGGAACAAACGCTCCTCACTGCACTGTGCATAAGGAAAGCGATGTCTTGTAACTCCCAGCATCCCTCTCCCTTATGCCTTGAATTATACCCTACTCAAAAGGCACAAATGCTTTCAGCAATGGTGCAGATAGCAGCTAATGCAAAACATTAGCAAAGACGTAATTTTATCTTGTCATACTATGTGAAGACTTGCAGAACTTGATTTCCAAAGGGGCTGAGATGGTAATCAACTCACATCCATTTACACTGCCCAGTTATGAACATTCCTATTGTGCCTTATTGAGAAAGAGGATAATTTAGCAGACTCCAGATCACTGGTTCAGAAGTCTATTATTTAGTACTAGTACTCAAAAATACATTTCTGTTGGATCTGGAAAGTCTGAGAGTGTGGTTCTGCTGGCAAGGGCCTTGCAGGGTTTAAACTGATTTTTCAGATATATGTGCCCTCTCAGCTAATTTATATTTTCTGCCTGGTTTGCTTAAGGTCTTTAATTCAGTTACTGAGCAGCGTGATCTACAAGTGTACTGTTGCAGGCTATACAACTGCATCATGTTGAGGAGACGATACTGTCTCCAGTTCCCCACTCTGCTGGGAGCTGTTTTACGCTGTTAGTACCACAAACTCTCTCTGCTTTGCTCGTGGGCTGTTTAGTACATTAAGCCCACCTGCTAGGTATTGCAGAAGATCCAGGGAGTCACCGGGATTAACTGGATAAACCATACAAAGTTAAAGCTTGCCTAGACAACTGCCAATTTCTGCCCTCAGACATATTTCCCCTCTCTTGTCCTGTTTTTCCCTGAAGTCCTAAGAATCCTGATTGTAAATCATGATCATTACCTCAGCTGTTTACTTCTGGGGAGGTTTGTTAACTCTGGCTTTCTAATCTAGTTGAAAGAGCCAAGCTAATCTTCCGGTCTGGTGCAAGGCAATTCCCACACACACAGAGGATTATTCAATTTTTGGAGCTTCAGGTACTAGAGATTGGACAGTGCTTTCTTTTCAAGTTCACCTTTTAGGCTAGATATGTACTGTCGGCTTCAAGAAAAACCCCACCACATCGTACCATGTCTGTCTACCTGCTGGCCTAAATGTATGCCATTAAAAACAAAACAAAACAAAACAAAACAAAACAAAACAAAACAAAACAAAACAAAACAAAACAAAACAAAACAAAACAAAACAAAACAAAACAAAACAAAACAACAACAAAAAAAAACTAAAACCCAAACAAACAAAAGACACCCTGCCATTTTTATGTGACATTTGTGTTATAATGGCACAGCAGCTCCTGTAGGTAAATGTCAGCATTTCCATTAACAACCCAGAGAAGCACTGATGTGAAATTAGCTGACCCGTGGAGCCAGCTGGTATCCGCAGTCTCCGCAGATGCACACTGGACTCAATGGATGTAACGATTTACCTTTAACCTCCCAGCCAGAGCAGGGCTCCAAGCCCAGCCAGCCTGCAGGACGCAGGCTCTGCCACGGGCTGTCCAGCTTGGTGGAAAGCCTTCAGGATTCAGAAATAACACACCAAGCTGTTTGGCAAGTCCTGACTTTGCACTTCAAATATTATCAATATTTGGCAGCAAACTTCATTTAATTAACAATCTCTTACTTTAAAAGCAGATATATTCTTTTAATGAAACAACAGCCCTGCTGCTTTGAAGAATTCAGAGCAAGATGAAGCTGGCACCTAATGATAATTCTAAGAAGCCTCATTGCACCTTCTTGGCAAAGCTGTTCAAAAGCCCTGTTTCATTCCCCTCTCTGATCAGTGGATTGTATGCTGCTTTCAAGCTATAATACACATTTTGCTTTTTGATGATGCAATAAAGAAGTTAATGTAAATGAGTAAAAGGTGATGTCTTTAGAAACCATACTTTTGGAGAAGAGGGAACTTTAAGATCACTTTGTAGAAAGCCGGAAAGTCTTTAAACTGTATCATGGCATGCTTTCATAAGGGAATCTAAGGTATACAAAGTGCCAGAGATTAAGGTTTCAGAGTTTAAAAAAATTAAGCAATTAGATTTGTACAAATGTCTGTGAGCGATTATACAGCAATGTTGTTGGTTTTTACTCTCATTTAATGTCTCATTAAGAAATATAAAATTCTTTCTTAGTCTACCCATCAGCACCGTTATCTCCAGCATGGCAGAAGACCTGAAAGAGATAGCAAGATATCTCTGAGGTACTGGAAATTCTCAAAGACACACAAACAAACAAAAAAACCCACCAAAATGCAAATGCCACACAATAGCTATCATCAGAGAATTAAAACAAGACTGGGTTTAAGAAATCCAGCTGATGAAATGCTGGCAAGCAAGGACATGCTTTCTGCTCTTTAACATTCAGCTTTCAATATGGATGAAAATTCATTAGAGTCTAATCTTTTTAGGAAACTAAATTATCACAGGTTTCTGTCATAAACAATGTGGCAGATGGTTTGGTTTTCCTAGATAGATGACAGCATTGGAAGCATTTTAGGAGAGTCATATATTCACACATAAAGCTCTAACATTCTTTATCTAAAAGAGTTTACATTTCCATTGCAAGCTGCTAATAACTTTTCATAAAATTTAAGAAATTAATTATTAGCAGCTGATCTCTAAAGGTAAACTACCTTAAGTAATTGTAAGTCCACTTCGATCCACATTAAAACTTCCATCTAGGTATTGATTTCTCTTAGGGTCCACATACAAAGTTTATTTTTAAAAAATAAGAAAGAATGGTTGGTAATAAATTGACACTACATTGAAGTGGCTGAAGTTGTCATCACCACCCACTAAATTTTGCCTATATCTTAAATAGTTATAGATGTTCCAAGGGTCGTAAGAAGTGTTTTCTTACCCATCCTTTAGAATAAACAAGTTTGAAATCAGTAAGTTAAACCTTAGTAGAAGGTCTCGGAGTCCAGTTCTACAGTCCACTTCCCAGCTTGTTAGGGCCAATACAAACAATTAAACTCTGAAACACTGTTTCTCAAGACTATCCTCAAGATATTCGGTATGTATAAAGCTGATGCAGTTTTGAATTGCAGTTTTAAAAATCTGATTCTTAACACTAGAAGAGGATGCAGACCCACCAATCTGTGCTCAGAGCAGTGAATCCCCATTCACAAAAATGCTCCTTTGAGTCAACTGCTACCACCACAGTCAGGGCAATGGCTATAGCTGCCTCTCCTTTCCAGTTACCTGATGTTGCAGTAATGCAGACTGCAAAACACCCTCTATTCATCTCAGGAGTTCAGAGGTCCAGCTCTGCCATGAAAAGGATTAGGACAGAAATGATTGGAGGTAGAGAGGAAAAAAGAGGGACAATGAGAAGTTTGAAATAAACTGGTTTTCACCTCCTCAAGTAACAGATTCTCAGAGTTATATTAGTACAAGGATTTGCATAGACACAATTACATGAGAGGAGAGATTAATTTTCAGCTTTTACTAAAAAATTTGCTAAATCACCATACTTTCTTCTCATGGGTATTTGCTTTATGGTTCAATAATGTCAGGGCACAGGTCAGTCACTAGTGCTCTGCAGAACATTTACCATGAGACTACTAATTAAATTAAACAATTTACGTAATCTCAATTTCCAGTTCTCAACCTGAGCACAAAGGCAAAGCAAAGAAATTAACTTCAAAACAAATGCCTCATAATTAAAGTTTAATTTTCATAAACATGAAGAAAGTTAACAGCATTCACTATCTCAAATTAAGAAGTCAGCCTATTCCCTTCATGCATATACGCACGTCAACCATTAAATTTTAATGTTAATGCAGCACTAGCATTTCTCCTATGCAAGGACTCTAATCCTTACTCCAAGAATCATCTGCTTCAACATGATGCCCTCTACCACCATGAAGTTTGTGCACCCTTTACACTTGATGAAAAGCAGGGAAGAAAAAAAATTAACATGGTTAAGTTGAACAGAGATAAAACATACTGTTATTTTCAATCAATAATTCAAATTAAGAGCCAGTCTGCATCAACAATGCTGATTTGCATTTCTTGCTTTCTGCAAACAGTTTTGTAAGCAGAGTCATTAAGTCACTTATAAAAAAGTTACTGAATGACAGAAACAGGAACACATCTCTCCAAACTGCAAGACTACAACGTAAAATTCAGCAGGGTCCCTCAGACATGGACTACAAGTACTGCCTGTGTAAACATGTGCTGCCAGAACAGGGTATATCTTGCAGGCAGAACACAACCCTCAAAGGACTATACAGCTCCTTACTGCAGGTAAAAGTCTGGAATATCACTTAGTTAATCAACCAAGTCATGATAGGATGAAACCAGAATAAATACACCAAATGCATTTTTCTAGAAGGGCAGTTCTACTAATATGCTCACCCACTGTAACTTTCCAAATCAACATAAGCATCCAGACATAAAGCTTTTTGTTTCAGATAGAGACTTGCCTTCCAGGTCAGAGCCACAAACATGGCACAGAAGTTAAATGTCAAACAGCAGAGGCAAATCAGAGTTATACAGAAACATTTTTCTTGTTGAATATGAACAAGTTCTGTACACTTTGACACAGGAAGACAAGCCAGTTTGCCTGAGTAAGAAAAGCCAGATTCAATTAGAGCCACAACTTTTCTTGCCTTCAATTTCCAAACCCGTAAACATGGACCAATAGCAGCCCTGACCCCTTCTCAGATCACGAATGCAGTGGGGGTTCCCCAAAGCTTTGAAATCCTCAGGGGGCTCCTATATTAATACAGAATTGGGGCAATTAAATCTAAAGACAGTTTAAAAATTTCAGCAGTTTTTCTTCTGAATGGAATTTGGAGCCAAACTGAGGTCTACCTTATTTTTGTATATGGTATGAGCCTCAGAATTGTGAATCACTGTTAACTACATGAACATTAGGCTGCTATGACACTCAGCAAGGATCAGACCAAAATGAGAGCATTTTTAGTGTTTTGGATATTATCTTTCACTATAAAAAGATTAGGAAAATTACCCCTATTCACTAAATAAAAATTACTTCAAGCCAGAACAGCAGAACAAGTCAACTAGGAAAAGTTGGAACAAAGACCAAAATACTTCCAGCACCAGTTTGAAGTTTTTATGCAAGAACAATTAAACAAGTAATTCCACAAAAGCTGACATAAAATTTACTTATTTCAATGTGTCAGAGCTTTGATTTTTCTTTCCAGTTCAATGCATTCACGCCATTTGAAAACATATAATCTGTGTTCCACCCTTTGGGGATCCACAGTTATGTATTAGGAAATTATGCTGTAACGTTCTCTACTGTATGCTTCTGTTGCCGCAGTCAGCCTTTTTGTTGCACTTTATCTTTGGCATAACTACAGTCCCTGATAGAATTCTGCATGAGTCCCTGTTTAAAAAATAGTGGTTATAAATTTTTTCCCCCAAAACGCAGGTAGGAATTCAGAGTCAGCTGTTTTAAAATTTATGAAAAGAAGCAGTAATTTAAACGTGAGATGGGAGCAATTTTATTCCCATTTCAACTAATGCTAATGTTCAGATTTTAGTTATTGAAATTAATTTGCTTCAATTATATTAAAATCAGTGGAATTGTGTGCCACTGTATTGATGGATAATAGCAATAAGCACTAAGTATGATGTTTGAAACCTGTACGCACTGTAAGCAGGAAGCATAAGTGCAGCCACAAAGGCAAGAATAGAAAAGGGGAAAAGAAAATTCATCCCTTTCACAGACCTAAGCAGAAAGGTACACATAAAAAATTGCAATGCAAAAGGTAAATTTCTATATGCATTTTCGGTAAATCATGTCCTTTGACACTGATCTCAGATGCATGGACTTACCAAACCCTGGCCAGATCTCAAACTTCATCTCCAACAAAGTTCTATCATGTTCATCAATTCTGCTCTGCATTTCCTTTACATAAGGTAAGGCCAGAGTATGTTTTTTCCCCCACTGCCACTACAAAAAAGCAGAGACTTAACTTCCCAGCAAAATGTATAGATAGGGCTGCAGAGCAATACTTGGAAAAAGTGTCTTCATCATCTTGGTAATCTTTAAAGTAGCTCTGATTGATCTTATTTACAAAAGGCTCACATGGATCTAGTTTTACTTACAATTGGAAAGCATGTAATAGGAGACCATAAAGCTAATGGAGGCAAAATTCTTCAATACTGCGATCAATTACAAACCACCTTACATTTATCACAAGTGACTGTTTTTCTTTGAGCTGATTCTAAGCCCTTTACCTTCTAGATTTTCCTTCTTCCTTTCTTTCTAAATATGTTTATTGAGTAATTAGAAAACCTTCAATAGAACACAGAAAAGAAATGAGCTGATAAAGTATTTGTGCATTCAGGCAAATCCAACCGAAAACTGAAACCCCTCCTCATGGGTGCAATGATCCTTTTCAGTTCTGCCATGGGACAGAACTGAATACGTAGGAGAGACCTGCCACAGACCTAATTAGCCCTGAGAAGATACTTTATTCAGTAAGAGCTATAGTACAACATCAGGCACAGACTGTTTGAGGTGGGTGATATTATGGGCCAAGCACTCACATCATCTGTGGCATTCCATCTTGCTATATTTTGAGCAGCAGCACCCATAGAGATCCACATTACTGTGAGGTAGGAGTCAACCCCTACAGACTTTACTGGGAAAATGATCAGAAACTATATTAAAATACTTGCAATCTAGCTGTTGAACAGGTTTTACATGACTCAGAAGATCTCAGCCCTGTAGTCTCAAGGTGCTACACCAGAGGCACAGGCATGGCTACATGTAAGTCCACAGTCCATCACCCATCCAGACCGAGCAGCAATTTCTCAGCCTTCCAACGCTCCAGTAGAAGTCACAGCAGTTCACTGAGCACGGTGCAGCTCTTCATCATTGACTTTGAATAATGTGAAGAATAAAACCCAGGATCATTGGATTCAAAGGCAGGAATGCTTACTATCTACAGCTCAAGAGACTCTCGAGTAGTAGAAACACAGAACCAAAACGTGACAGTTCAGTTTACCCAATTACTTATGCAGCCTTGAAAGAATGCATGGTACTTAAAATAGACAGGATATGACACCAGTCAGAAAGGTTTCACTGGAAGACAACAAAAGAGAAATAAACTTTACAGATTGCCTGAATGATTGAGAACTTACTCTTGTATGTTTTCATACACTCATAAGCCAAGACAGCCTTTAGACAAGACAGTAGTCCAGAAATTAAGAGTTTCAGAGCTTGGCATTCATTAACTGAATTGTGGTATTTTAGTTGAAAACAGTGTTTAAAAATGCAGGTTGTTCCTAAGCAACATTAGTCCCCTAGTCCCTAAAGCTGAGAAAAGATCTGCTAGAATGTAAGCGTCCCCTTTGAAATGATCATTTATTGCACAAGGGTTTTCAGGAATGATAAATTATTCCAGTCCTTAAGTTCACATTTACCTCTATTTTTTCTTGCCCTTTACACTCTTCATGGTAGCCTTAGAAGAGTTCTCTTTAGGGCTCCAGTATTATATTGTGAACTAATGTAGACCTTTGCTAGCATTTTCATTTACTTCTAATGTGAGTTATGGACCCCTTCAATGATACAGAATGGCCAAATGATACGGGGTCAAACAGAGTTTGCCAAAAGCTAATGCATATCGTATGCTAGACTGCATACGAAACTTAACTGCTGTCATTCTTCCACCATACTACTTTATTTTTTTATTTTTATCTTCTACCTTTGGAGAGGACAAGACAGTCAATAATACTGTGGGGGATTCATCATACAATAGGCAGGCCTTTTTCAAGCAAGGAGCTTGCTAATGAATGTATTGCAGAATGATCTGTACATTTTAATGGACCTTGAACAAAGATTTGAGCTTTCCTTTTTTATTTTTTTAAACACCACATGAATTTTTATTAGTATATTACTCCAGACTTGTTTTGAATACTTGGGGGTCACCTTCTTTCTTGGAGCCCGCATAATGGCAGAGAGGTGAAAGTAGAGTGGAATGAATAAATAAGGAAAGATTACATTGTATTTTTCAAGGACAGGAACTACAAATAAAGTTTTGAGGGTTGTTTGCTTTGGTCTTTTTCCCCCTCTCCCAGGTTTTGGCTTTTTTTTTTTTTTTTTTTAAACTTGTCAACACTTTATGCACTATTATGAATGGAAAACATCTGTCATACTTTGGGACTAGTGATTCATTTATTTTTTTATATAAGATTACAGTTTGTTGTCAACCATAAGCAGTCTTGATAATTCAAGCTTTAAATTAAGTTTGCCTAAGGGTACCAAATAAGAGCTAATGACAAGTTAATTACAGATGTCATTAAACATTTAACCTTATCACATTAAGTAAAGCCCCATCCCACATTCTTCTCAGCTGGGAACAGTCAGCCAGGAGAAAAAATACACTCCTTGAGCATAAAGCCCAATATATCCCAGAATAATTAGGGGCTTGTGCAAACAGAAGCCAAGCTATAATACTGATACAGCCTACAGGCGTGTAAGCCTGCCTCTTTGCATCTGGAATGATCATGTGAAAACATGAGTTGACCTAAAATGCCAAAGCGCTGAGCACCCTTGGCTAATGCTGATGCATGTGTAGATTAAGATCCACAGCATCCTACAGAATGAACTCCTGAGGCTGAGGGCAGGTAAAACAGAGCTAAGGGAAGATGTGCACCCTGATTTAAAAATTCCTTCAGTGGAAAGAAATACTTTAAAAGGCAATTCACTTTCAAGAGCATGTTGCGCTTTCAGATCCTGATAGGATATCAGGATCAGGGAAGAGGAAAGAGGAGGCACACAAGGAAGTGGTTTGGCTTTTAAAATAATAATCCAGATCCTAACATCCCGGTTGTCACCATGACAACTGAGCTGGACTGCTTTTTACTGCGATTGTTGATTGCCAGTTTTTAACCCTCATGAATAAAAGGGCATTGGAGAAGCCCACTTATGTGGTTTCAAATCTGGTTTTCAGCAAGGAAGTGATTTAGCATACACATACTTTTACAAAATAATATAAAAAATATTTTTTATTCATTCTTTAAACCAATAAATGTAGAAGAGGTACTCCCAAAATGCTGAAATAAAACATTTTTCTGCAGAACAACCAGCACTGGAATGTAAAAATCTCAGTAAATATAAGCTTAAATGTAACTTTTCCAAGAGTTTTTAAAAAGTCATTTTACAGCCAACTGAAAAAGCAGCAGTTCCCCCAAAATCAAATTCTATTATATAAACACCACATATTAGGCACGAACAATGTAAGAGATATCAATTCTATGAAGGTCAACCTACGGCACGTTAGCCATATAGCCACAAACAAATCCAAGCACCCTGTATAAGTTTATACCAGGAGTTAATACAGTGGCCTTGGGTTCTACAAACAACAGGAAATTTTAACCCATATTAGTGCAAGCATGCACCTGTATGCATCCAATTAAGGAATCAAGGTCACCTGGTTCTCAGCACTGAGTTGTTTTGTTCAGCCCTCAAAGTCCTGGTGAGGAAAAGAAGGGAAAACAGCAGTGGACCCTCTCACCCTTCCAGAGTACTAGGTAGAAAAGACAGTTTTGGCTAGGCCATCCTGCCTGTGCAGCCTAAATTAAATTCAATACTTCTCTAAGCATGTATAGCAATCCTGGAAGTGAAGGCAAACACAAGGAAAGTAAAACTAATACAGGAGGGACAAGGAGAAAGCGCTTGCCTGACACACAGGACCAGACAAGCATATTAGGCAGGCAGACATCATGAGATGCAGAAATGAAGATTAGGCATGCTGTGCTTTGTGGCAGTAGAAAAAGGACATTTTCCTCAATCAATACAGAAGTACGGCCAGGCACTGCTCCTCAGGACTACCCAGTAACTACCAGGCTGAACTCTACAGTGCATGGATCACCCAGTACTATACTGAACAAAGGTCCACAGCATCACATCTGTATTAGTACAGGAAGGGAAAGGTAGCCCAAATGAAACATCCCTTAAAAAGAATCCCCAACATATTATTGCAAATGGTGATATTGGATCATGTCACCAATAAAAACCACATTTCTATGTTTGTTTGTCCATGGCAACAATTGATAGCAATTTAAAAAAAAAATAAAATTCTACTGATTTAACCTACAGGAGCTTTTTTCAAGTCAATGTGCATTTTAGATCTATGGATTTTATTTTTAAATACAAGATTTTTAGTTTTCCTATTTTTTTTAAACACAAGTTATTTTTGTCCTACACCATTTTTATTCCAGTAGAGCTCAACTGAATTCAAATGTATTACTGTTAAGTTACATTAGTATAAATTGAAGAATAATCAGGCCTGGAAGACTGATATGAAAAAATTAGATCTGCAGCTGTGGTTTTTAAGATAATACTTTCTGAATTACAACAGACAACAGTACAGGGTAAATGTGTTGCCTCACCCTGGCTATGTTACTGTGTTCCCTTGGTTGTACTATACATATCAGAATGTAGACTACCATAAGAGATCAGATCAAAATGCACAGTTGTGAAAAGGTCTGCAGACATTAAACAGCATAAATTCATTTTTAATTGTCATATTTGTTGCAGGGGAGTTAAATCAGAAACCTATCACTCATTTCAAGCTACAACTGATGGAGCCACAAAAAAAAAAAAAAAAATAACACCAAAAACCACCAAGACTGTAACAACATAAACACTTGAAGAGCACATTTTACTGTTTCTTTTTAAAATACATATTCACAGATTGTAAAGGTCAAATGCTGAAAGTTTCTGAGCATACTTGGTGACACATTACTTGGCCATTGGCAAGCCTAGCTGAAGAGAGCAGTAGATTCTCCATGAGAAGAAAACTTTAAAGAAGATTAATTAGATTTGATAGAATTCCCACATGAGAGATCCCTCACCTAAAACAAGATCTACTAACTTTGTCATCAAATTTGTTGCTGCAGTCTGCTTCCTTTCACTTCTGGGACTGATCTAATGCATTTCTAAATATCTGGTGGCAAGAAAGGTGAGACCACTAGAACAATATTTACTGTGGCAAGCAGAGCTCAGGCACATGTATAGCAGAATATAACCCACAAGTCAGAGCAAGTATATCAGCAATGTGTCAGTCCTTGCTTTGCTGTGGCCATATGTTAGCTATGGAAAATCTGCTTTGCAATTGAACATTTTCTCTTTTAGGAGAGAAAAGTTCATCCCTTTAACTGTCAAAAAGTACTAGATCAAGTTTCTGGTTTGCCAGATTTTCATTTTAGCAATTCATTGAGCATCTATCTTCCTCAATTTCATGGAAATGAAACAAAAAAATGAGTTGGGATTTTTCTGACCCGTGAACACAATCAAGATTTATACCCATCCATCTTTACTTGCTCTTGACATTGATGGGAATTGCCTGATTTCACTCCACTGATGTCAATATCTCTGCAGCCATTTAAAAATCAGTTAAGGATCTGTCCTCAGGTATAGTAACAGACTCCTGGCTTGCTTCAGCAGTGTAAACCAGACTCAAACAAGAGTCTGTTATTTCACATCCTAATTTATTAATTCAATATAAAAGGCCATTATCAGAAAATGTGTAGAACATGATGTGATCTGTGGTACATGTCAATGTTGCAGTAATTCTGTTATGATTATTTTAAAAGTGCATGTTAGCACCAGCCAAGTTTGTCTTTCAGTCAATCATTTGGGGCAAAAGGGGAGAATATAGCAAAAATGAAAATACGCTATAGGCATCTTGTCAACCTTAACAAACTGTGATTAGCAAAACTGCCTTTTCTTGCTTTAGAGGTGTCAGAATTTATGCTCCATCTAGACACACTACTTTTAAAACACTGCCATCACCACATAGCAGCCTCTCATTTTATACCACTCACAAGCAAAACATCCTTTGGCCTATGCTGAGGGATGAGCAGCTGTAAGGGTTTGTGCTCCTCTTGCATCTCTTTGCAACTTCACAGAAAGTCTGTCTATTAAAAGATTTTAAAAATCAAGCCCATCTTATTTTCTCAAATGAATTATCCTGAAAAAATCCTCTATTAAAAATAATTGAAGATGCCACATAGAATTATTTAAGACTTCATTTATCTTCCAATTACAGTTTGATAGATCCTTTTTATGAGACATCTACAGACAATACTGAAAACCTTCATTTTCATCAAATACCACCTTAATGTTGATGAAGCCTAATTAAAATCCATGGTGTCACAAATTACATAGTACTTACCCTAGGAGTACAATTACCCTCAAACTACAACTGAGATGTCCATATAGAACTGCCAGAAAAGCTCACACGTCTTTTAGGCTGCAACACCACCATCAGCTCACAGCTGTTATAGATTCCTCTGTCATTTTTCTGGCAGTTTTGCATATTAATTTATGGTATTGATTGAGCAGAGCACTGGGGTGTGTTCGGGTTATCTTTGAAAATTAAATCCATTCAAAATATTTTAGCAATACCCGTCACTTTTTAAACTTACATTGTACTGTCCCGAGTTCTTGCTTATAATATCGATTATCCTATTAGTTTCTGCTATGGCTTATTCTTACAGGTGTCTTAGAGCCATAAAATAGTATAATATTTCAACCACATCCCACATAGCAGCTTCATAAAGTCTGCCTTCTAATCCTGCTCATCAGGAACTAGAGAGCTCACGTAAAACATCATGTAAAATGCCATCCCCAATTCTTTATTTGTTTTCAAGTGTCTTTTTAATTAAACATTGAGGTGTGAAGAATGTCAAAACCACCTCTTCATAGATCCCTGAATGCAGTTGTGATTAAAATGACAACTATTTATTTATTTAAAATTTAATCAACAGCAGAAGCTCCTGAGAGTTGAAGCAGGAAGCAATGCTTAAGACACACCCTAACACAATGTCTCCTTCACAGGTTTCGCAAGGATGCTGCTGCCAGGCTCTTCTGTTGTTCAAAAGTAAACAGACCAAGCAGTAAAAGAACTAGAAGTCAGTAGCTGAAATGGTCTCAAGTTGCTGGTAGCTTGTTCTCCAGAAACTATGATTTAGTGTAAATTTCATGGAATATCTAGCATCTGCATATTCTTGTCAAAATATAAACTGATTACTACTTGAGTCTGCCAGCAGCCTGAAACAACTGAAATATAAATACACACTTCCATCATAAAGATAGATATATATAATTTTAAAGCTGTCAGGAAGACACAGAATTAAAGAACAGCACGATTTGATTCCCAGTAGATGGAAAAAAAAAAAAAGGGGGGGAGGGGGAAGATCAAAACAGGAGTCTTGTCTGCTTTCACAGGTGGGTGGAGCTTGGCAGTATTCATCAAACCCTCATAGCTAACTGGCATAGAGATAATGAGCAGTTCAGGGTGAAGGTGACATAGGAGCAGGCAAAACTGCAGAAATAAATACATGTCCTTAAGAATGTGCACAGAGCAGTGTTAGATGCTGTTTGGTCCAGCCATTGACTAGCTCTCATTTAGAGTCCCATACCAGAATGTTGCAATAATCAAGCAATATTTCAGATACAAGACCCCCCACCCCATTTCTCATTCCACTCATTATTCTACAAAAAAACATTAAACCAAAGAGCAACCAAGTCAGTCACTTAGTTTTCCCCTATGAAAATATGGTATTGTAGCTTGAATACAGATATGCTAAAATTGAATCCTGTAGCATTTTGCTTTAATTCTACAATGACTTCTGAATTAATATGAAATTCTTGACAACATGAGCTCTATTCCAAATACATCTATTAATGCTACCTGTATGGATGGCAGAGGTATTAACAGTGATTAACTGTTGATTGTTTTGCCTATCATGTTCATTTTGTTAATATGCAAAACCGACTGGCCTTAATAAAACATGTTTTTCAGTCTCTAACTTCAGTCAGTAAATCAATATATTGTATTTTCTGAATTGAGGAGTCCGAATAGCATCATACGATTCTTATTCTAGCAAACTAAGTGTAAATAAGCTACTAAAGCAGACTATCAATTAAAGATATGAGAAAGCACTTTACTAGCCCCGGTTTTATCATTGTTCACTTGGATAGAAGCCTAATAAACAAGGCAGGTGATCAGCAATTCCATTTAAGTAACACAAGTTCCATCCTCTAGCTGTTACACTCCCCCACAAATAAAGCAAATATACTTGTAGGTTGATCAGACAAAGGAAATGGTGTTCAAAAGCACAACTTTGATAATCAGAAATGAATTAATGTTCCTACAGTGCTTTGAAAGCATTCCACAAATACTCTTAAAATCAATTGAGCTGTGTTCATATGCAATAAGAAGAGTACTTTACATTTAAAATCACCACTGCCCATTCCAACAGGAATGATTGCAATTAAAAAGGTGTTAAGAACAATCATCATCTGGTTCACAATTAAATCCATCTTCATACCATGGTTAAGGATTGTAAATTAAATAGAAGATAAGTTCCCACCTGTAAGATTCATACTAGTACTTGTACCATGATTCTTTTAAAGCAACGAGCTCATTTAGTACAAGTTGATTACAAATGCCCTGAAAACCTCCTCATCAGATACTTTCTGTAGCTAGGACATTGCTCTGCTAGAATGAGAAGAGACAGCATATCCCGTGGTTACACACAGCCTTCTGCAGCACTCTAACCTATAGCAAAATAGTCCAGTAACTTACACATAATAGCACTTAAAGAGGTTAATTGCTATCCTACAACTGATGCAAAGGACAAAGAGAGCTGTCATTCTTACTGGGAAAATAAGATGAGGTCAAAATAAACATGAATTACTCAATTTACAGGAGGTCAGACTAGTCAGTCTGAATAGTCCTTCATGGCCTTAGGATCTATAAATTTTCTCATGCTTAGGTTCAGTTTCTTCTGGTCTATATTCAAGCTTGCTTGTAAATGGGTTTTTATTGTGTCAGTGATCACACTGATAAATGAATACAGCGTACAGGATAAGGTCTGAAGCATCTTTAACTATAAGAGTCCACAAGATTTGAGTTTATGTAGCCCAAGATGCTTAATTATCTACGCCAAGAATATTTTCTTCAAGAAAACACCAAGAAGCTGTCAGATATCCCTAGGGTGTGCTTGTCACCTTCAACCAAATGGAGCATAGGTGCCTGTAGATGCCTAATTTTTATTAACATTCTTTGAAAACCCAGCAATCCCACTGTTCTTGGACCTGGCCTGGGATTGTTAAGATAATGCCATAGAATTGAAAGGATAAAAGCAGCCAGAGAGAAAGCAGAACAGCAATTCTGAAGTGAGACCCTTCTGTCAACACAAGGGCTTTGTACTGGAAAGGCAAACAAGCTTGGGGACTTTTTGGTAAAGTTAGTGCCTTCTTAGAAATACTGGTCAGAGGCAGGCAGGTTTTTCCTATGGATCCATGACAGATGCAAAGCAGGGCGATGAGGAGGACATTTACTGAATCATAGGCAGCTGGAAAAATCATACCATCTTTCTTTTAAGTCTGCTTTACAATTTGGTATCTATGGGGTGTAGCTTAATCTTCAGAGCGCACTAGCCAGACCAATTAAGACTCTGAAAAGGAGACTGTCTCTCCAGTAAACACCTACTCTAATATGATCACATTTCAGTTCAAAGGGGGAGGAATGAAAAAGGAGAATGCCCATGTTTGATACATTTATAAATTTAAGTTTTAAAGAATCAAGCACAAAACGATGAAGCTCAACAAGGAATTTCAACGGTAGGGAACAAGTTGATGCACAAAAACTTTCATCACTGCATAGCTAGGGGTCATTAACACAGAGGCCTCAGGCTAGGACATTCATTTCCCTAGCAGTCTAAAAAGTGAGAGATATACAAAATAAGTTACTCATTGCATAATTGAACAGTGTTAGAGTCTGCATCAGGTCTATGATTTGTAGTTTTGGCTTGGTGGGTTTTTTTGGGGTGCTTTTTTTTCTGTAGTCTACTTGGTTTTACATACTGGAATACGTCCTGCATTCCAAAGACAGCTATATGCAGGTCTGACAAAAGGCACAACTGGATTTGTCGTTGCTGTTCATAATAATCAAACTCAGAATTTACTGAAAAGAAGTGCAAAATGTACTACTCCACCTAGCTAGATATAGGCCTGTAAAAGCATGCATGGTGCTTCATAGCCGTGGGACTACAGATTATAACCAGCACATATCTCTGGCAAGCCGTGCCTGCAGTTCTACGCTCTTCATAAAGCTGTTGCTCCTCGGTGTGGTATAGGAAAATTGCTACGTGGAGACACTTCTGCTTTCTTTCCGTTTAAACTGTAGTAACAAACCTAACTGCAAAAAAATGTTTAGGTACAGTGTTCTTCTAGAAGTGATAATTTTTAAATATTAACTTTCCAAAATTTATTTCCTTCCATAGTTCACTTTTCCCCCCTCTTCCTAATGGTATTCCACTGAGACTCAAGAAAGGCAGGGTTCAAAGCTACTGGAGTCACAGATTTAAACGTCCAGTAGCTTGCAAATTCTAAAGATACAGACATGGTTTCCAGACACTGCTGAAATGGGAGGATTACCTTGCTTTTCAGGAGACTCACTCAGCATTTCACCTTATTCCTAGAAGGTTTAAAAGCACTGGATCTTACCACTGTGCTGCGGTTTAACCCCGCAGGCAGCTGACCACCACACAGCTGTTTGCTCACTCTCCCCCAGTGGGATGCAGGAAAGAATCAGAAAAAAAGGTAAAACTCGTGAGCTGAGATAAAGACATTTGAATAGGACAGAAGAGGAAGGGAAAATAATAATAATGATAAGAGATTATACAAAACAAGTGATGCATAATGCAATTGCTCACCACCCTCTCGCTGGTGCCCAGCCAGTCCCCAAACAGTGAGCCGCCACCCCTCAGCCAACTCCCCCCCAGTTTTATTGTTCAGCACGATGCCACACAGTCCGGGACATCCCTGCAGCCAGTCAGGGTCAGCAGTCCCAGCCATGTCCCCTCTCAGCTTCTTGTCCACCCCAGCCTCCTCACAGGTAAGGCAGCATGAGAAGCTGAAAAGTCCTTGACTTAGTGTGAGCACTGCTCAGCAACTAAAGCATCAGTGTGTTATCCACAGTTTTCTCACCCTAAACCCAAACCACAGCACTATACCAGCTACTAGGGAGAAAATTAACTCTATCCCAACCAAAACGAGGACATCATCATTAGGCATGGAACAGTGAATTTTTTTAAAGTTGCCATCAGTTATCTTCCCCTCCTTAGAAATGTAGGTAGGTTCATTACCACTGTGACAGAAAAATTAACTTGAAGCATTAGAAGACAAGTCAACATGGAGTTTAAAATAGGAGAGGGTGTTGCCTGAGAAAGGCTGCTGGACATGCCCACACTTTGTACTCTGTAGTAGAGCATGAAGAAAATTAAATTCACTATTGATAGAAATAACTTAATTTACATTCTAAAGTGTTAAATCTGAGCATATAGTAAGTGTAATTGAACTAATGGAAGGTGGCTGGAAGGAATATGAGAATAATCATAGACTCATTTAAATAAGAGCTGCCAGCACTCATATGAAGAAAACAACAGTTTTATACTAAGATACATAACTGACATAAGAGAACAAAAAAATACGGAAACTAATGATTAGGTGATGTGATTTCCAGGAAACTCCCCAAACCAGTTTCTCCTTTATATCCTAGTCCAGCTTTCCTTAGAATACTTCCTCTCAAAAATGTCAAATGAGATTAAAATAAAAAAAATTTTAAAAAACAGAAGTACAAAGGTTAGAGCTTGGCTTATTAGGAAATTGAAGTAGAAAAAGAAACAGTGCCCAGGATAGACAGCAGACAACTCAGAACAACACAGAATTTTGGAGTTTCTAAGACCTTAATCAGCACAGATTTTTACACTACCACAAAAGTCTTTCACATGTTTCAGTGAATTCTCTCTCATTCAAAAGAAATTACAGAAAAAGAACAGAAATAAGATACAAAGAACAGTTAAGGGTTTGTTTGTTTGTTTGTTTGTTTGTTTGTTTTTTTAAATGCATTGGTTCACTGAGATGCAAAGCAGCCAGTCAAGCTGTAAGCAAGAACCATGTTAACCAAGAACAAGGGAAAGACATTTACTTTGGAGTAAATGGCCTTTTTAAATTGCCCATCTTTCAAGAAACTTAAAGGATGACAAATTCTCCAATAACATATTCCTTTATCATCCTTGCCCTTGTTAGTTTTTCAGAAATATCCTCTAAGAGAGGAGGTTGCAGATGAGCCAAAAATTAATGGCAGACAGCTCTATTGTGTGACTCATTTGACTTGCTACTGCCATCCATTCTGTATTTGCCCCACAAAAAAAGAGACAAATTGGGAGCATAGACATTCCAATAATGTAAATGTAGACAAGAGCATTTATTGCATCTTGTAGGCAAGGGAAGGAACAAGATAGCTGAGCACAAGCACTAGTATTGCTGCTTCAAAGTGCCAGACCACCCATGCCCAGATAAATATGTCACAGTCTTGAGTCACTGCCTTTCAGGCTACTGGCTGAACTAGTTCATCATCATAGTTTATTTGAGTACCTAATGAAATTGCAGCATTTATGAAAGGTACCATGCATCTACACTTCCCACAGAAGTACATTTTTTGGTCTAAGAAAAGGCTGTTTTACAAAGTCTTATGATAACATAAATGTAAAGCAATCTTTTACAATTTGAACGGGAAAAATGTGTAGGTAATTTTATCAGGCTTAATTTTTTTAAGATTCTCTTTGAGAAATAAGTTACAGTGATATTTTGAATGTGTTGGCCAATTGAGTGGGTTTGCAAAATAAAGACAGATGGCAATGGATTACCCAAATGTTTCATTGTGGGAAGTCAGCCATTTGCTGTGCCTCCAACATGATTGTTTCTAAGATCTTATCCTGCTCGATTTCTCTACAGCTCACATACCACCCGCTGCCCTTCTGTTGTCCCAAAATCTGGGTTCTTTTACCTGGTGCGCAGTGAGCAGAAAAACACACAAATCAAGGTATTTGTTTGATCCATATCTGCACAGAGATGGGTGCTAGGTGGTAATTCCACAAAGCTACCACACCGCACACAGGCAAAAGACTATTTATACACTCCAAACTACACAAATACACATTTAATCTAATGACCATTGGATAGTTTCTTATCGCTTTGTTCCTCTCTGGTTAACAACATGCCTCATTTTGATTTAAAGATACAGTGTCTTTTTATTATTCTGCACAAACTCAAAGGGTGGGGGTCTTATCTGAGTAGGGGGCTTTTTCTCATCAAGAGGTGTGGTTTTCACGCTATAATGAGATAAATTAATCTAAAGGACACAACTTGAGCAGTCTCTATGGTATCTCTGAGCACATAACCAAGGGAGGTTTCCTTCTTTCTCAATTCAAAGTTCCATCTATTCTTTTATCTCTTCGTTTTGCGAGGCTCTGCTATCTTTCAGCCTACTATTCCCTCCTAAGGCCTTGTCCTGTGAAATGTTTCCTTTTGTTTTAATCTTTAATCTTTCATGACTACTATGGGGCTATACGCTATGAAGACTAATGTTGCACATGACCACTGTTCTATCAGCTATGGGAACAGAAGAGAATGGTGTGAAAAATCCTATACATATAATTTTCATGAAGATGACTGACTATAAGTGGTCAAGTCCCATTTGCTTTGAAGTCATTAGAAATTGGTGTGACTTTGAAATCACCAATTTTAAGAAATTCTTGGTGCCCTGGGTGATTTCAGATTTTTTCCAAGCGTAAGGTGAATCAGGTCAACAGCTACTCAGAACTGTCTAGAAGCCCTAGTGTCCCTGATTCTTAATTCAAAGTGATGCCAAACTGGAACCAGAATAAAGAGAAAGCATAAAATTACAGCATGTGCCTGGCTAAGACACAGAGGAGTACAAATCACAACAGTGATGGAACAGACTTTTCAAAATGTCCATCACTCAAAAGGCAGCTAAGTGTCTAGGAAAAGAAACTCTCAGGCAATGTCATTTTGGGAACCAAAACATTTGTTGCTGCTCTAAAGCAGCCTCTTTAAATAAATTTATTTTCAAAAACAAAGAATATTGGAATATCAGTTCACATATCCGGTTCTCTTCCACTAAAGCACCAAAGAGGTTAATTTCCAGGGCTGACTGATGGTGTAACTTGGCTAAAACTTTGAACTAGACTGTTCTTCCCATCCTTCTTCCTTTAAATACAGACCAAAAGACAAAGAAGTTCCCAGTCTCTAAAGCTACATGTTATTACAAAACACAAAAATTATAAAGTAGAAGATAAGCCCTTAAATATAAAGAAGTCTCAGGTCTGCTGAGAAAGACAAAGTAAATATAAGGCTCAGAAACAACCCCCGCCAACTGCACCAGGAATGACGAGAAGTCCTTCCTGTCTTGCTTTGCAGCACCAGCTTCCCTCCAGGTGTTGCTTTAGGTTGGCTTTGTGACCTGAGCTGCCACCAAGTCCCTCTCAGGGATTGCAGTCTCTCCTTCCAGCAGCCTTCCTGCCTGGCACCACTGTCCCTCCAGCCCACCTCCCCCAGAGCTTCTCTTCCCTCCTTCCCCCAGGTGACCCAGAGCACAGCCCACAGGACAAAAGAAATGTCAGTATTTTCTCTCTCTGCCAGCTGCACCCTTTCCAAAAAAATAGTTATGGTTTAACAAGCTGTGTACTAACCACTAAACCACCAGTCTGAGACAAACTTAGAAATGTTGCTGCAGGAGGATGTTACGGAGGTATGCCAAAGTGGCTTCACACAGATAATAAATTTGCACAAACTTTAATTTGTAACCAAATCCAAACAACCGAAACCAATGAGGCAACAGCGGTAACCAAAACAACGCTCCAATAACATTTAACAAACTATAGGTTTGTGTACCAGTTCGAAAGTTATTACTGCACGAGAACACAGAATGATGCCACATAAGAATGATGACTCCCAAGTGTGCACACACTCACTCACTGAAGGAGAAGTCTCTCACTCAGGGGTACCCAGAAGATGCACTTGCTCACCCGAAGGGGCGAGGCCTCGCTCATGGATATCCAGCTGAAGTATTCACTCACCAAGGGGGACGTGAGGGCACTCAATCCTGGGAGGTTTCCTTGGGCATTGTCCCTTGCAACCACAGAGCCACTGCTCCAAGGAGAACCACTCCAAAGCGGCTTTGGTGGGGTCCCTGTTTTATAGTCTGGTCAGACCTGAACTGTGGTTGTATATGGTCAGCATTCTAGAAAGTTCTTGCCTCCCTTCTCCTGCCATGGAGGGTGGAAGGGTACGTGCTGGGCAGCACCCGGCCAGGGTGTGTACGTGGCAGCAAGCGCAGCGTGCCGCCGGAGGTGTGAAAGCGCCAGCAGCCACCATGTTAAAAGCCCTAGCCCCTGGCAGGGGGCCTCCTGCCACACAGCATGACAAACGGACTTCCCTTCTCAAGACTGCATCCATTTACTTCCTCATTATATCCTTACCTGTTTGATTTTCCCCAATTTTTCCACACAAGCTCATGTTGCCAACTCACTGCAGCAACTGTGTTTTGCCAGAGCTGCTGCAGCCAGACTTGAGATTTGTGCACCGAGTTCATGCATAGTTTGTTCTGCAAATTTCTTCCTCTAACATGGCTCTTGCCATGTTCAAGCAATACTTTATTTTTAGACTGTGATTCATTCCTCACCTGCTTTCTATAGCCATAATAGGCCACACAATTGAATAGGCATATTCAATTTCTTCCCCGTAACACTGAACAGTTCATTTATATGCTTTAAAATACTGTGGCTACTTAAAAGTTTTAGTCTGAGCTGTGAATAAACCACAGAGGGCATTGATCCTCATGTCCCTGTCCTTTGCCATCTCCAAGTTACAGCAATTAACTACTGATGAGCCCAGGGAAGTTCAGGAAAGCTGGTATTGCTGCTCTTCAAGCCAGGCTTCTGTAAAACACAGTTTGCCATCCAACAGAGCTTCATGGAAAAATGGCATTAGTCTATTTTTGTATCTATACAGATAAACTCAGGCACTTTTTATTTTCCTTACAGTACAAGCATTTCTACACTGTATATGCAGTCTCAGCTTCAGACAAAATTCACACGACTGGTACCCCATTCTCTTTTTTTCTTCCTTATATTCACATACAATAGTGAAGGAGAAAAGAGGCTGTCAAAAGCAATAGAAAATCAGGAAAGACAGCTTCACATTTCAATTACTTCTACATATGTTTAGGCTTTGCAAATGTTTCCCTTGCAACTTCAGGAAACCATTTAAATCATCACCTTCCAAGAATTCAGACATCCCTACAGCCAGGTATCCCCAGTATGACCATCTTTGTCTTAAACCACTGAAATTGTGACTGATGCATTGAGAGCAGCTAAGCTATAAATCTATTGTTGCATTAAGGGATTTCCTGTTAAAAATGAAGAGGCTTGTTTCTCTCTTGTGATACAACTGAGCACCGGGATCCTTTAGTCTGGGTAATTAACATACCAGTATAAATCTATTTTTTTCCAGTCAGTTTCACTCATGATCCCTGTGACACAATACGATGATCAGGAAATTTCAGAATAAAACTGCCAGCCAATTCAAACAAACTTTAAAGAACTACAAAGCAATAAGGACGCATAAAAAGATGAATTATAAAATGATTTTTTTTAAAGTAGTTCTGAATGTGCACACATTATTAGAAACAACAGATGTGCAGCTATTTTATGCAACATATAAAACATTTTGCCATTGACAAGATTAATGCGAGGACTGAATCTTTCATACAAGCAAGACCAAAAAGCCTCACTATAAAAACGTCAGCTCCACTGCAATAACAGCCAAATATCTGAAATACGCCATTCTTTGGGAAGAACAGAACTAAGTTGAAGATAACTGAATTGACCATTGCCAGTTTTGAATGAGATGGAGGAAATGGAATGTCTTTCCCATGAGGCTTCAAATTTCACTGGATTGCGCCCTATGCAATTTGGTCATGTAGGCAAACAGCCACATTCAACTCCTTTGACCATTGTCAATGGTATCAGAGGCCACATTACTATATTTTTACCCATGTTACAGTTAATCAGATGAAATGAAGAGGATCATTAGGTTAATTAAGAGAACAAGGCTCACTAATGGTAATAAGCAACAGATTGCATAGAGCAGGCTTCAGTGGATAAAATATAGTGGCAGCTATTGGCACGGAGTATCCACAATTATTTAAATCAGCCTCAGTTGAAGAAAGAGCAAAGCCCAGACTACTAAAGCATCCATCCTGACCTCAATATTTACATGCCAAAGCCAAAGTCTGGCCTGAAAAGAATTCTTGAAAAAGAGAATGAATGACAACCTTGTCCTGCAAACCTCTTTGTAACTTGGAGACACTTCCATTAAATTTTATATTCAAAATTTATAGTGTGAAGTTATCTCAAGGAAAAATTAAAAGTTGCCTAATTTACCATGTGCAGCTCAGCTTTGACTCAGACTCTATTCTTGATCACTACATTATGCAAGCTACTTCATAAAGCTCCATAATCCCCTTAATGCAGCCCACACTGGTTTAAAAATTAAAAATCACTATTGTTTCCATTATCCTTTTAATTGGATGATGGCATGACTAATATACAATATAAAAGTCAACTATTTAATCACACATAATCATCCTGTTTTACATTTTATTCATGCCAGGTATTTCTAAATTCAGATGTTATGTTGTCAATTAACATGAAATTTATGGCTTTCAGCTTTTCAGACACACATTACCTCTGAATCAGTAAAATACTGAAGCATGATTGAAATGCATGGTAGGAATGCAGCGTAAAAATAAATAATTGCATACCAGACACTAGAGGTTCTAAACATTTCATGTCAGATAGTTGTGATTCCTCTATGCATGTGAGAAAGACAGAGAGAGAACACAATGAGTATTCACCCTAATAACAAGGCTTGTTGCATTGGCATCAGCTGCAACACTCCTGGGACACCAAGAAACTCCTTTCTGCTTCTCTATAAGAGGATGAAGGAAGAAAAGAATGACAACAGCTTCTATTCAGAAGCACATAAGCACCTGCCTTACTAAGTTTTTTTGATGAGCTGATTCCTATGCTAAATTGAGCTCCATATACTGTTGCAGAAAAAAAGGCATCAGAAACTCCTCTACCAATGTTCACTCTTCAAGAGAAATTCTTTCTGGCTGAAGCAATTCCCCCATGCAATATTACATTGATTCTGTAAAGATATCATCTGGTATTTTATAGTATTTAAGTGACTGACTACATAAATTATTTGGTTAGAGAAAAAACTACACATGCATTGTGGCAGACAATACCAAAACAGTACAAAAATATCCAAGATTAAGGCACACAGACAGTTCTTTCCAGATTGTCAAAGGAGAGGCTAGATGGTAAATTCTTAGTTAATGCTCAAGTGTCTTGTCTGAGTGATTTTCTGAAGCATCTCAGCTGGAGCAACTCATTAATTTTTAAATAATTCTTAATAAATATTGATTTGCTAATAATTTTGCAGAAACAGTTCTGCAGTGTTTTTTTGTTGTTGCTGTTCTGATGAATTTTCTGTTCTGGCAGAAAAAAAAAAAAAAAAAGAATCTTTAAGTTGCTGAAAAGTCATGTTTTGACATTTTATAACACATATCTTCATTTAGACTTTAGAATTATATAATGTTTTTAATCTTTGTTCTAAATGCAAAAGGTCAGTATCTCAATGTAATGTCTTGATTAACCTAGTGAATATTCACATAGATTCAGTTCATAGACCATTCAAAGGTTTGAACCTTACATCCCTGCTCTGAGAAAAGGGTTTTTTTTTCTAAAAGCTCAGATGTTCATTAAACAGAAAAGCTCTTATTACTCACTCTAGTTCCAGCCTATCTTCGTATTCCCCCTTTAAAGATCCACTTGTCTATTTTCTTCATGGTGAAATATTAATGGATTGCAATTTATGCAAAGGAATTAGTTTAAACAGAATGCTTCAAAGTTACTATGAAATATGGTAAACCATTGAATGGTGGCAAGAACACTGAATCTATAGAGAACTCATTTATTTGGGAGGACAATGTATAAAACATCTGAAATATTCCAGTATTTAACAAAAGAAAGTAGAGTTTTAATTATTAGAATACAGTTTGGAGTACAGGAAAGAAGGTAACATTTTTAATAATAAAGTAAAAATAAATTATATGCAATTTAAATTGTAAGGCCATTACAGAAAGCAGTAGTTATTAACATCTATATAACACAGTTATTAGAAAAAAAGTAGTAATTGGCTCTGTTATTGGAAATAACTAGTAATTGGCTGAGCTGTAAAATTCCAAAGCAGTCAGATGAAGTCAGTCTTCTCCTAAATTAAATAGCTGCCACCTACAAAACAGATATGAAATCACATCAGATGTGTAGAATCAAAGTGTAATCTGAAATAAAACAAGAGGAGGAAAACGAAAACACACTATTGAGAAAATAAGACTGCTGAAGACCAGAAATGCCAAGAATCCACAATATTTGCCAAGCGCATTTTCTAGATTAGTTAAAAGAGCCCCCCTGTCGATCACACAGAGAAATAAATAAAGCTTAGGTGTGACCAGAACTTAAAGATTCAACTACATAGATGGAACTGCCATTTACCACAAAAAAAAAAAAAAAAAAAAAAGAGAGAGAGGTTTGATTGGGTTATGGTTACTACAAATAAAGAAAAATAGCTTGATTGTCTTACGGTTATCAAAAAAATACTAGGTATTTCTAAAAGAAATGATGGAGGATTTTTTGGTTTTATGTTTTGCAATAAGTGCATAATACGGCACATGTAGTTTATTTTTGAAAGGTTTTGTACAGTTAAGTGAGAATTGCCTAGTGAAAAAGAGGTTTGTCCTTCATCAAGATCCTTCAACAAGAAGGAGAATATCATCAAGATATTTTAGTTAAAATCTGGCAATAGCTCTTGCAGAAGCTATGAAATTCATTGTACTTTTTACACGGCAGTTGTGCTGGAAGCTATAGGCTGTTTCTGACAATTACTATGCCTGTGTTCTGCAGGATGCCAGACAAGATGATCACAGTAGTCCTTAAAACCCATGAGCAGATAGAAATGGCAAAGGCTATGGAGTTTCAGTAGTTCAGATTTTACCCTGATATGAATACGTAACACACCCTATGCTTACGCCTCTATAGAATAGGACCAATGTATGGTAGTCCACATTCTGGTACCTGAAAACGGGGCTCATAGTAGGTGATTATATCCCTGTACAATACCAGCACTGTTTACAAACTAGACCCCAAATCCAGGATTCTCCCTTCCTTTCTGATCCTGGTAGAGAAGCTGTCAGGTGTATGTGGACATAAGATTGCCCAGGTCAGGCCCTCTGGTTACAAGGTCATGTCAGAGTGACCAGTAAGAGCTTTCCATCACACAGAGGTTACAAATGAGCTACCTTCCAACCCCCATTCTGCCCTATCCTCTGAACAGATCGAAGGAAGAAAAGGAAATTTTCTTGTGCTCCTGTCTGCACTCATTCGTTTCCTCCTCAGCCTGGTACACCCCCCAGCTCCCCATGTTCCCTGTCAACTGCTTTGATCATCTCTCTTAAAAGGAAGGTGAGGTAACTGAACTTTTGAGCTTTCGCACAGATCAGCTGCTGAACAACCCCCTAGCAATGTCCTCATCAATGCAAAGGCAAAATAACTTTCCCAAAGTATTAAAAAAAAACAAACCCAAACCTGCTGCAATAGGGTTCCTGTCCTCCAGGTAAGTTGCAGAAGCTTGGATAAATATTGATACAGTGCCTGAGAAAGAATAAAATCCTTCCCTGAGACTGAAACAAATGAGTGTCAGCACCATCATGGCATGAAAAAATATATAACTTTGCTCATATTTCTGCTCTTTCAGGTGGGTGGAATGTGGCCCTCGGCATCCTTAAGTACCTTTGTATACAGTTTCTGTTTGCTCATTTGGTTTTATAGGTATGGTGTTTTTTAGAGCTCTAATGTGTTTTGTAGATGCAATAAATCTAAATAAGTATTCATGAAGACTTCTGTTTCCCCAGGATTACTCCCTTTTACATGCCTGCATAATCTCTACCAGAATCATTTTACCTTAATTAGTATCTTCTGTACAATGCTACCACAGAGTGTTGTTTAAGAACTACATATATCATTGACTTCTCCCTTCTAAAATATGAGGAATAAAATCAGCATGGCATTCCCAATGTTGAGTCGCAGATGGCTTAAAACTGGATCTTGTGGAAAAAACAGCTTTTCTCACAAGTTCTAGAAGTTATTAGAGTATTTTTTTAGCTTAACAATAAGAACAGATTCAGCTTCAAGTTTCAGATATTATGTGTTTGATAGGTTTTGCTTTTGTTTTGTCAAGAGCAACTTAAAAGTATATTTAATTTTAAAAATTTACATTTTACTCCATAGAAGTTTTCCTTTCTTTTTGTTTCTTGCTTTCCAAAGTCTGTTGAAATGAATAATTGAACTGTTTTCAGTAGGGAAAAAATAATGTAGAATAGCACAAACAGTTACATAGAAACAGACTGAAAAAATCCTCTGAGTTTGGTAAACAAGCACTGAACTCAAGTCTGCCTCAGCATGAAAAATACATGTGACTTTTTAATAGAAAAAAACCCTCAGATTTCCCTGTTTATGTAATATAAAGTTAATGCCAGAGAGAAAAAAGTCTATACCATTTCAATGTGAATCAACACCAGACAGTGCCAGCAACTCTTAGTGCACATTTCAAGCGTTCTGGGGCTCCTAGGAGCTGCTGAACTGGCATTTCTCAAGAGTGGTATCACATCAGCAGTCCTGCTGCAAACAGCATCCAGATCCCACAGGAGATATCTGGAAAGCCACTTGGCAAGTATCTCATCATATTGAGATAAAAAGGAACTTGGGTGACTTGGGCTTGCCTTTGCCCAGGGCATTCACGGTGAACTCAACAGGTTATTATGGTTTGGTTTTCAGGTTTTGCATAAACTCTTCTGTGCCCTGTGCTTCTTTCCCCCTCTTTCCTTAGCCTGGGGCAGAGGCTGGTACAGAGTCTCACCACTATTGTCACTCTGGGATTATTCAAGGAATTTATCACACAGTAAATATTCACATCTATTTAAGACATTTCTTATTATGCCCAGCATTAGTAAATACATTTGTCCATTTTGCATCACTGCTTGATAGCCTTCTAGATGCTCCTTCGTTCATAAGGATGCCATAGATGTTCACAAGTCTGGTTTCAGATCTAAGGAGAAATCCCATTTCTTTATGCCTATTTCTGAAAGTTCAATTTCACTGACAATTTTTGGCACTACTTCCTATAAAGCATCAGGAGCACATGAAAGCAAGTAATTGTGGCATGGTGGATTTAGTATCTGCTTCTATGTATAACTTTTGTGAAAGTCATTAAAATGTCAACAGAAAAGTCAAAGTTTCTTATGCTATGCCCACGCTAAGGGACTGCTTCTGTTTCTACTAGAGAAAAATGGAAAGAAGAAACAGTACCCATTTCTCAGACTGGTATTTTCAAAGGGACCTTTATTCAACTGAAAGCAGAGGACTCCTCTGAAAAGAACAGATTTCGAAATGAATGTCTGAGTTTTAAGAGCAATAAGGGTTAATTTTTCTATTGATTTTTCAAGTCAAACTGACTGCTTCATGTATTCAGGATGAAGACAAAGGTAGAAATAAATATTGTTAATGAAGCTTATTAGAGTCACATTTAAGGGCCAGTCATTAATAGATACCAATATGCTACGTGTGCAAGATAGTGAAGAATTCCTGCCCTGGAGACATTCTGTAAAGACAAAAAAATAAAAGTGCAAGAACTGACTCAGAAACATCAGCTCTTTTTCTCAGGTGCAAGGAGGAACCAGTGAAGATCAGGTAAAGGAATCAGGGGAAAAAAAAAAAAAAAAAAAAAAGAAAGAAGCCAAAACCAAAAATGACAAAAAACACAAAACCAAACAACAGAACTGAATAAAGAGCTACATGAAACAGAACTGAATAAAGAGCTGGTGAAAAATATTAAGGAAATACTAAAGCAAACAGTCAGGGACCAAGTAAAGGCCTGTCTCAGCTGCAGGAGGCCCTGCCTGGTTGCTTCTGCTACTGCTCCTCCCAGCTGGGATCTGGCTAGCTTTCCTCTGAGCAACAAAAAAAAATCAGTGAAAGGAGCACAACACAGCCTCCTATCCAGAAAGCATATTACCCAAGTTAGCCTTAGGAAATCGTGAAGCATATACATGATAGAAATACCACATATGGTCCTCTTGTAGTTTATAAACTGTCTATACTAGTCAGAGACTCTGAGTAGTACAAGCAGATTTCAAAGAAAGAGCTTGGCTGAATTCCCTACATAACTGCAATTGCCCAAGTATTCCTTCATTCAAAAGGAGAAAGAATTCCTCTTACTTTTCCAGGCACAACTCAGAACAAATAATTCAAAAAAATATACATGTTATATAAATCAAAATGATCCTTCTCCTTCAATGGATCCCTAAAGCATCTTTACACCGACTGCAGAACCCCCTCTCTTCATTCCAAGGGTGGATGTGTTTGCAGGCAGGTGAAGTCTCAGCAACTTGCTAATGCAGTAAATTACACAGTGGAAAAAAATGAGGGTGACAGCATCCAGCTGTAACAGCAGGCACACAAAATGTAGGTAAACAGTTTAATTACCCAAACATTGTCAGCTCCACAGAGAAATTGATGAAAGATTAAATTTCCTTTTTAATCCCCTTATATTTCCCCCACATGAACATTCACCTCCCAGAGGTACAGTTCTATTGTTAAGTTAAATAAACACAAACACAACCTGACCATTCCTCCTCAGCTTCACTTCGCTTCAAATCAACCTTACACCATGTCTAGTCTTTTTCCTTATCTTTTGGATGAATTAATGTATTTGAGGTAAATCAGATTTCCCTTTTCTGGTATGCAGTCAAGGGGAAGTCATTGTCTGTGGAAGCTCTTTGCAGCTCATATATATCAGTTTAAGGTTTAAATAATCATACATTGTCCAAAACACAAAAGTGCCACATAACCTACGGCAGCCACAGGCTTTGATTTGGTTTTGGTTATAATGGTAACAGCAAGGCTTCTGGCAATTTCAGCTGAATCACAGTTGGTCCCACTGCTGTTGCCCCTCCCAAGCTACTGCCACCTCCAAGATGTCTGTCCCTTGTCCCTCTTGCCATTTGCCGCACGCGCTTTCCCAGGGCTGCTATCAAAGAGCAGCAGGTTGCACAGTGTAAGTAAGCGGAGCCAATCGTTTGGAAGAAACAAGGTTTATGGCAAAGTTTCTGCCGAGCTGAAGAGGCAGATTTTACTATGCAAATGGCAACTGTAGCAATCTTTAAAGAGAAGTTGTTGACAAGCTTTAGGCAAGGTAGAAACAGACAGAAGCAAGCAATTAATTTATTATTTTCCCCTGTAAAGAACAGTGTATAGGTAATAGCCCATTGTAAACATGAATAATACTGAAGCTGCAAGCAACATGGTATAATTTTAACATTCTACTGCCTTTTTTAATCAATCTTACTGATGTTCATCACATCCATAAAGCTCAAAAGAATGGGTTTACTAAACTTAAGGAAAATATAAGATCTCATTTTGCGCCTTTCAGTTTCTTCATTATGTTGCCATAATGTCATCAGTGTAATGTATTTCACCCTTTTGCCACTGTTTTAGCATTCATTTTTTTTGATTCTGCCATGATCATATCTAGTTCTTTGAATCAATAAGATGAGTTATGAATACTGCTCTAACTCCACTACCACATCCAGGAGAGCAGCATGATGTGCTGAGAGAGAAAAAAAAAAAAAAAATAAAAAAAATTACCTGCTTTAGGACTAGAAAGTCAACACTAAGAAGCATAATACCTTACCATCTGACATACTGGCCTAAATGAGCTTTGGGACATTAATAGTGAGAGCAAAAGCTGGAACTGGTAGGAATGGCTATAAGATCTGCACAGCTTTATAAGGACACTTTAGCCAAAGAGTTGCCAATTTAGCAACAGGTTACACTCTGCTGAAGTCTGTAATATAAAATGAGATCCAGAGAACTGCATTATCTCTATGACAGAGCAGTGAAGGAATCTATTACACCTACAAACCCCAAACGTTGGGGCAGAGCTACTGAACAGCCATATAGCTGTTCCTGTAAGTGTCAGGTGCCTGCTGACTACATCTGGACAAAGACTCCAAGACAAAGTTTGTTTATGCCAGTTCTTCCACAGAAGATAGGCAGTGTTCTAGCCTAAGAAGCATAGGGTAGATCAGCAAGCTATAATGGGCTAGATCAACATTGTATGTTCTTCTTAGCCAGCATCTCACTCAACAGTTGATAGCTTTAACTACGTTACCTGAGGTGGAACAGCTCCACTGGAGGCAGTTAGATGTTTTGTTTATGAATGGCTCATTCAAAGTCCAAATCCCTACTCCAAATCATGAAGAAAGGGAAATTAAACTTGGGAGTCTTAAGCCACTGGGCTTTACGGCAGTGCAGAAGAACTTTGTAAAGACACTTTGATGAAGTGTCTTTCAAAGCTAGGTGGGAAAACAAGAGATGACTTATGCTAGTGCTCTCCTCATGTTTTTGTGTCTTTCTTGCCAGATGCCATCCTCCTCTCACAAAACCATGAGAGATCACTGCACAAGAGCTGAGATTTAATTAAGAATCATAGAATCACAGAATGGTTTGGGTTGGAAAGGACCTTAAAGATCATCTAGTCCCAGCCCCACTGACACAGGCAGGGACACCTTTCACTAGACCAGTTTGCTCAAAGACCCATCCGGCCTGGCCTTGAACCCTTCCTGGGAGGGGGCAGCCACAGCTTCTCTGGGCAAGCTGGGCCAGCGCCTCATCACCATCACAGTGAACAATTGCTTCCTTACATCAGATATCTCAGATATCAGGGTGGTTGAAGTCCACCATGAGGACCAGGGCTTTTGAATGTGAGGCTGCTCCTTTCTAGCTATAGAAGGCCTCATCCACTCAGTCTTCCTGATCAGGTGGCCCATAGCAGACCATCACTATGATGTCTCCTGTCCCTGCCCTCCCTTTAATCCTGACCCCTAAGTTCTCAATCAGCTTCTCATCCATCCCCAGGCAGAGCTCCATGCACTCCAGCTGGTCACTGACATAGAGGGTAACACCCCTTCCAGCTCGGCAAGCCTATGTCTAAAGATGGTCTTCCCCTTCTCTGACAGATGAACCCCATCAGCCCCTGGTAGACCAGGCTTGTCAAAGCAAATCCCATGGTCTAAGAAAACAAACAAAGTTTAAGAACTGAAATATATTGAACTTTGTCAAAGTTTTCTGCATTAATGGAATATCAGAATCATTTAGCTACAAGAGATACAATAACGAAGGGAAAGAAACAAAGCAAAATGAAGATGCACATGCAGGGAATTGTTGATCTGATGGATTTTGTTTTACTTGAAAAGTTTGTGTTTTACCTGTAAAGTTTTCAAAGTCATCGCTTCATTTCTTAAATGAAATTATTCAGAAGTTGTTTTTAACCACATGCTTGCCCTCAATCTGCCTCATCTTAGTTTTAAATTCCTTGGGGAGAATGACACTTTTAAAAAAACCCCAAAACAACAACAACAAAAAAAAAAGGCAGAAAACAATGGCTTGGAATCTTGCCACTTTCTTATTAAAAATGAGTATCTATGCCAAACTAGCTGTGTGCAGACAAAAAAAAAAAAAAAAAAAAAATCTGTGAATACATAATCTGAAGCACAACAGCATGCAAATATATTCAACAATTCATCTTGCTTAAGAAGCCTAAGGAAAAAGGCACACTAAACAAAAAGTGTGTGAAGCATTCTCAATGCATCCTGCTATGTTTTCAGTGATCACTTATAAAAAAAAAAAAGTGTAAAGGATGAGAATTAGATTACCCACTTCATAATGACTTTGTAAAACAGTGATCCAGAGAGAATGAGACCACAGTTAGATGTTCACCATCAGTGCTACTTACAACAGCGTGAGCAGCAGCTGCCCTACCCACCCACTTCTCTAAGGCCCTGTACATTAACCCTTACAGCCCTGCCATGAAAAGTAGGGATGAACACCTTGGGTTAGGAAGAAAAAGGCATCAACTGTTTAGCCTAGCAAAAAAGTTCACGTATAACTGTAGCCTAACAAACTACAGATAAAATATTAAATGCCTAAATGCACGTTTGAATAATTTAAGTCATCCAGATCTTCAAGTTAATTTAGTTCCATATAAGTTTAAATTAGTAAGATTAACTGGTAGATTTTCATAATTTCTTAGTGAGTTTTAAAGAAACATCATGATTTTTTTTTTTCTTTGCTAAATCAAGTACTTGGTCTACTTTTCAATAGATAATATAGTGAAAGATGTAGAATTAAGCTTTTCATACTAGACAATTAACAGTTTTACAGATTAGCTGTCTTTGTAGTAGAAGCACACAGGCATAGCTTTTTAGCACACATTTTGCACACATCTAGTGTAACATACTTATCCAGAAAAAAAAAAAAAAACCACCCACACATACACATTTCCAAATTACTAGGTACCAAGAACTAGTGCTTATCAAAGCTCAATTAAAAAAACAAGTTTTGTATCCAAACTTAATAGAGGTTGTTTATATCGTGGTCAAGCTTTTTACTTGCTCTCAGGAATCCAATTGTTGAACAACATTTATATACCTGCTACCTTTATTAAGTAATCAGGTAAGTCCTCAGAGACCTAAGAAGCAACGTTCAAATGTGTGCCACATCCATGCCCTCAGAACTGGGATCCAAAAATCCAAAAGTTACCAAAGTCAGGTGCCTCCTATCACTTTCTACTGTGGCTTATCAAAAGGTAGTGGAATGTTCCCAAAACTTCACAGGAACTGTTCTTATTTAATCAAAATGCATTACCGATCCCAAGATTTAAGTATTCAGCATACATTTTCAAGAAATCTTTCTCATTTAAGGCAGATGTTTGTAAGAAGGTTTTTCATTTGGGTAAAGGTCACTAGCTACAGTTGGGCAGGTCATTCTGTGCTGCACCGAAAATTGTTTCTTTGACTCTACACGAGATTTAATATCCTGCGAATCAAAGCATAACATGCTTTTTGTTTTCTTACAAAGAGCTTTATCACAAGCACATGCCAGCAATTACTAGTAGAACAGACTGTAAGTACAGCAAGACAGACAAACCGCTTTGTCCTAAGAGCTCCAGGCAGAGAGTATCATCTACTAAATAGTCATATCATATAAAAGAAAAGGGATGACTTTGACCATAACAGTAGGATGTCCTTTCTCTGTTGCTCCTAACATCACTTCTGCTTTTGGCCCTCTAGGCTGTTTTCCATCTTCCTGTCTTGGTAATTAGAGACAAAACCAGAGGTACCCAACTGCCAGGGTACTTACTTCAACCAACGTTTCCCCTTCCTTCACCATTCAATGGCTTTAACCAAAGAACACCATTCACAACTTCAGTGGGCTTGGGATAGCTGGGTCTGTACATGACACAGGTGAGATAAGCAGGCAGGAGATCCTTCTTGCTTGCCTTATGACCTTAATGTGTGAGTTTAGTTGGCCCTGCAAGCCACAGAAGCATAGTAAGTTAGGTCCATTAAATACAAACAGATTTCCTATGTGCCTGGATATTTTCCAGTCTGAATTTAGGGTAAAAGATATATTTAATACTCCACAAGAAACTCTCTACTCTGGCTTTTACTGTTGGGATTGCACTGAAAGAGTGGTTGTGAACAAAGAAAAGTTTGTGCTGCTCTTCTACAAGATCTCAATACTATCATCTGTTTTCATGAATCTATTTTAATTTTTCGTATCTTTATTGGATGGTTACATGAAAGGTAAGACATTTCTCTCCCATATCCTCTATCTGACCAGTCTGAAATGTATTCATCTGAATAGCGTCAAATGAATGAGCAAAACCCATGGCAGTGATATTTGTGGTGTCAGAGGAAGCATACAGGACATCAGAACTTGATCTAACAACTCCTGAGAGCTATGGTTGATTAAATGCTTAACCTTTCAATTTTTTTTGCAGTTGATGCAAAATGAACATGAGAACCTTGCTAACAAAGACAAAATACAGAACTCATCCCCAGGTATTGCAGATTAAGTAAAAACATTTGAACCTCCATGATAATTTACTACCATTTTTATCCTGTCTCAGTCACACCCACCAAGAACCCCTGTGCTGTTAGCACACCTTGTGAAAGTTCCAGGGAAAACACACCAGTAGAGGAGGCTGAGCCTGTCCATACAGAAAGGCCATAACCTCAGATATAGTCTTCGAGGTCTTATCAAGCCCTTTATCAAAATGCATTAACATTTGGGTTAGATATTAGGAAAAACTGAAATAGAACTGCAAGAGAAGGCTTTCTTAAAATTGTCTGATAAATGCAGCAGGACCTGTTTGTCAGCAGCTGCAAGTTCCACACACTTAGCTGCATCTCGCACTACGCTTCATTTTAGAGCACAGTTATCTGTGAACACCAAGTGCCTGTTGTGAAGCTGAAGGCACAGAGGTCTTCACAGGCAGAAAGCTGCAAGAGGCCTCCTTTGACTACTGCTAAGTGCGGTAGAGCTGAAAACCACACCAGTACACAAACAAGGAAATGGTTTATAGCAGGATGGCATAAAGAGTCTTAGGAGCTAATTGGCCATAAATCATTTAATCACAGAAAGCACCCAGACAGCAGAATAGAGTCTTAGTTAGGAACACTTTTGCAGAAGATAGTAATAATAATCTTATCATTTCATTAGCAGTGTTCTTTAATGAACTTGTATTCAATTTCAAGGTTTTACATTCACAAAGTATTCTAGAAGGCTCAGCTATACTCCATCTTCAGACACTTCATCTCAGACATTTTACAAGCAATCACTGATCTAAATTCCACTTGAGTTATTCTTTACAGCATAACATACTTACAAGGTATCAAAGTATTAAATATAGTACAACAAACACTGGTATTTAATTCTGTTATATAAAATATTTTCATCTCCATTCAAAAGATGATGCAGATAGCAATTATGATAATAGTGCAGATTATACACTACAGCACCGATAATTTACCTGCTACAATTTTACCAAGGCAGGCATTCTATAAGTCTCCATACTGCATGTCTACTTGCAGATTCACTGTTCGACCTCCTCTGTCTGATGTTAAATGTATTCATACATATTCAGATGAAAACTGAGAAAAGTAAGTATATGACCATGACTGCCCATTAGAATGCATATCTCACAGCAAATATATTAACAGTGAGCTTTTGATTATTAGTATTACAAGGGCACTATTGAAAAGAGGAGAGTTGTTAGCCTCACTGTTCTGGACAGGTTCCAAGGCTGGTAATTGCATTCTGCATACTACAATCATCCCTGCATTTAGACTCAAGACCTCAGGTTCCTGAACACTGTAAGCTAAAGAAGACTTTCCACCAGCTCACTGGAGGGACTATCATGTGTTAAATGGCTTGCTATATTACAATAGAAAGCAGTGTCACAAGCCACTGTAGTGTATATTGCAGAGATCAGAATCCTCTAAGCATGATTTAAAGGTGGCAGTCAGCAATGGATTTCTAAAGGGTAAAAAAAAAAATAAAGAAAGGAAAAAAAAAAGTAAAGGCGCCTTGAGTTCTCACAAACAGCTGTTCTTAAAATTTGTACTATTAAAACAGAAGTACACCCACAGAAAAAAGGGCTTGAAAAAAAACACTCTCATTAATGACTTGGTGGACATTCATCGTATTGGTCTTGTTGATTCATGCTCTTGATTAATTTAGCCTCAGCATGGAGGAGGAAAACTAAAGGACAAGAGAAAGGCAAAGATTTCACACTTCTCTCTCAAAATCTCTTGTTAATCTCAGGGCTTTTTTTTTTTTTTTTCCTCGGTTTAAAAAAAAAAATAAGAACAAAGAAAATGTCCTTTCTCCACATCATTTTGTAGGCACCAGATTCTGTCAAAGTGATGTGCCTCTAGGATTTGTTACAGAAGTTGACACTTCAACAGGTTTTAAAATAAATTTTAAATAAAATAAACTGGAAATGGAAGAAAGAGATTGCAGGGAATGGTCCTCAGATAGATGAACAAGGGCAGCAACACTGAAGATTCCAGAAAAACTAAGTTTCACTTGAGCTAAAGATCCTGCATATTATTTCTTTAAGAGAAGAAAAATTCATTACTCAGATGAAAAAATTCTTAGACTATTTACAACAGCCGATCCATGACATCTACTTGTTAATGCAGGATGATTCAGTGCAGTGCATCTTGTCCAGGCTAATCCTAGGAGTCAGGACACCTCTTCTAGAAAGCAAAAACACTACCATAACTTAATATACCTAGT